>NC_136071.1:214913188-216175688 GCF_964261635.1 Lissotriton helveticus
ACATTCGGCAGCTCTGACCCTAACATTACATTATCTCAATTTTTTGCTCTGGGAAAGTTGCTTCACAGCGAGGTTTATGCAAACATACACCCCCCCACCAAGGCCTGAAAGACTGTAGCTGAGGTGTCAACAACCGCCCCTCTGCAAGGCCATTCACTTACTCTCCCCAGCCTAGTCAACTGTAGCCTCAGGGTCATGGCCTGGCAGGGGAGAGGTGAACAAAAGCAGGGAAGCCGAGGTGATAATGGCCCACAGCAGGGGAGTGGGACTTTGCTTCTTGGCGTCTGCCCTGGCCCCACAGGAGGCCAAGATCAAGTCTGCAGCAGACAGAACAATATTTCCATAGCGACATTGCTGAAAGCAACCCCATCAGAGCCTCCTTGCTCATGATGCTGCCCCCCCTTACAGTGGCCTGGTGGGGAAGACAATAAGTCTCTGTGGGCCGCTTTACAAAAACAGGTGACCCATAGGCACCGGCCAATGCCCGACTGCCCGCGTTACCAATCCGATGCTGCCCTGCTCCACCTCATTAGTGTATAATAAAAAAGGAGCCATGGAAGTGGAACAGGTGATAGCATCCAACTAATGAGTAGCATGGGTAGGCATGGAGATAGCTATCAAAAAGGGCCAGTCTGCCATCTTTCTCTTTCTGCTCATTGGTGTTCATAAACGTCTTCATATTGGATTCTCAATAGAATCCAAACAGATTAATTCTTAATTTGAAAATACAAGGGCTAAAGAGATCAAACTTGTTATCAAGAGCCCCGAGCTTAGGACTGTTTTGCTGGAAATCTTTTCTCCTGAAAAGAGTACTTTGATAGAATTCTTTAGGATGGAAGATGCTTCTCTCCTCCTATATGTGACACTTACACAATTGTGAGGCTTTCAAAATTGGTTTTACTTTAAGCAATAATAGACTATTGTAGGATTGCTTTCAGTTTTATCCAATTAGGTTTGGGCTAAATCCATGAGTTCTTTTAGTATATAGTGGTAGCTCAAATGTTTTAACCTAAATATTTTCAGCACAATCAGCCATGGCCTGTACTTCAGATTTTGTCAAGTTCTGGTAGGTAGAGAATACATGTGCCCTCAGGTGTGCATCAAAAGCAGTGGCACCGCTAGGGAGGGGGGCCGTGGGGGCAGTGCGCCCCAGGCAGCACTATTTTGGGGGCGGACAAAGGCATTCAGATAAGGCTCGGCTTGCTTTCGTGGACAGGCAGAGAAGGAATAGGACTCGAACAATGTCCTCTTCTTTTTTGTGCTGCCAGCTGCGCCCCCTCTTCCTATTATTCCCTCTCTTTCTGTCCTGCTCCTCACTTACTGAAAACCGTGACTTGAAGAAACAGTTCACAACCTCTCTTTCCTTCTTTCATTTAGTTGCTTGCCGATGAAATGGATCCAAAAAAGAAAAACACTCTTGCGGGAAAAGCCCTTTTTCTGACATTTTTCTATTCCAAAGTGCAGCGGGATGGAGAGAAATAGAAGGTTTTAAATATGAAAAATAAATACATTACTAAATAAAATAAGACAGATGGTTGCAATGTGGCCAGATTGGTTTTATTCACATCCAAATACATCAGCCTCACTTTACCAAGTTTGCCAGTGAAGCGCTACTTTTGTTTTCTCGTCTTGCTTTGATTCAGCATTGTTGTCCCCAGGTGGGGAAGTGTACCATTCCTGGAGGTACTGAAATACCTGGTTGATGGGTGGATTGGAAAACAAAATGTGTACCATGGCTCTGTGTTTATGGATGTTGTCTTTTTAAACCATACTGCTTATGTTTGGTGAGGATATAAGCAATAGACGTTGAAACGGTTCCCATCAGGGCCCTGTAGTCATGTCCTTAACCTTTCAGGTAAAACTACTCGCTGATTTCGGAATAGTGAGTGAGAGATCGTTAAGGTAACCATGTTGTTTCTGCTTACATTTCACATGCTTTACTTAATCTTGCATTCCCTATGAGTGTTTGCTTTTACTTTTTTTTTAGGCAGCATATTACTCTTATCAAGTGCATAATTTGAATTGAGCCACATCCAAGTGTTGATAGCGGGCACAATTAGGTTGTAGCAGAAGGTAGTGCGAGTTTCTTTCAGTGGGGCAGTATGGTGTCCAGGGGGGATAGGATGTGGCACTATGGCCAGAGCTGTCGAATTTGGAACCGGGGAACAGGGTTCAGCCTTCATGAACAGTCCACCAGACCACTCTACTGAGGGAGCATATTCCCATGCTAGACTTTAGAAGGCCCCACTAGACTTTAAAAGGTTTGATGTCTTAGCACAATAAGGTGTACCCTAGTGGTGTCAATTGTGGGTTAACCTTGAAGGCCTGCCCACCACAATCCATACTGAAGTTCATCTGCAGTCTTGCGGGCAGGCCCACGAAGCAGCACACACAAGAGCAACAGTGATCCAGTCACTGTGACTCTGTCACTGAGGTCACTGAGGTCACATGAAGCTTGAGCAGGTTAGGGCGGTGCCAACTGTGTGACAGCACTGGGTACCTATTTTGGTTGGGTGCGTAGTGTTTGCATGTATATTATGGTTTAAAAAAAAACTTTCTGCCTCCTTCCTGGCCTCCGAAACAAAAATAATTTAATGATAGCTTCGGTGATTAATGTTCTTCCTAGAGAGAGATCAGAGTTTTGTCTAGTGGAAGGGTTGACTCCTGGAAAGGTAGCACAGAGGGTTAATGTGCCTACTGCAAAGAACAAGTACCATGCAGATCACAAGTGCACTGCTTTAATGGGGGGACCATGATGAATGGTCATTTAATGTCAGCTGTAGATGATGGATCCCTGAACAGTGCCATGTATGTGCATGTTTGCATTGTGCTCAGGGGATTACCAGGTAATTGTTTACGCAGCTCTCTGATGGATGTCACATGCGGTTTTTCTGAGTCCCCAGATAGATCATGCATTATGTGTGTTCTCTTTTGTAGTGCCAGTCACCGGTGTATTCAACTGTGTAGCCTTGGACCGTGTCATGTATGTGCATGTAACTTGCATGATCGACTTAATTATTAGTGGCGATATTACGTGTCTCTTCTCGGACCTCTTTCAGTAAGATATCTAATTATCAACCAATCACCGGCACACAGCCAGTACCTTTTCCGGGTATCTCAAGCAGTCTATCAACATGCCATCTTGTACTAGGGACATTTCCGTAGAAGTACCTTATAGTATAGCCTCTAATTAGAAAATAGTTTCAAGTGTGCAACATTTGGTGTGTGACAGGGGCTAGGATTCTACCAGAGTGATCTGGTTTAGGAACTCAGATCTTGCATGTAGAAGCTTCTACCTGCAGAGTGTCATCATATCTACAAGCCCCCTGCTTGGAGGACCACTACCCCTCACAATGGCTTTTGTCTCATTTGCCATCCTCATCCTGCCACAGTGTCCTTATGCTCCTTCTTCCCCTAGGGTTGGGCAGTGTAGGAAGTGTATATACACTGCCTGCACAGAGGGCATGGAATGAGCAGTGATATGAGAGTGCTTGGTCTTAAAACATTCAAATACTTTCTGGTAGACTATGAATACAAATTATTTTGGTAACCCTCAGTTATCAGTTCCACTGAAAGTGAAAACAGACTAATACATTCATGTTGTAGAATATTTAAAAGTACAGATTCCTCATTCAGGTTTGAAATGCAATCTTCCACCTCAACATTTGAGAATGGGCAATTTTTTGTTTTTATGACCTCTAACTTATTAATAGTGGCTTCCAAAAAATTCATAAGCCTCTAACTTCTTTCCCACTTGAGTTGATTCTGCTGACCTTTGGCATGCAAGGTTGGTTATTTCTGGTTGTCTTTAGTTTGGTCTTCTGGAGAACCTTTTTTCATATACCTTTAATATTTGAGATGATATACTACTTATTTTTGTCTATATCTATTTTGGAATTCTATGCTCAACAAATCTAATCTGCTTTCTCGGAAAGAAGAACACTACAGACCAGTAGTATTCTTAAACAGACAATATTGACAAAAAGGATATCAAGTTTAATAATGCATATATTTACCAAACCCAAAATGACACAATCACACGTTTAAAATGTTCAAAAAGAAATCTTTATACAGTAGGAACCTGCTAAAAGTAAGGTTCAGAATACCAAAGCTCCTCAGCATTAATGCAGTGCTGAAGCAGTCTACTGGGGTTTCCAGTGTACCTCGTGGTATAGGATGGCAGTCTACTGGGGTTTCCAGTTTACCTCGTGGTATAGGATGTAGTGCCCTGCCAGCCCAGGTACTCACCAATAATCACACCACACTCGGAGAGTAGGTTTACACATCTTCATTCCTACTCCAGTCTGTGCAACAGTAGGGAAAGCATTGGACTCAGAAGGGGCAACATTAACTATTCCCACTCCAATCAGTGTAACAGTAGGGAAAGAATTGGACTCAAAAGGGGCAAAATGTACTATTCCCACTCCAATCAGTGCAACAGTAGGGAAGGCGTTTGACTCAGGAGGGGTGCAATTTACTATTCCCACTCCAGTTGGTGAAACAGTAGAGAAAGCGTTGGAATCAGGAGGGGTAACATTTGCTATTCTCACAATTGTGACGTGCTGCTGCAACAGCGGCGAGGTGTTCGCCCCCACCCTCCCATTGAAAGTGGTGCAGCTGGAGCCTTGAATGCCGCAGGGGGACGCCTGCAGAGGAGGTACGAACGTGCGGGGGAAGCCAGCGTATACTGGTAGCACAACCAGCAGAGACATAGCACAGGAGAAAGGGGGAGCCACCATTTTGCCTGCAGATTGGAGGAATAGCACAGCCAGCAACCGAGAGTCCATACATGGCTTCAATGACCTACACTGTGTAAAGCACCTAATAAGACAGGCGCTAGCAGAGGTGCACAGTGGGGGTGAATCATCAGAGTGCAGGAACTCTGAAGCTCCTAGTGGATTGTGATGACCGCTCCCATCGCAACGCAGTGGATGAAAGAGTTGCTAGGTCATCAGGTCTCTGCTAAAAGACTGCGGTAGTGGCTGAGACACAGGGAAAAAAGAGCACAGAGTGTGACTTGGAGGGTGCAGCAGACTGGAGGCCTTATAGTTGGGTCCAAGGCATTGCGACAGGTGAGGAGCCAAGACCCTGCAGAGAGTAACGCTGACCAGCATAGGCATCTGGGGAAAAAACAGCCACGGTTCCGACTAGACAACAGAAGGGAGGACGCCAAGGCAATGCAATCTCTCTGCGGTGGGATCCAGTGGACCGAGCTGCGCAGGACTGAGGTGGGGACCATGGAGGGGGCGCACAAGGGGAGTAGATCCTCCTCCTTCTGTGGAGACTTGTCTGGCAACCACTCTTTTATTATTTCGGAACCCTGATGGGAGGTGTGGAGAGGGCACCATACGGCACAGAGTCTCCTGTAGGATATCCTAGATTGCACAGCCACACAGACGCAGGCGGTGTGACACTGCCCTGCATCCCCTCCGGGGGAGGTGGCGCGGGGGCTGGTGGAGAGTCAAGCAGCTCTGGGCGGAGCTCACTGCGGCAGGTTCGCACTGTAGAGCAGGGTCACTTATCCTCTCAGCTTTTTCGTGAAAGGGTGTTACACGGCCCGCAGCCTAAGAGGGAACTCTCGGTCACCCACTAACACCTGGTTATTGAAGAAACTTTCCCATGCCGTCTTGTGGATATTCCCGCTACATCAGCAAGAAAGATGGGCAAATCGGACAGGACACAGACCAAGTTGTCCTTTGACCAGAAGCGATCTAAATCCCACAACCCAGCCTTGGGGGAGGAAACCAGGCCTGCTCCCCCGGCAGAAGACGAACAGGATATTCACAGTTTATTGCTGTCTATCATGAAAGGTCTACAGAATGGCATCTCTTCTTTGGGCACTAAGATTGACGCCCTCTCGTATCAGATGGACAGGATGGGGGAACAGCTGGACAAGCATGCCGAGAGGCTGGATATGTCAGAGCGACGACTCACGGAAGTCGAAGAAATGCAAACTACGTTGGACACGGACCATAAAAAGCTCGGCAGGATCATGAAGGTGCTGCTGGACAAAACGGAGGACCTTGAGGCCCGTTCGAGGCGCTGCAACTTACGGATAACGGGCCTGCCGGAAACGACACAAACTGGGAACATGGAGCGTTTTGTGGAGAAGCTACTGGTAGATCTTTTGGGCGCGGAGGTGTTCTCAAACATGTTCGTGGTGGAACGAGCGCACCGCTCCCTGGGTCCCCGACAACAGCCAGGTGCTCCACCGCGCTCAATCATAGCGAAACTGTTGAGCTATCGGGATAGGGACGTGGCCCTGCGTGCGACGAGGGACAAACAAATGCTGCCGATGAAGGGTCAAACATCTCCCTCTACCCGGACTTCACCACCCGAGTGCAGGAGGCGCGTAAGCAATTTATCCCTATGAAGAAGCAGCTGCGGGAGTTGGGTTTAGACTATGCGATGCTGTACCCGGCCAAGTTGCATGTGAACAGGAAAGGAAGATCGCATATCTTCATAGACCCGAAGGCTCTCCAGAAGGCGCTTAAAGACTGGAACAAGGAGCAGAGGCAAAGGTCGGAGCGACAGATTTTGGAAGAAGCTGCTGGGGGATCATTGGAGGGACAAGACTGAGACTGGTCCAATGGCACGCATTCATTAAGTACTTTGTGAACTGGGGTCCGGGAGGCGGGGGGAGGTCCATTGGTATTGTGAATAATGTTGTATTGAGGTTGACTACTGCTGTTAGGTATATGTGTGATGGGCAGCACACAGGTAACTCTTTAACAATTTTCAAGTAGGTCACGGGAGTGACCCTTAGCGAATGCATTGCCAAAGGGCATTTGATACTAGTCTGGGGGTCGCACATTGACATTTGTTGCACAGACTTGTGGATTGACGGTGGAGGCTATAAGAGGTTATTGCGCTCGGATGTCGAGGCAGTGAACAAATTGGCATCTGCCTAGGAGTTGCGCTAGAGCGACCTCCGCCCGCAAGTGAAAAACACCAAATCCGTTTAATTCGTTGGAGTTGGGAGGGGGTGTGTGGGAAGTCCCTATACGGGATGCAGCGCGACCGAGTTGGGGTTGGCCTGCCTTGGGAGGGGGTGGGGAGGGAAGCATTGGTTTACAATTCTTTCTTCAGGAGGTCAGCTAGGTCGAACACACTATTACACAACACGCAGTACATGTACCACTCGCAGGACTCAGGGTGCTATGTGAAGCATCATAGACAGGATGGTGATGACTAAAGAGGCCACTTCCCAGACACCAGTAGATTTCCTTAGAGCGGTGACGTGGAATGTAAGGGGCCTTAATGATCACCGCAAGTTATGCAAGGTGTTAAATTACCTCACTAGACACCACGTTGACATTGCCTTCCTGCAGGAGACACGCCTCCCACTTCAGAGCCCTATGATGGGTTCTAGGGGCCTGTTAGGGAATGTTAATGCTGCAGGTTTCGTGACTCATGCACGGGGAGTAATGATATGGGTCAACCCTAGGTCTTACTATAAGCTGCAATTGTTAACGGCAGACACAGGCGGTAGGTTTCTCATATCCTGCTATCAGGGTAGGGGACTTGACTTGCTACTGGTTAATGTATACGGCCCCAACTATGACTTGCCGGACTTCTACACCACACTGGCCGACATGGTGGCCCGAAGCGGGACGACTCAAATGAAATGTTATGGGGAGGTGACTTCAACTTGGTTAGAAACCCGAGCCTAGACAGATCAGGTGGACCGTTCAGGAGGCCGGCAACAGCAGTTAGAGCCATACACAGGGCAATGATCAGCATGGCACTAATGGATGTATGGAGAGAACTTCACCCCATGGAGGGCGGTTTCACACACTACTCTGCTTACTATAACCTTCAGTACAAAAGGGGGTGGTGATGGACGGAGCATCTGAACAAATCAAACACTCACACCCGGTCAAAAGATCTGGGTTTGATCCATCACCGTTCTTTAGCCCACTCTGCCACCCCAGTGTGGCAGGGTATGCTCAGACGTGAGTCCCTTGCTCACTTTGCCACTGGATTCAAGCAAGCCGGGCTGAAGACGGCTGTAATGCCAGAAACCGGTCCTCGGAAGCTTGTTTCCGGTCCAGAGAAGGCATGGCTTGGCAGTTCGGGCTGGACTGTTCCCATGAGGCACAGGGTCAGACTGATTTGCATATAGCCATGTCTGAACTGGGGTGGCAGAGTGGGCTAAATAACGGTGATGGATCAAACCCAGATCTTTTGACTGGGTGTGAGTGTTTGATTGGTTCAGATGCTCCGTCCATCACCACCCCCTTTTGTACCGCTTTGGACGCCAGAAGTGTGGCAGGGTATGCTCAGACGTGAGTCCCTAGGTCAATTTGGCACTGGATTTAAGCAAGCCGGGCTGATGACGGCTGTAATGCCAGAAACCGGTCCTCGGAAGCTTGTTTCCGGTCCAGGGAAGGCGTGGCTTGGCAGTTCAGGCTGGACTGTTCGCATGAGGCACAGGGTCAGACTGATTTGCATATAGCCATGTCTGAACTGGGGTGGCAGAGTGGGCTAAAGAACGGTGATGGATCAAACCCAGATCTTTTGACTGGGTGTGAGTGTTTGATTGGTTCAGATGCTCCTTCCATCACCATCCCCTTTTATACTACTATAACCTTCACACACGTATTGACTATTGGCTTATGTCATCATCTCTTAAGCCCCAGATCCGTACGTGCTAGGTTCTGCCGCGTACTTTGTCTGATCACTCTCCTATACTGCTGGTCCTGTCAACTCCTAAAAAGAATATCCCCCCATTTATAAGGCGATTTCCCCCTTATTCACTGTTAGACCTTCTTTTTAGGGAAGCAATAACTGAAGCGAAAGAGACACTTTTTGCCACAAATATAGGGTGAATGGATAGTTTCCAAACAGTCTGGGAAGCATTTAAGGTGTATTTTACAGGGGTGGCCATGGCTAAGTACTCAGGGTGCTGCGGGACATACGACAGAGACTGATGAATCTGGAGTGCAAGTTGGGAGATTTGGAGGCCAGGCAGCAGTCTAGGATGGATGAGGAGTCCACTGCGGTAATGAAGGCACTGCTTGAGGAGTAAAACGAGGCGGCGGACAGTGAAGTACAGCATATGGGGAAATATGCCACAGCCCGTACGTACGGGAAGGGCGATAGGCCTGGATCAGTGCTGGCTAACATTCTGAAAGATAGAAGGAGAAAGACTTCCATCACTATGATCCATTCGGAGAGGGGTGATCTAATTACTGAGGAGGCAGAAATAGCTCATTGCTTTAAACATTATTATACGAACCTCTATGCCTCACGTCAGTCTGATATGGACGGGGAAATATTGGACTATTTGGAACATATCACACTGCCTTTCCTAACTAATACACAAAGGGAGTTCTTGTCTCTCCCCATAGAAAGGGATGAGATTTTGGAAGCCTTAGCTGGAATGAAGGCGAACAGTGCCCCAGGATCTGATGGCATTACAGTGAATTTTTACAAGACCTTCATAGATATCTTGCTCCTACATATAGCAGAGCTGTTTGATGATATGTGTGTAACGGGACAGATGCCACAAACAATGAGAGAGGCCGTTTTGGTGGCCATTCCTAGACCAGGTAAACCCCCGGCGGAATGTGTGCTTTCCTTATTGAACATGAACACTAAGTTGTTTGCGAAAATCTTATCTACTTGCCTGGCTCTTTTGACCCCAGAATTGGTTGCCCCGGAACAGGCAGGGTTTGTGCCTGACAGAAACCTCACTTATAATTTGCGTACTATCTTTGGCACAATGCAACACGTCCGACCGGAGACTAGTGCTGTCGCTGTATTCCTGGACATGGAGAAGGCGTTTGACTCAGTGGAATGGCCATTTATGAGACAAGTACTGTGTAGAATGGGACTTGGCCCAGTTTTTTACAAATGATAGGGGTTCTGTATAATGCGCCCACAGCGCAGATCCGGCTGGGAGACTTAGTTACAGACGCTATACCCATCTCTAGGGGGACCCGTCAGGGCTGCCCCTTGTCACCGATACTATATGCATTGGCCGCTGAGCCCTTAGCGTGTGCGCTCAGGGAATATCACAGCCACAGGGGGGTACATTTTCCCACCTATAAAATAGTGATCTCCACGTATGCGGATAATACACTGCTTTATGTTAGAGACCCCGAAAAAAACCTGTCCTCAGTCCTGAGAGAGGTGGGGCACTTTGGGGCGATTTCCGGATTACAGGTTAATTGGTTGAAGTCCATACCCTTTCCCCTTACCTCGTCCACTATGCCATGTGAGATGGAGTACCCAATGCGGTGGTCTGTGGACACCGTCAGATATCTTGGCATTAGGTTACATACGAACTCAGAAATAGTTTTCAGAGAAAATTATGGTACAGCTGTTGACAAACTTGAGGACGACGTTGAAACTTGGATTGGGCTCCCCCTATCGCTGATTGGTAGGGTATCTATTATGAAAATGGTGATACTACCAATATTTTTATTTCTGTTTACTAATATACCAATAGTTTGACCGCGCTCCTTTTTCACTAGGCTCAATAAATCCCTGGGGCGGCTGGCTTGGGCGGGCAAGCAGGTCCGAGTCCAATGGCGAGGTCTCACTTTGCAGTACCATCTAGGAGGGCTGGGTGCACCAGACCTGGAGCTGTATTATAGGGTGGCACAGGGGGCGCAGGCACATAGCTGGATTCACGGCGCAGCTACCATACCATATCTCAAGTTAGAGAGACTGTTTGCTGACCCACTTCCCCTCCCGGCAATAATTTTTGAGCCAGTTGACCGTAGGACGGGGATACTAGACTCTTTAAATTCGACTCGGCATGCCTGGAACTGCATACTACAGCAGACGGCATGGGCACTGTTATACTCTCCGGAGATGCCTCTGGAGTGGGCGGTTTGGTTGACCCCTTGTAGAGATAAGGGAGTAGTGCAAGCCCTCCGTGCGTTGGGCATTCACAAAGTAGGGGACCTGTTTTTGGACGGAGTTGCAAAACCATGGGAGGCAGTCACTGCTACTGGGGAAACTCCCACTATGCTACAACGGTTTCCGTTCCACAGGGTGAATGGAGCACTGCGGCAACACCTTGGGGAGGACTTGGACGAGCCCCCTGAGGGCCCAGAGCTCTCGTACCTCATCAAAACTAAGTCCCCCCGTAGACTAGTCCCCAATTTATATAAAGCAGCAATGTCCCAGAGAGCCAACCAGTACACCAAAGCCAGACTTGCCTGGCAGCGCGATCTGGACATCACAATTGATGACGACATGTGGTGATATTGCTGCTCCAACACGAAATGGATATCCCTGCATGGCAAACATAGATTGATACATTTTAAATACATTAATAGAGTATACTATACGCCGGAGAGGTTGCATAGGTATGGCCTACGAGAGGATGCAGTTTGTGAAAGGTGTCACTCCCCGTCGGCGGACTTTCTTCATTTAGCGTGGGGCTGCCCGGGCGTCTTTACGTTCTGGCAAAACATATTTCGAGAGATCACTGCGGTTGCTGAGCTGGAGATCCCCCCTGACCCAGCGGTGGCGCTGTTGGGGTATTCTAGAAAGCTGCCAAAGGCCACACGTAGACTGGTAGACTTAGGACTACTGATGGCGAAGCGGAGAGTGGAAATGTGCTGGCTAAGAGGGCCTTTGCCCACGGTGTCACAGTGGTCACAAGACATTCTCTACTACTGCACGCAATCTGAAAACTTCAGCAAACTCTTCCCACTGAGAAGCAGACAAAAGAACTTCTGGGGATTATACACTGCATATCTGAGAGGAGGTGGTGGGGACATGGCGTCAGAGACGGGGACAGGGGCAGAGGCGGGGGACGGTGCTCCGGTGCCCTGAGGTGCTCAGAATCTTGAAAGGCAGGATTTGTTCCACAGACGGAGGAACCGGCAGTGTGCAGGTTGAGGGCGGGGCTAGAATGGAGAATTGACATGGATTGAGTGTAGGATAAGGACTGGGGGGATCTGGAACTGATAGGTAATTGAACTTGAACCTCAAAGTTGTGTTCATTCGGTACGGATAGAGTCCTGTGAGCAATCAACTGACCTAACACCTCATTGTTTGTTGGGGGGGGTGGACTCTTGTTTGTTTTTTTGTTTTTATTTCTCTTTTCAATTGAAAATGTTGTGTTCCTTTGAGATGCAGACAATAGCACCGGCATGCAGTGAAAGAACTTGCTTCCCTTCCTGGCAATGCAAAAAGTACTTTATTTGGAAAAGGCGCTAACTGGCCTCCGGGATATGGGAGGCGCTGTATCGTGATGTGCCTTTAATGTGAGCGCAGCCGGCCTCAGGGTTGTAGGCATTTTGCTGTGTATGTCAAGGTGAACTTTTTTTCATGATAAAATAAAATTTTAAAAAATGACTATTCCCACCCCAGTGGGTGAAACAGTAGGGAAAGCATTGGACTCAGGAGAGGTAAAACTTACTATTCCCACTCCAGTTGGGGCAACAGTAGTGAAAGCTTTGAACTCAGGACATGTAACATTTACTCTTCCTACTTCAGTTGGTGCAACTGTAGGGAAAGCATTGAACTCTGGAGGGGTAAAATGTACTATTCTTAGTGCAGTCTATGCAACAGTAGGGAATACGCTAAACTCAGGTGGGGTAAAATCTACTTATCCTACTCCAGTCTTTGCAACAGTAGGAAAAGGATTGGACTCAGAAGGGGTAATATTTGCTATTTCCACTCCATTCTGTGCAACAGTAGGGAAAGCATTGTACTGGGGAAGTGTAACATTTACTATTCCTACTACAGTCTGTGCAACAGTAAGGAAAGCATTGGACACAGGAGGGGCAAAATGTACTATTCCCACTCCAGTTGGTGCCACAGTAGGGAAGCATTGGACTCAGTGGGGGTAAAAATTACTATTCCCAGTGCAGTCTGTGGAACAGTAGGGAACATGCTGGACTAAGGAGGGGTCAAATCTACTATTCCCACCCCAGTCTGTGCAACAGTAGGGAAAGCATTGAACTCAGGAGGGGTAATATTTACTATTTCCAGTCCATTCTGTGCAACAGTAGGGAAAGCATTGGACTTGGGAGGTGTAAAATTTACTTTTCCTACTCCAGTCTGTGCAGCAATAGGGAAAGTGTTGGACTCAGGAGGGGTAAAACTCACTATTCCCACTCCAGTCAGTGTAACAGTAGAGATAGAGTCGTTCACTTCAAATAAATGACACATTTTAACAACTCTATTAAACAACAAAAAATATACATATTTAAATAAAACATTACAGTCCCTCAATATGATGTTGGATCGACCGTCACCGACAGGCCATTGGTGGCGGTTTGCCTGACAACCAGGTTATCAGTCCGACGGCTTCATTACGATGTTTCAGTCCGAGTGATAATGTCAAAGATACCATAGAGATGGAAGTCAGATTTCTAACCCTACTACGGAGGTGGTGTCTGCGTGGACACCACTGCGTGGTTTTGGATATCCCTTGCCACCTGCCTGCTCATGGCGGTCCCACTGCCATGAATAGGCAGACGGAAAGTGAATTTGGGGGCCCCAAGCAGTGCCCTCATCACCAGTGAGTCACTAGTAAGTGGCCTGGGGGCACATGTAGTGTCCCCCACACATTCACACACCATGTGCCAGACACCACATGGTATGCATGGATGTGCATAAACTGCCATTTTCTAGTGCAGCTTGGGCTACAGCCCTTTTCCTGGGCCACAGCACACGCCACACTAGAAAATAGCATTTTACAACCGCTTTCACAGCGATCGTATCCTAATAGGGTGGTCGGGACCGCAGATTCATTGTAGGATGGTTCCCGTCCAAGACGATGGCGGTCGGAGGTCTGACCGACAGCCATTGTCATGAGGCACAATATGTTAAATGTAACAAAGATTCGACAAAGTACATAATAATGATAATTTTTAATAATTAGTATCAGTTAAAACAAATATTACAATAATTAAAATACCACACTATATTCTCATAATCATAACAGCCAACAATTAAAATGTAATTGAAATTAAAAAGCATAACACAATTAATAAATCACATAATAAATAGAAATGTTTTACATAAATGAATACATAATTTTAAATGTATTATTACTTAAATAAATTCCCACCCTCTACCTCTACAAACTAAACAACAAACACCTAAAATATAACTTAATAGATTTGATTATTTCACAATTTACATAATTATCAATTAAATGATTAATAACAAATTAATAATGAACTATCAATAATTATTTCTTAATTAACTTCCATCCCCCTAACACCAAAAACCCAACATCCAACATCTAAAATATATCTAAAAAATTATAAAAAATTACTGGGGGTGAGTGCTTGCATTCTTCAACACTCCGTCCATCATCCCCTTTGGTTTTGCTTTGCTCGCTCTAGGTTGGCAGGGTATGTTGAAAATTAGTACGGTTTGGTGAACATTATCTGCGCCATCTTGCCTCTTCCCCTGATGCCACACTTTTGTCGTGCGCACCCGCCATTTTAAGATGCCCTGATCAGAGCGAACCCTTTTGCATGCCGCTGGCCCCTGATATAGCCCTTCGCCCTCACTAAGCCTGCACGCTGACCAACCCCCTGCTTGCACCTGCCTTGAATCATAAACCCCTCTTCGGCGCTGCTCTGCCCCAGGCCCTCATCCTGTTCCCAGCGCGACACCTCCCTTCTTCCCTTTCACGATCCCCGGCCCTTAGATGCAAACCCCCCTTTTTTCCCCCGTGTGCCCGTTTGTCTTCCCCGTTCCCAGGCCGACACCCAGCACTGCCGATACCATTCCTTGCCCCTCCCCGTACAATAGAAAGCTTCCCCCACCATTGGATCCCCGGGTTGATCAAAGCCCCCACTCCATGAGATCCGATCAAACCCCCCACATTCCGTGAATCGGCGGAATATCCAGCTGCGCGATACTCATCACCTGTTGTGACTAGGGTGGGGACTTCAACTGTAAATGTGTGTGGGAACGGGCCCAAAGGGGAGTTCCGGGAATGTCTTTTCCGTACATCAAAGCTTTAACATGAATATGTAATCTGCAATAAAGTCATAAAACAGTGTATAAGAGGCCAGGCCTCAGAAATGTAGCTAGAGCACCTCAGAACGATACCTTCTGCCCGTTTTGTTGTGTTCTCCTCCGGAGAGAATAAAAAACCTTGTTTCCTGCCTTCCAGTCTCCAGCGCCAGCCTCTTCATTGATTAAATAACTAGAGGGTCACAGAGGCAATACCGCCGGGCAAATACCGATTGTCCCCGACCCGTCTCAGGTTTAACAATTGGCGTCCCAAGCGTGGGGCCCATCAGCGACTCGTGGATCCAGTGGGAGAGGTCCCGACGACAGAGTGAACGACTGCAACGATCGGGAGAGCACTTGCCCAATAGACCCTCGTCTGGCAGCCGATCATCCAAACTTCACTAGTTCCGAACAGACCTCTCTCGAGTGATCTACGGTCCTGACTGGGAACCATTAGGAGTGCCGTGAGAAATACGAGAAAAAGAGGACGAACGGGCGCTGGATTCGGAAGACAAGAAACTGTCCACATGGTCCGGGTAAGGTCGTGTAATCACGACAAGTTGCGAAATGATTGCTTGATTGTTTGATTGCTTGATTATTTATAAAATACTAGTATTACTCTTTGTTTGACCTATTTGGAGATTCACTGTCTGCACACGGAGAAACAGTAGGCTCCTTCTCTTTTGCAAACGGTGAAGGATAGGTAACGTAACCGTCGCGCCTATCTTTCTCCCCCACTGACTCTATTATTTCTTAACGGTTTTTGGGAGACTCCCCTCTCCCTCACTGATTAAACTGGGTTCTTTAACCCCGAACTACTGTTCACAGATTGTCTTCTGGAGATTCTCTGTCCGCAAACCGGAAACAACAGCTTCCTCTTTGCGGTTAGTGAAAAGGTAGAGGACGCAGACTTTTGCGCCCTACTTACTCTCCCCATTGTCCTTTTTCTATCCTATTTATTTATTTATTAATTGCTTGATTGTTCCGCGCTCTTGGTTACTCTTTTTTTATTTTTGTTCATGAGGTATTCACTGCCTGCAAACAACGTAGAATAGGAATATTCTGTCTAGTCTTTGCACCTAGTGATAAGATAGGCACTGCTGACTTATTAGTCCCTCGTTACGAGCCGTCATGTCTGTCTTCTCCCCATTGATTGATAATTGGTTCAGTCCGGACCGTGTATTAGAGGTGGACCATATAGCTCCACTAGAAGGCACCCCTAATAAGGACATGTTCATAAACTATGGATTAGTTACCATAGCCTATAATAAATTGTGGCACAGGTATACCAAAGAAAGTCAAGACAAACAGTGGCCACTGGCAGGATCCTTTGACCTTGATAAAATAGAAACGTTAGAAATAGCCCTTCGAAATAATAAGACAACGCCTATTATGCTCGACAGTCTCGGTATGTGGCGCAGAGAGGCTATGCAACGACAGAGAAAAGACGAGGACAAACCAAGTAGAGAAATATACCGACAGGACAACCCCAGGACACCGCTACCCACAAGTTATCCCCCGACACTACGCAAAAGACGACCAGACTTAGGGCCAGACCAATGCGCTTTTTGTAGATATGTCGGACACTGGAAAGCCCAATGCCCGACTCTACTGAGCATGAGTAAAGGCAAAGGGCCGACAGGAACGACAGATCGGCAGTATGAGAAAAAGCGCGAGACAAAGAAGAACCCGACTTACATAGACAGACCAGATAGAACCACCACGTTTGATTATGCCCGATGGCACAGATTTCGCCAGGACAATTTCAGCGGCATGCTCAAGTTCTCCTAGGTCGGGCAACGTCAAGACGGGAACCCAGCCACGCTTTAAGATTCACAAACGGAAAGAGATAATTATGACCAATAACTGTTTTATATTCGTCTTGGGTCTTTGTATGTCGTACTTGTACTGTCCCCCCCCCCCCGTCTGAGTTTGTGTGTATGTAATGTACGAATCTGCGTCATCCCTCTACACGTGTTTCCGTGTTACTCAACCTCTGTTAAGCAGAAACTTAGCATAAAAGCAACCTGGAAAGAAAGAAATGGTACAACAAAATCCGTAGACCATTGATGAACTTGAACTTTTAATTTAACACAGCAAACAAGAAATAATAACGGTAAACTGTAGAAAATGAAAGTCAAACAGAACATTCGCCCCCCCCCATTCTGGAACCTTCCAAAGTAGGGCAGGGTTACGGCTACGCCCAACCAGCGGCAACCCATATAAGGCGGGCCCCGCTGCCAACTCTTGGTCAGGAAATCTTAACATATGGGGAAGCCGGAGGAGAGGCAGGGGCCAGCGGAGTCCAGCCGCAACGGCCCTAGGTAGTTGCCGGTAGTCCCGCCACATGCCTCCTCGGCCCAGCCGCAACGGGCCTGGATAGACTTAAGTAGTCCCGCCACATGTCCAGAGAAGAGCGAGGCACCTCTTCCTTTTCTCCTCCGCAACAGCCGCAGCAGCTCTGGGCGGCGGATGCCCTGTCCATACCCCTGCAGGAATGCGTCCAGGTCGGGCCGGGAGGGAGAGGCGACGCGGACGAGCCTCTCCCACCTCCACCGATAGGAGGTCTCCCAGCCCCCGGCCCAACGCCGAACACCCCCAGTCAGGCGATGGTGCCCATACTTGCACAGCACCGAACACACCATGGTGGCACCCCAGTATTTGCGCAGCACCGAACGTGCAATGGTGGCCATATTTTCGGAACACCGAACCTGCAATGACTGCACCGATACTCGTGCCGCGCCGAATGCGCGCCACAGGTGGCCATACTCCCACAGCACTGAGCACAAGACTTGGGGAACACCGGATGTGGAGAGACCTTCATGCGGGGCGATGAAAAAGAGCAGCATGGAGTGCACCGGGAGAAGGAGACGGCGCGAACGAGTCTCCCTCGCCCCCCCCAGGTGGGGGCATCACAGCTGCACCCCAGCCGAACGTCCCGCTTTCACACAACAGGGACCTCTTCCTTTCACTCCGAAGGATCTCTTCCACTCTTGCAAACTCGACGAGAGTGGCCCCTGTAGGGCCTCAAAATGGCGTCTGGGTCCGCTGGAAGGCGGGCCCCGGCCACTAGAGTAACTTTGACCAGCAATATAACTCGGACATTTGCCCACTGGGGCACGAGCCCCCATCTCCGACAGCATCTCCGCAGCCTTGAAGACCCTACAAAAGTCCCAGGCGGAACCTTCGGCCTCTGCAGGTTTCCGGTAAGGGACGGCTGCCTTGACCGCCAACGAAATAAACATGACATTGCCACTCCTTCTGTTAGCATGAATTCTAGAACTGCCGAAAAGGACTCTGGTCCAAACTGCCAGTAATGGGAAACATTTCCCCCTGATGCTACTTCCGGACTGAGCCGGCCCCGCCCAAAATGGCGCCGGTATCAAGAGGGACTTGCGAACACCTCGTGGTGTTCCTTCGCACTAATATAAACTTGATGTTCTGAGACTTTATATGATCCTTTGTACACTTGGCTAGAAAAGACAAGGAGAGCTCACTCGACGAACAGTATGAAAGGATCCCGTTAAAAATGTTGATTACAAATGTACAATGTATTATATTTTTATAGCTGATGTATAACCTCATCTACGACGCACACATACAGTATGCATATAGGAAATCTGATTGCAATTATTATGATTATGCTTCTAAATTATGAAATAAATGCCCCCGAACCCCCAGCCAATTAATAGACGTTTTAGTTTCCTGCAAATGAATGAATAAAACTTTCCAATGTATTTATTTCCGCAAGACGACACTCCCACTGTACGCGCTTTAACCATTGCCATGTCCGACCAAATACGACTGCACCCTCATCATCCACGTACTGAAATGATTCCGAGAAATAAAGGTTTTCGAAACTATGGACGGGTATTGCATGCTTTATTTAAAAAAAATGTGGGATCGGTGGGAAAGTTCTTTTCTGTGCACCCTACTCTGCTCTCTCTTTAAGGTTGAAAGAAGATGGTTGCCCAGCCCTGGAGGACGGATCGGATCGACAACACGACACTCTGCCTTCAAAGTACGCGACTGACTCATGAACTCTCGCGTGGAGGAAGACCTTGACTTCCAAGGATGGGTAAAACGAACGGTGTAAATGAGGGAATGTAAAAGGAGGGTGAAATGAAATGATGTAAACGTTATAAAGTACAACGTTCCAAGGTGTCAGGGAACGGAGCTGACCCAAGAACCGAAGAACCTTAGAACGCCACAGCGTTGAAGGAGGTTTAAGGATCCCGATAGTGAGATACGTCCTTTGACTAGATACCTCGCACTAGGCACCTCTGGTTTCCTTTTCACGTTCCCCGCACACGACCTATATGGACACACTGCCCCCCCCCCCGACTCCAGAAACCATATCCCCGGGGACTCTGCCCCGAGGAGGGAAGACGAGTAAGAGGTGAGTAAAGGACTCTTGAATACATGTATTTAAATATGCGCGAAGGCTGTTCCCTCCCCTCCCCCCTTTTTCCTCCCTCTGCAGGTTACATCAGAAATTACAGCCGAGGTGTGGCGAAGATCTGAAGCCTTGCCATGTCTAATACACGAAGCAGACTAGCGCCGCAAGGTGGTGCCTAAGCACGCCTGCAAACTACTCACGTATCGAACAAACCCGAAAAATTAGCACGACCTGATAAAAAGTGATCACCCTTAAACCAGACCGGACGAATGAACCCATGTCACGTATGATGCGAAACTATGAGAGAATGTGTGTGTGTGACCGAGGCGCTGACCCAACTGGTCGAAGGACCGAGAATGCGAGAAAATGCGACAAAATGGTACCTCCTCTCTTCTTTCCTTTTCTCAAGGCACGTCCCCTCTACCCTGTCTAATACTCAAACTGCATGATTACAAGATCCTAACGCAGACCCGTGAATGTCCTTTACTGTTTAATGCACTAAATAGCCTTTCTTGAATACACTGCCACCCTCTCTGTTGCACGTGTACTATTTAGCCTGCCGTTGCACTCTCTCTCTCTCTCTCTCTCTCTCTCGCTCTCTCTCTCTCTCTCTCTCTCTCTCTCCTTCTATTTTTTGCACTCCCACTCTTCCGAGCGATTAGCCCCGAAATTGGCAGACTGCCACCCCTAGCGCACCACCTAATTGGCTTCAAATACCGTCAGTATTTGCACAAAAACTTGTCTTTAATACAATCACCCTGAGACCGTGTCATTACCTCTCCTTTTCCGCTAGAAGTCAATGAACCGAGGTTGGGCCGTAAGGGAAAGGACAGGTAAGACGACAGAGGTTCCCTAATCTGGCCCGTAATAAGGGAACTACATGTCAACGGCTCCTATGGTATAAAACAAGGACCTCTCAGGCCGTAGGAAGCTACGTAGGAACCAGAATGATGTTTTACAAGGTTAAAAGACTAGACCAAAGTGAAGAAGTTGTTGAAATGAACCCTGCCGAAAGTAAAAAAAAAAAAATGTTTAGTTGAAAAACAGGACGCATTGATAAAAAGAACTGTTTAGCCTATGTTCGTCCCTCAGCAAAATATCTGTTTAGTACCATGTCGATAGCACACAGTACCCTTGGTAAATATAAACCCCTAGAGAACGGCATAACTTTGTCAAGCCCGTCTTACGAAGGTGGGTCTCCATCAGATAAACTGTCGAAACTGTAATAAACAATTATGAAGGAAAGCCATAATACCTCCAACAGGCCCGTCATCGGTCATTTATATGTTAGTTGTGAACCCTAAAATAACGGACGCTTTCATTTCTATCTGAAGCTGGGAGAGAAATAGACTTTTGTGATTTCCTTCCTCTGCAAATTCTCTAAAGACTGTCTTTTCAAACTCGTTTTAAGGGTACGGCTGTCAGGAGAGAGAAGGACCGGATGTGGGAGCATGAGGCCTGACTGCAGACTATGGAACACCTACGACATGGGCCAAGGCGAGACCGCGACAGAACAGAGCTACAGGACGAGGCACTACCTCCAGCAAAGTGAGAAGAAAGGGCTAAACTGACGCCCCCGCTCTATGTTCGAATGTGTGCCGAAAGGTCCCCGCTCTCCAGACTCGGTCATGAGCCCGCCCATCTGAAGTCTCTCGTTCCCCTAGTTTGTTCCTAATTTGGCCTTGCTCCATCCCCCTTTTTCTCCGACCTACCCTATGGACTGTTTTGTACGCTCTTCTTCCATCTGAACTTTCTGACAATCACCTCAAAGGACACAGGGCGAAAAGGACCTTTCCGACCAGAAACGCGAGGAAAGGGTCGTGCCCTGCAACGCAGAACTTAGAACAGAGCTGGACTTGTAGCTCCACCGCCGGTGCTCCACAGCGCCAACGAAAGACAACAAAGAATAATGAGAACTCGTTAACTTCGAACATTTGACATCCTCAATCACCGTTTCTGCTATGTCTCATTTCTCTCCCAGCCGCCATTGTATTGATCATGCTCCAATCCGAATCTGATATATGTAATAACCTACCAGTTCACGTTATGAAATGTACTTGCTGCTCTCGCTACAGAATCGTTTTTTGTATTACATTTCTATGACTTTCCTGCTAAAACAAATTGATCAAAGTTTATCAAATAGGTCCACCTCCTAAAACTAGAAATGTTAAAATGTATTGTTTACAACTCTTCATCTAGGGTTCCTACCGTTTTCTTTCTCATGCCCACCACAATAGAACCGAGTAGAAAATGAACCAGCAAGATGTCTTGAATATGTTAAAGGGAGGACTGTTGAAAATTAGTACGGTTTGGTGAACATTATCTGCGCCATCTTGCATCTTCCCCTGATGCCACACTTTTGTCGTGCGCACCCGCCATTTTAAGATGCCCTGATCAGAGCGAACCCTTTTGCATGCCGCTGGCCCCTGATATAGCCCTTCGCCCTCACTAAGCCTGCACGCTGACCAACCCCCTGCTTGCACCTGCCTTGAATCATAAACCCCTCTTCGGCGCTGCTCTGCCCCAGGCCCTCATCCTGTTCCCAGCACGACACCTCCCTTCTTCCCTTTCACGATCCCCGGCCCTTAGATGCAAACCCCCCTTTTTTCCCCCGTGTGCCCGTTTGTCTTCCCCGTTCCCAGGCCGACACCCAGCACTGCCGATACCATTCCTTGCCCCTCCCCGTACAATAGAAAGCTTCCCCCACCAAAGGATCCCCGGGTTGATCAAAGCCCCCACTCCATGAGATCCGATCAAACCCCCCACATTCCGTGAATCGGCGGAATATCCAGCTGCGCGATACTCATCACCTGTTGTGACTAGGGTGGGGACTTCAACTGTAAATGTGTGTGGGAACGGGCCCAAAGGGGAGTTCCGGGAATGTCTTTTCCGTACATCAAAGCTTTAACATGAATATGTAATCTGCAATAAAGTCATAAAACAGTGTATAAGAGGCCAGGCCTCAGAAATGTAGCTAGAGCACCTCAGAACGATACCTTCTGCCCGTTTTGTTGTGTTCTCCTCCGGAGAGAATAAAAAACCTTGTTTCCTGCCTTCCAGTCTCCAGCGCCTGCCTCTTCATTGATTAAATAACTAGAGGGTCACAGAGGCAATACCGCCGGGCAAATACCGATTGTCCCCGACCCGTCTCAGGTTTAACAGGTATGCCCAGACGTGGGTCCCTTGCTCACTTTGCCACTGGATTCAAGCTAGCCTGACTGATGATGGCTGATTAGCCAGAAACCGGTCCCAGGATGCTTGTTTCCGGTCCAGGGAAGACATGGATTGGCAGTTTGGGCTGGACTCTTCCCATGAGGTACAGGGTCAGACTGATTTGCATATGGCCATGTCTGAACTGGCAGTTGGGCTGGACTCTTCCCATGAGGTACAGGGTCAGACTGATTTACATATGGCCATGTCTGAACTGGGGTGGTGGAGTGAGCTAAATAATGATGATGGATTAAACACAGATCAATTGACTGGGGGTGAGTGCTTGCATTGTTCAACACTCCGTCCATCATCCCCTTTGGTTTTGCTTTGCTCGCCCTAGGTTGGCAGGGTATGCCCAGACGTGGGTCCCTTGCTCACTTTGCCACTGGATTCAAGCTAGCCTGGCTGATGACAGCTGATTAGCCAGAAACTGGTCCCAGGATGCTTGTTTCCAGTCCAGGATAGACATGGCTTGGCAGTTAGGGCTGGACTGTTCCCATGAGACACAGGGCCATATTGATTTGCTTATGGCCATGTCTGAATTGGGGTGGTGGATTTAGCTAAAGAATGATGATGGATTAAACACAGATCAGTTGACTGGGAGTGAGTGCTTGCATTGTTCAACACTCCATCCATCATCCCCTTTGGTTTTGCTTTGAAGATAATGTGGCACAATAAAATGCCTAATACTAGTAACCTGGAAGAAGTGGATACTTTTTTGGCCCAGATGGAGGGCTCAGAACAGTAGAGGCCTGGAGGGTTCTGTCTGTGCTCTGTTGAATTGAAGTCGCTTAAAATGCAGCAATATAATCTTAATACATAGTTTGGTTTATTTGTCTTTCTTCTTTTTCTTCGTGTTTATAATTTGCATTTCCTCTCTCCACATGGGGGGATCGCGAAGGGCAGATTCTATAGCACAGGGATAGGAAAGGGGGGTTCCCCAAGGTGGGTGGGAGGGGGGGCGCACAGGGTGGTGAGAGCAAGGAGAAAAAAAAGAAAAACATGTCCTTGTCTTGCCATATGTTCATATGACCATAGTTCGGTTACTTTAGGATGGCATCAGGCAAGGAGTCTCCATTATGATAAGATATGGAAGAAAGTTCAGGGTAGTATTGGGTGGAATTTTGAAGATGAGTAAATCGAATTCTGACCACCTGTTATCTTGGAATGTTAATGGTTTGAGGTCTAAGAAGAAGTTGGCTTGGGTGATTGAATATCTTAAGAATAGTGAGGCGAATATTATCTTGCTTCAAGAAACTCACTAGGAACGGGAGGAGTGTAGGTCTTCCTTTAATAAATTGGAGGGGGGGGGGTCAAGGAAATAGACCAGAGAGGCTGCACCAGAGGTGTTTCCTTGAATATTAGAAATAATTCTGGTATAAGGCTGCTTGGGGGCTAACATGATGATTCTAGGGATTTCACTAGTATGTGCTATCTATATGGTCCAAATAATGACTCTCTAGAAGCCTTAATGAAACTGGAATCATGCCTTCTGGAAGCCACTGCCCCAATAATAATAGGCGGGGACTTTAACATTGTTCAAAATAAGGATCTAGACAGAACCTCAAAAGCTAAATATGTTAGTCCCCCTAGAACATCTGCAATCTTGAAAAATATGATGTTGGAGCTTAACTTGGTTGATGTTTGGCGTAGTAAGGAGGGGTGGGTGAGGGACTTCACTTTTTATAGTAAAAAGTATGGGCACAGTTTCCGCATTGACTATTTTTTGGTAGACCAGGAATTATTAGTTGGTGTGGAAGAGGTTAAACATGTTCCTGCCATTCTCTCAGATCATTCAGCAGTTTTTTTGTCCCTAAATCACCATCCAAAATCTGGTGTGAAAAGGTGGACCCTGGACAGGATCATACTTTTAGATGAGGGGGTGGTATCAAGTATTGTGGATAGAACTGTTGTCTTTTTTCAGGCTAATAGAGGTTCAGCAAAAATTCAAACAGTGTGGGATACATTAAAAGCGTGTTTAAGGGCAATACTGAGTTCGATTATGGTGGGTAAGAGGGGTACCCTAAAACAGGAAGATGAGTACCGAATCAATGAGATCAAGAGTAAGGAAAGTGATCTTTAGAAGGCATCACTGAGGGGCACTGGTAGAGTTCCTGCTCTTAGTAAAGAATTCGAATTCTTACAAGCAGAATATCAAGGGCAATTGGATAAAAGACTATTAGATAGGTGGAAAGTAAGTAAATTGCAACATTTCTCATATGGAGAGAAGTGTAGCTCGCTTTTGGCTTGGAAAGCAAAAATAGATAAGGCTAGGAACTTAATTCGAAATTTGAGAGCTGCAGAATCAGGAGCATTGTTGAATACTAATTTGGAAATATGTGCAGAGGCTCGGAGATATATGAGCACTCTGTATAGAGATGGTATCTCTCCCAGGAAAGAGAGCATAGAGGCCTGGTTAGATAAGACGGAGCTCCCGCGATTAACCAAAGCACAAAAGAGGCTATTAAAGGCCGAGATTACGGTGGAAGAGATCGAGATACAAATTGGGAAGATCGCAGGGGGGAAGGGAGTGGGCCAGATGGCCTTCCTGTCAATATTTACTCTCAACTACTGGATAATATAGCTCCAGACTTTAAAGTCTCATTTAATTTATTATGTAGAGGAGGCAAAATAGTTCCACGGTCATCGGCTGAGGCCACTGTAACGCTAATTTTTTAAACCAAATAAAGACCCATTGGAAGTAGACTCATATAGGACAATTTCACGTTTGAATCCCGACTTCAAGATCTTTTCAGAGATAGTAGCGTCTAGTGTTGCCCAGGTCATCAAGGGAGTTATTCATCAAGACCAGAGAGTTTTTATCCCTGGGAGGCAGCTTAATGAGTTTACTTTTCTGATGCTAGGGTTTATAGATTTGGCGGAAGCCCTGAATTTACCTGTGATGGCAGTAGCTGTGGATGTATGTCACTACAACGCGGGCTATTACCACGCGTGCCATTACAACGCTGTTTTTACATTGCAAGTCGTTACAACGACTTGCGCTGTAAGGGCTGGATAGTGGAATAGTTTAATTTTCTATTCCACCTCCAGTCCACGTTGACAGTAGGGAAGGTGTTGGAATAGAAAATTAAACTATTCCTTTGCCAACAGCGCCCTCCAGTGTAAGTCGTTGAAACGACTTGCGTTGTAAAAGCAGCCTAGTAATGGCAGCGCGTGGTAATACCCACATTGTAAAGGCTGTTCCTCAGTAGCTGTAGATGCTGCAAAGGCTTTTGACCAAGTACACTGGGCCTATCTTTGGGATGCCTTAAAGTGCTTTGGGTTTCCGCAGAACATTGTGAGGGCAGATCAAAATCTGTATTATCTGCCCAGAGCTAAGGTGCTGGTGAATGGGAATCTGTCAGAGTGGTTCGACATCACTAGAGGCACAAGACAGGGGTGCCCCCTCTCTACGCTTTTGTTTTAATCTCTATATAGAGGCGTTTGCATCCCTGATTAGAGCGGATTCCACCATCTCCCCCTTGAAATCTGCGGGCTTGGTGGCAAAAACTGGCTTTGTATGCGGACAATCTCATTCTTTATACCATTAACCCAGAGGAGGCAATTCCAAACTTAATGGCCAAAGCGCAAAGCTTTGGTAAGATTTTGGGCTATTAGGTGAATAGTGGAAACACCGAAATCATGGAATGGAACCAGGCCAAGCTCAGTATGGGGGCAAAGGTCCAAATGAGGTATTTGGGTATCCAAATAACACAGAAGCTTGAATATGTGCCCAGAATTAACTGGGAAAAAGTCAGTCAGGAGGTGGGGAGCCTATTGGCCAGGTGGGCTAATCTACCCTTAAATATTTATGGCTGTGTTAATCTTATTAAGATGATCGTCTTTCCGAAGATCACTTTTCTCTTTAACTCAATTCACTTAGCCTTTTATAAAGAAGATTTAGCTAAGCTCCAGGGAAAGATAGGCAGTTTCATCTGGTCCTCAAAGGGGTCCAGGATGTCCTGGAAAAAGTTGAGTAGGAGGCTGGAGAAGGGGGGGATTGGCTCTTCCAGATCTCCTGGCATACTGCCATGCATTTCATTTTAAGAACTTTCGTATGCTTATCAACATTGTTGATCGGTCTCCCCTGGGATTACTTTTTGAGGCAATATTAAAATATGTGAATCAAGGGCAGAGCCACTTTCTGTTTAAATATGGAGACCCAAAGTTTTTAAAAAAAGGTGAGACTGAAGATCTTGAAGGGGGCCTTAAGAACCTGGATGTATTTCCGAAGAAAACTAGGAGTACCTTACTATTCGTCCCAGGCCCGATCTGGGATTCACCAGGACCCCCTGAATGTTTGAGAGACCAGCTCAGTCTGCCACTAAAATCTGTGGGATTACTTACCTGGGGAGATCTCAAAACGGCATCTAACCTAGTGAGCTGGGAAGAGTTGAGTACCTGCACTAGGGGGAAATTAACAAGTCTGTTCCAGGTGGGCTTCACAGGCCTGGGTAGAGGAGAAAGAGGACTCCTGGCTTGACCAGATGCTGAGACAAGGTTCCTTGAAAAAGGAAGTCTCCATGTGGTATTGGGCATTGGTGGAGGCTGATGAGGACTGTATCTCGGATATAAACAAGCTTTGGGCAGAAGAACTGGAGGGTGGAAATCCTAAGCCAGTTTGGCTTGACTCTTTCTCTATCTCACGAGCTGTGGTGAAACCTGCATTGAAGCGTAACTATCTTTTCACTAACTACAGAGTTTATTGGTCTAAAGCCAAGCTGTCAAAAGCTATAGGAATTCAGTATGTATGCCAAGATGTATGCTCTCATTATGACGTGTCCTAGGATTGCATGTTATTGGGCTGAGATATGTAATTTCCTTGCGTAGGTGACAGGTAAATAAATCAAGGTAAGCCCTAAACTTATATTCTTTGGGCTCTATCAAGATGGTCCAGCTCGAATAAATACTGTAAGTTCTAAATCTGTTTACTCTGCTAGACTCCTTGCGAGACGGGAGATTTGTAGACTTTGGAAATCCGGAAGTCCACCTTGCTTCTCTGACTATCTCAAAAGCATGATTTCACCACTCAGTTGGATATGGCCTGTGACCCTAAATGTCAGGAGAATGTGTGGATAATGATGGTGGACCTGAGTCAGCACTACAGTAGGTCCAATGATTAAGCCAAACCTGCTGTTGGTTCTGGCTCCCTCTGTCTCAGGTCTATCTGAGAAGGGATGGAAGTGGAAACAGCAGTATTTTTGTGTGGTAAAGCTCTTCTCTCCGCCTCGGAAAATGCGATAAGAGTAACATCAGCAAGAGAGTTGGCAGAAGGAGGACAAAAAAAAAACCCCAAAAAATTAAGTTGCTGCTCTAAGAGGGTTATCTGGTACATGTGAATTTGGGTGACTTACTGATTCTCTTTTAAGAGGCCAACTAGTAAGGTGGACGAGGGAAAACAAGGTTCAAGAGAACGTGCTAGCTGAAAATCCAAATTTGAACCAAGCCATAAGTATAGCTAAAAGCATTGAACATACAGCATTCTGTATGAAAGAGATGAACGAATCTCTAGATACAAATGTGGTAACAGATAACAACATACATAAAATTGCAGAGAAAAATGACAAAGGTAAAATAAGCTCTTTTGTAGTACCTAAACAGAAATTGGAGAATGAAATATAGATATGTTATAGATGTGGAAACATAAGTCACTTGGCAAATAATTCAAGGTGTCCAGCAACAGATGTCACATGTAGAAAGTGTAACAAGAAAGGACACTTTGTGAATGTTTGTAAAGATATTAGTAACAAGGTCACTCACATGGTCAGCAATGAAGATGCATAAAAGAAAGACATTTATTTCAAGTTTGTAATGAAATTTCAATTGCTGAATTGCCATATTCCATGTGTGCCAGGACCAGTGTGGGTAAAGTGTACATCTTTAAACATGGCTTCAATCTTCTAGGTTGGAAGCATCATAAAGACTTAGGGATCACGTTGGATTCCAATGATATTGAACAAGTCTATTTAGTCGACAGGATGGATGTGGGCATGGAAACATGTGAGAAATATCCAGAAGTCTTCACAAGTTAGCTAGGACTATTCAAAGATGTTCTTCACAAGATTAAACATAAAACTAATGCCACGCCATTCATACATAAAGCACATGCTATTACTTTACTCATGAGGGACCCCCTCAAGAAAGACTTAGACAAATTAGAAAATTCAGTGAAGATTGAGAAAATTGAATCTGCTAAATGGTTGACCCCTATTGTCATTGCCTCCAAAGAAGGTGGTAAGAGTATTAGTTTATGCATTGATTTAAGAGATCTCAATGTAAATATTTTGGTACACAGGCACTTTATTTCAGGCTTATATCGCGCTGGCATCGACTCCCAGGGGAGTATCTCCGCGCTTTTGACTTCTGCCCCAATGAAATCAGTAGTACGCTGGCTGTTTAGGTGCTGAATAGGAGAGTTTTTAGCATTTTCCTAAATGGAAGATAGTCCCTGCACAGCCTAAAGGTATTAGGGAGACTGTTCCAGAGGGATGGACCGGCAATTGAGAGTGCTTTACTCCCCTGTCTTGCCTTCCTGGCTCTAGGTACCTGTAAAAGACCTTGCTCGCTAGACCTAAGAGAGCGGGAGGGTTTATAGGGGACACATTTGTTTGCCAGATATGCAGGTCCCATACCATTCAAACTCTCTACCAAACATCAATGAAATGTTGAGTATGATTCAATGAGCAAGCTATTTCAATATGATAGACCTTTCATTGGGCTACCACCAGGTAGCTCTTCCCCCAGATTCTAAGGCCTCAACATCATTTCTAACTCCTTTTGGCACGTACCAATTCTGCTGCATTCCATTTGGCCTAGCATTCGCTGCTGCTGTGTTTCAGCGGATAATGCAGCACATACTGCAGAGGACCTGTAAGGTCCACTGTTTTCAGGATGACATTTAATTTATGGCAATTCCAAAGAGGAAAACATCAAAATCCGAGAAGATGTGCAGGGTAAGCTAAGTAAATCTGAATTTACTATACAGATGGAAAAATGCAAGATAGGGGTTAAATCTGTTGAATACCTGGGACACAACATTTCTGAGGAAGGCATTAAGCCTAAGTGCAGTTTGGTAGACACAGTCAAACTAGCACCTACACACTCTTGCAAGAAGGATCTCAAATCTTTCCTCGGCTTAGTGGAGTATATCTCCAAATATATCCCTAACTTCTCTGAGCGGGTCCACTCCATGAAAACCTTATTCTAAAAAGGAGTTTCTTTTGAGTGAAGTACTCAATGCCAATCTGTTTTTGATCAAGTAAAAGAAGCAATCTTTAGTGCCCCTCATTTAGCCATGTTTGATGTAAAAGCAAAGACCATCTTGACTACAGATGCTAATATGACAGTGGAGAAGTGTGGCTCAATGGTTAGAGCGGCAGACCCTGATGCAGAGGTCTGGCCCGGGACCAGGGTTCAATTCCTGCCTTGGCTGGTCTTGGCGGATCTAGGGCTCATAATTCCTCAGACCTGATTTCTCGACTCGGTGCCTACTCTAAGCATGGGTCCCAAGCTGCAACTCTGGGCAATAGCTTGCTTAGTCTCCACAACGGCCCCCTACAGCGCTAGGGATGCCTGGTTGCCCCCTGGGGATGCCCAGGAGTGGACATTTCACGGGGAAAAACCAGGAAGGGTTCCCTAGCGGTATGAGTACAGAGCCAGGACACTCAGGAGTATCAGTGCGCTTTACAAGTACGGCTACATTTACATTTACATATGAGAGGCTTGGGTGCATCTCTTTCACAAATTATTGATGGAAAGGAAAGGATCATAGTCTTTGGGTCTAGGACTCTCATGGACGCTGAATTTATCTACTTTACCATAGAGAAGGAAGCACTGGCATGTTTCTGGGCTATGCATCACTTTAAATTCTACCTCTGAGGCACACCATTCAGTTTAAGGAGAGACCATAAACCACTCCTCTCTATATTCTCCTCTAAATGCATTGAGAAAGCCACTCCTTGCATTGCAAAATGGATACTAGCATTACAAGGCTTCAATATGGCGAATGTTGCAGGTATTAAAAACCAAGTAGACAATTGTCTGTCCTGGTTACCTATAACATGTGAAGATACCCAAATAACCCCCCCCCCCCATAGAAATTTCAGCCATAAATAAAAAGGAATGATAACAAGACAAGAAAGTAGATATAGCCCTAGCTGCTGCAAGAGACAAAATAATCAAGGGTTGGCAGCCAACTGAAGGGAATTACCTGACAACTTACAACCATATTGAAACATAGGAAACAAATTATTAATTGTGGGTAATATGATCTTAAAGGTCCAACAACATTGCACCCTCTTGTTACATAAAGGATTGCATTATTGATATTGCCCATGAGGGTCACCTGGGACATTATATGACCAAAAGCAAGATCAGGAATGATTAGTGATTTTCATTGCTAGACTTCATGGTAGAAGAAAGAGTTAAGGACTGCTTAGCCTGCTGTTTCAGTGACAAATCTAAGATCACATGTAAAGTTCCCCTTTTACCAATAGAGGTTTCTACCAAAACTTGGAAAAAGCAAGGTTTGGACATCATAGGCCCAATAAATTATCTTAAAGTGCATCTCAAATACATGTTTGTATTAGTAGATATCACTCTCATTGGGTAACTACTAAGCAGAGAACAACATTAATAGTACCAAATTGATAGAATTTCTATCTGATGCATTGTCCAAGTTAGGCATCCCCAGTACTAAATCACTGATAACGGGGTACAGTTCACTTCCACAGAAATCACATTATTTTTGGAAAATGCATCTATCACTAATGTAAAGGCACCCCACTATTGTCTTTAGGTCAACAGCCTTGTGGAAATGCTCAATAGGAAGATTAAAGAGGCCATTCAGTTAGCTCTTACCTCGGGAGAACAAATTGCCACGTCTTTGAGTAAAATGCTATGGTCCTACCATTTGACACCCAATGCTGTTTTAGGAATATGTCCTTTTGTAACCCTTAAAGGTAGAAATCCTGAATCCAAACTTTCTCCCAATTGTTTAAATGGGGGAGGTCCAGCATGGGTTGTCAGAAATTTAGTGAAAGAAAGAGTGTGACATCACCAAGAAGGGTACACAAAATTGTATGACAAAAAATGGGGAAAGGTGAGACGTGAATGGAACATGGGACAGTGGGTGGTCATGAAAAGTCCATACAGGTCACGTTCCAAGTCCACATCATTCTCTAAATGTGAAAAAAATCTAATTTGTAAAACGCAACACTGTAATTCGGGAGGATGGTCGTACTTGGAGTATGGACAACATAGCTCGCTATCCAGAGGCTGTCATTCCTCCAGAAAAAATGGTTGGCCAAAAAGATGATGTGTCCGCAAAAAAACTACGGGACACAAGACTGCCAGAATCTGACGTCCATAAAACTGGCAATCTGATTATAAAAGGTGGCAGTCCTATCTCCAATTAATTATTGATATCAATACATATATTTTATTTCAATTCAGTAACTTCTTGCATGTTTTCCTTCCCTCCCCAGGGAGATGTGTTGTAATTTCTATCAAATGTGGTAAGCTTATTCTGGTAAATATTGACATTACACTGTACATTACATTTACCCTTTGACTGCAACTTCTCAAATAATTATCTCTTTTCTTTCAAAGGGAGATGTGTTGTAATATTTATGTTGAATTGTACATTGCATTGTCCCTTTTTCTCCTTCTTTCCCTTCCTTTCTGCCATTGCCATGTACCATTCCCAGTTTAGAATGTTGATGTGAGGTTCACATGAGAATGTTGGTGAAGGCCAAAGAGAAGACAGCTATCATTGTGTTGGAGAACTCTGTCAGAATAAAGACTGACATTTATTCCTCTCCATGTAGATTTATTCTAAATAATACCAAATGGATCAGATGCCCAACAGATGTTATGGATGGCCATCTGAATTGGGGGAGGGGGGCACACCAAATATCATATGTGGCCATTAGTTACTATGGATGCCCACTTAATGCCTAGGATTAAAACTTTATGCCCGATGTCACCACCAGAATCCAGGTGTTGTTATCCTTGACATCTGGTGGCTGATCTGTGGCTTCCAGATGTAAAGGATAACCACTTGATGCAAGAGTAACCAGCAGGAGCAATGGGTGATGGTAGCCACTAAATGCCAAAAGTAGTCACCTTTTGCCACTGAAGCCACAGATGCACATCAGAAAGAAGCGGTGCCAAACTTATGTCAGAAATTATCGCCTAATGCCACGGGTAACACCTAATGCCAGGTATGCCCCCCTTCTGGCAGGCATGGAAATAAAAGGCAACGTTTTTAAAATATGTCAGAATTGCCTATTTTATACCAGTGATCCACACCATTTTAGAGGTGGTTGCAAGATTAAAAAATGATGACCATCAAGAAGGGCCACTGTATAGCAATGGCAGCCATGGTATACTTGTTGGCTTGCCAGATGCCAGGGTGTGTCCAGTATCCAAAGAATGCCACAGGTTTTCTGAGTTGACTGGCTACCAGTTTTCAAGGGTGCTACTAAATTACAGAAGTGGACACAAGATTCCTAGTGGGGCCACCTAACAGGACTGAACTCTAAATCCTAGTGAGTGGTTCCATATGCCAGGAATGGGCCCATTCAGAAAATCTCGCACATATACAGACAGAGCTCCATATATACACACACACAGACACACACAACCACATAAACAGAGCCATACACATAGTAAAAACACACACACCTCAACACACAGAGGTGCACATGCATGCATAAATACACGCACACACATGCACCAGTCAATAAATGCCCATACTCACTCTCTTCAGAGTACCATCTTCAACTTCTCAACTCCCCAACACTTACTGCAGCATTCATAGTAGCATACTACAGCATACATCATGACCAATCTTAAACTGCCTAGGCAGTCCTTCTGGTGACCGTGTGCCTACAGATTCTCACACTCACCCATGAACAAACACACAGACACACACACTACTTATGACAGCTTGCTGCCTGGGAAATCTGCCTATAGACGTACAGCTAACAATAAGTGCCAGAGTTGTTGGCAATCTACAATAGGCCTTGCAGAGTCAGTCGCACTGTGTCTAAACTAGCAAACTTACTTGCTTACTAATTTGTGTGGTTGGCTGACTTGCCTTTGAGACATGGAAGCACAGTGGTCTATTACAAAACCAGACACTGTGGTGTCTTTTGGAACTCTGTGGCAGAGCACTAGGTACATATGTGCACTAAAAGCCACATCTGTTGACAGGAACAAACTGCGCAAACTGGCGGGGCCCACAAAACTGACAGCGACGCTGTGGCATACGGCGATGGCTGCGCTGGGATGGAAGGGGAGGCTGACCAAAATAACTCCACTGTGGGACTCTCGAGTCCTGGGCAACATGAGAAACAGCAGGGGTTTCTCACACTGGGATACTATAGGGATATCCACGGTGGGGGACCTCTGGGAAAGGGGAGGTGTGCTACCTTTTGATAGGTTGAGAGAGTTATACGACATGGGAGAGAAGGAACTGTACAGGTACATACAGATAAAACATGCATTGCTCGCAGTCATACCCCCCGACACTGAGTTGCCGGAATCCTCCCCGCTCGAAGACCGCCTTCTCACGGAGTTTATGACCGACCGTGCGACTTCACTTATATACCGTAAACTACTTAACAACCTACCGGACCCATTGGCCCTACTGAAGGAGAAATGGGAGGGTGACACCTGCGAGATGGATGAGCAGGAATGGAACGAGGCGATGGCATCGCCCAAGGAAGTAGGCATCTCCGCAAGGCTGAGGCTAGTGCAATTAAAAGTTTTACATAGGACATACTACACTAGGACAATGTTACACCGCATTAATAGAGCACAACACCCTAACTGCCTGCGTGGGTGCGGGGAGGAGGGTACATTTTACCACACTATATGGGACTGCCCTCTCATCCAAGAGTTCTGGAGGCAAATAATGCGTACACTGTCACAGGCGCTGGAGATCTCATTGTTGCCCGAACCGCGAAGGTGCCTATTAAACGTATGGGAGCCTACTGACTTATCCAGACATGGTCGTCTTTGGGTCACAGTGGGCTTGATTGTAGCGAAACGAGACATAGCACAGAAGTGGGGGGCGGCAGACGTACCAACAAAGTCACAATGGTGCCTTAACATGGACAGAGTTATGGTGACAGAAAGAGCGGTGTACTCTAGCAGAGCGTGCCCGGGGAAGTGGAACAAAATCTGGACTAAGTGGAACGCATATAGGGGGAAATTTGTGATCCCTTACCAGTAGACGAACAGGACTTGTCGGATGAAGAGGCGGAAGGGGTGTAGAACACATCATGGAACAAAGGGGTAGGGGGACCACGGGAACTGGATACACCAAACACTACAGGGTGGGCTCGAGGGTTGGTAAGTAGGGGACCAGGAGAACCACGTCCGGGGAAGCCAGAGTAATCCCACGAACAAGTTCTAATGGGGGGAAGATGGGACCAGGTGTGGGACTCTGGGGAGCGGCCTCTATACAATTAGTTGACGCGACCATTTAGACAAACAGCTTGACCATAATGTGATTCCTCGAATTGTTTGTGTTGTTGTTGTTCAAAAATAGAAAACCAAGAACATGTACTAACGGACAAAACATTAACAGTACTGTACCTTTTAATTGATGCAATTAAGTGACGATGCATTAACCGACTTGCTGATCCCAGTCTGATTTCACCGCATTTTGCCAACAAGAATGTGATGGCGGCCAGCCCGGTGGGTTGTAGGCCTACAGCTGTGTAAACTTGAAGGTGCAATAAAAGTTTTTGGAGTAAAAAAAAAAAAAAAAGCCACATCTGTGCCTGTGTGATGAGTGAAGTGACATAGGTACAATGTATTTGGGACTCTGTTGTACATTTGACGAGTGAAATAGCTGGAATTCTTGTGGGGTTCTGCTAGGGTGATCTACTCTCTTCTGCCATTACGGACACTGTCTCCAGTCCTGACCATTTCACTTACAAGCCTTTGGCTACAGGTTTTATGGACCAATTGGAAGCAAAGCAAGAGTACCCACAATGCACTCGGCTATCACACAAAAGTCCAGGATGGATACTGTGGGACTTATTTACAAGCCCCTTGCGCCACTTTTGCGTCATTTTTAACATGGGAAAAGTGACGTACGGGTGGTGCAAGGGGTTTGTGAATATGCCCCTGTGTCTATAATGACCTGGCAGGAGGTTGTCTCACTCGGTCCTGTCCAATTGCCTGCGAGGTTGAGACACTACTTCAGATGTTTAACCTGATTTCTTTACCTGGATCTTATAACAAGCATTTACAATGCAATAGGTCTCGCATTTACGAGAGTTTAAGCTTTTGGCATTGTAAATGACTATGGCCTAGATGTAGGTAATTTCATTTTACCACTTCTTAAATACCGAATTTTACCGATTCAGTATTTAAGAAGTGGTAAAATAGAGTGGGGGGATGTAGGTATTACAGAATCGGTAAATACCGAATCGTTAAGATTCGGTATTTACCGATTCTGTAAATTCCGATTCGTTAATGCCCATTGATTCCTATGGGCATTGAAGCCCATAGGAATCAATGGGCATTACCGATTCGGTAAATACCGATTCCAGCAAGGGTGCAGGGGGTGTCACTTTGACACCCTCTAGCACTCCAAATACAGGCATGTGTGCCATGTGGCACACAGACATGCCCTAAGGGCATGTCTGTCTGTCACATGGCATAGGTGTGCATGCACACATGTGCATGCACACCTGGATTCTGTATTTTACCACCCAATTGGATTGGGTGGTAAAATACCGAATCTGAAAGGCCTTTGGGACTCAGAAGAGTCCCACCTACATCTAGAAGTTACCGAATCGGTAAAAATACCGATTCAGTATTTTACCGATTCTGTAAATTTACCGAATCGGTAAATTTACCGATTCGGTAAAATTGGTCCCCCTACATCCCAATAACCCATTTACCGGTCGGTAACGGCCAAAATCGGCCGTTACCAGATGGTAAATCGCCACCTACATCTGGCCCTTAGCCTTCTATTTATCTGTTTTGCTAATTAACACATAAATAAAAGGCATTGTCATTTACAATGCCAATAGCTCAAACTTGTGTAAATGTGAGACCTATTCAAAGAAGCGGCCGCCATTTTCCCGAGCTGTCCAGAAAGTGCAAGTGTGCATAGTGCGCTGAATGTTGCAGGAAAGCATGACGTGCTTGCAGTAGGAGAAACTCATGACAGAAAATAGTGCTTACAGACTAAAAAAGACGTACAGTGTAACAACTGAAATAAAAGGGCCAGTCCTCATGGGAGGTTACAAATGAAGACAAGTAGGTATTAAGGAGGAGGTAACAAGCCTATTAGCGAATCAGAAGCCAGCATTTACGAAGGACAATGACACAAGCCAATGCCAAATATGGGCACAGAGCGGGCAGGGCTTCTATTCCATACGCCGATGCAGCATGCTGCAGAGCAGCGCTTGCGCTGCCCGGGCTCGACCTAAAAAAGAACATCTTCGCTGAATGGGACCCTGGGTTACTGGAAGCAATGAAATGAAGGAGGCCTGTGTTTCTCTCATCTAAGGTGGAATGATCTACGAACCCTTTGCTCCAACAGCATGGAAAGCACATTTGTTAAGAAAGTGCTTTTGAAATCCATGTACTTGTTTCTGCTGGTAATAGTTCGTAAAATCCTGTATTCTAAATATTGCTACAAAATAAATGGCCAGATAGTCTCTTGTTTGTGAAAGATCGCTTTGTATTTCAGATAAAACGTGCTTCTTGGGCTTGTAGGACGTATAACAAAATATTTGAGTGAATCCGAACGTCTGCTTAAGCAGCTGAAAGGCTCTTTCTGTACCCAACAAAGAGCTAAAATGTTCTTAGTGAGTGTAGGTACAGATCAGCAAATTAGTGCAACCCTACAAAGCTTTCATAAATCCCGCATTAAACTAAAGTGTGTTCTTTACCTAATGTCAGCCTTGCGAGTGCCTCAGTAACAAGAACTTTCTCTGCACACATAAATGCCTTTACCTCGGATGAGAAAACATATTTTTATCATTTAGAGTATAATTCTGAGTTTATAGTAGTGTGCCTCAGCTTGAATAGCCTTAGCACTTGAATGCTTCCTTTTAGAGAAGACTTCTTCCACCACTTTTACCAGATTCGTTGACCTGCCATGCTTGCCCAGTTCTTATATGGTCCACTAGGGCTTAGAGAACCCAGTGCTTGCTACACAGGTTAGCGTTACTCCTAGGGAGGGTCATTGGAACTTGGAGCTGCTCCCCAGAAGATGATCTTTCATACCTCTGTGGGTAAACATCACTTACAACGAAACTTTTACAACGCACTGCCATTACAACGCGGTCATTACAACGCAAACCATTACAACGCGTTGCGCTGGAGGGCGCTCTAGGATAGGGAATATATTTGATTTACTATCCAACAATTCCCTACTATCCACGGGGACTGGAGTTGGAATAGTAAATTAAATAAATCACTATCCAGCGCCTAAAAGCACAATGCGTTGTAAAGGTTTGCGATGTAAAAACCGCGTTGAAAAGGCAGGCGTTGTAATAGCCTGTGTTCTAACGTCATGCATCCACCTCTAACATATAAAGCATGGGACGCGGGCTTGGATTGTTTCACAAAGCTGGAGCAAGACAGAGTGTGTACTGGTGCAGGTCTGCTTACCATTGGATAAGAAAACTAGCAGAGGTCTTGGTCTAAGCGAGGCGCCCATATGGAAGTACTGGGACATGAAGACGGAACAGTCAGGAACCATGAAATGCTTCTGATTTTACATAACACAAGACATCATCAGATTCAGCCAAATCTGTCAGGGAGCCAGCTTGGGACTGCTGCAAGGAGGGGTGTAACACAAGCGCCTGCAGCTCCTGCCGTTCAGGGGACCCTCACCCTTCAGGGGACCCCTAATCAGGCCAAGCTCAATGAATATCTGTGAGATATGGGAGACTTGAGCTCCTGATCACATTCTGCTGGTGGCTCCCAACATTTTGCGTTATGTCAGTGCCAGGTTTGGCCGTCACCCTGGGAGAGGAGGATATATCAAGCCAAGGAGACAGGCATAGGCTGTTTCTTCCTCTGTTCCTTGGATGCAGTGAGGGAGAGTGTACTGTGTGCAGCTGAGCTGTGCCCAAGCAGACCTAAATGCACATCCCATGCTACAGGTCTAGAAGCCTATGCTGCCCCTTTAAAGGAGTTGTCCTCCATAGGTCTGTGATGAAACGGCATCCACACCACTGTCTTCCATTGGGAAGCCCAGTGACCACTGGATGACCCCATTCAGTACGTGCCATAGTACATGCTGCTCTGAAAACCGTACCTATCCGCTGCACATTATCAGAGACATGCACCTATTTTTTTCACATCCTTCTGCTCACCAAGAAGGTCCTTTCCATTAGCACAAAATCATCTCCTCTGATAAAGGCATTTCACCACATCAACTGTGGAATTGTTCTTTGCTTTGGAAGCAAACTTTGGAGACGTTCTTGCTCCATTTGCTACATCATGGGACCCCGCCTTCTATAGGAATCTAACTTCAGCCTTTACTTATCTATTTGTGATTGCCAACCTGGGCATCCTTGTCATTTCTATTGAATCCCCGATACTGCCACATATCACCAGGGTAGGGCCTGCATACTTTGCAATTGTCGGTCGACTATTTTGTAACCTTCCGATTCATTTTACCAGTGTATGGCCCTGAAGGCTTTCCCATAATACATCATAAATATCCAAGGCCTTATCAACCTACCATCAAGCTTTACATATTAGGTATGGGTAATCTGGCTTAGTCGGAGCATGCAGGGCTGCCATTGATTGCTCTGTGTGTCTCTGCCCATACTATTCTTTCTCTAGGAGAAGTAAATGTGCATGTGCTTATTCTGGGTTCTTCACCAAATGTGAGGGGCAAGTGCAAAATCAATTCACAGCACAGGGCCAGGCAAATATAAGAATACATCTACAGAACTGGTCACAATTTATAAAAAGATATACTCAGATCAATTTAAGTATTAGTGCAGGCTAACCATGCACAAATCTTATACAGCCTTGGTAAATTATGCACCACACAGAGTCACTCACATGAACTGCAGCAGCTCCATACAGAAATCAACAGAGTCCCGCAAGAAGAATACTGAGACACCTAAAAATAATTAAAATATATATATGTGTGAGCAAGGACACGGCTGTGCTCGAAACGCGTCGCAGCAGAGCGGAAAGACAAAAATAAATACCTTTCTGCCACAGAACCTGGTGGCCCCATCTCCCTCATTTCGCCGTAACTAGAGGTGGTGAGGGATTCCTGGGAGTGATATATATATATATATATATATATAGGAGGAGGAGAAGCAGCTGGTTTTGAGGTATTGTACCTCATGCTGGGCGGCGAGCATTGCCTGGCTGCCCAGTAGCGGTCGGCAGTAGGTGTTTCTGTAGGGCGGTGACTTGGGCAGGGGGAGGGGCAGGGTGTGGGGTAGTAATGTATGGATTACGGAGTTTTACAGGTAAGTAAACATTTAAATAAATAAAACGAATTTCGTTGCACGCACTGCATCACATTTGGTGATGCATTGCGCGCAACGAATTTCATTTTATTTATTTAAATGTTTACTTACCTGTAAAACTCCGTAATCCATACATTTCTACCCCCCACCCTGCCCCTCCCCCTGCCCATGTCACTGCCCTACAGAAACACCTACTGCCGACCGCTACTGTGGCTGCCCCCAATGCAAGGTTTCCCAAACATTCTTTGCTGGAGCAGTTGGGGACCCGAGGAGGTTGTTTTTTAATTGACTTACAAGCAGAAACATTCGTCTGAACTTTGCGCAGTGTCCTGCACCCAGCGCTACCATTTGGCATTATTTCCCCAACCCACATCCTACCTGGGAGCATTACAGTGCATCCTGGGCCCTGCAGTCCATGGAAAATCACGGGACCAGCAGCAGGTGTGCTGACATCCTCGTTGGGGGCGGAGCTTATTAGGATTTCCTCATAAGTGGCAGGACTCGCATCTGCGCTAAGGACAGTACCGTGACTTCTTGGGCGCTGAAGAAGGCACAAACATGCCGGAATGCATTCGCGACATCTGGTCATTAAACTACTTCGTTAGTGTTCCCCTCTCGTGGCCTCTGCTTGCTTCTTTCTTGTGAAGAAGGGTGTTTTACATATATATATATATATATATATATATATATATTCACTGAAAAAACCATAGGTTATAGACCATATATAGTTAGGAATTAGCATTTATAAAACCTTATTTTACTCACACAAAACCATTGAAATTCGCATATATAGTTAGTTGCACTAACTATATATTTCGCGCACCCGCAATCCACTGCTGATGACGTCACATATTACATCATTCATGACATGGTCAGTGACATCACTGATGACATCACTGATGACATCTCAAATGACATCACTGATGACATCACTGATGACATCTCAAATGACATCACTGATGACATCACTGAAAACAACATCCAGTGATTTTATGTTTCTGTAAAGTTTAAATATGTCTTACATATTGAAGAATGAGTGGATGTAGAAGTGTCTGGATGAAGGATTTAGTAGGTGCATGACTGACTGTATGAGTGAGTGATTAAATATGTCTCACTGAGTGCATGGGTTAGTGACTAAACTGTCTTCATTTGTGCATCATTATGTCTGTTGTTCTATAAACTGCTGCATGTGTTGATCAGTAGCTATATGAGTAACTATATGGGTTATTGATTGGTTGCCCAAGTATTTGTATGGGAGACTGAGTGTGTGTGTTGGTGGTTGAGAGGTGTATGACTCTGTGCATAGATGTGTGAGCAGTTGATTCACTAGATGTATGGGTTCAAAAGTACATGTGGAAACAGCTGTATGGGTGGTTGACTGTGTGCATGAGTGTATTGGTGAGTGAATGGATATCTCAGTGCTACATGTCAAAGTAAAGACATATGTAGAACACAGTATATGTGAGAGTTGACATATATAAATAACTGTGCATAAGAGCCAGTGAATGTGTGAGTGGCTGTATGGATCATTATGAAATTGTATCAGGGATTGTATAAGAGAGTAAATATGTGTTAGTATCTGTTTGAATAAGTAAGGTGTGTAAAACTGTATAGTTGAAGAAATGGAGGTGTGATTGATTCTTTGCATGACTGACTAGGTGTGTGAGTAACTCCATGGATGAGTGACAGTCTGTGAGTGTCTGTTTACACTGAGTGTATATAAGGTTATATTAGAGTCTGAAGAAGTTCATCGTATTATCACATGAATGATGTAATCAGTGATGTGATTAGTCATGTCAAATGAGATGTCATCAGTGATGTCATCAGTGATGTCATTTGAGATGTCATCAGTGATGTCACTGACCATGTCATGAATGATGTAATATGTGACGTCATCAGCAGTGGATTGCGGGTGCGCGAAATATATAGTTAGTGCAACTAACTATATATGCGAATTTCAATGGTTTTGTGTGAGTAAAATAAGGTTTTATAAATGCTAATTCCTAACTATATATGGTCTATAACCTATGGTTTTTTCAGTGAATTTTCAAGGTTTTGAAAATGCTAATTCCTAACTATATATGGTCTATAACCTATGGTTTTTTCAGTGAATTTCAATGGTTTTTTAATAGCAAATATTAAAAGCTGTTAAATGTATTCTTCTTTTAAAGGAAAAATATATTTTATATGTATTTAATATAATTTTTTATGTATATATTTTTTTATTTTTTTTTTAGTTTCGCTACCGGTCCGCGCACAGGGTAGCTTCCCGTTAGCTCATTTTTATGCCGCGACCCGGTCCGCGTACCGGGAAAAGTACCGTTTGCACAACTGCCGCGTTCAAGAACAACATCGTGACGCGTGTCGCGTAAGCGCGACGTATCGCGTTGCCGCGTAATGCGTCTTATAACGCGCCGCGTTCGCGCACTCGGAAGTGCTCCGGTGCGCGAACGAGGCGCGAAGCGCAGCACACCGGAAGCGCTCCGGGCGCGTAGCGGGACGCGTAACGTAAGCGTAACAGGTCATGTGACCTGTAAATAACACTTTTCATTGGTTTAGAACTTTTTTTTTCCCAAATGATGAAAACCCCTCCTTCTTTCCTCACTCTGACTTTCATCTTTGTGAGAGGAAGACCTTAGTTATGGCATCTGTAGTAGCTGCAGCTGGTGGACCCCCACCACCACCACAACCACCTAGGAAGGAAGGACCACCTCCACAGTTCCTTCCCAACCCAGAGGAAGAAGAAGAAGAAGAGGAAGAAGACATAGAGCCGAGGCAGTTCTTACGTGAAGAGCCCTGGAAATCCCACCACAAAGACAGTTTTATTTGGCAATTTTATTCATACCCTCAAGGCCAAAGAAAGGTCAATGCCCAACATGTGACATGCCTCATTTGTAAAGATGTTTTGTCTAGAGGTACAGACAAAAAGTATAGTTATGGTAACTATACTATGCACCGCCATATGCAGAGGTGGCATCCACTCAATTACAGCGTTGCAGAGATGCGTCACCTCCAAGATAATCCACCAACTCCTGTGGCCAGTACATCGGCACATGTAACTCTATCGGGACCAGAGGCGAGGGAGACGGTCCCAAATATACAACAGAATTTTTTGCACATGTAGATAGTGTGCCTTTATTGTGGTGACCTAATTTCATGTGCGAATATGAGTATCATTTTGATTAATAGAGCATTTGAAAACCACAAGTGCTCAAAACGCCCCAAGAAATATATATATTTTTTTGCTCCTGTTGAGCCCTTTCTAATGCCTGTTTTTCGTTGTTCCCCCCAAAAAACCCAAAAAAAACATAAAATTGTTCAAAAAATACAAAAAAAATAAAAAATGTTCAGAAAAATAAAAAAAAATATAAAACAACAAAAACATTAAAAAAAGTTATTTTCAGAACTACCTCCCATTTTTAAAAAATTACTAACATTTTTAGCACTCTTGACTTCATTTTTCTCATGGGTGCGCTTCCCGGTACGCGCACCGGTGAGCGCCCCGTTAGCGCAACAAAAAAAAAAAGAAAAAAAAACAAGAGAAGGAGAGCATAAGAGAAAGAGAAAGAGAGAGTAATGTTAAGAGACAGACAGCAAGAGAGAGCAACACAGATGTACTGTGTAATACATAGTAAAACAGTGTAAAAGATATAACAAAGTGTAAGAGAGAAAATGAAAAAAATATAAGGCTGTGAAACAAAGAAAGAGAGAAGAAGAATACTAAAGCAGAGGCACATGAAGAATGTGAGTGGCTGTAAAGAGTAAAAGGAAAGAGAAAAAATGATGTACAAATAAAAGGTAATAACGGAACCAGATTTAAATAACACTGGTAAGGGAGAGAGAGAAAAAAGTAGTGTGCATAACTAAAGAGGGATGAAATAAGATGGATAACATCGAATAAAGTTAAAACATGTGGATTGACAGAGAGAAAAAACTAAAAGAAGAAAAGAAGAAGTAACAGAAAGGGAATAATTGAAGCAGCAAAGAAATGTAAATAACGTAGTGTGCTTGAACTTCAGGGAGAAAGCATAATGAACAAGTAGTGAAAGAGTGAAGAGACAGAGACAATTACAGTAAGATAGACGGACTGAGTGAACGGGAATGAAGAACTGTGAGAACAGAGGTACTGAGAAAAGGAGTGGAAGGAGTGCAGTAAGTAAATCACCCACACAACACAACAGCTACCCTACCTCAAAGCACTCTAAAATATTATTTTACTGTTTCTCTTTGTTTTCCCCTTGTTACGCTCCCCGGTGCGCTACCCATAGTAAAAGTAAAGAGGGGTGATAGAGGGAGAAATATTGAATTAGGATAACACATGGTGAGTGACAAAGAGAGAGGACAAAGACAGTAAAGGGAACAGTACCTGAATGGGCTTGAGTACAACAGCAAAAAAAGATAAGTAATGCAGTGTGTGTGACTTACAGGGAGTTAGTGGGTGTAGGTCAAAGTGTGGGTGTGTAAGGTGTGTCTGTGGGTGTGGTTGTGTGGAGTGTTTTGGTGTGGGTAGAGATGAGGGTGTGTGAAATATGTGTGAGAAGTGTATGAGTGTGGGGTGTATATGTGTTCGATGTATGTGTGTGTATGGAATGTGTGTGTGTTTTTGAGGAGTGTGTGTGGGAGGTTTTTTGTGTGTATGAGGTGTATGTGTGGTGTGTGTGTGGGGTGTATGTTACAGGTGTGTGTATGTGTTGGGAGGGGGATGAGGTATATGTGTAGGAGTAAGGTAAATAATTAAGAAAAAGAGAATGAGTAAAGAAGCAAAGGAAGGGAACAGAGGGTAAGTCAAGTAAAGAATAGGGATCAAAAGAAGTTGAATATGAGAGGGTAAATAATGAAAGGGGAGTAAACATGGAGAATAAGAATAAGTGAGAGAAGCAGAGTAAAAACACAGGAGTGGGATAGATTGAGAACATGTTAGTGACCTTAAAGCAAAGGGTGATAACAAACTACATTTGTTTAGTCATACTTACCATATAATAAATGTAACTATAATTTTTTTTACTACAGTTGGTATCTGTGAAAGAGAGAAAAAAAATAAGTTATAATTAGTAAAATATGTATTTTAAATTAAAAGATACAAATGAAGATCTAAAAACATCATAACACTCTATTTAGAAATAAAGTTAGAGTGAAGAACACAGACAGGGAAATAAACTAATGTAGAAGGACAAAAAGAGGGAAAAAGAAATAGAAGGAGAACAAATTACAAAGAGTAAGGCATATAGATTCACTAAGAAAAAGAGAGAGAAGTACAGAGAAATGAACTGAAGGTAAGAAAGATACTAAAACAATGTGAGTTAGCAAAACTAAATCAGGAAACAGAAGTAAGTAAAAAGATAATGACTGAGACAGAAAACAGTCTAATTAAGGATGCATTTAGAAGAATGAGGAATAGAAGATAACTGAGAGTAAGAGAAGAACAGTCATACAGTGAAAGGATGAAGAGAGACAGAATAATATACAACAATTGAAGGAAATGGACTGAGGAAGTTATAACGTAGACACACTAAGAGAAAAACTGAGTGAGGTGGAGTACAATGAGTGAGAAAAGAAAAAAAGTAAGTCTGCAAAAAAAAGGAAAGAGAGGAGAAGACGACTAAAACAGTGGTACTGAGAGAAAATAATTTGGTGATGAAAGTAAAGAGAAGGACATTGAAAGAAAGGAAATGATGGATAGTAACGGAACCAGAGTAAAAGAAATGGGATGAAGAACGATGAGAGAGGAGCAGTGAAGTTGTTGTAAAAGAAGTGATAGAAGGTAGATAAACACAAGTGAAAATAACACAAGTAGAGTGAGGCACTGAGGACATAGAAGTAGTGAACGAAAAACAGAGAGAAGAGGTCAAAAGTAAAGAGCAAACAAAGATAAGCTAAGGAGAGTGGGTGATTTATAGTGATAGAGTGCAATAATACTGCTGAGTGAGTAAACAGGAATTACTAAAATAGCAAAGGAGGAAAATACGGAAAAGAGAAGAAAAGCAGAAAGACTGAAAGCTGAAAAGTTATGCAAGGGAGAGACGGGATACACACAGTTGAAATGAAAATGAGGGGTTGTCAAAGAAGTGGAGTAAGGGAACGGGGGTTACAGAGAGTGAGAGAAAGACATTATAAGTGAGTAAAAAGAGCTGAAAGAAGATGAAAAAAGGAAAGTAAGTGTCAGAGAATGGGAATACAATTTAATTTACACAATCCAAACTATAGAATAACTTCTACAACATGTTACATAGTTTATTTTTGCTGTTCTCAGAATATATTGAATTTCACTTAAAGTAGTGAGTTCAAATTACTCATCATATGACAGCGGGAAAAAAAACACAATCTAAAAGATTGTGTTTTAAAACCCTTACATACTGACAAATGACAAATGTACGCTAATCTTTGATTGACTTACTTTTCCTTGAGGCCAAATAGTATATCATGGAGGTCCTTTTCTCGTTGCATAGTATTTTGCTGTTCACTTAGAAATCCATTTCATCGACTTTCTACAAGAAAAACTCCAAGAACATCTGAAATATTTTAAAAATTTTCATATACTCCTTTTTTTCAGTCATGACTCTTTACTCATTCTTGCACCTTTCCATTTGGCCAAATAGTGTCAGATGTATGAGCATATATCAGTACTCCTCCCGTCTTCATAGGCCAATTACCTTTACCTAAATTTTGGCTGTAAAAACACTAGGTATGAATTTATAAAGCCAAAAGGCAAACGTTGTTTGAAAGTCAAATGAGTGTCGTTATATTGGGTCTAACCTTTAGAAGTTTTTAAATAGCATGTGTAATGCCCTGATGTTGTAGAAGGACCGTCATGAAAAATAATAGCTACAGTTGCAAAGGTTCTTCCTGATATCGATAACTGAGAAGCCACGAAATTTTTAATAGAAGTTGTCAATTTAGTTCCATCAGGTCTACATCGTTGGAACATTAAAATGACATAGTGACCATAATTTTGTAGAAATAATGTGGACAGCATTGAAGACTTACATTGGGTACACACCATATTGTGATCCGCTGCTTTAACTAGATTATTGAAAGACACTGATTTGCAGTCTGGTAAAGTTAAATACATAAATCTTTCAGAGTCTATTCTAGTATTACTTGATGAAGCACAGTTATCACAGTCATGTTGCCATTGATAAGAAAGGCCAAATAGATTTTTTATATCTACTCCTTCATCTTGTAATACATCAAACATATATATTAAACATTCCTGACAATCCTGCTGAATATTCTGTGAAAATTGATTTTGACCTGAACATATATCTAGAAGATTTCTAATTTCTGAAACACTTTCTATTTTTGCTCTATCACTACTACATTTGTCTAACACAGAATTCAATAAACAGCACAATGTTTGTTCCCGATTTTCAACAATCTGTCTTTGTAAATTTTGAAGAAAAAAAACAACATTAACTACTACATTAGCATAGCAGTTGACACCAGAACTGTTTTCAAACTGAAATCCAACAACATCTTCAACAGAATCCTTTTTGTTTCTCTTTACAATTACACTTTTATCTACTTTATGCCTTTTTGCTGATACCTCACTGCAATTACTCTCATTTCTTCTTTTTCGGCCTATCACACGTTTTTCAATCAGAGGATATTGAGGCAAATGTGGAGCATACTCTCTTCTTAACCTATTGTATTCTTTTACACAATCTAAATCTGCACAAATCTTTGTTTCATCACACTCAATCAAGTACAATCCTGATAAAGTTCTGACTCGTGATAATGCCACATATGCCATACCCTCTTTAAACACAGAACTTCCAATGTTCACCAAAGCGCTATCTACACTTAAACCTTGAGACTTATGAATTGTCACCGCATATGCCAAACAAATAGGAAACTGTTTTCGGCGAACATATAAGTCTTTCACGAGCAAAAATCTAGCTGAACAACGACAAATTTGTTCTATTTCATCAATGTCATCAAATTAAATTTTTAAAATTTCAATTCCATCTCTATTTTTGTAATTCACAAAACCAACAACATAACCCATTTCTCCATTTACTAGACTTCTTTCAACATTTAAATTCCTTCTTAAAATGACACGACAATTCAAACACACATTCAGAGTCTTTTCAAAACCAGCAGTTTTATATATAGTCTTCTCTAATGAATCCAATTTTGATTTCAAATTTTCAGACAAAATAATTGTTGCTCCCATATGCTCTATTTTATCAATAGCTTCCAGTTTCACTATCTCTTCATTTTCTAACTGTAACATTTTGTTGTTGAACATGGAACATTCTTTCAGAGTTGGCAACAAACATATGCCAGATTTCTTCTCGTTAATTTTCTTAAATATGTTCTCTGGAAGAATGTTTTCATTTGGGTACAAATTTGAAATTAATCGTGCATGTAAAGCTTCTTTCCCTTGCTGACTTACTTTTCCAATCCTTACATCTTGTAGAATATTTTTATAATCTTCATCATTTGCCTGCCGCATATTTTGAAGCAGTTCTGCATATTTAAAGTTTAACCATATATTAACGTTTCCAATGCTCCCTAAGCACTTCCTGGTATCTTCATGTGTGAGCATTTTGAACACAGGTTGTCCTTTCACTGGAGTCAACTGCAGAAGATCTCCAAAAACAATAATATGTTTTCCACCAAATAAGACATCATAGTCTGTTCTAAGAATTTCTTGCATTCTCAAATGCACAAAAGCAAGCATGATATTTGACACCATGCTTACTTCATCAATGATAAGAAGTTTCATTTTCTTCAGGACTCTCGAAACTTCGGAACACGCATCTCCTGATAGCTTGTGATACTCCAATTTGTTATCATGCTCCACTGGCAGCATCAGTAAACGATGTAAAGTAATCCTTTAATGTTATGTGCTGCCAGCCCAGTTGGAGCAGTAACAACACAAGACAGCGGTGATTCAGTCCTTTTCTGCAGATAAGTTGCAATGGCTTTAATCAGAAAACTTTTTCCAGTTCCCGCTTCTCCACTCACGTACAGTTGGACAGGCTTAAATGATGTACATGAGCACTCTTTTTTCTCATGACTGAATCCATGTTCAATCTGTTCTGTGACTTCGTCATATATCTGTTTCTGCTCAAGGTTTAGTTGTTTCACCAAATCTTCTAAGTTAACTTCATCATCTTGACCTTGTTCCATAGCTCTTTCCACCTCATCCACGGCAGTAGCAGCTTCATTTTGGATAATTGGTCCTCCTAGTGGATCCTGACTCAATGAAGCAGAACTCTGACTGCCTTGAGAACTGTCTCTCGCAATCTCTGCAGCAATTGTGGTTACTTGCTCTATTTCTTCATTCAACATTTGCAGATAATTTGGAAAAACAGGACATTCTATGGTATCCTTCGTTGCATTAAAGGAGTCTTCATAACAGAGAAAATCTCCAAGAAGTTCCTCTTCTTCACGCCATGGTTTAAACAGTTGCAAAAGAGCCAAATAATAAAATTCTCTTTTATCTGGATTATCACAACTCAATTTGCGATGATTAATCAAATGACCTTTTTTCTGTTTCACTAGACATCCTTCACATCCAATGACTCCATATATTCCATTATTGATATCTTCTCTGATGTTCCTCTTATAAATATATCTCTGCAGAACTTCATAGAGACAAGCGTTCTCAAGGTGATGACTTCTATTTGGATAGTATGTATCCAACATGTTTGTCTTCAAAATATCTGTACTTTCTGGTTCTTTCTCCGCCAAATACTCTATCTCTTGTACAGATTTCAAAACTCGATTTCGTGTTGCAGCAAGACCTAGACTCACCCAAATGATAGTTCTAGATTTGGCATAGAGACTTGCTGACGACAATCGATCAGAACATTCATACGCTCCAATTTCTCGATGCGACAACATCTTCAGACTGTAACTGTATAATTTCTTGCTTAGACTCTTTTCATGTGAAATGTCCTCCCACATTTCCTTTAGTTCCGTCTTTTCTTTTTTTGTGATGTAAGACGTCACATATCGAGCCACAGCAATAGAGTTGTCAGCAACGAATTGAATATCCATGTTAGCATTCCACATGGACAAAATCACTGGGTTGTAGTCGTTGATGTACTTGGACTCTTCGTCTCTTTTTAAATTGTATGTATTTTTGGGTGATTTCCTCGTCACAGTATGTCGCAGAGAAGACATCAAATTATTTACTCTTCCTTTAGAAATCACTGGTCGTGGAAAGCTGAAACGACATTTTGTGTAGAACTTGTCCTTGTTTCTGAATTTTCGACAACAGTACTTTCCACAAAGATGTGATTGAAAGCGTAAAACTTGTTGCCTTAAACTGTTTTCTTCCGTAGTTTTCGGAACAGCACATGTTGAATACTCTTCAATGAAACTCATCACTGTCTCATCCGAATCTGTTCCAAATTTGGGTGCATCTTTAATCCACAACAACATATGTATGTGAGGAGCACCTCTCGCTTGATACTCCTTTCTACAAAAGAAATCCAAAACCTCTCCAAGGGGGGGATTTTTTTTGTTGGTAATAAAAGACATCATAGCTTCAAATCTATGATTGAAATATCTGCATACATTCACTGGATCCAAAGAACACAGTTCTCCAGGTGTTTTGAATTCTATATTTTGTATATTAGCATTGGCCTCTCGTAGAAATTGAAGTAAGTCCTCCCATGCATACTCGGCACAGCTAAGAGTGAGGAACCATGTAGGAGTTCCTAAGTTTCTTAGCATACATTTCAATTCCCCATGGCGACGGTACCAATACTCATTTGTACCACGCTGACATGCCATGAGATTGATTAGATGAGATTCTAAAATATTATCTTGCAGATTCACTTTCTCCATAAAGTCTCTTGCCGAAACATTTTGTAGATGTGCTCCACTTTTCAGAATATGGTTTACTGCATAAGAAAGCCCAGACAAGTCACTTTCATACAGTAGATGAAACAAATAGGGAATGCATTGACGAAACCTTGCATCTTCAGCATATAATCTTACAGTTCGATATTCAGATGCAGGAATTTGAAGTGGTCGATCGTCATATCGTCCACCTCGACCTGTTGGAAATAGCTGTGGAAAACAACGAGCTTCCAAACTTTCTTCCCATACACTAATGGGACTTCCTTTTGCTGTTTTCATTTGAAACAATTCAATTGCATTCCCCATTACTTCTTTGGAATGCAAAGGATGAACAGTATAATGTTCATATATTTCTTCACTTCTAGACACATCAACTTTTTCAATTTGGCCACCTGAACAATCACTGTCTTCATCTGTAGCTGTTTCCTCTGCTACAACACATACATCTTTGTAGTACTCATTGTTTTTAACTAAATACAACGTTGCCTTTTTGACTTTCCTAACATCCACTAAATCTTGCCAGATTTTTTTACTTTTTGTTGGAACCCCATTAACTAGAATAACTAAAGGTTCCTCTTCTACTTTTTCTATACCAATTGTATCAATATTTATTTTCAAATCTAGGGGCAAATAAACAACTCTTCCCTTTAATCCTCTCTGCAAATCTGTAGGAGGCAATTTCCCTATCTTAGACTCCATGCGAACAATTGCCTGAAAAGGATGGACACATTGAATCAAAATAGACTCATATGTATTTAAATCCATCAATTCACGGGGAATGTCTATCAACTCCAGATTATTATGAACAGCTCTAGCAGGCATTCTGTTTTGATTTAATTTGTCATAACAATATTTACAAATACGCTGATCAGAACTCAAATCAAAATAATTCTCCACCCACAAATAAGTTGCTAAATCTTTCCACTCATAATTATCCATCTTTTCACTTTTTGCATATAAATCAACTAACCTAGTCTGAATCTTATAATGAGTCCGTCGACAACACACACAAGTAAAATTCGGCCTTTCACTTGATTTCACCTTAAACCTGGTAATTTCCTTCTCAAACTTTTCTGTATTTAAAATCTGTACATTGTCTTCCACATTACCTTGAATTGCTGTCTCAATTTCTACACTGTCCTCTTGCTCACGAAAATAACAAATCTCAATTTCTTCACAAATCTTCTTCACATCTAATTCTGTTCCATGCAAAAGAGCACTGTTTAATTGTTTAAGCTTAAGTGCTGGACTTTTTGCATAATACAACATTCTCACTAATTTCCTCATTTTGGTATGATGCACTGCTAACATCCTAAAATGATGAAAAACACTCTGACAGACTTTTCTAGAAAGACAAGCTAGTGAATGGCCTTGCAAACCTGTGATTCCTCTCACTCTGCAAGGATCTAAGTCTTGCAACAACTTCACTTTCTGCTTTATACTTTTTTTACTATATGTACGTAAGAAATTACAAAACAAATCAATTGATTCCTGTCGCACACTACAAATACTACTACACTTCCAAGTGTACACTGGACCCTTAGTACGTCTCCCTAAAACTCCATCAGATAACACCTCTTCTGGTTCTCTAGGCACAAGTTTCTCTTTTTCAATCGGACAACCGTCTTTCACTTCATACGCTCGACCACTGGTGTCAACTGCATGCACTAAATCATTCTCCTGGAAGTAACTCTCCTCATTAAAAAATGGCTCACAACTTGAACTGTGCATCCATTCTCCAGAAAAAACTTTACAAAAATTAGTCCGATTAATTACTCTTTTCCATCTACTGTTTGATTTGAAAACATCAATTGTCTTGTTAAGTGTCCTAATTCTATTGATTATTAAAATAAATAATTTTTTCTTAACTTCAAAAGCCTGATCAACAATCTTCTCTACACTTTTCTTTTTCTTATAAAAAGCAGCTCTCTGTTTACCTTTTAAAATATTTTTTAACAAATTTAAAACCACTCTATTGCGAAACATTCGTCTACGAATGTCTCTAAACTGATTCTGCCTTCTATTCCTATACATATTATTCTCTCCTGCTCCAGTTTTAGGATTCTTTGAAGTTCTCTCCTTCCTTTTCAATTTTACTATCTCATTTTCTTTTTCTACATGGTGTCCATCATTTTTTCTGGATGTACATATGTTCCGTAAAAAAGACTTAGTTGTCTTACCAGGAGCTTTGTTCCTGTTTTTTGAAGTATCTGTTGTGGAAGAATGCTGTAATTCCGTTGCTGTTTTTGATTTTTCCCGGTTACGTTGTTTCTTTGTCCTTTCCTTTGTGGGCATCTTTGCTTTTTCTTCAAATAACGATTTCAATCTGTGTTAAAGAAAAACAGTAGCACATTATAGACCACTATTACCAAACAACAAAGCAATGACAAAAAGCAAACGATCAATACAGGGTTTCAGATCAGGTGAGGATTCTCCAGTGGTGCACAAAAGGTGAGGCCTGTATTGAAAAATATAGTGGAAGACAGCTCTGTCCACAACTACAAAGAAGATCAGACCTATGTCTAGCTCCACTGCACTCTTATACACAGGCTTCACCACCTATGCTTCCCAAGAAAATATTGAGTTATATAGTTATATAGAATTGTATTTTATAAAATTGTGAAGCTCCATGAGAAAGCGTTTGCCTCAGTCTTATTCCTGTTGTGAGGCAGGTGCAAGATTTTGCCTCAGTCTTATCCCTGCTGTGAGGCAGATGATTGTAAATAGGATCTGTGCTGTGTTTCCTAAATGTGATGTCAAAAACGATTTTGGAGAAAATGAATGGTTTTTACATTTTTGATTATAATGTGGCGCGGAGGTTTAAAAAGTGACGCATCTACCTACATGCATCAATTTTTAAATATGGAGCAAAAAGGTACTTGTTTGGGTTTTCCTGGGGAGCGTAGGTGGTGAAGCTTGTGTCTAAGAGTGCAGTAGACTAGGCTTCCTGAAGCATGTCCCTGTCTGAATTCTTAGAGACAGGTGTCAATTTGACTCTTTACAATAACGTTACCTCTGTTTTAAATCAGTGTAGGAAGCATATTGAGTTTGTTTGCATGCAGGAATTGTATTTTGTAAAATTGTGACGCTCCATGACAAAGCACTTGCCTCAGTCTTATTCCTGTTGTGAGGCAGGTGCAAGATTTTGCCTCAGTCTTATCCCTGCTGTGAGGCAGATGATTGTAAATAGGATCTGTGCTGTGTTTCCTTAATGTGATATCAAAAACAAATTTAGGGAAAATAAATGTTTTTTACATTTTTGAGTATAATGTGGCGCAGAGGTTTAAAAAGTGACGCATCTACCTACATGCGTCAATTTTTAAATATGGGGCAAAAAGGTACTTGTTTGGGTTTTCCTGGGGAGCGTAGGTGGTGAGGCTTGTGTCTAAGAGTGCAGTGGACTAGACTTCATGAAGCCTATCTCTGCTGCATTCTTAGACACAGGTATCAATTAGACTCTTTACAATGATGTTACCTGTGTTTTAACTCAGTGTACGAAACATATTGAGTTTGTTTGCATAGAGTAATTATATTTTGTAAAATTGTGAAGCTCCATGTGAAAGCATTTGCCTCAGTCTTATTCCTGTTGTGAGGCAGGTGCAATATTTTGCCCCAGTCTTATCCCTGCTGTGAGGCAGATGATTGTAAATAGGATCTGTGCTGTGTTTCCTAAATGTGATGTCAAAAACGATTTTGGGGAAAATAAATTGTTTTTACATTTTTGAGTATAATGTGGCGCAAAGGTTTAAAAAATGACGCATACTTGCGTCAATTTTTAAATATGTGGCAAAAAGGTACTTGTTTGGGCTTTCCTGGGGAGCGTAGGTGGTGAGGCTTGTGTCTAAGAGTGCAGTGGACTAGGCTTCATGACGCCTATCTCTGCTGCATTCTTAGACACAGGTATCAATTTGACTCTTTACAATGATGTTACCTGTGTTTTAACTCAGTGTAGGAAACATATTGAGTTTGTTTGCATAGAGTAATTATATTTTGTAAAATTGTGAAGCTCCATGTGAAAGCTTTTGCCTCAGTCTTATTCCTGTTGTGAGACAGGTGCAATATTTTGCCTCAAAACACCTGTGTCTAAGAATGCAGCAGAGATAGGCTTCATGAAGCCTAGTCCACTGCACTCTTAGACACAAGCCTCACCACCTACGCTCCCCAGGAAAACCCAAACAAGTACCTTTTTGCTCCATATTTAAAAATTGATCCATGTAGGTAGATGCGTCACTTTTTAAACCTCTGCGCCACATTATAATCAAAAATGTAAAAACCATTCATTTTCTCCAAAATCGTTTTTGACATCACATTTTGAAAACACAGCACAGATCCTATTTACAATCATCTGCCTCACAGCAGGGATAAGACTGAGGCAAAATCTTGCACCTGCCTCACAACTGGGATAAGACTGAGGCAAACACTTTCTCAAGGAGCTTCACAATTTTACAAAATACAATTCCTCTATGCAAACAAACTCAATATGCTTCCTACACTGATTTAAAACACAGCTAACATCATTGTAACGAGTCAAATTGACAACTGTGTCTAAGAATGCAGACAGGGATATGCTTCATGAAGCCTAGTCCACTGCACACTTAGATACAAGCCTCACCACCTAGGCTCCCCAGGAAAGCCCAAACATGTACCTTTTTTCCCCATATTTAAAAAGTGACACATGTATGCGTCATTTTTTAAACCTTTGCGCCACATTATACTCAAAAATGTAAAATCCATTTATGTTCCCCAAAGCGTTTTTGACATCACATTTAGGAAACACAGCACAGATCATATTTACAACCATCTGCCTCACAGCAGGGATAAGACTGAGGCAAAATCTTGCACCTGCCTCACAACAGGAATAAGACTGAAGCAAACGCTTTCACATGAAGCTTCACAATTTTACAAAATACAATTCCTCTATGCAAACAAACTCAATATGCTTCCTACACTGAGTTAACACAGGTAACATCATTGTAAAGAGTCAAATGTATTTCTATTAAACATGCACACATTCTTTATTCCTTTTAAAAAATGTAAAAACTATTTATTTTCCCCAAAATCGTTTTTTACATCACATTTACAAAACACAGCACAGGTCCTATGTAGAAGCATTCCATGTCACGACTAAAACTTAACAATTTTACAAAGTACAATTAACGCTTTCACATGAAGCTTCACAATTTTACAAAATACAATTCCTCTATGCAAACAAACTCAATATGCTTCCTACGCTGAGTTAACACAGGTAACATAATTGTAAAGAGTCAAATGTAATTCTATTAAAAATGCACACATTCTTTACTCCATTTAAAAAATGTAAAAACTATTTATTTTCCCCAAAATCGTTTTTTACATCACATTTACAAAACACAGCACAGGTCCTATGTAGAAGCATTCCATGTCACGACTAAAACTTCACAATTTTACAAAATACAATTACTCTATTCAGTAAAAACTTTTTACCAAGCATTATCAAAAAGCATGACACAAACCAACATTAAAAAACCACAATTTGCTTCCAAATCTTCTCCATAGAGTATACAAGTCTCTATGTATATTAAATGAATCATAACTCACCTTTACAAATATTTTAGGAGATTCAGAACAGTGTCAGATACACACACCAATATTACTTTAGCAGAGCAAAAGGTATGTTCTCCAGACACTGCAAACCGTAAAGGCACAGAAAACCTCTAATTCTACAGACATATTGCTCATGGTAACCAATCAAATCTCTTCCCTCTGTATTTTCAAACCAACACCCTTCCCCCCCTCAGCCCTTTCTACCTGTTACCATAGCAACTCCCTCCCCACTGACCTGCCAGGGTTAAAAGTTTATTCTACAATGTTGCAAATCACCTCTGCAAGGATGTTTGACCTGCAAATACACCAGCTTATCTGGTGTAAGGTTTCTTTAAATAACTTTTTTTTAACCATTCAAATTACTTCTTACACAGAACACAACCATGCACCCTAACTTTCAGTTTTCACCTATCTCATTCTACCAATCATTGCTTGTGATTCAAGAGCACTGAAACTCCACAGGTTTTTTTTTGCAAACTCCTATTATTCCAACTGCCATTTCTTTTCCACACTTCATCTAACTGCACCAGAATCTCCTCTGACCATGTATTCTGTCTGGATTATTGGACATAGCTATATCCACTGGGCTCAAAGGTATGCTAGTACCAGAAATTTACACAACCTTGATTTATCAAACGTGAACATAAAATGGATTGGCCACAGAGGATTAAAATGTCACCAATTGATTCCATTGGTGAAAACCTTTTTGCATTTGCTACACCCTGACCTGTTAATTGTGCACTGTGGAGGAAATGACTTGGGCTCTTTGACTGGGGTAGGTCTGGAAATGCTTTTAAAGGACACCTTTGATCATTTGATGGCACTTTTTCCACAAACTGCCTTGGTATATTCCAATATATGCCAAAGACAGAAATGGAAGTGGTCCAATCAATGTTGTCCACAATTTGAGAAAGCACGGAAACATGTGAATAAATCTGTTTCTGCTTACATGAGAGACTATGGAATGGGTTCAATATACAATAATAACTTACATTACAACATGGCAGATATCTACAGGGGAGATGGTGTGCACTTTTCTGATGAGGGGAATAGAATATTCCTCCTGAATTTAAGACTGTGCATTGGTACCTACCTGTAGGTACCTAAATCAGCCACAGAACCCAAAAGCCATTTTCAGGGCTACCCTATCTCTGATCACTCCAAATGATTATCTTTTTTTAACTATTTTCACTATTTTTCACCATAGTACGCTCCCTGGTACGCTCCCCGGTGCGCGTACCGGGCGCACCCCGCGAAAAATTATTATTTTTTTTGTTTCTTTTTGCCTATTTGGGCCTCCTAAGACCCCCTCACAAAACATAGAGGGTCAAGGAGTGCCTACGATGCCCCCTTATACCCATTTCCAATGTTGTTTGTCCTCCATTTTCTGTCTCAAATCTACCAAAACACAAAATGGAGGACTCCCGTAGCGCTGCCGGTACGCGTACCGGAGCGCATACCGGGAAGCGCTCCCCTAAAAAATTTCGAAAGTTAATTTACCTAAAAATCACTGGAGACACTTTCACCAAATATAGCATAGCTCATACTACATACCAGTCCCTACCATTTTCCCAAATAAAGTGGAATTCCATTGAGCCATTTGGCCTGTAGCCCTGTCTAAATATCCTGAGGTAAATTACATAACAAAAACACATCTGAAGTGTTAGAATTGACAACCAATTAAAATGTTACTTTCATTTTCTATTTTTTTTCCTGACATTTGATTGGTTATGTACATGAATATAAATGAAAAATGAGAGGGAAACACGGCCATTTTGACTACAACTACCTGAGGTACATCTTGAAAGGATTTTCGCATTTTGTCTTCTTCACCTCTCTGTAAAGTAAGTTGATAATTTGTAAGGGGCACTTTAAGTTATTTTTTAAAAACATTTTCTGATAGTTATTTACTGTCCCTCTGCTATAGTTATAGATAGAGATAGGCTCCTCTGTTATATTTATAAATTGACTTAGGCTTCTCTGCTATAATTATGAATTTACTTACGCTTCTTCACAGGCACATTTTAATATTTCTACTTCCTGCCTGTTACCATACATTGCCCAAAGTTAACTTCACTATTAAAAAATCAAAACTACCTGTCTGAACTTAAACCCAACAGTGCCATATTTCTATAGATTTTTTTTAATGCAAATTTCAGCACAAAAATGGAAGGAGAACAGAACATTTCCTTTGAAATTGTCCTAGAGATGAACAATGAGGAAATCATTGAACCCATTGACTTGGAATTCATGGATGAATCACGGGACCATGAACTTCTACAATGTGTAGAATCTGTGGATTTGTTAATTCAATATGAGGACGTTTCTGACAGTCAAATGTTGGAAGTTATGTTCAGTCAAAAAGAAGACATTTCGGACGGTCAAATGTTAGACGTTCTATTAAATTTTGAAAAAGAATCAGAAAAATAAATTTATATTTAATAATCAAAAATTGTTCGAGACATTATTCATTATTATATGTAATTCATAAACTAGTACCAAATTGATTATAATATAAACTCAGACTTATAGTATACTGTGCAACGCATTTCTGTTACATAATAATTTTGCTCATAGTTACTTCCTTTCTCCCACTATATTATCTCCAATGTGTATTTGACATCTCTTTTTCATCTCCTGCCTCCATGTTGTTTCTGCTTCCCTGACAGACTATGGTATAGATTCCATATACCACAATAACTTCTGTAACAACATGCAAATTATCTACAGAGGAGACGGTGTACATTGACTTTAAGACTCAGCATTGGTACCTACATGTTGGTACTTAAAACACCCAAACAACACAACAACTCTATTCAGAGATACCCTACCTCTAAGCACTTTAAATTATTATTTTAGTGTTTCACTTAGTTTTCCCCATGTGTAGACGTGGGGGAGGTGTGTGTGGGGGATGTGCGGGGGGTGTCTGTGAGGTGTGTATGTGTGTGTGTGTGTGTGTGTCTAGGGGGATGAGGTGTATAGGTGTGTGGGGTATATGGATGTGGGTGGGGATATGGGTATGTAAGGTGTGTGTGTGGGTGTGACTGTGTGGGGTGTTTGAGTGTAGGTGGGAGTGTGGGTGTGTGAGGTGTGTGTGGGGTGTGTGGGTGTGGGAGGTATATGTGTAGGATGTGTATGTATGTGTGAGATGTGTAGATGTGTCTGTGAGTTGTCTCTGTGTGTGTGGGGGGGAGATGTGTGTGTGGGATGTGTGGGGTGTGTCTGTGAGATATTTGTGTGTATGTGCATGTGTGTGTGTGTGTGGTGGAAGGGGGGTGAGGTGTGTGTTTGAGTGTGGGTGTGTGGGATGTGGGTGTGGGTGTGGATATGTAAGGTGTCGATGTGGGGGTGTGGGGTGTTTCAGTGTGGGTGGAAGTGTGCGTGTGTGAACTGTGTGTGGGGAGAAATTATTATTTTAGTATTTCTCTTAGTTTTCCCCATGTGTAGACGTGGGGGAGGTGTGTGTGAGGGATGTGCGGGGGGTGTCTGTGAGGTGTGTATGTGTGTGTGTGTGTGTCTAGGGGGGATGAGGTGTCTAGGTGTGTGGGGTATATGGATGTGGGTGGGGATATTGGTATGTAAGGTGTGTGTGTGGTTGTGAGTGTGTGGGGTGTTTGAGTGTAGGTGGGAGTGTGGGTGTGTGAGGTGTGTGTGGGGTGTGTGTGGGTGTGGGAGGTATGTGTGTAGGATGTGTATGTATGTATGAGATGTGTGAATGTGTCTGTGAGTTGTCTCTGTGTGTGTGGGGGGAGATGTGTGTGTGGGATGTGTGGGGTGTGTCTGTGAGATATTTGTGTGTATGTGCATGTGTGTGTGTGTGGTGGAAGGGGGTGAGGTGTGTGTTTGAGTGTGGGTGTGTGGGATGTGGGTGTGGATGTGTAAGGTGTCAATGTGGGGGTGTGGGGTGTTTGACTGTGGGTGGAAGTGTGCATGTGTGAAGTGTGTGTGGGGAGTGTGTGGGTGTGTGGGTGTGGGGTTGTGTGCATGTGGGTGTGTGTGGGACACACTTGTAGGTACCTAAAACAGCCACAGAACCCAAAAGCTCTTTTCAGAGCTACCCTACCTGTAATCACTCAAAATGATTATTTTACACTATTATTTTCTCTATTTTTCACCTAGGTACGCTCCCTGGTACGCTCCCCGGTCCGCGTACCGGGCGCTCCCCCGCGAAAATCGAAAAAAAAAATGTTTTTGTCCCACGGGACCCTTTTATGGCCCCCACATCAAACCTAGGGGGTCAGGGGGGGTGTACCCTGCCCCCTTTTGCTCATTTCCCCCTTTGATTTTTGCCACCTCTTGTATCTCAATCCTACCGAGACACAAGATGGCGGCCGCTGCTGACTGTTTCGAATGTTTACAGACACCCGAGAACCAATCAGCTTGCCGTGCGCAAGTCGCGTGGCGCGCCCGGAGCGCTCCCCGGTACGTGTACCGGGGCGCGCTTACAGATATATATATTTTTTTAAACCTAAATTACTCAAAATCCACTGGAGCACATATCTTGAGACATAGCAAAGGCACATCGGGCTACCAGTCCCTACAATTTTGCCAAGTTTGGTGCAAATTCATTCAGCCGTTCGAGCTAAAACTGCGACAGACCGCCCTATGGAAATTAACATGGGGAAAACACGTTTGGGACCCCCCTTTTATCTCAGCCCCCGCTTGACGAATCCCCCCCAAACTTTCAGGAAAGGAGCGGAGAGCCGCGAGGCAAAGTTGCTGAAAAATTGCTCAACCGGCCATAAAGTTATTCCAAATAGAATGTTGCGATTTCCCTATGGAAATCGATCCTAACTATATATACCTACTGGCGACCGCCAGTTGGTAATATATATATATATATATATATCTCACCAAAAAATGAATATTGTCTGCACACGTCCAATTGCTTCTTTAAGGGGTTTTATTCAAGAGACTCAAGGAGCCCCATTCACCTACGCATTTCGACCGCAGGTCTTGATCACAGTGTTTACCACTAGTCCATTTTCTCTTTTCATTTTTATAGTGTAACTCCCAATCAACTCATAATGAAGCATCCTGGGAGATGTAGTTTTACAACCAAATTGACACAAATTAAAAGTTCTTACATTGCAGAAACATTCATATTATCTTTCTGTTAATGATACTTTCTCTTAAAACTGTAAAGGAAAAGTAGAAAAATCATAGAAGGTTTATATACAAGAGTCGGTTCTAAAAGGAAAATTGTTTTTCCTAAACAACACAATGTTGCTTGGACCGTCACATAGTGCATTATATTTCAAAAGGTTAGCTATATAATGTCACTGAGGAACGTATTGGTGGTAAATATATATATATATATATATATATATTCACGCTCCAAGGTTGTCCACCATGTGAGTAGCACGCGAGCAGCAGCTTTATTTATGTGTAGGTGAGGACGGGGATCCGCTTGTAGACGCCGCTCCGTAATGGATCTGCCCGACGTGTTTCGAAGCTCCATCTGCTTCTCTTCAGGGGCTTTCACGGAAGCGGTGTGCGCACCCGCTACACTTCTCCAATAATATAACTCGCCCATCGATGGGAGGCTCCAGTGAGACTTCTGGGAAGTGTAGTACGGAAAGCACACAATCAAGTCCTGTATGGACTCCACAAGTGGGCCCATCCTCGATTCCATGTACGGCTGCTACTTCACTGCCGTGACCCCCACGTTAACGGGGTGGTGCATACTCTGCGGCTGGACTGCCGCATATAGATTCACGCTCCAAGGTTGTCCACCATGTGAGTAGCACGCGAGCAGCAGCTTTATTTATGTGTAGGTGAGGACGGGGATCCGCTTGTAGACGCCGCTCCGTAATGGATCTGCCCGACGCGTTTCGAAGCTCCATCTGCTTCTCTTCAGGGGCTTTAACGGAAGCGGTGTGCGCACCCGCTACACTTCTCCAATAATATAACTCGCCCATCGATGGGAGGCTCCAGTGAGACTTCTGGGAAGTGTAGTACGGAAAGCACACAATCAAGTCCTGTATGGACTCCACAAGTGGGCCCATCCTCGATTCCATGTACGGCTGCTACTTCACTGCCGTGACCCCCACGTTAACGGGGTGGTGCATACTCTGCGGCTGGACTGCCGCATATAGATTCACGCTCCAAGGTTGTCCACCATGTGAGTAGCACGCGAGCAGCAGCTTTATTTATGTGTAGGTGAGGACGGGGATCCGCTTGTAGACGCCGCTCCGTAATGGATCTGCCCGACGCGTTTCGAAGCTCCATCTGCTTCTCTTCAGGGGCTTTAACGGAAGCGGTGTGCGCACCCGCTACACTTCTCCAAGCTTCGAAACGCGTCGGGCAGATCCATTACGGAGCGGCGTCTACAAGCGGATCCCCGTCCTCACCTACACATAAATAAAGCTGCTGCTCGCGTGCTACTCACATGGTGGACAACCTTGGAGCGTGAATATATATTACCTACTGGCGGTCGCCAGTAGGTATATATAGTTAGGATTTTTTCTCTATGGGTTTTTTGAAAATTCTATGTCTAATAACTTTGGCGTTTGTGGACGGAATTGGCTGAAAGTTTCAGGAAAATGGCACATTTCGTTTCTGAGCAGCCCCTGAAAATTTTGGGGGGGTTCGTCAAGGGGGGGCCGAGAAAAAAGGGGGGTCCCAAAACGCGTTTTTCCCATGTTAATTTCCATAGGGCGGTTGGCCTCACTTTTAGCCCGAACGGCTGAATGGATTTGCACGAAACTTGGCAAAATTGTAGGGACTGGTAGCCCGATGTGCCTTTTGTAGGTCTCAATATATGTGCTTTAGTGGATTTTGAGAAATTAATGTTCAAAAAAAGATATATATCTGTAACAGCGGACTGGGCAGCGCTCCGCTACGCGTACTTTTCGCGCAACGGAGCTTTGTGAAGCGAAGCTGATTGGTTCTCCGGCGTCTGTCAACATTCCAAACAGTCCGTAGCGGCCGCCATCTTGTCTCTCGGTAGGATCGAGAGACAAGAGGAGGCCAAAGCGAAGGGGCAAATGACCATAAGGGGGCATAGTACATTGTCGCTCACCCCCTAGGTTTGATGTGGAGGTTTTAAAAGGGCCCCGCGGGGCAAAAAAAAATAAAAATAATAATAATCGAACAGCTGAATGGATTTGCACGAAACTTGGCAAAATTGTAGGGACTGGTAGCCCGATGTGCCTTTGCTAGATCTCAATATATGTGCTCCAGTGGATTTTGAGAAATTAACGTTCAAAAAAAGGTATATATCTGTAACAGCGCACCGCTTCGCGTACTTTTCGCGTTACGGAGCTTTGCGAAGCGAAGCTGATTGGCTCTCCGGTGTCTGTAAACATTCCAAACAGTCCGTAGCGGCCGCCATCTTGTCTCTCGGTAGGATCGAACAGCTGAATGGATTTGCACGAAACTTGGAAAAATTGTAGGGACTGGTAGCCCGATGTGCCTTTGCTAGGTCTCAATATATGTGCTTCAGTGCATTTTGAGAAATTAACGTTCAGAAACAAGATATATATCTGTAACAGCGCTCCGCTTCGCGGAGATAAAATTATATGTGTATTACCTAGCTGTTGCTAACACCAGTTAGCGACGGCTAGTATAAGATAGCGACCATCTTGGGCCCCACTTTGCATGTGAGTGATATTTATCACTAATGACATGCAAAGTGGGCATGCCAAGATGTTAGCGACTGGAAACAGTCGCTAACATCGCTATCTCCTATTATCAACTTTTGGAAATATTCGAGATAAGGGCGAATATCTCCAAAAGCTACCACCTGCCCTGAGCAGTTCTTAGCCATGTTATCCAATGGGAGGTGGATAACATGGCTAAGAGCATTAGCTCGGTAATGCATGAATATCGCTGAGTTTTCAGCGATATTAATGCATTGCGGTCGTTTTTTATCGTATTTCCGATAAACTTTGATAATAGCAAGGTTTATCTGCGATAATTTCTGACGGTAAAAAAATCGTTGCTAAGCATCGTTAGGGATAAATATCGCTTAACTTTGGTAATATGCCCCAACGTCTGTTAACGTTCGATTCGAAGGAAATCAGGAAGTGTTGAAAAACATTGTCTGCGCCATCTTGTCTTTTTTCAAATGCCACACTTTTGTCGTGCACGGCAGCCATTTTAGATGCCTTGACCAGACCCCCTCTGTGCACGCTGTCGATCCTTAGCATGGCTCCCCACCCTCGCAAGCATCTCCCCCAGGCAGTGGTCACCCCCGCTCTCTGTCTTATGCATGGGTAATAAACCTCCCCCATCTGCGCTGCTGTTCCCTGAGAATCACACCCTGTGCCCGCCCGACACCTCCCTTTCGCCCTATTCACTACCGCACCCTCTGACACTCCTTTTCCTCTGTGTCCGATTGTCCAGGCTGGTCCTAGGGTATCAGCTAGCCCTGCAGATGTAGTTTATGGCCACAGCTGTAAAGAATCACCCCTCTTCAAAGGAGTTATAGTAGATCAAGGCCCACACTCGATGAGATCCGTCACAGCAGAAGCGTTGCTATTATCTGAAAACCATCCTGTATTGTGATTGGGGAGGGGACCGAGCCTGAAGCGGAAGATTCCAGGGATGACTGTTTGTACATCAAAGTTTTTACAATTATGTGTCACATTAAAAATATATAGCACTCCGACAAAGTAGTAAGATTATAAAACTTTAATAATTTATAAATATATACAAGAAAACAAAAATAGTAATAACATATAAACATTTTTAGGGAAAAACAACGAAGTAGCGGTCGGCTGTGCGAATAGTCCCAACGCAGCACAACGTCCAGATTTCCGGCGTGGGGCGTCGCGGGGGGTGGGTCATCAGTAGCAAACTGTTGTGCGAATAGTTCCAAGGCAGCAGAACGCGCCGAAATCTAGATGACACGAAAGTGATGTCTAGTAAGTTGCCACCCAGCAAATAACGGCATGGGGCGTCGCGGGGGGTGGGTCATCAGTAGCAAACTGTTGCGCGAATAGTTCCAAGGCAGCAGAACGATGGCACCAAGGTGATGTCCAGTAAGTTGCCGCACTGGTTTTGGTATCCTACAATGCTGCTCCGAATAACGGCGTGGAGCGCCCCAGGGGAGGCGGCGTGAACGGGCCTCTCCAGGTGGAGTGTCATCTGTTGTAGTGGGGCGCCCCTTTACCGTTTCAGTTGCCATTCCGTCCGTTTTTGGTCCACTGTGTCAAAAGCCGCAATTCAGCTGAGTTGCGCCCACTCTTGCGGTGCAGCGATAGGCGGCTGTCACAGGACTCTCAAAATGGCGGCAGGCTGTTTCCTTTTTGGGCCTGGTCCACTGAAATGGCCCTGGGACACCTTGGAAATCGGACGCTTGTCTGCTAGGTCTTGGACCCCATTCTCGAAAGCGTCCCCTCCGCCTTGAGAATTCATCAAAAGTTTTGGGGGCTCCGACTCCTGCAGGCTTCTGGTGGGGAGCGGCTGCCATGATTGCTCGCGGAATGACCACGACTGAGCTACGAGATGGTGGTGCTTTCATGCTGACGCCAGCTTCAGTCTGAAACATCCAGAAACAAGGTGGGGCTTTCATCGTTTGGGAAAAAAAAAAAGTTTTCATCCTATGAAAAGTGTTGTTTTTAGGTCACATGATCATGCCTTCCATCATTAGGAAACCAAAAGTAAAATGAACCAATGAAAAGTTTTATAAACAAGTCACATGACCTGTTATGCGGCATAGGGTGTAAAATGCGGAGAAAATACATTGGCACGTGAGGCGGCGTCAATGTGGAGGCTTTAAAAGGGCCCCGCGGGGCAAAAAAACAAAAAAAAATTTTGGTTTTTTTTGCGTGGGTAGCGCCCGGTACGCGTACCGGGAAGCGGTCGGAGGAGCGTACTATGAGGAGAAAAGAAAGACAGGGTATAAACATTTTGGCAATTTTGTTATAAATGGAAGGTAGTTCTGAAAAGAACTGTTTTTTTATTCTTTTTCTTTTTTTTCTTTTTTTTAATGAATTTTCTGAACAATTTTTTGATTTTTTTTTGGATTTTTGAAAACTATTTTGTGTTTTTTTTGTGTTTTGTAAGGGGGAAATAACAAAAAAGCAGGGTTAGAACATGTCTCAACAGGAGCAAAAAAAAATAAAAAGGATTCATTGTTTTCTCATCTTGTAGCATTTATGATTTTCTCCAGCTCGGTTAATCAAAGTAATACTCTTCTCTCCATAAGCAATAGTTCCTCCACAATATATACAAACTATTTTGTAGTGTGCAAAAGGAGATTGAATATTGGGGATTATTTCTCGGCCTTCTGGTCCGGCGAATGAGCTTTGACCCCTGTTGGTGCTGGGGATGACATCTGGGGGGTTGGCAGCAAGATCCCTTACTTGTGCTTGGGAAAGATTATTAGGATGCCATCGCTCCATGTGGCGAATCATTGTATGATTGCCAAAGCTGTATTTCTTGTTGGGGTTGCCACGAGAAAGTATATTTTTGCAAATCAAACAAGACACCTGGGGTGCATTGACCTTCTTTTGTCCAGGTGGAATTTTAAAGAATTGCCATATGTAGTGGTCTTTAATATGGCTCTGCCTTGGTGTTTCTGGCAGGAACTGCCTTACTTGCTCTTCCTCCTCCTCCTCCTCTTCGTCCTCATTATCTTCCTCTCTACCAAAGTCCAGTGTTGGTGGTGGTCCTTTTGGTGGTGGTGGTGGTGGTGGTTGCTGAGAAGCACCAGCTGCAGCTATTACAGAAGCCATTGTGAAAAATAGGTCTTGCTCTCTGGAAATAGAAAGTAAGAATGAGGTAAAAAGAAGGAGGGGTTTTCATCATTTGAGAAAAAAAAATAGTTCTAAACCAATGAAAAGTGTTATTTTTAGGTCACATGACCAAGCCTAACAACATTATGAAACCAAAAGTGAAATGAACCAATGAAAAGTGTTATTAACAAGTCACATGACCTCTCACGCTTATGTTACGCGCTGCGGAACGCGCCCCGGATAGCTTCCGGGTCGCTGCGCTTCGCGCCTTGGTCCGCGCCCCGGAGCACTTCCGGGTGCGCTAACGCGGTACGTCATAAGACGCATTACGCGGTAACGCGATACGTCGCGCTTACGCGACGCGCCGCGGATCGCTTCCGGGGAGCTGCGTTTCGCGCCTCGGTCCGCGCCCAGGAGCACTTCCGGGTGCGCTAACGCGGCGCGTCATAAGACGCATTACACGACAACGTGATACGTCACGCTTCCACGACGCGTCACGATAATGATTTCTAACGTGGCAGTTGCGCTAACGGAACGTTTACCGGTTCGCGGACCGGGTCGCGGCATCACATTGAGCTAACGGGAAGCTTCTTACATCATTAGGAAACCAAAAGTGAAATGAACCAATGAAAAGTGTTATTACCAAGTCACATGACCTGCTGTGTTTACGTTACGCGCTTTGCAGGGCCTCCCGGTTTGCTTCCAGAAACCTGTGCTTTGCGACTCGGTAAGCGTACCAGTTCGCTAACGTAGCACGTCATATGACGTATCACACGACAACGCGAAACGTCATGCGGACGGGAGGCGTGATGATGTTGTTTTCTAACGCGGCAGTTGCGGTAAAGAAACGTTTATATGCTCGCGGTCTATTTAGCGGCATCAAGGTCAGCTAACGGGAAGCTTCCCGATTCGCGAAGCGGGAACGAAGAAAAAAAAATATTTAAAAAAAAAGTTATTAATAAACATATAAAATATATTTTTGGATTTAAAGAAGAATACATTTTACAGGTATAGATATTAGCTTTTAAAAAACCAATGAAATTCACTGAAAAAACCATAGGTTATAGACCATATATAGTTAGGAATTAGCATTTACAAAACCTTGAAAATTCACTGAAAAAAACATAGGTTATACACCATATATAGTTAGGAATTAGCATTTAAAAAACCTTATTTTACTCACACAAAACCATTGAAATTCCATATATAGTTAGTTGCACTAACTATATATCGCGCACCCGCAATCCACTGCTGATGATGTCACATATTACATCATTCATGACATGGTCAGTGACATCACTGATGACATCACTGATGACATCTCAAATGACATCACTGATGACATCACTGATGACATCTCATTTGACATCAATGACCACATCACTGATGATATCATTCATGTGACAATACAATGCATCTCCTCACATTTTAATATAACCTCTGTTTCACCCAGTGTTAAAAAGAGTATAATTTTTGAAACCATTGACACACCAATACTAGTTACTACATACGCACTCACTGATTGCTACGTCTACACACACCTTCACTCATTCACCCATACAATCATTCATACATACAATCACTCATCTTTACAACACTATCATATGCACTCATACACCTATACAGACACTCACAGTCTGCCACTCATCCATGGAGTTACTCACACACCTAGTCAGTCCTGTAAAGAATCAATCACACTTCCATTTTCTTGTCTATACAGTTAAACATAGAGCACCTTACATTTTCAAACATATACTAACACATACTTACTTTCTTATACAATCATTGATACAAGTACACATTGATCTGCACAGAGTCACACACCTCCCAGCCAGCCACACACACACTCAGTCTCCCATACAAATACTTGGACAATCAATCAATAACCCATATAGTTAATCATATAGCTACTGATCAACACATGCAGCAGTTTACAGAACAACAGACATAATGATGCACAAATTAAGACAGTTTAGTCACTAACCCATGCACTCAGTGAGACACATTTAATCACTCACTCATACATTCAGTCATGCACCTACTAAATCCTTCGTCCAGACACTTATACATCTACTCATTCTTCAATATGTAAAACATATTTAAACTTTACAAAAACACACAGTCACTGGATGATGTCATCAGTGATCTCATCAGTGATGTCATTTGAGATGTCATCAGTGATGTCATCAGTGATGTCACTGACCATGTCATGAATGATGTAATATGTGACATCATCAGCAGTGGATTGCGGGTGCGCGATATATAGTTAGTGCAACTAACTATATATGGAATTTCAATGGTTTTGTGTGAGTAAAATAAGGTTTTTTAAATGCTAATTCCTAACTATATATGGTGTATAACCTATGTTTTTTTCAGTGAATATATATATATATATATATATACATATATATATATATTTGGACCAACAGGCCACACATCCCTATCATTGACACATATACTGCATACACACGGCCCACAGCCACAACAAATCTCATCCAACATACTGACACAGGAGACATTTAAAAAATCAAGTATAAATTACTTGTTTTTTTGACCAGGAAAGTTACAAAACATCCATATAATACATTAAAACATATGACTTCAATCAACATCCTTCCGTCATAAAGATGTTAAGAAACCTTAAAATTCATAAATCTTGCCTATTGCAAACTTCATGAGGCATTTCATATGTAAAAAGAAACAAAATGTAACACACACAGCTGCCCGCGCCACATTACAAAAATGCAACATGTGCACACGTAGGCACATTAAAAAATTAATTCAAAGTATGGAGAAAATCAGACATTCCAAAGCTTCCCCAGTAGATCCTAATGGAGATCGGGAATGCATGACTAAATGGAATGTCTGGATCATTGTGGGGATACAAACTGTAGCTCAATTCGACATGCATGTGTCGCAAGTTATGATTTGTATGTGTCTCCCACCAGTTCATTGGCCCTTCCAACACCAAGTCACTCTGGTTCGACAGAGGTTCAGCGGAGCACACAGAGAACCAAGGCATCATAAATCACACTTTTTGCATCCTCAAGTTGTTACAGGTGTCATTATCATATGGGGACACTGACTTTTGCACTCCCTTGAAGTAATTTGCAAGATTATTGTAGCTAGTTGCATGTCATACAACATCTCACTGCAATCGGGTTAAACAAAGACCTTCATGTTGCATTACTGCCCCTCAGGTGGCATTTTTAGAAAAGCAAATAGCTGTCAGGGCCAGTGAGTACGTGTCCAACGTATGGCATCACATTTTGACTGACTTCCATGGTTGAATGTTGCATCACAGAGGTAAGACAGGTGGACCATGCCATAGTCCACACATACCATTTTGAGGCACCATTGTTGGCCATACCGTGATGCACCACGTTTCCATACATAAAACACTGAGGACCACTCTTCACATATCTAATGTAGCACCTACAAATCACACTTTTGCATCGATTATTGTATCATCTCCATGTTAATTTAAACCTACTTGAGACTTTGCTGAGCAGGGTCTGAAGACCAATCCAGGCTGTGGCCACTGTTCTCATTCCACAGCAGATTTCTTTCATATGGTATGGTCTTGTCCAATCATAACGCGATACTGAGAGAGGGTGCTAGCTGAGATCTCTTGTGTTTTAGACCTGCCAGTAGAGCTTTCTCCAGTCATGGTTCTATTGGGGGTGAATCATGGGTTGGGTGGTTACTGGCAGACAGGGCTCTAATGGGCACCGCCAGGTTAGTCACTCAAAGAGACATTGTTTCCCTTTGGAAGGCAATTAAAGCACCGTAGCTGTTTAAATGTATTTCTGGAGTGGATTCAGGGCCGGACTGGCCATAGCGGGCACCGGGCAATGCCCCGGTGCGCCGCACAGGTGGGGGCCGGTATTGGGGCCCTGGGGGGGGGGGCAAGCACATTGCCAGGGCCGCTTGTGGTTCCCAGTCCGGCCCTGAGTGGATTAGTGCACTCAACAAGAAAAACCTGTTTATGAGGCACGAGGTTGCCCTGCTAAACATGCCAAGGTCTGGGGCAAATGGCTTGGGGACTTGGGAGGAGGAGCTGAAATGCCATGACTCTGATGTTTACATAATGCTTGTTATTTATCTCTGTACTGAGTTATATATGTTACTGTCTCCACTCCTGATTGTCTTATCTGGACGGTCTCTGTGACTTATTCTTCTGCAATAAAATGAATAAAAGTTGTTTATCAAAAACATTACACCCACTTGCCTTAGTAGTATGTTCCAGGTCAAAATGTGTTATGAGCAGGTTGAGTAAAGTAAGTAATGTCTAGGACCACAAGGGACCCCTTGTGCTCTCTGGTTAGGATTTCTATTTAGAAGTGCCAGGGCGTTTAAAGTAATGGGAGGATAAATCCCTAGGATATCATATGATGGGTCTGCTAGCAACACAGACAACATTGTTCCCCAGTTCATCCCACTGTAGAGAAGAGTCCTAATAAGGGCCTAACCAGACCTTCATGACCCGCTGGTGGCACTCAAGCAGCAACATTGCAGTAAATAGTTGTGCCTAGCATTGAAACATACACATGTGCCTATGTGATGTATTGTTATGTCGTGTCTGGTATTGGAACAAGTGCCATGTGAAAATTCACAAATATTACATATCATTCAATGAGTTAAAAACACAACACACTCTATTGTACACATGTTGAATTCAGATATAGACCTACATGTGTGTGTATATGTCATTATAATAAGGGAATTTTATTTTTATGTGGCTTAGCTAAGTAAAACCATCTCAGTTGTGTGCATATACTGCTCTTCTTAAAATATGATGTGAATGACAATGTAGAAATGGAAGCTAGCATGTGTTACCGCAATCTCTCAGTTTGTCGCAGCAAACGTGTGAAAACGACACTTTTGCGAGTAAAAGTGTAGGGATGTTGGTCTCCATAGATGTCCAGGGGCCATATGTATCAAGCTAATTAGCATTCGCAAAGGCCGAAATTCTGCGAATTTCGGCCTTTGCGAATGCTAATTAGAAAAATGGTATGTATGTAACATGTTTGATGCAAAATAAGGAATCGCAAACATTGCTATTCCTTATTTTGTGATTGCACTTAAGGAATCGCAAATTTTGCGATTCCTTAAATTCAATGTATCTAAGAAAAAATATTCAAAAAATGCCCATAAGGATTCGCAAATTACCACCAACTTCTAGTTGGTGGTAAGTTGCGAATTCTTTTAAATAAGCTTTTTTCCAAAAAAACAGAGGTGCCATATGACGCTCATACATGCCCTTAGGGCATGTATGTGCGCCATATGCCCCCAAATGTCATTTTCAGGGGTGCAGCAGGGTGTTCTTGAGACACCCCTGCACCCTTGAAAAAATTCCTAATTTGCGATTAGCAATTTGCTAATCGCAAATTGCCCCTTCATTCCTATGGGCCTCCTCGCCCATAGAAATGAATGGGTAATTTGCGATTAGCAATTTGCTAATCGCAAATTAGGAATGGTAAGGAATCGCTATAAAAAAGCAATTTTGTACATACATACCGTTTTGCGAATTCTAAATAGCGATTCCTTAAAAATCGCTATTTGGAATTCGCAAAAGGGAACTATGATACATATGGCCCTAGGTGAAGTACATCCATTGTCAATTTCGCATTTGATGCACATTGGTAATGTAAACAAATAGACTGATCATCGTTTCTCTCTCTTCCTATTTCTTTTTAGCGGGTTGCCAAGAAGTGGGTTGTGAGCAGCAGGACCTATGTCAAAAGCCACCAAGGAGTAGTTTGAGACCTCCTTCAAATTTGAGATTGTGTCTATCCCGAGATGGATAAACTCAATCTCATGCTCATCTGCAGCATGAGAGCAGCATCGGGATTTGCTGAAGGGGGTTGCCTGAGACTCCATGAGGTGACGTCACGCTGACGACATCCAAGAAGAAAGAAGAAAACACGGAGGATAGCGAAACCCGGGTCAGTACATTTAAAAACTATTTATTAATATCTTTTTGGCCCCCACTGGGTTTGACTCTCAGTCCCATTTATGCCCTTCCAGTGTTGAGGGTAACCGGCCGCCACTGAAAAAGGCTCTACGCCTTAGACAGGCACCTCAAATAACCATACCAGTGTTAAAAAACAAACCATCAACGGTGCCTCTTTTTCAGTCCAAAACCATATTATGGCTCTAACTCTCAGCAAAGATTAGAACCTCAAGAATCACCTGGAATTCAGGAGGACGGTGAAGGGTTTTTCTCTTCTGAATCCACTGAAGATCATAGATCATCATCATTTCTGCAACTCACCAGCAGACAACAGAATCCTGCTGGGTGTCCTTTAAAGGAATTTGAGGGGCAAGGCAAGACATATTTAGGGGCTCCTGTATGGAGCAAATACTAAATTATATGTTAAGCTTTACCAGAGTCACACAAAAACAGTTGAAATATGACCCAAAAATGCTTAAAATCACACAACGTAGAAAGACAGAGTCACAGCTAAATGTAGGCACAGAGGGACAGAGGTTTAAATAGACAAATATGATTTTCCAGGGGGCCCATCGGAAGGTGGGGGGCCCTGGGTAATTGCCCACGCCTAAAAATGACTCTGATCCTGCTCAGATAAAGAGAGCCGACCACTAATAAATGAGCTTACATGCTAACCCATCAGCATCCATTAAAAAAAGGAAAGGAACCAAAAGCCATACATCTCTCTTCAACAATGTTACATATAGCAGAAGGAATTGGAATACGTGCAATCCCACTACAATAGATACAAATAATTGATTCCAATATGTGTAGCAAATCCTAAGCAGGACCATACTACTACTTAAATCAAATAAATAAGATACAATCAACTGAATTACAAATGTATTATTACACCATTGTATAACATATACCTTGCATGATATACATTATTTCTTATCACATTAGATTAGGCATAAACTTTGAACCTAACCCAGCAGTTCTAGCTGCCAATTTGAATACAAATCTCCACCACATAATTAATATCCACGCTTACCATATTAAACGGCAGTATTATTACGTTGCCTATATATCCAATCTGTGACAATAAAGTAACAAAAGAATCTGTACTAAAGTTATAAGGCAACTTGGTTACAAACAGCATGATCATTGCGTGCATGAAGGGCATGACAATCAGAGAACAAAGAGCATGACAACTGTTTTATCCATATTCATGACTATATTGCTGAGAGTGTAAAGAACGCTGTGAACTTGAATTCGTGGAAACTAGCATCTACATTGGGAAATTACCCACTCCATAATGCATAAATTGCATGTGATGTGAATTAAAATATATATCTCTGATATCTCTGTATGCAAACAGCACAACTAACTTTTTCTCTGTGACTAAATCAATAACACTGGGCTCTCACAAAGTTGCATGATAGACGTTCACAAATGGCTCATCGCTTTATTAGGGGTAGGACACGGTATGTAAATGCTCCTGCCACACTATACCAATATGAATGGCCAGACAAGCAGTAACATATACTTATTCAATTTAAAGTAGACTTATCAAAATGTATCATTGGTCTGGTCAGAGTGGCCAGTCTGCATGGAAACAAAGGCTGGGCAAGAGCAGTGGAGGTGTTGGCAAGAGGCAAATAGGCTGTGTTAAGACCTGAGCTCCAGTGGACTTGTCCTACCATAAAACCCTCCGCTCCATTGCAAGCATCGCATACCTGCTCAGCACAGAGCCTGGTCAGAGGGGAGGAGTTGGTATTGAAGAATGCAGCAGCAGTGAAGAGCTCAATGGAAGCTGTAACAATTGTGGGGGTGGCAGTCTGCACAGCTAGGTGTTCCCAGGAAACACTACCACAATGCAAGGTGCAGAAAGCCCCTGGTAAGCATTCTCTGCCTTTGTAGTGCAAGTTCTTCTGGTGTGGCCTCACCTTCTCTCTACACACAAGGCCAGAGCAAGTCACCAATTAGTAATTAGAGAGAGCTACAGAAGGTCAGTGTCTCAACATCTTCCTCAATATGAGATACAGCCAACTAAAACCACTCCTCTTGGCCAGACTTGCTCCTGCTTTTAGGTATTTAGATTTCGCACTTACCTTTTGCCAGGTCCTGTCTTAATCTCTTTAATTTATAAGGAGAATTCCACTGCTTCTTGCTCTCCCTCTCGCAAATTTTGAGCCATTCCACTCCATATTCAGTGAATGTGTCTTTGGGAAGAATGGGGTTCTCTCAGACTGACTCCACTCACTTGTACTTGTGTCACCCTCCTATCATTATCCAGAGGTATTTATTACTATTCCTCTGGAGTTGTTGCAGGGAGTATAAATTATCATTAGCAGTGCATTTTGGATTAAGTCGTTCACTTGGGACATTTAGCAGTGGGCCAGGAAGGGGAGTTATCTTGAACATAGACTCTAATTATACCGTTTGAAGCTTGCAATCAGTGGTGGAGTAGCAGACGGGCAGACTTAGCCTCTTGGCTGCCAGGCCCCTTGAGTCCATGAACCTTGCACATGGTGGTGTTGTACAGGTGGGCAGCACGAGCCTCTCGGCAGCCCAGCCGCTTGAGTGAGTGAAGCTTGCATCCGTTGGTGGTGTTGTATGAGAAGGTCTGCAACTGTGTACTTATAATTAAGACTATGTTTCCATAGGAAAAGCATTTTTTGGGTTTGCTTATAACCTTGGCACTTTGTGAAAATTCATCATAAAACTTTACATAAAACATTCTCATCACTTCAGTTCATTCCTGGAAAATTTCAGGGTGATCCGTCAAGCGAAGGGCGAGAAATAGGGGGAATCCCAAAAGCATTTTGCTCATTAATTTTTCCATGAAAAATTTAAATTGAACAACAATCAGCAAAACTGCTGAACAGAATTGCAACAAATTTGGCAGACAGCTAGATCTCGACCAGACAGCATGCTTTTTGAGATTTGGTGTAAAAACTCGGGTTTCAAAAACTTTGTATATTTTAAAGTGCAGAGGATTTGCCATGCCAACAGATATTGGATAAGATCTGATTGCTGCCACCAGATCAACAAAGATGTGGCAGCAGCCGTTTTAAGACTCCAGAACTCAGTCTCTTGTCCAATAAAACAGTTAAAAAAATAAAGAGGGGCAGGGTAGGGATGCGCCTGCCCCCTTGGCCTGCTGTCTCCCTTCCCCCGTCTGGGGGCCAAATACTGCTTCTTATGTTTTTAAACAGCCCGCGGGTCCACAAAGTAGGTGGAAACATTCAAGGATACTAATGAAAAGTCACTACAAAATCTAAAGTAAAGCTTTATATTATACTTAAATATCAAGATTCTAGTTTGTGTTAAAAAAAATCCTAGAAATTCACAGAAAAATCGAAGGTTAATTTGACATTATATTATTAATAACTTCTTAGTTTATGTCAAAAGCACCTTAGAAATTGACTTTAAAAAACCAAAGTTAAATGTGACTTTATAGTTAGATATAATAAGATCTAACTTCACTTTAAAAAAACACAGAAATTCCCTGAAACACAGGTCAAAGTGTTGTTACAGTTAGATACAGATAAAACCACTCCACTTACGAAAAGATTCCAAGGTGTTTTTTTAACACATTTCAGATGTGAAAGTGGGTAGTAAGTGGCACAGAATCGTGTAAAGCACAAATTACCTGAATGAGTGTGCATGTATTAGTATTAGTGTTGGTCTGAAGACAAGTGTTATTCAATGTGATACAAGTTAATTTGTGCACATTGTAACTACCAGATAGTTTTTAGACCAAACAAAACTTCAGAAAATCAAGGAAACACTTGCACATATGCAAAGAGTTGCAGAGATACATTTCAGACCTGTTTGTATATTAAATCAAGGGATCGCTCTAAAAAAGTTAAGAGAAAAAGTAAATTTTCTCTTCTCAAAAAAATGGTTACCTATACATTTCAGTGAACGAAGTGACGTTCTGTGAAAAGTATGGAGCATTAGACTTTTTGAAGAATATATACTGAGGGTCTAATTCACTTACAAACACAAGTCACAGTGTGATTGTGAGCATTATTTAATGTCATAGCAATCTCATTATCTCAGCATCACTCCCTGAAGACATCTAAGACTCATTAGAATGCCAAGCTCCTACTACATCAACAATGATGTAATTTCACATGCCATCTGGGATGTCATCAATGATGTAATTGAACATGCATGAGTGATTTAATATGTGAGGTCCTAAGCAGTGCATCGCAGGGCACAAGGTATTGTTAGCCTCTGAACTATTATTGTTGAATTTCAATGTAATTACAGGATGAAAAGTGACCTCATGAGTAACATTATCACCTTAAACTTTGTTTTTTTCAATAAGTATATACATTCTCCACTCTGCAGTTATAGTTAAGTCACATCTTTCCATCAGAAGAGCACTTTTTGTTTTACTAGTATCTTTGGTGCCATTTAACAAATTTTCACAAAACTTCCAAACGAAAATGTATCTGTCTCAGTTCGTTCCTGGAAAGTTTCCGAATGATCTGTTAGGTGAAGGCCGAGAAATAGGAGGGATCCCAAATAGGGGGGATCTCAAACCAGTCAAGAGGGGACTAAGAAAAGGGGTGAGAGTGTGGCGATAGGGAAGCAATTTCCCCAAGCACTTCCCTTAGGGACTTTTGAACAACGTTACAGAGAAAATGTCTGAACATAATTACAGCAAATTTCAGTCGTTTTCTAGAACTGAAGATTAAAAAAGTAGAGGTATATTGATAGTTGCTCGCATGGGACACCGTGGAAATCCCATGGGACAGTGAGTTAAAGAAATAAATTATTTCAATTGGTTGGCCTGTTGACCATCTTGCTCCCACAGGAGTGAAATGGTCCCATAGGAGCAAATGCTCTGGATGGGCACAACCTGAAGAAAAATGATACACCCCACGGTTACAAGACTCAGGAATTCAGTCCCCGTGTCCTGAAACTCTTTAAGACATTAAAGTATTAGGGGACAGGATAGGGGAAGTATGACCACCTAAAACTTCTGAGGGGGTCACATTTAAAATATATTTATTTTTGTTGGTGCAGCTATCCTGCAGGAGTCCCAGGGCAGTCAGCACGGACTTTGGACTCCTGTGAGTGCTCTTTGTGAACCAGCTTGAGCCCTGGATTTCCCACAGGAGTTTCAGAGGATCAGAAAAGCTATAAAAAAAAGTGGGTTGTAGATCCCAGTCAGACATCTCACGTTGGGTGGTGCATGGCCACATCAAGTAACACCTTCCTCTGCCATAAACCATAAGTATCTTCCATACAAACTACGAAAACAGTCCTGGCACTATTCCAGGGGGTGCAGAAAACTATTATTTTCACAATAACATGGCCTAATGCATTTCAGCTTTTAGCACAGCCTTGGTCAAGATTCCACAATTTATTAACAAAAACTTCAATGTAATCTCTCTTTTTGTTCAGTGAATATATATATATATATGCACACCGCTTCCGTTAAAGCCCCTGAAGAGAAGCATATGGAGCTTCGAAACGCGTCGGGCAGATCCCGTACGGAGCGGCGTCTACGAGTGGATCCCCGTCCTCACCTATACATAAACCAAGCTGCTGTTCGCGTGCTACTCAAAGGTGGACACCTTCGAGCATTGATATATATATATATATATATATATATATATTCGTATCACTAGTTCCGGTTGTAGAACCTTCGAGCTGTCACAGGCGGTCCGAGTTGGGAGACCGGATCTCCTCCATAAATTCTGCAAGTATCTTGGGTGTCCGAGTATTTTACTAAAGACTGTTGGAAAGTTGCTGTGAATAATATATATATATATATATATATATATATATATATATATATATATATATATATATATATATATATATATATATATAATCGCTTTGCTGCTGAGTTTGCCTTATTAAAAAACGTATTTGCCTTATACCGGATTCGTTTGGTCATCTGTTTCGTCCTGGGGACCTGGGGCTGCAGTCTGGCTATCGTCGTGTATATATATATATGTATATATATATATATATATATATATATATATATATATATATGCCCGGAGGAAGCCCATGGATAGAAGTGACTTCAAGGACACAGCGGGGGTGGAAAATGGAGCTCTTTATTCTTTAAAAGTTGCGCAGCGTGATGCATTTCGGCTTAACTGCCTTCCTCGGACGCTTGCTCACAAAAAAATGGTGCCTTTTCCCTCCGTGAAAATACTCCAGTGCTCCTAGTGGTAGGAGATCAGCTGACCCCGTCTGATTGGGAGCAACTGCAGTCAAGTCCGAGACTGCAGTTCCCAAAATGCAACATCATAGTAAGTCTCAGAGCGGGGTTGATGGCTGGTGTACCGAGTCAAAGGGGGCCCGTGTAGTGGCAGGCAGCATTCCCAATTGCAAAGTCAGAAGTCCCTTGGGTCCCCAACGCCCCAGCCACGTTTGCAGGGAGAACAGAAGCAGAGCTGTGGAGAGCGCTGGGTTAACCCTCTCCTCTGTGTAATTCACAGACTGCAGCCTGGCAGCAGCCCCATCTCTGACCTGTTCCCGTGGCGGTCCTGGGTGATTCAAAACCTCGAACAGAAGGAGCAGAGCAGGTTGCCAGTGACTCCCAGGACTCTTCATAGGGCGGGTCCTTGTACCGCGTTTCTGGCGTTACGCGGAGAATATGCCCGGAGGAAGCCCATGGAAAGAAGTGACTTCAAGGTCACAGCGGGGGTGGAAAAGGGAGCTCTTTATTCTTTAAAAGTTGCGCAGCATGATGCATTTCGGCTTAACTGCCTTCCTCGGACGCTTGCTCACAACAAAATGGTGCCTTTTCCCTCCGTGAAAAAACTCCGGTGCTCCAAGTGGTAGGAGATCAGCTTACCCCGCCTGATTGGGCGATACAAAAGGGGATGATGGACGGAGCGTTTGAGCAAATCAAACACTCACCCCCAGTCAACTGATCTGGGTTTAATCCATCATCATTCTTTAGCCCACTCAGCCACCCCATTTCAGACATGGCTATAGGCAAATCAGTCTGACCCTGTGCCTCCTGGGAACAGTCCAGCCCGAACTGCCAAGCCATGTCTTCCATGGACCGGAAACAAGCATCCTGGGACCGGTTTTGGATTCATAATCCTCATCAGCCAGGATATCTTGAATCCAGTGGCCAAGTGAGCAAGGGACTCACGTCTGAGCATACCCTGGCACACTTAGGGCGAACAAAGCGATACAAAAGGGGATGATGGACGGAGCGTTTGAGCAAATCAAACACTCACCCCCAGTCAACTGATCTGGGTTTAATCCATCACCATTCTTTAGCCCACTCAGCCACCCCATTTCAGACATGGCTATATGCAAATCAGTCTGACCCTGTGCCTCCTGGGAACAGTCCAGCCCGAACTGCCAAGCCATGTCTTCCATGGACCGGGAAACAAGCATCCTGGGACCGGTTTCGGATTCATAATCCTCATCAGCCAGGCTATCTTGAATCCAGTGGCCAAGTGAGCAAGGGACTCACGTCTGAGCATACCCTGCCACATTTAGGGCGAACAAAGCGATACAAAAGAGGATGATGGACGGAGCGTTTGAGCAAATCAAACACTCACCCCCAGTCAACTGATCTGGGTTTAATCCATCACCATTCTTTAGCCCACTCAGCCACCCCATTTCAGACATGGCTATATGCAAATCAGTCTGACCCTGTGCCTCCTGGGAACAGTCCAGCCCGAACTGCCAAGCCATGTCTTCCATGGACCGGAAACAAGCATCCTGGGACCGGTTTCGGATTTCATAATCCTCATCAGCCAGGGTATCTTGAATCCAGTGGCCAAGTGAGCAAGGGACTCACGTCTGAGCATACCCTGCCACACTTAGGGCGAACAAAGCAATACAAAAGGGAATGATGGACGGAGCGTTTGAGCAAATCAAACACTCACCCCCAGTCAACTGATCTGGGTTTAATCCATCACCATTCTTTAGCCCACTCAGCCACCCCATTTCAGACATGGCTATATGCAAATCAGTCAGACCCTGTGCCTCCTGGGAACAGTCCAGCCCGAACTGCCAAGCCATGTCTTCCATGGACCGTAAACAAGCATCCTGGGACCGGTTTCGGATTCATAATCCTCATCAGCCAGGCTATCTTGAATCCAGTGGCCAAGTGAGCAAGGGACTCACGTCTGAGCATACCCTGCCACACTTAGGGCGAAGAAAGCGATACAAAAGGGGATGATGGACGGAGCGTTTGAGCAAATCAAACACTCACCCCCAGTCAACTGATCTGGGTTTAATCCATCACCATTCTTTAGCCCACTCAGCCACCCCATTTCAGACATGGCTATATGCAAATCAGTCTGACCCTGTGCCTCCTGGGAACAGTCCAGCCCGAACTGCCAAGCCATGTCTTCCATGGACCGGAAACAAGCATCCTGGGACCGGTTTCGGATTCATAATCCTCATCAGCCAGGCTATCTTGAATCCAGTGGCCAAGTGAGCAAGGGACTCACGTCTGAGCATACCCTGCCACACTTAGAGCGAACAAAGCGATACAAAAGGGGATGATGGGCGGAGCGTTTGAGCAAATCAAACACTCACCCCCAGTCAACTGATCTGGGTTTAATCCATCACCATTCTTTAGCCCATTCAGCCACCCCATTTCAGACATGGCTATATGCAAATCAGTCTGACCCTGTGCCTCCTGGGAACAGTCCAGCCCGAACTGCCAAGCCATGTCTTCCATGGATCGTAAACAAGCATCCTGGGACCGGTTTCGGATTTCATAATCCTCATCAGCCAGGGTATCTTGAATCCAGTGGCCAAGTGAGCAAGGGACTCACGTCTGAGCATACCCTGCCACACTTAGGGCGAACAAAGCGATACAAAAGGGGATGATGGACGGAGCGTTTGAGCAAATCAAACACTCACCCCCAGTCAACTGATCTGGGTTTAATCCATCACCATTCTGTAGCCCACTCAGCCACCCCATTTCAGACATGGCTATATGCAAATCAGTCTGACCCTGTGCCTCCTGGGAACAGTCCAGCCCGAACTGCCAAGCCATGTCTGCCATGGACCGGAAACAAGCATCCTGGGACCGGTTTCGGATTCATAATCCTCATCAGCCAGGCTATCTTGAATCCAGTGGCCAAGTGAGCAAGGGACTCACGTCTGAGCATACCCTGCCACACTTAGGGCGAACAAAGCGATACAAAAGGGGATGATGGACGGAGCGTTTGAGCAAATCAAACACTCACCCCCAGTCAACTGATCTGGGTTTAATCCATCACCATTCTTTAGCCCACTCAGCCACCCCATTTCAGACTTGGCTATATGCAAATCAGTCTGACCCTGTGCCTCCTGGGAAACTTCCAGCCCGAACTGCCGAGCCATGTCTTCCATGGACCGGAAACAAGCATCCTGGGACCAGTTTCGGATTCATAATCCTCATCAGCCAGGCTATCTTGAATCCAGTGGCCAAGTGAGCAAGGGACTCACGTCTGAGCATACCCTGCCACACTTAGGGCGAACAAAGCGATACAAAAGGGGATGATGGACGGAGCGTTTGAGCAAATCAAACACTCACCCCAGTCAACTGATCTGGGTTTAATCCATCACCATTCTTTAGCCCACTCAGCCACCCCATTTCAGACATGGCTATATGCAAATCAGTCTGACCCTGTGCCTCCTGGGAACAGTCCAGCCCGAACTGCCAAGCCATGTCTTCCATGGACCGGAAACAAGCATCCTGGGACCGGTTTCGGATTCATAATCCTCATCAGCCAGGACATCTTGAATCCAGTGGCCAAGTGAGCAAGGGACTCACGTCTGAGCATACCCTGCCACACTTAGGGCGAACAAAGCGATACAAAAGGGGATGATGGACGGAGCGTTTGAGCAAATCAAACACTCACCCCCAGTCAACTGATCTGGGTTTAATCCATCACCATTCTTTAGCCCACTCAGCCACCCCATTTCAGACATGGCTATATGCAAATCAGTCTGACCCTGTGCCTCCTGGGAACAGTCCAGCCCGAACTGCCAAGCCATGTCTTCCATGGACCAGAAACAAGCATCCTGGGACCGGTTTCGGATTCATAATCCTCATCAGCCAGGCTATCTTGAATCCAGTGGCCAAGTGAGCAAGGGACTCACGTCTGAGCATACCCTGCCACACTTAGGGCGAACAAAGCGATACAAAAGGGGATGATGGACGGAGCGTTTGAGCAAATCAAACACTCACCCCCAGTCAACTGATCTGGGTTTAATCCATCACCATTCTTTAGCCCACCCAGTCACCCCATTTCAGACATGGCTATATGCAAATCAGTCTGACCCTGTGCCTCCTGGGAACAGTCCAGCCCGAACTGCCAAGCCATGTCTTCCATGGACCGGAAACAAGCATCCTGGGACCGGTTTCGGATTCATAATCCTCATCAGCCAGGCTATCTTGAATCCAGTGGCCAAGTGAGCAAGGGACTCACGTCTGAGCATACCCTGCCACACTTAGGGCGAACAAAGCGATACAAAAGGGGATGATGGACGGAGCGTTTGAGCAAATCAAACACTCACCCCCAGTCAACTGATCTGGGTTTAATCCATCACCATTCTTTAGCCCACTCAGCCACCCCATTTCAGACATGGTTATATGCAAATCAGTCTGACCCTGTGCCTCCTGGGAACAGTCCAGCCCGAACTGCCAAGCCATGTCTTCCATGGACCGGAAACAAGCATCCTGGGACCGGTTTCGGATTTCATAATCCTCATCAGCCAGGGTATCTTGAATCCAGTGGCCAAGTGAGCAAGGGACTCACGTCTGAGCATACCCTGCCACACTTAGGGCGAACAAAGCAATACAAAAGGGGATGATGGACGGAGCGTTTGAGCAAATCAAACACTCACCCCCAGTCAACTGATCTGGGTTTAATCCATCACCATTCTTTAGCCCACTCAGCCACCCCATTTCAGACATGGCTATATGCAAATCAGTCAGACCCTGTGCCTCCTGGGAACAGTCCAGCCCGAACTGCCAAGCCATGTCTTCCATGGACCGTAAACAAGCATCCTGGGACCGGTTTCGGATTCATAATCCTCATCAGCCATTCTATCTTGAATCCAGTGGCCAAGTGAGCAAGGGACTCACGTCTGAGCATACCCTGCCACACTTAGGGCGAAGAAAGCGATACAAAAGGGGATGATGGACGGAGCGTTTGAGCAAATCAAACACTCACCCCCAGTCAACTGATCTGGGTTTAATCCATCACCATTCTTTAGCCCACTCAGCCACCCCATTTCAGACATGGCTATATGCAAATCAGTCTGACCCTGTGCCTCCTGGGAACAGTCCAGCCCGAACTGCCAAGCCATGTCTTCCATGGACCAGAAACAAGCATCCTGGGACCGGTTTCGGATTCATAATCCTCATCAGCCAGGCTATCTTGAATCCAGTGGCCAAGTGAGCAAGGGACTCACGTCTGAGCATACCCTGCCACACTTAGGGCGAACAAAGCGATACAAAAGGGGATGATGGACGGAGCGTTTGAGCAAATCAAACACTCACCCCCAGTCAACTGATCTGGGTTTAATCCATCACCATTCTTTAGCCCACCCAGTCACCCCATTTCAGACATGGCTATATGCAAATCAGTCTGACCCTGTGCCTCCTGGGAACAGTCCAGCCCGAACTGCCAAGCCATGTCATCCATGGACCGGAAACAAGCATCCTGGGACCGGTTTCGGATTCATAATCCTCATCAGCCAGGCTATCTTGAATCCAGTGGCCAAGTGAGCAAGGGACTCACGTCTGAGCATACCCTGCCACACTTAGGGCGAACAAAGCGATACAAAAGGGGATGATGGACGGAGCGTTTGAGCAAATCAAACACTCACCCCCAGTCAACTGATCTGGGTTTAATCCATCACCATTCTTTAGCCCACTCAGCCACCCCATTTCAGACATGGTTATATGCAAATCAGTCTGACCCTGTGCCTCCTGGGAACAGTCCAGCCCGAACTGCCAAGCCATGTCTTCCATGGACCGGAAACAAGCATCCTGGGACCGGTTTCGGATTTCATAATCCTCATCAGCCAGGGTATCTTGAATCCAGTGGCCAAGTGAGCAAGGGACTCACGTCTGAGCATACCCTGCCACACTTAGGGCGAACAAAGCAATACAAAAGGGGATGATGGACGGAGCGTTTGAGCAAATCAAACACTCACCCCCAGTCAACTGATCTGGGTTTAATCCATCACCATTCTTTAGCCCACTCAGCCACCCCATTTCAGACATGGCTATATGCAAATCAGTCAGACCCTGTGCCTCCTGGGAACAGTCCAGCCCGAACTGCCAAGCCATGTCTTCCATGGACCGTAAACAAGCATCCTGGGACCGGTTTCGGATTCATAATCCTCATCAGCCATTCTATCTTGAATCCAGTGGCCAAGTGAGCAAGGGACTCACGTCTGAGCATACCCTGCCACACTTAGGGCGAAGAAAGCGATACAAAAGGGGATGATGGACGGAGCGTTTGAGCAAATCAAACACTCACCCCCAGTCAACTGATCTGGGTTTAATCCATCACCATTCTTTAGCCCACTCAGCCACCCCATTTCAGACATGGCTATATGCAAATCAGTCTGACCCTGTGCCTCCTGGGAACAGTCCAGCCCGAACTGCCAAGCCATGTCTTCCATGGACCGGAAACAAGCATCCTGGGACCGGTTTCGGATTCATAATCCTCATCAGCCAGGCTATCTTGAATCCAGTGGCCAAGTGAGCAAGGGACTCACGTCTGAGCATACCCTGCCACACTTAGGGCGAACAAAGCGATACAAAAGGGGATGATGGACGGAGCGTTTGAGCAAATCAAACACTCACCCCCAGTCAACTGATCTGGGTTTAATCCATCACCATTCTTTAGCCCATTCAGCCACCCCATTTCAGACATGGCTATATGCAAATCAGTCTGACCCTGTGCCTCCTGGGAACAGTCCAGCCCGAACTGCCAAGCCATGTCTTCCATGGACCGTAAACAAGCATCCTGGGACCGGTTTCGGATTTCATAATCCTCATCAGCCAGGGTATCTTGAATCCAGTGGCCAAGTGAGCAAGGGACTCACGTCTGAGCATACCCTGCCACACTTAGGGCGAACAAAGCGATACAAAAGGGGATGATGGACGGAGCGTTTGAGCAAATCAAACACTCACCCCCATGTCAACTGATCTGGGTTTAATCCATCACCATTCTTTAGCCCACTCAGCCACCCCATTTCAGACATGGCTATATGCAAATCAGTCTGACCCTGTGCCTCCTGGGAACAGTCCAGCCCGAACTGCCAAGCCATGTCTTCCATGGACCGTAAACAAGCATCCTGGGACCGGTTTCAGATTCATAATCCTCATCAGCCAGGCTATCTTGAATCCAGTGTCCAAGTGAGCAAGGGACTCACGTCTGAGCATACCCTGCCACACTTAGGGCGAAAAAAGCGATACAAAAGGGGATGATGGACAGATAGTTTGAGCAAATCAAATACTCACCCCCAGTCAACTGATCTGGGTTTAATCCATCACCAATCTTTAGCCCACTCAGCCACCCCATTTCAGACATGGCTATATGCAAATCAGTCTGACCCTGTGCCTCCTGGGAACAGTCCAGCCCGAACTGCCAAGCCATGTCTTCCATGGACCGGAAACAAGCATCCTGGGACCGGTTTCGGATTCATAATCCTCATCAGCCAGGCTATCTTGAATCCAGTGGGCAAGTGAGCAAGGGACTCACGTCTGAGCATACCCTGCCACACTTAGGGCGAACAAAGCGATACAAAGGGGGATGATGGACGGAGCGTTTGAGCAAATCAAACACTCACCCCCAGTCAACTGATCTGGGTTTAATCCATCACCATTCTTTAGCCCACTCAGCCACCCCATTTCAGACTTGGCTATATGCAAATCAGTCTGACCCTGTGCCTCCTGGGAAAAGTCCAGCCCGAACTGCCGAGCCATGTCTTCCATGGACCGGAAACAAGCATCCTGGGACCAGTTTCGGATTCATAATCCTCATCAGCCAGGCTATCTTGAATCCAGTGGCCAAGTGAGCAAGGGACTCACGTCTGAGCATACCCTGCCACACTTAGGGCGAACAAAGCGATACAAAAGGGGATGATGGACGGAGCGTTTGAGCAAATCAAACACTCACCCCCAGTCAACTGATCTGGGTTTAATCCATCACCATTCTTTAGCCCACTCAGCCACCCCATTTCAGACATGGCTATATGCAAATCAGTCTGACCCTGTGCCTCCTGGGAACAGTCCAGCCCGAACTGCCAAGCCATGTCTTCCATGGACCGGAAACAAGCATCCTGGGACCGGTTTCGGATTCATAATCCTCATCAGCCAGGACATCTTGAATCCAGTGGCCAAGTGAGCAAGGGACTCACGTCTGAGCATACCCTGCCACACTTAGGGCGAACAATGCGATACAAAAGGGGATGATGGACGGAGCGTTTGAGCAAATCAAACACTCACCCCCAGTCAACTGATCTGGGTTTAATCCATCACCATTCTTTAGCCCACTCAGCCACCCCATTTCAGACATGGCTATATGCAAATCAGTCTGACCCTGTGCCTCCTGGGAACAGTCCAGCCCGAACTGCCAAGCCATGTCTTCCATGGACCAGAAACAAGCATCCTGGGACCGGTTTCGGATTCATAATCCTCATCAGCCAGGCTATCTTGAATCCAGTGGCCAAGTGAGCAAGGGACTCACGTCTGAGCATACCCTGCCACACTTAGGGCGAACAAAGCGATACAAAAGGGGATGATGGACGGAGCGTTTGAGCAAATCAAACACTCACCCCCAGTCAACTGATCTGGGTTTAATCCATCACCATTCTTTAGCCCACCCAGCCACCCCATTTCAGACATGGCTATATGCAAATCAGTCTGACCCTGTGCCTCCTGGGAACAGTCCAGACCAAACTGCCAAGCCATGTCTTCCATGGACCGGAAACAAGCATCCTGGGACCGGTTTCGGATTCATAATCCTCATCAGCCAGGCTATCTTGAATCCAGTGGCCAAGTGAGCAAGGGACTCACGTCTGAGCATACCCTGCCACACTTAGGGCAAACAAAGCGATTCAAAAGGGGATGATGGACGGAGCGTTTGAGCAAATCAAACACTCACCCCCAGTCAACTGATCTGGGTTTAATCCATCACCATTCTTTAGCCCACTCAGCCACCCCATTTCAGACATGGCTATATGCAAATCAGTCTGACCCTGTGCCTCCTGGGAACAGTCCAGCCCGAACTGCCAAGCCATGTCTTCCATGGACCGGAAACAAACATCCTGGGACCGGTTTCGGATTCATAATCCTCATCAGCCAGGCTATCTTGAATCCAGTGGCCAAGTGAGCAAGGGACTCACGTCTGAGCATACCCTGCCACACTTAGGGCGAACAAAGCGATACAAAAGGGGATGATGGACGGAGCGTTTGAGCAAATCAAACACTCACCCCCAGTCAACTGATCTGGGTTTAATCCATCACCATTCTTTAGCCCACTCAGCCACCCCATTTCAGACATGGCTATATGCAAATCAGTCTGACCCTGTGCCTCCTGGGAACAGTCCAGCCCGAACTGCCAAGCCATGTCTTCCATGGACCAGAAACAAGCATCCTGGGACCGGTTTCGGATTCATAATCCTCATCAGCCAGGCTATCTTGAATCCAGTGGCCAAGTGAGCAAGGGACTCACGTCTGAGCATACCCTGCCACACCTGATTGGGAGCAGCTGCAGTCAAGTCCGAGACTGCAGTTCCCAGAATGCAACATCATAGTAAGTCTCAGAGCGGGGTTGATGGCTGGTGTACCGAGTCAAGGGGGGGCCGTGTAGTGGCAGGCAGCATTCCCAATTGCAAAGTCAGAAGTCCCTTGGGTCCCCAACGCCCCAGCCACGTTTGCAGGGAGAACAGAAGCAGAGCGTTGGAGAGCGCTGGGTTAACCCTCTCCTCCGTGTAATTCACAGACTGCAGCCTGGCAGCAGCCCCATCTCTGACCTGTTCCCGTGGCGGTACTGGGTGATTCGATACCTCTATATATATATATGTGTGTGTGTGTGTGTGTGTGTATATGTGAGTGTGTAGTGCACTGATTCCTCAGAAAACAAAAGAAGAGCACACTCCGGTATCAGCTTGCATGTGTACAATTCACTCCATAAATACAATGGAAATTAAGGAATTTCAACTTGGGAGGCCACACCGCCTTTCTCCACAACTCTGTAAACACAGCTCCTGACGTACCTCTGCTTTGAGGATGAAGTCCACTTTAGTCCGGAGGCCCTCAGGAAGCAAGGGGACCTCATCCCTCCCACCAGCAGTGTACAGAGAGGTGTGTTTCCAGAGTTAAGGAGAAAGGGGACAAGGAGAAAGGGGGCATTGGCCTCTGACCGCCTCTCAGGAATACCACTGTCTGGGGCATTCTGGAGGTAACAGGAGATCTTGTTGACCCCTAAGGACCCACAGCAGTAAAGGGAACTTCATCCCTCAACCAGGAGCGTGCCAGGTGGTGCATTTGCAGAGTAGTGGAGAAAGGTAGAGGGGCCTCCAATGAGTTGCGAGCTTTTTCTTTTTTTCTTTTTTAGGAAGAGTACCACATGACCCCCCTTCCCTGGACAATTTTGGGTCCCGGGGACACCATCCCTGTGGCCTGATATTTTAAAAATATATATATATATTATAAAACACATCTCTGGAGCCTGGCCTTTATTTTATTTTTTTAATACTTGAAAGGGAGGGGCTGAGTGGGCCCCTTCCCAGACCATTTTTGACCCCGAGGACTCAATCCCCCGGGGCATGCCCATTTAAAAATAAAATGATTTTCTCTAAAGACGGACCCCCGGGGACCCCATCCCTCGGGGCCAGGCCCTTATATTTGCCTTTTTTAAAGGAGAGGGGGCACACAGCCCCCTCCCTAAGCCTATTTAGGGCTCGAGGACCCTAGGCAGGCTTTTAAACAAAAAATGGTTGGGAGGGGGCCTGCACGGCCTCCTTCCCTGGGCCAATTTCGATCCTGGGACCCCATCCCCCGTGACCTGGCCTCTCTGTTGGGGACTGTGGGGGAGCCTCAAGGCCCCACGATTCCTGATGGCTCCCCACCTCCTGCAGGAGCCGCAACTGCTTTTGGACAGAGGGAGTGGTGATCCAGCGGCCTATAGAAAATATATCATAAACAACGCTACCCAACTTCATAACCTATAAACAAAATTCTATGCTAAATTATGGACCCATTTATAAACCTGACATATTTTGGGCCTACTGAATCAGGTGGTCAGATTAAATCTATATACACATTATCTACAAACTATATACAATTTTATACATCTGCGGAAAGAATATTGTCATTAGAATAAAACCTAACCATTTAAACGACCACCATTGGCGACGTGATCTAGCTAATAGTAACCTACTCTTCTGAATAATCAAGACCAGCTTGTTTGTCAAAAGTAAGATTTTATTTACTAAATTATGGTATATAAGTTGATAGTTTTATAAATGAATTTTATTAGCATTGAAGCAAGCATGATTGTAAAGAAACGTGAGAAAAATACAATTTAAGCAAGTGAATTATAATTAAAGTGAATATTTAAAGTTTAGCATTTCTAAAACCTAAGTCCCTAACTAAGCTAAATAGATAGAAATTAAAGTAAAGTTCTTTGAGGATTCTTACGTGCTCCACGCAATGTCCGACAGCACTTCACCCTCATCGGAAAGTCAGAAAGCAGCAGCCAGCCCATCCCTAGGGGCATGACTTTTGTATACCTTTCTACGCTAACTAAACTACGCAAAGGAAAGTTTTCAGAAATCTTCGACGTCCCATTGGCTGAGAGTGACAAGTGACATGTCACCCATATTTCAAAAGTTCCATTAGGTCACTTTTCTTAAGGACCATTGTCTTTTCTGTATGCAACCAGGAGCTTCCTAGGTTTGCAACAAATGTCTCATTGCTTCCAATTGACTTCCGCGGATGCCAAGTTAAGAGCTGACAAAAATGTTCTTTTTCGACCTTGGCCATGTCCGACAGAATGATGATAGCACGTCAGTTTTTGCTTTGTGAACGCAGCTTTTGACGAACATTTTATTTCAGAATGGGCGTCTCATGACTTTTGCAGAAGTAAAATTCAACTTTTTGTAGCTCGAGCAGACTAGGCCCAAAAGCAGGCAACTTATGCTTTCTAGTATAAAACAAACACAAGAAAAGTATTAATGTAAGAAATAATGTAGATTCTGTATCCACCCCAAGATTTACTAATTAATTAACCCACCCGATTAATCAAATGTTACCTAGCCAATGCAAACAAATAAAGCAGCGTTTATATCTACCAGTCTTCGTTAATCCATGAGACTTATATGCACCTAGAATAGTAGAAATGACATCACACAGACAAGGAAAAGCAAAACAAGCACATGCTTCTTTTATGTTTGCAGCAGTTAGTAATGACAAAAACGAAAACAATAAATTATTTTATTATTTTGCACGAACAAAAAGATGCAACAATTATGCACGTTTATGAGCACACATGTTAGTCCCCCCATGTGTAAAGTTTAATCTAAGTTGTATTAGCACGACATATCACAAATCATTAATATTATTAATCATGTTATGGAAATGTGACTTCACGAGTTTAAATAAAATTTTGTTTTCTATCTCGCTCCATCAACTCCCTCATCTGGTGATTAACAAATCACCACACCAGCACTCAAAATGTTGGTAATTTAAATTTCTAAGAAATCGATTCAAATTCATTTGTATCAGTAAACCTAAAAGTCTGTTTCTGCATAATCTTTGGAATTAGCATAACGCTCTCTATGTAACTCCTGTAATTCGATCTCCCTTTCTTCTTCTTTTCTAAGTTTATAGATTCTTTTCTTTTCTTTCAACTGTTTCTTTCTTTTATGTAACAAACAACCTATTTTGGTCAAAATAAAAATGAATACTATTATAATCAAAGGTGCCAAAATCTTGCCAAGAATTGAACTTCCGATATCATGAAACCAGTTTTTAATTGCTTGAAACCTTTTTGAAAGTTTCCCTGTAAAATCATCTTCTTCTAAAGGAATTATTTCTGAATGCATTTGTGTAATATTCTTGATATACATTTCAATATTCTTACTTTCGTCAGGTATATATGTACAACAATGTTGTACATGCAAAATGCCACAGACTCCTCCCTCTTTTGCTAGGAGTATGTCTAAAGCAAGGCGATCTTGAATTACCATGGATCTAATTGCAATAACTTCAACATTTACTAATTGAAACCCATCAGCTGTGTCAGTTGATAATCTATCAACTATAGTGGATAATTTTCTAATTCTCCCTGCATTTAAGGTTATACCAACAAAAGGTATTATTGCTTGAAAAATATCTCCCAGAACTTCAGTAAAAGTTTCTCTTTTAACTCTATTTACATAATTATGAATTTTAAACAATCCTTCTGAATCTCTGTCAACATGAAACACTTTAGGAAAAACAATTCCCACATAACAAGTTCCATACCAGTGGTCTGGAAGGTTGTAGTAGGCTTTGTCACCACAAACAAAATAAATCCCAGGAAAGATTGGATCTTTTCCACCTTTGAATCCCCAACCTCCCAAAATCTGATAAGTATCTTCACAGTTACTTGCACCTACAAAGTAATTATCAAAAAGTGTATTATCTCTTCTAATGCAAAGCTTTCCACTAACTGGTTTGTCTATGTGAATTGCAATATTTTCAAGCATTTTGCCATTTAACTTCTCATCCTCTTTCTGCCAGAAACTTGACTTAGTCTGCTTGACTAATTCATTCCTCTTATAAATTGCTCTTCTCTCCTCAACCATATTCAAAATGTTCTTTCCTTCAGCACTTAATTTGCAAGTTAGATTATTTTTATAAGCATACTCATAAGTAAGTTCGTTAGTAACAAGGAAAAATTCTCTCATTTGCTTTGCTTTCTTATGCTTATTTAAAGCATTTTCAATCTTAATATTTGCAAAAATTTCATCATAATTTGAATAATAATATTCTAAACGTCCAGTTTGATAAAATAAACTAGTTAACACACTACATGTTACAGCATAAGTGAGAGGAAGCATATTATATGTTACTCCCTCAGAAACAGAAGCAGGTAACTTAACGCAGACGTAGCAGTCTTTTGCATCCATTACCTTAACATATTCACTCAATAGTTTTGTGAAAGTATTACTTGAAAAATCACTAATTGATTTATCTTGATGAATGTTAGGCTGATGATCAATAACTTTTGCAGACGCACTATGTTTAGTTTGGCTAACCAGAGCTTTGCTTGTTATGTTAACTTTGTGTAATTCTCTATTCATCTCTAAAGGGATAATCACAGCTAAAATCAACCAGAGCAGAATTAAAATGAGCAGACACACCAGAGTCATCTTACAGCATCTTTTAAAAACAGAACACTTTGAAGTGCTCTCCTTAACATAAGGCATTTTTGGTTAATTTTAGCCTCAAAATAAAATAAAATAAATTTAAAAATTCTTTACACCCCCCTTTTTAAAATATTTTTTTTTTTTTTTTTTTTTTAAAACCCTAAACAAGATTTCTTCGACCTTATGTCATACATAAGTTTTCTTCAACTAAACAGTTTTTCTTCGACCTTGTGTCAACTAACAAATTTTCTTCAGCCTTTTGCCAATTTAATATATCTGTACTTCAATCATTGTCACTAATTTCTTGGATTTCGTTTTCTTCTTCACTACTATCATATATGTCAATAACAGGTGGAATTACTAAGTAAGTCCACTCAGGAGACTTGTATTTTTGGTTTGGTCTTACTATTCTCTTCCCTTTTCTCGATATCACTTCAATTTTTCTTCCAACTCCAACTTCTTTTCCAGGACTCTTTTGACTACTGATTTCCTCAACTTGTTCTTTTGGTTTCTTGATCAATCTGACTCTCAATCTTCCACCAGGCCAGTAGTCTGCTTTTCTCACGTACTTCTTCTTTGGTTCAGAATTATTTGATTCTGACTTCCAAGTCCTTTTCTTTCTGTTTTCACTTTCACCATCCACGTCACTTTCTTCAGTTTCGTAGTCTGAAATTTCAATTGACTCAGGAACTTCTCTATTCGGCAATTTCACTCCTTCAGGAACTTCACTTTGTCTTCCATCACTGGTACTCGGTAATTCGTCTTCCTCCTCTTCCTCAATTACCCCCAACTTCCCAGATTTCGGATTTCTGTTCCTTACTCCAGAGTTTGTTCTCTGCCTTTCGATACTCTCCTGGTCTGAAACTTCTTTTTGTTCTGCTTCTTTGTCTTCAATAGAGACAACCGAATCCTCAGTTATCTTTCCTTTTAACAGATTCTCTTCACCTTCAGAATCTATTTCAATGATTTCTAAGTCTTTTCTTGTCAAATTTCCATTCACTGGCACAGTTTCCAGATGTCGACTTCCTTGTCGATCTTCAGAATCTGGAATTATTTCACCTTCTGTTTCGCCTTCTGCTTCAGAATCAGAATCATCTGTGGTATCACTTTCAACATCAGAACTTTCAGGAGTTGGTACTGGAATAGTATGACTAGGATGAATCCAGCGTTTCAATCCTCTGCACTTTACAGCATTAGTAGTGATCAAAATTATCTGCCTAGGTTTCTGCCATCTAGGAGCTAGACAATTCCTTCTCCGATGTACTTTCGTTCTGACCCAATCGCCAGGTCTCAGATCATGTGTCAAAACCTTTTCATCTGATTGTGCTTCAGTTCCCACCTGATTAGACACAGAAGTTACCATATCAGATAACCTTTTACAGTAATCCAAAATAGCACTGTCATTTATGCTCAACAGTTTACCTACAGGTACAAAAGCTTGCCTCATAACTCTTCCCATTAAAATTTCATGAGGACTCAAACCTGTCTTTTTATCTGGTGTACTTCTTAATGACATCAAAACAAGTGGAAGAGCATCAGTCCACTTTACACCTGTTTCAAGACACATTTTTCCAATTCTGTTTTTAATTGTTCCATTAATTTGTTCAACCACTCCTGATGCCTCTGGTCTGTATGCACAGTGTATTTTCTGCTCAATGCTCAAAGCTTCGCAAATTAACTTCATCAGTTTGTTATCAAAATGGCTTTCTCCATCACTCTCAATAGTGACTGGAAAACCGTACCTTGGGATGATTTCTCTGAGCATTAGTTTTGCTACTGTAATTGAATCACAATGTCGTGTAGGGAAAGCCTCTACCCATCTTGAAAATAAGCAAACAATTACAAGCACATATTTCAAACAATTGTGTAAGGGCATTTCAATGAAATCCATTTGTAACCTGGTAAAGGGACCACCCTCTCGACCAATTATTCCTGTCCCCACCACTGATTTTCTGTTTGGATTCATTTGTTGGCATGACAAACACCTTTGACAAAAAGATTCTGCAATAGTTCTAAACTTAGTATTGAACCATGTTTCTCTGAAAAGTCTAACCATAGAATCTCTTCCCAGATGTGCTGGACCATGATATAATCTGGCCATGTCAGCAATCAAGCAATTTGGTAAGACTACTCTGCCATCTTTGTAAACCCACACTCCATCTTCTTCACGTGGTCTACAATCTGATCTTAACCACAAGTCTTTTTCTTCATCATCTGTTTCATTTTGTAAATCTCTAATCTCATGCCATGTTTCTACAACTGTTGTTAGCATTAATGAATTTGAATCAGTTTCTTTACTCCTCTCCCGATTGTAAGAATAATTTTTCCTTGCGCAGTATTTAGCTGTTTCATCTGCGAAGGCATTTCCCTTGGAAATATAATCAATTCCTCTAGTGTGCGCTGCACACTTAACAATGGCGATTTCTTTTGGCAATTGTATTGCTTCAATTAATCTCCTAATGAAAACTGCATTTTTAATTGGTGATCCTGCTGATGTCATGTATCCTCTCTGTGACCAGAGTTGTCCATAATCATGCACAACTCCGTACCCATACTGACTATCAGTAATGATGGTAACTCTTATATCCTTTGATATTTCACATGCACGAATTAAAGCAATTAATTCAGCCACTTGTGCTGAACGAACTCCTTCAAGACATGATGCTTCTTCGACATCTGTGACTGTACAAACTGAATATGAAGCTTTTAAGACACCTCCTTCGGATCTTAAGCATGAGCCATCTACAAAGTAGACAAAATCCGATTCAGACAGAGGTCTGTCTTTGATGTCTTTTCTTGGTTTAGTGCAGAATTCCATGACATCTAAACATTCATGTTCTGTTTCAATGTCATCAACAATTTCAGAATCAGGCAGTAATGTAGAAGGATTCAGATTTAAACATCTTGAAATCGAAACATTATCTGCTCCTAGTATGATTTTCTCATACTTTGTCAATCTGCTACTTGTTAAATGCTGAGTCTTACCTCTTGTCAGTAATATTTCTACTGAATGAGGCACAAAAACTTTCACAGGAAATCCCATAATGATCCCCTCACTTTGTTCGAGGCTGATACTTGTAGCTGCAACTGCTTTCAAGCAACCTGGTAATGCTTTTGCAATTGGATCAAGAACTGCAGAGAAGTATGCAATAGGTTTCTTTAGATTTCCATGTCTCTGAATCAACACAGATAGTGCACATCCTTCTCTCTCACTGCAATACAGTTCGAAATCTTTCTCATAATTTGGCATACCTAAAGCAGGAGCTTGGCATAAGCTCTTTTTCAGGTTCTCAAAAGAATCCATCTCAGCATCATTGAGAATAATTGGATCTTTTACATCTGACTTTGTCAGTCTTTGTAGTGGTTTTGCAATTACTGAAAATCCACTTATCCATTGTCGACAGTAACCAACCATTCCCAAGAACATTCTGACCTGTCTTTGTGTTCTTGGTGGTAACATTGCTTGAATCATTTTTATTCTCTCAATTGTTACTTGTCTTTTTCCCTTTGCAATTCTGTGACCAAGATATTTTACTTCTTGTTTACAAAACTGTAGTTTTGTTGGGGACACTTTATGTCCTTCTTCTGCAAGGCGATTTAACAGAATTATTGTGTCTGTCACACAATTTTCTTTTGTCTTTGCAGCTATTAACAAATCATCAATATACTGCACTAGCGTAGACCTACCAGGTAAGTCTAGGTCTTCTAATGATCTTTTTAACAGTTCATTAAAGATTGAAGGACTTTCTGTATAGCCCTGAGGGATTCTTGACCATCCGAGGGTCTTACCTTGGAATCTGAAAGCAAAGATTTCATAACTGTCTGGATGTAAGGGAACAGTAAAGAATGCATTGCAAAGGTCAATGACTGTATACCATTCAGCATCATGTGGAATCTGGAATAGAATTACTGCTGGATTTGGAACCACAGGACAACATGGAACGACAATTTGATTAACCTTTCTCAAATCTTGTACGATTCTAAATGTTCCGTTAGACTTTTTAACTCCCATAATTGGTGAATTACAAGGACTACTCTCCATTTCTTTTAATACACCTTGCTTGATTAATTTTTCAATTATTGGTGTAATACCTTCAATTGTTTCTGTTTTCATTTTATATTGTGGAATGTTTGGAAATTCTATTCCCTGTTTCAATGTAATTTTTACTGGATCTACGTTTTTCATCAGACCCATCTCATTTCCAGTAAAATCCCATATTTCAGATTTCACTGTTTCTTTGAGTTCTTCAGGTAAATCCTTTTCTTCAAATGCAGGAAACAATTTTGTTTCTTCTGCTTCCATCATCATCATTGTCATTCTGTATAAACCATCTTCCTCCATTGTTTGTAACTCAACTCCATCAGGAGAACAATATATTCTACAATTCATTTTACATAGGATGTCTCTGCCCAATAGATTCACTGGACTACTATTACAAACCACAAATCTGTGTTTGTCTCTGTAATTTCCAATTTCAACTGGTACTGGATCAGTTAAGTCAGTTTTAATTTGCTGATTACTTACTCCGACAACTTGGATGGTATCCCCAGAGAGAGGTAGGTTTTCAATTTCCACTGATCTAACAGTAGAACGAGTAGCACCAGTGTCCACTAGAAAAGTGATGTCTACATCATTAACTTTCCCGTTTACAAAAGGACCAGACTGGTCAACCTCAAGAGTGGCTCCAACAACACACTCTTCCTCCTCTCTCGGGCACCGTCAGCAATAATCATCAGAATCGCTGTCTTGACTTTCTGTTAATAAAAACTGTTGTGAAGCATTTTGCATTTGAACTCTTTGCTGCTTTTGCTGTTTTTGTGGTTTTATTACCTGTTCACTTCCCTGAAATCCCACATTTGGATTATATTTTTGGACTCCCCCACAATTCGGAAAAGGTGGTTGTGGCAATTGGTCTTGACGATTATTCACCTGTTGCTGTTGCTGCAACTGTCGCTGAATATTTAATTCGTTTAACCCCTGTTGCATCTGTAGCTGTCGCTGCAGGTCAACACCATTCTGCATCTGTGTATTCAATAAGGGATTCTTTAAGTTTTTAGGAGGATGAGGACACTCGTCTCTCCAATGTCCAATTTCGCCACAATTAAAACAAGGTAATCTTTGTTTCAACTCCTCAATCTTTGGGCTAAATTTCTTTGGGAAATTATTACTTTTAAACTTTCCTTGTATCTGGTTTGTATTTCCAGTTTGAACAAAATTAGTGTTCTTATTACCCATGCTGGCAATCTGTTGCTCAGCCACTTTTACCTGAGCCCACATGGCTTTCTCCTTCAGCTTCTTCTGTTTTACTTCTATTTCATCACTGCAATATTTAGCCTTTCTTAGAATATCATCTACAGATAGTGATTGCCATCCGACAATGCTATTTCTGATCATTTCTCCAATTTCAGGTTTTAGTCCATAAACAAATCTATAGACAAAATGGCTCATGTCTTTTTCGTCTAGTTTTTCATAACCACTGTATTGTTTAAAGATTAACAGTAGTCTTTCATAAAAAAAATGAACTGATTCTTTTGTTTCCTGTTCTGTCCTTTCTATTTTAACCCAATCGACTTCTTTGGGTGGAATTTTGTTTTTCATCCAAACAATCACTTTTTCATAAAAATCCATTACAAGTGGATTTGGAGCACCTGTTTCTTTGATTCGCTCAGGTTCTGTTTTTGGCCAACTAATCGATATTTTACATTCTGTCCAAAGATCCGATGGAACGACAATATCAAAAAATCCATCTAAATCAATCCACAGAACTTTTGACACTTTGATAAATCTATCGACTTGCCTGTACCACTCAACTGGTTTTTCCCTCAATTTCGGAAAGTCATTTGTAAATAACAGAATGTCCTGTCTCGACCAAGGGACATGAACATATCCTCCACCTGCAATTTCTCTCATTGGAAATTGTTTTGACAATTTTTCCAATCTTTCATCTTCCTTCTTTTTCGTCCATTTTACTCTCCATTTATTCAGTTCTCCTAGCTTTTTGATATAGACAATCAAATCTTTTATATGTACTATTCTTCCCATTGAGTTCAAACTCTCAATGTCACTTTCTGAAAAGTCTAATCTGTAATGTTTCGCAAAATTCTTTTGTTTGCTCACATCGATTTCAAGTTCTGCTGCTAGATCCTCTAGTTGATCATATTTATTTTTTGTTTTCCATTGTATGCTTTTGCAAATGAACAGTAGTTCATCATCTCGATAGTAATTTAAACTATCTGGACCGATTGTTCCAATTATTAATTCTTCAATATTCGCTTTTAATTTGGCCACATCAAGTTTTGGTGTGGTTACCCTGACTTCAGGACTCCCTATATCTGATATAGCACCCATTGGTGTTTTTGGAGATAAATCCTCATTAAAGGTTAAATCAGGCATTCTCGATTTAGAAGAGTTTATTTCAGATAAGTCTGAATAAAATTTTTCAGTAGCCTTTTGAATTTCTGCATTTAAAGGAATAGTTAATCCTGTTTTGTTTGTTTCCTTTTGGTCAAATACAGGCTGAACAGGACCAATCGTTACTGGAACTGTCACAGCTTCCATGCCTTTTGTCATTCTTTTTATTAATTCTTCTTTAGATCTTAAATATTCATTATAATCAACATCTTCAAAATTTCTTGCCTCTCTTGTATAATCTTTTGGAGCTTCTCTTGCCCTTGGAGCCATTGTAAAATGTCTACCTTCATTTCGAGCATTATCAAATTCTGGTCTTCTAGGAGTTTCAATGATTTCACAATTATTTGGATAAAGTTTAGGAGCTTCATTAATTGGAGGTGCACTCGGTGTAGTTTCAGTAGAAACCACCGGAGTAGACCATGATCTAGGAGGTCTCAAAGGCTGATTCTTTCTAGCAGTTGTATATATTTCTTCCATAACTGCATCCTCAGATTCACTTTCCATAGATTTCCCTGTAGGAGTACCCATTACCATTTCCTGAATTAAATACAATCCTTCACTCATGTTTCCCTGTCTCCACATTCGCAATCTATCTTCATGAGTTTCTCTTCTCCAAGGTGGATTTTTAGAAGGTCTTTTAATTCCACTAGCTTCTCTTTGTAATTGATACATCTCGTCTTCCCACTCAACTAAAGCTTCAAATTGAGTTGGTCTCGGTTTCGGAACAAGAGCATTCATTTTCTCTCGTAAATTTCTCAAGACTTTTACATTAAATGAACCATCATCAGGCCAAGTTAAAACACCGTCGTTCTTAGTATAGCGTTTCCAACTATCGAACCATAAGACAGTATGATATCCATATTCACCTTCCATATATGCTGCAGGTGTTTTATACTTATGAAGTAATTTACCACCTCGCTTTTCAATTTTCTTGTCAGGTGAAAATAAATTCTTAAACTTCTGAAATAATGTTGGCTTTTTCTCAACATGTTTAAAATGATAACTCATTTTTAAGAGTTAAATCTAATTCACAAAATCGTTCGTAAAATATTTCCGGGATGTTCCGCAAAACAACCAATCCGTGCGCGAAACACACCAACAAGCCAATGACAGTTGAGCTACGTCACTTTTCTGCTCAACCAATAAAATTTGAGTTTTTCTGAAGGACCAATCAGCTCACAGGTCGTCAGAGACTCAAGAGCCAATCAGAATATAATTTGTGACGTAGGTCACCCAATCCCAGCGCGGCTCTGTGACGTACACAGCAGCTGCGGTTTCTCGTTTCTCACTCCTGGCGCTTACCCCTCCTTCACAAAATCTTTTCACAGCGCCATTTTAAGAACACTTTTCAGTGTAAATTAATTCTTAACAATGACTATAAAGACAACATCTGTTCGTTTCACTATTTAGGATAGTTTACATACATTCAAGTATCCACACTTCGGAATAGACGGCGCTATTCACACTAAGGATAATATCCAATTGTCAGTAGAGTAACCCTTACCCCACCCTTCTAACACGTATAATTATGAACTCGCTTTGCTCTGAACGCACCGCGAAGTGACAGTTCTAAGAGTTCCACTTGAACATAAAATACAAATCAAACTCGCACTTTCACACTGAAAATTCCCTAATTTCAAACACACATGAAATCCGTACAGGACTCTCACCTGTTTATAGAGATCATGCACCGTTAGCAAAAATAACGACGTTATCCGTACAGGGCTCTCACCTGTTTATAGATATGAAACATGTACCCGTACAGGGCTCTAACCTGTTTATAGATAATCATGCACCGACGCTAATTTACCCTTCACTCAAGCTCGGATATAACTAATACTTTTATCACAGTGAGTTTTATGGAAGGCGCTTTGTCCCTATTCTCATGCTGCTTTAATTTCTTAGAAAACCCTCACTATACAAGATTCACACCTAGCCCTAAAACTGTGCTGCTCGGCGACAACACTATGGTACACGGCGATACCTCTTGTGATACTCGGCGATATCACTACAAACAGAACAGATGGCTTGCGTGACTAATTTCTCGCCACACAATCTATACCGGTATAGCTTACAGATAGCACGAAAAACTAACTTAACATGTGTTAAAACATCAATCCTATTTCCATACCATAACGCTTTAGTAACCCTTGGCAACCAACATATTACCTTGGTTACCCTTAGCAACCATCAATTTCTGCTACCAGAGAATTGATCCAGCGGCCTATAGAAAATATATCATAAACAACGCTACCCAACTTCATAACCTATAAACAAAATTCTATGCTAAATTATGGACCCATTTATAAACCTGACATATTTTGGGCCTACTGAATCAGGTGGTCAGATTAAATCTATATACACATTATCTACAAACTATATACAATTTTATACATCTGCGGAAAGAATATTGTCATTAGAATAAAACCTAACCATTTAAACGACCACCATTGGCGACGTGATCTAGCTAATAGTAACCTACTCTTCTGAATAATCAAGACCAGCTTGTTTGTCAAAAGTAAGATTTTATTTACTAAATTATGGTATATAAGTTGATAGTTTTATAAATGAATTTTATTAGCATTGAAGCAAGCATGATTGTAAAGAAACGTGAGAAAAATACAATTTAAGCAAGTGAATTATAATTAAAGTGAATATTTAAAGTTTAGCATTTCTAAAACCTAAGTCCCTAACTAAGCTAAATAGATAGAAATTAAAGTAAAGTTCTTTGAGGATTCTTACGTGCTCCACGCAATGTCCGACAGCACTTCACCCTCATCGGAAAGTCAGAAAGCAGCAGCCAGCCCATCCCTAGGGGCATGACTTTTTATACCTTTCTACGCTAACTAAACTACGCAAAGGAAAGTTTTCAGAAATCTTCGACGTCCCATTGGCTGAGAGTGACAAGTGACATGTCACCCATATTTCAAAAGTTCCATTAGGTCACTTTTCTTAAGGACCATTGTCTTTTCTGTATGCAACCAGGAGCTTCCTAGGTTTGCAACAAATGTCTCATTGCTTCCAATTGACTTCCGCGGATGCCAAGTTAAGAGCTGACAAAAATGTTCTTTTTCGACCTTGGCCATGTCCGACAGAATGATGATAGCACGTCAGTTTTTGCTTTGTGAACGCAGCTTTTGACGAACATTTTATTTCAGAATGGGCGTCTCGTGACTTTTGCAGAAGTAAAATTCAACTTTTTGTAGCTCGAGCAGACTAGGCCCAAAAGCAGGCAACTTATGCTTTCTAGTATAAAACAAACACAAGAAAAGTATTAATGTAAGAAATAATGTAGATTCTGTATCCACCCCAAGATTTACTAATTAATTAACCCACCCGATTAATCAAATGTTACCTAGCCAATGCAAACAAATAAAGCAGCGTTTATATCTACCAGTCTTCGTTAATCCATGAGACTTATATGCACCTAGAATAGTAGAAATGACATCACACAGACAAGGAAAAGCAAAACAAGCACATGCTTCTTTTATGTTTGCAGCAGTTAGTAATGACAAAAACGAAAACAATAAATTATTTTATTATTTTGCACGAACAAAAAGATGCAACAATTATGCACGTTTATGAGCACACATGTTAGTCCCCCCATGTGTAAAGTTTAATCTAAGTTGTATTAGCACGACATATCACAAATCATTAATATTATTATTCATGTTATGGAAATGTGACTTCACGAGTTTAAACAAAATTTTGTTTTCTATCTCGCTCCATCAGTGGCTAACATGCAGCTCCCTCTGTCCAAAAGCAATTCTGCTCCGCTTCGTGGAAGCAAGAGCATTTTTGTTGCTCTCCCTTCCACGAAGCAGAACAGTGTTTGCAATGTCTTGGCGGGAGCAAGACATAGCAAACTGTAATTTCCCGGGGGTGGTCACCCCAGGAAACTGCTGGAGCCGGCCCTGGGAAGTGGCTGTCCCCAGGACTATGTAGGGCTCCTGGAGGGGGGCAGCGCAGCCCTCTCCTTTATTCAGATTTGCCCTCGGGAGGTGGTGGTCCCTGGGGCTGGGAGTCCGCAATGGACCCCCTTATTGTATGTGTGCCCTGTGCAGATGGCGGTTCCCAGGGCTGTGTGGGGGACCCAGAGCCGCCCACGCTTTATTATTTATTTTAGCCCCAGGGAGGTGGTGGTCTACATGGCAGGGGGTCCATAAGGTGCCCCATATTATATAAATTCGCCCTAGGGAGGTGGCGGTCCCCGGGGCATAAGATCTGCGAGGTCCCCCAATATTGTTTATAGGGGGTCTGCGAGGGGCACCACCACATAATTGGAAAAAAACAGGGCGAAGGCAGTCTCTGGGGCTGTTGTCGGGCTCAGTGGGCCCACCTGCATTCATAACAAAAACTGCGCTTGAGAGCTGGTGGTCCCCGGGACTTTGAATAGCCCTGTGTGCCCCCTCCTATATTTATTATATGCCCCTGGGACCTGACCCACCTAGGGGTTATTTAAAAGCAAGTGCAGGAGCCAATATCATGATTTCAAAGCAATTTTTAAACAAAAAGTGTTATTCTGTGGCGGGGTACCAGGGGCACCCAGAGACCATGGCTTGGTGGTCGGGGTATTCCTACCCTACCCCCTTTTCTTTAATTTCACTTTTTTAAGCTGGGTCCCACGATCACTGCCAACACTTCCTTGTTAAAGTACTGGCAGCCAACCAGAGCAGTGAATTTCCGCGCACAAGCTCATCTTTTTTCACAAAGGCTTCGCGACCAGATATATTTTTATCTTTTTCTTCTTACATTTCTGAAATACTACTGAACAGATTTACACCAAATACTTTGACCCTTTTTCTGGAAAATGTCATGAAAATTGGTCACACAATGCCAAAGTTATTGGCAAGTGAATAACTCACTTCACCACCCCAGTTCAGACCCAGCCATATGTAAATCAGACTTGACCCTGTGCCTCATGGGAACAGTCAGCCCGACCTGCTAATCCAGGTCTTTCCTGGACCAGAAATAAGCATCCTGGGACAGGTTCCATGGTAACACCCCTCATCAGCCAGGCTAGCTTGAATTTAGTTGCAAAGTGAGCCAGGCACCCACAACTGGGCATACTCTGCCAACTTACGGCGAGCAAAGCAAACACAAGGAAATGATGGTCGGAGCGCAGACACTTTACAGACACTCAACCCCAGTCAGAGATCTGGGTTGACTCCTCCGCGGCTCTTTAGCTCACTTTGCCACTCCAGTTCATAAGCAGCTATATGCAAATCAGTCTTGACCCTGTACGTCTTGGGAACAGTCCAGCCCAAACTTCCAAGCCAGGTCTTCCCTGGACCGGAAACAAGAATCCTGGGACCGGTTCCGAGGTAACACCCCTCATGAGCCAGGCTAGCTTGAATCCAGTGGCAAAGGGTGCCAGGGACCCACGTCTGGGCATACTCTGCCAACTTAGGGCGCACAAGCAAACACAAGGAGATGAAGGACAGAGCACTGATACCTTTCAAACACTCAACCCCAGTCACAGATCTAGGTTAAATCCATCATCGTTCTTTAGCTCACATCGCCACCCCAGTTCAGACCCAGCCATATGCAAATCAGACTTGACCCTGTGCCTCATGGGAACAGTCCAGCCCGGACTGCCAACCCAGGTCTTCCCTGGACCAGAAACAAGCATCCCGGGACCGGTTTTAAGGATAACACCCATCATCAGCCAGGCTAGGTTGAATCCAGTGGCAAAGTGAGGAAGGGACCCACGTCTGCGCATACCCTGCCAAGTTAGGGCAAACAAAGAAAACACAAGGAGATGATGGATGGGGCGCTGAAACTTTTCAGACACTCAACCCCAGACACAGATCTGGGTTGAATCCCTAATAATACTTTAGCTCACTTCACCACCCCAGTTTGGACCCAGCCATATGCAAATCAGTCTTGCCCCTGTGCCTCATGGGAACAGTCCAGCCCGAACTGCCAAGCCAGGTTCTGCCTGGACCAGAAACAAGCATCCTGGGACAGGTTTCAGGGTAACACCCCTCATCAGCCAGGCTAGCTTGAATCCAGTGGCATAGTGAGCAAGGGACCAAAACCAGGCAGAAAATCAACAGACTGGGGGACAACAGACAATCACTCCTATTCAGGAAAATATTATTGCAGCACAAATACACTGTCAACCATAAATTCCAGTTATAGTTTCACTGATTGCACACACAATTTCAATATCTGCCACTGATCGGTTTGAACGTTTGTTGGCTTATAAAGGGCACGCCGAAAATACTAACAGAAATTACGTAGTGGATGGGGATTGTCTGTGCATTATGGAGATTGCTAAAGTCTAATCCCATTTACCTAATAATGCTGGTGAATGATCTCAAAGAGGGAATTGTGGGACTTAATGCATTGATTAGGGATTTAGTTGCAAAGGTAAGTGCACAACCAGCAAACTTGCAAGGAACAATCAGAAGGAATCATTTTGCAGCAAAGTCCTCATAAACCAAAGCTGCTAACATTACTAACACTGATATACTGCCAAAGAACACCTCAGCAGGATATATTTTATCGTCCCCAGAATACACAAATAGCTCAATTTAATATGCAGGGATCAGTGCCAAGGCATTCTGTGGGTAGTAATAGCACCAGCAGAAACAAGGTAAGGGTAACCGCAGCACAGCTATGTTCAATAAAGAAGTGCGGTCATGGATCAGTTCTGTCATTAATTATTCAATATCATATTTATTCCACTAGAGAGTTAACTTCTTCTCTAACAAAGCCACAAACATCTCTGCTAATCAGAGTGAACCAAGTGTTTCTAAACAATCTAGGCTCGATTACCAATCTGGTAGTCCTCGGACTGCTGGACTTGCGGGGTGTGGCGGTCTTCAGACTGCCCTATTACAATTAGGGAAAGTCAGACTTCCATTGCCCTGCCTCAGCCAACAGCTAACCACCATTCCCTGGCGGCATTACGTACGTCTTGAGGCCGCAATATGCTTTGTGGGCTAACCGCGGTCCCGCCAAGTATATTATGAGTTTCCTCTCCGCCAGGACTTTCATTGCGGTTCCTACTCAATGAAAAACATGGAGGAGAGGAGACAAAGGGAGCCCTACAAGTTTCCCTTATGCCTCAGGGCCAGGGGTGCATGCAGGATGGCACAACCTATGCCCCCCTGTGTGCATGCACCCCTGTTCCTGCACAGCATGAACTTTACAGGAACTGTTGTTGACTTTATTACTGCGGTTCCCATTTTCTGAGGTACTGCCGTAAAAAAAACGTAAAAAAAGCCAGCCAGAGACGAGAAAGGCCCATCCATGGGTTTATTTGTGGGGCAGACTCAACACTACACCGCCAAACTTCAAATCAGGCCCTTTGTATTCTTGCATTATGTTCCCAAATTACCTCAAGGATGTTGCCAGCACAATACATCCCTAGCCAACAACATGACTCATTGTGCAAATCAGGGGACGTTGATCTTTGATACATTTATATTTTAAAAGGCTGTGGGCCTAATGTGGATCTTGGTGTACGGGTTACTCCATCACAACGGTGACTGATATCCCATCCACCAAAATATAAATCCCATAGTATATAAGGGGATTTATATTTCAGCGGACACAATATCCATCACTGTTGTGATGTAGGAACCCTTCCTCCAAGATCTAAACCAGGCCTTATGTGTCACATTTCTCCAGACTTCATATTTTTAATTTGTCCTAGGATCTTGTAAAGTTGTTGATGATCTAATGGCTGTGTTTGTTCACTCAACTCTTCCTCCAAATACTGAGATTCTTCTGAAATATAATCCAGGAAGCCAGAAGATGAGTCAGTCAGCTTTCTGTGAAAGAATACAGCTTCCTCTTCTGACATCTTGGGATACAATCAGCATAGATTGATTCTCACAAAATTCAACACATCAAGCTCTATTTTATTACTCTTAACCTTAGAATCATGGTAATGCATACAGCCTTTCCAGATATTTTAGGTTTGGAGTTCCACACCACAAATGGGGTCACCTTGCTTTTTATAAAACTATATAATAAGGACAGTAGTAGAAACATCAAGTCTGCAACCATTGGCCATTCAGAGGCAATAATAGAGGGAAACTCAGGTAGCAGACCTGTTATACTTGCACGCAATTTTCATATCATATATGAACTCCATGACAGGACTGCTAATACATTTACTGAGGAAGATGACAAAAAACAGAGAATTCCTAGGTTAGACCTTCCTCCTGTCAAAAACAATGGATTAAACTGGCTATTCAAGTTATGGGTATGATCATTAGCCAGGGTCTTAGATCATGAAATGGGTGAACTACATAGGATGCAGAAGGAACCCTCAGTTTTAATGGAACCAACGAATCAAACAGAATAGATTATATAATGCTAGATATGTGATTGTGGGTTTTTATTGGGGACATGGCTGTTCTCCAGAGGACGGATAGCGACCATAATGTGCTTCACTTAATGATAAAGGGCCTATTAACTGGGCGTTATAGGACCCTGAGCTCCATCAACTGCAGGGGCCTATCCCTGCTGAACAATACGTGAATACTGACGTAGACACAGGTTGCTAATAGTTAGCTAATAGTTAGCTGATATTGTCTAAAATGTATTGTGGAGTGGTCATAGTATTAAAACAAATAGGGTGCATTATACATTTTTGTTTCAACCCCAACAATATGCTGAGTATCCCTGAAAAACTTTTTGAGGCTATAACAATGATAATTGCCAATGAAGAAAGAGCACTGAAGACTGGACAAGTAAACAAGGGCCCTTGGTACAATAAGACATGCAGAGATTCAAAAAATGCACTTATACAGATAATCAGAAGTAAGGATCAGAGTACTATAGCATTGGCAAGGAAACATTACAAAGGTGCAATGAAACAGAGGGATGTAGAATGATCTGTTAGCCGCCATGAAAAGTGGGGACTCCACAACGTTTTGTCATATTGTTGCAAATGGGGGCAGTCAGACTACTACCAAGGTTTCTTTCTATATACAGCCCCAGGTTTGGGTAGACCACTTCCGGGTTATACATGATGAGCCTGTAAGCGATACCCATGTGTTCCAACCAAAGCAAGATACAATAATATATGTTTGTAAGAAAATAGAAAACCCATTAATGATTTCACTAAAAGCAACCTATGAAGCGATACGTAAGACTGTTAGAGGTAAAGCACCTGGACCAGCTAAGATTCCAGGAGATTTGTTTGTTTAAGAGCCATACATCTTGGGCCTTTATAAAAATACCTTAACTAATTGCATTTGAGAAAATATTGAAATTCTTTATTCCTAGCTCAGAGCCAACATCGTATCAATTTATAAAAAAAAGAGGCTTGAAAGTCTTCCGAGCAACTAAAGACCAATCAGCTTATTTGATAGTTTCCCCAACAAACTGTTGCCATAGATGGAAGATAATGAGACACTTTAAGATTTTTAAGCTGGTTTCAGAAAAAAACCCTCACTAGATAAGGTTTTTAGATTCTGCACAATATGTTGGAAGACTGTACAATTAGAAAAGTCTCATCTATATATTACATTTGTTGAATTGAGGTCCGCTTTCAACCTCATCCCTCGCACCAAGCTGTGGGATGGCTTAGCACATATGAGAGTTCCCAAAAATACATTATCTATTCTAATACATTTATTGAATAATAACTCTGTTTGGTGAGGTGGGACAGTATGAGGAAATTAACAGATCCTAGATCAGTGGTTAAGGGAGTAAGGCAGGGTTGTACTCTTGACCCTGTACTCCTCTCTTTATATATAGCTTTACATATTAATGGTGCAGTCACCTACATGGATATTCCAAGTAGCGACACCACAACAAATGGATCCTCGAAAGCCCCAGCTCTGCTATATGCAGATGACAGGATTACAGGTGTTATTTAATGCTTTTATAAAATTCTTTAAGCAACACAGGTTGGAGTTGAATGCTTACAGAACTAAATAATTATCACTCAACCCATAATATTATTGTAAGATTAACCTACAGGCCAAGGGAGAAAGATTAAAATAGGTCAGATCCACTTTTTTAAAAAGGTACAAGAGAGATGAAACTGGATTCCACTTACATTAATCAGAAGGGTGGCACTGCCAAAAATGAAAATATTACCACTTTTTTGATCAGTTTGCAACACTGCCATGTGTCTTCTGTGATGTTACGTTTTACAAATTGGAAAGAGCCATAACCCTTTTTGTGGTGGCATAAAAATCTGAGGATTAAAATAAAGATATAGTGCCTGAGTACAATTTCGGAACATCATTGCAGAAAAGGAACCACCTGACTTTCACTTGGTTGTTCCAAACCCTCCCGGAACTCAGGGAGTGTAGAAAACTCCTCTCTGCGTAGTGCAGCAGAGGTATTTGGTGAGCGCGACCTGCCACTTGGGTAGAGTTTCTACTCGAGCGTCAGGATGATCTCCGCGAACAGCAGCTGACATGTGCGGAATGCTGCAGAGTTTTTTTGTGACTTCGAAGAGCATGTGCCCTATGTAATGGCAATTGGCTTCTCAATGTCTGGCATATTTGATTTACCAATAAGTCCCTAGTACAGTGCACTGCATGTCCAAGACCTGTAAATGAAATTCTACACTGATTGTGCCACCCACATGAGTAGCCCTCAAGCATGTCTCAGGCCTGCCAATGGCAGAGCCTGTGTGTGCAGTTTTAAACTGCCATTTCGACCTGGCAAGTTCACCTACTTGCTTGGCTCAAATCTTCCTGTTTAATACATATAAGTCACCTTTAAGGTAGGCCCTAGGTATCCCCAGGGTCAGATTGCAAAGTATTTAAAAAGTGGGACGTGTGCATTTGAGTTTTATATGCCCTGGTACTGAAAAACTGCTTAATTGGTTTTTCACTACAGCAAGGCCTATCTCTCCCATGGGTTAGCATAGGTGCTGCCTTTGAACAAGAGTAAGTTCCAATTAGGAAAAGATCAGGAAAGTAAGTTTGGTGTCTCTGGATAAGCAATTTAAAAACACATCTTTTAGTGAAGTTGGTTTTTAAATTGCAGGTCTGAAAATACCACTTTTTTTAAAGTTGGCTTTTTCTTACTTTAACCATTTTGGACCTTTGCCTGTCTCTGGAATGCAAGTCTGGGCTGGGTGACAGCTGGGCTTTGTGCATTCCCTCTAGATAGTCACACACAAAGGTAGTTGAGGTGAGCCCTGCATATCTTAACGGCCCATCACTAAGCTGATGGGTCTTCCTGGCCTAGAGTGAGAGGAAGGAGTTTGCAATTGCATCTTAATGGGGCTGTGACTGTCCTCGAACAAATCAATCAGTCAGGCGATTATAAAGTGCGCTACTCACCCGTGAGGGACTCAAGGTGCAGGGGGGTGTGCAGCTCAGCGCCAGCTCGGTCAGCCAAAAAGCCAGGTCTTGAGGTTCTTTCTGAAGGTGTGCAGGGTGGGGGAGCATCTGATGTCAACAGGGAGCTCGTTCCAGGCTTTGGCTGTGACGTAGAAGAAAGTTCTTCCACCTCCTCTGCTTCTGCGGATGTGGGGAGGGTGTCTCTGCCAGGGCAAGGTCGGCAGAGAGGAGGTTTCTTCTGGGTACGTGGAAGGAAACTCTTTCGTTGAGGTATTTGGTCCGATGTTGTGGAGGGATTTGTAGGTGTGGGTGAATAGTTTGATGGTTACTCTCTTCTCGACAAAGAGCCAGTGGAGATCTTGCAGGTGTTGTGCCATGTGTTTGTGCCGTGGTGTCCCGAGGATGAGTCTGGCTGCGGCATTCTGGATGGTTTGGAGCTTGCGGAGGAGAGTTATGTTGATTCCGGCGTAGAGGGTGTTTCCGTAGTCTTGTTTGCAGGTTATGAGTGCGTGTGTGATGGTCTTCCTGCATTCCGGTGGGATCCATTTGAAGGTCTTACGGAGGATGCGAAGACAGTTGAAGCTGGTGGAGGCGACGGAGTTGATCTGATGGGTCATGGTGAGGGAGAAGTTGAGGATTATACCGAGGTTCCATGCGTGGTCTGTGAGGGTGGATGGACTCCCAGGCGGAGATGGAGCGCTCGAGTACGAGGACCTCAGTCTTCCCCGAGTTGAGCTGCAGGCAGCTGCTTTTCATCCAGGCTGCAAAGTCCTTTAATCCTTCCTGGTAGCAGAGTCTGGTGTCTTTGGGGCTCTTCATGAGGGAGAGGATGAGTTGGGGTATGATACTATGTCGAGCCCGTGCTGTCTGACGATGGTAGCGAGGGGGCAATGTAGATGTTAAAAAGCGTGGTGCTGAGTGATGATTCTTGGGGTACTCCGGAGCTGATCTCTATGGATTCGGAGAGGAAGGGGGGGGGAGTCTGATCCTCTGGGTTCTGCCAGAGAGAAAGGAATGGATCCATGTGAGGGCGGTTCCTCGGATCCCGGCACCATGGTGCCTGGCTGCGAGAGTGTGGTGAGAGACGGTGTTGAAAGCTGCGGAGAGGTCTAGCAGGATGAGGGCTGCAGTGTGGCCCTGGTCGAGTAGCATCCAGATGTTGTCGGTGGCGGCAAGGAGGGCGGTCTCGGCGCTGTGGTTGCTGCTGAATCCGGACTGGGAGGAGTCTAGGATGGAGTTCTCATTGACAAAGGCAGTCAGCTGAGCATTTAAGATTCTCTCAGTGACTTTGGTGGCGACAAGGGAGGAGGGAGATGGGTGTGTAGTTTTTCAGGTCCATCTAGTCGACCGTGGGCTTCTTGAGGAGGGGTTTGACCTCAGCCCACTTCCAGTGATCTGGGAAGATGCCAAATTCGAAGGAGGTGTTGATGGTCCGTCCTAATTTGGGTGCGATGGCTGCAGAAGCTCTGACGTGGATGTGTTGTGGGCAGGGGTCCGTGGGGGCTCCTGAGTGGGTGTTCTTCATGGCAGCAGTGGTTTGTTCTTTGGTGGCAGGGTTCCATGTTGTTATTGTCGTCTCCCTGTCGGCAGTGGGGGGGGGGGTGATATTCATCTCCTGTTCGCTGAAGTTGTCATATAGGCCTTGATTTTCAGATGGAAGTAGGAGCTGAGCTTGTTGCAGAGTTCCTGGGATGGTGTGATGTCCGTGACTTCGCTGGGGGGTTTGGTGAATTGCGGTATGACGTTGAAAAGCTCCTTAGCGTTGGCTGCATTGGTGTGGTTTTTGTCCTTGATGAATGTCCACTTAGTGTCTCTTATGCACTGGTGGTAACCCTTCAGGGCATTCCTGTGGTTGTTCAGGTCTTTCGTGGTTTTCTGGTTTTGCCAGATTTTCTCGAGGCGTCTGCAGGAGCGCCTGGCTTCTTTGAGTTTAGTGGTGAACAAAGTGGATTTCAAGGGGTGTTGTTTTGAGGTGTGGCGTCGGGATGGGAGCTTGTCGGCGCAGCTGGAGATCCAGCGCTGGAGTTCATTGGCTGCGGAGTTGGCACCGGTCATGGTACAGGGTGGGTCTAGGAGGAAGTTGGCGTTCCAAGAGTTGCATACCCGCATAGTGTGCGTGGAGCCAGGGCAGGATCTCAAGCTAGAAAGTCAGTTCTTTTATATCTTCCTACTTTAAAGGCTGAAATGGGCATAAGAATTGGACCTCGGACACTATATACTAAGAACACTTATGGAACTGAGGAAATTCTACGAGGAAGAAGAGCTTTTGTGCTTCCAGGATGTACCGCAACTTTGCTGTTTGCTTTGCTGTTTTGGCCTGCAACTCTTGCCTGGGAGTAAGAGAACTAGACTTGACTCTCTGCATCCTGCATCTCTAAAGGTTTTCCAAGGGCTTTTTGGGCTTGCCTCCTCTTTTTGAAGTCTCAGGGATGCTTCACATGTATCTTTCCAGATTCCTGGTACGATGACCGAATGAATAGAAAGAAGGTAGCGAGAAAGGAAAATACGACCAGAGGAAGGCTTACTGTCTGTGTGGCATGAAGTCATAAATTCAAGTTCATCTAGAGTTATGTGGATCAAACGAGGTTTGACGTGTATTTGAACCATGCATCTAAGAAGAAGGAATTATGATTGTGTCTTGTTAAACAAAGTATTGTTTGATGGTGATCTTTAATTGGGTCCATGACAATAGTTTAGTAGGATCTTCAAGAGTATAGCTGGATAATGCTATTGACTGCACACTAAGCTGAGGCTTCTTAGGAGAGAAGAGGAGAGGAGAGGTTTAGACCTCTGCCCTACATTTCTAAACTTTATTCTAGTTGTATGGCTTTATGCTATGCAATACTTTACTTTGAAACTTCTACTGAAGTTTTGTGCTGACACCTTTCTCTTTATTATATGGATCTAATAAACGCCTAGTTTAGCATCTGGTAGAGCAGCTTACCTCAAGATGTAGAAATCTTTATGCATCATAGACAGGATGATCAGGCTTTTCAGTTCTCTTATTCTGTTGTGTTTTTATTTTGTACCATTTTTACTGAGGTTCTCATTGGTTACTTACTATTGAGAATTAACTTTTTTTCGTAGAGCTGGAAGTCCATTGATAATTCTGTATTGTTATGCAATGTTTTTGAGATTGATTTATATAACACAGACTATAAATTTGTAATAAATACATACTTAATCTGATTATCTGATTTTGAGCTTTACTGTGTGGCCAAATGGGTTGCATTGTATTTTGAAGTAAATTGAAAACAAACTCCTTTATTCTTCAAGCTCCCTAAAAAGATGAGACTCAAATGGGAAAAAAGGAACCAAATCCCCTCCAATAGAGCATTCCAAATCCTGCACTGGGCCTTTGGAAGTGAGTGGTTGGGCCTGCAACCCCAGAAACCAATACTACGACACAAGAAGTGTAATTCGGAACTGGCGCATTTCTCTGCAAAAGCCGTAGACACGCTCGCAAGACACAATGACCTCGAATTGCAATGCAGCCCCGACTTTGCCGATGCAGTACCTCCAAATCACCACTGCTGTGTGAGTCTCGGACACTGCATCCCCGACTTCTCTGATGCACTGACTTATTCCTGGCCCTGAGAAGCTTCACTCTAACACATTGCCTACAACTCAACGGTTAGACATTGACACGTCAGCCCAAAGCACAGTGCTCTTAACATCGACATCTCTACGGCGTTGCCAACCTCGCACATGACGCATCGCCTTTGACAGCAACGCGTTCCCTCCTTTGTTCAACATATCGTCCTCGAACCTTAATGCTGCCAGGGTACTGTTAGCGTGTCTAGGTGACTCCTGTATCTGACCTGCGCTCCATCACGGTCAGACTGAACTTTTGGATTTGCCCCGGGGAAGCGCAACCAGATGCCCCAGTTGAAGCTTTTGTTTTCTAAGCACTGTATTTGGATTTAGCCTTGCAAAAGTCACATCTTGACTTGTGTATGTTGGATTTTTATCATTTTGTCTTGTTTTCCTCAGACATATACAGGCTATTTTCCTAACCTGGTGTGGAGTAGTTTTGTGGTCTTTCACTGTTACTGTGTGTGTATGTGTGTGTGGGGGGTGTTTGCATGTGTGTGTGTGTGTGTGTGTGTGTGTGTGTGTGTGTGTGTGTGTGTGCAAATACTTTACACATTGTCTCTTTAGTTTAGCCTGGCTGCTCTGTGCCAAGCTAACAAGAGGCGAGCACAGGTCTACCTTTAGTGTGTACTACGCTTATCCTGTCTAGAATTGTGGTTCCTGCTTTGACAGGGTGCATACCTGTGCCAACCAGAAACCCAATTTCTAGCAGCTTGCTACACACAATTTGCTAAATTATGCCATTACACTGTGGGAGCTGAACCCCAATAATCTACCCAACCTCAATAATCCAAAGACCCCAGATTTTATTTCCAGTAGTTCGGCTCCACTGTTATTGGAGATCTTGCGGCAAGAGACACAACCCTCCAAACATCAAATCCACCAAATTAGCAGAGTAAAAATCCAATAGTAAAATAGTAACTGGGTCCACTCAATAATTGAGCTGTAGATCAAGGGAAATACGTTTAACATTTATTACAGAAACCCTAATAAACAATAAAAACAATTGCAATAAATGTCATGAAGTCCCAGATATAGAATACAAAATCATAAATCAGAATAATTAATCTCTACAGATTCTAGGTGTTAAACTCATAAAGAGTACTGACAGAATCCTAAAGGGGAAAAGTCTCAAGTAAATCAGACAGAGTCTCAGGAGGAAAATGAGAAGTCACACTAAAACCTCTCCTAAAGCAGTGGTTTATATACACCTTTCATGTGTAAACAATTAGCAAAACCACAGATTCGGCATCAGATGGTTACGGTTGGGTCAAATTGGCCAAATCAAAAATAAAGTCATAAAAAGTAAAACCCTTTAGCACTAACCCATTTCTTAAAGTAAAACAATTCTTCAATTTGCTTCCTCAACAACTGCAGTCCAAAGATGTAAAATACAACATGAAACATTCTCAAACATAGTCTCATACAATAATGTTTTTCTACAGACCTACATCAGAACTTCCAGCGGAGTCCTTCAAAATCATACATAGAGAACACGATGGAAAACTTAATTCACAGTACATTGTTTCTAAAGAAAGTTACTGTCTGTGTCATAGCATACTGTGCTCCACAGAAACTGTGAGGAGAGAAGGTTTGCAGTGCGTCACAGAGGGGGATTGAGCAGGAACAAGATGAGCAGAACACCAGAAAAGTACATCCATTTTAATAAAATGGCATCTCACACGGAAATGTGGTATGCCCATACTACGTTATTAATCATACTGCCAAATAATGAATTAAAGTTGTTTCAAATGCATCAACATCATCAGTTACAACTATGTGCAACATAAAAATTAAATAGATCACACTAATAACGTGTGACTTGAAATTGCACATCATAAAAAACTCCTACAACACCACTTTGCTTAATTACCCGTCTTTCGGAGAAAAAAGAAATGCACATGAATTCGAACAACAGAATGCAAATGGCTGTTCCTCGCAATGCTTTCTTTAAATGCATCCTCACTCAAAATATTGACTCAAGGACACTTTTTGCTCAAATACATAATGCAAAATAACGGATTTGAATTTCACAAAATAGTGTGTAACTTTGCATAAATTTGCACACATGTTGTACTGAGTGATCTCAGACCTTAAAGAACAAGTGGCACAATAGCAGTTAATATACAGGGATCAAACATGGAATCATACACAGAAAAGGAACGGCGTGGGACTCACTGGGTAATTCAGAGGAGATGGCAGTATCGAGCACTGAAGGCTCCTGGAAACACACAAAGGCCCAGAAGCACAAAGAGGATATATAGTCAAGTGAGGCAGCTTTACAAATGGGGCAAAACCAACCATGCATCATAAAGCCTAGGGTTCTAGTTGGAAAGGAGGTAAGATAACAAGTCCAAAAAGGGAAAAAGGTGGATATAAGCTGTGGAAGCAAACAACTCAACAAGCAGGAGCCATAAAACAAGCAGAACGTTGCCAGGCACCATCTTGTTAATTTGAAGACTTGTTATGGTGATCAGTAGGCTCCGCACTCCCTCTGCTGGCCTTGATCTGGAAGTGTCTGTTCTTGACCATCTGGGTATGAGCCAGCAACCAACAGATGATAGTCCACACCCTTCCATTCTTCCCTATCTTTTGTGACTTTCTTGGACAGGAAGAAACAGACTTGCACTCTTGTCTCTTTCCGAGTATGTCTCCAGAGGAAATTCTGACAAGGATGATTGAAGTGAGAGCAAAAAAAGGGCTAATTAATCTGAGGATGTGGGCTAGTGGGATTCCGGGTCTACTGTCTGACACTCTGTTGAGCTGCAGTAAAGAGTTCAAAGACAATGTATATTATCTACGGGGAGATGCCAGGACTTTCTCTGTATAGGAGCTAGGAGAAGAGTAGGTGAAAATCTGTGACCTCTGAATCTGTGAGTGTACCATTTAATATTGATCATAGTTTGATAAAAGACATTACTATAATTCAACTTGGAATTATTGGATGGAAAGTTCACCCAATTATGGGAGTCTTGCGGCTGGAAAAGTACTATTCTGTACAGCTGATGGTTAAAACAGCAATTTTTCACGATTGTTCAAACGTGTGTTCAGAGGAAGCCCAGAATTAATGGGGTCCAAAATTTAGGCAAGGATCCTAAACAAAAGAGGGGTTTAAGAATGGCTAATTAGGTTAAAAGCAAATGTCGTAGTCCCATCAAAACTGACTTTTTGTTATTGCTTGACTGATTTGTCAGACATATAAGGAAGCCTATAAAGATAGTGACAACACATTTTAGTGGCAAGGTGAATCAATGTTGTGGTTCCACCGTAGTTTTCAAAATTGTGGTGAATTCTAAGGTGATTTTAGCATGTTAATAATGCTTATCCCCTGCTTGAATCTGATGATCCTTCTTTGAGAAAAAACTGTTATAACTCACAAGCTTCTCAAGGAAATTAAGGTCAGTGCTCCTGAAATCTAAAATGACATCAGATTTTGTTTACATTTACAAATATATTTTCTTCCATGTGAGAAAAACATCCGGCATGCTTTACTGACATGTATATTTCCAATAGCAGAGGCAGTCTGTTTGTTAATGTCCTACTGTTTGACGAGGGCTTCGCTGCTGAGGTCTATTGAACAAAGTAGATATATTCATATCAATAATAATTTGCATGCTGATGTTAAATCTAAAATGTGCTATGTAAGAGGGTTTTAATTATAACAATTATTATTTAAACAAACATGAAACCAGCTCTTAAAGAATGCAAGTCAAGATATGGGCTTTAGTTATTTATGTCATGATATATTTTTAAAAGGCTATAATTTTTAAAGGAGAGAAATCCTTTCCTATGTTTAGCATAACTTTCCCAAGTCAGTTTCCCCAAATTATCCAACTTCTCTATTGCTTAATAACTTTTAAAACGGCAGCATTTTGGTGACAAAGAATATTTGTTGGCTTTACATTTAAATAATAGCAGTTGATTTTTAAGACTCAAGTGTTTGTAGTCAGGCCGTAAAAAGAGTTGGTGTTCAAACAATTCATTTTCCTTTTTTGCACCAATCATTTCCCTTTTCCTTACCTTTGTTTTGAGTATCCCTGCATGAAAATGAAGAGGTTTCAAAATTTTTCCCACTTAGTGAATTTTAGAAAAAGAGAAAATACTTTTAAAAATGCTATAAAATAGTTTATTTATGACTACTATATAAAAAACTGTATTTGAACTGCAATCAGTAATTATGACACATCTATACTACTATAATAAAGCAAGAACTTTGAAGCTTTGAGGCGGGTAAACTCGGGAACCACAGCGCCAATCCACACACCCGATACATCGTTGGAATTGTCAATGTGTGCAGATGGACATAGGCTATATAAAGTAAAAATTAAACGTTATTTAAAAAATTTAACATAAAAAAAATAGTCCCTTGGAAATAGCGCCGCCGCGACGTAGCGCTGGCCGCGACGTGCGTGCTGACGAGGAGGAGCGGCGGACATGAGCGCGGGGTGGGGCAGCGGACAGGCGGGGAGGAGAGGAGGACAGGCGGGGAGAAGCGGTGACGAGCGGCGAGGAGTGGCGGTGAAGTCAGGAGCACGGGGAGGAGCGGCGGCTCAGGTAAGGCTCCGGGACACGGACAATGTCGGGGCGCAAGGGGGCCGGGGCCGGGGCGAGCGGTTGGCCCTGAAGAACGGCGGCTGAGGTAAGGCTCCGGCTAAGGGACACGGACAATGTCGGGGCGGGCGGGGGCCGGGGCGGGCGGTTGGTCCTAAAGCCTCATTGCCCCCGGACGACGTCGGGGCGGGCTGCTAGTTTTAAATAAATACCATTATTTGACAATTCGCTTATTTGAGCATGAAGCAGAACACATTGATGTAAGGCTGGATCTCAGAAAAAATAGGAAACATAAACAATAGGCACCAATCCTTTCTTTTACTATTTCCATAGGAGTCACTTGCAATTGACATGCCCTATGGTACACATTTAATTGTATTTAACTCATGCTGCTAGAATGTTTTGCAATTCATAACATAGTATCCATGTTACCTCTAATTATGTTTCTTGGTGTGCAGGAATGCATTGTTTGTGGGCACACTTTCTGAGCCATTTGGGCAACTGAGACATACCATTGTTCACAATGCGAGCGAGTGTCCTACCTCTTCACCATTAATAGGCAACATACCTGTAGCATTTTCTTTAAAGACATTTTGTACAGGTATACTTTTAAAATTCAGTATTCCAATTATATTTGCTACAAAGTAGCCCCCAGTGTAATTTTAATTAGTCCGGAGTATATTGTGTTATCTCTAGAATTTGAGTTGCAGATTTTATGCGTGATTCCACTAATAATCCACATTTTATTAACTTGATGCCTGCTTGGGAAAAAATCCTATTGCAGGACACAGGAACAATGCAATCAATGCATTTAAACAACGAGATGGACCTGAACAAGAACACCAGTTCTTTAACGTAGGCACTGATAAAGGTTTCTTGAAATCTAAGATTAACTTTTCACTCAGTGTGAATGTTCAAGTAATTATTGAGCAGGAAATGCATCTTTTTTTTAGCTTACAGGGAAGGTGTCACAGAGAGTGAGTCTACTGTACATAGAGTATCAACTTGCTGTTAATGTACTTCTTGAATATAGATTTTGGAGGGTACATTTCACTCTTCCTTTGCCAGTAATCTCTGCTGCCTCATCCCCCTTAGAACCTTTATTGTTTTGGGGATATCAAGTAAGTTCAAAGCAGTAGTTTGCAAAATGTTTGCTGTTGGCAAGCATTGATATTTTTGTTTATTGCTGAATGGCTGGATGTATGTGTGGGGCTAGGCCGGGGGGCAGGCCCATGTGGGATTTAGGGTTAACGTACATTTTTGAGAGGTGTTTGGGAATATATATAGTTTCTCCTTTTCTTTGTGTTTTTATGAATTTTTTTCTGATTTGTAATTATACATTGCTATTTTACAGTTTGATGTCTTCTCCTGAGACAGTTCTTCCATTGGTTGACCTTGCACAAAATGGCACCCTACCCAAAATAAATAAAACAGTGTGTAAAAAGGAATAATTTAGATCACTCAATAACTGAGTTCTAGATCAAGGGCAAATTAAAGGACTTTAATACAAACATCTCAGAAAAGAAGCAGTACAGAATAAATGCCATGAAGGCTCAAATGGAGAATATTCAAAATCAAAAATCAATCTGCATCTCAATAGATCAGCAAAATTATAAAGAAATCAAGCAGCCTTACTAGTAGAAAATGAAAGTTCTTTGGATCACCCCAATTAAGGGGTTCTTATAAACATTTCTTGCTTATAAAATGAGAGAAAACTCAGAATTTTTGTGGCATGATCGGAAGTGACAATGTCTTTGGCAAATATGAAAAAGACACATAAGCACTTTCCCATTTTTAGAAAGCATCCAGTGACTCCCTTGTTATTTCCATCTAAAGATGTTCAAAAATGTCCACAATTATGCTTGACACAAATGAATAAAACGAGGCCCAGCAATGGAACTACAGAAGGGCCTTGAACATTGCAACAGCTATGAACACTAGAAAGTTCATTCAGAGTACAACAGTAGAAATCCATTATATCATCTTATTTTCATTTTTGCTGCACTTGTGAGGAGAGAAAATACGCAGTGGAATCAGATGGAAGAGGGTGAATACAGGATTGAATGAACAGCATCAGAACATCATCCAAGATGGAGTTTTCATATAAATGTGGCCTAATTAAAATCTGCTAATTAACAAAATGATATACATCATATTAAACTTGCCTTTCCTCCTCCTCCGAAAATGCCGGACACAGCGTGGCGGTGCAAGACAGGGTCCAAGGTTTCCCTGATTATAACCAGTTCCACAGTACGAGTGTACTTGTTGCACTCCTTCCAAAAAGACGATGTTGCACTTCTCAGTAGCTTAATTAGAGTTTATTTTAATTCCAAGTCATAAAATAAACTCTCACTAAGCTACTGAGAAGTGCAATATCGTCTTTTTGGAAGGAGTGCAACAAGTATGCTCGTAAGGTGGAACTGATCATATTAAACTTGTTTGATTTGTAATCATATTAGATTTTTATATTGGGCCCTATATAAAAATAATTATTCACCATTAGCATTTGTTTACAAAATATAAACTCAGAAAAAAGCAACTACACTCCTAACATTGGATTTATCTACTTGAGGTGTTTTAAGGATCCAGCTTTCTTGTAGAATATCTTTTGCTACCAGAAACTGTTGAAATTAGAAGGATTGTTTTGAACTACTCTGTGAATCAATAAAGTGTTGGCTGCGTGTTAGCACCAAGCCTATTTAATTTGTTCCTCTCAGATCTTAGCAAATACATGGAAGCAGCTGATTGCCATCCGCCGATAATGGCCAATAAGCAGATCTACGTTTTACAGTATGCGGATGATATTGTATTGTTAAGCCAAACTCCTATCAGCCTACAAAGAGCGATAAATAATTTAGCATCCTATCTGGACCAGGAAAATCTGGAACTTAACAAAGGAAAAACAAAGGTTGTCCGTCTGGTGGATCCACACAAAATTAAGTTCAATGGACAGTAAAAGGGACGAAGGTTGAAGAGCAAGGATCATATAAATACCTCGGTATTATAACAGGGCAGGGTACAATCCAAAGGAGCACAAACTTGTCACTAAAGCAAAAGCCCAATCATTAATCTTTGCTTACCGACAACTAAAAACTAAATTGGACTGCCCAAATTATAACCACCTTTTAAAAGTGATGTCACACAAAGTATGCCTACTCTGTCATATGACTTAGTCACTTGGTGTAGCAAGGAGGCGGAGTTACTCAATGATCTCCAGACAAGGATCTATAAAGCCATTTTTAATTTGCCAAAGTCAGCCTCTCCATCCCAAGTCCGGCTTGAATTCGGCCTCAAAAATCAAAAATTTCGGAGCATGAGCCGGTTTATAAAGCTTTGCCACAAATTCCGTTCCGCAGAACCAGACTCAATGGATAGCCTATGTTGGGAAGAAATCAAGCTCCATATGGGCCAAGAATTATCAAGCTTATGGGGAAGCTACCTGAGAACTTGTTTGGCTGACCTGGAAATACAAGCAGACTGGGAAAAAAGCCTAGACAAAGCAACTTTTAGTAATTAACAACGCAGCAAAAAAGAAATCCTTTCTGGAGGACAAAGTTATAACTTCTAAACGCAGGCACGGGTGGACGATCATCTCTTCTTATAAATTATTGAAACCGCAAGCATACCTAACATCTCACTTTAGCTGGCAGCTAAAAAAGTCTTATATAAACTACAGGCTGTGCTTGCACGATTCGAAAGACCTACAGCCGTCCAGTGTCGTCTGTGTGGCTATCAAAAGGAATCCCTAATCCGTCTTTTTTGCGTTTGTCCAGCAGTTACGGCTTGGAGGAGATATTACTTAAGAGCTATTTTTAATGAACTTAAAATCCGCACGTGTAGGCAAGCCGTTATACGCTGGATGGACGGTTCCTCCATAATCCTGGCCTGCCGAGGAGTAAAATACCTGGCAGAAGTAAAAAAACTAATACTCCAAGCTGATCAGGAGAAGATCAGAGAGGTCTGACCAACAGGACACTGTTTTAATTGGAATAAGTTGTTCAATAAACAGACTGAAAATTAGATTTATTTAGAATTTAATTGGTTAGGTGACATAGATGTTGGACTAAATTTTAACTATTGTATTTTTAGCATTGTATGCGTTGGTAGAGTCCCAACACTGTAATTAACAGGATATAGTATTTCATGTAGTTTGGTTTTAACCGTGGATGTAAAGATATTTAATTGTTTTGGATATTTGCAACAATTTTAATTAATCATACAATAAACAGAGATACTGCTTTCAGGTGAGTGGCCCGTGACACCATGCTGCTCCGCTAATCTGTTGCAGTATGGTCTTCATCAGTGGCACTGGCTATCCGTTCTTAATAGTTGTGTCACTTGTGATAGTCAGTGCATGGATTTAAACCCCCATCTCTCTTCTTGTCAGCAAATATTGGTGCTCCAGTTAGTGACTGTGACTTGAAAATGAAGTCCTTTTAAAGGTATGTAGCAATCATTCCAGTAGTATGGGAGTCCCTGGTTTGAAGTTAACTGAGAAGCCAGAAGGGCAATGTGGGGGGAAGTACATTCACCTCCTTTTCTTCAAAGACATCCAGGTAATCCTTACATCAGAAGGTATTATACCCAAGGTTGTGATGTAAGCAGAAATTCTGTTTGTTTTTGACATTCCAAAAAAACCTCTGATGAGGCGTCTTGTCTAGACTATTGTTGGCAATAGTTGGAGATCGGTGTAATTGACGATTGTTGTCAATCAGTAGATAAAGATTATGTTGTAAAAGCCATAAACACCTAATATCAAATCAAAAGCAGGTGCCTGGATTATATAAAATGAAATGACTTCATAATGATTGAACAATACATGAGGATTAGGTTACTTGAGTCGGATGTGTAACAGGTACTGATGCTAATGGCTATCCATTGACTGAATTGGTCTGTTCTGGCATTCGCTTTAGTATTTTAGGAATATTCATGTTTTCAATAAATAAGCTATTAATAAAATGTCCTACTGTTCCTCAGTCCTATAGAGTGGACCCTTCAATAGCTCTTCCATCCTTAAAATGTAGAATCAATGGCACATAGAAATGGGCAGAGGCACCAGTTGGACATACAGAGGGTATTGCTAAACTATCTGCTCTATCCCTTTTACTGGTGTTGTGGGCTTGTGGGACAAGTGCAAATTCAATGGTCAGATTACCCACTATACCAAGTGTCTCTATAATTCTCTGTTCCGGTCTTCTCTAGTTAAGGGACTTCTGAGTCTGCTTTCAATGTGCATTGGGTTTGGTATTATTGTCAAAATTCTCTCCTATTGTATGGCTTCTAATAGGTGCTCAAGGGACACCGAAAGCCCGACCTTGAAAGACTTGCTGTTGCAACTTTCTATATTTTTCTACTACTGGAATATTTGATTGATCCGAACGACTCAATACAGAAGTGGAGGAATTGTACCTCTGGCAAGCTCATTTTTTATTTTAGGTTTTATGTAATAATCCAAAGAAATCTTTTACAAGTGAAACAGATGTGAAGCAGCAACTTTCACTAGTGACATAAGAGTTCCTCAGAGAGCCCACAATCAATAAGGGTTCTTAGAGATTGCAGCTAATCACCCATTAGAGTCTCAAGGCCCTGGGGGTGGATTCTGCAGTTCAGTTAAGAGCCAGTTAAGTTGAAGAGCCAGGTCTTGAGGTCCTTCCTTAATTGAGGCAGTGAGGGTGATTGCTGGAGATGTAGAGGAAGAGAGTTCCAGGTCTTTGCGGTGAGGTAGGAGAAGGATCTTCCTCCCACCATAGTCTTACGGATCCGTGGGATTGAGGTCATGGACAGGATGGTGGAGTGGAGGTGTCTGGTGGGAGTGTAAAAGGAAAGGCGGTGGTCGAGGTATGCAAGTCTTATGTTGTCAAGGGCCTTGTAGGCGTGCATGAGGAGCTTGAAGGTGATTCTTTTGTTGATTTGGGAGCCAGTGGAGGTTTCTCAGGTGATCAGCAATGTGGCTGCTGCAGGGGATTTCCAAGATAAGTCTTGCAGAGGCTCTCTGGATTCTTTGCAATTTATTTTGGAGCTTCCGGGTGGTGCCTGCATAAAGTGCATTGCCACAGTTGAGATTGCTGCTGACGCGTGCCCGGGCGCATCTGGGTGACCACTCTTCTGGACTCGGTGGGCAGCCACTTAAAAATCTTTCGAAGCAGGATGAGACCGCATTTATTTGTTGGTTCATTGAGAGAGAGGAGTCACAGATAATGCTGTTACGTGCATGGTCAGTGACTGGGGGGGGGGCTCCGAGCACTGCGGGCCATCAGGAGTTGTCCCAGGCTGAGAGGGTGGTTTACAGGATGAGGACTTTGGTTTTGTAGAACTTTAGTTTGAGGCAACTGTCCTTCATCCAGGTGGTGACTGCCTTCATCCCATTGTGGAAGTTGTTCTTTGCAGCTGTAGGTTCGTCTGTGAGGGAGAGAATCAGCTGGGTTTCGTTGGCATAGGAGACGATGTTTAGTCTGCGTTTTAAGGCGATGGCTTCCAGTGGGACTATGTGGGCTTTGAAGAGGGTGGGGCTCAGGGAGGAGCCCTGAGGGACTCCACAGCTGATTTCTGTAGGTTTTGAGGAGAACGTGGGAGTCTGACTCTGTAGGTTCTGCCGGCGAGGAATGTGAGGAAGGTGAGGATCCACTCTAAGGCTTTACTGCGGATGCCGGCGGCGAGGAGTCTTGCATATAGGGTGCGGTGGGAGATGGTGTCAAAAGTGGCAGAGAGGTCCAGGAGGATGAGGGCTGAGGTTCTCCTCAGTTGAGGAGATTGCAGATGTCATCTGTTGTGGTGAGGAGTGCAGTCTCGGTGCAGTGGTTGCTTCTGAAGCCTGAGTGGGAGGTGTCCAAGATGTGGTTTGTTTCAATGAATTTGGTGAGTTGGGCATTGATTGCCTTCTCAATGACTTTGGCTGGGAAGGGGAGCAGAGAGATGGGTCTGTAATTCTCGAGATCAGTCAGGTCGGCAGAGGGTTTTTTCAGTAGGAGCGTGATCTCTGCATGGTTCCAGTCTTCAGGGAAGGTGGCAGATTTGATGGAGCAGTTGATGGTGTGAGAGAGTTCGGGAAATAGATGAAAGACTTTGCATCCAACATGAATGAGGCCATAGATGTTCCTTGTGTGTCTCTTGATTTCTTTAAGAGTAGATTGGCCCTTAGTAGCTGCACGAGTTAGAATAATGTCATGGAACTTGAAGCTAATTTTAGAGCTTAGGTTTTTTTATGAGATTGCCAGATTTGACTGAGAATAGCAGAAAAAATAGACTGATATTAAGAGTATGAAATTAAAGATATATGGCCAGACAGAAATGTAAGTGAGCGTATGGAATGAGGCACGGACAAGCACAAGAGATAGGGCAAAACTGACTGAATTATTAGTAGGAATGAAGAAGGAGCAAAACATAACAGGGAGGTGAGTAGTTAAGGTCAGAGAGAAACTTGAGCTAAATACAGAGGAAACACAAACTGACCTCAAGAGAAGGCAAAAGAGGAATAGGTAATATGGAGCTTTGGTATTAACTGAAGTGAACGCCATTTGTGAAGCATGAGACTGACTGTATTACCATCTTTTGTTGCTGCCAAGGGCAAAATGCTACTGACCACACACCCTGTATTGCTTTCTGCTAATGTTGGTGTTCTCACTCTGTTTAGTGCCTCAAATTACAAGGTTGGCGTTCCCACTACTACAGTTAGTGTGTTTACTTTGAAACCTAGACACTGAAATAGTGAAAGGGAAGATAAGGCTCACTTCGAAATTTGTTTAAGTATTTTTTTCAGACAGTTACTGCTGATTAGTCTTCCTGAGCAGTGTCATATGGTAGATGATGGAGGTAAAAGGATGGACTGCAGTCTCTGTCATTAAGGGTAAAAAGGATACTACAGGTGAGGCCAGCTTTTTGTCTCCTTCCTGATTACTGTTCACTTTGGCTATTGAAAGCCTAGTGCTACTGACCGCACACCTTGTATGGCTTTCTGCTAATGTTGGTGTTCTCACTCTGTTTAGTGCCTCAAATTACAGTTGGTATGTTTACTTTGAAACCTCGACACTGAAATAGTGAAAGGGAAGATAAGGCTCACTTCGAAATTTGATTAAGTATTTTTTTCAGAGTGACTGCTGATTAGTCTTCGTGAGCAGTGTCATATGGTAGATGATGGAGGTAAAAGGATGGACTGCAGTGTCTGCCATTAAGGGTAAAAAGTATACTATAGGTGAGGCCAGCATTTTGTCTCCTTCCTGATCACTGTTCACTTTGGCTATTGAAAGCCTAGTGCACAGAGTTCATGCTTATTTTGTGCCTCAGTTCTGGTCACCCCAGGCTGAAAACAACTGTGCTGTGAGGACCATCACTCTACATAAGGACAGTATCTGCAGAACAGACTGAAGCAAATACTTGGAAGAAAAACCACCCCAAACGGGGTCTGAAATTAAAGTCAAAGAATTAACATCCACTGTCTTTATAATAGTAGGATCCACCGACCCACAGGTAGTTACTGTTTCAAATTCTCTTTCAAAAGGAAATGTGTGCTTTGCAGAGTATACAAAGGACTGCTCTGCAACTAGAACTGGTGTTTACCTGATAGTCAGCATCACAAAGGTGAGGGGACATCACCTGGAATCTTGCCAGGAATGCAGACGTTGTTCCCCTGACCTAAGATGACTGCAAGACAACCTTCATGTTTAGAGGTGGAAGGAGCCTGCCAAACTTGCAGGGGGTGTGGCTGTCCAGGCGCAGCTTGACCTTGGTGGCGAAGGTCCATCTGAACAGGAAGGCTGAGGAGAGAAACTAAGGGGCATATTACCAACGATTAGCGATATTTATCGCTAACTAGGCTTAGCAACAAATTGTTGATCGCTAAGCATCGCCAGAAATTATCGCTGAGATAACGTGCTATTAGCAACGTTTATCTCCAAAGCCATACATTTTTTGGCGATAGCGTGAATATCGCTGAGAATACAGCGATATTCACGCATTAGCGACAAAATGCTCTTAGCCATGTTATCAACCTCCCATTGGATAACATGGCTAAGAACTGGTCAGAGCAGGCGTTAGTTTTTGGCGATAGCGGGAATATTTCCATCGCTACGCCTGCCTTGCTAATAGGAGATAGCGACGTTAGCAACTGCTTTCAGTCGCTAACAGGTTGGGTACGCCCACTTTGCATGTCATTAGCGATAAATATCGCTGACATGCAAAGCAGGACCCAAACCGCTCACTATCGCCTAAAGCTGTCGCTAACTGCTGTTAGCGACAGCTTGCTAATAGAGCGATAAAATTATCGCCGCTTAGCGGCCGAAAACAGCCGCTAAAGCAGTGATAATTGCCTATCGCTCTGCTTGGTAATATGCCCCTAAGTGCTCTAGGAAACGAGAGGTTGAGTCAATAACTGTGGCATCAACAAAGTATGCCTGAGCGGACTGTGCTGCTCCAACAACAGTCCGTGCCAATGAGTACTGTGGCACTGGAACAACAAGCTGTGCCCAAGTGGATGGCGTCTTTGGAACATGTGCTCATACAAACTGTGCCTCTGCATCAATGAAGGGTGCATGAGCATGCTGTGCTACTGCATCAGTGACCTGTACCCAGGGCAGGGTTTCACTGCGTTACGAGTGCACTGATACAGACCATGACCTTTTGACCCGGCAGTCAAAATTTCCATCTCACGCAGACCCCTGAAATGAGCTTGTTGTCAGCAGGCGATCTGCCTTAAAGTCAGAGACCTGCACACTTTCACAGACTTAGGCAGCGACCTCCACTACTGCTTGCTGCGTTCACAGCCAGAGTACGGCAGAACCTCCAGCCAGCACTTCTCTTCTCTCTTAGAGACTCGTACCCTAAGGTAACTATAACTCATGCCCCCGCCATACACAGTTTTCTCATCAATAATTTCACTGCAAATATTGCAGTGATATTATCAATGATGTCATAGAAGGGGTCATGAGCGATGTAATATGTGGGGTAATTAGCAGTACATAGCAAGGGCATGAGTTATAGTTACCTTAGAGTACGAGTTATAGTTACTTGAGATAACTATAATTATAAATGCTGATTTTCTATTGTTTTCTGTGTGTAAATTCTGTGCATACTAACTTTAAAGTCCCTGTAACGTTTGTTTCCTTCAGTGAATTTCTAAAGATTTTTTTTACATCTTATTTCCTATATATAACGTTCCTGTAACCTGGGTTTATTTCTGTGAATTTCTAAGGTTTTTTAAAGTTCTATTTTCTAACTACAATGTGCCTGTAACCTTTGGTGTTTTCAGTGCATGCCTAAGTTTTTTTTTAATTGACTATAATGTCCCTGCATCCTGGGTTTTTAAGGGGTGTGTGATTGGGTGTGTTAGTGATTGTGTGGGTGTGTAAGTGAGTGTATGAGTGTGTGCTGAGTCTGTGAGTACGTGCGTGACTGGATGTGAAGGTCTGTGAGTGTGGGAGTGGCTATGCAGGTGTGTGAGTTGTTTTGAGAGTCTATGAATGGGTATGTGAGTGGCTGTATGTGGTTGTGTATATGTGTAATTGGGCGTGTGAAAGCTGTGTAGGTGTGTGAGTGGTTTTAAGGGTGTGATTGTGGTCGTGAGGGTAAGTGGGAGTCTGAGTGTGTGAGTAGTGTGTGAGTAGGTATGTGGATCTGTGAGTGAGTGTATGATTTTTTTTTTGGGTCATGAATCCACCCGAATCGGGGAGGATCTGCGGAGGATCTGCAGCACCTTGTGTGGTAAAAAAAGGGGTTTGGATAATGTATTGCCAATGCGGGCCCCTGACAGACCCCTTCATTAATCGCATAGTGTCAGGGTTCCTCTACCCTAACCCCTTCTATCACTTTTTAAATGTATTTCCCCGCAGAAAACTGAGCCCTGACGAACAAAATAATGGGCGCAGCTTTCCTCTCAAGTTGCGGCCAGGCAATCATGGCATTGCTGTTGGCGTGTGGATTTGCAAATGCAAGATGGATCCAAGAAGGATACGAGGACGATCTGCAGAGGATCATTGTCCATACATTTACAAATTTGTTTTTTTTTGTTAATATCTCAAAAACTTCTGAATGGATTTACACCAAATCACAAAAAGGTCACTATCTGGGCCAATATCTACCTTTCTACCAAATTTGGTGTAATTCCGATTAGCAGTTGGTGATGCATCCATTGCCACCAGTATCGATCTGGAACTTTGCGGGTGATATGTGGACAATAGACCTCTGTCTCACTTCGTGGAAAGTAAATCACCAACTGGAGCAACGCCGTCTGGAATGTTGCTATATAGCAGCACTCCTTCTATTAAATCCACAGACAATATCTCAATACAGAGTGATTTGAAATCTTCGCAACTCAATCTCTCGGGGATTTGTGCTTTTACTTCATCTAGTTTTCCAAAAAATGAGAAACCTATCTCCGAGTCACTCATAGCACTTGAGCAAATTTTGTCTTCTATATTACTCCTACTTGGTAAATTTGCTGTGAGTTCCGACTGTATCATGTCCTCAGTTACTGAGATTTTGCAGGTATTGCTAGCAAAAAAAGTTGAGAATGTGATTACCACTCCTATTGATTCTGTAGAGCCTGTGGTTCAAAAAGTTAGCGATAACAGTAATGCTGTGGGGGGAAATGTATATTCGGAATCATTTATAAAAGTTGAAGTTCATAAACCCCTTGACCCCTCTATCTCAACTTCTCCTCTACAGATAAAAGATTCAATGTTGAGGGGGAAGGAAGATAGTTCTTCAGAGGTGTCTCAAAGAGTGGGTAATGAACTTTTTCCCATTTTTGTCCAGGACAAAAAAGATCCTGAAGGATCATTGATGACTCGTAGAGTCTCAAAAGTTAAAACTAGAGGGAAAAATAAGAAGCAGTTACGCAAATACAAAAAGAAAAGACCAAGGCAAATTATTTTTCCAAAACACATAAATCATGAAGTGCCTGACACTATCAAAAGTGAATATAATTCTCTACCGGTTATTTCTGTTAATGAGGAATCTGTGAGTATTACTAATGATGCATGCGTGGGTACCCCGCCGGTTTCAACCTTGAGGGGGATAACTTCCTGCGCAGTGGTAAATGTCCCTGATCCACTACCTATAGTCCCTGAAGAAACAGATAACACGCCAATAGTGGCACGAGGACTTAATACACTGGCACCTATTTTTCGATTACAATCTGAAGTAAATAGGAGCTCAATTATGCAGCAAGTCAAAAGTCCTGTCTTGGAAGTGGATACTTTGTCACTAGACTTTTTCCCCTTATTTGACTCTGATTTAAAGCTAAATAGATCATGGCTGCTTAAATGCTTTAAGGAGATAGAAGGTTTAAAATTAATTTTAACGAATGATATTGATTTAGTTCTCCCGATAAAATCTATAAATGGGCAACGAACAAGGGTAAAGTTTTACTCTAAAATAATTGCTAATCTTGTTCTTCAAAAAGCGGAAGTGTTTCAATGTAGAGGAATCGATGTGTTACCCTATGTTAATAATGATCAGTGTATGTCTATTAGTGAAAGACATGCAAAGTTAGTTTCTGGTCAGGATAATTACCTTACATGCAATAAAGACCTAAAAATATGGGTCTCTAGAGGTAAACGAATGGTATCTCAGGTATTGCCACCACCTGTTAGCACAGATATTCCCCTAATAGAAGACAATCAGATGTGGAACTGGTTACCAGGAGTGTTATCAAAAACCACATCGAATAACCCACGTCTATTTTCACATCTTTAACACTCACTTAAAAATTGTCTCATGGAATGCCGCCGGCTTGGCTAATTGCCCAGAGAAATTTGATTTCCTATTCTCCTTAAATGCAGATGTGTTATGTATCCAGGAAACATGGTGTCAAAATCTCCCTTACGGAGGGAAAGATTACTATGTCCTGGAGGCTCCTGCAATTCCCTCAAAAAAAGGCCATGCAAAAGGTGGAATTGCCTGTTTGTTATCCAACACGTTACAATGGCAATTCTCCCATTATACAGACGTCAGTAACCTTTTTCAATCCATAACCATTTCTAATTTAGCCTCAACAGGCAATCGGTCCTCATTTACAATTTTAAATGCTTATATTCCTCCTGAAGATAAGTTCACCACTGTTTTAAAGCGTATGTTTTCTTATGTCAAACAAATATTAGAGGGTGATCACCCCCCATATATCCTATTGGTGGGGGACCTAAATAGCAAAGTATCTAATTTTACTCTGGACATGTACAGAAATAAATCTAAGGAAGAGGCATACAATATACCTCAAGCACTCCTGCCTACTAAAATAAAAACTAATAAAAGAGGTAAGATCCTCCTTGAGGAACTTAGTTACTTAGAGGGGCTTATCATAAATGGCAGGATGCCTTCGGATACTCCTGCGAACTATACACATAGATCCGTTAGCAGTGAATCCATTCTGGATTATGCAATTACGGACTATGACACGTTCTCTTTTATTAAAGATATGGAGATCTCTCACTCCTCCTTGAGTGACCATAAAAATATTAATATAATTGTCTCATTAATTCCACCGGAAACTAATTCCTGGTCTCTAAAGAATAGAGGTCTTTCAATAAAGTGTAATTCTCGTAGTTGTTATTGGGGATCCATTAATATGGAGGACGTACAAAACATTCTTGCCCAAACATTATTAGAACTTGATCATTGGCAAGGTGCAGAATTCCTTCATCTTGAAAAATTCCTCAAAAAAATCACTGCTATGGCTAAGAAATCAGGAAACCCAAAAAAGACATATTTCTCTCCTAGTCCATTATTATTATTAAATAAGGAGATAAATATAATAGTTAGGAAACAATACTCTAATAGAACTAGGGAAAATGAGCATTATTTAGCTGTGTTAAAAAGAAGAAGGGTAAGATTGAGATCCAAGATAAAAAGAGAAAAAGAAGACTCTCTATGGATCAAGCTAAGAGAGGCTTCGACCTACAAAAAATCTAGAGACTTCTGGTCCATAATAAGGAAAGGATGTGGTTCAATAACAACTCCCACTCCTATTGCTATCTCTGAAGACGTCTGGACCAAATTTGTGTCCACCCTATATGCTTCTAACGGGGAAGGGGGGGATACATGGGACTCAGACCCAAACAGAGACTCTGGAATGGAACTCCTTACGGAGAAATCCATAGCTTCTGTGATAAAGAGCATGCGCTCTTCTGGAGCTATGGGTCCCGACGAACTGCCTATGTCTATAATTAAGCAGGATGTTATCACCTGGAGTAGGATTCTTCTTCCAATATTTCTAGCATGTTTTAAATTACGCTCAGTCCCCCACTCTTGGAGGGGAAGTATATTAATCCCTATATTTAAAAAGGGTGAACGGGATAAACCTTCTAATTATCGTCTAATAGCTTTATTAGACTCCATAGGAAAAATCTTCGCTAAACTTCTTTTAAAGTTAATAATGGAATGGGCAGATTCTAATAATATTTTACCGATGGAACAGTCAGGATTTCGAAAAGAGCATGGAACCTTAGATAATCTGACAATATTACAGGTGATAATGGATAAATATGCACGTGTTCGAGGTGGTGGCGTATACGTAGCATTTATAGATTTTTCCACGGCGTTCGACAAGGTAGACCGTCCAACGCTGTGGAAAAAGTTGGCAGCATTGGGGATGCCAGGATATTTACTCGAACTAGTTAAGTCTTTACACTCGAATACATGGTGTAAGGTGCTACAAGGTGGAGAGAGGGGTCTTTCACAATCTATCCCCTCTCTGAATGGATTAAAGCAAGGATGCATATTGGCGCCCATATTGTTTTCCTTGTATATGGCTGATCTCCCATCTTCCATTGCGGTTTGTGATGGTTTAGCACCCTTAATTGGAGGGTCACCCATATCGATTCTAATGTATGCGGACGATATACTTGTATTAGATTTGACTCCGAAGGGCTTATCTAATCGTCTTCAGGCACTGAATCAATTCGCCGAAGCACATTTTATGAAAATCAACAGTTCGAAAAGCAAAATTATGTGCATCTTTGGTAAAAAGAAATGCAGGTCCGGTAGTTATAATTGGACTATTAACGGACAAAAACTTGAGGTGGTTAAATCCTATACCTTCTTAGGCAAATTAATTTCCGCTAACCTGAGTGAGAAGCCTCATATTGAACATAACTCCCGTAAAGCGCTGGCTCATGGGACAGGGCTTTGTGCTTTGTATAACGCTACTGGGAAGAGGCACTTTTCCCTCTTCCTGGATGTATTTAGAGCGAAAATTCCCGCTACACTTTTATATGGAATGGAATTAGTGGAGTTGAATCAATGGGGCTTTATGCATAAAATAGAAGGAAAGGTACTAAGGAAAATTTCTTCCCTCAACAATGCATGCTCTACATCTGCATGCAGGTTGGAATTCGGACTCCGTAGCTGCTGGGTACAGGGGTTGGTTGCCCTTGTAAGATGGGTAGCCTGTTTGGCTAGAGGTAAACTAGGTACCTTAAGAGAAATCATCAAAAAAGAACTCCTGGGTAACTTTAATGAGTACTCGCAGTTAGTAAAAAACTTTAGAAAAGCGGTATCTCTGCTTGAATTGGATGAAAGTACATTATTTTTACTTTCACCATCTGAACTTAAGCTCAAATTAAAAAGTGCATCTTGGGAGCTCTGTTATAAGTCAGACATTCTTGCCCATCCGAGCCAAAAAGAAAGGGAAGCCCTGATAAAAACATATATTCCAAAATTAGCCCAACAATATCTTATTTGGAATATTCCCCACAGTGTCCGTAGATTATAGTACCTGTTAAGACATAATTTGCTTCCACTTAATATACTTCTAGCAAAATGGTATGGGGTATCTCCTCTATGCAATTTCTGTAATAATGCTGTACAGGATGTCAATCATGTTTTGTTTATTTGTCCTGCACTGCGCCCATTGCGCCTTAAATGGTTAAAACCAATTTGTTTACAATTGGGAATTGTAAATGTAAAAATGTTCTTCCATGCACTTTATTGCCCCCCAAATGAAATGTTTTGTTCCAGAATTTTTAAATTTTTTAAAGGGATTTTAGATATTTATTAATGAAATACAGGGAGATGTTGATGATCGCTTTACTTGATGATAATTAGTGTTTTTATGTTTTATGTCATTTTAATGTGTTATTTGGAAATATAATTGTACGTATAAATTTTATGTGGCCCTCAATCGAGAGCCAAAACATAATAAATAAACTTTGACTTTGATTAGCAGTTCGGTCTGTAGTCATGTCTAAAATCCCTATGGGATTTAACATGAGAAGCACACTTTTTTTTACCCCCCCCCCTTTTTCTCATCCCCCTCTTGACGGATCACACAGAAACTTACCATGCACAACAAGAATTACTGGGGCGCTTTTTTGGGAATATTTCTTGACAATTCATTAAACGGCACCAAAGATATAGACAAGTCAAATAACGTTTTTCCTGTGGAAACTATGTTCTTACTTTAACTATCTACTGGTGACTGCTAGTCCGCCAAGATAAACTTTATTCAGCCAGAGGCTACAAAAGCACATAAAAACATCACATATTTATAACAAGCATTGGCATAGCCAATAGGTTGCGCCTTTGGGACCTTATAAGTGTTTAGTCATGCAACAGTTGATTTTGTTGCACCAAGGATATTGTGCTGCATAACTAAATACTTATAAGGTCCCAAAGGCGAGACCTATTTGCTATGCCAATGCTTGTTGTTATGGAGCCTGCATCTGGTGAAGGACAGTCTGATCTGTATTCCAGGCAGAAGCCAGGCTGGCTGCTGGTTTGTCGCGCCTGTGCACAGATCGATAGCAACCCAGCTTGGAGTGCATCTCCCGCTGCCATCTCAGTGGGTGATGTACAGGATTTCTAGGCCTTGCTCTAGTTTCTGGAGTCTGGCCTTCTCCTGACCTAAGACGGTGTTGTGCTATGCCTGGCGGGGGATCTGCTAGTACTTGAAGCTTCTTTCTATATGACTTTTTATGTGTTGTTTTTGTTCATGTGGTGACTGGTGGTGCTGTGAGTCGTGTCACTTTTACTGAGACAGAGACAAATTATACAGTTCTTTTGAGTGCATTTTGTTTAATTTTGGAAGACCATGATTTTGCCTCTTACCGACTTCCTGTAGGACCCATGCTTTCCAGTAGGTCAAAACTATCACTAGTACAGCAGCAGCATTTGAGCCTGGCTTGGGGTGGGGGGCAGTTGTGGCTTTCTTTGGCTCCCCTGGGGGAGGAGCATTTCCTCGCTCATACAGGGCTGCGAGGCCCGCTTCTTAGCACTAGCAGGCCGGCTCTTGCTTGGGGAGGAGGTTGCGGAGTCTCACTGGTGGAAACAGTTAGCAGATCGTCTGCATATAGCAGGCATGTAATCTGTGTCACCCAGGCCTGTCACCCCCTTCTCTTTGTCTACCCTGCCTTTCTCGTGTTGACATATTTTCCATTCTTGGGACTCCCAGGATCCTGCAATGAGAGGGTTTAATGCGCAGGCGCAGAGTTGCTAATACCGGAGCTTGCACAATCCTGAATATTTGAGGGAAGGAAAACAGCTACAAATTAGTGAAGGGGGTGGAGACAGTGTTGGAAGGAATATGAGGCGGAAGGGGCAGAAAGAACGAGAGAGAGAGAGAGAGCGGTAGCAAGCGGCAAATAGAGTGTGGAAAGGGAGTGAGAGAAACAAAAAGAGGAGATAAAGAGACTGAGAGCACGCAGAAGGGTGAAGGGAGGAAATGAGAGGAAGGATGGAAAGGGCGAGGGGTGAGGGCAATGGAGGAGAAAAGCAGAAACGTTGAGAGAGAGTGAGGAAGTCAGACAGGGAGGAGTCAAGAAAATAGAGCCTGTAGACTAAAGGTGCTCAGCACAAAGGGAAGAAAAGCTAATAGTGCAGGATTAGCCCTTCTGTCTTGGAATGTAGCAGGCCTGAGGGGTAAACTTAACAATAAGGAGTGGAAAGAATACATAAGGGGCTTCTATATTATAGCCTTACAAGAAACTTGGGCGCGAGATTCTGACCTCTGCCAATTAGATGGCTATAAATGTTTTTTCAGGCCGGCCCAAGAAGTCAGATCTGGGAGGGCGAAAGGAGGGCTAGTGATATATGTGGACTTAGACCTAAGGGGCACTTGGTCACAACCACACTGGGTGTCAGATAATATACAAGCAGTTACACTCCAGAGTCAAGGGCAGAGATTTTTATTTTTAAATTTCTATAACCCATGCCCAACTGATGGAAACTTCCCTATATTAATAGAGCTTGAGAGTAGGCTAAATGAGGAAACAGACCTAAGGCAGGGGGGTCTGAACCAATTGTCTTACTGATGGGGGATTTTAACTGTCATTTGTGCTCAAAGTTATCCCCTATCTCCCCTGATTGGTCTTCTTGCCCTATAGAAAAGGGACCCCATTTTGATCATAATAGAGAGGGCACACTGCTAATGAAGCTTTTAGATAGCTTCGCCCTCACCCACACAATGGACCTATCACCAACGAAAGTAGGGAAAACTCTCATACCCACATTTAAGGGAAGAGGTTGTGCGTCTATAATAGACTTTATAGTAATCTCTGCTTTTGCTAAAGAACAGATTTTAAATGTAAGAACGGAGTGGAGCATCTTTAGCGACCACAACCCCCTTTGTCTTGAAATTAAATACAACGACCTGCCAGTAAAAAATCCGAGGGGGGATATTATAATCCAACCAACGGACCAAGGGAGGCGCATAAGATGGGCAATGAACGATCCACAAGATTTCTATAGTTCCTTAGTGGGCAGTGGGAAAGTATACATAGAGACTTGTTTAGATCTGGCAACAGAGGGCAGAGAAGTGATTCTTGCATTTGAAGCCCTAACCAAAATAGTGGAAGGATTATTAAAAACTAAAAGGCCTACTAAAGAAATATCTTCCCCACGATGGTTCGATTCAAATTGCTCACGGGCACTGAGAGAATTAAAACAGTGCCTAAAGAAGTCCCCAAGAGACAAGATTGAAATTGCCCATTGTAGAAAGAACTATAAAATGCAGGTCAAGAGAAGGAAGAATGCACTCCAAAAGGAAGTCTGGGCAGACCTTAGAGAAGCAGGAGAAAATAGGGATTATGCCCAATTTTGGAGAATTGTAAACAGACCCTGCTTCCAAAATTCAAGTTCCCCAGTAATCAGCACTAATATACTCCCAGACCAATGGACTAATCATTTTAAAAGTCTATACAATCAATTGGAGGTAGTTAGCGGTGTTGGAATTTGAGAGGGCCCCAGAGCAACTGAGTTAGAATTCTCTTTATCGGAAGTCTTAAAGGCAGTGCTAGGGCTGACGCGTAACAAGGCACCAGGCCCGGATGGCACCCCCCCAGACCTATTCTTGAGTAATACTGACTTATGGGCACTGATTATGACCAGAGTACGCAATGTTGCAATCAAATCTGGTCCTCCACGTTCTTGGTCAACCGCAGTGATTGTTCCTATATATAAGAAAGGCTGTAGGGATAATCCACAGTGCTACAGGCCAATCTCGCTGATTGATGTTTCAGCTAAACTATTAGGTAGGGTAATTCTTAACCGTTTGATGGATTGGACTGAAGCACATAATACCTTGGCGGATACCCAGTATGGGTTCCGAACAGGCAAGTCAACTAGTGACCAATGTCTCAATTTATACCTTCTAGTGGCTAAATATACTAAAGCAGATAAAGGGACCATGTACATGGGATTCATGGACCTTGCAGCAGCATTCGATAATGTAAATAGAATTAAACTCTGGGCACTTATGTTCAGATTGGGAATCGATCCAGACCTGATTAATATACTTAAGGAACTTCACTGGAACACCACTGCCAAGGTCCGCTATAGCGCGGGGGGGGTGAGTACTGATCCCTTCCCGTGCACTAGCGGGGTGAGGCAGGGGTGTATCCTGGCTCCATTCCTTTTTTCTCTTTACATAAATGACCTGGAGAGTGCGCTGCTGACACTGGGGACTGACTGCCCGAGGGTGGGATCGCGTCACATACCGGTACGTTTGTACGCGGGTGACGCGGTCCTTCTCGCTCGAACAGCTGTGGGTCTCCAGCAGCTAATCAGTGGCTTTGCGAGGTTTATGAAGGATTTAGATCTCTCTGTTAACCTGACTAAATCTTTTATCATGGTGGCAGGGAAAAAACCTCGCAAGAGATTTGTGTTCAAGATAGGAACTCATGTCTTGGACACTGTAAATACTTTCCCATATTTGGGTCTCTTGATTGATGGGAAGATTGGGTTTGCCCCGCTGATTGAGGAAAGGTCCAGGAAACTTGTCTCAGCAAATGGTGCCTTATTTAATTTTGCGAGAAGGATGGGTCGTTGGTCCCCTGAGCAAGTTATGACATTGTATAGAGCGGTCAGTACATCTAAAGCTATTTATGGGGCGGAGGTGTGGGGTTTTAGGGATGCACATCAGATACAAGTAGAGGAGGATACATTTTTAAAGAAACTCCTAAAGTTACCCCAGAGCATCCCGGCTGCAATTACACATAAGGAGCTCGGTATCCCATATATTTCAGACCTCATTAAAGTGAGACCAATTCTGACCTGGTTTCGAATGTGGCTAATTCATAACGCTGAATTATCCAGACAGATTTTTGATGATTGTCTTCGGAGAGACAGATGGCAGCAAATCCCTTGGCTAAAATACATCAAAGACACCCTAGAGTCTATTGATCAGCAAATGTTATTTACTGTCCCCTTAAATATTGATAGCTCTTGTAAAAATCGAGTCCAGAAGCAGCTATTGGAAAAATATGAGGTCAGGAGGAATCAATTTGACTCTAATAAATCCTCTGTAGCAGCACACTCGCTTGTGAGTAATGAAATGGGCATGGAACCGTACCTCTTTTTAATGTATAGTCAACACGAGAGGTTTTTAATGACTCGTTTTAGGCTCAATCTGTTACATAACTTACTTGCTTATCCGTCTGGTTTTACGTTAGCAATTGAGCAGAAGGGTGCCTGCGGCTGCGACAATAGGTCTCCACAGGACACCCTTCATTTTGTATTATTATGTTCTTTTTATAAAACCCCGCGTCGAAGATTTTTGGTGGACATTTTAAAGGAGTCAAAAATTTACCATGCTAAAACTGCCTTATTATTCCTCCAAAGAGCAACCGAGATGCGCACTCTGTGTTCTATTTTGAGTTTTTTTAAAATTGTGGTCAGACTAAGAAATACCAGGGGTTAATGTAGGATGAAATGAACAAATTGCTCCCTCCTTCTGTTTAATGTTTGTAAATAAGAATTTTTTTTTAACATGTGTCTTTAATAGTGTAATGTTCAGAGTAACAATGTAAATGACTATATGTTGATTTGTAATGCATTGTGTAGTTTTTATGATGGTTTTTAACCACTGAAATAAATAAAGAACTGAACTGAACTGAACTGAGTGAGGAAGTCAGACAGGGAGGAGTCAGACTAAGAAACACACCAAAGCACGGAGAGTCAGAGAAAAGAGAGAGGAAGGTATGAAAGAGAGCGAGAGAGTCAGTGAAAGGCAGAGGAGTAGAGAGAAAAAGAGAGTGGTGGCGGTGATCAGGGAGTGAGACAGTGCAAATTGCACAAAAGTGCCATCGAGAGAGGCGCGTGAGAACGAGACTGCTTGTGTGACCCTCTGATCAAGTGTGCGTATATGAGAGCCTGGGGGGATGAGACGGAAAGAGAACACAGGGGGAGAAGGCTTGGGATGGGCAGAGGACCGGCGGGTGAGAGAACTAGGGTTCATGAAGTGAAAAGTGAGAAACAGAGAGTGATGCTGAAGGGACATGAGGATGGCAGAAGAAAGGGTGAACCAAAATCCACACAAGGTGACCGGATTTTTCAACCCAAATGCCGCTAATACCGGAGCTTGCACAATCCTGAATATTTGAGGGAAGGAAAACAGCTAAAAATTAGTGAAGGGGGTGGAGACAGTGTTGGAAGGAGAATGAGGCGGAAGGGGCTGAAAGAACGAGAGAGAGAGAGCAAGGGAGCGGTAGCAAGAGGAAAAGAGAGTGTGGAAAGGGAGTGAGAGAAACAAAAAGGGGAGATAAAGAGACTGAGAGCACGCAGCAGGATAAAGGGAGGAAATGAGAGGAAGGACGGAAAGGGAGAGGGGTGAGGGCAATGGAGGAGAAAAGCAGAAACGTAGAGAGAGAGTGAGGAAGTCAGACAGGGAGGAGTCAGACTAAGAAACACACCAAAGCACAGAGAGTCAGAGAAAGAGAGAGGAAGGCATGAAAGAGAGCGAGTGAGTCAGTGAAAGGCAGAGGGGGAGAGCAAAAGAGAGTGGTGGCGGTGATCAGGGAGTGAGACAGTGCAAATTGCACAATAGCGCCACCGAGAGAGGCGCGTGAGAACGAGACTGCTTGTGTGAGCCTCTGATCAAGTGTGCATATATGAGAGCCTGGGGAGATGAGACGGAAAGAGAACACAGGGGGAGAAGGCTTGGGATGGGCAGAGGATAGGCGAGTGAGAGAACTAGGGTTCATGAAGTGAAAAGTGAGAAACAGAGAGTGATGCTGAAGGGACATGAGGATGGCGAATGAAAGGGTGAACCAAAATCCGCATAAGGTGACCGGATTTTCCAACCCAAATACCGCTAATACCGGAGCTTGCACAATCCTGAATATTTGAGGAAAGCAAAACAGCTAAAAATTTGTGAAGGGGGTGGAGACAGTGTTGGAAGAAGAACGAGGCGGAAGGGGCAGAAAGAACGAGAGAGAGGGCGGTAGAAAGAGGCAAAGAGAGTTTGGAAAGGGAGAGAACCAACAAAGATTGGCCACGCGGCCGTATAAGTAATGCCGCGCGGCCACAAAATGAAATATATATATTTTTTAAACGCGAGTGGTGACACGAGTTGCGCGCACTCTCACGCACGATGGAAAAAAGTGCTGTGCACGTCCCGCGCGCTTGTGCGCGTAATAGCAAGCTGGTGGCCGGCCTGGGTAGCACTTTTAAACCACCTACTAAATTTCTCGCAAGAACAGCGCATGCGCTGACTCTAGCAAGACCTAAAAATAAGGTAAATAAAAACACTTATCACTGAGCCAGATAAAATAAAGGACATTCAGTAAAATTCCAAACATTTCATGAGATTAAAAAGCATTGCCAGTAACAGATTCATACAGAAACTGCATCTTTTAAGGTACACAACCCTTCCCTCCTAATGTGAAATGCTGATTTTTATAAAATTGAGAACTTTGTAGCAAACGTCAAATAAGCCTATTGCCTGCATAAACAGTAGCCCTTCCTTGTACTGTCTCACATTGGTCTTCACTAAAGGGGGTGCCAAGAAATGAAGTCTTGGCTCCCGGTACAAGTGCCAAACAAAAATAAGTGGCTGATATTTTGAGTTCAGCTATTGTTGCACCTGCAGGAGGGTAGGTCTTGAGGCCAGGCACCCGTTGCGGGAGTGATAAATTTAAAGTCTTGAAAAAGGGTAAGCTAATACCGATAATTAGAGGATATAATCCATTCAAGGTAAGGCTCTAGGCTAGAGGTTGTTGTTACTTGAGCATTATTTACAATACATCGCTTCTTTTGGGCCGCATCTAAGCGGGTATTTATGTAGTGCTCGAGGTATGCTCTTTAACACGAGGCTCAACATTTTGGCCAACTATAAAAGGGGAATTGCAACAATCGAAAAGACAGCAGGCACGCAAAAGAAACCGTCATGTACTTAAGCCATGGTATTTGATCTGCCCCAGCTAATAGCAGGCAGTCAGAGATACAAGATTTTGTTAATCCAGCCTCTTGTGAGGGCCACATTTTCATCCAGAGTAATAGGAGTGCTAGGCCTATCACATATTTCAGAAACAACATGTCAAGTTCTTTGTGACAAATTAGAGAGTGTTTACCGGGACTAATAAAAGTCTACACGTGAATTGATTCGCTATGCATTGTAATGATTCCATGCTATTATGCCCCCAGAAGCCAGCACCATTAAAGCACGCAGACATAGACTAACTCTTATAAATATTCAGCATTGCTTCAATTGGTAATATTTTGCAGCTTGCTGGCAAATCTAAAAATGGCTTCAATATGTCTCCTAAAAATCTGGCCTCTCACAGTTATGAACTGATAAAAAAAAAAAATAATAATTAAAACGTTTAAGCTTTTCTAGGGCGGACTCGCCCATTGTAAAAGACACGGTGGAGTTGCGACCCCTCCCGAGCACGAGCTTCACTGTGATTGGCTGCCAGGACTCCAAACCAGGAAGTGTTGGCAGCCATCTTGTGACTCATTAGAACCGAGTCATAAGAAAACAGTAAAACAAAGGTAAAAAAAAAGAAAAGGGGGCAGGGTAGAAACACACTGAGCCCCTAGGCCTGCTCAGGGGGTCCCACAAGAACTCCCAGGGCAAAAAAAGCATTTTCTAACATAAAATTCATCGAAATTTGCGCTGGGGTCGCGAATACCACTGACATTTCTTAAAACAATGAAGCACGGGCTCCCGCACTTCATTTTAATGAGGCCCCCACGTGGGCCAGGTCCCAGGGGCAATTGCATAAAAATATTAGAGGGGGCCCGCGGGGGCACCCGCAGCCCCAGGGACCGCCACCTCCCCGGTGCTATGTTTGCAATATGGCGGAGGGCACTTGGCCCTCCCCCAACCCCGGGGACCACCACCCCGGGGCTTGTTTAATTTGTGGGGGCCTCCAAGGCCCCCAAGCACCGAGGACTGTCACTCCAGCGCTTTTCAGAAATATTTGCGGTGGCACACAGCCCCCACAGCCCACCAAACTGCCACCCCTGGGGCTTCTATTTTTAAAAATTATTAAACCTGTGTGGGGGGCTCAAGCCCCCCACATGCCCCAGGGACCGCCACCTCCCTGGGGCACAAAAGTTTTTAAATGGGGGTCCGTTATGGACCCCTGAGCCCCAGGGACCACCAGCTCCCCGGGCTATTTTTACGAAGGGAGGAGGGCCGCACGGCCCACCTCCAGGAGCCCTCGAAGGCCCTGGGGACCGCCACCCCCCAGGGCCAGCTCCTGCAGTGTCCCGGGGTGCCACCCGGGACACTGCTGTTTGCTATGGCAGGGTGGGGGCCGCGGGGCTCCCGCCCTGTTATAGCAAACTTTCTTTGGATTTTGGAGGCGAGAGCTACCAAAATCCAAAGCAGATTGTTTTTCCACACTGGGAGCTGCATGTCAGCAGCTCCCCATGTGGAAAAGCAATGCCGGCTCCTGCAGGACGAGGGGAGCTGGTGGGACCATGGGGGAATTGAGGCTCCCCCACAGTACCCAACGGATAGGGCAGGCCCCAGGGGATGGGGTCCCGGGGCTCAATGTGGCCCGGGAGGGGGGCCACATGGCCCCCATCCCCCCAAAAAATAAAAAAAATAGAGGCCTCAGAAGGGGGGCCAACAGCCCACTCCTGAAAAAAAAAAATTATGTGGCCGTGGCCTGGGGGATGGGGTCCCCAGGGCCGGAATTGGTCATGGGAGGGGGGCCCACCCGGCCTACCCGACCCACTTCCTGTTATTTATCTTTTGTTTTTTAAAGGGCCCAGGCCCAGGGCCCAAAAAAAAACAAAAGAAAGGGGGGCCACACAGCCCCTCTTCTAAAACAAAACAATTTTAAAAAGACCCGCCCTCTCCCAGCAACACTCTGCAAACGCGTCCTGTGGCGCGTTTTAAGTTGGGGTGTTAATACCCCTTCAATACTGTGGGTCCCTGGGAGCCATCTAGCCCACCAGGTACCTCCAGTATGCGCCACAGGGCTGCCTTGCAGAGAAGTGGTCAGAGGCCACAACCCTTTTTACACCTCTCTGCAATGCAGCCCTGTGGCACTAAATGGAGGTACCTGGTGGGCTAGTTGGACCCTAAGGACCCTCAGAACTCAAGGGGATTTAATCCCCCAATTTACAACGCACGAGGGGGTGCATTTGCACAGTTGTTGAGGGAGGGGCGTGGGCTGATTTGACAAGTGTACAAGCGCGCGATGTGGTGCGTTTTGAGTTGGAGGATTAAGTCCCCTTCAATTCTAAGTGTCCGTGGGGGCCAACTAACCCACAAGGTACCTCCAGTAAGCACCAGGGAGCTGTGTTGCAGAGTGGTGGTACAAGGCCACACACCCTTTTTATACCACTCTGCAACACAGCTCTGTGGAGCTTACTGGAGGTAGCTGGTGGGCTAGTTGGCCCTCAGGGACCCTCAGTATTCAAGGAGACTTAATCACCCAACTTAAGATGCGCCACGGGGCGCATTTGCATGCTTGTCACATCAGGCCCCGCCTCCCTGCACCAGGGACCTTCAGGATTCAAGGGGACTTAATAGGGATGTCATAGTTAGAAATTAGCATTTAAAAAACCATTGAAATTCACTGGAAAAAACATAGGTTTCAGGTATGTTAAAGTTAGAAATTAGCATTTAAATAAACCTTAGAAATTCACTGAAAAAAACATAGGTTTCAGTGACGTTATAGTAAGCTGGACATTTCACTCTTACAAAACCATAGGAAATCTGCCGTTATAGTTAGTTCAGCTAACTATAACTTGCACATCCACAATGCACTGCTCATGACGTCACTTATTACATAATTCATGACATGGTCAGTGAAATCACTGATGCCATCACTGATGACATCTCAAATGACATCACTGATGACATCATCCACGTGAAAATCTGATGCACCTCCTCACACTCTAATATAACCTTTGATACACCCACTGTAAAATACAGACTACCATTTTCTAAATCATTGACACGCCAATACCAGTTACTACAAACGCACTCACTGATTCCTAGGTCTACACACACATCCACTCATTCATCCATACAATCACTCATACATGCAGTCACTCATCAATACAAGACTATCATATGCATTCCTACACCTATACAGGCACTCACATACCACCACTCATCCATGCAGTTACTCACACACCTAGTCAGGCATGCTAAGAATAGACCTGTGCTGCAAATTCCATTCCGCTTGCGGAATTTGTGGAATTTGAGGAATTTTGTGTTCCACGGAGAATGCGAAATTGCCCAAAATTCTGCGTTCCGCGAATTTGCGAAATTTTTTGCTTTTTCGCATTCTCAAGATGCGTGTTTGCGAGATATTTCCCCCAGAGCACGCAAACAGCGATCGCGAACAGTAAAAAGCTTTGCTAACAAGCAATTCCGCATGTTCGCGGAATTGCTACGTGTTCGCGGAGATTTTTTACCTTTTTGCGGAGATTTGCGTAACGCGATTATGCAAATTCTGCCCACCCCTAGCTAAGAATCAATCACACCTCCATTTACTCACCTATGCAATTATACACACAACACCTCACTTATTCATACAGATACTAACACATACTTACTCTCCTATATAATCAGTGATACAAGTACACACTCATCCATACAGCCAGTCTCACAATCACTGACTATCATGTAGAGGCATTTTAATACTTCAACTCTCACAAACACTGCCTTTTACATATGTAGTTACTTGGACATGTACCAATGAGACATCTATTCACTCACCAACACATCCATAGTTCCATACACACACTCACACACTCATACAGCTGTTTCCACATGCACTCTTGAACCCATACACCCAGTAAATCAACCACTCACACATCTATGCACAGTCACACACCTCCCACCAACCCACACACACACTCAATCTCCTCAAAAGATACTCAGACAACCAATCAATAACCTATATAGACACTCATATTGCTACTGACCAACCCATGCAGCAGCTTGCACAACACCAGACAGACTGATACAGACATTCACACAGTTTAGTCACTAACCCATGCATTCAGTAAGACACATTTAATCACTCACTTATACAGTCAGTCACACACCTACTAAATCCTCCATCCAGACACTTAAACACCCACTCATTCTTCAATACACCTTGGAATATATAAAACATATTTAAAATTTACAGAAACACACAGTCACTGGATGATGTCATCAGTGATGTCATTTGAGATGTCATCAGTGATGTAATCAGTGATGTCACTGACCGTGTCATGAATGATGTAATATGTGACGTCATGAGCATTGCATTGCGGGTACGTGAGTTATAGTTAGCTGATTAACTATAATAGCAGAAATTCTATGGTTTTGTAAGAGTGAACTGTACAACTAACTATAACGTCCCTGAAACCTATGTTTTTCAGTGAATATATATATGTGTATATGTATATATGTATATGATCGAGCAAAGCAGCAAAGCATCTCTTGTTTCTCAAGGTTGAGGGAGACCTGAGAAAATAAAGTTGCTGTATCCTAGCAGCCTTGAGTCGTGGTACGTGCCTTGTTTGTCGTTGGAGCAGGATTGTGAGGTCATATACATATATATATATATATATATATATATATATATATATATATATATATATATATAGATATATATATACACATTTATTTTTATTTTTATCAGGAGCGTCATCAACCCTCTGCTTTAGCAGCTTGCCGGAGTATGGGGTTCTTGATGCGCCTCTTCTGCCTGCAGTCACCAGACAAAGGCTCATAACTAAAAGGGTGAGAGAGTGAGTGAAGTGGTGGATGGATAGCTGCGTAAATGAATTTGTAAAAAGGATGGATGTGTGAAAGGGAGGGAGGATAGATTATGAAAGAAAGGATGGATGGACGATTGACTGCAAGGGTGGATGAGTGGATGGATGAATGAATGGATAGATTGATAGAGTGAAAGGCTGTATGGATGGATGGAGTGAAAGAATGGACAGGTGAATTAGTGTAAGAATGCATAGATGGATGTAAGGATGGATAAGTGAAAGAATGGATGGATGAGTGAAAGGGAAGGTAGGTGGATGGCTGGATGCATGGGTGAGTGAAAGGGTGAATGAATGGATGAGTGAGTGTAAGTGTGGATAGATGAGTGAGTGGAAGGATGGATGGATGCATGAAAGGGTAAATGGATAAGGGGTGAGTGGATGGATGGAATGGTCAAGGGGTGTGGATGGATGAGTTAAAGAATGAATGGTTGAGTGAAAGGATGGATGGATGATTGAAAGGGAGGGTGGATGGAATAAAATGGTGGATGGATGGGGTGAAGATGTGGACAGACGAGTGAAAGGATAGATTGATGGATGATTGAAAGGAGGGATGATAGAATGGATGGCTAAGGTGGGTTGGATAAGAGAAATGATGGATGACTGAGTGAAAGGGTGGATGTATGGTTGGATGAACATATGGATATAATGGTTAGGTTTGAAGATGTATGGATGGATTGGTTTGGGTGTGGATGGGCGGATGGACGGAAAGAATTGTGACAGACCGAAATATGGATGAAAGATTGAATTGATGGCAGAATGTAAAGGTGAAATGGTAGATAGCAGTGGGTGGAGGGAAGGGTGAAAGGTTGAATGGATAGATGCTTGGATGGAAGAGACAAGCAAGCTGTTCTGGGGAGGGGTCCGGATGGCATGCTATGCTTGCTTGGTGCCATAATGGCTTTGGTTCAAAGTGTGCAGCATTTAAATTTTCTGGCTACTCCCTCGTTTTTTAGGTCTCGGAAGTCCGAGAATTATTGTCAGTAAAAGGGCTGCTTTATCCCTCCCTCTTTTTGGCTCTCCCTCCATTGGCTGGCTTCCTAAACGGAGGCCAGCCATTGGAGGAGAGAGCTGTCCCTCGGAATAGGCTCCGTCTTTTTCGGATTTGGGGGCGTAAATTTTGCTGTTCTTTAGACAGTGACATCGTCCGTCACTCAGGACAGCAAAACCACGCCCCCGAATCCGAAAAATTCAGAAGCTGGCGGGCGCCATTTTTTCTCATCGCCCTGAGCTCTCCCTCCTCCCGTTCCGAGCTCCAGGCGTCGGAGGCACAAACTCTCGCTTCCTCGTTCTTGCCTTCTGCCCCCAGGTAAGCTTCCTAACTGTTGTCTGTTTAGCACACCAGGCAGCTTGCTGGGGTTGAGCGCTGGACTTTCAGGTGACGTCACCGCAGAGGCTAGGTCCGCGCGGTAGGAGAGAGAGGAGGAACTGAAAGGCACTTTAGGTAACAAGCATGCTTGCTTGGAGCAAAGCCGCCGCATGTGATTTGCCCTCGCTAAATCGTCCAGAATATATTTGTTTGAATTCATCTTTTTTTTAATTCAACTTCTCGCCCATGTAGCCGAACACCACCAAAACCTGGAGAAAGATTGCAATCGGAAACAAGTTAGAACATGCCGGAGGGACATACTTTCAAGTGTAATCCGAGTTATGAAAGGCAAACTGAAAACTCAGTTTATCTCCAAGCGAGGCCAACTGGTCAAACGGCAGAGCGTGCGTTTTCAAGAAACACAAGAGAGGCCTTTCGCGCCGCTGATAAAGAGGCAAGAGCGGCGGAGGAGCAGGGGGCGCGGCCCGTAGCAGCGGTGACTTGTCAGCGGCGGAGTCCGAGGGCCGCGAGGCGGTGGAGAGCGTGCAGCAGCCCCCCGTCAATTCAAAACAGCAGCAGCAGCTCCGTGAGCAGGACCATGCCTGCCCGCCGCCGGTAGACCAGCTGCCGACTCCCGCGGTGCCCTGACCTCACCTGACCCTCCCCTGCACTCACCAGAGCTAGGACCAGAGGCAGCCCTGGAACGAACCCAGCATGGCGCTGAAACGGATCCATAAGGTACGGTCGGAGGTGTAGAGGACGAGTGTGATAATTGTGTTTACAGAAAAGCAGTATGAGAAATGATAACAGCTTAGTCGGTAACGAATTTTGGAGGAGCGTTGACGGTAACTAATGTTGGAATATAAGGTTGATTGAAGAATCGTAGAGGGGGTTTGGGACTGTGTGTGTTGGAATATGGTTTTGGATTTTGGGTAGAACTTGGTATTTCTCAGTGTGGAGTGGAGAGGGGCCGAAGTTATTGGAGCCAAGCCTGTCCTGTTACCGGCAAGAGGTCTTTAGGGTGAGGCCAATTGGGCAGTGACCGGTCACGTCTGTAGTAGATCGGGGAGGGGTAACTATTGAATCCGCGAGAGGCTTCAGGCAAACCACATGCTTAGATGTTCCTTTAAATGACTTGGTTCAATGGTCTGGTGTAGCTCTGCTGAAAATAATGAACGGCGAATAAAAGAGGATATGGAGGTTATGGTCAGCGACGCATGTGGTGTGGACAGAGGTTGTACCGCAAAGGCTTGTGCACTGGGTGATCAAGCATAATGCAGTGGAGAAGGACAGGTGGAATGTGAATAAGGAGATACAAAGATTTTGCAGTTTCATCGAAATTGGCTTTCCTGAGCCTAGCAACATTTTGCAAGATGATTTCTGGTTATTTAGGCAAGGCAGGTGCATCTTTCCTTCATGAACAAAAAACTCAACTTTCTTGATATACATGAATCCTTGTCAAAAAAGGTGGCATATTATGGTGTTAAGTGTGTTATTTGAAGCAACTGTTTGAGTGTCAGGCAAAAAAGAAGACAGTAAAAAACCTTGTAGGGGAAAGCTTGTTTGTGGCTGTTGGAGCAATAGCCTCAGTTATGTTTCTCATGCCTCTGAAGACGTGATACAGTCCGGGCCTCTGTTTCCCCTTAAAGCCCCATTAACTAGCTTGGGCCTTGCCTGTTCGCTGTGGTGCCCTGGTCCTTCATCACCTCCTGTTTGGGGTTTTGGGAATGTGTTTGGAGGAGATCACTTTACAAAAGGCGCTGCAGCCTCTGAGGGATCCCTCTAATCCAAGGCCTGCTCCCAAGTGACAGCAGGCTCTCTCGATAGAGACAGGCCAAAGCGGGCCCTCCAACTCCCAGGGGTGCTCCCCTCCCGCTGTCCGTGTCTTTTTCTCGCCCCCTCCCGCTGATGAGGTCGCCTCTCTCGTTTCTCTTGTGCCTGGAGAGTTTGGCGGTGTATCAGGAAAGTGTTGCCTTTTATGCCCGGTCCATGATGGGCAGTGGAACGAGCACTAATGAGCCTGGGATAGATTGTTCTTATTTCTCCTGACAGCTTATGTGTGCTGATCAGCGGCATGAGAGGTAAGTGCCGGTCTTGGGGTGGGAGGTATTTGTAGCATGTTTGTTTGTTGCTTATTGTTAGCATGCATTCCACATCACTCTCAAACACACTACCTCACAACTTTACTCTCTTTCTATCTCACTAGCTCACTCTCTCTCTATCTCACTACCTCACTCTATCTATTTCTATCTCACTATCACTACCTCACTATATCACGACTCACTCCCTCAAAAATTCACGACATCACTCTCTCACTAACTCACTCTCTACCTCACTACCTCACAACTTCACTCTCTCTCTAACTCACTACCTCACTCTCTCTCTATCTCACTACCTCACTCTCGCTCTATCTCACTACCTCACAAACTCACTCACTGTTTCCATCTCACTACCTCAGAACATCCCTCTCCCTCACTACCTCACTCTTTCACTACCTCACTCTCTGTCTCTCACTACCTCACTCTCTATCTCCCTCTCCCTCACTACATAACTCTCTCTACCTCACTACTCCACTCTATCTCACTACCTCACTATCTCACAACTTCTCTCTCTCAAAACATCACTACCTCACTCTCTCACTACCTCACTCTCTAGCTCACAACGTGGCTCTCTCTCTCTAATTCACTACCTCAATCACTCTCTCTCACTACCTCACTCTTTCTATCTCACTAACTCACTTTCACTCTCTTTCACTACCTCTTTCTCCATCTCACTACATCACATCACTCTGTGCTTATATCTCACTACCTCACAACATCCCTCTCCCTCACTACCTCACTCTTTCACTACTTCACTCTCTCTCACTACCTCACTATCTATGTCAATACCTCACTCTCTCTCTCTCTATCTCATTACCTCACTCTCTCTCTGCTAATGCAATAGGTACCACATATGCAAAAAAAAAGCTAATGTTAATAGAAATTACAATGCCATTGATTTAGGGATACAAAAAAGATTAAAAAAAATAATGAGCAATACCAATAGCTCTACCTATAATATTGCCGAGACCATTGCATTGTAAATGCTTGTTACATTATTTGTGAAGTTCTCCACTTCCCTACTTCTAGGATTGCACTATATACATATCTTAAATAAATAAATGAAATTAATTTGTGACTGAGAATGGGGGAAATGGCATGGTGTGGAACATATGGAAAGAAAATTACTTCTGGGTAGATTTAATAAAGTGCCCTGCAATGCATAGTAGCATCAAAATATGCTGCATGGTGCAAGGTGGAAGAAAGAAATTTACCAGATTGGCCTACTGCTGCTGTCTTCCCCTGTGCTAGCACCTTTAAAAGCTGCCTTGTGCAATGCACAGCCTCGTATTATTAGTGCAGAGCAGGGCCGGACTGGCTACCGGGCAGTTGTGTGTGCTGCCGAGCAGGGGGGTCATTTCGTTGATGGGGACCTGTGTGTGCAAAACGAAATTTGTTTTGCTTTTTTTATTACAAAGCGCACGCAGGTCCCCATCGAACGAAATGAGTTCACACCACGGAGAAATCCTCCCCCTGCTCGGCAGCACACACAACTGCCCGGTAGCTAGTCCGGCCCTGGTGCAGAGCAATGCTTAATTTGAGCCAGTGCTTTCCGGTGCTCAACACCAGCGCTTATTTTGTTTCCTGTGCTCGCCACCTGATTGTCAACACCATACTAAGAACAGTCCACCACATGGTGGCACTGGTCATCGAATTTAGAGATGAGCAGAACAACGGTAGTTAAGGACTACAATATACATTAAAATTGCTAACACCTGCCTCCCCAGCCATTCCTTTAGCTTTGGGGACATGGAAGAATCTGAACTGTCGCATTTACATGTGAGAGAGATGGTTAGTAGTTGTTTTGTCAGCGCTGACAAGGGCGATGGGTGGTGCAAGCTGCAGTGGCCACCTAGTCAGAGCACTGGCACTTAATATTTTACAAATTAAGCACTGCAGAGCTAAGTATACACTGTCTAGTGTAAGGTTTGTATTGGAAGCATGTGCTTCCAGCAAAAATTCCTATGTTTAAATAAACATAGATGGATGCCATGCACTGAAAGTGTGCTATACACTTCAGTACTAACGCAATCTGTGTTTTTTTCAGATTGAAAACGTTTCTCTTTTGTTTAAGCCTGTTTCAAGAGGCGTTGGTTTCTGATGGAAAGCCCAGGCAGGCTATCTGGTTAACCGGGTCACAAACTGTGTGTGTTCGCGCTTTAACACCCCATTAACGCCTGCTTGACGGAAAGTGACGCAAAGGAGCACACAGTGCATTTTGTGCTGAAAAAGGTGCACCATCCCATCACAAAATACCTTTTTCACCGGAAAGTAAACAGCAATGGATTGCTTTGAGACACTTTGCAACCCTTTGCAACGGTGGAAAGTGTCACTAAATCTGAGCCCTACTGCCTCCATGCACGTGGCCTCAAGACCCCTTTCACTAGGGGTGTCCTGGGCTAGGCTAGAGTTAGTCACAGGGAAGGCAGGGCTTGTCGCTGCCCCCCCCCCCCCCCCATTGTTGTCAGTTAATACAGCTGAGGGAAAGCCCTGCATCAGTGAGTCCCCAATAATCCTCTTCTCTCGATTAAGGTTCTGAGCATGCTGCTTTTCTCAAATATTTATTCATCAAATACCGAGCCTCTCTCGCTGCCGTGCAGAATAATAACTGGGCTCAATAACCCAATAAAGTTACATGGCTTGATAAACACGCTCATCACTCACGTTAAGTGCTCGACGTGCGGTGGTAAAAATTCTCAGCCTTCACGCAAGGACACAAATAAAAAGGTTTTTAACGTCTAATTTCACGTCTTAAAACAGAAGTTTGATCGGCCTGTCTGAGTGCCCCGATACAGGGAATTTCAAAAAGCTCAGAACAAGTAGTCATTCCTGGCCCGGATTCAAGAAATTCTTTAATGAAATGCGTTTCACAGCTGAGGTCAGCCCCGATCTTTCCACTCACTGCTTCATTCCTGAGGTGAAAGAGACACTTCCCCAGATCGCATGTGGAGCACGGAAGTGCCTGGAGTGGCTTTTTATCAGACCAGGCAAGGACATCAAAGCAGGGAAGATATATTGCTTTTGCATTATTTGGTGAAATTCCACGAAAATTAGGCGAAATTCCACAAAAATTAGGCGAAATTCCACAAAATGCAAATTCGGTATTTACCATTATATATTATCTCAAAATGCATTCTTGCGCCCATTAGGATGCCGGAAAGCATTTTGCGCTAATAAATGTAGTGCAGAAAACACAAGTGCGGCACATAACATCTGCTCACGTTATGCCTGTGCTCCTGCACTAAAGTTTTGCCGTGGTCTAGGAGCACAGGGGCATATTACCAACGATTAGCGATATTTATCGCTAACTAGGCTTAGCAACAAATTTAGTATCGCCGGAAATTATCGCTGAGATAACGTGCTATTAGCAACGTTTATCTCCAAAGCGATACATTTTCCAGCGATAGCGTGAATATCGCTGAGAATACAGCGATATTCACGCATTAGCGACAACATGCTCTTAGCCATGTTATCCACCTCCCGTTGGATAACATGGCTAAGAACTGGTCAGAGCAGGCGTTAGTTTTTGGCGATAGCGGGAATATTTCCGTTCGCTACGCCTGCCTTGCTAATAGGCGATAGCGACGTTAGCGACTGCTTTCAGTCGCTAACAGGTTGGGTACGCCCACTTTGCATGTCATTAGCGATAAATATCGCTGACATGCAAAGCGGGACCCAAACCGCTCGCTATCGCCTAAAGCTGTCGTTAACTGCTGTTAGGACAGCTTGCTAATAGAGCGATAGAATTATCGCCGCTTAGCGCTAAAGCGGCGATAATTGCCTATCGCCCTGCTTGGTAATATGCCCCACAATTCGGATAACTTAATATAACAAGTATAATACGAAATTCGTGGAAATATGCACCATTTAACCAGCCTAATGGAAATTTATCTTGGGCCTACCTCAAAACTAGCTGGTGGGCACACGGACAATGGAGGGCAGGACTGAGGGGCTGGGAGAACAAGCGGTTCAGAGGAGTTGGGGTAGCTGCTGAAAACAGAGAAAATTTTATCGAGGTCTGTTGTTCGAAGTTTTTTTTTAATGGATCCTCTCGTAAAAAAAAATGATGCCAAAATGCATTTCACCCTAATATACCGCAGAACGATAAGAGCTGCAGTGCAATTAAGGGTAATTTTACATAATTTTGCGGACATTTCACATAATTACAAGAAAGTTAATTATGCGAATATCGCACACCCCTAGTGACAACAGAGGGCAGGCAGGAAGGGCTGGGCAATGGAAGCACATGAACTCACAAGGAGGGCGCTGGGAGAGTAAGTAGTCAACGGAGAGCTGGCAGAAGTGGCTGGAAAAGCAAGCAGATAACCGAAGAGGAAAGCAAGCAGACAACCGATGGAGCATGGAAGATGCTCAGGTACCACGCTGACAATGGAGGGCTGGCTTGAGGGGCTGAGGAAGCAAGATGACAACAGGAAAGGCAGAAGCGGCTTGGGTAGTGAAAGGGCTGGCACGACAAACTGAAAATACAGGGCAGGTGCGAGGGGCTGGGGCAGCAAGCTGACAGTGCAGGGTGGACGGAAAGGACTGAAGGGCAGATTTACAAGCCCCTTGCATGACTTTTGGGCCACAGTTGCATCACTTATGTGACGCATCCGCGGCATAAAGGTTGCATTCCATTTACAACGTGACACATCTAGGGAGATGCATCACGTTGAAAAGCCCTGCTTCACATTATACCCTGCATCAGGTATAATGTATGCAGAGTGGGCGTTCCCACGCAAAAAGCCATGTAGAACTGATGCAGTGAAATCTACAAGATTTCACTGCTTCACTCTATGCCTTCACTGCATCAAAATCCCTATGCCTGCTCAGACCAGGCATAAGGAATGACACAGGTCATTTTTAATGAGACTCACCCACCTATTGTGGCGCATTGCTGTAGTTGTGTCACTTTCATGAGCAACATCAGCAATACGTCACTTTTGCACCAACAGATGCGTCAGAATTTCCGACGCATCTGTTAATCCTTGCGCCATGGAGCGCTGTATTGTAAATACAGCGCATCCATTGAGGCACATGGACATTTGGCACTAACGCAAGGCAACTGACGCATCTATGCAGATGCGTCAGTTCCTTGGAAATCTTACCCTGAGTGAGCAAGCAGACAGTGGAGGCTGGGTCAGTAAAATGTTGAAAATATACACTGGAGGTATATTACCGGTGCAAGCTGTTTTACCCTGCACATTCACAGTTTTTTTATATAGTCCCTCTTTAACATATACACTGCATGCTCTCATTTTGCCCTACTCATCTAAAACAGCTGGGCAGATGCTTCCTAGATTAAAATTTGAAAGCTGCATGATGGAAAGGCTGTTGTGTCATAAAAAATTGGTTATCATTCATTTAGTGGTTTCAAACTTACACTCAAAGGAAACTTAGTTAAGGGAAATTCTTTTTTATTGGTGAGTAAGTAAAAAATAAGTTGGATTGTCCCTTATAACTTTTGAACTATTTACAAATCTGCCAAAAAGTGTGGCTGTTCTTGGATTTACATTTAAACTTTTTTCATTTACTACAGTGAAGTGCCAGCCTTAAATGGGAAACAGCTTTTACAACACTGTCATTACGTTGCAGTACCATTACACAACAGTTGTTACAACAACTGCATTGTTAGTATGTGATGCATTTACATCGAAAGTCATTACAACAACTTGCTGTAGGCGGCGTTGAGGTATTTGAAATGAATTCCAACACCTTCCCTACTGTTGTGCAAACTGGAGTAGGAATAGTAAATAATACAATTCCTAAGTCCAGCGCGCCCCCTACTGCAAGTCGTTGTAATGACTTACGATGTAAATGCATTGCGTAGTAACAACGCAGTTGTTGTAACGACCGCACTGTAAAAGCATGCAATGTAATAGATCACATTGTAATGCACGATATTCGCCTTAGTACAGAGGCTGCAGAAACTGATTACAAATTCGCCTAGGATCCAACGACTTTTATGATATATTTTTACTCCTGATGAAGTGACTCCTGATGTTGTGAGCCCCGGTGAAGATATACAACCGTGCCTATTGTATGTATCTACATCGGCATTTGAGTGCCCTATACGTAGTGCACATGTCATGGTTGCCTTGCATATGTTGTGGGCACCTGTTTCCCATTTATGGCATTGGCTACGGTATGGGAAAACATGACATTGACTGGTGCAAGTGAAACGTCTGAGTCTGTCATGTAAGTGAATGGCTAATGGCGGATGCCAGGGACATTGACAGTGACAGGTATGTAGGAAGGTGCCCTGGTAACATCGACTGACATTATGAGATTATATCTACTGCATGACGCCATTCACTGTCTCATTGTGACATTGAGTTAGTGCTGATGTATGTAACATGTGGGGCAGAAGTGGCATGTCAGGGGTGCATTAAAGCAATGACTGGCATAGAAGTGAAAACTTGGAGAATGTTACATTGTTTATAATCAAGGCCACTAGAATTATGGATTCGCCACATAACCCATCAGCTGTTGCATAAACTGCAGATATTAGCAAACAAAAGTTTCTAGCTCAATTGGATCATGAGTTAGCAAAAACACTTCAGCTTGTGATGCGGCGCAATAGAGGACCCCAAAGGTTGACCAATCACCTCTCAGTTGCTAAATGCTTTCTTTAGGTGTTGAGCTCGTACTAATGAAAGTAAATCTTTTCACAGACAGTGTTAGCTTGTGTCAAAATGTCAAAATTGTCAAGTTATACTACCACAACATGTGCTGCATTACGCCACACTATTTACCTTTTCTTCCCACATAATTTAGTCAACCATGGCACATAATTTGGTCTAACTCTGCCGCATAATTCTACTGGCCCTGTTTCTAATATGAGAGGATACGTTACTGGTGTATGAGGGAATTGCCTGGGATTTCAAATGTTTTATAGGAGAAGGACCTGGGTTGTTGGTCTGACAGTATTTCACGTTGTATCCTCCTTTCTCTATATCTACGCTCCTGCATTATATTTCCAACTACATAAACAGGAAATATTACTTCAGCAGTTGGCACTGAAACTGGATATGCATTCTCGTGCAAGACAAATTAAAAACCATTCTGCTTTTGACTTCGAACATGGAATTAGCAATCATTTTTTTTTCTCAATTCAGCTTAAAAGGAGTGCAACATATATAAAACTCTCTTCTCAAGTCCAATGACTTCCCCTCATTCAGAATTCAGTGAATGAAAAAAGTCAAAATGCCACGAGCCCTTAGAAATGGTTTCTCATGGCATCGAGTGCACGTGTATACAGACTGAGAACACTGCAAACAGTGAGAAAGCTCCATGAACCTAAATGCACTAAATAAGCCAGTCATGGGATTGTGGCAAGCCCGTCATTCTTTCGTACATCAAATGAGAGGGGCTCTTCTGAACTACAGGTTAATCACTAGTAGGCATCGGCCCCGACACAAATATGGCGGGCGCACCGGCCCCCACCCTCTCTCGGTGTTATGGCGAGCTTGTTGCGCTATAATGACGCGACAGGCACGCCTTGATACTGATTGGACCCCGGGTCTCCCAGTGACCCTGAAGTGATAGAATCACTTCTGGGTCACCAGAGAGCAAGGACCAGGCCGGTTAGAACCGGCCTGGCTAGTGAGGGGTTAAAAGGCCGGGGAGCGCGGGAGTCTGCCCCTATTGATCAGACATGTTTCATTTCTTCATCAGATGACCATTGATTGACCGGAGATTGAGCTGATCTGGTGACGATGAGCAGCAGCTGATTAGGGCTCTCCCTCCCGCCCTCGCTCCTCGCTGCCTGCCTACTCCTCCAAGGTGCTGGGCCTGCGTACCCTGGCTTGTCCGGGGCCAGGCTGCGCTCCAAGGAGGGGAAGCTACAGCTGATGGCAGCACCTGATTAGGGCCTCTCCCTCCCTCGCTCCACGCTCTCTCTCCCCACTCCTCTAAGGTGCTGGGCCTGCGTTCCCTGGCTTGACCGGGGCCAGGCTGCGCACCAAGGAGGGGAAGGAGAAGAGCTAGCCCCATTTCACAGCTAGCTCCTCTTGGGTGCTGGGCCTGCGTCTCCCTGGCTTGACCGGGGCCAGGCTGCGCACCAGAGAGGGGGGCAGGCAAGCAGGCTGACTGCCTGAGAATACCAAGGGCTTCCCCCAGACCCTCCCCCAGACCCATCCACCTGGACTGACTGTTCCTGCCGTGGGGCGTGCTGTCTTCCGGAGAATCGCCGCTGGATTGCCGGGGGTCAACAAAACAGTGAGTACCTGCTAAAACTGCACTTGTGATTTGATTCTGTGCTTTTTAACCTGGTAAACACTATCATATTCTACTGCATTGCTCGCAATTGTGACCTTGTATTAACTGAATTTGTGGTTTTCGCATCGTTTCTTCCCTGCGCCTCTGCTAAACGCTGTGCTATTCCCTTGCATTGTTTAGCATTTGTAATATTCTATTGCATTGCCTGCATTTGTGAACTTGCATTTACTGAATCTGTGGTTTTGCGCCATTTGCTACCTGCGCTTTCTGACCTGCTATACGCTGTGCTATTCTCCTGCATTGTTTGCATTTGTGATTTTACAACAGCTGATTCTGAGACTGTGGTTTTGCATCAATTGACCTTTTGATACTCTGGATCTTGCGACTCCCTAGCAACACTGTCTGTGAATTTCAGGTTTTTCTTAGCAAAAAACTTAGTGTTACTATACCCGTAGAAGCCCCATAGCTACTACCCTATGTCTACCCAAGGCGACCCACAGCCCCCACACCAAGCAGCACCAACCATGGATGCAGACGCCGGGACTCAACCCTGCAACACCGGAGACGACGCAGATGTGGGGCATTCAGGCAAAAAGGAAGGGACGCGACTCAATTCCAAGCTCACCGGAAAAACATGCAAAGCTTGCCCGCCCACCTCTCATCAGTCCTACAATTTCAACCTCAAACCGCTATCAGGCTCTCCAACTTACCCAGGACTGCGACGCCAACCCTCAGGACCACGGGGCAGCTGAACCAGGGACCTCTCCAGGTCCCACAAAAAGACTACGGATCCCCCCCATCATCCTGAAGAACTTAGCCACGCACAAGGACCTCGTGGAGATGCTGGATGAACACTGCGACTCCCCCTACACGATCAAGCCCAGGCAAGACCACGCCAAGATTATGCTCACCACCCCCGAAGACTACAGGAGCGTGACCAGCACACTCACCGAACAGGAAATGGAGTATTACACCTTCCCAATGACCACTGCAAAAGCCCAGCGCTTTGTAATACGGGGACTCCCAGCAAATGCATCACTTGAGCACATCACTGGGGACTTAGCTGAACGCGGGCTTCCAGTCAAAAATATCGCACAGATTGCCTCTCCAGCAGACAAGAGCAAGAAATTTCCCCTCTTTGTCGTAACCCTGTCAGCAAGCCACGACGGGAAACCAGCGGACCTTTCAGCAGTCACACGGCTCTGCGGCTGCATCGTAACCACAGAAGCACCTAGAGGGAAACGAGGACCAGTCATGTGCTACAACTGCCAGCGCCTGGGGCACACCTCTGCTTTCTGCCAACAGAAGCCAAAGTGTGTACGCTGCGGAGACGAACACACCTCCACCCAATGCACAAGGAACCGGGAAACCGAACCAGCAAAGTGTGCCAACTGCGCAGGACCCCACCCAGCGAGTTATCGCGGCTGTCCCTACCTACAGAATGCAAAGAAGGTTGAACACCGCAAGCCACCCCCACAACCACAAAGGTCTTCCCAACAATCATCAGCACCAGACCAGCGTCAAAGGAAGACCTACAACCGCAGACCTGCATTGGAACACAGGATCCCAACCCCCAATACAACCGACGACAGTAGAGATGCACACGTGGATGGAAGGACATACGCGGACGTCATGGTACCGAAACAAGTCAGCTCACCTTCACAACCGCACCGGGACCATCCTGTGGAACAGGCTCAACCAGCCCACCTCCAACAACCGCACCGGGACCATCCTGTGGAATAGGCTCAACCATCAACTGGCAGGAACTCATTGTGAAGATTGCGAAAGTCGTCGCAGACATGGACATCCACCCCGTGGTGACAATGGTGGCGAATATCATCGCCGGACTTTTCCCAGGTGAAGAAAGCAACTCCAATGGCAGCAAAAACTAAAAGAAACTCTCTCTTCGTGATGTGGAATGCTAACAGCATTCAGAAGAAAACTGACTAACTCCTACATCTGATGGAAACTAAGGACGTGAGTGTGGCGCTTATCTCTGAGACTCATCTCCAAGGAAGCCAGAAGCTTACCCTAGCAAACCACAGGGTATACCGCACAGATCGCACCACTGGAGCCAAGGGCGGAGGAACAGCGGTGATCGTCAGCACAAAAGTGAAGCACCACGAGATCTCTCTACCACCAGTTGGGAGCATTGAAGCAACTGGCATACAGATCCAGACATCTGCAGGCCCGCTGCGGCTGATCGCCGCCTACTCACCCCCAGGCAAGCTAAGCCCAAAGGACCTGGATGCTTTACTGGACCCCAGCATCCCAACAATAATTGGAGGTGACCTTAATGCCAAGCACAAATGCTGGAACTCTCGGACGTTAAACAGCAAAGGACACGCCCTACTTGCCCACTCAAAGAAGGAGGACTTTGTAGTGGCCGGCCCGACTCAACCAACACACTATCCAGGCTCTGCACTGCATAAACCGGATGTTCTGGACATTGTGGTCATGAAGAATCTCTCCCAGTCTATGGAGCTTGAAACCCTAACAGCGCTGACATCCGACCACAACCCAGTGTTGATCACAGTTGGAGACGTACTTGAAGACCAGCAGCAGGGCATCAGGCACAACTTCAAGAAGGCGGACTGGTGCCTATACAAGAGATGCCTGGAGGAGACACTGGTCCCTGGTCCCCTGCGAAGCACTGAAGACATTGACCAGGCGATTCACCACTTCACAGCTTCAATCCACACAGCTATTGAGTGCAGCATTCCAGAGCAGAAACTACAACGATGCTCAATCTATGATCTCCCGAAGGGCATCAAGCAGTCAATAGCTGCCAAGAACAGAGCCCGCAGAGAGTGGCAAAGGAACCGCACCCCCGACCTGCTGAAGAAGTATAATGAACTGACAAGACAGCTGAAGATGCAAATAAGCCAGCACAGAGGTGAAAAATGGGAAGCAGCTACAGCTAACCTGAAGGACTCAGACAACTCTCTATGGAGAATGACCCGCCGCCTGACTGGGAAGAAGGAACCAAACCCACCGATACAAGGGACGACTCATCTGGCATGCAGCAGCAGGGATAAGGCTGAGGTCTTCGCTGACACGCTGGAGGCATCATTCAGGCCCAACCAGGCAAGCAAACTGGCAACAGAAGTAGAGCAAGAGGTCGCCAAGCATCACCGGGAGCACCCACCAGAAACAGAAACTGCACACATTGAGGAATGCTCAATGGGCGAATTACTGGCCCTGGCAAAAACACTAAAAAACGGCAAGGCACCAGGGAAGGACAGAATAGTCAACCAAGCCATCAAGATGCTACCAGATACTGCAGTGGATCACCTTGCTGAGATATTTAACGCATGCATGCAGCACCAGTATTTCCCAAACACCTGGAAAGAAGCAAGAGTCGTCGTATTCCCCAAGGCTGGGAAACCACTGCGAGACCCTGCAAATTACCGCCCCATAAGTCTGCTATCTGGCCTATCAAAACTCTTTGAAAAAGTCATCCACGCCCGTCTCGTGGACTTTGCGACAAGCAACAACCTCCTTGCTAAAGAACAGTTTGGGTTCCGGAAAGATCACTCAACCAATCACCAACTCCTCAGAGTTGTGGACATCATCAGCCATGGTTTCAACATCAACAAGTCTACCGGAGTAGTCTTTCTGGATGTAGCCAAAGCATTTGACCGAGTATGGCACGAGGGACTGCTTTATAAACTTATCAAGCTCCAGTTTCCCAGCTACCTGGTCAAGCTACGGTCCAGCTACCTGACAAAACGGACCTTTCACGTGGCAGTGCGAGAAGAATGCTCATCGCCACGCCCAATTCTTGCTGGAGTGCCTCAGGGATCAATCCTAGGACCATTCCTCTTCAACATATTCACAAATGACATCCCCACGGACCTGAAGAAGACTGATCTTGCCCTTTACGCAGATGATGTTGCGGTCATCTCTCAATCCTTCAGCGACAAAGAAGTGGCTAAGAACCTGGAGACATCGCTCTGCAGACTCTCCGAATGGTACAGCGACTGGCAGATCACCTTGAACACAGGCAAAACCACTGCAACATTATTTACCAGGAAGCAGAACAGGAAACACCCACAGATCCTCCTCAATGGGGACGAGGTCAAATGGGAAAACAGCAGCTCCTACCTGGGGGTGACTCTGGACTCTAAACTCAGCTGGAGAAACCACATAGAGAAGACCTGCCAGAAAGCAGCATCCAAACTGGCTGCATTATACCCACTCCTGAAGACTAAGTCGATGCCCATGCAGAGCAAGGTGCGGGTAGTCACTGCAATAATTCGACCAACTATAACATACGCTTCACCAGTTTGGAGTGGCTGCCGCCCACAGCTTCGGATGGACCTACAGAAACTACAGAACAAGGCCTTACGGATTGCAGCAGGTGCACCTATGTTCACACGAACAGCAGACCTCCACAGAGACTTAGGGATTGAGATGTTGGACGACCATCTCCTCAAACTCAACAGGAAATTCTACACAGGATTAGATCAAAAGGAAAACCCACTGATCAGGAAACTCGCAGACATCTCTACGAACCCATTTGACCGCTACCCGCGTCCCATTGAAGCGCTAACCTTGCGAAACTGAAACCGACACGCAGCATCCAAAAACTCAGCACTGCTTGAAGGCAAACGCCGGCAGGTACACAAAACCCACCGCTGCCAGATGGCATAACAGCCTCGGCAAGCAACCAAAACTCACCGCTGCCGGATGGCATAATAGCCGCGGAAGGCACCCAAAACACAACACTATCAGAAGGAACTTGAAGGACAAAGACAAGACTCTCTGAGGAAACATGGTGACAATTCTGCATACTCAATCGACCGCTACCCGCGGCCCATCACTGAGATGACCATGTGATGCAACCTCAACTGTGACAAAGCGTCACACATCAATAAGACAACCTAAACAGCGACTAAAAAATTCAAAATGATTGTGGAGTAATGAGGCTACTGCCTCGGTATCCAAAAACTCACCACTGTCAGAAGGAATCTGACAGACGAAAACAAGACAGCAGGAGTCTGCCCCTGTGACTCCGCACTCCCCGTCTTGCCTCTCCAGCCTCTAGAGAGGCTGTAATTCTTTTTCCTTTTGTTTCCTCTTCCAGTGGTGCCGGACTTCGGAGGACTCCAAAGCAGTACAGCGGCAGGGGAGAGATCGCCTGCGCCTCCTTTGGTTGTTTTTCTCTCCTTTTTTACAGGTTCGCGGCGTGGGTGGCACTCGGGCGGCAGAAAGGCTGTGCGGTGATTTGTAGCACGGGCGTAGTCAAGCAGCCCCACCGCTACCAGGACACATCATTGGAACGGAGTCACGCCGGCAGAGACAAGGAGTTGTTCGGAATTGAAAAGCGCACACGGCGTTTCTCTGAGGTACTCGGGGGTGGGCAGGCCAGCATTGTGCTACGTTGCTACGGAGCTGGGTCCCGCTCTCCGCAGTGTTTGAGTGCCACGAAATTGTGTGTACGCGGCAGTAATCTTTTCGGCCTCTTCATTGTGCAAGGCTAGGTTTCGGAACCCGCTCTGGGGGCCAGCAGGAGTTTTCTTGTTCGAGGGCTGATTTAATAAGCAGACAGCGCAGTACTCTGGGAATGTTTTTCTGCATTACAGAACCAATAACGGGGCAGTTGTTTGAATTAGCTGCAAAAGGGATACAGTATACGCTCTGTTTTTTAAATAAGTTCCTTTGAAGATGGTGGTTTGCTCATGGATAACAGCATTGTCCCCCAGCCAGAGCGTACAATATTCCCCTTATGTGAAGACAGCAATTGTGGTGGTACAAGCACGCTGGCCTATTTTTCCTGTGATTTAGTGACCCAGGCAAGAGTAAGCATTTCTTCTCCTTTGTGGAGGGCAGCAATTGCGGTGGCGCCAGTGCGCATAACTTAAATTTTGCCAGAACTACATATTGTGTTGGAGGACAATTGCATCAACTGATGGAAGGGCACATCAGGGCCATTGGCATAGCGGCGGAGAGTGGCACAGCTGGACAAGGGTCACGTTTTTGTTGATAGGGTAGTGTGTATGTACAATATTTTGCTTTGCTTCAGAAAGGTATAACATTATCCTTGTCGCATTTACAGAACCCAAGTTCACAAAGACTCCACTTGGGCGCATCGAGGGGCACAAGGACATCGCTCACAGAGGTTACAGACAGGTCTGCATGTCACTGCTTCGGTGGTCGAGCGGGCTTACTTGCCCAACACCCAGTTTAGCTGGTGTGGCGCGGTTCCAGTTGCGTGGTGCTTACGGCCGGTCTGTGTACCTCCAACAGTGCGCAGGTAAGGACCTGGATAGGTTGTCCAGGCCAGAAAAAATATTGTGGGGAGGCTCTAAGTGAGAAACAACATTGAGGTATAGATAACATTGTGTTTGTGGTGTTATTGTTGCCAGTTATAAGTGATCCTGCAATTGGGGCTCAGGTGCTATGGCCAGTAAGAGTGGGGAGAGGCGTTCCCGCATGGAATACATGATGGAGTCCATGATGCGCAGGATGGTGACTATGGATAGGAGATGGGGGAAGGTTAAAAAATTAGGGCAGAGCCTCGCAGAACTTGGAGAAAGAGTTGAAGAGCAGAGTGAGGCGCTTGGGAGGCCTAAGCGAACAATAGTGCCACCAAAACCCATGGGTGAATTGGATCCACTCCCTAGGCGGGCTAGGCCCAAGAAGGGGAAGAGCGGGGGTCCCACAGGGGTCCCTTCCACACCAGTCCCGGTAGTCCCCACAGCTATCACAGTGGTCCCCACACATACCCCACTACTCCCTGCACCTATTCCAGTGGCCCCCACACCTATCCCAGTGGTCCCCACGCACATTCCAGTGGTCCCTACACCTGATTCAGAGATCCCTACACCTGTCCCAACGGTCCCTGTTGGGGTGGCCCGGCAGGGTGGGGTCCCATCTGGTACCCCAATAGACATCAATCAGGTCCCACAGGAATCAGTAGCACAGATAGCGGCAGCGGGAGGGGAGGAATGTTGCCAACTTCTGTGGGGGCAAAGGAGCTAGGGGAGGACCCCCTGGCTGAGGCAAAAAAGATGGTGGCAAAGATTATTGCAACACAGGTGGAACGTCAAGCGAGGGGTCCAGGTGCTCCATCGCTTCTGCAACCGACTGGGGGGGTTCCTTTAGCAGGAAACAACAAAGATGTGCCAGCGAGCAGCCATAGGTAGGACAAGCTGAGGGAGCCAGCTGGAGTGGTTGCAACAGGTAAGGAAGTGACATTGCCATAGTTAGGCGTGGGTGAGTCACACACAGGAAAGAAACATTTGGCCAGGCATGTAACACGGGAAATAAAAGAATTGGTATGGTCTGGTGCTTACGTTACTATGTTCTCCCTACTCGTGGGCGAAAGGGAAATGGAGAATTCAAGGAAACAGAAAGATTGGATGCTTCCTTGTGAATGGCACAGTGAACTGTTGAAATTCAGTGTAGAGGAGAATTTGAGCAACTGGAATAGGGCCTTTTCAGTATTCATGGCAATAACAGTTGAGCGTTCACCTAACATACAAGCAGATATGGCTTGTTACCAGATCAGGATTACTATGTCTCATGAAAAATATGGGGGCGTAGGGTGGAAGGAATATGACATGAATTTCAGGAAAGCTAGGGCAGCTGACCCAGCTCTTTCCTGGGACTGAGTCGACACGATCTCATGGTTGGATCAGTTTGGGCCAGGGCAGCCTGGTAACACAGTGCAAAACTTCAAAAAGGGTCACACATTCCAAGCTACGGCCACCCCAAACCACGGGCACGGCCCCTAGTCCAGGGAGCGGGGGGTACGAAAAGGGACATGTTGGGATTTTAATAGGCGGACATGCACCAGGGCCAATGGCACTTGTAAGTTCAGGCACGCATGCTCTATCTGCAATAACCCATCTCACCGGGAATCAAAATGCCTCAAAAAATCAGGATATAGGGGAAAGAAGAAACAGGAGTGAGGAAAGGACACAACTTGTAACACACTCACCTATTGATGTAATGGCTATGACTCCTTGGTTAAACAAGTACCCAGATCATGCCACGGCTAGGACCTTACAGGAAGGTTTTTTGCATGGCTTCAGGTTTCTTGCATTTGATTACATAGGGACACCAGATTGCAAAAATCAGCTTTCTGTAAGGACCAATCCTGGGGTGGCAGCAACAAAAATTGCAAAAGAATTACGCTTGGGCAGAATAGCTGGTCCTTTTGATCACATCCCCGTACACAATTTTGTTTGCTCACCCCTTGGGGTGGTCCCCAAGAAGGAGTAGGGGGAGTTCAGGTTGATTCATAATCTATCAGCCCCTGGAGGCAATTCATTGAATGACGCCATCAATGAGGAAATCTGTAGTGTTAAATATGCTTCCTTTGACCAGGCAGTGGATATGCTAAGGGGTCTGGGCCCCAGGACCTTGCTAGCCAAATCAGATATTGAGCCTGCCTTCTGTTTGCTGCAGGTCCATCTTCTTGAATACCACCTTCTGGTTTTTAAATTTCAGGACAAATTCTACATGGATATGTGCAGGCCCATGGGATGCTGTTTCCTGCGCTTACTTTGAAAAATTCAGTTCATTTTTGGAATGTGTTTTTAGACAGGCGACGGGGCTCCACTATGTCATGCATAATCTAGATGATTCTTTTTTTCTGGGGTCGGCGGGCTCCCGGGAGTTTGCTTGGGCATTGCAGGAATTTTGCATGCTCATGTGAGTCCTTCGGGGTTCCACTGGCGCCAGGGAAGACGGTGTGTCCAGCGACCACAATAGAATTCCTGGGCATTGAATTAGACTCAGTACAGGGGTGTTTCCAGTTACATAAGGAAAACATGGTGAGATTTAATACAGCACTACAACAATGCCTGGCAAAAGATAAAGTAACCTTACATCCGCTACAACAGACAGTGGGTCAGTTGAATTTTGCACTAAGAGTCATACCTATGGCACGACCATTGTCCCGCTCCATCTCACAGGCCATGACAGGTCTCCAAGAAAAACACCACCACACAAACCTGTCGTCTGAGGTTCGCCAGGACATGCGTATTTGGATGGCATTTCTGGAGGGTTTCAACAGCAGGGTAGTGTGGCCCAGTCCTCCCACTACTTCTGCGGAGTTAGGTTTATGGATGGACGCTGCAGGTAGTGTGGATTTCAGTGCTATACTCGGTAACGAGTGGGTGGCGCAACATTGGCCAGGATGGTGGGTAGAGAACAGGGTGACAGCCAACATTGGTTTCCTTGAACTCTTTCCCATCTGTGTGGCACTCACCGTTTGGTCGGAACATCTGCGTAATCAATCTGTAATTTTTTGGTCGGACAACATGACTGTGGTAGAATACATCAACCAACAGGCTGCATGGTGTAAGATGATCCTCCGCCTGTTGAAGGAGATAGTGTTGTTCTGTATGAAATTGTTCTGTATGAAATTGAACATACAGTTTAAGGCTAAGAATGTCCCGGGGGTCTTGAATAATGCTGCTGACGCACTCTCTCTCTTCAAGATGGAGGTTTTCTGGGAACGCTTACCCTTTGCAGAGGCAACACCAACACTCTTCCCGGAATTACTTTGGCTGATTGGTGCACCCAGCTACAGAACCTCATGGCAGCTAGCCTAGCTCCCAAGACCAGGAAAGCGTATGAAGGGGCGTTTTGAGCTTACTGAACTTTTTGGGACAGGATTGGGTAGAAAGCTGGCATGAGACAGGGGCATTCCTGTGGTATTTAGATACTTTGAATAAGGAAGGGTGCTCTGCGGCGGCAGCCAGACGACATGTGGCAGCAATTTCTTTCTTCACACAAATCAAGGGCAACAGGGATCCTACGAATAGTTTCATTGTTAGAAAGGCACTGAAGGGGTGGTGACGCCTCCAGGGTTCAACATCAGACACAAGACGCCCAATTGGGATAGAAATAATGACATCTCTACTAGCATCTTTTGATGGCATTTGCAGCTCGACAGGGGAGGCGTTGCTATTCAGAGCCGCCTTTTCATTGGCCTTTTATGGAGCCTTTAGGATAGGGGAGTTGGTGGCTCAGAATAAACAGGATGTGCAAGGAGGGCTGCAGCTTGAACATGCAAAAGTACAGGACAACACTTTACTAATATCTGTTAGAAAATCCAAAACAGATCAAGAATCCCGTGGCAAAGGGATAGTACTCCACCGTGCACATGGTAATCCTTGCTGCCCGGTAACTCAGCTAGAAGCATTCCTAAGACAGAGGAATAGTGCAATGGGGGGAGCGCTACTAATGCAGGCAGAGGGGACCCCGCTCACCAGGTTCCAGTTTAAAAGGGTCATGGATATGTCAATAAACAGAGCAGGTTTGGATCCTAGGTGCTTTGGTACACACTCATTTACACAGCAGCAGTGTGAAAAGGATTGGGAGGTGGTCCTCCAATTGTTATAAGCGCTATGTGCGACTACACATGCTGTGAGGGTGGCATTTCTCACTTGTACTGATGCATGTTCCATCTTTGCTTATTTTCAGTTTCTCAAACCTGTCAAGCAGGGGGGAAACTGGCGTCGGCGCACCAGCAGCAAGATACAATAAAAGGACGGGCACATCCACAGGAAGCAGGACCACATGGTGTTTGGGTCATTGGCCACTCATATGTAAGAAGTATAAATTCAGTTTTTCTTTCAGGAAATTACAGACACAGAGTTGAGCAGGCTGGTTTCAGGTTATTATTCCATGGAAAAGGAGGCCTCTGTCTTAGTCAGTTCAGGGGTTTCATCACAGATCTTTTGGGTAAACATGGGGCTCCACCCAGCATAGTCATCCTACACTTGGGTGGCAACCATCTGGTAAATCTGGGTAGAAGAGGCTTGATGGAAGACATAATCTCAGATGTGGGGTGGTTAGCTAAGACATGACAGGGTGGGATTCTGCAAAAGCGTTGAATCACTCGGTAAGGAGGATCAACAATAAAATAGAGAACTTGTTCAGGTCTCCTCAGCTACAGATAATCGCACATCGGTGTATCAGGGGAGAGCTGTGTTTCTTTTTTTTTTTTTTTTTTTTTTTAAAAACCTTTATTGTACAGAAAGTGCTCACAAATACGGGCCTACAACCCATCGGGCCGGCCACCACAATGAAAGAAACATATCAGGCAGTACAGAAGCTCCAAGAGGATATCACAACAATCCATACAAGAAGCAAAGGCGAAAAGCCACCGAGCAACCACCACGAACAGGATGAGAGAAGGTTGATTTTATAATAGAAGAAAGGGTGTCGCAGAATAAAGGCAAGCCGTAAAGTCCAGAGGGCCGTGGTGGGCCGCGAGCAAGCAGAAATATCGAACACAGGAAAAATCAAAAAGAACAGTCACATTTTGGTAAAGGCAGAACGTGAGTCCCACCACAATAAGCAATTGCAACCGCTGCCCGGCGCCCTCCCACCACTACGAGAACACACAATAATACACAAAACTAAAATTAAGCTTACAAAACAAAGAGCCCTCTGTTACAACAACCCGGGGAAGGAAAGAAAGAAAAAAGGGGGGGAAAGGGGAAAAAAGGGGGGGAAAGAACACAGGAAAAAAGGAGGGGGAGAAGTAAGAACGCAGCATCACTGCACGCGCCCCACGGCTAACGAAGCACTCAAGAACAGACCGGCACATGGAACTAGCGGTAACAGGAGGAATGAATGCGTAGTAAATCGTGACGGCAGAAATACCAGAAGGCCCATGCTAGCAAAAAACACCCCAGGGGGCCACATGCCGACACCGCGCCTCGAAAAAGGGGATACACAAGAGCCATAGAACCAAAAAGAATAAGGGGAAAACACAATACGACAGACCCACCCCGCACATCCCACCCTGCACCCCTGCAGAAGGCTATGGCCTACCCCCCGGCAGCGTGCCTGTCGCCCTAATCAGAACCCGAAATATAGAAGAGATAAAGTAAGAAAGAACCACAAAGACAAAAAGAAGAAGGGAAAACAGGGAAGTAACAATGGGAGAGGAGCCATATAATCAAAACCCCATCAGCTCCCACCTCCCCGTCCGAAAATATTCAGAGCCCACGGGAAGATAGTAAGCACAAGGATAAACTCCAGGAACATGAAGGAGAATCGAACATAGTCATACAGTTACAAACGGATCATCCGACCATACCGCAAGATAATAGTCCACCGAGGCAAGTTCATCTCAACCCTGTCCTTGTTTATCCCAAGCTGTAGTCGTCCAACGCACAAGGAACCAGATCATGTGGAACAGGAGGTGAATAACAGGGAGTCCGATTGGCAATCCACACAAGTCATATCGATTGCGACCCGGATGAACAGGATAGAACGGCAACCACATCAGGCAATGCAGGCACAGTTCCGGCGACAATATGAGGAAAGCCGATCCGGCGGAGCAATCACAGGATCTTCGTTCGGCCATTCGAGGCAAAAAAGGAAAGGGAGATCCAACGAGGCCGGTCCGGACGGGACCCGGCCGGCGGACCCCCTGCACAGGGGGGAGCACAGGCTGAAGGAGGGCAGCAGACATCCGTACACCCACACCGATGACAGCCGCCGGGCCCACGACCTCCAGGAAAGTTCCAGCAGCACACAACAGAGATGAAGCCGCACCCACCAAGGGGGGCCCGGCAGTCCCGGCAAAATGATGCTCCTCCAGGTCAATGATAGGTGCGGCCATGGGAGCACCCAAGGAGCGCAAGGCGGCGAGGATGTCGCCAAGCGTAGGCTCACCTTTACGGTATTCAGCAAACGTGCCATGCGGCGGACCCGCGTCGCCAGTCCCGGCCAGGCCGAGAGACATGGGGCCGGCCGCCATTTTAGAAGCCCGGCGGGGCCGCGGCAAACTCCGACTCCCGTCCGGACACCAGCGGGGCAAACAGGATACAGCCGACCACCAGCAGAGGCACCACCAGAGCAGGAAGGGGGCCACCAGAAGAAGGCGGGTCGCCGGCTCCCCACACGCCACCGGCTCCGTTCTCCGAGTCCGGGCGGAGTGACTCAAAATGGCCGGACCGGAGAACAAAGGGGAGACGAGCCACATACACGGTCAACCCCGTCCATGGAAGGCAGCGCCCCACCACCAGGCCGCAGGACCGTCGGACCAGGCCCGGATAGCCGCCACCGGTCTAATTGCACATCGGCCTCACCGACCGAACCCACACCGCCACCAAGGGCCGGCCACAGCGCATCGTCCCGCCCGGGCGCCGCCAAGGAGTGTCAGGTCCGCTCGCTCCGGAGGCCCCGAAGCAGACAAGGGCGCAGCTCAGGATCCGCGGCACCCAGGAACAAACGGATCAAACGGTAAGTGCCTGTGAAATGTCGTAGTTCCATAGTCCATCAAAGAATACTTCCCGGGGCAGGATAAAACACAGGATAGACGTTCCAGACAGGAAAGCGAACGGAGCCGAGCTAAAACGCGGCCATCTCGGACGCGAGCTTGGCTCCTCCCCCCGAGAGCTGTGTTTCTTAAAAGACGGGGTCCACCTGACTAAGGTAGGGAATGAAATCCTGTTAGAAAATATAATGGCTTGGCTAGTGAGTTTTAAGGATAGGGCATGACCTTTCAGTGTGGGAGGGTATGGGGGGGCCAGATAGTCGGTCAATTACGCTGGCCTGTGGCGGTAAGGTCATGATTGGTGAGCAGTAAATTTTAGGTCCTTAGAGGGCGGCGCCATTCTTGAATGGGATCGCCCAAGGGGAGGAACAAGTGGTCTCTCCTTGAACTCCAGAGGCGGTTACAGCCTGTTGGCTAGATGGGTGTGGGGGAAGGGGGAGTCACGCTTTCTCTAGGCTGGTTGGCCACCACGCACGTGCACAATTAGGCCAGTAAACGTCTCAGAGATGGAAGTGCCCCCTTTAATGGAGTTAATAGAGCATGCAGGGTAACCAGGGGGAAAAGTACCCTCACGGTAAACAAGCCCTCTGCGCATGCGCACTCCGACTGGAGGGCGTGGTTCATTGATAAGGATCTGACACCAGTTAGTGACCTTGCCGTAGGCCCAAATAGGATACGCAGAAAAGTAATTACTGTATGATTATGGGTAATATGTTAGATTTGGATAGGAAATACCTTGTACTAGAATTTATGTTAAGGTTAGCCATCTGATTCTGTATTTATCAATTGTAATCAATGTCATGGAAAGTTCTCTGCGTAATCATGTAAATATTGTTGATTTCAATTTTGTTTTAATTTTATGTTTAATAAATACGGCAGTGGGTTGTACGACCCCGCTTCCAAAGAAATCCCTCTCATGTCACGTTTATAATGTTTGATAAAGGTAGGGGGGGTTTAGGTAGTCCCTGGCTATAGAGAAAGGTGGGCCGGCATCTGCCCCACCACAAGTATGGCGGGCGCACCGGCCCCCACCCTCTCTCGGTGTTAGGGCGAGCCTGTCGGGCTATATTGACTCGACAGGTGCGCCTTGATACTGATTGGACCCTGGGTCTCCCAGTGACCCGGAAGTGATAGAATCACTGGGGCGGTCGAAGATTTATAATAGCTGCACTTTCCCCTCTCGTCATACCATTTGCCAATGATGAAGGGTGGAAACAACCTGAAACACGGCTAGAATGAAGATTTATGCCGGTTCCCTGATTGTGCTTGCAGCATTCACGAATAAAGAGATGGACATTTACCTACCTGATATGGCTCTTCCTTGGGGGTAACCGTTTTTTGACTGTTGTTGTTTAGCAGCTGGCCCGGGCGCGGAAGAAGCCCCTCTGCTAAAGCAGCATATCTGTAGTGATGTCAGCAGGGGTTTGCACCGGACAGAAGGTAGTCCTGTCGTGAAGGAGTAAACATGCAGCCAATCTGAACAGGACACAAAATTTCCCACTGGGGTTTTAATTTGATAAAATGTACTTTTGAGACGGACTCACTGGAGCTATACAAACTTGTGCAACTACTGAGACCAGAAGGCTACAGGAGTAGCCACGCCCACTAGGGCGGTCGAAGATTTATAATGGCTGCACTTTGCCACTTCGTCGTACCATTTGCCAATGATGAAGGGTGGAAACAATCTGGAACGCATCTGGCTAGAATTAAGATTTATGCCAGTTTCCTGTGAAATTGTGCTTACAGCATTTACGAGTAAAGAGATGGACATTTACCTACCTGATGTGGCTCTTCCTTGGGGTAACCCTTTTTTGACTGGTGATATATATATATATGTTCGCTCCAAGTTGCCCAAAGGTCAGGGATGCACACAGGCAACAATTTACATCCTGCAACTTGGAGCGAACATATATATATATATATATATATATATATATATATATATATATATATATATATATATATATATATATATATATATATATATATATATATATATATATATATATATATAAAACAAGCGATCTTGGATTTATATATATATATATATATATATATATATATATATATATATATATATGCAAACAGATAACCGGCTCAACACCGGTTGGTAAGGAGGCACTCACTCAGGCAGAGTAGTTTTAAACCAACAGCTTTATTTTAGCTTCCTCATCTAGGGTTTAGACGAGGAAGCTAAAATAAAGCTGTTAGTTTAAAACTACTCTGCCTGAGTGAGTGCCTCCTTACCAACCGGTGTTGAGCCGGTTATCTGTTTGCATCTATAACGACTGGTTCTGTCGTCTTTAGGAGTGCACCTCGCCGTAATCAAGAGCGCCAGCGTTCCACCCCAGAACCAAAACCTGAAAGCATATATATATATATATATATATATATATATATATATAGATATATATATATATATATATATATATATATATATATATATATATATATATATATATATATATATATATATATATATATATATATATATATATATATATATTCACTGAAAAAACCATAGGTTTCACACCAGTTATAGTTAGCTGGAAATTTTACTGGCATAAAACCAATGAAATTCCCACGTTATAGTTAGTTGGACTCACTATAACTTGCGCGTGCAATGCACTGCTGATGACGTCACATATTACATCACTCATGACATGGTCAGTGACATCACTCATGACATCACTGATGACACCATCCAGTGAATGTGTGTCTTTCTGAAAAATAAATATTAGTGAGTAATGTTTAAATATTTAAATATATGTATTAGTGTTACACTTTGTGTATAAGTGGCTGAATGGGTTGGTGAGTAGGTACATGTGTATGTATATTGGTTATTAGATGTTTTTCTTAGTATCAGTATGAGTGTTTGTATGGTTTGGTGGAGGTATTACTTAGCACATAGATGCATGAATGACTGACTCTCTCTTTGTATGTGTTTTGAAGACAGCATATGTGCAGGACTGTATGGGTGGATGACTGTGTATATGTGTGTGTTACTGAGTGAATGAGTGTCTCACTAGTTTCTTTATCAGTAACTACATATGTTTTAATCTAGTGTATGTGAATATTGATGTATATAAGTGAGTATATCTGAGAGTAAGAGATTGTAAGAGTTCCTATTTAAATTAGTATGTGTTTCTATAAGTGATTGTTTAAAAGAGTAAGTATGTGTAAGTTTCCTTAGAAGTAAAGTGGTAGTGTGTGTATAGCTGTATATGCAAATAAATGGATGTTCAATAGTATATTTGCATGTGCGAGTATGTGTGTGAGTAACTTTTGGATGACTGTCGGTGTGTATCAGGATGTATAGGTGTATCACTACATATGATGAGTGAGTATATGTATGAGTGACTATATAGAACTGTTGGTGAATGAGTGGATGTGTATATAGATGGTAGAATTATTGAATTGGTTGTTGTAACTGGTATGGGTATCTCCATTTTTTTGAAAATTTTAGTTTCTATTTTTGAATATGTGTTTCAAGGGTTACATTACAGTGAAAGGAGGTCTGTCACTCTGTCACAAGGATGGTGTCATCAGTGATGTCATGAGTGATGTCACTGACCATGTCATGAGTGATGTAATATGTGACGTCATCAGCAGTGCATTGCACGCGCAAGTTATAGTGAGTCCAACTAACTATAACGTGGGAATTTCATTGGTTTTATGCCAGTAAAATTTCCAGCTAACTATAACTGGTGTGAAACCTATGGTTTTTTCAGTGAATTTAATAGGTGTTTTAAATGCTAATTCCTAACTATAACTGGTGTGAAACCTATGGTTTTTTCAGTGAATTTCAATGGTTTTTTAATAGCAAATCTCTATAGGTATGAAAAGTAATATTTTTTATAACTAATTTTATATTGTATAATTATGTAATTATTATTATTTATTTTGTTTTTTTGCCCTGGGGCGCTCCCGGGGCGCCTACCGGTGAACGCACGGGTAAGCGCAATGTTACGGCGCGCCCCGGAGCGCGTACCGGGGAGCGTCCCGTTAGCGCTATTCCCACGAACGAAAACAACATTGTGACGTTTTGCGTAGCCGCGTGATGCGTCATATGACGCACTGCGTAAGCGCACCCGGAAGCACGTGAGGGCATACGATCGCGCAACGTCCTGACGCGCTTACGCTGCACGCCCCGGGGCGCGTAGCGTAAGCGCGTCGGGTCATGTGATCTGAAAATAACACTTTTCATTGGTGCAGATCAGTTTTGGTTTCCAAATGATGAAAGCCCGGATCATGTGACTTGAAAATAACACTTTTCATTGGTTCCTAACTTTTTTTTTTTACAAAGACTGAAATCCCCACCCATTTCCTTCACTTCTTGTTTCACTTTTGTGAGTGCAAGACCTGCTTTTGGCACCTGTGTCATATTTACTTCTATTATCATGGCTGCAAGAGCATCCAGCAGCAGTGAGGAGACTGAGGATTTCATTGATGAGGAGGTTCCTGAACGAACAGTGAAGGAACATTTCATTTGGAAATTTTTCAAAATTCCAGAGGGGGAGAAGAAGGTAAATGCTCCAAAGGTGGAGTGTAAAATATGCCACACCATCTTATCGAGAGGAAATCCCAGAAAAAAATACAGCTTCGGGAACTGGACGATGATACGCCACGTGTCAAGGAAACATCCCCAGAACTATGCACGGGAGAGTGTCAGGGCTCTGGCACGAGAGGCTCCCAGGGATGGTGCCTCTACTTCGACCGGTGGAGCAACACCTTCTGTGCGTCGGCGTGAGCAGGAGATTATACCAAATATTCAGCCTGCTTTTAATCAGGCTATATTAAAATGCCGAAAATGTGACCATCTTCTTTGCTATGGGGAGCAAAGTGTCACACTCATGGTTCGAGCTCTCGAGAACCACCGCTGCCATCCCCAGGCCTAATTTTTATTTTTTTTGGCTCCTGTTGAGCTGTTTCCAGTTCCCTGTTTATGTTTTTGTTAAAAAAAAGAAAACAAAAGGTCTTTTCAGAGCTACCTCCAATTCTCATCAAAGAGCTGTGTTCTTAAAAAAATGAAAAAGAACTCCCTCCAATGTATTAAAAAATGCTACATTTGTAAAGAAGTCTGTCATTGTTTTTTCTCCAGGGTACGCTCCCCGGTACACGCACCGGGGCGCGTACCGGGCGTTCCCCTCGTGAAAATCGAATAAAAAAAAAAAAAAATGTATGCGGCGGGGCCCTTTTATGACCCCCACATCAAACCTAGGAGGTCAGGGGGGGGGGTCTACCCTGCCCCCTTTTGGATATTTCCCCCTTTGTTTTTGCCACCTCTTGTGTCTCGATCCTACCGAGACACAAGATGGCGGCCGCTCAGGACTGTTTGGAATGTTGACAGACACCGGAGAGCCAATCAGCTTTCCGCGCGTGAACTCGCCTAGCGCGCATAGCGCGCCCGGTGCGCTCCCCGGTACGCGTACCGGGGCGCGGCTATAGCTATATACATTTTTTTGAACCTAAATTACTCAAAATCCACTGGAGCACATATCTTGAGACATAGCAAAGGCACATCGGGCTACCAGTCCCTACAATTTTGCCAAGTTTGGTGGAAAACCATTCAGCCGTTCGGGCTAAAAGTGAGTTTGACCGCTCTATGGAAATTAACATGGGGAAAACACGTTTTGGGACCCCCCTTTTATCTCGGCCCCCGCTTGACAAATGCCCCCGAAACTTTCAGGGAAGGAGCGGAGTGCCGTGAGGCAAAGTTGAGGAAAATTTCAGGCAGATTCCTCCACCGGCACTAAAGTTATTCCCAATAGAATGTTACGATTTCCCTATGGAAATCAATCCTAACTATAACTACCTACTGGCGACCGCCAGGAGGTAATATATATATATATATATATATATATATATATATATATATATATATATATATATATATATATATATATATACATATATATATATATATATATATATATATATATATATGTATATATATATTCCAACGAAACCCAATATCTTTTTTTGAAGAATCGGACACCGACACAGGAGCACAATCAGCTATCCAGTTTAGGGTATATTTTTCAAACAGCATGTCGCGTTTCGGCACACCTGCCTTGTTCACATGGGCAGCCATTAAAATTACACAGTTCTTATACCAGAGGGGAGATTGTCACATGGTCACCAATTGCAATAAACATGGTAAACAGACTATACTTATACCGTGTCTTTCTTACAGCATAGATAGAGTTCTTCTTAGTCATGCTATTTTGCTCTTAAAGGCAGATACAATTTACAGATTGATAAAAATTACCTCATTTTCAATTTATGTCATTTTCTAAAAAAATATGCAATTGATACATATTCTCAATTCATTATTTTGAAATCTTACTTTATTGCATTACATCATGCATGACTAAAATTCATCTCAGTTTTTTGTTTCCTCTTGCCTTTGTCTTTGTGCATTTTTTTATGCAAATTGCCCATAAATATGTTAGTCTTTTTTAATATAATTCTGGTGCAGATAGAGTCTGTTTCCAAAATTTTTCACCATGCACAGAATAATGGGCAAGTGCCCTAAAATGGAATCCAATTCTTTAGTAGAATCTAGTACATCTTTTTCTGCTCGTCATTCTGCCAAAAAATGTGTAGACCATTAGATTAGTGATAATAATACTTGTTAGAAATTACTATGCAGATAAAAGAGCACACATTTTATACACTTAAAATATTTACAATTACAACAAGAAACATACAAAAAATTAGTGCAAATTACGCAAATGTTCTAATATTCTTCCTAAAGTGCAAATGCTCTATAAAGATATAAAAGAACAGTACAAATCACGCCAATATTCTAATACTCCTCTTAAAGTGCAAATGCTCTATAGAGATTTGTATTAATCTATATAAAGTGCATAACGTGCTACAGTACTTAGATATTTCATATGTGCAAGAAATCGCATTGTTCAAATAAAGTGCAAGTGCTTCCAAATCTAACTAATGCAAGATACCACACTTAACGAAATATTACATTCACATTTCTTTGTTTAATTCATTCTGCCTATATCTTTTAGCATTGATGTTTTGAACACTAGGTCATACACATATTTTTGGATAAAATAGATTCCATTCAACCTTTCTTGTTTTTATTTCCATTGTCAATTCAAACCCCTCTGGTATTTCATCTATCTAAAACCAATTAAAACATAATTGAAATGGATTTTATCTCTTATACTAGGTGCACGTGCAGATCCTCCTCCATATTCAGTCCCTGGGGACTTTTTGTATTAAACATGAGTATATACTTGGATTCTAGTTTTCTTAATTTTCTTTCACGGTCACCACCTCTCGGATCTTTCGGGACTTGATCTATTGCGAAATACACAAAATCCATACATACGTTACAATTTCCTTTATGCACTTCAAGATGTGTCTCGCAACTACATAGTTTTTATCATTGTTCTTTACAGCTCGTAAGTGCTGCAAGATGCGGACATGAACCATGTGTATTGTGCTCCCTATGTACATTTTAGGGTACGAACACTTGAGAACGTAAACAACAAAGTCACTTTTACAATTCAAAGGGTGTCTTATTTTCCATGGGCTGTTTAGCAAGGGGAAAATTACTAGCTGCTCATTTTTCCCATATTGACACGCCTTGCATTTATAACATTTATGGAAGCCTGGACTGACTTTCAGCCATCCACTTTTCTTTTTCACTTCCGGATTTGTTTTAAATAAGTCATCCCTCATTGACTTCGCTCTGTTATACGTTATCATAGGTCTTTTAGATATTTGTCCTTGCAATACTGGCTCTTGCTTTACAAGGTACCAATGTTTGCACAAAATCTCCCTTAACTTCGCTTGATATGCATTATACCCCGTAATATGACCGCTCAGCCCTCCACAGGGCTTGGTCGCCCCACTCACTGCTGCCGCTCCTGCCTGCCTTTGCCGCCTCCTGCCTGCAGATTCCTTCGCTCGCTGCCCGCTGCTCCTGGGAATTTCCCGCTGCTCCTGGGGATTTCCCGCAGCTCCTGTGAATTTCCCGCTGTCCGCTGCTTCTTGGAATTTCCCGCCGCTGCCTCCCTGCGGCCCCGCCCCCCTGTGATTCCATTCGCCGCCCCGCTCCCGCCACCCAGCTGCTCCTCCCTCCCGGCTCCTAACTTAAGGGGACCGTAGGGGACCACAGAGTGTGACCGCTCAGCCCTCCACAGGGCTTGGTCGCCCCACTCACTGCTGCCGCTCCTGCCTGCCTTTGCCGCCTCCTGCCTGCAGATTCCTTCGCTCGCTGCCCGCTGCTCCTGGGAATTTCCCGCTGCTCCTGGGGATTTCCTGCAGCTCCTGGGAATTTCCCGCTGCCCGCTGCTTCTTGGAATTTCCAGCCGCTGCCTCCCTGCGGCCCCGCCCCCCTGTGATTCCATTCGCCGCCCCGCTCCCGCCACCCAGCTGCTCCTCCCTCCCGGCTCCTTACTTATGTCGCCCCCAGAGCGACCGCGCAGCGGACGCGCGCAGCGGACGTGCGCAGCGGACGCGCGCAGCGGGAGCACCGATTGAGCGCCGAAGGTGCGCCAAAGGTAAGCCCGTCTGCGCCTGTCCGCGCCCGTCCGCGCCTGGCCAGCGCCAGGACCCCTGGCCCTCCCCGCCGAGGCAAGACGACCCGACTGACCTACGGCGCCGCCACTCTCAACGCACTCAATGCCGGCCGGACCCACGCCTGCTGCCGAGCCACCCCGAGACGCACCCACGGACCCTTCACCTGCTGCACCTGCAAGTTCACCTGCCTCCGAACCTGCCCCGCACCCGCCAAGACAAACACCAGCAGCAACCACCTCAAGTGCATCCTGATCAACACCCGCTCCGTCCACAGACACGCCGTGGAACTCTGGAACCTCCTCGACGCTACATCACCGGACGTCGCCTTCCTCACGGAAACCTGGATGAATGCCTCCTCTGCACCCGAGATCGCCATCGCCATCCCGGACGGGTACAAGATCATCAGGAGGGACCACATCTACCAGACCGGAGGTGGCATCGCCATCGTCCACAGGAACACCATCCGCATCACGACCGACGCCAACGACTCCTTCGCCGCAGCCGAACATCTCCACTTCCAGATTCACACCGACCCTAAGACGACCCTCAGAGGCACCCTCGTCTACAGACCCCCGGGACCACGCACACAATTCAGCGAAGACATCACAGACTTCATCAGCCCGCACGCCCTCCCCTCCACCGACTACATCCTCCTCGGGGACCTCAACTTCCACCTGGAGAACAACAAGGACCGCAACACCACCGCCCTGCTGGAAAACCTCGCCAACCTCGGACTCAAGCAACTGGTCAACACCCCCACCCACTACGCCGGCCACACGCTTGATCCCGTCTTCTCTTCCAGCAAGTACATCACCTTCAGCCACGCCACCGGACTCCACTGGACCGACCACAGCTGCGTCCACTTCAGCTTCAAAAGATCCACGACCCACCACCACCCGCAACAGGTACCTCACAGGAATTGGAGCAAGATCACCGCAGACCAGCTCACCGCCTCTCTCAGCCAGAGCCCACCCGCCATCACAACGGACCCCAACGAAGCAGCCCGCAACTTCACACAGTGGCTGACCGCCTGCGCCGACGACCTCGCGCCACTAAAGAACCCTCCCAGCAGACCCAGAAGCAAGAAGGCATCCTGGTTCACCGACGACCTCAAGGACTCCAAGAAGACCTGCCGCACCCTCGAGAAAGCCTGGCTCCTCGACCGGACCACCGACAACATGACCGCCCTCAAACACGCTACCCGCAAGCACCACCAGCTCATCCGCACCACCAAGAAGAAATCCCTGAAGGAATGACTGGACAACAACGCCCACGACAGCAAAGAGCTCTTCACTATCGTCAAGGAGTTCTCCAACCCCAGCACCGGCACCAACGACATCACTCCATCACAAGACCTCTGCCACTCCCTCGCCTCGTTCTTCCACCGCAAGATCGCCGACATCCACAACAGCTTCGGCGCCCCACCCACGCACCCAACCGTCGAACCAACGCCACCCTTCGCACCTGGACCACGGTGACCACCGAAGACACAGCCCGCACGATGAACACCATCCTCTCCGGATCACCGACCGACCCCTGCCCACACCACGTCTTCAACAAGGCCGACTCCACCATCGCACCCCAACTCGGGAACATCATCAACGCCTCCTTCAACACCGCCACCTTCCCGGAGAGCTGGAAGCACGCCGAGATCAGCGCCCTCCTGAAGAAACCTACAGCGGACCCCACCGATCTCAAAAACTTCCGCCCCATCTCGCTCCTCCCTTTTCCTGCTAAAGTCATCGAGAAGATCGTCAACAGACAGCTGACCGCCTTCCTCGAGACGAACGGATCCCTCGACCCCTCGCAGTCCAGCTTCAGAGCCAACCACAGCACCGAGACTGCCCTCATCGCAGCAACCGACGACATCCAGACCCTGCTCGACAAGGGGGAAACAGTGGCCCTCATCCTCCTGGACCTCTCCGCTGCGTTCGACATGGTCTGCCACTGCACCCTAGTCCAGCGCCTCAGCAACATCGGTATCCAAGAGAAGGCACTGGAGTGGATCATCTCGTTCCTCGCCGGAAGAACACAAAGAGTCCGCCTCCCCCCGTTTCGCTCCGAGGCCACCGAAGTCATCTGCGGCGTCCCGCAAGGATCTTCACTCAGCCCCACCCTCTTCAACATCTACATGAAACCTCTCGCAGCCATTGCACGCCAGCACAACCTCAACATCATCTCTTACGCCGACGACACCCAGCTGATCCTCTCCCTCACCAGAGACCCCGACACCGCCAGAACCTGCCTACACGAAGGGATGAAAGACGTCGCCGAGTGGATGAAGGACAGCCGCCTGAAACTGAACTCGGACAAGACGGAAGTCCTCATCCTGGGATCTTCTCCCTCCGCCTGGGACGACTCCTGGTGGCCCCCAGCCCTGGGCACCGCACCCAAGCCAACCGACCACGCACGCAACCTGGGCTTCATCCTGGACCCCTCCCTCTCGATGACCAGACAAGTCAACGCCGTCTCCTCATCGTGCTTCAACACCCTGCGTATGCTTCGCAAGATCTTCCGCTGGATCCCGACCGAGACCAGGAAGACTGTCACCCAGGCACTCGTCACCAGCCGACTGGACTACGGAAACGCCCTCTACGCCGGAACCACAGCCAAGCTACAGAAAAGACTCCAGCGCATCCAGAACGCCTCTGCCCGACTCATCCTGGATGTCCCCCGACGCAGCCACATCTCCAGCCACCTGAGGAACCTGCACTGGCTCCCCGTCGACAAGAGGATCACGTTCCGGCTCCTCACCCACGCACACAAGTCTCTCCACGACCTGGGCCCCAAGTACCTCAACGACCGCCTGACCTTCTACACGCCCACCCGCCAGCTACGGTCCACCAGCCTCGCCCTCGCAGCCGTACCACGCATCCGAAGAGCCACCGCCGGAGGAAGATCCTTCTCTTACCTGGCTGCCAAGACTTGGAACTCCCTCCCCATCCACCTTCGGCTGACCCAGGACCATCTCGCCTTCAGGAAACAACTCAAGACCTGGCTGTTCGAGCAGTAGCATACCCCTCCCCCCAAGCGCCTTGAGACCCACCCGGGTGAGTAGTGCGCTATACAAATGGCATGATTGATTGATTGATTGATTGTAATCATCCTTATCAGACCTCTAGAATCTTTTAATTTTGTCGCAATCTTTTCTTTGTCTGGTTTCAGTAAGTCACTTCTTTGAATATTTTTAACCTTATCTTTTGCTTGTCTTAGTGTTTCCTTTCTGTATCCCCTTTGCAGAAACCTCTCTGTTAAAGCTTTTTGAGCATCATTCAGAGAAACCTCATCACTGCAGTTTCTCTTCATAGTCAGATTCTCTGCATAGGGGATGCTCATCTTCAGTCTAGGAGGATGAAAGCTTGTCGCGTGCAAAATTGTATTGCCAGCAGTTGGCTTTCTGTAGGTACACGTTTGAATTACTCCAGCAGAGATGTATACTTCTAGATCAAGATAGGTTACACTAGTTTCACTGATATTCTCAGTGAATTTCAAATTTAAACTGTTCACGTTGATGTTGTTGATGAATATTTGGGCTGCCTTTCTCGATCCGTCCCACACAATAAACAGATCATCAATTAATCTGATCCATCTTATGACATGATTTATCCAATAGAAGAAATATACTAAGGAAAGTGAACAAGGTGGGATAGAAAAACCTCAGTGAGGAAAAAGAACCCTCAGTCACCAACTAGATAGTTGGTTGCCAATTGTCTTCATTGGGTCCTCATTATGAATACGTAAAATACTACGTAGTTGGAAAAAGAAGTGCTCGGTTAAAAAAGAGTATGGTCTACTCCCCAGATCAGAAAATTATTTTAATGTAGGGGTAGCTCTAACTCTATTAAAAACAATTGTGCAAAATCGGACATATACGAGGTTGAGTCCTTTTAGGACATTTGGTTCAAATTAACTCAACCTCGTATATGTCTGATTTTGACCCGATGAGGACCCAATGAAGACAATTGGCAACCAACTATCTAGTTGGTGTCTGAGGGTTTTTTTTCCTCACTGAGGTTTTTCTATCCCACCTTGTTCACTTTCCTTAGTATATTTCTTCTATTCGATGGTGGTGGTAATTAGCTCTTTATCCTTCCAGTTTTTAACTTTAGTCTGAACCAGTTTTCTACTACTGGGTACTCTTCTGTTGTTTTGATATATTAGTTCCAAGGGGTATAAGAGTGGCCTATTGACCCTTTCTCTCTTGTTGTTGGTCTATGATTTATCCAATCACTATCATGTTCAACTTTGAGCACCTGCTCCTCCCACCAGCCCATATGCAAATTAGCATAACTTGGGGCGAAGCAGGTGCCCATTGCTGTCCCTTTCAATTGTTTGTAGGTATCCCCTCCAAACATAAAGTGGTTGCTAGTGAGGCATTACCTACACATTTCCATTAGCATGTTGGTATACTGATATAGGTTAATTGGCCGTTTGTTTAGGAAATGCCTTATTGCTCTCATCCCATCATCATGGTTAATGCTTATATACAAGCTTACAACATCTAACGTGATTAGAAGGTAGGACTCCTCCCATTTTATACCTGCAATTTTATTCATGAAATACCTGGAATCTTGAATATAGACTGGCAATTCTTTTACAAACGGCTGCAAAAATAGATCTAGCTATCATGAGGTAGGTTCAAATAAACTCCCCATGGCGGAGATGATGGGCCGCCCTGGGGGTTTGTCCTCCTGCTTATGAATTTTTGATATTAGATAAAAGATTGGCAGTACTGGGGACTCAACTTTAAGAAAGGAGTGTTCAGATTGATTTATTAAACCCAAACCTCACCATCTAGACAGATCTTTCACAAAATTGTGTTTTATTTCCACAAGGTTACTTTGGGGTACTTTTTGGTAACACTCCATATCATGTAACTGTTGCATTGCATCCTGGTCATAAGCATCTAAAGGCCAGAGAACCAAGTTCCTGCCTTTATCTGCTTGCTTCACTACTATGTCCTGCCGACCCTGAATCTTCAAAATCACATCAATGTATTTTTTCTCAAAAGCAGATTCTTTTGCCAGTAATTCCCTAGATGACGTTTCTGACAGCTTTCTTAAATGTTTTATCACTAAATCAGAAAACATGTCTATGGCATCTTTAGGAGTGTTTGGGGTGAAGGTGGACTGTGGTTTAAATTCAGTGGCAGGCCTATCAAATATATCCACACAAAAGAGACTATCTGCTTGACTCATAGATCCCATTACACACTCCCCCTCCCCTTCTCTGAGTAACTGCTGGCAATCAAGTAAAAGTTCCATGTCACCTACTTCCAAATTCCCTGGTTCTTCATTTGTCGTCGTTAAGTTTTCTTTGCGGTTCTCACCTTTGCTGCCAAAGAATTTTCTCAGTTTTAATTTTGGAACATACTTGAAAAAATCAATTTTTACTTGAGTATAATTGAAATTAGTACGCTTGCAAAATGTCAATCCTAGTGATAAAATCCTGGTTTCTTCATCGCTCAAGGTTAAATCCGTCAGATTTATAACACTAGAAGAAGGTATTATTTCTTCCAAGCCCTCCGCTGATAATATTCCTTCTTTTTCTTTCCTGATTCCAGCTCCATACCCACTCCGTCTGTTTTTTTGTTTCCTTGATTTTCTCTTTTTTGATTTGGAAAGTTCATCTTTGTGCTTTGAGTCCGGTCTTGATTTAAAGAACCGAACTCCTCAATTATAGATGGTGGGTTTAATACATTTGTTGCCTGGCTCACTCCATCTTCCGACATCGTTTCCACATCTGAGCTTGCTAATGATTTTACTTCCAAAGTGTCTCCCTTATCAGCTGGTGCCCACGCATTTTTCTCTCGGGGACCAGCAGCTTTAGAGAGTCTTTGTTTACGGATGCCGTCGAACCTGCGAGCAAACGTATATATCTGCCCACGCATGTAATCAAGCCGGTCGCGTGGAATTTTGTTGCTTTTCTTTCGGTAATTATCTGCTCATGTTTGGTTAGACGTCCCTTTAAATCCGTATTAAACTTGCTCATTTCAGCCTTTCCCAGGATTTTCTGCAACTCTTTCTCCATTGTACCGATTTCAATTAGTATCTTATCTCTGTCTCTTGAGGAGTATTTAATTAATATTTTCAGCATGTTTTCAGAAGCGTTAGCATTATTCGCCGCCCACTCCTCAAGCATTTCCTGGTCGGCATTTTCGTACGTGGGGGCTGTCAGCACTCTCAAGCCCCTCGGAATCCTCCCAACATCGAGATATTTGCCAAGAGACTTAATCTCCCACCATTTGAATATTTCATTTCGATGTAACTTCTCCAGCTTACGTTTTAATGTTTGTGCATTACTTTCTGACTCCTTCACACTGGAGTCCACTCCATGTTTTGGATCTGCCCTTGCATCCCTTTGCTTGGCGAAAACAGCATTAGCAGCTGCTTCCTGGCTTCTCATTATGGTATCCATTTCAAATATTTCAATTTACAGGGGTGACTGCTATCATCATCAAGATTTATGCAGATAACACCTTCTTTGCCACTTGCTTATTGCGCTCCGCTGGGTTTCATTAACCCCGGCCAGCTCTCCCCCCGCCTGCCAGTTACAGACCGTACCTTTGTTTAGAAGACGTCCTGCGTCTCACTATCAAAGCAGCTTCACGCCAGCGTTTTTCTCCACTCGGCACCAGGTCTTAGATACTTCACACGGCGCATGGGGGCTGCCTCGCAGTGTTCTTTAAAACATACCACCAAAAATGCCGGAAATGTCAAGGATGCATCTTAACGAGGTTGCTTCGGTTATGCCGCTACTCCAGCATCAGCGGCCACAAACTCCAACCAAACCCGATATCTTTTTTTGAAGAATCGGACACTGACACAGGAGCACAATCAGCTATCCAGTTTAGGGTTTATTTTTTCAACGCAGCATGATGCATTTCGGCATACCTGCCTTGTTCACATGGGCAGCCATTAAAAATACACAGTTCTTATACCAGAGGGGAGATTGTCACATGGTCACCAATTAAAATAAACATGGTAAACAGACTATACTTATACCGCGTCTTTCTTACAGCATAGATAGAGTTTTTCTTAGTCACTCTATTTTGCTGTTAAAGGCAGATACAATTTACAGATTGATAAAAAGTACCCCATTTTCAATTTATGTCATTTTCTAAAAAATATATACAATTGATACATATTCTCAATTCATTATTTTTTATCTTTCTTTCTTGCATTACTTCATGCATGACTAAAATTCATTTCAGTCTTTTGTTTCCTCTTGCCTTTGTGCAATTTTTTATGCAAAGTGCCCACAAATATGTTAGTCTTTATTAATATAATTCTGGTGCAGATAGTCTGTTTCCAAAATTTTTCACCATGCACAGAATAATGGGCTAGTTGGCCCCCATGGACCCTCAGTATTCAAGGGGACTTAATCCCCCAACTTAGAACGTGCCAGGGGCGTGTTTGCAGAGTGGTGGAGAAAGGGGGCGTAGCCTTTGTCCACCTCTCAGCAATCCCACTGTGTGGGGCTTAGTGGAGGTAAGAGGTAGGCTAGTTGGCCCCTAAAGGACTCACAGCAGCAAAGGGGACTTCATTCCCCATCCAAGAGCGCACCAGGGAGTGCGTTTGTAGAGTGGTGGGCAAAGGGGATGTGGACTGCTCTACGAACTTAGCAATGCTGCTGTGTGGGACTTACTGGAGGTAATAGAAGGGGTAGTTGGCCCCCAAGGGTGTTCTTGGGGGCCAACTACCCCTCTTGTTACCTCCAGTAAGTCCCGCACAGTGGGATTCGCTAAGACATCTTCGGAGGCCATGCCCCCCTTTCTCCACCATTCTGCAAACGCAACTACTAGTTAAAGAAGTGTTTGCATTGTAATAGGTTTCGCATTTGGAAGAATTGGCGTTGTAAATGAAAAAGGTTTTACTAATGTTTTTTGAAGTGGAATGGATGTACGTTGTGTGTAGTGGAATTATGTGGTATGTTGTGCAGTGAAATGATGTGAATAGAAAGTATGTGGTATTTAGTGTATAGGAATTATGTAGAGTGGGATTATGTGTTATGGAGAGTAATTATGTGGTATGGTAGTCTGTGTTGTGGAGTGGTAACCTCAGGTTTAGTCTTCCTCATTTCCATTGACGCTCAACTATAAACTCAGTGAGACAAAAAAAGAAGGAATCACTGAGGAACCCTTGTGGACCTAGTCAGAGGTATGAGCAGGGCCACTGGAATTATGCGACTGATTAGCTGCACCGACCTTTGCTCAATTATACATTTTCTGCATTAGCCACATAATTAAGCCTGGGCGTAGTAGGCGTAGTGGGGCTACGCGAAGCTACGCGAAGTGGGCAAGAAACTACGTCCATCTACGCACTTCGCGTAGCCCCACTACGCGCCACCCGCCTCCCTCCTGCCCTCCCTAAATACTACCCGCCTCCCTCCCGCCCTCCCTAAATACTTAAATAACACTTTTAAAAAGAATTAAAACCACTTACCTTGTCCGCTGCGTCTCCGGGGCTCCCTCTCGTAAGTGCGCCGCCATCATGGATACTAATGCGCATGCGTGGCCGCCTGCGCATGCGCATTAGTGTCCAAGATGGCGGCGCGCTTACGAGAGTGAGCCCCGGAGACGCAGCAGACAAGGTAAGGGGTTTTAATTCTTTTTAAAAGTGTTATTTAAGTATTTAGGGAGGGCGGGAGGGAGGCAGGTGGCAGGCAACTTCGCTACGCCCACGGAGTGGGCGTAGTGTTGCCTGCTACGCCTACTTCGCAAATGGCGAAGTAGGCAACACTACGCCCACTCCATGGGCGTAGCGAAGTACTACGCCCAGGGTTACACATAATTCATCATCTGCACCCTAATCTGCAGATTGGAACAAAAAATGCCTTGTTTCTAGCTGAAACGGGTCAAACGTTACCAAAAATGCAGCGACAAGTGTTACAGTGTGGTGGAAGGCCCTTTTCAAACCTAGAATAACCACCTGTTACTTATTGCTAAATGTGGGTGTTAAATTGGTACTAATGGTGTGCAAGCCACTCTTGCTTCCCTCTACGCTTCTCTTGCCTCTTTATGCATTTCTGTTGCTTCTTTCTGCACATTTCTTTCTTTTTCTGCACTTCTCTTGACCTCATTCTGCAAATATCTTGTACTTTCTGCACCTCTATTCCCTCTTTCTGCACGTTTGTTGCCTCTTCTGCACCTCTTTTGCTTCTTTCTGCACCCCTGCTGTCTCTTTCTGCACTCGCCTTCCCTCTTTCTGCACCTTTCCTAACTGTTTTTGCATCTCACTTACCTCTTTCTGCACTTTTCTTGATTCTTTCTACAGCTCTGTTGCTTCTTTCAGCAATTCTCTTGCCTCTTTGTGCACTTCTCTTGTCTGTTTCTGCACCTCTCTTGCCTCTTTTCTTTTTGCACCTCTGTTGGCTCTTTCTGCACCTCACTTGCTCCTTTCTGCACTCCTCTTGCCTCTTTATGCACCCCTGTTGCTTCATTCTGCACTTTACATGCTTCTTTCTGCACCTGTCTTGCTTCTTTCTGCACCCTTGTTGTCTCTTTATGTACCTCTTTTGCCTCTTTCTGCACTTTTCTTGCAATTTTCTGCATGTCTGTTGCCTCTTTCTGCATGTCTGTTGCCTCTTTCTGCACTTCATTTGCTTCTTTCTGCACCCCTGTTGTCTCTTTATGCACTCGTCTTCCCTCTTTCTGTACCTTTCCTGCCTGTTTTTGCATCTCCTTTGCCTCTTTCAGTACTTTTCTTGCTTCTTTCTACACCTCTGTTGCTACTTTCAGCAATTCTTTTGCTTGTTTCTGCACCTCTTTTGCAAATGTCTGTATCCGTCTTGCCTCTTTCTGCACCCACTTCCTCATTTTTCCACCTCTTTTGCTTCTTTCTGCACTTTTCTTCCTTCTTTTAGCACTGATTTTGCTTCTTTCTACACCTCTGTTGCTTCTTTCAGCAAGTCTCTTGCCTTTTTCTGTACTTCTCTTGCTTCTTTCTACACCTCTGGTTCTTCTTTCAGCAATTCTCTTGCCTCCTACTGCACTTGTCTTACTTCTTTTTGCACCCCTCTTGCTTCTTTTTGCACCTCTGTTGGTTCATTCTGCACTGCTCTTGCTTCTTTCTGCACCTCACTTGCCTCTTTTAGCACGGATTTTACTTCTTTCTACACCTCTGTTGCTTCTTTCAGCAAGTCTCTTGCCTTTTTCTGAACTTCTATGGCTTCTTTCTACACCTCTGTTTCTTCTTTCAGCAATTCTCTTGCCTCCTACTGCACTTGTCTTTCTTCTTTTTGCACCACTCTTGCTTCTTTTTGCACCTCTGTTGGTTCATTATGCACTGCTCTTACTTCTTTCTGCACCTCACTTGCCTCTTTCTGCACCTCACTTGCCTCTTTCTACAACTCTGTTGCTTCTTTCAGCAATTCTCTTGCCTCTCTGCACCCCTTCTGCAAATGTCTGTGTCCTACTTTCCTATTTCTCTACCTCTGACTTAGGGGTAGTGTTAATCCCCCTGCCCTATTATGTACTAGGGCCTTACAGGGGATGTCATGCCAATCACAGGAGTACCCCAACCCATAGTGTACCATAGTCTATATAGGTGTTACTGTATTCTCAGTGTCTTTCAGGATAACACTGGCTCTGGGCCTGGTTAGTCAGAGTCAGTTACCAGCAGTACCAGTCAGCAAAACGTTGTGGGCACAGGATGACTTTGCAACAAGGCCTCTTTCTGTACCTCTGTTGGTTCTTTGTGCATATCTCTTGCTTCTTTCTTCGTCTTTCTGGACTTCTGTCGAATCTTTCTGCATTTCTTTTGCTTCTTTGTGCGTGTTTCTTCTTCTTTCTGCACATGTCTTACCTCTGTAGGAATAGTTAGAAATGATCATTTAAAAAACCTTTGAAATTCACAGAAAAAAACATAGGTTTCAGGGACGGTATAGTTGGAAACTACCCCACTGCATAGCAATGCAGCCTTTCACCTGCAGCAGGAGTATAACCACTAGGCAGCGGCATTCAGGCGTGAGGTCTTTTAGATGACCTAAAAGACACATCAATGGGGTTTGAGGGACCGAGTGCCCAACTATCTGTTCCTGAGGGTGAAGTGTCTTCTGCCACTATTCCATAAACAGTGGGCAAGCCCAGGTGTGCTATATAAAACTGGCTTGAGGAGCCACACACCTCTTGCAACACACTCTTGTTGTGAGCCCAATGCGTTGCAAGTGTGTCGGTGTTCGGTACAGTTGATGAAAGAATTTAAAATGCTCTATAATTGTTGTTGAGGGTTCTGCATGTGGCACACAGCTGATAAAAGAGCTAGGGGCTAGATGTAGGTAATTGTAAATTACCGATTAGAAAATACCGAATTTTACCAATTCTGTATTTTTGAATCGGTAATTGCAATGTAGATAATAATAAGGTAAAAAATACCGAATCGGTAAGATTCGGTATTTACCAAATCGGTAATTACCGATTCGGTATTTGCCATTCATTCCTATGGGCCTGGAGGCAGGGTGTCACTTTGACATCCTGCTGCACCCCTGATTAGTGCTTGTGTGCACATGTGGCACACATACATGCCCTAAGGGCATGTATGTCTGTCACATGGCACATGTGTAAATGCACATATTTGCATTTACACAGGAATTCCTTATTTACCACCAACCAATAGTTGGTGGTAAATAACGAATCCTTAAAGCACAAAAGCACTCTTTAAAGTGCTTCCTACATCTCATTTACCGATTCGGTAAATACCGAATCGGTAAATGATGATTCGGTAAATACCGATTCACATAGGAAAAGGCTATTACCGGTCGGTAACGGCCGATTTCGGCCGTTACCAACCGGTAAAAGCCTACCTACGTCTGGCCCATAGTTTCTAGTACAGTCGGTCTGAGAGCATCGTCAGAGGTAAAAGGGGGTATAATAAGTCCTCCTAGATATAAGTCAGTGTAGGTGAGTAATTTCCTCTGGTGTGCACACACTCTAGCTCAATCAGCCTGCCTATAGGGTGGGCAGCACTGGGTTGGGCACTACTGGGATAGATGGGCGTATAAGACGGTAAGTTTAGTTCGGCAGTGCATGGCATCCCATGCCCATTTGAGACACTCCACTGTATCAATTTCCCTTTGCGGTGTCTTGTAGTGCTGGTAGAGTGCAGTGGCCTGTGGCCAGGAAGGACAGCATCTAGCTCCACTATTGTGTATCACTGAAATCTTGTAATGTATAGCCAGTAGTGTAGGTATTGAACATGCACACCTATGCATATAGTGACATGTCAGGGGCATTGAGACCCCCTGATGAAATTGAAGTGTAAGTTTTTACCAGGAAATATGGGGTTGTTTGCCAGCCCATGCTTAGGATATCAAATTAGAGTGCAGGCCCTGGAGAAAATGAGAAGTGATCAGCATAGGAACATTATTGATTAGGTACAAGAATTTTGGTAGTAGTTTCATTTTAGTTATTGCCAATCGTCCCGTTAGGGACAGAGGGAGTCTATTCCATATCAGGATATCCTCTTCTAGCCAGGCCATTGTTATCCCATAATTTACCCTTCAGGGTTCCTCTACGTCCCTGCTGAGCCAAATCCCCAGATAATGCATCAGCTCTAGCACCCATTCTAATGGGAATTTCAATTAAACCAGAGGTGTTATGTTGGTGAGTGGAAAAAGAGAAGAATTGGTTCAGTTCATGTGGATTCCTGGGTGGCTGCCAAATCGTATAATCTCTTGTATAATGGGATTAAAGTTTGTCTGTGGGTCTCAGACATAGAGCACACTGTCATCCGCATACATTGACATTAAAGGTTTCTGTGCATGGTGTTGCCTCAGTTCGGCCGCCTGTGGCTCCATTGTGAATGCAAAAACAATAGGGGATAAAAGACATCCCTGGCAAGTGCCATGTGTTATGAGTAACTGGTCTGATATCCTATCCTTTGAACAGAGTCTGGTCGTTGGGGAGGTATATAACAAATGGATAAGACACAGAAACTCGGGCTAAGGCCTAGGTGGGGCAGAGGAAAACATAAGTGTGGTCACTCCAGCGAGTTGGACTCCTTAGAGGCATCCAGCAGTGTGGAAACTGCGGTCAGGCTGGGTTAAATTCCATGGAGCACCGCGAATAGCGTGCACAAATTCTGTGCTGTAGATTGATCAGGGAAAACACCCAATTGGTCAGGAGTGAGAGGCGGTAGAAAACAAGTACCTTTGCATACATTTTGTTATTGACATTAATCATTGAAAGCAGTGGGTAAGAGTTGCATAAATTCACTAGTTTATTAGGCTTGAGAATAGTTACTATTATAGCTTCTCTGAGCAAAGGGGAAGTTCCTCACCAGTCAGGGAGGCCTCAAACATAGTTTGTAGGTGGGGGATCAGCAGGGCAGCATATTCCTTGTAAAAGGAGGCTGTTAATGCATCTAGATCTTGTGTTTTATCAATAGGTAAACTTTGTATGACCTGCTCTAACACTGCCTCTGTAAAGGGAGTCCAGGAATGAGCAATATGAAGCATCAATCCTGAGCAGCTGTATTATCTTTAAGCCTGGGCGTAGTAGGCGTAGTGGGGCTACGCGAAGCTACGCGAAGTGGGCAAGAAACTACGTCCACCTACGCACTTCGCGTAGCCCCACTATGCGCCACCCGCCTCCCTCCCGCCCTCCCTAAATACTACCCGCTTCCCTCCCGCCCTCCCTAAATACTTAAATAACACTTTTAAAAAGAATTAAAACCACTTACCTTGTTCGCTGCGTCTCCGGGGCTCCCTCTCGTAAGCGCGCCGCCATCATGGATACTAATGCGCATGCCTGGCCGCCCGCGCATGCACATTTCTCGTGATTCTCGTGAGTCCTAGGATTGGTTTTGGGCTTTCAGCCCTCATCAGCCAGGATAGCTTGACTCCAGTGGCATGGAGAGCACAGGACCCACGTCTGGGCATACCCATCCCACACAGGGTGACACATGCAAAAAGAAAAATTGAGGGACAGAATGCAGAACAATATCATACATTCACCCCAGTACAGAAATCTGGGCCTAAATCTATTGTTTTTTTGCTCAACATGCCATTCCTGTTTGGACCCAGCCATATGGAAATCAGTCTTGACCCTGCACCCAGTGGGAACAGTCCAGCCCGAACTGCTAGGACAGGTCCTCCCTGGACTGGAAACAAGCATCCTAGGAACCGGTTTTGGGCTTTCAGCCTTCATCAGCTAGGATAGCTTGTCTCCAGTGGCAGGGAGAGCACGGGACCCTTGTCTGGCATACCCGTCCCACACGGGTGACAAATTCAAAAAGAACAATTGATGGACAGAATGCAGAACAATGTCTTACATTCATGTGTTTGCTTGGCACATTTCACCCTAAGTGGGATGGGTATGCCCAGACATGGGTCCCTTGCTCACTGTGCCACTGAATTCAAGCTAGCCTGTCTGATGAAGGGTAATACCCAGAAACTAGTCACAGGATGCTTGTTTCCAGTCCAGGGAGGACCTGGCTTGGCAGTTTGGTCAGGACAGTTCCCATGAGGCACAGAGTCAAGACTGATTTGCATATGGCTGAGTCTAATCTGGGGTGGCATGGTGAGCAGAAGAGCGATGGATTTAACCCAGATCTCTTGACTGAGGGTGAATTTATGATTTATTCAGCATCCCATCCATCATTTGTTTGTGTAGCAAGTGTTGATGTAAAGCATGTGCCCTCCTTCCTTTGCCCGTATATACGTCTCCAGATGTCCATGAGATAATTGTCATTTATGAGGATGTGCAACTGCACAGCAACGTTAGGATGAGGGCGGTGGGTGCTCCTGACTGGTCTACAGCTGGATCTAATACTGCAATGAAGTCCCCCCCCCATAGTCGTTATTTGGGCCATAGATTGAGACAAGTATGATGAGCTGTTGGTGCAATATGCTGGCTATAATAAAAAATCACCCTTCTGTGTCGTTAATAGTTTGGGTCAATCGCCATGGTATGCCCTTGCATATCAGTATAGCAGTTCCACATGCATAATTGTAGTAGTAGGCTATGTGGGTGTCTTTGCACCAACACGCCTTAAGACAGGAGGATGTAAAAGGTGTAACGTGCAGTTCTTGGAGAAAGCATATATCAATGTGATGTCATGCTATGTAGGCATGGACTTGTCTAGATTTACGCTGAACACTAAGGCCCCTCACATTCCAAGTGAGGCATCTAATAGTGGAGGTTATGATGTCTAGAGGACGGGGTCGGAAGCAGGATGTGCAAGGCCCCAGATTCCTATGTTTCTACAAAATATTGACGGAGAGGGTGAGCCTGTCTCATATAGGAAAAATGAGTTAGAATGTCCGGTATGAACAGAATAGTCCACCTAGGGAATGCAGTGATGGCAGTTATCAAGAGCACTGACTGATTAAGGGAAAAACAAGAAAGAACATTAACATATCTTCCCACACCCACCCACTTCAACCCTTAAACATGGTGGAAATTTGGAACCTACCCCCACCCTTAGCCCATTTCCCATATATGATATAGAATATTTAGGAATCGTCCCTGGAGCCAGGAGAACTGCCTTCCTCTTTTCTCGGGCATGGCGAACCACCACATTTTGATCTTTGTAGTTGAGCAGCCAGGCCACAATGGGTCTGGGTGTAGGGCCAGGTGGTGGCCACGGCGCAATAGTGTGATTTGCCCTCTCCATAATAAAAAAGTGAGTACAGGAATTTCCTGAACAGCTAACAAAATATGGTTTCTACGTAGTTTCTATTTTATCTATATTGATGGATTCGAGAACACCAGATTTTTTAATATTGTAGCACGTGAGCGATTGTCCAGATCTTTGTTTTTCACTTGCATAAACTCAAAGACTTTATCCATGCACAAGAGGTGTTTGCTGGTCATAGCATATCCATCATCAGCCTCCGAGACTATGACCTCTAGGTAGTTAATTCTATTTTCATATTTGTCAACCCTTTTTTTTATGCGGTCTAGGAGGTAAGCCATGAGGTCCAAGTAAGCATCCCTCGCATTCCAGCCGGATCACATCGTCAGTTCAGCTCCCCCGCACCGGCCTGATTGCTCAGTACTATGGCTCCCGGGGAAGGCCCAGGCAGGGTCCATCAACCACCATCCCCACTTATGACAGCAGCGAGCTCCAGTCCAGCATCCCCCTCTGGCACTGCTCTTATAATGGGCGGCTCACCCCAACTCAATGGGCCCGCTGCTTGCAGCCATCTTAAGGCTGCGCCCGAGTCAAGCACTGTTTCGCCACTCACCAACCCGCCAGTCCAGATGGATCCTCGACTATCTGGGCTAGGCACATAGAGACAAAAGTGACATGGAGGAGCACTTTGGGTGAGGATAAACGACGGATAATGTTTATGGCTGGCAGAGCCTCTCTATAGAACGGCCATCTTGCTGCCTGGCCAGGCTCAGCCCCAACCAAATTAATTTATTTTAAACATAACACACCCCACAGTCAGCCCCAGGTGTGGCTGTGTGACTAGTTATGGTGGTCTAAGAATGTAAAGTTAAATAAAATAACACTTCATTCTTAGCTTCAGGTTTACATCTATAGTCTCTCTGATTCCCATAGTTGCAAGAGTGGGTGCCAACTTACATCAGTACATGGAAGTATTGAAGTATTTTTTTGTCTTATTTTTGTGATTATCACATGTATAAAGTAGTATATTCAGAGATGGACACGTAGTTGAGTTTGCATAACATTTTGAAACATTTATTGCGATAGAGATGGTAAAAGGCAAGAAATATATATTTGCTAAGGGTCGTCTTTTTCAAGGTCCAGTTTGGTTTGGCGGCTTGAATGAAAATCAGGTTATCTCTAATAAAATGGATGAAGTGATTTAGATAGCTTTTATTAATAGCATCTAAAGTTCAAAGATAATGTTCACCTGGTAGAAAAAACATTTAATAGGTTGTATATACCTTTAATGAGGGCCTCTCACATATACTGTGTAATTGACCATCATTGGCCACAAATGAATACTTATGCTTTATAAGAAATGTAATGATGAAAAATTAGATCCATTTTCTTATAGGTTTGTAATACGTTTTCTCTTTACAGCCTATGTTTAAAGATATTTTTAATAATGGGGGTAATTAGAATATTTTTTGCATAGTAATTATAATTGCTATTTGCACATACATAGAACAATGTGAAAACAATGGTGCAATATTTCATAACAATAATATAAGCTGTGGTGCATGTGAATGAATTACCATCATATTAAATAACAAAACCTATTATTTCTCTCTGTGAATAGCTGCCTACTGGTCCCTTGTTACGTGTGATATTGACAATTATCAGTTTTCATATTGCAGTCTAGGACTTGTAGTTTTGCTTGTGACTATTATCAGTACTGGTTTAACAATCCTAAAATGCAACATGTCCGTAGCTTAAAACCCAGATCTGAATGAAGGTGTCACACATGAGGTGGGGACACATGAAGGTATCTCTGTGTTACTGTGCAAATATAAGTGCAAGTTGGCACTTGAGGAAAGGAGGCTAGTAATGATGCTGGTCTCAATCCAAGTACTGAATCGCTAGCCTCATACCCTTCTTCAGGATTCACTTACAAGATTGACTCTAGTCTGGTAATTACTTTGTTTGATCATTTGCACCTCGCTTAAATACATATCATTAATCCATCTGTAACCTTGGAGTGTGTTCATTTTCTAAGCTCTATAAACATGGTGGGTGAGATAGTGGACAAAGCCTCTGCCACTCAATATCCTTGCAGCCTCTTTTGAGGAGCCCCTTATGAGGCCTCTGTTCCAAGTTATGTGTAAGTCTTCTTTCAGAAGCATTACTAACAGGAGATGATGGAAACCCTGTAGCAGTCTCACTAAAGTATGTATTATTCTCTCTCTTTTCATGTGCTCATTAGAACCTATTATGTCACTGTCATGGTGATGGAATGTGATGGTTTGACTTGAAGAGACGGTTGTTAGTTGTCCCTGGAAGCTGTGGAGCTAGACAGTCATTAAACCAGATGTTCTCACACTTACCTGTCTCAGTGTGATTACAAGTGCTGTGACGTATGCCGTCAGTTTTAGTTCCGTGCACAATGGAACTTTGGACTGAGAGCAGGCTGTGCACTGAGGCACAGAGGCGTTCTGCCAGCTACATACTGTTGCAGAGGATATTAAGATATAGGCAATATCACCATTATGTCCTTTTGAACTTCAAGGTGTAATCGTTGAGCAAACTGTATATGCACTGAGGCTGGATTTTAATGTCTTTATCTGCCAGTGTGATTTATCCTTTGACTGGCTCAGACGCGCTGAGGATGGATATTGATTTTTACTTCCGCTAGTGTGTTTTATCCTTTGACTCGCTTTGCAGTTTCCCTATATCAAGCACACAAGTCAATCTTTCGAATGAATTACAAGTCATAACACTGTTTGTTGCAACTAGTTTATTTTTAAACTGCAATTTGGTAGCGGAGGTTATTTATTATCATACTAAAACAAGATTAGTCTACTAGGAGGAGATTACAATATAGTCTATACCACCATTTCTAATCTGTATAATGTGTGCAGCAGTGTTTTAACCCTTTTCTCTTTCCAGAATTAGGTTAACGACTTGAATTTTTGTTGTTGTTTGTTTTGTTGTTATAGTGGTTAACATTGTGATAAGATGCAAAATGTACACCCCCCCCCCTCCTTTTTTACAGCTTCCAGGTAATCCGCAAATCCAGTGGAAAATATGGTATAGGGCTTTAGTGAAGTATTTAGGTGCCATGGGGGGTACTAGATTTAGTGCTGAGAGGAAAAGATTTATCTTAGAGCATAATTTAGGATTTGAGGGTCAAGCTGTCCTAGAACATTTACCTCCTCTCGATGTTGCTGAAGGTGAAGAGGAGTTGAATGACTTTGATCAAGCAGTCAAAATGTTGGAAAAGCAATTTGATGTGGAAAGTAGTCTGGTGGTAGCCAGACACCATTTTTTAACAAGAGTACAAGACGTTGTTGAAAGCATTGTATCGTATGTTGTGGCATTACGCATTCTTGCTTCTGAGTGTGAATTTTACCATTTTTCATCTCATCTTATTCATGATCAAATTGTAGTTCATTGTAAAGACAAGAAGGTTGAAGAAAATGTGTTAACCTTTAAGAATCCCTCACTACAAGAAACTATTACCATTGTCAAAAGTATTGAATTGTATCAAAAAGCCTCAAAAGAGCTTAAGCCTGAAAAGTGCATAATGAAGGAGCGTAAAGATCAAGGAGATAAGTCTCAAGTAGATAAGGACAAATTACACAGCGAGCAAAAAGGGGGTAGGTACTTGCACAAAATGTGAATTTCCCTCTCATTTTCCAAATTCTCATATTTGTCCCGCTAGGAATGTTTCTTGTCGTAAATGTGGTAGACAAGGGCATTTTGCTAAAGTATGCAGTTCTAGGGGTAATGTCAATGTTGTTTACTCTGTGGAGGATAAAGATGATCCAGAGAGTGAAATTGTGAGTGCCGTGACTGACGTTGTTTTGGTTGCTCGAGAGGATTGAAAAAATTGTGTGATAAAAGATGTTTTAATATTATCAGAAAAAGTGTATCCAAAACACATATACACAGCAATAATGGCTCTCACACAGTTACACAAACAGTATTACAAATGTAAACAATGACAGGTGTAAATAGACAAGTTGTGACTAAGGGAAAATACAAAAAGCAGGTTTTAATACAAAACAGAAACACACAACAAAACAATTGTGTCCTCGTTAATTAGAGCCACATCTTTGGCGTAGATGGCATTTCAACTGATTGATAAATGAAGGGTCATCATCAGGATAAAACGTTAGATGTAGGAGCGTCCACTGAGTTTCAATAAAAATGTCTACATCATCATGAAAAGTGTATCTACATGGAATGTGCATCAAGCACAGGAGCATTCATGAAGTTAATGCAAAAGGAGGCGAAAGCACAAGCTGCTGGTATGTCAAGAAAAATTCTCAAAGGTATTATTAATTAGAATCTGTAATTTTGGTTAGAGCCTAAATTGGCTACGAGAAACTAATATCAGTTCATAGATAGTCCAGCTGCTATGTTGGTTCAAGGGATCCCGGTTGGTGCGCTCAATTAAATGCCTATTTCCAAGCCACCTCGTCCCACCAGCATGCCGGCTCGTGTTGCTTCCCAAACTCTTGCTTTGATCCCTTGAACCAGCATGACCGCTGGACTATCTATGAACCGATATTAGATGATCGGGGTTTATTGTAGCCAAGTTCTAACCAAAATTACAGATTCTTATCAATAATACCTTTGAGAATTTTTCTTGACATACCAACAGATTGTGGTTTCTTCGGTGTGGGGTTTTGGTGGCCTAGGAAGTAATGGTGCCCTGCTGCTTATATGTGTAGTAGGCTACGTATTTCGTGCTTATGGGGCTGATAGGTAGGGGAAACACCCTATAACCCCTAAATATGTGAAGGAGAAGACCCTCCACAGACCAACTAACCAAGGTCCTATGCACACGTATAAAAGTTCTTAATGAGAGTTCATAACGTCATTTCAGCAAAGAAAGTTTAATTGAAATTCAAGTGGATCAGTTCTTTGTTCTTTATTCCATGTAACATCAAAAAGCAACCAGCTAACACGTGTTTTGTCATGGTGGGAAGTATCCCGCGACGTCTTCAGGGCTGTGCTTGGTTTTGTAGCTTCTTATATATCACTCTGCCCGTGATCATTCCAACCCGGCTAGTCAAGTCAAAAGAGACTTGGTTGTTCTGCGATTAGGTTAAATGTAGAGTATCTAAGGAGGCACCTAAATGACGGTGATCCTCTAGGCAAATTGGAATGGTGTGTGTCAAAGAAAGCCCCTAAGAGGTGGTAATCCAGCGTGGATCGTGCTGCAATGCCAGAGAAGGGATAATTAGACCGCTTCGTTAATCCGTTGATCTTTAGCGAGTACGCTAAGGTCTGTGGCGACAATGGGTGCGCTCTCTGCTTCGAGCGTGGACCAGCAGATTGTGCTTTCGCCTCCTCTTGCATTGAATTCATGAATGCATCTGTGCTTGATCCACATTCCATGTAGATATGCTCTTCCTGATGATTTAAACATTTTTATTCAAACTCAGTGGACGCTCCTACATCTGACGTTTTGTCCTGATGATGAGCCTTCATTTATCAATGGGTTGAAAGAAACACCATCGACGCCAGAGATGTGGCTCTTATTAATGAGGACACAATTGTTTTGTTGTGTGTTTCTGTTTTGTTTTGAAACCTGCTTTTGTATTTTCCCTCAGACACAACTTGTCTGTTTATACCTGTCATTGTTTACATTTGTAACACTGTTAGTGTAACTGCGTGAGCGTCAATATTGTTGTGTATATGTTTTTTGATACAATTTTTCTGATAATATTAGAAAATCCTGTTGAAATTTAAAAGAAATAATTGGTACATGGGTATTGGGTGTTTTAATAGTTGGGTAGCACTTTTCTTTCTTTTCTTTATCTTTTTCTTTTTTTACTTCGGGAGGTCTTTTCCCTAGTTTAATTTTTTGTTTAGAATTGCTTCTATTCCAAGTGGTGCACTTGAACCAGTGTTTGGATTATAGGGTTCCAATGTTAGCTACAGGTCCTGCTGTTTTCCTCAGCGAAAGATTTCTCACTGCCCCACTTGCATCTGTCCCTAGAGCAGGAGGTTCCATTTTGATTGACTTGGTAGCTAATGATGCTTTGAGATGTGTGCAGAAAATGTGTCAGACAGTTCCTGTGACCTGGCTAACTCAGGCATTGCTTATAGAGGTATTTTACTTGCCTTGTGATGTCTCTGCTAAGCTGGTATGACTGGCATCCCTGAATAATTTATGCACTAATCTCTTCCTCTTTATTACTGAAACCACATGTGCCAGTCAGACCATGGAGTTGGGCACAAAAAATGTCAATTGTTTCCTTTAAGCCTTGTTTGGTTAAGAGTAGGATGAAACTCTCATAGTCCAAGCTAGCTTGAAAACTACCGTGAGCACTAACTGCTGCAACTGTGGTTTTGTGGACATTGAGCGGACAGGTGCCTGTCAGGGTCTGGAATATTTTGTGAACTTCAGATCAAATAAAGTAAAGAAGCTGTGCTCTCTTAGCTGTGGGGTCCGTTTCTTTTGTTGCTGCAAGGTTGTCAAACCAAACCTTGCATCCCAGGACCACCACCATGCAGAATGGTTGAAGGATGGATGCAGCATAACATGGGTGCCTATAGCATCACTGCACTTGGAACAGGGTGTAAGAATGTTAGTTTCTGTTCAAGGTGAGTGACTTGTAATTGGACCAAACTAGGAGTCTTTTGCAAGAAAGAAAATCACAAAAACTAAGCTTCACTTACTGCCCTTTCGTGGTGCTAGTTTTGGGTTCCTCCAAGGTACTACAAAGTAATTTTGCCTATACATGCATTTCAGAGTCTCTCATGTGCCATCAGTTCTAGGCAGGAGGTGTGATTTGTGCATGAGTTACCTTACTTGGCGTCCAAGCATGATTCAGTACTAATGAAAATCATAGTGGCGTAGGGCTGGGTCTTGAAGCACTAGCCACTCGGATTTCAGCCACTCGATTAGTTGACTACTGGTCTGGACCGTTGCTTTGGTGAGGTGAAGTAGTGGGTTACAACAACCCACATTTTTCCATGAGGCCCATGTGAGAAGTGGGTTACAATGTTTCAACCGCCGTTGCAGCAAGAAAAGTGATGTTAAGGTGTGATGAGGCCCATCCTTGTCATAAAGTTGTTGGGTAGTTCCCTGTATGGTTGTACACCCTTCCCTCTTGTGAGACAATCATAAACACATGGGCAAATATGTACCATGCAACTGCTGATTGCCCATGTTTTCAGCAATCTTTATATATATATATATATATATATATATATATATATATATATATTTTTTTTTTTTTATTTTTTCAAAAGCAAACGTCCCTTGTTAGAGAAGGAGCAGCCGGCCAGCTGGTGCAGGTGACGAGTCAAGGACAAGGCTCGTAAATTATTTGCAATTCAAAGAAAACACCGCACTCTTCTCGGATGATTAAAGCAATTTAATCCAGTTCTGTAAAACGTCCTTCACCTACGCGTTTCGAACAGTAAATGTTCTTGCTCACGGTACCGTGAACAAGAACATTTACTGTTCGAAACGCGTAGGTGAAGGAAGTTTTACAGAACTGGATTAAATTGCTTTAATCATCCGAGAAGAGTGCGGTGTTTTCTTTGAATTGCAAATATATATATTACCTACTGGCGGAATTGGCTGAAATTTTCTGGAAAATGGAACATTTTGTTTCTGAGCAGCCCCTGGAAATTTGGGGGGGGTTCGTCAAGGGGGGGCCGAGAAAAAAGGGGGGTCCCAAAACGTGTTTTTAACATTGAGTTTTCCATAGGGCGGTTGGCCTCACTTTTAGCCCGAACCGCTGAATGGATTTCCACGGAACTTGGCAAAATTGTAGGGACTGGTAGCCCGATGTGCCTTTGCTAGGTCTCAATATATGTGCTTCAGTGGATTTTGAGAAATTAACGTTCAAAAAAAGATATATATCTGTAAGCGCGCTCCAGGCAGCGCTCCGGTTCGCGGACTTGACGCGTAACGGAACTTCGCGTAGCGAAGCTGATTGGCTCTCCGGTGTCTGTCAACATTCTAAACAGTCCGGAGCGGCTGCCATCTTGTCTCTCGGTAGGATTGAGAGACAAGAGGAGGCCAAAACAAAGGGGGAAATGACCATAAGGGGGCATAGTAGATCCTCCCTGACCCCCTAGGTTTAATGTGGAGGCTTTAAAAGGGCCCCGCGGGGCAAAAAAAAATAAATGTTTTTTTTGTTTTTTTGCGTGGGTAGCGCCCGGTTCGCGAACCGGGAAGCGTTCTGGGCAGCGTACTATAAGGAAAAAAGAATGATAGACTTTTCAAATACTGTATGTTAATTGATTGTTGGTTTTGTTGATTATTTTTTTATTTTTTTATTTTTTAAGCAATTATTTATTATTGTAATTGTGTTTCAAAATTTAAAAACATTTCTAACATTTCACTAGTTTATGAATTACATATAAAAATGATTAAAGACTCAAATAATTTTTTAATATTACATATAATTTAATTTTTCGGATTGTTTTTCAAAATTTAATAGAATGTCTAACATTTGACTGTCAGATATGTCCTCTTGTTGAGTGAACATAACTTCCCACATTTGACCGTCATCATAATGAAGTAATGATCCACAGATTCTACACATTGAACTATTTCAAGGTCCCGTGATTCATCCATGAAATCTGAGTTATCTTTGTCCTCAATATCTTTTTCTGTGTTGTTCTCCAGAACAATTTCGAAGGAAATATTCTGCTCACCTTCCATTTTATTGCTGTAATTTGCATAAAAAATAAATATATCAGTAGAGATAGGGCACTGTTGGGTTTAAGTTCAGACAGGTACTTGTGAGTTTATAACAGAGAAGTAATCTATGGGCACTGTATGGTTTCAGGCGTGAAGTAGTACTATTAAAAAGTGCCTGTGAAGAAGCCTAAGTAAATTCATAATTATACCACAGAAACCTAAATCAATCCATAATTATAATAAAGAAGCCTTTCTCAATGTCTAACTCTTACAGAGGGATAGTATATAACTATCTGAAAATGTTTTCAAATTTATAAAATAATATCTCACCTTCTAAAAACAAGTTTAAGTTGTGAGTGAAAATGATCTTGCAATGTAGTTCAGGAAGTAGTAGTCAAAATGGCTGTGTTTCTCTCTCTTCCTTTATATATATTCAGGTACATAACCAATCAAATGTCAGGTAAAAAAAGTAGAAAATGAAAGTAACATTTTAATTGGTTGTCAATTCCAACACTTCAGATGTGTTTTGTGAAGTAATTTACCTCAGGGTATTTAGAGAGGTCTACAGGCTAAATGGTTAAATGGAATTTCAATCAAATTTGTGAAAATGGTAGGGATTGGTATGTAGTATGAGCTAATCTATATTTGGTGAAATTGTCTCCAGTCGCTTTTCTGTAAACTACTTTCCCACCTTTTTTGATGGTGCGCTTCCCAGGGAGCGACCCGGTACGCGAACTGGCGAGCGCCCCGGTACGCGAACCTTAAGCGTTACGGGAGTCCACCATTTTGTGTTTCGGTCGAATTAAGATACAAGATGGAGGGCAAATAATGTTCAGAATGGGTAGAAGGTGGTACAGTAGACTTATCTTGACCCCCTAGGTTTTCTGAGGGTGGCTGAGGAGGCCCATATGTGCGATAAAAAAACATTTTTTTTAAAATTTAGCGAGGTTAGCTCCCGGTTCGCGTACCGGGTAGCGCCCCAGGGAGCGTACTTTGTTGAAAATTAGTGAAAAAAGTTAGAGTAAAATAATAATTGTGAGTGATCAGATGTAGGGTAGCTCTGAGAAGAGCTTTTGGGTTTATGGTACATTTAGGTACTTATAAGTAGGTACCAATGCACAGTCTTAAATTCAGAATGAAAACTCTGTTGCCCTCATCTGAGAAGTGAACTCCATCTGCTCTGTAGATATCTTGCATGTAGTAACGCAAGTTATTGTTGTACAGGGAGCCCATTCCATGGTCTCTCATGTAAGCTGAAACAGATTTGTTTACATGCTTCCTCGACTTCTCAATTTGTGGACAAAATTGGTTTGACCACCTCCATTTCTGTCTTTGGCATATATTTGAATATACCAAGGCAGTATGAGGAAAAAGTGCCATTAATTGCTCAAAGGTGTCCTTTAAAAGCATTTCCAGACCTACCCCAGTCAAAGTGCCCAAATCATTACCTCCACAGTGCACAATTAACAGGTCAGGTTTTGGCAAATGTATAAAGGTTTTCACCAATGGTATCAATTGGTGACATTTTAATCCTCTGTGGCCAAACCACTTAATTTCCACATCTTGTAAATTGAGGTTAGGTAAATTTCTGTTCTCAGCATACCTGTGAGCCCAATAGATGTAACTATGTCCAACAATCCAGACAGAAAACATGGTGAGAGAAGGTTCTCCTGCAGTCAGATGAAGTGTGGCAATGAAATGGCAGTTGAAAAAATAAGAGTTTAAAATGAAAAAAACTGTGGAGTTTCTGTGTTAATGAAGCAGTAACAGTGATTGGTGGATTTTGATTGCTGAAAACAGAAAGTTAGGGTGCATGGATGAGTTCTTTGAAAGATGTATTTTGAGTGGTCAAGAAAAAATCATTAAATGAAAGAATGCATTGGATATGCAGGTGCACTGAGAGTTCAGAGTTCAATTGCAACATTGTTGTGTAAACTTGCAAACACCAGAGGTCTTCCAAGAGGTGGTTGCTATGCAAAAAAAAGCAGAGAGGGCAGAGGGGGGAAGGGTTTTGATTTGAAAAAAAGTGAGGGAAGAGTTTTGATTGGGTGACATGAGAGATATGTGTGAAGAATTACAGCATTTCTGTGCTTTTGATAGCTGCAGACTCTGGAGTGCATACCTTTTGCTCTGCTGAAGACAAATTGGTGTGTTTCTGAGACTGTTTTGAAAGTCAAAGTATTTGCTAAGGTGAGAAAAGATTTCTTTAAGTTAGATAGAGAATAGTGTGCTTTAAGGAGAAAATTATGAAGAAAGTTGTGTTTTTCAAATGTTGCTTTGTCTCAAGTGTTTTACAAATAGATTTTGTTTCTTTGAGAAATTGTAATTGGAGAAAATGTGAAGTATTAGTACTGACAGGGTTTTTTTGTGCATAGGAGCTGTGGAGTGTTTTCAAATTATGACTTGAAAATCGGTTTTTGAGGAAAAGGAATGGTTATAATATTTATGACAAGGACATAATGGTGTATGCTTCTTTATAAGGCAATTGAGTGTCTCTGATGTTATTTTTCCCATTTTAATGTAAGACCTTTCCCTGTGGAGCAAATTGCTTGTAAATATGCTCCCACCTGTGCATGGCAAATTTAGATTTTGAATGTTTGCGTTACATAGCCATGTTAAAAGTGACACAAACATGCTGCAAAGGCAATCAAAAAACGCTTTTATGTGTCTTAAGGACATTTTAAGTCATTTCCCCATGTGCAGTGTTTTCAAATTATGATTTGAAAATCGTTTTTGGGGAAAAGGAATGGTTTTAATATTTATGACAAGGACATAATGGTGTATGCTTCTTTATAAGGCAATTGAGTGTCTCTGATGTTATTTTTCCCATTTTAATGTAAGACCTTTCCCTGTGGAGCAAATTCCTTGTAAATATGCTCCCACCTGTGCATGGCAAATTTAGATTTTGAATGTTTGTGTTACATAGCCATGTTAAAAGTGACCCAATCATGCTGGAAAGGCAATCAAAAAACGCTTTCATGTGTCTTAAGGACATTTTAAGTCATTTCCCCATGTGCAGTGTTTTTCAAATTATGATTTGAAAATCGTTTTTGGGGAAAAGGAATGGTTTTTAAATTTATGACAAGGACATAATGGTGTATGCTTCTTTATAAGGCATTTCAGTGTCTCTGATGTCATTTTTCCCATATTACATTAAAAGACCTTTCCCCGTGGAGCACATTCCTTGTAAATATGGTCCCACCTGTGCATGGTAAATTTAGATTTTGACTGTTTGAGTTACATAGCCATGTTAAAAGTGACCCAAAAAAGTTGCAACGGCTTTAAAAAAACACTTTCATGTGTCTTAAGGACATTTTAAGTCATTTCCCCGTGGGCAGTGTTTTCAAATTATGACTTGAAAATCGTTTTTGAGGTAAAGGAACGTTGTTAAAATTTAGTGCGCCATATGCCCCCAAATTTCTTTTTCAGGGGTGCAGCAGGGTGTTCTTGAGACACCCTTGCACCTTTGGAAAAATTCCTAATTTGCGATGAGCTAATTGCTAATCGCAAATTGCACCTTCATTCCTACGGGCCTCCTGGCCCATGGAAATGAATGGGTAATTTGCAATTAGCAATTTGCTCATCGCAAATTCGGAATGGTAAAGAATCGCTATTTATTCCTTAAAATTCGCTATTTAGGAAATGCAAAATAGTATGATGATACATATGGCGGTTCATCTCTAACAAGATAAGAAGCTTAGGGAAACATTTATGATGACTGGCACAATGAAGTGGACATCACTTACTTCATTGGTAGACCTTTACATGTATTATCTCCTCTGTATTCTTCATCAAGCGTAACTTTCATCTGCAATCCTGAGTAGGCCTCACCTTAAACAAACCTCTGGATAGGCCACACCTTATCGTCATCCTGAATTAATCATTTAAAATGCTAGGGTCAGATTTATGATAGGTGTATGCCTCTTTTGCGCCACTGTGCATCACTTTTCTGATGCAGCGGCGGTGCAAAAGATTTGCTATGAGGCGACAAAATTACAAATTGATGCATTTAGGCAGATGTGTCATGGTGTAAAAAGCACCGTGCCACATGAAACCGATGCAGCAGTGATGCAAAAGATGCACCATGTTGCAAGACAGGCCTCACTTGGGGCCATATGTATCAAGCTAATTAGCATTCGCAAAGGCCGAAATTCTGCGAATTTTGGCCTTTGCGAATGCTAATTAGACAAATGGTATGTATCAAACAAGTTTGATGCAAAATAAAGAATAGCAAAATTTGCTATTCCTTATTTTGCGATTGCACTTAAGGATTTGCAAATTTTGCGATTACTTAAATGCAATGTATCAAACAAAAAATATGCAAAAAATGCCATTAAGGATTTGCAAATTACCACCAACTTCTAGTTGGTGGTAATTTGCGAATTCTTTTCAAAAAGCTTTTTTTCCAAAAAACAAAAGGTGCCATATGACGCCCATACATGCCCTTAGGGCATGTATGTGCGCCATATGCCCCCAAATTTCTTTTTCAGGGGTGCAGCAGGGTGTTCTTGAGACACCCTTGCACCTTTGGAAAAATTCCTAATTTGCGATGAGCTAATTGCTAATCGCAAATTGCACCTTCATTCCTATGGGCCTCCTGGCCCATGGAAATGAATGGGTAATTTGCAATTAGCAATTTGCTCATCGCAAATTCGGAATGGTAAAGAATCGCTATTTATTCCTTAAAATTCGCTATTTAGGAAATGCAAAATAGTATGATGATACATATGGCGGTTCATCTCTAACAAGATAAGAAGCTTAGGGAAACATTTATGATGACTGGCGCAATGAAGTGGACATCACTTACTTCATTGGTAGACCTTTACATGTATTATCTCCTCTGTATTCTTCATCAAGCGTAACTTTCATCTGCAATCCTGAGTAGGCCTCACCTTAAACAAACCTCTGGATAGGCCACACCTTATCGTCATCCTGAATTAATCATTTAAAATGCTAGGGACAGATTTATGATAGGTGTATGCCTCTTTTGCGCCACTGTGCGTCACTTTTCTGATGCAGCGGCGGTGCAAAAGATTTGCTATGAGGCGACAAAATTACAAATTGATGCATTTAGGCAGATGTGTCATGGTGTAAAAAACACCGTGCCACATGAAACCGATGCAGCAGTGATGCAAAAGATGCACCATGTTGCAAGACAGGCCTCACTTGGGGCCATATGTATCAAACTAATTAGCATTCGCAAAGGCCGAAATTCTGCGAATTTTGGCCTTTGCGAATGCTAATTAGACAAATGGTATGTATCAAACAAGTTTGATGCAAAATAAAGAATAGCAAAATTTGCTATTCCTTATTTTGCGATTGCACTTAAGGATTTGCAAATTTTGCGATTACTTAAATGCAATGTATCAAACAAAAAATATGCAAAAAATGCCATTAAGGATTTGCAAATTACCACCAACTTCTAGTTGGTGGTAATTTGCGAATTCTTTTCAAAAAGCTTTTTTTCCCAAAAAAAAAAGGTGCCATATGACGCCCATACATGCCCTTAGGGCATGTATGTGCACCGTATGCCCCCAAATTTCTTTTTCAGGGGTGCAGCAGGGTGTTCTTGAGACACCCCTGCACCTTTGGAAAAATTCCTAATTTGCGATGAGCTAATTGCTAATCGCAAATTGCACCTTCATTCCTATGGGCCTCCTGGCCCATGGAAATGAATGGGTAATTTGCAATTAGCAATTTGCTCATCGCAAATTAGGAATGGTAAAGAATCGCTATTTATTCCTTAAAATTCGCTATTTAGGAAATGCAAAATATTTTGATGATACATATGGCAGTTTATCTCTAACAAGATAAGAAGCTTAGGGATAGATTTATGATGACTGGCGCATCACCAGGGATGTGCCAGTCATCCTGCGCCGCTGTTCCGCCACCCATGGTGTGCTGCATTTACAATGCGGCGCAGCATGGGGCAAAAATGGCACAGATGCGTGACGCATCTGTGCCGTTAAGGTGGCGCATTGCTGGAGTTGTATCGCAAGTGCGATGCAACTCCAGCAAGGCTCAGGGGTGCCCCATCTCCACAATGTTGCGTCAAGACCTATGCCTGCTTCAAGCAGGCGCAGGGTTTTGACGCAGCTTTCTCCTATCTGATTGTAAATGCGGCACACCATGGGTGGCAGAGCAGCGGTGCACGTTAACTGGTGCATGCCTGGGGATGTGCCAGTTAACATAAATCTGCCCCTTTACATTTAAGTATGTGCAGGGGACACAGAGTCGGTGAGGCTTATCCAAGGTTAAGAAGAGATGAGTCCTGTTCAGTGAAAAATTAGACATAGGCTTCACCTGCTCAGCATCGCTGGACATGGCTAAATAATAGCTGCGAAATGTTACTCTTGTTAAACAATTTTACTATTATAATCTCTGAGATTTGTCTCTTACTCTGCAACATCTCATTGTTGTTATCTTTCTTTAAAGATAAAGACAACATCAACATGAGTGACAATCAGCAATCAGTTGATTTCGACCTCATCATTGAACTCGTAATTGAAACATCAGTGGATGTTGATCCCTTGGATGATTTAAATCCTGAGGATGAAGAAGAACGTGATGAGGATGCAGATTTGTCAGAATTATATGACATAGGATGGGAAGCTGACGTGCTTGAGCCTATGGAACTATAAACATTTATTTTAAAAATTTATAATAAATAAAAAGTAAAAATGTAAACCGTTTAATTTAAAAATAAAGACACCTTCAAAAACAGGTTATGTGTAGTGTCTTCAATAAAATATTAAAATATGCTCATAAAATTAGATCAGATTCACATATAAAATAGCACAGGTAAAATGAATATAAATTCCATTTCTTTTCTGCTATTTCTGTATTCTAAATTTGCCAAGCACTAAAAAATCTTCTATGTAAAAATGTCAAGTAGTGTTTTAAGTTTTTGATTACTGTTATTGATTTACTGTTGGGTAATAGTGGTTAATAAAATTTTTTAATATATTTTACCACAGATTCAACTGCAGATCATTTCAAGATTTCAGCATGCCAACTAAAGAAAGACTGAGAAAGGCTGCAAAACGTCAAAGACAGCAGGTCAATGAAAAAAAGCAGCAGTCCTCTAACAAAAAGATTTGTCAAGTCACCAAGAAAGCACCGGGTAAGAGTACAAAAACATTCATAAGAAATCTCTGTAGTAAAAAAAATATTACTACAGAAAATGTTTCAGTCCAGAAAAGGAGAAGCAATTCAAACGGAAAGGAAAGGCCAATGAAAAATGTTACTGCTAGAGCAAGAGATAACTCTGTGCATGATAGTAGAAGGAAACAACAGTTTAGGGACATTCGTAAACGAATGTTCCGCAACAGGATAATTGGGAATTTGTTAAAAAATATTAAGAAAGGTCAACAGAAAGTGGTTTTTTATAAGAGAAAAAAAAAAGTTGAGAAAGTTATTGATCAGGCATTTGAAATTAAACGTAAGTTATTTATTTTGATAATCAATAGAATTAGGAAGCTAAACAAGGCAATTTATGATTTCAAAAGAAATAGTAGATGGAAGAGAATAGTTAATCGTAGTAATTTTTGTGAAGTTTTTTCTGGAGAATGGATGCATAGTTCAAGCTGTGAGGCATTTTTTAATGAGGAGAGTTATTTCCAGGATAATGATTTGGTGCATGCAATTGACACCAGTGGTCGAGCTTATGAAGTGAAAGATGGTTGTCCAGTTGAAAAAGAAAAACTTGTGACAACAGAGGCAGAAGAGGTGTTAGGTAATGAGGTTTTAGGAAGACATCCTAAGGGTCCTGTGTACACCTGGAAGTGTAGTAGTATTTGCAGTGTGCGACAGGATTCCATCAATTTGCTTTGTGATTTTGTACGGTCATTTAATAAGAAAAGTTTGAAGCAGAAAATGAAGTTGTTGCAAGAATTAGATCCTTGCAGAGTGAGAGAAGTGACAGGTTTGCATGGTCATTCACTGGCTTGTCTTTCCAGGAGAGTATGCCAGAGTGTTTTTCATCATTTCAGGATGCTAGCAGTGCATCATAATAAAGTGAGGAAATTAGTTAGAATGTTGTATTATGCTAAGAGTCCAGCAATTATGCTTAAACAATTATGTGCTGCTCTTTTGCATGGTTCTGAAATAGATGTGAAGAATATATGTGAAGAAATTGAGTTTTGTTACTTTGGAAGTAAAGAGGAGAATGTTGAAATTGACCAAGAAGAAGCGGGTAATGTGGAAGATAGTGTACAGGTTTCCAGTACAGATAATTTCCAGAGGGAAATTGCTACGTTTCAGGTCAAATCAAGTGAGAGGCCAAATTTCACTTGTGTGTGTTGTCGACGCACTTATTATAAGAATCAGACTAAGTTAGTGGATTTATATGCAAAAAGTGAAAGGGAAAATAATAGTGAATGGAAGGATTTCGCAACATACTTGATGGTAGAAAATTGTTTTGATTTGGGATTGGATCAACGTGTGTGTACTTATTGTTGTAATAAATTAAATCAAAACCAGATGCCTGCTAGAGCAGTTCATAATAATCTGGAATTGGTTGAGATTCCTTCTGAATTGAAGGATTTAAATACTTATGAATCTATTTTGATTCAAAGTATCCATCCCTTTCAGGCTATTGTAAGAATGGAGCCAAAGACAGGGAAATTGCCTTCATCAGATTTACAGAGAGGATTAAAGGGAAGAGTTGTTTATTTGCCTCTAGATTTGAAGAAAAACATTAACACAATTGGAGTAGAAAAAGTGGAAGAGGAACCTCTGGTTATCTTAGTTAATGGGGTTCCGACAAAGAATAAGAAAATATGGCAAGATTTAGTGGATGTTAGGAAAGTTAAAAAGGCAACATTGTATTTGAAAAAAAATAATAAATACTATAAGAATGTATATGTTGCAGAAGAGGAAGTAAGTGAGGAAGAGGATAGTGATTTGTGTGCTGGTCAAATTGAGAAAGTAGAACCCTCTACTAGTGAAGAAATATATGAACATTATAGTGTTCATCCTTTGCATTCCAAGGAAGTCATGGGGAATGCTATTGAGTTGTTTCAAATGAAACAAGCCAAAGGGAGTCCCATTAGTGTTTGGGAGGAAAGTTTGGAAGCTCGGTGTTTCCCACAGCTTTTTCCAACAGGTCAGGGAGGAAGATATGATGAGCGACCTCATCAAATTCCTGCTTCTGAATACCGGACTTTGCGATTGTATGCAGGAGATGCTAGGTTTCGACAATGCATTCCTTATTTGTTTCATCTCCTGTTTGAAAGCGATCTGTCTGGACTGTCATATGCAGTGAACCACATCTTGAAAAGTGGTATACACATGCAAAACATCTCGGCAAGTGACTTTATGGATAAAGTCAATGTCCAAGACAGTATTTTGGATTCTCACCTGATTAATCTCATGGCGTGTCAGCGTGGTACTAATGAGTACTGGTACCGTCGTCATGGTGATTTAAAATGTATGCTGAGGAATTTAGGAACTCCCACATGGTTCCTCACTCTGAGCTGTGCCGAGTATGGCTGGGAAGACTTACTTGAATTTCTACGAGAGGCAAATGCTAACGTAGAAAACATCGAATTCAAGACACCCGGAGAACTGTGCTCTTTGGATCCAGTCAATGTATGTAGGTACTTCAATCATAGATTTGAAGCTATGATGTCTTTCATCATGAATAAGAAGAATCCACCTCTTGGAGAGGTGTTGGATTTCTTCTGGAGAAAGGAGTACCAAGCAAGAGGTGCTCCTCATATACATATGTTGCTGTGGATCAAGGATGCACCTAAATTTGGAACGGATCCAGAAGACTCAGTGATGAGTTTCTTACAACAGTATTCTACGTGTGCTGTTCCAAACGCAAAGGAGAAGAAAAGCCTAAGAGAAAAAGTTCTAAGTTTCCAAAGCCATCGATGTGGAAAGTACTGTCGTCGTAAATTCAGAAACAAGGACAAGTTCTACACCAAATGTCGTTTCGGCTTTCCACGACCGGTGATTTCTAAAGGAAGAGTAAACAGTTTGATGTCTTCGCTGCGACATAATGTGATGAAGAAATCACCTAAAAACACATACAATTTGAAGAGGAACGAAGAGTCCAAGTACATCAACGACTACAACCCGGTGATTTTGTCCATGTGGAATGCTAACATGGATATACAGTTTGTGGCTGATAACTGTATGGCTGTGGCTCGGTATGTGACATCTTACATCACCAAAAAAGAGAAGACAGAATTGAAGGATATGTGGGAGGACATTTCCCATGAAAAGAGCCTCAGCAAGAAGTTGTACAGTTTCAGTCTGAAGATGTTGTCGCATCGAGAAATCGGAGCTTACGAATGTTCTGACCGGTTGTCTTCAGCAAGTCTCTATGCCAAGTCCAGGAGTATCGTTTGGGCGAGTCTTGGTCTTGCTGCAACGCGTAATCGAGTTCTCAAACCTGTGCGGGAAATTGAGTATTTGGCAGAAAAGGAGCCAAACAGTACCGACATTTTGAAGACCAACATGTTGGATACATATTATCCAAATCGAAGCACTCACCTCGAGAATGTTTGTCTGTATGAGGTTCTTCAAAATTACATATTCAAGAGGAACATCAAAGAAGATACTGAGAAAGGAGTGTATGCTGTAATAGGAAGTGAGGGATGTCTGGTCAAGCAAAGAAAATGCCACTTGATAAACCATCGAAAATTGAGTGGCGAATCTCCTGAAAAAAAGGAGTTTTTCTATTTAGCACTTTTGCAACTTTTCAAGCCTTGGCGTGCAGAAGAGGAACTGCTTGGAGATTTCCTCTGTTACGAAGACTCTTTCAATGCTGCCAAGGAGACCATAGAATGTCCTGCTTTTCCCAAATATGTAGAAATGTTGAATGTGGAAATCGAGCAGGAAGCAACGATTGCAGCCGAGATTGCCAGAGACAGTTCTCAGGACAGTCAGAGTTCTGCTTCATTGAGTCAGGATCCACTAGGAGGACCTGTTATCGAAAATGAAGCTGCCACTGCTATGAATGAAGTGGAAAGAGCCATGGCACATGCTCAGGAGGATGCGGTTAACTTAGAAGAGTTGGAAAGACAACTCAACGTTGAGCAGAGGAAAATATATGACGAAGTTACCATGCAAATTGATCATGGATTAAGTCATGACAAGAAAGAGTGCTCATGTACGTCGTTGAAGCCTGTCCGACTGTACGTGAGTGGAGAAGCGGGAACTGGAAAAAGTTTCCTTATTAAAGCAATTTCATGTTATTTGCAGGAAAGGACAGAGTCATCGCTGTCTTGTGTTGTCACCGCTCCAACTGGACTGGCAGCACATAACATTAAAGGGATTACTTTACATCGTTTACTGATGCTGCCAGTGGAGCATGACAACAAATTACAATATCACAAACTATCTGGAGATTCTTGTTGTGAAGTTTCAAGAGTCTTGAGGAAAATTAAACTTCTTATCATTGACGAAGTAAGCATGGTTTCCAATGTCATGCTTGCTTTTGTGCATTTGAGAATGCAAGAAGTTCTCAAAACAGAGTATGATGTGTTATTTGGTGGCAAACACATCATTGTTTTCGGAGATCTTCTGCAGCTGACACCAGTGAAAGGGCAACCTGTGTTCAAAATGCTCACGCATGAAGATACCAGGAAGTGCCTAGGGAGCATTGGCAACGTCAATATTTGGTTAAACTTCAATTATGCTGAACTGCATGAAAATATGCGTCAGGCGAAGGATGAAGTTTACAAGACTATTCTACAAGATGTTAGAATTGGAAAAGTGACCGAGCATGGGAAAGAAGCTTTACATGCACGATTACTGTCAAATTTATATCCAGAACAAGATGTTGTGCCTGAGAATATTTTTCAGAAAATTACTGAGAACAAATCTGGAATATGTTTGATGCCAACTCTTGCAGAATGTGCCAAATTCAACAACAAAATGTTGCATTTAGAAAAGCAAGAGATTGTGAAACTGGAAGCTATTGACAGAGTAGAGCATATGGGATCAACAATTATTTTGTCTGAGAATTTGAAAACAAAATTGGATTCATTAGAGAAGAGTATATCTAAAACTGCAGGTTTTGAAAAGACTCTGAATGTGTGCTTGAACTGCCGTATAATTTTAAGAAGGAATTTACATGTTGAAAGAGGTCTGGTAAATGGATCAATGGGTAATGTTGCTGATTTTGTGAAATACAGAAATAGAGATGGAATTGAATTTTTAAAAATTAAATTTGATGACATTGAGGAAGTACAGCTAATTGGTCGTTGTTCTGCTAGATTTTTGCTTGTAAAAGACTTATATGTTCGCCGTAAGCAGTTTCCTGTTTGCTTGGCATATGCGGTGACAATCCATAAATCGCAAGGTTTATGTGTAGACAGTGCATTGGTGAATATTGGCAGTTCTGTGTTCAAGGAGGGTATGGCATATGTGGCATTGTCACGAGTTAGAACTTTATCGGGATTGTACTTGATTGAGTGTGATGTCACAAACATTTGTGCGGATCTAGATTGTGTTAAGGAATACAATAGGTTAAGAAGAGAGTATGCGCCACATTTGCCTCAGTATCCTTTGTTTGAGAAACGTGTGGTAGGCCGGGAAACGAAGAAATGTGACCAATATTGGAGAGGTTGTAGCAAAAAGACGAAAAGTCGATGAACCTGAAATTATAAGCAGAAACAAAAAGGATTCTGTTGAAGATGTTGTTGGTTTTCAATTTGAAAACAGTTCTGGTGTCAACTGCTATGCTAATGTAGTGGTTAATGTTTTGTTTTCTCTAGAAAATGTAAAAGAAGAGATTGTAGTCAATTCTGATCAAAGATTTTGCAGTTTGTTAAATTCTGTGTTAGAGAAATGTAGCACTGATAGAACAAACATAGAAAGTGTGTCTGAAATTCGAAATCTGTTAGACAGATGTTCAGGCCAAACACAATTCTCTCAAAATATTCAGCAAGATTGTCAGGAGTTTTTAATGTATATGCTTGATGTATTGCATGATGAAGGTGTAGATGTAGATCACCTGTTTGGGCTTTCTTATCAATGGCAGCATGACTGCGAGAACTGTAGGGTATCAAGTACTACTAGTGTAGACTCAGAAAGATTTATATATTTAACTTTGCCAGACAGTAAATCAGTCTCTTTTAATAAGCTAGTAAAAGCAGCTGATCACAACATGGAGTGTAGCCAATGTAAATCTGAAATGATGTCCACATTATTTATACGAACATATGGCCAGTATGTCATTTTAATGTTCCAACGATGTAGGCCTGATGAAACAAAATTGACAACTTTAATTAAAAATGTTGTGGCTTCACAGTTGTCAATATCAGGAAGGACTTTTGTAACTGCAGCAATTATATATCATGACGGTCCTTCAATAACATCAGGACATTACACAGCTTATTTAAAGTCTAGAAATGGCTGGTCATTCTGCAATGATTCTGTTTTAATTTTCAAAAAAAAATTGCCATATGACCTTAAAAACTCTTACCTGGTGTTTTTAAAACCAAAATTTTAGGGAAACAATCTTGGGATGTGCTCTGAGGAATTTCAAGAAGTTCTAATGGCTCCTACACAATTTGGCCTTGAGGATAAGTGTAGTACAGAGACATAACTTCTTACCATAACAGTTGACATCATCGAAAAATAACTGCACTTTGAATGAGTTCAGAAAAACTGATTCTTTTTATAAGCTAATTGAAGCAGCCAATCAAAACATGGAGTAGAGGGAATGTAAGTCTGCAATGCTGTCTACTGTTTTATATTGCTTTGTGATTAAAAGTGATGTAGAGAATTAAATAATTGTACTAGTCATAGAGGTAGTGTAAATCTGCTTCATAGTAAGCAGTATCAGTGTCATAGGAAATGTAGAACATGACTGAGGAAGAAGGGGAAGATATTACTAGTCCAGGATTGTGAAAATGATCTTCAACATTTTAATTCTGAAAGTTGCGGAAATGCCAAATGACGGGATTGGCTTACAAGAAATCCAAGAGTTATAAATGGCTCTGACAAGATTTGGCCTTGTGGAAACTTGTGGTAGAGAGCAAGAAGTCATTTATTGTATGTAACATGTTTTTCAAAACGATGGAGGTTTTCTTTCAGAAAGTGGCGGGCTGAAAGTAATAACAGCACAACAGAGTGTAAGCTGTTCATAGGACATCCTTCGACGTCATGGAAAGTAAGTTAACTTTAAGGAGTTCTGAATTCTGATTTGTTATGTTGTATGGGTTTTTTAAACACAATCATTTTGATTGTGTTTTTTTTTCCCCGCTGTTATATGATGAATACCTTCAAGTCACTGTTTTTAGTGAAATTTGATACATTCTGAGAACAGCAAAAATAAACCATTTAACATGTATAATTAATTCTGTACTGTTTCCATTTATGATGTACATTTAGAACTGTGTAGGAGGCATGGAGAAGGAGAGGCTTCTGTAAGTGTCAAAGTTCTTGCATACAGTGCTCATATTCTACGTAGTCTTTCATATGATAGACTACATTTCCACAATGAGATACCTAAGCAAAGGAAACACAGGTCATATGATTGTGGAATGAGCAAAAAAAATTGCATGTTTTTCAATTATAACACCTGTGTTTCCTAACATTACACACCACATTGTGTAGATGAGGTTTAGGCATGTTCCTAGAGACAGAGGAGGTCTGACATTTGTTCAAGAGTGCAGTGGACATTACTCACTTCGTTGGTAGGCCTCCACATGTATTATCTTCTCTGTATTCTTCAACAAACCTAAATTCCATCTGCAACCCTGAGTAGGACTTACCTGAAACAAATCTGTGGATAGGTTACACCTTATTGGCATCTTCAAACAATCATTTAAAATGTTAGGGTCAGATTTATGGTGGCCGTGCGCCTCTTTTGCTCCATTGTGGGTCACTTTTGTGTAAAAGATGCACCATGTTGCAAGATAGGTTTCAGTTCATCTCCAACAAGATACCATCAGTTTAAAATGTATATAATTAGCATTGTGTAGGGGGCATGCAGAAGCAAAAGCTTTTATAAGTGTCAATGTTGTTGCATGCAGTGCTGCACTTCTAGGTACTGTTTAATATGCTGGACTACATCTGCACTATGAGATACCTAAGCAAAGGCAACACAGGTGATGTGATTGTGAAATGAGGAAAAGAAACTCCACATTTTTCAATTACATCACCTGTGTTTCCTAAGTTTATGAATGACATTGTGCAGATGAAGTTTAGGTCTGTCCACGGACACAGAAGAGGTCTGGCCTTTGTTCAAGAGTGAAGTGGACATGACTTACTTCATTGGTAGGCCTTCACATGTATTATGTCCTCTGTTCTCTTCAACAACTCGAAATTTCATTTGGAACCCTGAGTAGGTCTTACCTCAAACAAACCTCTGGATAGGACACATCTTATTGGCATCCTGAAGCAATCATTTAAAATGTTAGTGTCTTGCGACACGTTTGTGAGACAACAGCAGTGCAAAAGATGCACCATGTTTTAAGATAGGCCTCACTTCATCTGCTTCAAGATACTGTTAGTTTAAAATGTATATCTTTAGGACTGTGTAGGGGGCCTGGAGAAGCAGAAGCCTCTGTCAGTGTCAAAGTTTTTGAAAAACTGTTTGTCCTTCAATCTTTTCCCTTGTCTTTTCTAATTTTTAAATACATGTTTTAATATTTTTCAAATGTTTGTTCTCTCTTTCACAGATTGAAAGTATAAAAACAAAAAGTGAGTAATTTAACGACAATTATAAGGTAAATGTTTTGTAGTCTTTTCATTACATTTCTATCACATTCACCTACTAGTAGTTCGACAGCTTCATTTCTTTAACCCTCAATTTCCTGCCTTTGCTACTTTCCTCATTCCTTTCTCTATTACCTTCTTACTCAACTCCTTCCACTCTTTTTCTCAGTCCCTCTCTTCTCATAGTTCCTCACTCTTGTTCACTCACTCCGTCTCTATTACTCTTAGTGTCTTTGACTGATCACTCTTTCACTACTTGTTCATAATGCTTTCTCTGTCTAGTTGAAGCACACTAAGGGGCATATTATGAACACAAGCAATAAAATTATTGCTGTTTTTATTGGCAGAAAACTGGTGCAAAAGTGGTTTTAGCGGCAGTTTTCTGCCGCAAAAGCGGCTTTGGTGACATATGTCTGTCGATAAAAGCTGCAAAACTTTTATTGCCTATGTTGATGATATGGCTCTATGTTATTTACATTTCTTTGCTGTTTCAATTAATCTTTTTCTGTTATTTTTTGTTTTCTGTTTTCTATTTTTTCTCTCTGTTATTCCCCATGTTTTAATCTTATTTTGAACATTCACTCACATTCTCCAAGAAACTCTTCTTTGTTATTGTTCTACTCTCTTTTTTTTCTTTCACTTCCTTATCTATTTTGTTTTTCACAATTATACCCTCTTCCGTCTTTTCTTCGGTAAATAGATCTATTAAACAGTATCTCTGGTTTACTCCCTATAGCTGTCTTTCTTTTAACATCACTCTCTGTTTACTTTCCTTATACTTACTGTTCTTTTTTTTTTTTTTTTTTAATTTTTGGTTCGCTCCCGGTTCGCGAACCGGAAAGCGAACGGGGAAGCGAACCAAAAGAAATAGAGCTTGCCAGAGTGCTAAACATTCTAGCAATTTTTTTTGAAAGGGGAGGTAGTTCTGAAAAGAACTTTTTTTTTAATGTTTTTGTTGTTTTATATATTTTTTTTTTTGGAACATTTTTTGTTTTTTTTGTATTTTTTGAACAATTTTACATTTTTTTTGGTTTTTTGGGGGGAAGCAACAAAAAACAGGCATTGAAAAGGGCTCAACAGGAGCAAAAAAAAAATTATTTTTTGGGGCGTTTAGGGCAATTATGATTTTCATAAGCTACAGTTATTAATGTTATGCTCATGTTTCCACAGGAAATAAATGCTCCACAATACAAACAGGTGAGCTTGAAGTGTGCAAAGTTCTCTTGAATGTTTGGCACGGTTTCTTGTGCCTCTGCTCCTGACAACGATATTTGAGAAGTTGACCTGGCCACAGGAGTTGTTGTTGGGTTCTCCTGCATGTCACGTATCTCTGCCCGGCTGTAATTCAATGGATGCCACCTGTTCATGTGCCGATGCATGGTATAGTTCCCATAGCTATACTTTTTATCAGTCCCTCTTGATAACTTCTCTTTGCAAATGAGGCAGGTGACATACCTCGCATTTACTTTCTTCTGCCCTGGAGAGATTGAAAAAAACTGCCAAATGAAACTGGCTTTCCTATGGGAAACCCGGGGCACCTCTTCCAAGAACTGTGATCCTTCTCTCTCCTCTTCCTCTAGTTCTTCCTCTTCCTCCTCTGTGTTGGTGATGACCTGGGGAGGTGGTCCTCTCTTCTCATGAGGAGGTGGTGGTGGTGGTGGGGGTGCACCAGCTGAAGCAACTACTGAAGCCATTGCTCAAGTATGAAATAAGGTCTTCCTCTCACAAAGATGAAAGTCAGAGTGAGGAAAGAAGGAGGGGTTTTCATCATTTGGGAAAAATAATAGTTCTAAACCAATGAAAAGTGTTATTTTTAGGTCACCTGACCTAGCCTTACATCATTTTGAAACTAAAAGTGAAATGAACCAATGAAAAGTTGTATTAACAAGTCACATGACCTGTTACGCTTATGTTACGCTCTGCGGAACGCGCCCCGGATCGCTTCCGGGTCGCTGCGCTTCGCGCCTCGGTTCGCGCTCCGGAGCACTTCCGGGTGCGCTAACGCGGCGCGTCATAAGACGCATTACGCGGCAACGCGATACGTCGCGCTTTCGCGACGCGCCCAGGATCGCTTCCGGGGAGCTGCGCTTCGCGTCTCAGTTCGCGTACCGGAGCACTTCCGGGTGCGCTAACGCGGCGCGTCATAAGACGCATTACGCGACAACGTGATATGTCGCGCTTCCGCGACGCGTCACGATGTTCATTTCTAACGCGGCAGTACCGCAAACGGAACGTTTACCGGTTCGCGGACTGGGTCGCGGCATCAAGGTGAGCTAACGGGAAGCTTCCCGGTTCGCGAACCGGGAGCGAAGAAAAAAAAATATTAAAAAAAAAATTATTAATAAACATATAAAATATATTTTTGGATTTAAAGAAGAATACATTTTACAGCTACAGATATTAGCTTTTAAAAAACCAATGAAATTCACTGAAAAAACCATAGGTTATAGACCATATATAGTTAGGAATTTGCATTTACAAAACCTTGAAAATTCAATGAAAAAACCATAGGTTATAGACTATATATAGTTAGGAATTAGCATTTAAAAAACCTTATTTTACTCACACAAAACCATTGAAATTCCATATATAGTTAGTTGTAATAACTATATATCGCGCATCCGCAATCCACTGCTGATCATATCACATATTACATCATTCATGACATGGTCAGTGACATCACTGATGACATCACTGATGACATCTCAAATGACATCACTGATGACATCACTGATGACATCTCAAATGACATAACTGATGACATCACTGATGACATCTCAAATGACATCACTGATGACATCACTGATGACAACATCCAGTGACTGTATTTTTCTGTAAAGTTAAAATATGTCTTGAGTGGATGTATAAGTGTCTGGATGAAGGATTTAGTAGGTGCATGACTGACTGTATGAGTGAGTGATTAAATGTGTCTCACTGAGTGCATGGGTTAGTGACTAAACTGTCTTAATTTGTGCATCATTATGTCTGTTGTTCTGTAAACTGCTGCATGTGTTGATCAGTAGCTATATGAGTAACTATATGGGTTATTGATTGGTTGCCCAAGTATTTGTATGGGCGACTGAGTGTGTGTGTGGGTGGCTGGGAGGTGTATGACTCTGTGCATAGATGTGTGAGCAGTTGATTCACTAGATGTATGGGTTCAAAAGTGCATGTGGAAACAGCTGTATGGGCGGTTGACTGTGTGCATGAGTGTATTGGTGAGTGAATGGATATCTCAGTGTTACATGTCAAAGTAAGTACATATGTAAAACACAGTACATGTGAGAGTTGACATATATAAATAACTGTGCATAAGAGCCAGTGAATGTGTGAGTGGCTGTATGGATCATTGTGAACTTGTATCAGGGATTGTATAAGAGAGTAAATATGTTTTAGTATATGTTTGAATAAGTAAGGTGTGTATAACTGTATAGTTGAGAAAATGGAGGTATGATTGATTTTTGCATGACTGACTAGGTGTGTGAGTAACTCCATGGATGAGTGACAGTCTGTGAGTGTCTGTTTACACTGAGTGTATCTAAGGTTATATTAGAGTCTGAAGAGGTTAATTGTATTATCACATGAATGATGTCATCAGTGATGTGATCAGTAATGTCAAATGAGATGTCATCAGTGATGTCATTTGAGATGTCATCAGTGATGTCCTCAGTGATGTCATTTGAGATGTCATCAGTGATGTCATCAGTGATGTCACTGACCATGTCATGAATGATGTAATATGTGACATGATCAGCAGTGGATTGCGGGTGCGCGATATATAGTTAGTACAACTAACTATATATGGAATTTCAATGGTTTTGTGTGAGTAAAATAAGGTTTTTTAAATGCTAATTCCTAACTATATATGGTCTATAACCTATGGTTTTTTCATTGAATATATATATATATATATATATATATATATATATATATATATATATATATATATATATATATATATATATATTGCAACACATCCAACTGTCCAGTCGAAATAATGGCAAGCACGCTGGAATCCGTTATAAAAAGATTTTAATGCAAACCCCCCTTCACCCCTGACAGACGTCTTCGTCAGTGTCAGTTTGTGTTTGTAAAGTGACGCCATTTAAAGCCTATCGGCCGAAACAGAAATCATTGACATCGATGATGTACCATTATGTCAACGTGGCGGCCATCTTTCAACGTGTATTTTTCCTCTATTTACAGAGTAAAACATAGGCAATGGCGTAATAAAATAAAGTGCATGGCGCTCATTTAAAAACATTACAGACAACAAACAATTCATAATTCAAGTACACATCATTTTACGTTTTGATACTTTCAGAGAAATGTAGTGCAAATACATTGGGTCCTGAAGAATTCATAAATGATTTTAGTTTATTTAAACCTTATCGGGGTGTATCCCCCTATATACCTTTATTATATTTACATCAGACCCAAGTGTCCTTGTTTTATTTCCTTTCCTTATTATGTAGCCCTGTATGGGCTAAAGTCTCATATTGGAATGTTCAGTTTAGAATGATGTCGGATGAGAAACTTAATTTAAACTTAAACTACAGGGAGTTGTTTTTGTTGTACATAAGTAGTTCAGGAATAAAGGTTAACCATATACATGATCCCATGTGTATGTTCAGAGGTGGACCCACAATTCCTCATCGTTATTCAGGCCCCATGGTGTCATAGTTTTTAAGTCAATGATGTATCTTGACTCCAAAACTCTGAGTGCCCTCTCTCTGTCTCCCCCCGTTCTGAACGATTTACTTGATCGATACAGTAAAAGCTTAATAGATCTCTATTGCTCTGATGAAATTGAGCAAAATGCAGAGCAACCGGATACGACTTATCTTTATTAACGATTGCTCGCATGTGTTCTAATATCCTAAGCTTTGTGGGGTTGATGGTGCTACCTATATATCTTTTCTTACATGAGCACACCAGACAGTAAATGGTATATTCTGAATTGCAATTTAACAGTTTGTTAATTTTCCTGTTGGGTCTCTCTTCGCCTGTTCTACCAGGGTATTCTGAATTTTTTTTGCTCCCTTTACAGGCTTTGCAGCGCAAACAGGGGAAGAAACCGTTTATGTTCGATCGATTAGTGGGCTGTGGTTCTGGAGAGAAATGGCTGCTCACGAGATGGTCAGAGAGTGATTGCAGCGCCGATATGTTATTAACGGCTGCTTAGATAGATGTTTTTTCAAGACGCTATCGGTTGTCAGGATATGCCAATTTTTCTTGAAGGAGTGAACCAGATCGCCTGATTTAGTGTTGAATTTGGTGATCATTCTCACCTCCTCCTCCACTTTAGGCACATTTTTTGGCACCAGGAGAGCCCTTCTGTTGATCAAAGATGCTTTATCAGAAGCCTGTCGCAGTAAGTTATTGGAATACCCCCTATTCAGGAACCTGTCATTAGCATCTTTCTTGGCTTGTTGAAAATCGGTTTCTACTGAACAATTTCTTTTTAGGCGTAATAATTCACCATAGGGGACATTTTTAATCAGACTCTTTGGGTGGTGACTCGCTGCATGCAGAACAGCGTTCCCCGCCGTTGGTTTTCTATAGAGTCTGGTTTGGAGGGTGTTGTTGTTTATGTAAACCTCCAGATCCAAATAACAGATGTCAGTCGGACTTATAGTGCTAGTAAATTTCAGGTTCATGGTATTATCATTCAGCCTGGAGATGTAATCCTCAGCCGAGGTGCGATCCCCACGCCAAATGATAAAAAGATCATCTATGTATCTAGTCCACATTAAAATGTTGTCTGTCCAAGCTTCATTAGTCTCTGCCCATACTACGTGCTTCTCCCACCAGCCCACGAATAAATTCGCGTAGCTGGGGGAGAAGCACGAGCCCATTGATGTACCCCTGGTTTGTTTGTATAGTTGGTTAGAAAAAAGAAAGATGTTGTGATATAAACAAAAGCGTATCATGCTGAGTAACATATTGTTGTATGACCTGTATTTTTCTGGCTTTTTGTCTAAAAACCATTTGATTGTCATTAAACCCGTTTCATGGGCTATACAGGTGTATAAACATCCAATGTAATTAGAAGCATGTTCTCATCCCAACTAATATTGTCCATAATACGGAGAAAATCTTGGGTATCTCTCACGTATGACGGTAAGTCCTTTACAATAGGAGCAAGATATGAGTCTATGAAACGAGATGTATTCTCCAAAAGACTCCCAATTGAAGATACAATTGGGCGCCCTGGTGGCCTTTTAGCATGTTTGTGGATCTTGGGGAGGTGATAAAAAGTAGGCAGGATCGGTGATTCAATATGTAGAAATGCAAACTCATCAGCATTGAGCATGCCTTCCTCCTTCCATTTGATTAACATTCCATGGAAGTCAGTGATACTTTTTACATAATCTGTTCTTTGTATGGTGATGTAGCACTCTTTATCTTTTAATTGTCCATGTGCTTCTTGTTTGTAATGTTCCTTATTGAAAATCACGATATTTCCGCCCTTATCAGAGGGCTTTATTTCGATGGTTTTGTCTTCCTTCAAAGATCTTATTGCTTGCCACTCTTTCCTCGTGATATTGGATGATTTCAAATCCATTTTATCTCTTGATATTTTTTCCAAGTCCGCAAGTACTGCTTCGTTGAAGACATCTATTGCATCATAGGGAGCCAGGGGTAGTTTCTTTGATTTTTTCTTCATATTACTTGGGTCTCGTGTTTTCAATACAGATACATCACCACCTTGTGTGTTGTCTAATCCACTTTGTGAAATCTCTTGAGTTGGAGTCAATAAGAAATTTGCTAAGATGTTAGGATGTTCTTCTGTAATTTCTTCTATTCTATTGTCGATATTTATTTCCTCCGTTGCCTTCTGTGGATGAAGAAGAAAGATTTTTTTGAATTTAAGTTTTCTGATGTATCTAAATAGATCGATTCTTGTGTCTACCAGATTAAATTCACTCTCAGGGCAAAAGCTTAATCCTTTTCTGAGGACCTTTAGTTCTTCTGCTGTCAGTTCTCTTTTCGACAGGTTGATAACATTATTTTCTTCAGTTGTTATTGTTTTTTCTTTTTGTTGCGGTTTGAGGTACTCTGGGTCACTCTCGGTGAGGCAGTCAGTTGCATATCTCCTCTTACCCCTTTTACCCCGCCTTATCCTCCTTTTTGGTTTGGTTGTGGGGGAGGATGACTTCTTTGTTGTGGCCTCTGGCGTGTTTCCTTTATTACTTGGAACTCGTCCAAAAAAGGTGTTGCGCTTCTGTTCTCTTTTATTCCAGGAGCACTATTTTGTTCCCCTTCAGATACTTCCGATTCTTCTGAATCCGTATTACTTATCTTTTTTGCAACTTGTGCGAGTCGTTTTCTGGTAGCATCAAACTTCCGAGCGAAAGTAAATATTCTGCCCGATAGATAATCTTGCTCGTCTCTTTGGAATTTGGTTTGCTTACGCTTTCGAATCCCCAGTTCATATTCCTTGATTCTTTTATTCATAGCGCTTCTCAAATCTTCAATAGCCTTTAAATCTTTTTCTTTCGATATTAAGTCTTCCACAAGTGTGATTTCTTTTTTACATTTTTTGTGATCACTCCATGCATATTTGATTAGCATGTGTACCATTCCTTTCGAGGATTCTGCAGTATACTCCGCCCAGTCCTTTAGTAAATCAGGGTCCGGATTTTCATAGGATGGGACCGTAAAGATTTGAAGTCCCCTAGGTACTCTATCACATTCTATGTACCGTTGTAGAGAGGTGGCTTCCCATCATTTTCGAACCTCTCTCTCTGATAGTTTTTCTAATTTCAGGAAAAGTGTTTTTAAGTTATCACATACTGTTGGTATTGATGTAATAGTGTCCGCTTTCGGTGGTCGATCTATAGCAGACCTAAACATCACATTTGCTGCAGACTCTCTATCTCCCATTAGGTCCTCAGAGCCCGACATCATTCTTCACTTTGATGTGTACTCGTGCGTAATGTAACAACGGGGCGGTGAGTTCTCACTCAGTTTAGGGGTTTGCACTTGTCTGTGGTTCCTTCGGGACAGAGGCTGAGCATAAAAAATGTCAAATATATATATATATATATATATATATATATATATATATATATTTGACATTATATATATATATATATATATATATATATATATATATATATATACATATACATATATACATATATATATATATATAATCCAAAAAAGCTCCGAGCTTTAAAGCACCACTCCACCAGGGTGAGTTTAACAAAATCTTTTATTTAAAAGCGGCCTGGATGCACCAATAATCCTTCGCTCTTCTCCCTGACGTGTTGCAATGCTACCAAGCATCTTAATCTTAGGGTGGCAGTTGGTAAAACCTGGAGCGGACCTCTACATTCATTCCCCATTTGGCACTCACTTCCCAGTAAGCATTCAGGGGTCACCTCGCTGTGTGCCAGCATGGAGAACAAACCAAATACATAACACCCCAGCTCCTTACATTCCACCAGATAAATCTGTGAGCTGTCTGAATTATACAACATTTGAAAATGGGGAATAATCACGGTAATTGGGTATGGTAGCCATGATTTCACTTCCTCACTCCTCAAATACCACAGAAGCACTGAGTGCACCTCCCTCTGCCCCCCGCCTCCCACCATGCCATTTCCATGGCTGCTGATCATCAGCACTCTCAGGCTCACCCCAGGGGTTTCCTTCCCTGCTCCATAGTGACCTTCTGCCTTCATTGTTCCCAGCTCACTGTCTGTTTGCAGTTCGCAGGCAGCTGGGTGCTGCAGGTGGTAAAAAGTTGAATTATTGCCAGGAGGGCAGGGTGATCAGGGAGAGAAGTCCACCCTGGCATGTAGTGTGAGAAGAGATCGAAGCTGCAAATAAGTGCTCGAGAAGCAGAGGGATATATGGGGTGTCCGGTGTGAGATATAGTCTGTGCCCTCTCCCTCTTCAGCTTGAAACCCACACAGCTTGAAACGGGGCAGGGCGGCACTGGACAGAAACATTGTACAGCATTATTGAACAGTCTCAAAAGGGGACCAAAATGCCGTCAGATGTCTCGACTCTAACTCTAATTTCACTTGGTGGTAGGACAAAGCTAAATGCAGTTTTTAAAAACATCTAGCCTCTTTCAATCCTTCCAATAACTCTGAGATTTTGGGTAAGCGATCTGCTTCGCCTAGATCTCTTTATTTAGGCACCGGAGATCAACACACACAACTCAGCCAATATTTTATTCTGAGATGGTCTATCAGGAGCAAAGACCAAGACATCGTCTATAAAAATAGCGATGCCTTGCACCCCTTTGAGCATGCTGACATCACCCTTTGAAAAATGGAAAAACTGAATACAACAATATTGAACAGTCTCAACAGGGGACACAAACACCATCAGATGTCTCAACTCTAACTCTAATTCAACTTGGTAGGCAGAAGCTAAATCCAGTTTTGAAACAATTTAGCCTCTTTCAATCCTTCCAATAACTCTGAGATTTTGGGTGATAGGTGTGCACCAACCCAGATATCTTTATTTAGGCACCAGAGATCAACACACACCCTTATTTTCCCACCGTGATTGCGTGCTACCATCAAAGATGACAACCACAATGAGGAACCTACTTATTTAATTGTCCGTCCCTTATATAATGTATCCAACTCTGTTTCCAAATCTCCACGGATTCTAAAGGGCACATTTCTGACTTTGAGTTCCTAAATTCTATGCTTACATTTCTTAACCTTGCCCAATTCATCAGAGAATACATTATGGTATATATTCATGATTATTTCTAAATCTTGATTATGCTTAATGGCCAGAACCTGTTCACTAGTGCCTAGTTTAAGAATCATTCCGAAAAGTCCTCGGTTAAATTAGCCTAGAATACTTAGTCCCTTGAGAGCCACATAAATGTTGCCTGCAATCTTGAGGCCATTAAATTCCAAAATATTTTCTATATACCCACACAAGTCAATACTGCGTCTTTCATATAACACAGCCTTTTGGGCCGGTGGTAACAAAGGTCTATTTTGTCAAACCTCCTTAACTAATTCTTGTTTAATCATCAATATATGTGCATCAGAATCCACCGTGATCTCAACATAAGGATCAACACATACACTTTGGTCACCTGTTCTTATTACGTCACTTTTGCCAACCAGGACTATGTCTCTCAAGCTTCTTCCAATGCTCTCTTCATCATCCAAAACACTCTCATCCATAACGTAGGTGACCAAAAATGCTCCCTTAGATTTCTGACTTTGACACACTTTAGCAAAGTGCCCCTGTTTGTTACATTGCATACACACAACATTTTTAGCAGTCTTAAACCCTTACCATGCATTAGATTTCCACAACAGAAACACATAGCGTGTTGCAAGAAAAATGATTTAAGTATTTCCCCTTGTTTGCAATCCTTATTGACTTTACTCATGTCAGCTTTGACAACTGGCACTGGATCCACACCTTTGCCATCCAATTCCTTAGTAGATGCTTGAGGCATTTCAAAACTTTTGGCAGTCTTGATAGTAAGATCCAGTGATAGGTTTCTTATAACAACATTTTAGTTTAATGGTTGTATCACAACAATGCCCAATTATTTGATCTTTCACCAACTGATCCGCAAACGTTTTGAAACGAAAATCAGCTGCTAGTCTCCTTAGTGCCAAAATGTATTTAACTACGTCCTCCCCTGTATTCTGGACCCTCTGAAAAATGTATGTCTGAAAACCACAATGCTTGGTTCAATATCAATCCAGTGTTGTCGTTTCTTAACAGTCTCTTAGAATGAATCCATCTCCACCTCCCCTTCCTCCACCTTCACATCAGGTAGATGTTTCAGAAAGGCTCTGCCCTCAAAACCTAAAGAGTGCAATAACAGATACTCCTTATGTTACGGGCAAAAGTGTAATGCCCCAATGGCAATCAAATATGTCTCTAAGGCATCATACCTTTGTTCCATGTAACTGGTGGTTCATAGGAAGGCAGGTGGATGACTTACAGCCTCCATTTTAACCAGAGCTTTTACAGATCACATTTAAAGGACTACAAATAATGAAATGCAATCAAAAGTAATATTAATAATGTCAACACAAGTGCACATTGGCACATTACACAAGCACATGTACCCACTAGCACCCTTATACTAACAATGAGTCTTCGGTTTGACTGCCAGACTTTTGGAGCACTCCTCAAAGCAATAAAAGATATTAAATCACACCAGCAATTTAATAAAAATCAAAGTAAAAAAATACACTGTTTAATTGTTAAATGTCTGTACTTCAATATTACATGTGAAGAAGAAGATCAAACATGCTGTGCACATCAGCGAGAAAATGCTCACCTGTTACAAATGGAGGTCTCTAGTTGACAATGGTTTGCAGCTTTGTCCAAATAGGGACCCTTGCTTCCAGTCAGGGTAAGGGGGATTCACTTCTAAAATAACCCCTGCTCACCCTCTTGGTAGCTTGGCATGAACAGACAGGCGTATCTCAGAGACAGTTTGTAAAGCATTTGTGAATACATACAGTAATACAGTGAAAACACTACAAATGGACACCATAACAGTTTAGAAAAATAACTAATATTTATCTAAACCAAAACAAGACCAAACGACAAAAATCCACAATACAGTGATCACAATACCCACACAAATAGGCGATTCTCTCATTTTAAGTCTCTAGCAGCCAATAACTCCACCTGGAGTCATCACGATGTTGTGACAAATAGAAATCCCAAAGCACGGCGCCGCCGGGCACGAACTCAAACAAACCAACAAACAACAGTACCTTGGAATAAAGACGTTGCATGGCATGGGGTAGGGGATGCTTCATAGAGCGGCATCTGTTCCTCACGACCCCAGGGGAGGCGAAGCCTCTGTTCCTTACTGCAGCGCAGGGGAGGTGAGTCGTCTGTTCCTTACTGTGTCAGGGAGGTGACGTCACCGCAGCGGCGAGGCATCTGGTCCTTATGATGGTGTGGTGTTGATGGATTCGGGAGTCACCCACGTTGAATATCGGCTCCACGTTGATGAAGCACCGGCGTTGGAGTCGATGTGGCGCAGTGTCAGCAGGCGTCGGCCTTTCCACGCAAGTCGGGGCGGTGCGTCGTGCTCTTCTCGAGCGGTGCCCATGGCTTCGATGCAGGTTACAGCGTCACTCGTTGGCGTTGGTGTTGCAATTATCTTCTGTGGCAGCTGAAACAGCAGTTCCAGATGCAGAGAGACAGAAGATGAGGCAAGCTAAGTTTGAATCCCTTGGAGATCTTCTTCCTCAAGTAGATGACAAAGCAAAACTGCAAAGTCCTTTTTCTCCTTTCCTTGACAGCAAGTAGCCAATGTAGGCTAACTCAAGACAGCAAACAGCACAGGGGCAGTATTCATCCTCAGCTTCTCCAGCTCTTTTCCTTGGCAAAAGGTTTCTCTTGATTCCCAGATGTGATCTAAAAGTCTGGGATCTGGGTCCCTCTTTTTATACACCAAAATCCTTTGTTCTCTGAAGGTAGAGAGTGTCTGTACCAGGCCAAAACCAGTTCTGTCCTCACTGGTGCAGCTTCCTGGCAGAAGATGGAGACAGCAGACCAGGCCCATTCAGGTAAAAAGGAAATCTCCTCTCCATACTCTAAATACAGCCTGGGTCCATTCTGCCCAGTCCTGGCTCATCAGACTTCTGGAGCCACAGCACCTCTCCAGCCCCTGTCATTCAAAAGCCAGACATGCAATACACAAACAAAGGCAGAGGCATACTGGATGGTTAGGCAAGAAAATACCTACTTTCTAAAAGGGGAAACAACCTTTACAACGCAACTTTTACAACGCACTACCATTACAACGAAACTTTTACAACGCAACATCCATTACAACGCATGCCATAACAACGCAACCATTACAACGCATGACACTACAACGTACACCACAACAACGCATGTCTTTACAACGCAGTCATTACAACGCATACCATTACATCGCATAACATTACCATCCAACACTTACCCTACTGTTGCACCCCCTGGAGTTAGAATAGTAATTTTTACCCCTACACTATCCAACACCTACCCTACTGTTGCACCCCCTGGAGTTAGAATAGTAATTTTTACCCCTACACTATCCAACACTTACCCTACTGTTGCACCCCCTGGAGTTAGAATAGTAAATTTTACCCCTACACTATCCAATACTTACCTAAACATGCAATGTAATGTTATGCGTTGTAATGGTATGCGTTGTAAAGGTATTATGCGTTGTAATGGAATGCGTTTTAAATGTAGTTTTTTTATTTTCGTTGTAATGGTATGCGTTGTAATGGAATGCGTTGTAATGGATGTTGTGTTGTAAAAAATGCATTGTAAAGGTATGCGTTGTAAAAGTGTGCGTTGTAGTGACATACATCCTTCTAAAAGTGGTGTTTTTAAACACAGAATGTAAAAATTACTCACACTAAAAGATGCACGGTAACATTCTGAGTTCAGGCATACTAAACTTTGTTTCTCTACCTTGTTCCCAGGGCCAGTTATGTTTATAAGATGTTATAAACTAACTCCCCATTCTGTCCTTTGGGAGTAGGTAGCCTTGCAATAGTGAAAAATTAAATTGGCAGTAATTCACTATCAGGACATGTTACACACGTCAGAACATGTCCTACCTTACACATACAATGCACCCTGCCCACAGGGGTACCTTGGGCTATCTTAGGGGTGATTAACATGTATAAAAAGGGCACAGAGGCTCTGCAATGGCAGGTTTGAGTTACATTTTACAGGATGATTCTGTGGGTTGCACAATCAGTGCTGCAGCCCACTAGCAGCATTTGATTTAAAGGCCCTGTGCACACACAGTGCACTATACTAGGGTCTGACAAGTAAATCAAATATGCCAATCATGGAATCACTAATCCATAAAAATATTTTACACAGGGAGCACTTTAGCACTGAATAGCAGTGGCAAAGTGCCCAAAGCATCTAGACCAGCAAAACGAAGTCCAACACGCAGCAAAAACACAGGAGGCAAAGGCAAACATATGAAAGGGAGACCCACCCAATGATACCAGGTCTAACAGCACCCATGTAGGAATTCATATGTCCCTCTTCACTAAGTAATTTTGCCACACCCATCTGTATCTGTGTGCCAGGCAAACCACAAATTAAGCAAAGCACATCAGCGTACAATAACAGATGTCTGTGTCCTGAGTTGTTGCTGTGCGTATCAGTGCTGAACATGCACATTCTTGATGCCAATACCACAACTTGTAATGTGCTGTACGGGTCAGCAAACACACCTGCACCAGTAGTACTATGAACAGTATATCACTGCTCACACGTGGTGCCATTGGTAAACTGGTGTGTTAACCTCCTTTATGAAATGCGCATGGTGCGCATCTACAACCACGTACACCAATCCGCAATGCCTCTATGCAGACCACTTAATGTCTTATGACTGTCGACTGTGAATATCTTGTGCGCTGACAACTTCACCAGCACATTAAACATCAAAGCATATGCTTCACCAGCGCGTTAAACATCAAAGTATACGCCTTCTTCAAAATGGCGGTGTATGCACTGCGTTCCAAAACAAACATATGCGTTTCACCTCCTGCATTCCATGTCGAAAAATGGTGCATCTGTTGTGTGAACAATGCTCAGCGAAGTGTGTCAGACTTATGCGATCCCCAGCCTGTACACCTCACAGCCGCACTAAAACTCACCCACGTAGCATGGTCAGTGACTGGCTGCTGCCCCCCCCCTATGACCACCAACCCCCGGACATATGGACATGAAACATGGTTATCTTTGGAAGGCGGGAGGTCGCAAGACCCCCCGGCCGTATTTATTAAGATATAAAACAATAAATTTTAATTGCACGATAATCAGTTTATAGAAAAATCAGCAGGACATTAGATATAATATTGTCAACAGGTGTGAGAAACTATCCTTAACAAAAACTCTAATACAGATTGTTTCCTAACCGAATCTAACATCCTCATCTGAATTTTGTATACTAACATTTCTGGCCATATGGCAAGGTCGCTAACCGGTGTCAGGTCCTACTAGCTGCGCCTCACCTAAAGATGTGCGCATGCGCAGCCGGGCCCGGTAATTACCCGGTCCACGCCGTGAACTTCATTTACCCACTAAAGGAGGGCCCTTACTCTGCGCCATCCGCTGACGTCATGAGTATGTGCGCGCGGGGTGGCTACCAGCCTAAGGAAAGCGTGACTACTCCCCAACCCGCGCCCCTTTGAAGCACCAGTTACCTTGCCCCTGAAGTTCTAGGAGGGGCCAATGGCCCCTCCCCCTGGGCGGGAACCTCCATAGGATGATGCCCGCCCCCTCAGACCTTAAAATAGCTGCTCACCGGTCATGACCTTACCGCATGCCCCATTCCTAATAAATACGACGACCTATGGGAAAAAATTCTAAAGGACAACTACACTGACTAAGTCAAACATCACGCATAACACCGTAGAGCTACAAAGGGAAAAAGGCATAAACACAATTGCAACACCAATAACATATTTCAGTACCATTCCCTAAAAGGGGAGAAAAATTCTAATAGAAAGCATCAACAGCAAAATACACAATCCAACTACAGTTTACTATGCATGGCAAAATTAGGCTAACAGACATCCTAGCAAATTACACACTAAATCGGACTAGTAAAGCATCAACCGCGTTGTTCCAGGGATGGTGGGTGGGAAAACAAGAAGCCCCGAGCGCAGGGCACGACCGGTGTGGGGGAGCGTCCAGGCAACAAGGGGGTCACCTGGGCGCTCCCCGCTTCTTTATCCTCGAGGGGCCTGGGGGGGGCGGCTACGCCCCCCACCCAGCCCCTCCTGCAACCCGCCCCCCCTGACCCGGATGTCACTTAATGCCATCCTGGTCAGGGAGGGCGCCAACCAATCGGTGGTAGGACGCGCCCCAGAGGACACGCCCCACCACCGAGGGGTACCGGGGAGGGAGCGATCGCCGCACAGCCATGCGGGCGGGGGGGCCAAGAGCCCCTTTTCATTTGGCTCACCCAATATGTCACACGCTGTTATTCCTGTGTGCCACTTTGTCAGATCATCACCCTGCTTCGTCAATATTTGGTCGTTCACATCCGTAACACACGGAGGCAGTAGGCTACTGCTTCCTCCTCCAGGACACATCAGTCCGTGTCAGCAGCCTGCCCAGCACTCGTCACCAGTAAATGGATGTCACAATCAACTGAATAGGACACCCAGGTAAGTTTTGATAGAATTTTTATTTCTGTAGCAACATGATGAACTTCTGGTGGCACACAGCGATGTCCAGCTGTCACCAGTTCAAAGCCAACACAATCTACATTTTTATGTAAAACTTCAACAAGCTCATGCCTGGAGGAACATTCCATTCAGGCCACTACTCAATGTTAATTTAATTGAACTTTCATCAGCAATACATCATAAAGATAATCAGTGAAGTCGGAGATAGAAAAACTTCTATCTACCTGATCACTGTCTTGTTTGAATGTGTGCTTGGTGAGTTAAACACCTTCTTAACTTTAGCTTTTTTTGGAGCCTTTTATACATTTGTTTCAGAACGTTATGCGTTGCGCTCTTAGGGGCAGATTTATGAGGCTCTTGCGCCTCCTTGCGCCGCAATTGCGTCACGTAATGTGACGCAAAGGCGGCTCAAACAATGTACCCTATTTACAACGTGACGCATCTAGGAGATGCGTCACGTTGGAAACCCCTGCGCTATAAGGAGGCGTTCCTGCGCAGGGGGGGGCGTTCCTGCGCAGAAACGCCTCCTAAAAGTGGCTGAGTGAAATCTATAAGATTTCACTCAGTCACTTTGTACGTCAATTCCTTACGCCTGCTTGAAGCAGGCGTAAGGGTGACGCACCATACATTGAAGAGGTGGACCCTGTGCATTGCAGGAGTCATGTCGCACTTGTGACATGACTCCTGCAATGCGCCGCCCGTGCGCCGAGAGATGCGTCACGCATCTTCACTGCCTTGCACCATGGGTGGCGGAGCAGTGGCGCACTGTGGCGCACATTAACTGGCGCATCCCTGGGAATGCGCCAGTTAACATAAATCTGCCCCTTTGAACCTTAGCGTCTGATTTAGAATTTGGGAGACAGGTTACTCTGTTGCAAACGCAACAGAGTTACCTGCCCACCAAAGTCTTGTTCCTCCTGCTTCCTTTAAAGGTAGGTGGGCCCTAAGCTTTCTGTTCATGGAGCCCCCACTAGCTCTTTTAACCTAAAACTCCCTCCGACGGCCCAATGGATAGAGGCCATTGAAGAAAGGGCATTAAACCGCCTGCCCTTTTTAGGGAGGACAATATAATGCCTTGTTTCCTGTCCATTTACACTACGTAAAACAAACCCTGCCAGCGAGGGACAGAAAAATAACCACCTGCCCCACCCAAGGAGGAAAACTCCTAGGCTGTGGGGGTCATTCGTTTTTGTAGATAAGAAACAAACTCGAGCTTTGTGAGTTTGTTTCTAAAAAAAACGAAAACGTTTAAAGGTGGATGACCATGAAAATCAATAGCAGCCATCCACCAAATCTTTTGTACTTTGAAGGAAACTGTTGTGATGTTGATACCTTTCAAGGTATAGAAATGACCTCTTGTCTGGTAGTCCTCTCTAAATTTCGTGGTGAACGTAATTTTTAGGGGTGTGCGAAATTCACATAATTCACTTTTTGAAATAAGCCAAAATTTATGAAAAATAAGTGAAATTATGCAGAATTATGCAGAATGCAAAACTGAATAGAGTAACGAGAGTAGCATGAAATTACCAACATTTTTATAAATACACCGATGTAATTTAAATTTCACCCAGTTCTGGCAATGTCCTTTACCACTCGAATGGATTGAGTACTGTCTGCCAAACCCTTAGGGGCAGATTTACAAGCCCCGTACGCCACATTTGCGGCACCGTTGCATCACTTTTTGTGACGCAGCGCAAAGCCAGCGCCATGCTGCGGGGTATTTACAACGTGACGCATCTGGGAGATGCGTAACGTTGTAAAGCCCTGCACCACATGGGGGCGTTTTGGCGCAGGGGGGGGGGCGTTCCGGCGCAGGAACACGTACTAAAAGTGGCTGAGTGAACGCTACAAGATTTCACTTAGTCTATTTTAAGCCATGCTGCGTCAAAACCCTGAGCCTGCTTGAAGCAGGCGTAAGGATTGATGCAGCAAGTTAGGCACGGGGGCACCCCCAGCCTTGCTGGAGCTGCGTCGCTCTTGCAACGCGACTCCAGCAATGCATCACCTTTCCGGCAGCAGATGCATCACACATCTGTCTATTCTTGACCATGGTGCGCCGCATTGCAAATGCGGTGGTCCATGGTGGTGCAAGAGGTTTCTGCCGTGATGCACAATAACTGGCGCATCCCTGCTCATATGCAGGGATGTGCCAGTTATTGTAAATCTGCCCCTTAGTTTGTACCTAATTTAGTATTATTTTGAGATTCTTTTCATTTTTTAATTTTATGTTTAGTCTTTACTTCATTGAGTGTTATGTTAGATACCTTGATTGTATTCCCTTAATCATGGAATATCCTGAATCTCCTTCTTTTTTCCTCCCTTCTGTTATCATTATTTATCTATCAAAGCAATCAATATTAATGCCAATTAAATTGGCTCCCAATTAGGCAGAGGATTCTATTCAAGGGCATGTGCATTGCGCATAAGGCAGTCTATGGCAATGCCCCCAGATATATTAAAGATAGGCTGATACAATATCTCCCAAAAAGAACGCTGCGCTCATCCGAGGATTCGCTTTTGGTCTGCCCTCGTTATCGCATGACGACCTATGGTGGACGTGCTTTTTCAACCACTTTACCGGCAGTCTGGAATAAATTACCTCTCTGCCTGCACAAAGAACCAAATCTACTGCCCTTTAGGCGTAAGCTAAAAACGATCCTCTTCCGAGAAGCTTGGGGCTTGGTATGATCTGGGCGCCTCTTCTTCTGTACTGATCAGTTTCACATTACAAGCGCTTAGAGACCTATTGGTGATAATTGCGCTATATAAATTGAATAAATAAATAAGGATCTTTAACCCTACCCAACCGCCTTAGGGGCTTCTGCTTACCTGTCAGCTGTAGTGTGTGGTGCTCTCTGTCTTCTTGCTCTTTTCATGTGTCCATGGCTCTAGCACCTGCTGCACTCATCAGGGTTATGTGCATGTAATTGTGCTCAGGGGAGTATGGTGGCCTCACTAATGTGGTGACGTACTTGCCAGGCTCATCATTAATTGCCACTTTAACCTGTTTACCGCGGTGGCAATTCCGCCTTGGTGCAGGCGTTCGACGGATTGGGAGATGCTGCATCGGCCAACGGTCGTGCGCAGCACCCAGCAGGTAGTGCTCACATCAGCCTTTGGCCGACACGAGCATGGAAGGGGTTAACCAAATGGTAATGCTAATTTACTAATGCTGGTGCAGAGTGGTCCTGTGGGTGGTGCTGTAGCCTTTGGACTCTTGCTTGGTAACTTTTTAGGTTTTAGCTAAGAACTGCTTAAGCAGAAATATTGTGTCCAAAACACAAGTACGTATATTGGGCTTTGGCCTAGTTTCTATTAATCGCTTTGTTGTCTAACTCAGGCCTCTGCTTTTGGTTCAGTGACTTTCCTCCTTATTCTTATGTCTATTCTGCCTATGAGCAACAAGGTATTTTCTGTTACCCAGGTAGGGAATGTGCAGCCACTGTTTGAGTAGAGAACCCCATAGAGCAGTAGAGTGCTGTGTATCTCCTTAAGACTCAAAGTTCAATGGAATGTAGCCAAGGTTGTCCATATATTGTCCCTCAAATTCCATACATTATGCTTTCCGGTTTCATTCAGCTAGTAGCTGCAGATTAGACTGCAGTAATTTAAGAATGAATGATTAAAGGTTATCCTGCCACTTCCTGTGCACGTGGACCACCTTCCTGAATCAAATGTCCTCGTGCCAGTTCTAAAAAAGCAAGGGATGACACCAGCCCTTACTCCTGATGCTGTTTATTTGTGAAAAGCAATGCTAAGTCAATTATTTACTGGGTAAAGGCAAATAACAAAAATAATTTGGCAATCTAACCACAGTTATGCCTTTATCAGGCCAACAACACCAGGAACCAACTTGGGATGTCTATCCTGTGACTAAACACTCCTAATGTCATAAACCGGGAAGCACTGATCAATGTTTGTAAATATACTTGGTGTTCTGGTTAGCAGTGGATTATGAATGTAAAGGTGGCACACCATTTAATATGACACTTAATTCTCACACTGTCTGCATTTTCACATACGTTCTGGCACTCTGTAGCCAGGCCACTATTAGTTAGACTTCAGATGGAAGTCATACATCTCTCGGAGGAGAGAAAGAGTGGCCACAGAAGATGTTTATCATTGGGATTCAGCATTCATTGGAACTGCAGTCTTGGTTCAAAGTAGATGTAAGACTTTGGGCCTGATTTAGATCTTGGCGGAAGGGTTACTCTGTCACAACGGTGAGGGGTATTCTGTCTGCCGAAATATGAATCCCATCTATTATTATGGGGTTGATATTAAGGCGGACAGGATACCAGTCACCGTTGTGACGACATAACCCATCCGCTGAAATGTAAATCAGGCTGTTACTCACTAAAAGTTTGCTGTTTTAGTATGTAGCGATGATTAAGCATAATTAAATCAGCATTAAGTCAATACATATTTCTGATAACAATGCAAGTCACAGCAGTCCTATTACTTGTACAACTAAGAAATGTGCTAATTTTTTATGCATTATAAGTCAAGGGTTTATGTTCTAATATTGAGTTATGTGGTGACATCCTAACAAAGCCTGAAGGTCTGACTTTATTAATGCATCCATCATGTTGTATTTTGCACATGTGGGGTATGGTGTTGTTGAAAATGGCTCTTTTTGCAGGGTTATCCACAAACTTTTTGCTTCTTCCTAGAGATGTTTTAAGGCATGGGTAAAGTGGGCTCTAGCCTAGGGACCGAGCCTTTTAAGGAGGGCCCCCTGATAGTTTCAGCTCTGTCCTCACACAGTACTGCCCTAATGACCTTGATTGGTTTAAAGATAGATTGCTTTAAATACCACTTTCTTTTAGTTTAGTTTTAATACAAGCAATACGTGGGTGTCTTCTACAGACACTATGCAGAGAAATGTTGTGTTTGTTTTTCAACCTCATGCAACATCCATTAACAAAGTTCAGTGTAGATCGAAACAGGACTGCACATTTGAGAAACGGCAGTGGCTCACAGAGAGTATTTGCAATAATATTAGTGAGCTGCAGCTATATTACAATGTTGAAAAACACATTACTATCCCTGAATATTAGATGGAAACACTTTAGAATTTGGACTAGTGTGCCCATGTAATCAAAGACAACTTGAAAAAGCTGAAATCATATCATGAATTCAAAGTTGTTCCAAACAGGGGCCCCCAAAATAGGTTTGACCCTGGGCCCCCAAAATCCTTAAGATGTCCCTGTTTCTTCCTCCTATTTTTCCTGACCTGTTTTTGTTGGGTATAGGATTCTTTGCACTTTACCACTGCTTATCAGTGCTAAAGTGGCTATGCTGTCTATGTAAATTATGATTATTAATTAGTCATCCATGATTGGCATATTTGATTTACTGGTAAGTCCCTAGTAAAGTGTACTAAGCGTGCCAGGGCCTGTAAATCAAATGCTACTAGTTGGTTTGCCACTGGATTCAAGCAAGCCTGGCTGAAGACGGCTGTACTGCCAGAAACCGGTCCTCGGAAGCTTGAATCCGGTCCAGGGAAGGCATGGCTTGGCAGTTCGGGCTGGACTGTTTCCATGAGGCACGGGGTCAGACTGATTTGCATATGGCCATGTCTGAACTGGGGTGGCAGAGTGGGCTAAAGAAAGGTGATGGATCAAACCCAGATCTGTTGAATGGGTGTGAGTGTTTGATTGGTTCAGATGCTCCGTCCGTCACCACCCCCTTTTGTACCGCTTTTTTCGCCATAGGTTTGGCAGGGTATGCTCAGACGTGAGTCCCTTGCTCACTTTGCCACTGGATTCAAGCAAGCCTGGCTGAAGATGGCTGTAATGCCAGAAACCGGTCCTAGGAAGCTTGAATCCGGTCCAGGGAAGGCATGGCTTGGCAGTTCGGGCTGGACTGTTCCCATGAGGCACAGGGTCAGACTGATTTGCATATGGCCATGTCTGAACTGGGGTGGCAGAGTGGGCTAAAGAAAGGTGATGGATCAAACACAGATCTGTTGACTGGGTGTGAGTGTTTGATTGGTTCAGATGCTCCGTCCGTCACCACCCCCTTTTGTACCGCTATTTTCGCCATAAGTTTGGCAGGGAATGCTCAGACGTGAGTCCCTTGCTCACTTTGCCACTGGATTCAAGCAAGCCTGGCTGAAGACGGCTGTAATGCCAGAAACCGGTCCTAGGAAGCTTTAATCCAGTCCAGGGAAGGCATGGCTTGGCAGTTCGGGCTGGACTGTTCCCATGAGGCACAGGGTCAGACTGATTTGCATATGGCCATGTCTGAACTGGGGTGGCAGAGTGGGCTAAAGAAAGGTGATGGATCAAACCCAGATCTGTTGACTGGGTGTGAGTGTTTGATTGGTTCAGATGCTCCGTCCGTCACCACCCCCTTTTGTACCGCTTTTTTCGCCATAAGTTTGGCAGGGTATGCTCAGACGTGAGTCCCTTGCTCACTTTGCCACTGGATTCAAGCAAGCCTGGCTGAAGACGGCTGTAATGCCAGAAACCGGTCCTAGGAAGCTTGAATCCGGTCCAGGGAAGGCATGGCTTGGCAGTTCGGGCTGGACTGTTCCCATGAGGCACAGGGGCAGACTGATTTACATATGGCCATGGCTGAACTGGGGTGGCAGAGTGGGCTAAAGAAAGGTGATGGATCAAACCCAGATCTGTTGACTGGGTGTGAGTGTTTGATTGGTTCAGATGCTCTGTCCGTCACCACCCCCTTTTGTACCACTAGTTGGTTTGCAGCACTTGTTGTGCCACCCACATGAGTAGCCCTGTAAATATGTCTCAGACCTACCACTGTAGGGTCTGCATGCAAAATTTTTAACTGCCATGTCGACCTGGCAAGTGCACACACTTGCCAAGCCTTAACATTCCCTTTTCTTACTTGTAAGGCACCCCTGAGGTAGGCCCACAGTACCCCCATGAGAAGGTTCAGTGTATGTGAAAGGTAGGCCATGTACTGGTGTGTGTGAGAACCTGAGAATCTGCTTGAAGAAAAATCTCCAAGGGCTTGTGTGTGCTGGCCTCCTGTTCTGAAGTTTCAGGGACACAAAGAATTCACCACCAGCTCCCCTGGACTCCACTGCTGGAAGTTATGACCTGCCAGAAGGTGCCTATTCCAGTTTTGTGCCTCTGGGGGTTGGTTCTGCTGTTGGGAGCTGGAAGAAACTTAAAGAAAGCAAGAAAAATAACTCTGACGCCATCAGCGATGCCTTGTGAAAAAAGCAAGGACCCCCTGTTATGGATAAATATCCTGGGACAGGGCAAACAATATATGTGAGATAACAATCCCAGGCATACAATATAAAGAAGTGGCACACTAGACAATGGCAAACACACAACTAATTCAATATGAAAAAATACATGTTTAATATGATAAAGACATATAATAAAAATCAATACATTGATCCACATTGATAAAATAACATTGTACTAATACATATGTTTCACAGTAAAAATTATTATTTAAAGAATTGATGGTCTCCTGTCGACGCGTTTCGACATACACACTATGCCTTCATCAGGACTGTAACCATCATATTTCTTATATTAAAAAGATTTTTCATATGATGAACACGTGATTTGGCTGGTATATATATAGGGTAGGTGAATAAAGTTCACACTATCAAAAATGGTCTCTTGAACATCATTATTTTCAAGTTGTTTCTTATTAATGTGGGAAAGCGGAAGACCGATATCTTCAAGTTTGGGATATAATTATCCTCGACGATTTCTAAAAAGTGAAATATTGTATCGTGGTGGTTTTAAATCTGGCTAGAGGCATCCAGCTCAGACGACTAATCGTTCACTCTAAGCACAAAGGGTTTGTGCACGATGTCTCTAGGCACAAAGGGTTTGTGCACGATGTCGATAGTATCGCGCAAAAATGGGTGTATCAGAGCCGGTGATAACTTTGTTGGTTTTCCGCAGCTACTAACCCTTACTTATGGCGCATCGGTCAAAGCATAGAGATGCGGTGTATCCACGTCTATCGCTTCCGCTTTCCACGAAAAACCAGCGATGCCGCCTGTGATGCTGCAACCTGCACCAACACTAGGGGTACCTCTCGTGAAGTTCACAACGCATCGCCCCACCTGCACCACAGCTCCGACGCCCTTCATCGTCTGCCGACGCCTGCAGATATCGGCCTCCTGACGCCTGTGTTTGCACTGACGCCGTCACAGCCAGCGCCTACATCCTGTTATCGTAAAGCCGATAAATGACAAGGGTGACTTCACAAACTCTCCCGCTTCGCTTCTCCTCACCGGAACCGACGCCTCACTGCCGATGCAGCCTAACTTCAGCTTTCTGTGCTTGACATGTCACCTCCTCGCTGACACGAACCCTCTCCTCTGCCGAGACAACCAGGGAACCGGCCTCGACCTCAGCAGCTACGCCTCACCTTCACGACGCCGTGCATCTTCCATAGACTTCGTTTTCCAAGGTACAGTTGTTTGGGGTCCATGTGACTCCGTGCCCAACACTGCTCACCTCGCGGTTGGCACCATACTTTGGATTTATGCCTGTCACTACGTTGTATTAACCCATGGTATAGCTATTTGTTTCCACAAGTGCTATTGTTGAAATAACTGTTCTACAAGTCATATATTGATATGTTTTGGTCTTGTTTGGTTAAGGTAAAGAATCTTTGTTTTTCTAAACTGGTGTGGTGTCCATATGTGGTGTTTTCACTGTTTTACTGTGTGTTTTGAGTACAAATACTTTACACATTGCCTTTGGGTTAAGCCTCTCTGCTCATTCCAAGCTACCAAGGGGATGAGCACGGATTATCTCAAGTGTGTATCTCCCTTACACTTACTAGAAACAAGGGTCGCTCCTTGGACAAAGGAACCTACCTCTGCTAACTAGAGACTGCCACTTCTAACAGGTGTTTTCAGAGGTTAAGGCTTCAGAAATATTTAAGGGGTTATCTGACTTTCTTTACCCATTTTGAGGTGCTCCCTTAAGTTGTGAGGTGAGTGCCTCCAATGCATTTCTACCTACCAGTCTACTTATATTTCAGTAGCAACTGTTGCTAAAGCACAGTGGCGGTGGAGGGGTAGCAGTGGTGGGGGGAGGAGGAATTCATAATAAAAAAACTTACCTGATACCAATTGGCTGGCCACCTCGCGCCTTGGTGCTCTTCCTGCTCCCAACAGTCCTATCGTGGACTCCCCATCCAATCCAGATGCTGCTCTCATGCTATGAGAGCAGTGTGAGGATTCGCCTGAGAGGCCTGGTTTGACACTCGCTCTCACATGGGGAGTCTGTGCCGCTTCTCCACCCGCCTGTGGAACACAGTTGGTTTAGAGAAACCTAAATGTGCATGTCTGTTTGGCCGGCCTAGGATGGCCAGCCAAACAGATATGAGGCATTTACAACTGCCCACCACTCCTCATCTCAGTCCCTGCCCTGTCAACAGAGGATTACCTGGCCCTGCCCTACCCTAGACTCGGATGCATTGTCTGCCAATGAAAAATAAAATGATAATACAATTGTTTTATTATCGTTTTATTTTTCATTCTGCACTAAGTCGTGTGATGCTCCTTCACCATTAAAGAGGAGCGGACTCGTGATATTTATTTAAGTGTAGAATTTAGATGTGTATAAAGTGTTTTTATTTTTTATTTAAGGGACTGACTGGACAGCTATTTATTAAGTGCTGCGTTGCTGAGTTCTGAGTCTCTAGCCCACAACTCCTTCCCTGAGTAAGCCTTGAACTGCTCTGCAGCGTTACCCTTAGAGATACAAGCTTCTCGGGTTGTTGGCTTCAGGACACCAGATATGAAAAGACCCAAGTTGTTACACCTGAGGCCCTGAACAGTCTGACTGCCCTGGACCCTACAACCTAGATTAACACCTGGGGGCAGATTTATAAGCCCCTTGCGCCTATTTTACGCCGCCGTTGCATCACTTTTGTGACGCCAGAGCGGCGCAAAACAGGCGCCACGCTGTGGGGTATTTACAACGTGACGCATCTGGGAGATGCGTCACCTTATAAAGCCCTGCGCCACACGTAGGCGTTCCGGCGTAGGGGTGGGGGGCGTTCCGGCGCAGGAACTCCTCCTAAAAGTGGCTGAGTCACTTTTAAAGCCATGCTGCGTCAAAACACTGTGCCTGCTTGAATCAAGCGTAAGGATTGACGCAGCATTTTAAGGATAGGGCACCCCTGAGCCTTTCTGGAGCTGTGTCTCGCTTGCGATGCAACTCCAGCATTGCGCCGCCTTTGCGGCAGCAGATGCGTCACGCATCTGTCCATTTTTGCCCCAGGGTGTGCCGCATTGTAAATGTGGCACATCCATGGTGGCGCAGCCGTGACGCACAATAACTGGTGCATCCCTGCTGATATGCAGGGTTGCACCAGATATTGTAAATCTGCCCCCTAATATTTAGAGAGTTAAAAAGTAGCAACGCTATGTTTCAAGTGTTAGATTATAATCAAAAGTAAGAATTATTGTAGTGGTTCCAGAGACACGAAAATCCATTCCTATACATCTTTAAATTTCCAAGAGTTATCTGAAAAATTAGCTTTTGATTATTCAATCTAGGAGACTTTAAACAAACCACTAATAGAAAAGTTTAAGTGTGAAGCCATCATCTGCCTAGTTCTCCTTTCAAAGTTTACAGTGACTAAATATTAACGGACCTTATAAATGGCTTGAAAAATTGGAAGGTCCGGTTTTTATTTTTAGATTTGCAACCCTTATCTTATCTTATCTTATACGGAATTTGTTGAGCGCACGGTCACCCAAGGGTTTCATGGCGCTGAAGGAACCAGATGGTAGATGGTAAGTGAAGGGCAGATGGAATAGTGCTCTAACCGTACGCTTGTATGAATAGCCAGGTCTTCAATGCTCTTCTAAACTCTGTCAGCTTGGTGCAGTTACGGATAGGTAAGGGCAGTGAGTTCCAGGTTTTTGGGGCGAGGTATGCGAAACAGGATCCGCCAAGTCGTTTTTTTTTAAATGACGGCCCCGTGAGGAGGGACAGGTGGGCAGAGCGAAGATCGCGGGTCGGTTCATGTTTATTTATAAGTTGGTTGATGAACCTAGGGCTTTTTCCATGGAGAGCCTTGAAAATTATGCAGCCTGTCTTAAAGGTGATCCGATGAGTGATGGGAAGCCAATGCAGGGAGGCCAACAAAGGTTTGGCTGACTTCCTGCGATTGCTCTTGAATATTAGTCTGGCCGCTTGATTTTGCACAATCTGCAGGCGTTTAGCGATGGTGAGGGGGAGGCCCAGGTAGATAGAGTTGGAAAAATCCAATCGCGAGAGAACCAGTGTGAGTACTACCTGGATGAGAGCAGAATGGGTCAGCAGGTGGGCGATTTTTTTTATCTTTCTTAGCTGAAAAAAACAGGAAGAGATCACTGTACCAGCCTGAGTTTTCAGTGAGAGGTCGGCGCTGAGAGTGACCCCAAGGCTTTTAGCTGACTGGGAGGGAGATGGGGGAGTGCCCATTGAGGATGGCCAGAAGTGGGGGCCCCAACTAAGTGCGCTGTTGCTAGGGAGTACCAACTCAGTTTTTCCTGGATTCAGCTTAAGATGATTCTGATCCATCCAGCTCTGGATGTGCAGCATGGTCTTTTGAAATTCCTCGACAGAGTCCGGGGAGTTGAGGGGGAATACCAGCTGCAGATCGTCTGCATAGTTGTAAATAATGACTTTTCTATTTTTCAGAGAGTGCAGTAGGGTTTTAAGGTATAAGTTAAAAAGGAGGGGAGACAGTGAAGAGCCCTGTGGGACACCGCAAGTGGTTGGGAGTGTGGGGGCTGTGAAGTTCTCCAATTTAACAGCCTGGGATCTGTCCGTCAAGAAGGACTTAATCCAAGCGAGAGCCGTGCCGCTGAGGCCGGCTTGTTCGACACGGTGTAATAGAATAGTATGGTCCACCGTGTCGAACGCGGCCGATAGGTCAAGAAGTACGAGGGCTTGATGAATTCCCTTGTCGGCGTTGGTCCTTAGAGTGTTCTGCACGGCGAGGATCACCGCTTCGGTGGAGTGTGCCTGGCGGAATCCCGCTTGGTTGGGTTCCAAATAATCTGATGTTTCAATGAAATTAGATAAGCAACTGGTTACATAGGCTTCCAGCAGCTTTGCGTCGTAGGGGAGAAGGGAAATGGGGCGGTAGTTAGACAGGTCAGATGGATCGGCACCTGGTTTCTTGATTAGAGGGACCAGAGTGGCATTTTTAAAGGAGTCGGGTACTATTCCTTGTGATAGAGAGGTGTTCAAAATGGGGAGAATGCCCAGAGGGAGTGCGGCATAGACTTCCTTCAGTATATGCGGGGGGCACGGATCATTAGGTGAGCCCGATTTTACTCGGTTCATTAATTCCAGTAATTTGGGTGGGTCAACCCTGTCGATTTAATCCTATATTTAAGGATTTCCGGCTTAACCCTAGTCACCTCAAACCCTGTTATCAGAACTGCACAATTAAATATTATTCCTGGGCTTGTATAGGTTCCATATTGCAATATGTATTTGTCCTGTACGTGACTTACAAAATTAAGCAGGATGATAATGACAATCTCATTATTTTAGGAACACATTTGCATGAGTAATGAAGCAGGTACTAAAGGGCAAATAAACCACCGAGGCAAGTGTCTGAATTAATTAAGATTGTCTAGCTGATTAGATAAAAAATGCAATCAAGAAATGCACATCAATATCCTCCAAATACAGTTTTTTTCTATTTCATTCCCGAGTGAAACTGGAAGTTTATTAGAAAGTTACTCCAGAACAGAAACTGATAATCAAAACATGTTGAAATATTTTGCCTTATTTTGTTGTGAAGAGACACCTGCCATCCTTCCATGCATTGGTACGGAAAACAGTACCCTATGTTGTGTTACATCTTGTGCACGTTCTAGATATGCCCTTCAGGAAACTCTTGAAAACTAAGTTATTCAGTGTGGCTTTTGCTAACTTATAGGCAGGGCCACTGGAATTATGCGACAGGGGAGGACCAAATTATGTGGCTGAGTTTAGCAAATGTCGTGACAAGAAAAAGACAAATTATGCAGCACAATGAGGCACATTTTGCGATAGTATTACTTCATTATATTGACATTTTTACACTTGTTAACACTGGGCATTGGTTGCACATCATTGGTAACAGTATTACACACAAATATTGCAATAAGCAACAGAATGGTGACTTATCAATTTTTACAAAGGGCCTTCCATTGCACAACAACTCGTGTTGCTGCATATTTAGTAACCTTTGAACCGTTTGAAATAAAAACAATTGTATTTTTGTTAAAATGATGAATTATGCGGCAAATGGGGCACATGGGGCTATATTTCAAACTGCGTTAGCCTCTCACTATATCACCGTTATTGACATTACATTTCCCTCGCAGAGTACTCTGAAGTAGCCAGGAAACGACATGTAGCACTATACACAATTCATAAGTAATTAGTGAAATAAATCAATATGGCAGCCCACCTCTTCTGTTTGAGCAATCAAAGAATCAGTGTTAGATGAGATATTGTGCCTGATTATGAATATCATGGGCCCTGCCAATTGGTAATGTCAACACAGGTGCATATCGAACATGGCTTCCGTTTCCGGGTTGAATAGTGTAGAACTCTTTCAAGTGCTTGTTTTTTGGGACAACAATGAGCTCAGCCACCTGCCTCATTTTTGCAATGGCTCAATTGGCCATTCCTACCTGGGTGCTGCCAAACATTGCACACTTCAAGTGCTGAATAGAAAAAACTGCATTGAATTGCAGTCATTCTTCACTGGGTGCTGGTATTTCAGAACACTGTGGCAGTATCGCCCCAAAGGCCTCAGCTGTGGCTAGCAGGTTTTGTTTTACACACCAAAATGCTCAGGGGGCGACTAAGATGCCCCCTGCATCCAATTGCAAATATGTCAGCCGTACATTTGCAAAATGCATACAATATTCTCAGTCATACACATCACTCTGACCACATGCAGGGGCGTGATGAAGGCCCTGGCAGCCCTTCTGGCATAGGGTGGCTTCCAACTCTTCAGGGGGGCCCCCGTTAGGCCTAAGGCCAAAGAATATCTGTGAGATATGGGAGACTCAGGGGCCCCTATCACATTCTGTAGGAGGTCGACACCATGTTGCATTTCGACACTGACCACATAGTGTGGTGAAATAAAAGGAACTTGTAGTCCATTTTCCTATGCGAATCATGAAGGCTCCTCAGCACATTAGGGATCCCGCAAAATGAGAATGAATATCATGTTTGTCGTTACTCATCCTAAAGCTTGGTACCTTGCCTCTATCAGAAAGGTAAAGGCGCTATAAGGGTGAAGGAGAAGGGTGAATCCAAAGAAGCCTCCTTTCAATCACTAGGGCAGCCTCCCTTGAGGATCTGATGCAGCCATTGGGTGAGATTAATGGAAACTCTAATAATACATGTGTATCCCTGAAAACAGGATCTCTGGCAAGGCAAACACATTTTTAACTCTACTCTACACATACGCCAACTGCGTAGAAGATATGAGAGCGCCAATCAACATTTGGTTTGACAAGTCACCACCATTTAACCAATTTTCATAAATACAGAGGCATATCCACAAAGAAATGATGCAGCGCGGCTTCATTTAAAAAACACATGGATGTGACGTATTCCCAAGAATACGATGCACACCTGTGTTGATGTAGATGCCTAGTGCGAACGCAGATTCCCTTGCACCACGGTGCAAAGATGCCTGCGTTGCAGGGATGATTGTTTATGTGCAGGAAGTGAAACCTTTCGGCACATAAACAATCATTAAAGGCAATTTGCTCCTTCTACTTGTGCTGCACACATAGAAAGAGCGAAAAACGAGTAGAAATAAAAGTATTTCTCCTTGTTGCACCACTCTGGCGATGCCTTAGATTTACAGATCCTTGTGAATCTGGTGCAGCATCAAAAAGCAATGGGTGTTGTAGTGGAATACCCACAGCAACACCCATTGCACACCCCTGAGGGAGCCGAGTTCCACGTTCTAGACTTACTCTGGAACCCCAGGTCAATGGGTCTTTGTTGCCTACTAGTAAGTCTGGAGGGGAGAGGAAATCATTAGCCAATTATACATTACAGTTCCAATGAACCATGACTCAGAAGAATCACAGACTCCCAAATCAAAGTTTTAGTTAGTGTATTACAAAGCCAAGAAAAACTGGACTTACTTCACGACAAGAGTGTAAAGGTACATGAGCACTAATACAAACGCAAACCTACGAAAGAAATGTAGGCTGTTCAACATGCACAGAGTGATCAATTCAAGTATCAACAAACAGATAATTTCTGCGCTAACATTTAGAGCCTTCTTCCTTGGCAATGCGTAGACAAAAACATTAATCTGTCCCTACACTACTGCTAGCGTAACATTCCTACCTAACATATTCCAAGGCAAGTCCTCAGAAAGGTGTCAATAAGTCTTCTTAAGAAGCATACTCATGTTGAATGGGTTGAGTAGCTTAAAGCTTTGGAGCTCGTTCTAAGATGCTCCCCTCTCTCCTAGTATGGAATAAATCCCCGGATTCTGTCCCTAACCCAATATGAAAGGCGGAAATCAAACCCCTAAATACATCATGAGACTGCCACATCCATTCAAACCCCTCCTTATAAGTAACTTTCCATGAGGCATCAGTGCTTCCAGGCTCTTGCTGGATGACCTTGATTCCCAGGCCTTCTCCGATGAGAAAGAACACCTCATACATTATCAGCGCCACTATTCAAAGGCATCCTCTCCTCCCTATGTCTGTTTTACTCCTAAAACGAAGACGTTATTCTAACTAACGAAGTTGAATTCTTGCACTTGCAACAGAAGCGTGAATAGAGGAAAATTCCACATGCAAATGAATTCTATTAGCAACCTTCAACGTGAGAGAGGACAGAGAGAGAAACGAAAGTTAGGCCTACCAAATTAGTCTAATATAGGAACAATACATGAGTTTAGAATAAATGTACATATGGGTCATTAATATCCACATGTTATATGAAGATTTGTATCGAAAGCATTCATCTGTCATGAATATACTTTTACACAATTACAATTTCATCTAAACACGTACAATTGCAATATTAATTCTTCGTCTTACATAAAGAAAATACCTAACTCTTCACTTACACGTTATCACAATACACAATCTAATGTCCTAACTTTAATACGACAACAGATTATATGTGGATGCAAACTAATTAGGGCCGGACTAGGAACAGAAACAGGCCCTGGCAAACTCCTCAGCAGCCCCCATGGGGTGATGGGGAGTGCAGCCGAGCAGTTTGCGAGGGCCGGTTTCGACCGATTTTGTTACAGGGGGCCAATATTGCCGACCCCCGGTAACAAAAATGGCCCCCACATGTCCAAACCCGGACCCCACCCTAGCGGCCCACCGAGGAAATGCCTGATGCCCGCAAGGCCAGTCCGACCATGAAACTAATTGTGATTATAATGCACCCCTAAAATTGGAAGAGCAACTTTGCACTCTATCACCCCTTTCATGCAGATACCTGCGTGGAAGGGTACGATATTTACAAAGCTGCGTTAAGCCACACAAAGTGGCTTAGCGCTGCTTTAGGAATATGGAGCAGGACATTGTGCCACGGAGGCGTCAGAAAACATAATACTCCAGTGGCGCAGTGCCCTTGTAAATATGCCCCACAGTTTCATATTATATGGCGCAGTTTTGGAAATTGTGATAGTGCTTGTCGACTCTGATTCCTTTTGAAGTTGATATGTGATGTGAGCTCTATGTCAAGCCATGAATAAAGGATTTTGAAAGACTACAAGGGATTCTTCTTTTGATTTGGAAAGCCAGATGGTATGAAACATTTTTAATCACTGTGTGGTACTGAGCCAGTCATTTTAAAGGACCCCTCAAACGAATTATACTGTTTCATTTCTGAATTTACCTGATTGGTGTGCGTATTAACATAATGAAATATATTAAAGTATTTGGGCTATTTCTAGATATTACTGCTTGAAAGAATAGGACACATTTTTATTGGACTGAGTTTTTCACAATCATTAGTTTACTTTTCTCAATGAGAGAATATGTTTTGAAAAGACTGATAATCCTCTGAATAAGACACCATTACACTGAAGGAGTCATTATGGCCTACTGCTCATGGGGCCCTTTCCTCTCATATGACAAAGGTAAAGGTACTTGCCATTTATTTAGTTAACCATCAGAAATGAGCCAACAGATAAAGGCGCTAACAACCTCCTGTTTTTATTTTCTTAAAATCATCAGAAAAAATGTTGAAATTTTCACCTAGGCATTTGCATATTCATTTAGTGTCAGCAGGCATATTATCTCAAATTGATGATTGTAATTTACTGTATTTACGCCTTCCCGAAATTTCATTAAATGCACTGCAGAGAACTGAAAATATGGCCATCAAAATTGTTCATGGAATATTTTGCAAGCAAGAGTGAATTTGCATTGGTTCAGGTAAGACAGAGAATCATTCTCAAAACTCTGCGTCTGATGTTGAGGATATTTCGATCAATTCAAAAGTCCCCATTAACAAATAGATTGCAAGAGCAGAAATTCCGAAGATGCTTACATTCTAACTCAAAACTATAATTGATTGTACCACTAATTAGCAAAGCGAGGGCCAGAGGCAGAGTATTATATTGTTTGGAACCTCGACCTTTGAACAAACTACCTTTGAGGCTCAAAGCAATGGGGTCATATATTGGTTTTTCGGAAGGCCCTGAAGACTTATTTTATTTTACTAGTGGATTGGGGAACTGTTGCTGTGTGCCTGCATAGGTGATATGAGTCTAGTTTGTCTACTATTGGCATCTACTTAACCATAGAGGAATGTTGGGGCATATTACCAACGATTAGCGATATTTATCGCTAACGATGCTTAGCAACGAATTTTTTATCGCTAAGCATCGCCGGAAATTATCGCAGAGCTAATTTGCTATTAGCAAGGTTTATCTCAGAAGTGATAAAAATCATCGCGCTAACTGCCAAATGAGAGATTATCGCTGGAAATCCAACGATAATCTCTCGAAGTTTGGCGTTAGTTTGATGATAGGGGCTCACAAACTTAGCCATGATATCCACCTTCCATAGGATATCATGGCTAAGTCAGGAAAATACCAGGTGTAAAAAAAGCAGTGCTAAGCACGGTTAGCGCTGCATTTTTTATCACTAACAGGGTTAGCGAAATCCTTGATAATAGGAGAATTGTCGCGTAACAACATTTCTCCTATTATTTTTCTCATTAGAGATGCAATGGGAAGAGTAGAGAAAAAGGCTGCTAACATGCAAATTTGCGTGTTAGCACCCTGTTGCTGATAGGGTCCCTTGATAATATGCCCCGTTGTTCTTTACTCTGCTTGGCTTGGTCGTTGGTTTGTTCATGTCTTTGATATCACTGAGCTTCCACGGATGATTGGGTTCACCACCTTGCGTAGAGAGCCTGGGTAAGGGTCCTGCGACAGTACGTGAATCTCATGCTGTGTCATGGGGCTACCATTCCCGCATTGCTGGTCTTGAACTTGCCTACACAGGAATCCATTGCTTGGTGTCATTATGCTTGGTGGATGGAGAGATTTGACTCTCTGCCAAGGCCTTTATTTCTAACTCACTTCCTTTTGTTTGGTTGAGGTGTCCACTATGTGCCTGGGACTTTGTTGGGATTGCTCGATATTGGCAATTCCTAGCTTGCCCTAACTTTATGTGCATTCTTTCCACGTGTATACTCTGCAATGGTGTAGTGCATGGGTACTCACAACATTTCTATCGGGCCAAAATTACAGTTAGCTTTGTGGCCGAGGGCCACACAGGTAGGGGTGGGGTCAGTGGAAGGGTGGGGCTAGAGTAAAAAGAATCAAACCTGTTTCAAAACATTAGACAATGAGACAATGCTGTATTTCAAAAGCAGATGTAACTAGAAAGAGCACATTTTGATAATACATTTTTATTAGCAGACAATAGCAAACTTAAGAGGCATTGCATAGCTTCATACACACTTTGACCCCAATTCCATCACAGTCTCTCTCTTTCTCTCTCTCTCTCTCTCCCTCTCTCTCTCTCTCTGTCAGTGAGTCTTTCTCTCTCTCAGTCAGTCAGTCTTTCTCTCTAAGTCAGTCACTCTTTCTCTCTCAGACAGTCACTCTCTCTTTGCCAGTCAGTCTCTCTCTCTCTGTCAGTCAGTCTCTCTCACTCAGCCAGTCTCTCTCTCTCAGTCACTCTCTCTATGTCAGTCTCTCTCTCTCTGTCAGTCTCTTACTCAGTCAGTCAGTCTCTCTCTGACGGTCTGTCAGTCTGTCTTTCAGCTAGTCCTCTCAGTTAGTCTCTCTCTTAATCAGTCAGTCTCTCTCTCAGTCAGTCTCTCTCTCTCTCTCAGTCAGTCAGTCTCTCTCTCTCTACTCTCTCCACTCTCTCTCTCTCTCCACTGTCTTTCTCTCTTCACTCTCTCTCTACTCTCTCTCTCTCTCCACGCTCTCTCCAATTTCTCTCTGTCCACTCTCTCTCTCTCTCTCTCTTTCTCTCTCCGTCTCGCTCCACTTTCTCTCTCTCTCTGGGGGGTCATGGGTACATTACCTGCAAGGTCCGCGGGTTCCCAGGGAAGGCCTGCCGGGCCACTGGTGGCCTGTGGGCCGTACTATGAGTACCACAGGTGTCGTGTTTAGTGGAGGACTTCTAGCTCCCTTAGGCTCTTTGTGCTTTCCCTTTTTAGGTTTGGTAGAGGGGGTTTGGTGCTCCGGAACCTGCACACTGCTTTGCATTGGGCTTGGTGCGGACATCCTCTGTGTGTGCTGTCCTTTGCCTGCCTTTTGTCACAAAATGGATGGTTGCTGAGTGCAAGACCCTTTTCAGTGTGGGTTTCCTTCATTTCAGATTTGCCCTCACTCCACTAATTTTGTAGTTGGTGTTCGGTGATGGCATGTCCTTCTATGCCTATTTTGTTGTGGTTAGGCTTGGTTCAGAGACTTGGAGCTTGTGTTCTTGTTTGGACCAGTGTATGCTGGCCTTCTTTTAAAGTCTTCACTCAGTCCTTGTTGGGTTTAGTAATGTGGGTTACTTCCCTAGTGCTATCATTGTTATTTTCATTTTAAGTTTACTTCGTTCTCCTAGCAGCTCGGGAATACTTACTTGGGGTTCTGGCCCACCCACCTCGCAGTTTGGGTTTGGGTTTTGGGAAAGGACTGCCATGCTCATTTTGCAGCTTCTAGGATGCAGGTTACATTTCCACCGTGGGCTGGCACCTCTGCCCTTTTTTGTCTGTATGTTCTTGTGCCTTAATCATCTCCCTGAATATTCTCTCTTCGCGCCCTGCTGGTTTTGGTGTTTGTAGTTGCTGTCCATGTATTTCGTGGAGTCTTTTCCAGCCCTTTCATCCAGCTTTTGTGTTGCTTTCTGTGTGTTGTGGAAGGAAGGTTGTGTGGCCTCCCTGGTTTGTTTTTAGGTTGAGGACCGTAAGGCTGCGCTTGCGCAGTCTCCGGTAGGAGATTTAATGATTTCTAGTATGGGGGCTTGAACCAGCCTCTCTCCTCCATTAGCTGGCTTCCTAAACAGAGGCCAGCCATAGGAGGAGAGGGGCATCACTCCTTTCAAGCTCCGTCTCTTTCGGATTCGGGGGCGTGTTTTTTTGCATTCTTTCGACCTGTGACGTCACCCATCACTCAGAACGCCAAAAACACGCCCCTGAATCCGAAATTTTCGGAGCTTTGCAGGCGCCATTTTGCTGCTCGTTAAGATGAGGTTGTCCGCTCCTGCTGTCCTCATTCCCGCCCCCCTCCCGCTGTCCGTGTCCTCGTTCCCGTTGTATCCCGCCCCCCTCCCGCTGTCCGTGTCTTTGTTCCCGCCCCCCTCCTGCTGTCCGTGTCCTCGTTACCGTTGTGTCCTCCCGGAGGTTTTAGGTCACTGAGGCCCTAGGCTCCGGACATTAGAATGCCTGCCTCACCCCTCCGAGTGGCCGTGGTTTGCTCCAGTAACCAGAATCGGAGCATGGAGGCTCACAACATCCTAAGGTAAAGGAGAAAGGCAAAACCACCCTTTGGAGCATAACACGTGACTCAGCAGTCTTTTCTGTCGGGGTGGGCCTTGTGCCAGTCTCAGGCCATTCTAAACCGTCTTCGCCCCCGCGCGCCAAGTTGTGCTCTCCGCCGCTGGGGCTCGGTGAGCGGCTGAGAGCGCTAGAAGAGGCGTGCGGCGGAGCGAGGAGCCTGCACAGAAAGCGAACAGCGAGTACTGCCAGCGCTTCTGTCAGGTGAAGTACATAGTGTCTTAGTCTTTTGTGTCTGTGACCCGGGAGATGGGAAGGGACTGGCACTGGCCTCAGCGCTCTGTCAGTGGCGTCGCTGTCCAGAGCGCCGATTTGCGTAGCTTTTGTGCGCGCCCCTGGGAACCTGTCAAGGGAATGGAGAGGGTGTGGGTCCAGGCCTTCACCGGTTGGTCTTTAGGCCTTCTGTGTGGTGTTGCACACTGGATGAATGGCTGCCTTCTGCAGAGGTTGCCTCGGCGACACTCCTTGTGCAGCCCCCCAACCAGGCTTGACAGCTGAGGTGTTGCCCCTTGGTAAAGGGTCCTTTAACTGTGTTTGCTCGTCCTTTGCCATCATAGAGCCAGTAGCAGCGGACCATTTCTTCTCTCTGTACGTAACCATTGTACCTATACTGTCCTTGTAATTTGTTGGAGTACTGTCGTGATTACGACTGTTTAATGGGTGCTGACATTTTTGAGCCTATGCCAACAATGTTAATAGTGAAACTGCACCCGCTAGAGTGCATTGTGATATTGCTTAAAATATAAAGAATGACTGGCGATATTACAAATTCTGTGGGTCTCTTTGCGGCAGTGTATTACAGTTAGTGAAGAAACGAACAGTGTGCCACAGTGATGAATGGGAAATTCGTTTTCATCTTCAAAGTTAACGTTGAGTTTATTCTTTTTTCTAAATAAATGAAGATGAGCGATTCCAAAGGGATGCTCGGGCCATGTCTGGGATTGATTTAAAACTGACAACACTGCTCCAATTTTATATACTACATCCTGAACTACCTATGTATAAATAGGCATTTCTCTTAGTCTCGTTCTGCCTCTTGTTAAAACATTCACACAGTACAAAGTAGCAACCACTCTTTCAAATCTCCTATTTTGCTTAAAAATGTGACTTCCGGTTCTCACACACTTGGCTGACATTGTCGTAAATCTATCAACACATTTACCATACAACTTTTAGGTCTAAGGTGACAGTGCAGCTGTTTGCAAGGCCTGTTGCTCATAATATATGTAGAGTAGTGTAGGAAGATGGCTTTCTATATACTATGCCAAACTGAGATATAGTGTGCAGAGTCCAGTAGATCCTTAAAGGATTTACTGAGACTAAAGTAGATAATACTAATGTTCTCTTTTTTGTGGTAGTGTGGGTGAGCAGTTAGGTTCATCAGAGGGCAGTGCTAAGCGTGTGTTGAACACACAGTGGCAATAAATGAGGCGCACACACACACAATGAATAAATCCGAGAACAATTCATAAAAATACTTGTTTGTATTTATTTTGCAGAACCACAGAACTTTGTATCGGGTAAATACGTTCAGCAATAAAAATACTTTTCAAAATCAAAAGTAGACACCTTGTGCAATTTTCAGTCTTTGCAATGTTTACCTATGGGAGGAAGAAAACATTCAGCATACAGACAGGTAATATCAACTTATGAAACCAGCCTTCAGGAGTTAAGATCCGTATTGGGCAAGGTTCAGTTCATCACCAGCAGGTTACCACCAGCGGCACAAGGGTGGAAGGGTGCTAATACGATGTTGGATGCCCAATTCAATGAAGAATGTTGCATTTGGATGGATGATTCTTACAGGTAACAGCGGCTTTGGGGGGGCGTCTCGGAGAGGGAGGTGTGAAGCGAGGTGAAGCGAGATACGACACAGGGCAAGCACGCCACCTGTCGGCATAGCGGAAGCAGCGATACAATGTACCAGAGGAGGACCAGCAAGATGTGATGGGCAGAATGTCTGCGAGGAGCATCAAAAAGCGTGGGCCATGGCCAGAATGTCTGATTAGTGCAACGGAGCAACCACACTGCGAAATATGAAGAAATAATGTGCTATTTTACCTCACATGTTGCGTCGCAGCTCACTGTTTTGCACGAAAAAGCGGATTTGGAATGTTGATTTTTACAGCAAGGCACCAAATGCCACAGTTTTGAGTTTCACCTGTTTAGGGTGCCAGATGACTCCATATTGTCGAGAGCATAGTGGTCAAGTTATAGGTCATACATGCCAACACACCCGATTCACGCGGGGAAATCTCTATTTTTAAAGCCAAAGGTCGCTTTATTCTAGTTTTCTATTGCTTGAAATTACCCACATTTCAGTGTACACCAATGGAACCATTAATTCCCCCCGATTTATTTTTTAAAACCTCCCTCCTCACTTCCAAATGTTGGCATGTATGTGTTTTCCATTTACAAATAATTGTTTTCAGGCTTATTGGCCCAATTGGATCACTTGAAACAAACCAAGACTACAGCTCCCAATTGGATCGCTTGAAACAAACCAAGACTACAGCTCCCAGAATGTTAAAAGAATACCCAGGACAGGAAAATTGAGTCCCTGATGGGTTGCCACCTAGCTGTTTTTAGGGTTTTTTGTAGGTGGCTCTATGTGTGGGTGGCTCTGCCTGTGTGAGGGTGGCTCTGTGTGTGTGGGTGGCTCTATGTGAATGACTGTGTGGGTGGCTCTGTATGTGTGTGTGTGTGGCTCTGTGTGGGTGTAAATGCAATAGGTCATGCATTTGTGAGCGATTAAGCTATTGGCAATGTAAATGACAATGCCATTTATTTATGATTTTAAAAAAAACAAAATAAGTCATGAGCAATGCCAATAGCTCTACCTTTAATAATGCCAAGACCATTGTATTGTAAATGCTTGTTTGACTAAATCCGTGAGATTTCAGCTTTCGTTACTGAGTTATACTTCCCTCCTGTTTGTTTGTCATGTGACCTGGTGAGAACTGTCCCATTTGCTTTATGTTAGGAAATCACCTTCCTTGAGGGTATAGGGACTGTACCCTCTTTGGGGCATTCCACATGCTCCCAGGTTAGAGTGCAGGCTCTATGGTCCATTTGGCAGGCTCTTAGTCTAGGATGGTCCTAGCACTTCAAGCCCTTCAGGGGGTCCTAAGGCATCCATACATGACCCTTCCTGTCATACTGTGACCTATATTTAGGCTGTGTGCTTGGTGTCTAGTTTCACTCCTATCTTGCTGTGAGTAGGCTTAAACCTGATATCACTGATGATGAAAGTAGCCTCTTTTTTTAAATTGTATATTGGGACATTTTTTGCCTTTTGCTCTTGCTCTGTGCTGGACTTGGTGTTTTGGGTATCTGGTAATTTGAATGCCCTGGCTAGCTCTTGCTTAACGTGTCTTTTTTCAGGCTCCTGTGCATTCTTACTCACTCTTTTTTGCTCAGATCTTTTGGGAAATAGGGTACTCAAGTGGCTCTGCTTAGGATTACCCGATGCCTGCCTCTTCCGCTCTCTGTGTGGGCTCCACAATCCTTTTATGTGCTGTAGCTCAGGCACTGATGCCTTGCAGACAGTACTGCCATTTCCACTCTGAGGTCCTTAGACGGTCCTCGCTGCAGGACATTGCTTCTTCTGCTCACCTAGGCTGTTTTTTTGTTTGATCCTCCACTTGTCCATCTGGACCACTTGGGTCGGTGATCCTGGCTATTTAGTTGTAGTATGTGAGATATTGAGATGTTGCGTGTCCCGGGCATGCTTCCTCTGGTTGGTGCACCTCTTTTTATTGATTCCTCAACTTTTGAGTGGATTTTGGTATTACATTTCCATGAACCATCCTCTGCCATGGGCATACTTTACTTATTGCTACATGCCTTTTTTTCTTGCTTTGGGCTCTCTCCTCTTTACTTTCTTTGGTTTAGGATCTGAATATATGCTTTGTCTTTTTCTCCATGTTGAACAGGGCAAGAAATGAACTTCTTCAAGGAAAGTGCATGCTTGTTTCCCTGCTTTAGGTTCTCTGATGTCTCTTTCCCAAGTGTCTTTTTCTGCGGGTGTGCACTTTACTGGCTTCTCCTATGCTCATGTGGGCGTAAGCAAGCCTTGGTACATGAAGTACCTGTATGTTTCCATTTCGATATGCCCCTTGTGTCAGGCAAGGTCCTTGCCATTGTATAGGATTTGCTTTCCTTGAGCCCTTCTCTGATTTTTCCCTGTATCTCTGATCCACATGTCTGGGTTTTCACCTTCTGTGAGTTGGTCATTTATCTGCTTCCTTGCACGTGACAGTTTTCCCAGTTTTTGGGTTTTCACTTTGGTTTGCCTTAAGTACATTCATGGACATTTCCGCTCTTGTGTCTCTCTCTTTATTGTCTGGTATGGTGCTTGTTTGTGGCTCTCCTCCTGGCCTCCCCATGATGATTGCAGGTTATTGTGGGAGGGGGTCTCTGTGTTTTAGCTGAAGCTGCTTCTAGGACTTTTCATGTGGTGTCGCTGTCGCTCAATGGTCCAAGCTGTGGAGGGTGGTGGTGGCCTCTTTCCTGTACTCTTGTTCTTACTTAGACTGATTCGTGACTGCGCATCTCGCGTTTTCTTTATGGTGTCTTTTGGGTTTTTTACCCTGAAATACTGCTCTGGGTTCCTTGTCTGTCTGCTGCAAATGGCTTTATTGCATCTAATGTTGCCTCGTGTGATTGGTTCTTGCAGATGTCCCCTCTTTTGGGGATATTCTTCTTTCGGTGCACTAGTTATGCCTTTTGTCGTTTGTGCCTCTAGTACTTGGTGGTTTGCTGTAGTGGAGCCTCTTGGAATTTTGTTGGCCTTTTGGGTAAAGGGGATGAAATGTACACTTGGTGTTTGCTGATCTATGAGGCATAGCTGGGAAAAGTGAAGCAGTGTTCAGATGTGTTTATTACACTGTTTTTACATCTGTGAAACACCCAGGAAAATGTATTTAAAAACACAAAACCTTGCTTTTTATTCTCAGCAATTCACAAATCACACTGCAGAACAGATTTGCAAAACAAATAGAAAATGCATACTTCACACAAAATGTATATAAGCGTGGGTTTTGTGAGTTTTGCCTTTGGCCAGAATGTTTTAACTGCTACTTTTGGATTCAGACCATCTACCTGTATGTCAGGACTTTGCCCTTTCTGGCTGCCAACACCCATGTGTAAATGATTCCTGTTGCACCTGATTTTGTAGATTCTCATGATGCAAGGACTGGGATGAGAATGTAAGTCTCAGATTTCCTACTGATACTCTATTTCCTCAGATTCTGCTCCAGCGTCCCAGTATTTAAAACCACACGGGCCTCTCTGGTGTGTGTCTGACTTTGATCGCCGTCTGTTGAACTTCTTTGATTGCTGACTGAAGAGGTGTTTTGGTGGAGGGCTGGATGTAGTCCTTTGTAAGAGCACTTGTGTGGTAGGGTAAACCTTTCTTTTGAATTAGGTAGCTGGGTGAGTGTCTTCAGGATGTGAACACTCCTCAAGATGAAGAAGTAGGTTTGAAACAGGTCTCACCCTCCTCAACTCTGTATATATGGCCCAAAGTTTTTAGCTGAAGAAAAGAAGTTGAAATGAACTGTACTGTTTTCAATTAGTTTGCTCAAAAATATTTTGGCCGGATTTACAAAGGTAAACTGAGATGAAAGTCTACCTTTACGACTTTCAATATTCACAAAGGGCATTTACGAGTAGTAAAGTTAGACTTTTGTCTCAGTTTTGGTCTCAGTTACACTTAAGACGAAAACGTACATTTAACTGAGACAAAAGTCTTTACTACTCATAAATGCCCTTTATTAATAGTGAAAGTCATAAAGTTAGACTTTCATCTCAGTTTACCTTTGCAAATCCAGCCCTCTGAGCATATTTCTGTAGCGACGGATAAGTGTAATAGGGCTTGGCCACCTAATGGGTCTTGTGTGTCTGGAGGGAGTGAACTACAGTCTAATTATTTTAAATAAGCCAATATGTTTATGTAATTTATGCTTTACACGACTGTAGGACTTGGTCCTTTTTGCAAGGTCATCCCAGAACGTTTTGCCTTCCTCCTGTATTTTTTCTGACCTATTGTGCTGGTGGTTGTATGACTCTGGGCACCTTACCACTGTTGATCAGTGCTACAATGCAAATGCTCTCTTTTCTAAATTGTGTTATGGATTAATGGTTCCATGATTGGCTATTTGATTTACTTGTCAGACCCTAATACAGTGCACTATGTGTGCCCAGGGTCTGTAAATCAAATGCGGCTGGTGGGCTTGCAGCACTGATTGTGCCACCCACAGAAACAGCTTGTAAAATGTGACTCAGGCCTGCCATTGCAGAGCCTGTGTGCAGTCTGGGACTGCCATGTCAACTTGGCAAGTGCACACACTTGCCAGTCCCTAAACCTTCACTTTTCTGCATATTGGTCACCCCTAAGTTAGGCCCAAGGTACCCCTGTGGGCAGGATGCATTATATGTGAAAGGTAGGACATGCCCTGATGTGTGTGGCATGTCCTGATAGTGAAATAGTGCCAATTTTGTTTTACACTATTGCAAGGCTATCTGTTCCCATAGGAAAGAATGGGGAGTTTGTTTATAACATCTTATAAACATAACTGACCATGAGAATCAGATAGAAAAGAACAGTTTAGTATGCCTGAACTCAGAATGTTAAAGTGCATCTTATAGCGAGGGTGACTTTTTCATTCTGTGCTTGAAAATACCACTTTTAGAAACTAGGTATTTTCTTGCATAACCATCCAGTGTGCCTCTGCTAGGTTTGCGTATTGAAGTCTGGCTTTTGGATAACAGAGGCTGGAGAGGGGTTGTGTCTCCAGAAGTCTGATGCGTCAGGGCTGGGTTGAATGGACCTGGGTTGCATTTAGAGTATGGGGAGGAGATTTCCTTTTCACCTGAATGGGCCTGGTCTACCTTCAAAAATGCTGTCTCCATCTCCTTCCAGGAAGCTGCACCAGTGAGGACAGAACTGGTTTTGGCTGGGTACAGACACTCTCTACCTTCAGATCACAAAGGATTTGTGTGTATAAAAAGTGGGGCTCAGATCCCAGACGTTTAGATCACTTCTGGGAATCAAGAAAAACCTTTGCCAAGGAGAAGAGCCGGAGAACCTGAAGAGGAACACTGCCCCTGTGCTGTTTGCTGTCTGGGGTTGGCCTGCAGTCGCTGCTTGCGGCCAAGGAAAGGAAAAAAGAACTTTGCTGTTTGCTTTGTCATCTTGAGGAAGATCTCAAAGGGCTTGAAACTGAGCTTGCCTCCTCTTCTGATGTCTCAGGGACACAAAGACTTCATCTCTTCTGTCTCTCTGCATCTGGAACTGCTGTTTCAGCTGCTACAGAAGGAAATTGCAACACCGATGCCGGTGAGCAATGCCATAACCTGCACAGAAGCCGTTGGCACCACTCGTGAAGAGCACAACGCACCGCCTGACTTCTACCTAGGCTCAACGCCTGCTGATGCCGTGCGCATCTACTCCGAAGCCGTCATCGAGGCCGCTGCCTGCACCGGAGCCAAGAACACCACTTGTGACGTCCGCGACGCACCGTCCCAACTCGCACCACCATCCCGACTTCAGCGATGCCGGTGCTTCATCAACGCGGAGCTGATCCTCGACATGGGTAACTCCCGAATCCATCAACATAGTACTGTCATAAGGAACCAATGCCTCGCCACCATTCGTGACGTCACCTCCTGGACACAGCAAGGTACTAACGTCTCACCTCCCTGCGCTGCAGTACAGAACAGAGGCATCACCTCCCCTGGGGCCGTAAGGAACCGACGCCGCAGGCGCCAACAAAGCATCACCTCCCCGACGCCGTGCACCGTTTTGGCTTTCATCACTTCCAAGGTACTGTTCTTTGTGGGTCTGCTTGACTCCGGGCCCGATGCCACGCACCTCGTGGTCGGCGCCATACTTTTGGATTCTCATCTTCCACAATGTTGTTATAATTCCAGGTGGAGTTATTTGTTGCTACAAGCTTTATTTGAGTGAATAACCTTTTTTTAAGGATATCTGGATAACTGTATTTTGGATTTTTGTTGTTTGGTCTTATTTTGGTTTAGATAAAGATTACCTATTTTTCTAAACTGGTGTGGTGTCCATTTGTAGTGTTTTAACTGTATTACTGTATGTGTTCACAAATGTTTTTGCATCTGAGATAAGTCTGTCTGCTTGTGCCAAGCTACCAAGGGGGTGAGCAGGAGTTATTTTGGGAGTGCTTCCCCCTTACCCTGACTAGAAGCAAGGGCCACTATTTGGACAAAGGTACCTACCTCTGCCAACTAGAGACCCCCATTTCTAATAATGATTTTGTGCATTTAGTACTTATTTACATATTAAAAAGCTGTACTGGTTTGTAGAGTAAATTGAACATCCGTATGGCGAATGGTGTCATCAGTGATCTCATCAGTGATGTCAATAATGTTATATGAGATGTCATTGATGATGTAATTGAACTTGTTATGAGTGATGTAATATGCGAGGTCATAGAAAACATTTTTTAAACCTGTCTCCTTACAGTAAGCCCTTCCTTATAGAATCTAAATGGAACATCCAAAAAACGTCCTACTTTTTTCCTGTATGCAGTGATGTCTCTGTTAGTAATCTCTAATATTTTTCCAAGACTGTTCATTTAAGTTCACTTTCCCTATGGTTATGGTCCATGTTATGGTCTGTGAGAGGGGCCTGAAGTTTTTGGTGTCGGATAGCTGACTTCTGTTCACTGTGTCTGGTACTGAACTCCCTGCTCGATTCGCCAACATATCCCAAATATCAGGGCAGAGATTAAAATACATAATGTTACTTGTTCTACAGTTGGTCATACTTTCAAGCTTAAACTTTTTATTCCTGTACATAAGATCTTCAGGGACAATAGCACATCACATGTGGCATTGGCCACACCCATGATTTTTATTACTAAATCCCGGTTTTCTGAACGTTTGTATATACACAGAAAAATAAATAATATTGAGATATTTCCAATGTAATAATTTGTTAGCTAACTAATTTTGTTACAACTCTTTATGCAGAGCTTTTTCGTCGGAGTTGGGTTTAAAAAATTTTTCTTTGTTCATTTTCCCCGTCATGCTCCGATATTTGCTCCCCTAGGGGACCTCTGCTTTACTGTTATATGTGAGGTCATGAGGAGTGCAAATTAAAAAAATAGAGTGATCTGATTGATCAAGAGGCTTTTTTACTTTTGGTCATCGATAATGTCATTTAACGTGTAATGAGTGATGTAACATGTGAAGTCATAATCAGTGAATGGCTGGGGTGCAAGTTATAGTCAGCTTAGTCGAGTATAACAGATGAATTTCAATTGTTTTCCTTTAAAACAATGAGCTTCATTTAACCCCTCCCATGCTCGTGACGGAACCGCTCCGTCACAAGCCTCGGGTGGGCTGTGCTGGTGATGGAGCGGTTCCGTCACGGCCCGCTAGGCGTGCCTGCGCGGCGCATTCTATTGAGCAGGCGGGGCCGTGATGGAACCGCTCCGTCATAAGCACAGCCCACCCGAGGCTCGTGACGGAGCGGTTCCGTCACGAGCATGTGAGCGCCTCGCGGCCCCCCTCCCCCCTAGTGCTGCGGCAAAATTGCCGCCGCAGCGAAGGGGTTAAAAGGCCATTGCGCCACTGGTATGTCACGTTTTTTGGCGCACCGGCGCAGAGGTGTGCCTCCCATATTTACAAGACCAAGTAAAGTCACCCTGAGTGACTTTTACTGGCCTTGTAAATATAGGCCCCTTTCATGCATTACTCTGCGTGAAAGGGCATTCCGTAGGTGTTACTGTGGGTGTTCCGATGCAATATCCATGGAGCCTGATACATTCCCAGAATTAGAACGTTTTGAAAAACTGGGAATGCATCAGAATCCAACACCTTCCCAGGGGATACATAGGAGTGGCGAAACGAGGAGAAATACTTTTATTTCACCTAGCTGTTTCTTCTTTCTATGCGTGCATGAATATAAAGAGGAAATTGCCATCAATTATTGTTTTTGGGCAGGAAGGTGTCTTTTCCTGCACAAAAACAATCACCCCCACAATGCAGGCACCGTATCAAGATGACCCAAGGGTGCCTGAGCTGGCGCATGGAGAAGGGCCAGCACAGGAGAAATCACATAGATGCGTCATATTGTTGTTAAAATGAAGCATACCCGTGCTTTTAAAATGACGCCAGCTCAGCTCAGCAAAATTGCTTGCAGGGCCGCGCTGCGTCATTTTTTGTCAATGAGGCCTAATTTTTTTTATTATTACAAAACCTAACTATAATGTCACTTTAATCTTTTCTTCAGTGAATATATGTCTAACCCTGAAGAAGGGTCAGACCTGTTTGGTGATGTCCCATTTAACGACGAACATAAGTCAAATTTAAAAAATACTCCAGTCTGTGATCAACCTATCCTTAGCAGAAAAAAAGGACGCTATTTCTCTCTGACTTTCATTAGTCTTACCCCTAATGAGAGATACCAAGCACGCTATAAAACGCAAACTTATTATAATAATAATGTATTATTTCAAAGCAAAGAGCGCTACGGTGACACATATGTGCTCCCAGGGTGCTATATGAAAGTCAAATAAAGATACCATTAATAAAGCAATCAATGACAATATGGATCGCACTTGTCTGAAAGGGGTTATAGGACAATAATACCACCCGAAGCCGGTTTTCTGCCAACACCTCCTTCGCCTTGTCTTGATGCAGTTGCACTCTTTGCAGAAACATCGCTAATGGTGTTATTTCGTGGCAATCTCCCTTTTGGAAGAAGCGAAATGCGCTCATCGAAGCCAGGAGCACTTCAGGGGATTAATGGATAAGTGAGGCAGAGCTGTTGGGTTCGCATAAGTCACGCGCAGCAGGTACACTGTCATCCTTACTGCATAAAAGGGCATGTCGCTGAGCTGGTACGGAGGCCCGGAGTGAGCCTCTCTGCCCTCGAAATATTTTCAAGTACAGTAGCTTTCAGCGGCCCGGAGGCGCGAGAGAGATACTCAAAGGCGTCTGACAAAAACCCTGAGACTGACGAGACTCTGCGCCGCGCGCAGTCGCGCGCGCTCCGGTTTGTCAGGGACGCCTGCGCGCGAGCTGTTGCAGACCATCGCTTTTACGCCGGCTTTGGATGATGCGCAATTAGATAACCACGTGTCATATCACATCTCACCGAGACAGAGCGGAATGCAGCACAATTGTATAAATACTTTTCAGAGAAGTTGATAGGAAGCGTTTTTGTGGATGCCCCTAGTATCGCCTGGGGTTGGAGCAAACTACATACTTTGAAATAAGAGGGCAGCACGAGAAAAGTAATATCCACCAGCAGCTAGAGGACTGATCAATAATAACATATGACCCGGGAAATGAAAACTGATGCAAAGGAAAAAAAATTCAGTCGGGGTTTTTGATCTCCTCTCCCCATTCCTACCTTGACCGTCTTACTTTGTCCCAAATATCAAAACGTTTATTAAACTAAAATAATATTTTTTTGTATAAAACAAGAAGGTCTATCAGCCCGGACTACATGTTTTAAAGTTCAACAATACGGCGCCACACATTTTACATCCAATATTATGTAAACTCTAGGCGAAATCGAGTCTATGGTACAATTAAGATTTTTTTTTGAAAAATACATTTAAGGCTTATGTAAAGTGACACTTTTTTTTGTTGGAGAAGAACGCAATAGATATCTAGGTCCGGATTTACAAACATTTCACTCAACCCACTGCAGGAAATATAGTTGCTGTAGTGCCTTGCATCACCTGGAGAGAGCAGAACAGTGCCATCTCTTCAAAGAAATGGTGCAGTTCTGCACTCTCCATGCATTGACACACTTTGGATTTCCTCGTCGAGGGCTTTAAGCAGGATTACAAATCTGAAGGGTCTCTCAAAGGGGCGTGGCCCATGTAAATAAGGGTGTGGCTTAAAAGCATGTAAACTGAAAATCTATGCTTAGCTTAGTTTGCCGCCCCACTGGTATTTTGCTACTTCTGTCGTTTAATCCAGATATATAATACAGTGAAATGAAATGAAATGATGAAATGATTAGGCTCTTGTATAGCGCACGACTACCCGTAGGCATCTCGGCGCTTGCTTAGGGAACCCGTCCTGGTATTCCCCTGTGAGATACCCCGGCAGGGTGTCCACAAGGTGAAAGCCAGGCATCCCGCCGCGAGGGGCCGTAGTGGAGATTAAGCAAGCTATTGCCCAGAGTCGCAGAGTGTGACCCTGTGAGTTGAGTAGGCACCGGAACGAGAATTATCGAGTCCGTGGAATTTTTGAGCCCGAGACCCGCCGAGGCGGGGAATCGAACCCTGGTCCACAGCTGATCTCAGCTTCCAGGTCTGCCACCTCTAACCACTGAGCCACGCTTCTCCACATTGAGTAACATTACACTTACAACAAGCCAGTACTATTGGCTTTGTCAATGGTTGTTAGTTGCATCAGATAAATACGCAACAACCAAGTTCTCTTTGAAGTTATTTCAAAGGCAGTGAAAGGTGGTACTGCTGCAGACTAAATATTTATTATTTTCATGGTGAGGGCAAGAAGGCAGAACCCAATAGGGACCCGTCTCGGCACCTGATTTTAAGAACTGCCGGTGCTAAGAACCGGCAAGACCCTGCCCACTTTAAGCCCTGCTAGTGCTGGTGCATGCACCCTTGTGTTATAGTTCAAGAGTGTCTTCATTGTCCCCTTATAGGTTTTGTTCAGCACTAAGGGCCTCATTATGATGGAGGATTTTCCGCATCCTCCGGGCCGGGCGAAGCCACCGCCGGCCCGGAGGATGCGGAAAATCCTCTGCGGACCCACCAAAGACCCACCGCCACATTAGGATGGCTGGTGGGTCCTGGTTTCCGTCCGCTGCTTTTCTGCCGCGGTTGACTTACAACCGCGGCGGAAAAGCACTAATATGGTGACGGTGTCTCTCAGACACCGTCAGCCAGATTAGGATGGGCTCTGAAACATGCTTTTCCGCGGTGGCTTTTCTGCCGTGGAAAAGCATGTGTAACTTCACTGCGGTGGCCCGTTGCGGGCCCCCTAGGTGAAGGGGGGGTGGGGGGTGCACATGGGGGGTACCCGTGGTACCCCCCTGCATTTGTATGCAGAAAGCAGCAGGCACAGCGCGGTGCCTGCCACTTTCTACATACAAATGCAATGCGTGCATTTTTAACATTACTGCGGGTGCAGCTTGAAGCCGCACCCGCCGCAATGTTAAAAATAGAGGATGTGACCGCCAGGGTGGCGGTCACATCCTAATTGCACTGGAGGGACCTCCGCAGGCCATGCGGAGGTTCCCTCCTACTCTATGGTGGCGGACGGACTCAGGTCCGTCCGCCATCATAATGTGCCCCTAAGTATGGGCGCAAAATTAGTTCAGCTCGTGAAATTTGCGAATTTTTGGCAATTTCGCGATCCGCGAATCTCGCGAAATTGCCGGCAAATTCGGTCGCGGGTGGATTTTTTTGCACATGCCCAAGTTGAAGCTCAAATAATCAGCCTAAACAACTAGTGAGCACGGTCTAGGCTAGGCAGGTGTTCTTCCTCCCCATATCTACCGCCTACAATTAAATGTAATCCTTGATGGAGGTCTTTGCATCCACGAGTTTCTAGAGCTCAATCACCGTGTACTTCCAGTGACCCGGAGGCTGCTTTCTCCTCATCTGGTGCTCTGATCGGTCTCTGACCCTTTATAAACAAGAGGTATGTGAACTCGCATAGAAGCCCCGCTCCACACACACTAGGGTATGCAACATTTTCCCGCCCTTTCCTCACTATGATGGACAGCTCACTCGAGGGACCTCGTCGCCCAAACAACTAGTGAGCATGGTCTAGGCTAGGCAGTTGTGCTTCCTCCCCATATCTACCGCCTACAATTAGATGTAATCCTTGATGGAGGTCTTTTCATCCACGAGTTTCTTGAGCAAAATCCCCGTGTACTTCCAGTGACCAGGAGGCTGCTTTCTCCTCATCTGGTGCTCTGATCGGTCTCTGACCCTTTATAAACAAGAGGCATGTGAACTCGCATAGAAGCCCCGCCCCACACACACTTGGGTATGCAACGTTTTCCCACCCTTTCCTCACTATGATGGACAGCTCACTCGAGGGAACTCGGCGGCCAAACAACTAGTGAGCATGGTCGAGGCTATGCAGGTGTGCTTCCTTCCCATATCTACCGCCTACATTTAGATGTAATCCTTGATGGAGGTCTTTGCATCCACAAATTTCTCGAGCGCCATCCCAGTGTACTTCCAGTGACCAGGAGGCTGCTTTCTCCTCATCTGCTGCTCTGATCGGTTGCTGACCCTTTATAAACAAGAGGCATGTGAACTCGCATAGAAGCCCCGCCCGTTTGGCACCGCCACACACACACTAGGGTATGCAACGTCTTCCCGCCCTTTCCTCACTATGATGGACAGCTCACTCGAGGGACCTCGGGGCCTTTTGGCATGGTGGCAAAGTTACAGACACACGTGGTCACATTATTTGTGCGAATGGCAAAATAATCCGCGAGTTTGCGAGAAAATCCGCAAACTCACAGATTTTTTGCCATTTCGCGCGAATTCGCAGACCGTGAATCTGCAAAATTCGCTCATACTTATTCAGCACAGAGAACTTCCCACAGAAAAACTATCCTATGAGGCTATGTCCATTTTGTATGTGTGCAGCACACATGAAATTGGAAATAATGTGGGAAAATAAAGATATTTGTCCTTGTTATGCTGGCCTCTGGCAGTCACACCAATTTGATACAAACAAATGTCTACCACTGGTTGTAAATATGGATTTGTGTCAAAATCCATGGGTGGATGGATGGAAATGCCCATGCACTATCCATGGAACACCTACCTGATACAAAATAATGCAATACAGTGCAATGCAGTGTGTTACTTTTTCTTATAAAGACACACAAATCGACATTTGCATTACTTTGTAAATACCACAATGGATTTTGTATCAGGTCTCCATCAAGAAAGTGACTCAAACAGGATGCAAACTATTTGCAAATCTGGGCCACAGTTTATTGCCTTAGAATTACTATTATGCACGTTTCAGACTACTTATAATGCTCCACAAAATTCTGGAGCGTATTCCCATACAGCTCAGAAAGACAGTAGTCCACTCCCTGGTCACATCACGTCTGGAGTATGGAAACTCACTTTTCCTAGGGGCACCAAAATGCATGAATAATACTTCAGGTGCTCCAGAACGCAGCAGCAAGGCTGCTGTGTAAGGTCCCAACCCAGAAATCAGCCAGTAAACATCTCAAAACACTCCACTGGCTCCCGTTGGAGGCCAGAATCAAATTCAAGGCTCTCTGCATGACTCACAGAGCTCTACACAACAAGGGCCCAAGTAAAGTTAGAAACCTGTTGACCCTCTATATCCCAAACAGGAGCCTGAGATCTGGCTCCAACTACAGATAAAAACTACGAGAATCAGGAGAGCCAGGTAGGGAGGCAGATCCTTCACCCACCTGGCACCCAAGTTGTGGAACTAATTGCCACGCGAATCACGACTCCTGATAAAGGAAACAGCATTCCGGAAGTCGATTAAAACGTGGCTGTTCAATCAGTATCATTAACCAATCTCTAGCCTTCTCTCAGTATAAGTCTCTTAGCGCTGGGGAGCCCTCGAGTAGCTTATGCGCTCTACAAATCACTTATATAAAATAAATACATTGTTATGTTATGTTATGTTAAAATCACTTCACCGCGCAAGGTCACCGGGTCGGTTTCATGGCGCTCATGGGCAAACACAGAAAGGGGCAGGCAGCGAGGTTACTCGTAAGCTAACTGGAAGAGATGTGTTTTGAGTAGTTTACGAAAGCAGGTGTAATTAGGACACAGTCGGATAGTGGTCGAGAGAGAGTTCCAAAGTGTGGGGGCAAGAAAAGAGAAGCAGGAACCTCCGTGCTTTTTGCGTTTAAACCTGGGGACAGTGAGGAGGTTGTGTGTAGAAGACCGGAGATTTCTTGAGTGAATGTGGCGCTTGAGACTAAGGGAAGTGAAAGCTGGGGCAAGAGCGAGGAGTGCCTTGAATACCGTGCAACCCAGTTTAAAAATGCATCAAGAGGCTACTGGGAGCCAGTGCAGTCTCCTCAGCAAGGGCGAGACATGGTGGTGCTTAGGCTGTTGAAAGATCGGTCTGGCCGCCTGATTTTGTACCAGCTGGAGCCGATGAAGATGGTAGGCAGGAATCCCAGCATACAGGGAGTTGGCATAGTCAATACGGGAAGTGACAAGAGCCATGATGACAAATGTGAGAGCCTCAGTGGTAAGGAACCTCGAATTTTTCAAATCCTGCGTAGGTGGAAAAAACAGAAGGAGGTGACAGCATTAATTTGAGGCCTCATAGAAAGATCACTGGAGATGATTACACCGAGGCTCTTCACCGTATTGACAGGACAGGGTGGGGAGCCAAGAGAAGGGGGCCAGAAGCTAGAGCTCCAAGGGTTGGACAACCCTCCTGTCAACACCAACTCCGTCTTGCTGGGATTGAGCTTCAGCTGGCTGAAATGCATCCACTCAGAAATGGCAAGCATGGTGGTTTGGAAATTAACACAGGTAGAAGGGGAGGAATCAATAGGAAAAATTAACTGTAAATCATCCGCATAATTGAAAGTAGAGACAGGGGTGTGGCGGAGAGAAGCTATAAGGGGTTGCATATAGAGATTAAATAAAAGGGGCGAGAGAGCAGAACCCTGAGGGACACCACAGGAAAGTGAGGAATAGGGGGCAGAGAAAGTGGACAGGTGAACCGACTGGGAGCGCTGGTGCAGGAAGGAGCTAATCCATGTCAGAGCCATGCCCTGGATGCCCGCATTTTTGACACGGTCGATCAAGATGGCGTGATCGACCGTGTCAAAAGCAGCCGACAGATCTAATAGAACGAGAGCTTGAGCGAGGTTCTTATCGGCGCCTTGCCTCAGCACATCCATTACAGCCACTATAACAGCTTCCGTGGAATGGGCCGGTCTGAAACCGGCTTGCTGATCATCTAAGAAGGAAGACCCTTCAATGAATGAGCTGAGACAGCGGGTGACATAAGTCTCCAAAACCTTCCCCAAATAGGGGAGGAGGGAGATCGGCCGATAATTGCACAAAACGGAAGGGTCAGCCCCAGGCTTTTTAAGTATGGGGACAACAACTGCCTGTTTGAAGGCATCGGGGACAGAGCCTGTGGTGAGCGAGTTGTTAAGGACTGCCAACGGGGGTCCAGGACAAATCAAGAAGGCGGCTTTCAGGATTTGAGGGAGACAACAATCATTAGGGCAACCTGAGCTGACCGCTTGTAACAGGGAGATGAACTCAGTCTGGGAAATGGGAGGGAACTCGTTAAAACAACAATGATTCATGGGAGGTAAAAAGCAAGCGGAGGACGAGGAGGGGAGGGGAATATTGTTTTTGATAGTAGTGATCTTGTCGATAAAAAATAAATTAAGGGAGTCGCAAAGAACCTGTGAAGGCTGGGGTTGGACAGTAACGCGATCGGGCAAAGAGAGTTCCTCTACGATGGAAAATATATCCTTGGTTTTAGAGGCTGAGCTGAGAATTTTCTGGGAAAAGTAGGAGGTTTTGACCAGTAAAATAGATTTTTTTGTACAGTTTAATAAATCAACATAAGCGGTTTTTAATAGTTTAAATAAACTTAATGATATTGACTACAAAGTAGGACTTTTATGTCTTCCTTACCTCCGCATTTCCAATGTGAATCTTCACATTGTAGACAGGCATATCTGTTGCCCTTTAAAACCAAAATGTGTGGTAATGAATGTCGAGAGCTAAAGTGGTTTACCCAAGGTGGCACAGATTGACAGGTGCAGGTGTGGGGCTTCACCTCCTGCTCAGTGAGAGATTGTCCAAGCTAGCAAGGCCCTCGCCACAAGTCTTAAAGCCTGTCATATGCAGTCGCAGTGATTCACAACAATGACAGCTGAATGAGACTGCGCCTGCACAATGCTCTCCACTGTTCAGTCATGTCACATAACTGTGTACGGTGGCAACATGTCACAGGTATCCCGCTACAGCGCCACAGCAGCAGCCATGTCTCACAACATTTTACATCGCCAGCATGTGGATGCGCTTTGTCTCTGCTCTCTGTCTGTGCTTGCTTTGGGGTTGTTACCTGACTCAGTAATTGAAATGAGTGCTTAGGGCTGTTTCGGCAGGTTTGACAGCGCTTTGATTAATTGCTTTGGCAGAACAGTGCTTCTCACGTGCAGGGAGGCTGGTAACTGTTATTCTGACTCACCCATTGCTTCCATGACAATCTGCCATCACAGCCCAGTAGGCATGGACGCAGCAGGACATAAGATAAATTGACTTTTTAAACTACTAAACTCTCCAAAAAAAAACGGAGGATTTAAACCATAAAAATAAACATTTGAGCAGGTAAGTATAAGAAAAAAGGTATTTGAAATGTGTCACGGACGAGGAATGCAAATTGGAGCATCAGTGCGGGCAGACTCCTTTCGATCTGGCACCAAGGCCCCTGAAAATGAAACAATAAGTAGGCACTGAGAATATTACAGGCTTTATCATGTCTGTGTGTAAGGGGGGGGCTTGTGAGGGGGAGTAGGGTTAATGAAACGCATTGCTTGTGATCCATTGAAAAATATTTGATAATCTGAAGGTACACAGCATGAGATCATCCATTTGGGCTCAGAATAGTGTTTCCTTAAGCATTGGGCACCTATGGATATTTTTGGGTGGTAATGACATACAGTGGCATACACAGGGCCCCGCATCCCCCTCAGACTCACTGATGTCCAGCGCCCACTCCAAAGATATTTACCTCCTGCTCAGAGCATGTGATAAATTACTGCAGGAAGAACCGTTCATTCTGGGTCCAACAAATGATTCCCCATCTGGGTACTTTCACTAGTAATCCCTGTTGTTGCATGTGAATTACTGACCGGAATCACTAATTCTGGCCCTGGTATCTCCGTGCAGAGCTATTGAGGATCTTGTAGTAGGGCAGGTGCAGTAACATTCGGACTGAAAAGTGGAAACCAGAGAAAATACTACAAAATATTGCTGCCTGTCCTAGTTTTCCAGGATTATAGTACTGTAAAATGAGTAGGAATGGCATGTATTATATCAGAGGGATTATTTTGTCAGAAGTAACCATCAAGCATTTCCTTTGTGGCCACTGTGAATGCATTGCATTTTGTAGTATTTTCTCTGGTTTCCACTTTTCAGTCCGAATGTTACTGCACCTGCCCTACTACAAGATCCTCAATAGCTCTGCAGCTATTAACCTGCTTGTCACCTGACCTAGCCGCGGTCCGTGCCGGAGAGAGCGGTGGGCGGTGAGGCCAGGTGGGGGGATTTCGACATACGACCACGAGGGAAAATTAATTATTTATTTCATTTTCTCATGGTCATATGTTGAACCCGCCCCCCCCCCCCCCAACCCAGCCCCACTGCTCTTACCTGCAGGGGCCGCTGCTTGTTATTGATTGTCTTGATTCCCGTTGTTATTGATTGTCTTAATTCCCGTTGAGAATCTTTCACAGTTTCATCAGTGTGTGGTTTTAGTTGTCTGATTTCATGCTCCAGCTTCAGATTTGCACCTGACATATTAGCATATAGTAGTTTCTCCCACTTGAGATTAGACAGAATGCATCATGGGATTGTCAGTAACATGGTGCTCCGATATAACTTTATTGTTAAAGATTTAGATCCATAGGTATCTTTACTAGGTTTCCTGACAATGTTAACCGACACATCCTTATCGGAAGTGGATTTATAAGATATTCTTTTCATGGTGGTCATATCTGATCTCAAGCACAAGCAAGAGAGAAACTTGCCAATTCCTCATCAGAAATCATTAATTTGAATTACTTCATTTTGGCTTTTTTGTTTCAAAACGGTCTTCTCTGCTTTCTGTTTTTACATATGCCAAAGTCGTCATCTTGGGTAGATGTTGAGATTGGTGCACCATAATGTAATGCAGACACCACAGCAACCAATTTATAGGCAAGTAACGTGGACACTAAGGGCCTGCTATGATGATGGGTGATCCACCACCAACAGGCCATCTGTGGCGGTGCGCCCGACATCCAGAATGCCGTTCCGACTGCTTAAACACAATGCCAGAGGTTGGTTGGAGCAATTTGGGCAAGGGGAAACACTGCCACCTGCAACAGGCTTAAGGAGCCCGTTATGCGGGCAGTTGGACCATAATCCCTACACTGGGGGTAGTGCCTGCACAGGCAGTGCTATAGGGATTACCATGTCCATTTCCCTCTGCCTTTACATGGCGGTCCAGCTGCCATGTAAAGGCAGACGGAAAGGGACTTTGGTGCCCCTTGTAGGACCCGTCCCTGTGGTCCTCCACTACGGGGCCCAGGAGGCACATGTGGTGCTCCCAAAACATCCATGCACCATATTCCAGGCACCGCATGGTGTCTGACACACGGTGCATGAATGTTCAAAAACATCCCTTTTTCCATTGTGGCTTGTGGTGCAGCACTTTTTCAGGCCGCAGCACAAGCTGCAATGGAAAAGGGGATGTTTATGACTGCCTGCACAGCGGTTGTATCATTATTGGGCTGTCAGGACCACCGTCTCCTTGTCGGACGTTCTCTAGCCCGAAACTATATGACCACCATAGTAATGAGGCCCGAAGTTTGGCACTTGATGGCAATGCTTTAGTTTTATTAGAAATGAGCATGAATGCGGGGACCACGCCCTCTGCCAGACAGCTGGATGGCAACCAGTGGCGGCCGGCATGGCTCGTAGGTTGGGGGGGCAGGGTTGGGGGAGTCATGGGGGAGTCGCGCAGCAGGAGAGTGGGTTAAGTTAGTGGGAGGGAGTGCGCAGAATTTAAAAAAATGATGATGACTTACCTTTCCGCCATACCAAACATCTCTGCTCCTGCTCTTCTCGAGGAACAGGAAGCACAGCCAGGTTCCCCTGACCAATCACCATACGGCAATGCAGCACTGTGATTGGTTTTACACATCCTGATTAGACGCGCAACCAGGGAATGGGGGCCTGGGCATGTTCTCCATTCAGGCTGTAACGGGGAAAATACGCATGACTGGTTTGGGCAGCCCGAGCTGACAGACTGAAAAGTCACGGCGCACTTAGGAGTGGGCAAACCACTCCTCCCCTGCCCTGCTCCGAGAGCAGAGCAGCCCCACCCACCTGCCCGCCTGCAAAGCAGCACAAACATAAAATGATAACTTCTGAAAGTTATTATCATTTTATGTTTCTGCTTCTCACACTGCCTGAAAGCAGTGTGGTGACGCTCCTCTGCCATAGCAGAGGATCCACCACTGATGGCAATGCTCTTGGTGTGCTTCACACCTCCAACATGCACTGCAGTCACACCGCATCTGAGTGTTCATGCCTTTCTGGTCTTGAAATGGAGGAGGGAAGACCTGTTCTGGATATGTGATCCCCTAACACACTCCTTCAGATATTCCCATGTCATGAACATGCCCTTCTCACAAAGCATGGCCTGATGATCTCCCAACACCTGCAGGTGGCAATCAGGTAGAGACCAGACTGCAAGGACAGTTTACCCTTATGTTTGCTTGGATAGCTTAGATATCTTTAGATATTTTGTTTAGCCTGTTTTTTCTGGTTAATTTGCACTTAGTTCTAAATATATTTGAATATGCAGTATTGTTAATATTATTTGTGTGCTTTTGGAATTCAGAAACATAAACAAATGCACACAGAATAAGTATTTGAAAGGTTCTTCCCAGAGTGGAAGATACAAAACAAGATACACATTGAACCTTATAAACCACTGTCCATAAACAGCAAAAGGCCCAAGGTTGACAACTTGAGGTCAGGTTTGAGGAAAACTAAGCAATCTTTAAAAAGCTTGCTCTGATTACCATACATGTTTTGTTTTGTCTGCGCTAATAACATTCTAGTAGATGGACATAAATGCATTCCTTTATATGTACATGGTTCTCAATAGGCCAGAAGTATTGAATTGTTAGTTCTGAGCCTACATGTTTTGGGAGTTCACAGCCAAGAAAGTATTCTTTCTGTGGAAGTGACAAATATATCAGTAGAGCTCGCTTAAGAACCGCACTTGGAGCACTCCCTCAGATAAAAAGCAAGTAGCCTGCATCTAATATGGAAAACATGAGTATGTCCTGTGTATTTCCGTTGACATAGTTACCAATGTAATTTGTTGATTATGACATGGGAATCAGCATCAACACAGAGGCTTACCATAAATGTATTTTCCAATTTATTTCATGACAAACTTCTACTGCATTTTGATGGTCCTGAAGTGGAACTTGAACATCAGTACTAAGTGCAAATCTTTTTTCCGAAGCCCTCTGGTGGCCATCAAGAGGAGAATTTCTAAATTATCTGAGCACTCTAACTTGACTGGACACATTACATCACTATAAAAACAACAATTTGAAAGCTAGAACATTCAAAAGAGCCCAGAACTGAATTCCTCTTTGGAATTACTAGCGGTACCTTCACCAGTCATACCTACACACAGGGCCACTAGAATTATGCTGCAGGGGAGGACCAAAAGTTGTGGGAGGTTTGACTAAATAAATTCAGCAAGAAAAGTCAAATTAAGCGCCACAATGTGGCCCATTTTAGATAGTATTACTTCATTATTTTGTCATTTTTAGGTCTCCCCTAGCGATGCAGCGCAGCTGCTCACTAGCGAGTTCTATTGTCGTCGACTTGACTTTGGAAGGGGGACAGGAGATGTGTACTTTCCCCCTTGGACAGGTGATGTGCATGCTCACGGCGTCTGTTTGTGCTTCGGCCCAGACAGCCGATGTGCACGCGTAAGGCTTGCAGCGTTACCACAACGTGCGCTTTCGTTTTGCTCCCACACGTGGAAGCTTTCGCTTTCCCTCTTGCTCGTTGCCTCCCTGTCTCCATCGAGTTTGTGCGCGTGTGGACAGCATATGTGCACGCGTACGAATTCCCTGTTCTTCGCTCCCTCCCTACCTCCATCATGTCCCTTCTGTTGCGGATCTGCCCACATGAAGCTGGGCTTCGGCACAGTACGTGCGTTATGTAGGGTAAGTGTTGGCTTGTTTGTTCTATCAACCCAATTATTGTGTGTGCAAGGCCAGCGTGCTGTGCGTGGCAGCACAAGATTACACTACGACCGTGTGCAGTAGGTAATCAGCACTAAAGTGCAATGCATGATCTAATACAATGACTGTGACCCGGCAGTCAGCTGCTGAAATACTAGGGCCTTCCTCTGAGATAAGACACCTCCCGTCAAACATAAATTCCACTATCGCACGCTCGGGCGTGCCGCTGCCGTCTGGTGCTGGCCAGACAAGGGTATCAGCAGACAAGTGACTTCATGCAGCGCAGCGCTGACACAGTGTACAACGGGGGAGGAATTGTTACCACAAAAAACACATTCTGTCCTGGTTACTCAAACATGAGCGAGTGCTGAAGCTTCTCGTTATGATCGTGTGTGCAAAGAACTCTGCTGTTACGGAAGTCTATCACAACAAGTCTGATTCCCGTTTTTTTTTCGTGTTTAGAGCAGTGTACAAAGACGCCGAATTGTACCTCCTGGATTCCCCCTTTGGCTACTTAGACATGTTCACCGAAAAATACATATATGAAAGGTACCTTCTCTGCTCTTCTTGCTTTGCTCTGCATTTACAGTGCGCGCTGCGTCTGCTGCATGTGGAATATTTATCAGTACACAGTGTTGTATGGGAGGTACATGCGTGGCAGGGGCACTAGAAGCAGGTGTGCGGATGGTGCAGCTACTCCCTATGTGTCTGTAATGGAGATGTAATGGAGAAATAACCATGACGAGGCTTTATTAGCCTAGAAGCATTTACTGTGCCTTTAAGTTCAAACTGTTTCATGGGAGCAGGCAACTTCGAGCACCAAAGTGGTATTAATTATTTTAACATGGAGAGCTGTGTTTCCTATTCCTTTGTCTGATTGAAAATTTGGAGTATTTTGCCATTGCAACTAGTGACAGTGTTGCTGGGGTGCATGTGGATGAAGAAGGCCACAGTATTCTAGCGCTTTTCCAACACAACTGTAAAGAAAGACGTGCTTGATTTACAAAGTAAAGCACAACTATCTCGAAATACGCATCACAAGCATGGAAAGTATATTCCAGGCTCCCGAATAAGGTAACGCCGATGGGCAGCACCCACACTCTGAAAATTGTTCCAGCACCACTTCAAGGTGGATGGGTTCCTTGTACAGTGCACAAACCTGGGGGTCAGTTAAAGGTTGGTGGGGAGAGAGCACTGCCATACACGGGCCCTTCCACACTTGTGGTTCCTCCTTCATTTGGAAATGGGGAACCGCTGGGTTTTCAACAGCAGAGCATGCGCTCCTCTGCCAGAAGCCTAGTACCTGGTTGACTATCTAGCAAGGACCACTGAGTTGCAGTGATTGAGGGCCTCCAGCTTTAGAACAGGGCTACTTTTACTGATTTTCCCTGTCGTTTGCCTGTCTTCCAAACCATGACGTATCCATAGAGAGAACACACGCAAAGGCTTCGACACACAGAGGGAAAACTCGTTGCATTTCAGGTCATTGCTTTTTAGCAGTTTGTTTGAAAAACCAAAAAGGATTCCTGAGTGGGCTAAAAAAACATTTATCTATACCCGCAGAGCACTTGGTACATGCACTGTTGGTACAGAGATCCCCACTAGACAGAGATCTCTAATTAGAGTGTGTGGTCCTCCATATGAAGCAGAGCTGAAGGCTTCTATTTGCAGCTGGTGGTCACATATAAAAACAAGCATTTGCAACGCAATAGGTCTTGCATCTGCGAGAATTTGAGCTATTGGCATTGTAAATAACACCTTTTATTTATGTGTTTTGAAAACTTACAAACGGTGTGTAAATATGCACTTTGTACTGATAGAAGCAAGGCTGGCAGTAAAAGAGGCGCAGTTACTGCCAGCCTGGCTTGCACATTTTCAAAACACATAAATAAAAAGCATTGTCATTTACAGTGCCAATAGCTCAAACTCTCGCAAATGCGAGACCTATTGCATTTCAAATGCTTGTTACACTTGTTAGCACTGTCTGGGCAAAGATTTCACCTTATTAGTACCAGTTTAACAACCAAACACAGCAATATGCAATTGAAAGATAACCAGTCAACCTTTGCAAAGGGAAATCCACTGAGCGGATTACACATGCCAGTTTTTAGTAATTTTTGATCCATGTGAAATACAAACACCATTTTTTTGTTAAAGTCTGCAAATAATGCAACAGATGCGGATTATGTGGCAAATGTGGCAAATTTATAGAGTTATGCAGAACACGCCACAAAATCACATAATTCAAGCAGCCCTGCCGATTGCACACATAGTATCCCAAGGGGTAACCTTGTATTCCTTAGAATCTGGGATAGGAACAGTATAATCAACAACGGTTCTGTGAAATTTGTTCCAGATATATACTAATTATTCAATGGTGGGTAGGCAAGGTCCTCGAATTTGTGATCTATCACTGAAACAAAAGTTAACACAACTTTGTAGGGGCATGTCACCCTGTGAGGTGGGTAAAATGCCATTATAAAGATTTGTGGGTGAGTTATATATTGTCTATAATAGTTATCATCACTTCACAAACTAAAAAGAGCAGCAATGTGCTCCATGAATAGTGAAAATAGGTACAGTGCTTGTGTAAAGTGCAAGTGCATGCAAACAGTGCAACTATATATGAATGAACGCAATATTTGATAGACCTGGCTACAAAAATATAATCATTTTGAAGTTGTGCAAAGAGCATGAGTCAATTATTTGCACAACTCTGATCATATGGTCCAGGGGCATGAGTGCAGACCGTCGAGTTTCGATTAATGTAATATGCTTGAGGATATTGTATTAAGCAGTCCCTACAGTGTTGTCAGTCACTCCCAGAGGTCAGGCATATGTTGCTGGCTTTTCCTCTTGCAGTCCTGCCCTTTTCCACAACCAATAGGCCCCTGAGAAGCCCATTGTTAGCAGAGAGGATCTGGGGGGTAATCGTCTGGTTTTGCCCATGCCTATTCCATGAAGAGGAGGTTCCTGCAGTGTGTCATGGGGTAGAAGGGGGAAGCAGAGGTTCTCAACAACATTAAAAAGAGGAGCACATGTTCTCTTTCCGATGCCCTATGAAAGCGAGACCCCCAATCAATGGCTGCTTGACTTCCCTGATTCTTTTTTTAGCAATCGAATAATCTCTAGACCAATGAACGTTAGGACATCCCTCTTAACCTCAACTATCCTCTGGGCACTCAGCTAACACAATTTGCCCGTGTTCCGTTGTTGCAAAGTCATCCTGTGCCCTGGGCACCCCCAGGTTTTTGCTGACTGATGCTGGTGGTAACTGATTTTGACTGACCCTGGGCTCTGCCTAACCAGGCCCAGGGCCAGTGCTAAGCTGAAAGGAACACATTAGAATTCAGTTAAAACACCTAACATAGACTAGGGTACACTATGGTATTGTGGGATACCCCTGTAATTGGCATGACCTACCCCATCAGCCCCTAGTATATAATAGGGCAGGGAATTAAAACTACCTAGATGTCCCCAGTACCATGGGGCATGGCAGTTTAGAAGCCAGCAGCTTTTTCTGCACTTGCATGTATGCACTGCTGAAGCCTTAGGTCAGTTTAAAAGCAGCACTGGGTGCCAGGACTGCATTTAAAATGCAAATTGTGCCCAAACTCGACTTTGGTGGTAGGGGCACTTAAAATAAATAATCTACAATGTTTTGGCATATTAGGTACCCCCAGGGTCTCCCCTGGGTATCCCAGGGGTGGGGGGTCAGATATGTATAAGGTACACCCCTATAAAATGAGTTATTATATGCCTGGGTAAAGTTAAATTTCACATTTCGCTCCCCACATTGTGTTAAAGTGCTGCTCAAATTCGTCTTTGATGCTAGGAGCACTGGGTAAGGAGCATCTGCAATATTTCTGCAGATTCAGAACCTCTAAAGTCTCCCCTAGTTGCACAGGGGGTGGGGATCCTGTTGAAATTAGGGAAAAACATATAAAATATGTTTTTATAAGCCCTGGTGATAGAAAACTGGCCCAAGTCATTTTCCCCATTGCAAATCCCATGGCCCCTAGGTTAACATGGTAGGAAGTTATTGATTAATAACTATTGATAGGAGAGGACTAGCCTGACCATTCAAAGACTTCCCAGAATGGTAGTAGTAAATCCAACAATATTATATTGTTGAATTTCTCCTAAAGTGTACCTACAAGAAGTTATAAGACTTTCTTGTTTGTAAGTTGAAATTCAGCCTTCCAGTGGTCTGCCCTGATTGGTCAGAGTTAAGTGGATTAGCCAGGCTGCTTTGAAGAGGTGATAAAGAGCACCTGGGGTTACCAACACTGCTGGGAGGGCAGTGTGCTGGTCCATAGGAATACAAGGCCAGGAGGTGGAGTCATAAACAATGCTCTTCAAAGGCAGAGGGGAGGCTTGGGTGTCAGTTACACTTTTACACTCTTGACCCAGAGTCAGGGCTAGGCTTAAGGAAGGTATGTGCAGATGGTAGGGGGAGAGTCTATGGAAATAATCCATCCCCAGGGGTGTGTTTAGCCAGCTCTTATCTCCTTGCTGGAAAATCAGCGATTATGTATTTGGAAGATTTGATGCACTCTGGGACAAAATAATGCCACACTCTACAGGATGGGGTCATAACTATGAGGAGTTACCCTGCTCTCATTGGTCAGACGTGACCTGTTGCTTGACCCAGAGAATTTTGAAGAAGTATCTGAGAGGGGCAGAGTCCTCCAGATCTGCTGCTTGAAACTTACTGAAGCAAGAAGTGCCCTCCTGAGAAGTTTTGCTGTGCAAAATGTTCTAAGGCCTGACCTCTGAAAACTGCACCAACTGAAACTGCAGTCCTGTGGATTACCTTGTTGCAAAAGGACTAAAGAGTGGACTCCCTGCAAGCTACAGGTTAACAGAGCTTACCTTGACATCCCCACAAAAAATTCTCATCTTGGAGTACCAGTGGATTTGTAAGGGTTTTGTTCAAGTGGATTGCGGAATTGAAGTTTCACACTTTCAAAGGACCCTCTAGGAGATTCCAGAACCTTGGGTTGTGTGTTGGATACTTTGGGACCCGCAAGCAGAACTTCAGGAAGGAGTTCTAACGGGACCCCGCCTCCTGGGGAGGGCGGGACATTTGGTGAGATTCTCCAGAACAATTTCTAAACGTGTCCCTGTCAGAGAAAACAAAATGACTAAAAGGGGCACTGTTGGTTTCTAAGTACTAGAAAGTGACTAATCTTTAAAAATCCATATCTCTGGTTTCCTACAGTGGATTATTTTCGTTTTAGTGTCTTTTAAAAGATAAACATATTACCTATTCTTATAAATTGGTGTTGGATTTTTATTTTGTGTTGTGTCTTAATTATTTACTGAAATTGTGTTTTTAAATGCTTTACGTACCTGTCTTTGAAGTTAAGCCTGTCTGCTCGCAGCCACTTTACCAAGGGTTGAGCATAGGAATAACTTTCTAAGACCTATGCTGGGTCCTACCATGTGTTAGTGGTCTTATTGCCAGTGGCAGACCTACATTTGCCCCTACCAATAACCCACTTTCCAACATCCATACTCTGGACATGTGGGCCGCACAGTTGGAAATTTTGAAGAATTTCTCCTGGTTCTTTAACATTTCCACAGAATCAAGGCCACATCTCCTGTCATTTGGATGGGAGGATCACTTTGGTAGCAATATTGCCATTTTAGTAGCACCCATGCCATTGGAACCAAATCCCTGGGAGTTTCAAGAGCACGTGATTACTTGGACAGCATCGTGGCATTTGGACAGCATACGTGGGACATGTGTCACATTCCTCTACATTGAATAGAAGCTCCTTTGAATCTGGAGGAAGGTCTCTGCAGAGGAGCAGCAGTACCTCTAGCACCTGTGGTGCATCCTTGGATCTTGAGAAATGCCATGCACACTGGATCAACCCTTAGGACACTTGAGAGGCACTCCTGAGATATCTCAGGAACACGCGTTGTGCTTGAGGGCACCCAAGACACACTACATTACAAATCTGGCACTATGATGCCCTAAGTGCTCTTTAGCAACATACTACTATGAAGGTCACTGCCCTGGGACCTTCAATATCACCACACCTGGCACTTAATGCAGTACCCCAGCATATATTCAACCTCCTTCTCACTCCCATGTCATGAGCCTGGTAATGCCCATTGTTCGCTTTTTCAATAACATGCTTTTTTTATAATCCATTAGAACATTGGAACGTTGAGCGCTCCATTGAAGACAATGGAGTGCTCCTGGCTTCTAATGGCTGGAAGAAGCCCTCAGCATCAACATTCCAATGCTTGTTCACAGCTGCTGTGAATTAGGGCCTCACAGAGCTTGAGGGGATTTCAACCCCCTTGGGTTCTGTGAGGGCTTTGTTTTACTAATTAGAACATTCTGCTCTCTGGGGCGGAATGGTGTTATTCTAAAAGCCTTAGAGCCCTCCGTAAGGGGCTCTACCAGCCATTAAAGGCCCACTCCCTTGTTGAAGGCCCTCACCTTCGGTTCGGGCCTTTAACGCTAGGACGGGCCTTTAATAGCCGAGAGAGCCTGCTGCAGCTGGTTCTAATGCTATATTATGCCATGACGGATTTTAGTTCCAAACCTTTCCCTGGCTGAATTGCTTTTTCTTACTCTCAATTATGTTGTGTCCTCAATCCTTGGAATCTTGGGATTCTAATTGACTTTCCTCTGATGACAGTGACGGCTATTCTGCAAATCCAACATAGAGCAGCATTGATGTATGCCTAATCAACACTCAACATCATTTTTGTAAATCAGCACCTTACTCTTTCTGAAATCTTACAAATAAACTAAATAAGTCCTCTTGATATGACAGCCTATAAAAATGTGTGTAGAGTGTTCTGACCATTTGACTGATAGGTACGCATTTTGTATTTGTACTTAGTCCAGAACTACCACAATGGGCTTTGATAAATTCAATGTATGTTTAAATATTTATTTATTTAAGAAGTTTTATATAGGGCTGGCCTGACCCAAGGTACCGGAGCGCTTAACATCAGAAACATTGCAGAGATTCACAACAAACGAGACAAAAGAACGACACAGGCAGGGTATGACTGGCCTACAGGGCAATCAGGCAGTGCCCGTCGAGCTGGTCAGACAGGTCAGTGTGTGGGATTTTTCTTGTCTGTGTATGGGCATATTTATGGTTTGCTAGGCCAGTTTTTACTGTTGATTTCTCTGATATTAAAACAAACATTTACTGCAACAAGCACAAATCCATGCAGTCTTCCTTACCTTGCAAAAAACCTTACACAGCGCGTCTTTACAAGTTCAAAACTGCCCCAATGTGCAAACACGGGCCAAATTTTAAGCTTTCTAATTCACTAATAGCTGCCACATTTATTTTGGTGCCCGGGCCAACGGGACTTCCAAGGTGGGCTAGAGCTCCTGGAGGCAATTTTTACGGCAGGGGACTGGTCTAGGTACCGCTGGCACTTTCTCCAGCTTCTCGACTTTAGTTGCAGCCGACACGATGAGACTTTGAGAGATAGCAAGTGAGGGAGGAAGAGGGAAGGTAGAGAGAAAGTGATCAGAGAGGGAGAAGAGCTAGAGGACAGAAGGAGAGCAACAATCCATGGATGGAAAGAGAGATAGAGTGATGAGACAATAGGGGTGGGGCTTGCTTGAGCATTTTTTGCCAGGGCTGCATTGTTTTCCAGTCTGGCCCTGATTCCATTTCTTATCCTGATACATGGATTTCAATATTTACAGTGTTGGCATAATTTCACCCATTCATCAACAAAGTCATTCTGAGGAACTGAGGTACTTCTGAAAGTTTACAGACTAGTTCTAAATATGCAGCTGTATGATTGCTTTTTCCATGTTGCCCTCCTCACAGGTCCATGCTTGAGCACTTCACCCAGACCATGTTTTTTGCTTTGCCTTCTGGGACTTGTAGCCCTCATTCTATAATGGGAAGAACAGGACTACAAGTCCCAGAATATGATGCAAAGTAAACATCTTCACTGTATGAGCTACTCAGGCATGAACCCGCGACTTTTGAGAGCTCCATGTGCCTGTGGGAATGAGAGCTGGGAAGGAAGGGCTCGATTTTTATCACACTCGGAATAATCACATTCTTGCAGTGGCTTTGCAAGAATGTCATGGGTCCGAGTGCAAGCAAGGAAATGTCCCATTTGAGTACTGTTGGGGTGGCAACACACAGCAATTATCAGGATTCAGTGGGGCCAGTGTCACTGCACCTGTTGCACATCCCTGCACTCTTTGCCTAATACGCCAGGGCTACTAAATTGCCATTGTGCCTGCCCGCACTGCAAATCAGAGAAAGCGTACCAAAAGATGCGCAGCGGTGCAGCGACCAATTGGGCGTCGCATCTCACCGCTCGCGCACAGCAACTCTCGTTGCGTTTTTGTATAATTAATTCTCCAGGGACGGTGTATTCTTTTCTGTCTCCAAACTAGTGACATTAAACAGCAAGAGAGGCTTCAAACAAGTACCCGGCTTAGCCGCAGTAACATGTGCGTCTTTCAGACGATTTCTTTTATTTAAATGAATTCCAATCATGCTGGGAATAGTAGTGTTTGCCAAGGAATGTGTTTCTCCTCGAGCACATGAATCCCCTGAAGTGTGGGAAAGTTCCATTGTCAGCGGGCAGTCATTTGCACGCATTTGTTCAACATATATTCAGGAAAGAGACTTTGTTATGCGGCGCTCTGAACAGAAAAGGGTGAATTTAACACGGTTTGCATTTTAGTATGGAAAACCCCAGTTTTCACATGTAAACTATTCCCGAGGGTAGCTTGAGCTAAAATTGTAGTATAATATGAAATCGGACAAATTCAAAACTTGGAACCCTCTCCGTATTCCACACATAAACAACGTGGCATATTTAAACAACGTGGGCATCTTTATGCTTAAATGGTATTGATAATTCACCCGATTTCTGGAGAAATTGATTAACTCGCACAGAGGTAAGGCTTAATTTGTGCAGGTGGCAGACACCTGCACTCATATTTGAAAACTAGGAAACAACAGACGAGAGTGAGACTGATAGAGACAGAAAGAAGAGGGCGTTGGAAGAAATTGCCAGAAGGTGAATTCAAGACTAGGGGGCATATATATCAACCAAATGTTTAGTCGCAAACGCTGCGAATCGCAAAAAACAGCATTTGCGATTAGAAATTCGCAATTCAGATGTATGAGGCACAATCGCATCGCAAAGTAAGAAATCGCAAAAATAGCGAGTTCTTACGTTGCGAAAAAATAAAATCTTCGAATATCCTTGCGATTTCCTAATTTGCGATTTTCTCAGTTATCATAAGTCGCAAAAAGAAAATCGCAATTTAAGAAATTGCAAGGAAATGCAACAAAAAATCGCAAATTGCGTGTGAAAAACGAAATCCGTTTTGCTTTTTTTATTTCAATGCGCACGCAGGTCCCCATCAACGAAATAAGCCCCCACCACAGTGAAATTAGCCCCAGGCTCGGCAGCGCACACAACTGCCCGGTAGCCAGTCCGGCCCTGTCTGTAGGGCGGTGACGTGGGCAGGGGGAGGTGCAGGGTGGGGGGTATTAATGTATGGATTACGGAGTTTTACAGGTTAGTAAACATTTAAATAAATAAAACGAATTTCGTTGCGCGCACTGCATCACCAAATGTGATGCAGTGTGCGCAACAAAATTCATTTTATTTATTTAAATGTTTACTTACCTGTAAAACTCCGTGATCCATACATTACTACCCCCCACCCTGCCCCTCCCCCTGCCCACGTCACCGCCCTACAGAAACACCTACTGCCGACCGCTACTTGTTTTCAAGGAATCATAGCAGAGGTTGTCGGGTTGTCACAGAGTGCCCTGTTGCGCTTTTTCCATGCCTTTCTAGATGCAATGCTACAGAGGCTATCACATCATATATACTTCCCCAGCACCCAACAGGCATTACAGCAAACAAAACTTGACTTTTACCAGATTGCACATTTCCCCCACGTCATTGGCTGCATTGATGGGGCCCATGTGGCCATCACTCCCCCAGCAGCAACTGAATATGTCTACAGAAACCGTAAATGCTACAATATCCTGAATATACAGATTGTGTGCAATGCTAAGTATATCTTCAATGACATTGTACCAAAATACCCTGGCAGTTAACACAACTCTTTCATCTTTAGACATAGTGGGATACACAGACGTCTGAGTGCTGGAGTGTTTGGAGAGGGATACCTGCTAGGTAAATGAATGGCACACATCCATCCATCCACTACATCTCCTGGGGGGGGCATTGACTTACCTATTGTTTCTATCCCTGCAGGTGACAGTGCCTATGCAGTACGGGACTTCATCCTGACACCATACCTGGATCCAGCCAATGTAAGGGAGAGGAGATTCAACTGGGCACACAGATCTACGCGCAGCATGATAGAGCATACGTTTGGAATCCTAAAGAGCCGGTTCAGGTGCGTGCATAAAAATGGAGGAGCACTGCAATACAGCCCTGAGACATGCTGTAAAATCGTGGCAAGCTGCGCAATGCTCCATAACATGACTATGAGGAAAGGCGCCACAATTGATGTGACCGACACAGACACATCGGATGACGATTGCTCACCTCCCCCTAGCAGGGCAGAAGCAGGAGCTGGGGCAGCTGCCGGACGTCTGAGATGGACTGAGATCACACAAAACTACTTCTAGGTAAAAAATGATGATAATGAGCCAAAATGTTTTAAATCTGTGATGTGTTTATTCACACTTCACAAATATTAACTGTTGCTATACCCAGCACATTATATGCACACAGTGCAGGTACTCCACAAGAAAGTGTACAATCTGCATTGTTGGGTTGCATCACCCATTGCCACAAATGTATCAATGTGCAGTTCACCTCCTCCGGTGACGGATTAGTGCTGGTCTGTCTTCAGCCTGATTGCCCTCCGTTGGGTGCTTAGATGCACCTTGTCTGCCACTGCGACGTCGTGCTTCAGGCAATGTAGGTGTGTTGCTACTCCTACTTGAGGTCTCTTCACTCTCCCCAGAGACCATGAGTGTGCTGCCACCTGAGCTGGCGGTTTGCATTTGCTCCACTGCACTGGTGACCTGTTCCAGCCCTCTTGCAATGTCCTGGCAGCAGTGTGACATTTGCAGCTGCATTGTAATGCTGCGATGGGTGAAGTTGCTGGTGGTGGTGCAGAGGCGGTTCACCGCCTTTGTGTAGTTGTGAAGTCGTGCGTTGGCACGTTGGGCAACCCTGTCCCTGGCATCTTGGTTTTGTTTCAGTGTGTCACAGAGGTCACGTATGGCACCTGCTATGGCCATGATGCCCTCCCCCCGTGTAGCGCTGATTCCTATTGAGGGTGCTCAGCTGCCTATTGATGGAGCGCAATGAATTTTGTTGCAGGCACTGTACTTCAAGCATGTTGTTTTCCAGACCTGCAAATACTGTATGCTCCTCATCGGTGGCAGTGCTGCTCCTGGGCCTTAACCTCCATGTTTCCATTGTTGCCACACTGATTTGTGGTGTTTCCTGTCTACGGATGTGTGACACACCCTGCCTTGCCTCTCTGTCCTTACTCGCCTCCCCTGTGGCGTCTTAGTCATCCTCCAATGGAGGCAGTGGGGGCACATGTGTGTGCTTCCTGCGCATGATGGTTGTGTGCTGTGACTCTTCACTAGAGTCCCCATCATCAGACTGGTCCAAAGGAATTTGAAAATCATCTCCCTCTGCACTGTCGTCAAGTGCCCTGGATTGTGATGTGGATGTAACGGGGGACACATGAGTTTCTGTCATTGTCTGCATTGTGGACTCAATAAAGTTTCTAAATTTGGTGTTGTATGACTTCTGACACTGTCTTATTCCCTTATCACTAACCCACACTTTGCAAATGATTTCCTATGTGTCATGGACACACTATCCTACATCCAACTACAACTCCCATGATGCATTGCTGTGTGTGCTGTAAGGAGTGAACCGGAGTGACATGTCTTGTTTATATTTTACACATTCTAGACAGTGTGCATGGTATTGGGATGTGTGCAGATATATTTGCCATGCATCTTACCTTGACTGCTGGATGCAGGGTCGGAGCTGTCGATGTCAGCCACACCACTTACACTCTCAGGCAGGAGAGTGGACTCCACAAGCTCTTCATGGGGTGTTGGCTGTGCTGCTGTGGATGTTCCTTCCCCGGTCTTGTTTGACTCCTTTAGTCTGGCTGCCACCCTCTTCTTAGACCTTTGGCGCATATCGTACCACCTCTTGCGGAGTTCTTCAACAGTACGATGAGTCACACCCACAGCAGTGACTTTCTCTTGTATTTTCAACCACATTTTCCTTTTCCTTGCTTCTGAGACTTTCAAAGCTTTTTCCCAAAGAGGAGCTCATGGCTGCAGACCATCTCCTCTATCAGCACCTCCTGCTCTTTGTCAGAGAATTTATGATTTTTCTTCCTCTTTTCACCCTCCTTGCCCTCATGAGGCCTCAGGGACTCCATTGGAGGTTCTTTCTGTGCTGTGCTGGCTCCTCACACTCTCCAAACTGCCTCTAACTGTGGCTCAGGCAAACAGGTGCAGCAAATCACTCCCTCTTCCTGGTTGTGATGTCATCAAGCTGCACCTGTATTGCAGATTCCCGATTTTGTGATTTCTTAATTTGCAAATTTCGCCATTAAGGAATAGCAAATCAAGATTCTGAGAATTTTTTGCGATGTTTAAGAAATCGCTAAACATTAGCGATTTTTTAAATACATCCCATTTTGCGAATCTGAAACTGCATATTGCAAAATCTTGCAATTTGAGATTCGCAAAACGGAATATTGATACATATGCGCCTAGGCTGCCTTGTTATTCGCAACCCTGATGGCGGCTCCTAAGTAAAACATTGCTCTCCTGCATTTATTTCGTTTTACAAGTTATGCAGTAGTTGGAAGATTCTCTGACAGTGGCAGAGTTAATTGTACGATCACTTTCCAACATCTGAGAATCCATCAGCCGAGAATTTACTACTTCTACAAATGTTTTCATTATCTAATACAATCCTATTCTAATCAAGCCCACATAATTGAAGTACACAACATAATCCAATATACAGTGTGTCCCATATAATTTCTCATTATTATTCCCTGCTGTTATTGGCTCAGGGTAAGTGGTGCAAATTCACATTAGTGCTAAATACTGTTCACTGATGGAGTCTTCCAGTCCATCTTTTTTTTGCTTTTCATTCTGGCACTTAAAGTTCGGATTTTATTATAAACAAACACGATCACAATTCACAACACTGAAAGTAAAAATCCTGACTGGATAAACTACTCATGCATGGACGTGGGAAACCTGAGACCTCTGTTAATGTAAAAGGTAGCGCAGGACTAATTTGTGCTGCTCCTATTCCTTCTTTAAATAATTTTGTTATGCCAACTTCCTTTGTTTTCAGGCATGTCAGAACAAACTACATCACAAGCTTTCTGGCAGGAAGTGACACTAGTTATGAAGAAGCATATCTTCTAATAAGTCTTAATTCAAAGTGAAATGCACCGCTTGCAGAAATTGAACCAAGTTGAGAGTGGTGCTTCTGTTCAAGTTTGCTTATTATAGATTACGTGCAGCAGTAGAGGACCACTACACATCATTCCCTGCTGAACCCCCTACACTAGAAACGCTACAACTGTTGATGACTGCACCGAACCATACACATATTGTGGTGAAATTATACAGGGCCCTGCAGAGGGAAATTGGCGCTGACACGCGAAAGGCGCAGGACAGATGGAACTGAATACTGGACAAGCCCCTAGAGCTAGACAAGTGGCAGTCATGCTGTGCACTCACCAAACTACTCACCCCGAACGGTAATTTGCTTATAGTTCACTATAAATATCTACACCAGACATACCACACACCGGTTCAACTACACAAACACGGCCTGAGAATGGATGCGAAATGTAAACTAGACCGAGCAGATTTTGGTCATTTGGCATAGTATTGCCACAAAGTGCACTCATACTGGGTACAGGTGATCCAATTATTGAATGACATACTGCCATGTAAGCTGGAATGTACGCCGCGGGTATGCCTATTGGGTTATATGACATGTTTATGTTTATGTTTATGTTTATTGGATTTGTAATGCGCAACAAATACCCGGAGGTGTCTCGGCGCAGAGGATTTATACAGTGACAGTGAATGAAGAATGGTACTATTGATCAAAGAGCCATGTTTTCAGCTGTTTTCGAAAAATACAAAAATACATGCTTGAAATGTACGAGAAAGAAGCTGGCAGCTATACTGTTGCTACTAGCGAAGCGGAGAGTAGCCATGCATTGGGACAGCTCAACTGCACCATATGTAAACTGCTGGATAATGGACTCTATATGTTCCAAGGATAATTTCTTGATCTACGCAGAAGAATTACCAACAGCAGCTAAGCCTGCTAATTTCTGGGAGACTCTTTCAGACTATTTACATACTCACCCTCATTTGTTTAATCCTAATGCATGATTTCTGTCAATATTATCTTTTTGGGGAAGAATAATGTGGACAATGGATGGCCACCTTGGTACGTAATGCTATACCATGTATAACTGCCGACCATATAATATACACGGTGCGATTGACTTGATGATGTATGAAAACATGTTGACTATATCTTTTGAAAAAATGTATAAATAAAATAAAGTAAAATACAAAGTTGAGAGTGGTGGTGGGCACAGCAACGTTCAGTTACTTTTGGGAGACCTATCTTGAGTCTGTTGTTGTGGCATAGGTCATAGCTCAAGCTCCTTTGTTTGGGTTCACATGTTCTGGTTTAGGGGGTGGTCTCACACCCTCTAGCCTTCCTACTTCCTGGGCAGCCTTGCCACAGTGTGCCGCAAATTCTGGCCGCCACTCTGAGGTGCTGACATCAGTCTCCCCGCCCCTTAGATCTTTTACGATTGTGGCATAAGCACAGCAGCCACAGGACATGCATTAAAACATTTTTACTATGAAAACAAAGGTAATTAACTCAAAAAAGCTATTAAAAGAAGTAGCACTTTTAACACTGAGCTTTAAACACCCTCCAAAATATAAACAAATAAAATCTGGGGGTTAAAAAAATGGGATTCTCCTTTCTAAAGTTATTCCTTGGTATGGAAGAAAGCACACCTTAAAATCACACCTGCCAAGCTGCTGCAATAGGAAGCGAATCCTGAATTCTCACCCACCAAACTGCTGAAAAAGGAAGCAGATTCTGAAATCTCACGCGTCAAGCTGCTGCAAAATGAAGCACGTCCTGAAATCTCAGCCGCCAAGCTGCTGTAAAAGGAAGCACATCCTGAAATATCACCCGCCAAGCTGCTGCAAAAGGAAGCACATCCTGAAGTCCCACTGCCAAGCTGCTGCAAAAAGAAGAGCATCGTAAAATCTAACCCGCCAAGCTGCTGCAAAAGGCAGGACATCATTAAATCTCACCCACCAAGTTGCTGCAATAGGAAGCAGATTCTGAAATCTCACCCATCAAGCTACTGCAAAATGAAGCACATGCTGAAATCTCACCCACCAAGCTTCTGCAAAAGGAAGCAGATTCTGAAATCTCACCCATCAAGCTGCTGCAAAATGAAGCACATTCTGAAATCTCACACACCAAGCTCCTGCAAAAGGAAGCACAGCCTGATATCTCACCAACCAAGCTGCTGCAAAAGGAAGCAGATTCTGAAATCTCACCCATCAAGCTGCTGCAAAATGAAGCACATCCTGAAATCTCACACACCAAGCTCCTGCAAAAGGAAGCAGATTCTGAAATCTCAACCGTCAAGCTGCTGCAAAAGGAAGCACAGCCTGATATCTCACCCACCAAGCTGCTGCAAAAGGAAGCAGATTCTGAAATCTCACCCGTCAAGCTGCTCTAAAAAGAAGCACATCCTGAAATCTTACACACCAAGCTGCTGCAAAAGGAAGAACATCCTCATATCTCACCAGCCAAGCTGCTGCAAAATGAAGCACATCGTGAAATCTTACCCACCAAGCTGCTGCAAAAGGAAGGACATAATTAAATCTCATCCGCCAAGCTGCTGCAAAACGAAGCACATCCTGAAATCTCACCAGCCACGCTGCTGCAAAAAGAAGCACATCCTGAAATCTTACCCCCCAAGCTGCTGCAAAAGGAAGCACATACTGAAATAGCGCCCGTCAAACTGCTGCAAAAAGAAGTGCATCCTGAAATGTCACCGGCCAACCGGCTGCAAAACGAAGAACATCCTGAAATCTCACTCACCAAGCTGCTGAAAAAGGAAGCACATCCTGAAATCTCACCCGCCAAGCTGCTGCAAAAGGAAGCCCATAGGGAAATCTCAGCCACCAAGCTGCTGCGAAAGGAAGCAGATTCTGAAATCTCACACGTAAGGTTGCTGCAAAACGAAGCACATCCTGAAATCTCACCCAGCAAGCTGCTGCAAAATGTTGAGAGTTATTGTTACTTTGTTGACACCGTATTGAACTGGATCACTTAAAGGTCAGAATGCCTCTCTATTTCTTCTCACACATTGGTCACTGAATTCCATACGAGGAATGGGTTGAGATTCACTCTTAAGTTTCTTCTTCACTTTGAGTAAAAGAGGTAGACACAATCCCTCATCAGTTTTCAGAGGGCACTTCATGAAAATATTTCTCTTGTGCCAGAGGGACCACTTGTTATTTGAAAATGCTGTTTATAAATTTCCTGTACCTAGAAGGTGCTTTGTTGTGCCCTGCCACGAGAGACATCACAATAACTCAACTGGAAAGCACAAATAAGGTCACTCTGTGCATGGCTTCACAGAAATCCCTTGGAGATATCAGAAAGCAGCTCTTCCCCATCCCTAATACCACATGCTGCTCCTGGGGGAGGATACACATATCCCTGTTGTTGTCATGTTGATTACATCCTGTCAGATTCTGTACATCAATAAAGAAACATGATAAAAGACAATGATAGTATGGAAAGAGGTTGACATATAGAAAAACCTGTATTAATCTGCGGAATTGGACTCAGAGAAGCTTTCTCAGCTCTTGGTCAGTGTACATGCATGCATTTCTGAAAAGACAGTGAAAATAAATGTGGCCCACTACTATTATCAAATGTAGGTGCAATAATAAATACACTTTTATATTTCTATTACTACAGTGCAAAAATCTAATTGTTTGTTGGTATGATAGCACCGGGTAAATTACAAAAGAAAACGCTGCTTATTACTTCAAAGAATACATGTTGCAATGATTTGAAACACCTTAACAAATAGTCACAAGGTCATTTTGTTAAATTGTATATCAATTTAAGGATTTAACCCCACATATCCTGGTCCTGTAAATACATTTACTTATAAATACTATAGATGGCAGCACAGCACACCATAATCCATATACTCAGGCATCCCAAGAGGAATATTTTATTTAATACCATTGCTGAAGGAAGGCAGAATCATCAAGTGGCCGTGCAACATTTTCTGTTGCAATTCTTTCATTTGTGTAGTTTGTGAAATTGTGTTAAATTTCAGCAACGACTCTAGTGCAAATTCCAAACAATTTTTTGCTGCAGTGGACTTGATCATGCAGAAAATGTCTCACACGAGAAAGGGTTGAGCAAAAAATGTGTCACTTGAGACCAATACTTAGCGAACCCTTCCCCTTGCAGGTGTGAATGACTATGTAGGGACGATCTGCCCCGCATTACATTTTTCTTTGAGATACCCCAAAGTGCATTTTACATCAATTACTAATTTAGTGTAATTTTCCCAATATTTCGTGTAAGTTTGGTTGGTAATTACATGATTTTTCACGCCCCTAAGCATAACTCCCTCAAAACTTTGCATCTCTTAAGTCATGGCCTCTTACTACACTCTAGAATGGTGAATAAACAGATGTACGACATTACAACGCATGCTTTTACATCGCATGCTTTTACAACGCGAGCGCATACCATTACAACGCATAGTGCTTTGGGGCGCTGGATAGTGAATTATTTAATTTACTATTCCAACTCCAGTCCCCGTGGATAGTAGGGAAGGTGTTGGATAGTAAATTAAATATATTCCCTATCCTAGAGCGCCCCCCAGCGCAATGCGTTGTAATGGTTTGCGTTGTAAAAGCTGCGATGTAAAAGCATCGCGTGGTAAAAGTTGCGTTGTAAGTGATGTTTCCCTGAATAATCATATGTTAGAATCAAAGCAACTGAATATGTACTATAGATTACAGAGTCGCAGATATTGACTGGAACAGAATTCCAAGCATAATACTGGAAATTGTTTTGCATTTTTTTATTCTCAAATGGTCTACATTTAGAAATATTTGCTTAAATAGTATGCCTTTACTTTGTGATTCACCTCCAAAGAGTTTTATACAGATGGTGTCAGTAATAGGAATTCGCATTTAAGATGGAAAGGAGGGGCTCCAAGCTCTTTATGCGACAGCAGCAGAAAAGAGAGAGAGATAAATCGAAGGCAAGAGAGAATATGCAGTGAGAAAGACTGTGTGGAAGTACTTTAACTCAGAAGAGAGGTTATAGGATCCAGAGGTATATACTGGAGAGAGGAAGGAAGTGCCTGTGGAAAGTTCACGGTTGGATTAGTTTAGACAATTTGATTCACTTTTATGCACACACTTCTCAACCTTTGGTAACACTGTGATAAGACAATCTTTTGAGATTCAGTGGAGGGCTGAAGGATCTCGCAATTGTCTTATATCTTGCTTTCGGAGAGGAGGGTAAGGATAATAATATATAATCCAAGATTTCATATCTTACCTTTAAAGGTTTTCCTTGATTGCATCTTGCATACAGATGCTATGTAAAGGTAGGAAGCTTATATACTCATTGAGGTACACGCTGCATCACATCACAACTATCCAATCTTTAAAGGGCTGCAGGTTATGTCTTCCTAGTTCTCCATAGACATCTTGAAGAGAACCTATAATATGACGCTCAACGAAATATGAGAGTGAAAAAGATAAAGAAAGGTTTGTCTAGAAAGAGAAGGACTATACTGGGAGTGTTGCAGCCTTTCTTCTTAGAGTCTTCTTCCCCAAATAGAAATAGAAGACCCTAACCTTTTTCATTCGCCGCAAATTCCCCTGCTGATGTTCCTACACAAATATGACATTCCGTGACCAAGTACAATTTGACAAATAGTAGAACCACCAGTGTTTGAACTAGTCTGTGTCCCAGAAAAAACAAGCACTGGAAAAACTAGTAGATCTCGCTTGCATTCTATGATCTGGAAAAATATTTTTAACAAGCCTGTTGCAGTGAAATAACACAGAAATAAATGGTCACTTTTTGATGACAGTGTCCCTACGATTATTCTAATTTAATGTGTGAATATTCAGTGTGCTGTTGAGATGTAAAATAACCCTTCACACATACATGCATGCATTTCATAGAAGGTGGAATGAAGCACCAAACTGCCAATATCATAAGGTGAGAGTGCATTAGTTCTCCAAGTGCAGACAAAGCCCCTTCTGTGTATCTTTTAAAGAATTGGTAACAAAAGGTATGTAGACTGCCCACTGTCAAGCCAGAACTAAAGATTGACCAAGACTACTGATTAGTAAAAAGGTTGGTAGAGGCTTTCCCTGTTTAATCTGTATGGTATTGTGGTTTCCCAGGAAAAGAAGCAGACCTTGACGTGTTATGAAATGTTTACTCCTGACATTGATAAGGAACATCACTACACACATGACCTCTGCTGGAATTTAGCATTTACTGGAGAGAGCCAAGGTTAAGAGACATTTGTTCTTGTTCCTTATTGGTTTATCGTGAAGACTCAGGAAACTGTGATGGTACAGGTGAACCTGATGAGAAGGTACATACCATACATGTCATTAATAACTTTCTTACCTTTTACCAGATGTTATTTCTATTGGATTCAGAACAGTAAATTATTGTTTTTGATTTAAAATGGATGATCCGGTTTAATAAAATAACACAAAGCTCCACAAATGCAATCTATTCAGTTCATTGCAAATACACATACTTCACAAATATATTACAAACTTACAGAATTCACTACCTTTAAATCATGCATATACATTAAAACGGGAAACATATTCAAATCAACCCCCATTTTTATACAAAAGCGAATTAAAGCCTGTGCATTGGCTTTTTTAAGTCATCAACGCAGAGCAATGAAACAAAAGAGTTTCAATATCACCTGTTTTTCTAAATCTACAAAATCTTTCCTCCCACTACGTCATAAAATACGCACTAATTATCTCAAGCATTCCTCCAACTTTCTCAAAATAAATTTTTATGTCGGGATTTGGAGGCACATATAAATATTTTGAAGGATTATTTCTCGTAATTTCTTCACAATACCCAGAATAGTGTGGCTTCAACCTCACAGCAGCACAGTGAGAATATCTAACCAATTAGAATATCTCACCAACAGATAATGTTTGTGCTTCAGTGTTGCTGTGAACACGATAACGACATAGGTCTGATGTGTGCATTAGTTTTTGCAAAACAGTTTGGTAGACGCTCATCATAGCCAACAGCCGCCTTTAAGCAAACCTTGGTACCAAGAATAATTGTTGTGACAGTGGTTCCACTGTAGCTACAGAGATTGCTCCTGGGCCAGCAGTAGTCTCTCAACTTGGAAGTCTTCTTTCTGTCAGGGTTACGGATGTAAAGACTTAAAGGACTGAGTAAAGACCTTTATAATCCAACTCATACCCATAATGTCCTCATATGCACATCTGTGACAATCAATGATTTTTAACCAGTCCAGGGATTCCCCGTTACACAATTACTGGGCCATAACAGGGGTAGGGAGAAAGCCTCACAGGGATTTCTGCTCTGGTCCTGCTCTGTCCAGGAATCACGCCCCTATAGATAAATGTATTTATAGAATTTTGAACTGTAAGAAAGCTAGCCACCTTTGTTAATATTAAGGTAGTGTACATGACTAGATGGTGCTAGATGCCATTATTTGTCTTTTATTGGAGGACATCTGTTTTCTAGAGATCTCCTACCAGATAGCTTTCAGTTGTCCATAGGTGAAAGCATCTTATGAACCATACCAAAACATACAGTGCACTAAAAGCCAGTCCATTCCTTGTCATTGGTTGATTTTAGTGTCACTCTCATATGCTTGCTTCTTATTCGATGCAAACACAAGGAGATGATAGACTGAGCGCTGAAACTTTTCAGACACTCACCCCCAGTCACAGATCTGGGTTGAATCCATCATCATTCTTTAGCTCACTTCGCCACCTTTATGCAAATCAGTCTTGACCCTGTGCCTCATGGGAACAGTCCAGCCCGAACTGCCAAGCCAGGTCTTCCTTGAACCGGAAATAAGCATCCTGGGTCCGGTTTCTGCGTAACACCCTTCATCAGCCAGGCTAGCTTGAATCCAGTGGCAAAGTGAGCAAGGGACCCACGTATGGGCATACCCTGCCAACTTAGGACGAACAAAGCAAACACAAGGAGCCGATGGATGAATCGCTGAAAGCCAGGGAAGACCTGGCTTGGCAGTTCGGGCTGGACTGTTCCCATGAGGCACAGGGTCAAGACTGATTTGCATAAAGGTGGTGAAGTGAGCTAAAGAATGATGATGGATTCAACCCAGATCTGTGACTGGGGATGAGTGTCTGAAAAGTTTCAGCGCTCCATCCATCATCTCCTTGTGTTTGCTTTGCCTCTTATTTTATGGCTTGCCTTTCTCTTTTGTGTTTATCTCTCCCCTCGAGTATTCCATAAATATCTTTACCATCTTTTGACTTGTATCCTCCAACTGCTGGTGCCTCATTTATGAAAAGTGATGCATCGCTGAGTGAAAACAGCGATGTGTCACTTTTCACTGCGCCCTCCTTGCGAGACCAATGATGCGTCATATTTACAGTATGACGCATCATGGCGCAAGGAGTTACAGATACGTCAGTATTTCTGACGTATCTATATGGCGCAAAAGTGACGCGTTGCTGGAGTGTGTCACAAGAGTGACGCAACTCCAGCAATGTGTCCTTTTACATGGGGCAAGCCCCATGTGAAAGGGCCTGAGTCAGTCTTAGGCCTGCTGTGAGGCAGGCGTAAGAAATTTACGCATTTGTGTCCTAGAAGTGGCGCAGTGAAATCTTATAGATTTCACTGCGCCACTTCTATGACCCTGTCTTGCGTCAAAATGAGGAAAATTATATTTTGCCTTGTCATGTGTCCCTACGTGTTCCCCATTATATGTTATATGTGCATGATCGATATGCATATGTTCCCCCTTGACCGAATAAAGACGCAATTATAGTTGTGTCCAACGTTAGTATGCCAGTTTCCAGTCCTCGTGAAAGCAACGAGTATTAGGCCTATGTTGCCAACGTTTTACATTGTGCACGTTAATTCATCGAGTTGTCCCCGTTTCTAGGCCTCAAAGGGCCCGGACGCCAGATTCAAGCTCCAGTCTCCTGAAACCACTTCGAGGAGCGATGCAGCCCCTCCCGCATCCCTGATCCTTCGCTTACTTTCTGCCAAGCAGCGCGGTGCCCGGCCTGGCCTGCCTGCCTGTCTGCCAAGAATATGTTATGCCTCTAGTTATCAGTTCAGCTCCCCGGCTTCACATTCCTAAGCTAACGAACCGCATAAACATCTTCAGCTATAGTCTAGTCTTCCTGTCTCCATGCAAGAGAATTACTGAATTAATATCCATAGAAGATTCATAGCACACGCAATACATGTAGAATATATGCATGCACCAGCCTTAGTGTCAAGTAGCCTTTGCCCTGATGACATTTAGATTCTATCAACATGTTCTCCAAACACCAGATACCAGATATGCTATAGGTACATGTAGTCCTGACATCCCAGACTTTAGTCTCCTCTTCTCGTGCAGAAGTCAGAGCCCCCAGCTCTCCCTAGTTACACGTCATGGCCCGTTTGCGCGCACCAGTAGGTTAAAGGTTCCAGCTGCCCAGGTAGCCCCCTCCATGTATCCACCCATTTATGACACTTCTGTGACGTTTTCATCACATGTCTACGTGCACGCCCTGTGCACGCCTTCTTTGTACGCCCCTATGTTCTTATCTTTCGTTTGTCACTTGTTACGCCTACTGTATGTAATGTAATTGTATTATTTTCCTATATATACTATGTAATGTTGATGAGACGTTGCAGCTGCCATTCCATTCCATTGCATGCCACTTTATGGTCTTTAGGCTCGAGCCATCCGATTAAAGCCATTCTGACTCAGATTCCCCGGATCCTGCCTCTTATTTATTGAGCTATCTGTTTTCAGTTAATGCATAGAAAAATAGTACCGGTAATTAATTATTTATTTACCACATAAATGGCGCCCGAACAGGCTGCGTCATAAACCGACTGCAGCCGAAATTTTTCTTTCTTCCTATTTAGACGACACTGTCCCAGAATATGCTAATACAGATCCCACCCCGCCAGTCCAAGTTCAAGTCCAGCCCCCGGTTAATAATGTAATTCCTGTGCCTCCAGTCGTTGGCCCCGGGAATCCTGTCCATGCGCCAGTACCCCAGGACCAACCCACGTTACGTACTCCTACTTTACCAGTCACGTTACCAGCAGCCGCACACCCAGTATTAATTGACGATTCCAGTTCAAGGGGGGCAGGGGGAGGTGCGCCTACCACCCCGCCTCAAACAAAGCGCCTGACGCTGAGAGATGCAGCATTACAGCGTACGCCAAAAGTGGCTACGTACGAAGCCCTCAAGAAGTTCCTTACTGATTGTAGATATGATCCAGTGCCAGGCGAAGATCACATGATATTATACTCCGTACGTTTACGACGAGTTGCAAACTTCTTGATCACCATATCAGATATGAAAGAAGATTTAGACAGAATATATCATTTCGTCCGAACAGGGGAGAATCCAGAAAGTATTCACGAAGCTATGGCACACAGGAAAGTCGAGATTCAAGGCATGATTTTGCAATTTCTAATAAATTGTTTAATAAGAGAACAGGATCGTCCTGATAAAAGTCCAGAAGAGATGAAAGTCCTGACAAAATGGAGTGACAATATAGCAGACGGAAAACACAAGACCCAAAATAGTATAGAAACCATGTACAGAAAGATCCGGAAAGAAATTATAGGTATACACGAGAGAGAGAAAGCAAGAATAGTAGCAGAGAAAGAGAATGACTCTTCAAACGAAGATGTAGACAGCGAGATTCCCACTAGAATAGCGTATGTAGGTAGAACGAGACTTTCCGATAGACATACAAGCCTAGATTACAAGAAAGCTTTTCCTCCTCCCGTACCTGAACAGTGTTCTCTTGAACAAGTATTCCAGGCTACCGATAAAGTTCTGAAATTACGAATAGGTTACAGTGAACTTAGTACCATGCATGAACAAGAACTAGCCCGATCAGCAGTCCGATGGGTTAGTGATTCTGCCACGTTTCCAGACGAAGTAGTGGCCCAAATGTTTCTGAAACTGCCCCCAGCCGAGCAACGACTGGTGGGTATGTACATGATTCAGCACCTCATTACACTGTACGAGAGTCAGCATTCTGATCCAGGTCCCTTATATAATGTATTGAACGAGTTACTCCTAAACAGATGGAAAGGTCTAGGTACCGATTTAATTAGTGTCATTTTAGAACAGCGCCACAAATACAGAACGTTTTTGACTCCGCATTTTGTTCCTGTTTCACCTCCGTTCTACATAGACAGACAGAATCCATTACGAGAAGTGCATCCAGTTAAGGGAGAGGGGGGTAATCTCGAACGAGTATTTGTTTACACCCCTATCACGAAAATAGAACTTCTAGAAATGAAAAAGTTAATACCCTGTCACGATAAAGATCCAGCAGGGTTCCACCGAGAGTTAAAAGACATGCTCCGTATGGGAGAATACACGTATCCTGATATCATCAAAATGTTAAAGGTCTTGTTGCCCGCGGGCATATATGAAAAACTTAAAGAAAAAGAATGGGAGGTGGGAGAGAAAAAGATAGATTGGTCCGCGTTAGAGACCGAAGATAATGCACGAGTCCCAGGTACTGGTCTTGGGGATAAAGCCAAAGAGTTGCCCGAACTGTTAATACAGGTCTTGCCAAGATTACTAGCCACGAAAAAGGAAGATTGGGATGCCATCTCAGCCTGTAAACAGAAACAAGACGAAGACACTAGTGATTTTTATTCCAGATTTGAGAAATGTTTCATTATTAATAGCGGTCTGAAAACAAGTAGTGAATCGTATCCACATCTTTTTGTTACCAAACTAGTTGAGAATTCTTTACCACAAGTTAAAAATAGAGTATTGAAAGTCGAAAGTACTTGGCAAGCTAATACCCCGTCACAGATGCTCCAGATGCTACAATACCACCAGAATAGAATCAGGGAAGAGCAAGAACACGAAAGGAGACGTATGAAAGACACGAAAATGAAAGTACTAGTTGCACAGTCCGTTCCACAAGATAGTCAGAAGAGGGGTCCGAATCAGACGAGTCATTCTGCAGCTCCTGTTAAAGGGACCTGCAATTACTGTAAACAGCCAGGTCATTATATAAACGAATGTGCAGTTCTGAAACACAACATAGCTACTGGTAAGACAAAAGAGAGACCACGTCCTCCTAGACAAGAACAGGTTCCGCAGAATTCCCAGCCACCGCAGAACGCACAACAGACAGTTACAGTACCGCAGCCTATAGCTGCCACACAACACATTACACAACAGATGTACCAGTACGCACAGTCAGATTATCCAGAATATCAGCAGTATTCATGAAACAGCCTAGAGAGGGAGGTTGGCTTGCCTCTCATCGAGGTTCCTGTAGATCAAGAGGGTCCCTATGTACACAGTCAAGTATTAGGGAAAGACAGAAAGTTTCTGATTGATACAGGGGCAAGTAGGACTACCATCAGTCATGACGAGGTTCCAGGGGCTCCACTCTCAGGCTCAAGAAACGTTTCCCTGGGATTTTCAGGAAAGCCTATTGTTAATGAAATATCGAAACCAGTTTCCCTAGAAGTTGGTCCATTGTCCCGAACTACAGACTTGTTACTTACGAAATCCTGTCCTGAAAATTTACTAGGTATTAAAACATTGAAAGAATTAGGAGCGGTAATATGTTGTTCCCCAGAAGGAGTGAGATTATTTTTACGTGATTTTAAAGGTCATTATGTGTTACGTGATTTTGATCCAAGACTACTGAATGTACCACAGCATTTATGGGCGCATGGTCCAACTGATGTAGGTTGTATGCACATTACACCCTATCGTGTTACTCTGAAACAAGGTGTTGTTTTGCCACGAATCCGACAGTACAAATTGCCACCCGAGGCTGTAGCAGCCTTATCGAAAATTATTGACGAGCTCATTACTCAAGGAGTGGTTGTAGAAACTGACTCCAATGTATGTAATTCTCCTATCATTCCGATTCTTAAACGTACTGATCCAAATGAACCTCCAGTTTATCGATTAGTGATTGACCTTCGAGAACTTAATAAATGTATCATTCCCCAGTACCCAGTGGTCCCAGATATCTCTTCCCTATTGACTGCCATTGATTCTGAAGCAGAGTTCTTTACAGTTATTGATCTCAAGAACGCATTCTTTAGTGTCCCCATTCATCCAGACAGCCAGTTTCTTTTCGGATTCTGTTTAAATGGAAGAAGCTATAAATTCACACGAGCTCCTCAAGGTTTCACAGAAAGTCCTAGTATTTACAGTCAAGCACTTAAGAGACAACTAGACAGTATTCACATGCCAACTGACACTGCCCTGCTCCAGTATGTCGATGATCTATTGATCACAGCCCGTACAGAACGTGACTGCGAACGTGCGTCACTTACAGTCCTGTATTTTCTGGCCGAGATGGGGCACAAGGTGTCCCCTTCGAAGCTACAATTCTGTGTCCAGCAAGTGGTATACCTTGGACACTTACTGTCCAAGAGGGGTAGACAGTTGACACCAGACCGTATCCAGTTAATAGCACATCTTCCACAGCCCAAGACACAGAAGGAGGTACGAGCTTTTATCGGCCTCACTTCTTACTGCAGACAATGGATTCCTCAGTATGCATATCTAGCCAAACCACTGATACAGTTAACGACACAGGAGGCAGCCGCATCGACTGTCCTCCCTTGGACCCAGGAACATACACTTGTTTTTAACGAGTTAAAGAAAGCTTTATGTAATGCACCTGTGTTAGCGACACCGAACTACAGCAAGCCTTTTACACTTTTTGTTACTGAACGCGATGGTACAGCATTATCTGTTCTCACGCAAGATCAAGCAGGACAACACAAGCCTTGTGCTTATTTTTCTAGCACATTAGATCCAGTAGCCCAGGCTCTGCCTGCGTGCCTCAAGTCAGTTGCAGCCACAGCTCTAGCTATCAGACAAAGCGATTCCATAGTGTTAGGACACTCCCTGACAGTACAAGTTCCACACTCCGTGGAAGTTCTTTTAAACCGTACACAGACTCAGCACTTGACAATTGCACGTTTAACAGGATATGAACTGACACTGTTTCAGCCACACATAGAAATCAGACGCTGCAATATTTTAAATCCTGCTACACTGTTACCTTCGATTACATCAAACCCTGCCACACATGACTGCGTGGAAGTTATTAACATCATGACAAAGCCAAGACAAGACTTGACTGACATTGCATTACCTGATCCCGACCTGACACTTTATGTGGATGGTTCATGTATGAGAACAAGAACAGGAGAACTAGTAGCCGCGTATGCAGTGACTACTGAAACTGAAGTTATAGAAACACATCGTATTGACACCCTGTCTGCTCAAGCAGCAGAGCTCATCGCTCTGACCCAAGCCTGCATACGAGCTAAGAACCTGAAAGTAAACATATATACAGATTCACGTTATGCATTCGGAGTCGTACACGACTTTGGAGTACTCTGGCAAGAAAGAGGTTTCATGACCTCTCATGGAGCCAAGATTCAGCATGGCCCCCTCATTCAAGCTCTGTTAGAAGCAATACATTTACCGAAAGCCATTGCCATTATGAAGTGCAAAGCACGTACGAAAGCCACTGACACCATTTCTCAAGGTAACGATCTAGCAGATCGAACAGCCAAGCTTACAGCTCAGACTCCAGACATTCCAGTTAACACGACAAAGACAGATATTCTAGATCAGACTACTTGTATGACAGTTAAGGACCCTACACGAGATGTACTAGACATACAGTCACATGCTATTCCCGATGAAATCAAGAAATGGTCTGAACAAGGAGGGGTCCAGACAGATCAGGGATGGTTGACGAAGGGAAAAGCCACATGGTTTCTCCCCGACTCTATGGTTCAAGTCATTATTAACACCGCACATAGTCCAGCACATTTAGGAGAAAAAGCCATGTTAGACAGCATCCAGAATATTTGGTTTAACAAGCATTTACGAGCAGCAGCCAAACAGAAAGTACGTACCTGCATGATATGTTGTCAGTTCAATCCAGGTAAAGGTATTCCGGTGGAACAAGGTGGATTCCATCCTCCTGACCACCCTTTTGAAGTCCTCCAGATGTATTATATTCAGATGGATCGATGCCGAGGTTTCAAGTATGTCCTCGTAGTAGTGTGCGCTTTGTCCAGATGGACAGAAGCATATTCAGTTCCAGATTACACTGCCGCGACCACTGCTAGGCAGTTGGTTCGTGAGTTTTTTCCCCGCTATGGTTTGCCTAGGGTCGTGTATTCAGATAACGGCCAGCCATTCTCATCCGAACTCATGAAACAAGTATCTCTTCTGTTAGGGTACCAGTGGAGGTTCCATTGTGTACGACACCCCGAGGCAGCTGGCCTCGTCGAGAGACATAATCAGACTCTGAAAATCCGCATTGCCAAGGTTTGCGCAGAAAAAGGCGTAGATTGGATGGTAGCTCTGCCAGTCGCCCTTTTTTACATGAGAATGGCCGCTCACTCCCGGTCAGGTCTGTCACCTTTCGAAGTTGTTTTCGGTCGTCCCCCGAACATGTGGGGTACACCACTGCCACGTAAAATTACAGATGTTGACAGTAATATGCTGACAGATTACCTGGCTTCCTTGATGTCTGCACTACTCTCTTGTCGTTCACAGGTCGCTGCTGCCTTTCCAGACAACACGCAAGTGAAACCGCACGAGGTCGTTCCAGGCGATCTAGTATTGATCCGGAATTTTGATCGTTCAAGTCCGCTGGAGCCCCGCTGGAAAGAACCGAAGCTCGTTTTGATGACCACAAGGACAGCAATCAAGGTGGAGGGCCGCAAAGGCTGGATCCACTCCAGTCACGTTAAACGATTTCATGGACTCCGTCCAAAGACTTTTTTCAAGGACTGCCCCGTTCTCAAGGACTGCCCAGATACTGACTCTAAACTTCCCCTGTTAGAGAAAACTCCGCAGCAGGAGTATAAACAAAAACTGAGGTCTAGCAAGTCAGACAGTTTAATTGTTTAAGTCCCTCTCGGGTGACGCGGTTAGACAGGTTCCTGACATGTATGAGATAGACCCCCATAGTGAGAGAGTTAGACGAAACTCCAAGAAAATACGTTATTGTAAAAATGTGCGCAGTCGATGCGTAATTACGTTATTGTTTATGTTATTTCTGAGTCTTACGGTTACATGCATAAGTTATGTTTTACATGTATATTTTCCTCCTATTAATTCACATGTACATTTGTCTTCTAATGATACAGTAGAGCACACTTTTAGTGAACTACCTCCTCACGAGTTATCCTACAGACTTGCCATGCGCAACAATACTTTTATCCGAATGTTACACTATTCACACCAGACCAGCAATGCCACTAATTGTACTAATTGTTGGGTGTGTGGTCGACTCCCCCCTTTCCAGACACCGAAGGGAGTTCTGCCACTCTTTCCCTATCCGTTTTCACACAATGGTTCGTGTGGAGCATGGTTTACGTTAACGTCATCCACAGACGATAAGTCCCTTCTGAATAGAACGTGTTTCCCAGACAAGGAAGGACTTTCCCATAGAACAGGGTTAGATCTAGAAAATGAAGTATATGATTTAGGCAATTATTCCTCGAATTTCATGGTTTTGAATGTTCAGTCCGAGACTACTCCAGATTTGCCTGCTATTACAGTTTTACCAGTGAAAGGCGAATTATGTGTCAGAAAGAATGGTTCAGTACATCTAGGACATAGTGATTGTACTACTATGGTCGAGTATAGTGATAGTGGGAAGTATAATTTCAAAGCCTCACGTCATTCGTATTTTGTGTGTGGTCAGACCGCATATGTTCGTCTGCCCCTCGATTGGGATGGAACATGTTACATTGCCTTCCTACTGCCACCAGTTTTCCTAGCCCCATCCGATTATCACAGAAATACACATCTAGTACACATTAGACATAGAAGGGAGACCGAGTCCCCAATTGTCGATCAGACTGAAACTGCCTTAGAACAGTATACAGACTTCAATAAAGGTTTCTTTTTCTTCATAGGTCCTGTCCAGAATAGTAAGCTAATACGTAGGCTAACCAGAACCCTTGAAGCAGTAGTGAATGAGACTACTTCCGCCCTAGGTAACTTAACTGAAGAACAATCTGCTATGAGATTTGTCGTGCTTCAAAATCGTCTCGTCCTTGACATCATACTGGCCGATAGGGGCGGAGCTTGTAGAGTCATCGGATCTAGTTGCTGCATTTTCATTCCTAATAACGCACCGTCTGTTTATTCAGCTATAACCAGACTTCATAAAATTGCCCATCAGTTACACCAGAATCCAGGCACCTGGACATGGTCCGGTTGGCTCTGGAATATAATATCTGCCTGGGGATGGAAAGTATTGTCATTCCTAGGAATAGTAGTAATGATCATATTCAGTTGTTGTCTATGTTTACAATGTGGCCCTGCGATTTGCGGCTTGTGCGCTACCTCTTGTATTCCTAGTCCTAAGTCCCGTTCCAAGAAGATTCGAGACGAGCAAATGATGCTCTATGAACAGATAGATGGTATCATGAATATTGATGTTTCCTGATGGAAACGTAGGGCACAAGGAGGGAATGAGGAAAATTATATTTTGCCTTGTCATGTGTCCCTACGTGTTCCCCATTATATGTTATATGTGCATGATCGATATGCATATGTTCCCCCTTGACCGAATAAAGACGCAATTATAGTTGTGTCCAACGTTAGTATGCCAGTTTCCAGTCCTCGTGAAAGCAACGAGTATTAGGCCTATGTTGCCAACGTTTTACATTGTGCACGTTAATTCATCGAGTTGTCCCCGTTTCTAGGCCTCAAAGGGCCCGGACGCCAGATTCAAGCTCCAGTCTCCTGAAACCACTCCGAGGAGCGATGCAGCCCCTCCCGCATCCCTGACCCTTCGCTTACTTTCTGCCAAGCAGCGCGGTGCCCGGCCTGGCCTGCCTGCCTGTCTGCCAAGAATATGTTATGCCTCTAGTTATCAGTTCAGCTCCCCGGCTTCACATTCCTAAGCTAACGAACCGCATAAACATCTTCAGCTATAGTCTAGTCTTCCTGTCTCCATGCAAGAGAATTACTGAATTAATATCCATAGAAGATTCATAGCACACGCAATACATGTAGAATATATGCATGCACCAGCCTTAGTGTCAAGTAGCCTTTGCCCTGATGACATTTAGATTCTATCAACATGTTCTCCAAACACCAGATACCAGATATGCTATAGGTACATGTTGTCCTGACATCCCAGACTTTAGTCTCCTCTTCTCGTGCAGAAGTCAGAGCCCCCAGCTCTCCCTAGTTACACGTCATGGCCCGTTTGCGCGCACCAGTAGGTTAAAGGTTCCAGCTGCCCAGGTAGCCCCCTCCATGTATCCACCCATTTATGACACTTCTGTGACGTTTTCATCACATGTCTACGTGCACGCCCTGTGCACGCCTTCTTTGTACGCCCCTATGTTCTTATCTTTCGTTTGTCACTTGTTACGCCTACTATATGTAATGTAATTGTATTATTTTCCTATATATACTATGTAATGTTGATGAGACGTTGCAGCTGCCATTCCATTCCATTGCATGCCACTTTATGGTCTTTAGGCTCGAGCCATCCGATTAAAGCCATTCTGACTCAGATTCCCCGGATCCTGCCTCTTATTTATTGAGCTATCTGTTTTCAGTTAATGCATAGAAAAATAGTACCGGTAATTAATTATTTATTTACCACAAAAACACCCCCCTGTATACATTATACCTAACGTAGGTATAATGTAGCACAGGGGTTTACAAAGTGACGCATCTACCTAAATGCGTCACTTTGCAAATATGGTGCAACAATGCACATTTTTTACGCTGCTGGAGCGTCACAAAAAGTGACGCACCGGCGGCGTAAAAGTGACGCACCGGCGGTGTAAAAGTGACGCACGGCCTCATAAATGAGGCCCCTGGTATTTAAGGAACTGCGTTTTTCTTTTTCATTACGCACTTAAAAGAGTGTATGTGTTTTCTTACTCTTTTTCCTGTACGGTGCTTAACACCTTTCCCTTCCTTTGGTTGCTTTCCCTTCACAAATCCACATCCACACTTCTGTTGCTCCCTCATCCTTTGCAGTCATTTGATAATTTTTATTTTTTTATTTTGGGCGGGTCCTACAGCTTCCTTTTGCTGCTGGGCCAAAACACTTTTTTGTGTGTCTCTGTTGCTCCCTTGCCTCCTGCCCACTCTTTGGCGCTTCCCACATCCTGCTCCCACTCTCTCCTTCATTGTGCCCAACCCACACAGTCCTGTACATTTTGCAATACATTTTTTAATTTCTTTAATTTTAAGGGGGAGCCTTTACTAATTGAAGTGGTTTCTACCGGCTTGAATCAGTAACTAAAAATAAATGTGTCATTCCATAATATTTATTTTTAAAACATGTTTTTATTAGTAATTGGCACACTGTTAAGGCATATGGAAACATAATTGGCGCCATTAAGAAAACAGGGCTTTAACTGGTCCCATAATGAACTCAGAGCAACACCAACATTGATTGTCCAGATTGCAAAAAAGATATATATTTCATACATAAAATAAAATCAGCAGCAAAAAAGGGTGACACAACATTTCACCAAGACTAAACACCCAGCCACATCCCCTAATAAAGGAGGGTAGAGAGGGATAAATGTGTACACAATAGGGGCAAGGGAAACAGAGGGAGCAGGTGGAGAAAGGAGGGAAGGGAAGGAAAAATGGTAACAAATACCCTGAATGTGCCGACTCTGCCACACTGAGACACACATAGCAGCAAGGCCTCCATCAGATACAACCTCCATACCAGTTGGCGAACACTCCATGGTGTAACGCTCCAGCTCCGGGTCCCCAGAGACAGCGAGGGGGTCATCCACTGGCAGAGCCACCTCTGTCAAGCTATCTAGCATAACTTGCTTCCACAACTCGAAATCTCGTTTGACATGTTCATCTGTGCACACTGCACACAACCGTCTCTCTTCTGCTGCACCCCACTCGTACAAATCTACTATCCATCTATTCCTTGCCAGCACTGCGGTCTACATCCAGTGAATGGCCACCCGACACCTAGCCAGCACCAGTCCCAGGAGTACAAACTGATGGTTAATCTGGGCCCCATGCTTAGTGGTCAGAGGCACTCCAAGCAGGCCATGTTTGGTGGAAGCCTCCACCAGCGCCCACATAACTTGGTGCAGAGTCCCCAGGACCTCACCCCAAAGTTTTGCTATTTTCTACACTCTCACTTCATGTAGAGAAAAGATGCCGGAGCAAACCCACATATAGGGCAAGCATCCAAACGAGGTCCGTTGATCCTATGCAAACACAGGGGGGTTATATAGGCTTGGTACAAGTAATAAAACTGTGGAAGCTGGAACTTCGAAATTGCTAGCCACCTCCTTAACCTGTGCAAGAGCTCTCTTCAAGGCACCCTCTGTAAGGGGCAGAGTCAGAGCATCAACCCACTTGTTCTGGGACACTGTCATGTCAATATGGTGATCCCCTTAAGACCTTTGTAGATGTGCGAGATCAAACCCTGAGTCAACCCTGGGTCCAATATTACCTATAGCGACTGGGATTCTGCAGGCTCAGTGGGAAAGTCTGTACGAATCTCACATTAGCATTTTGCAGGTACTGGCCTTGATGAAGGCCAAAACGTATCCTGTACCTCAGCCTTAATGAGGAAAATGCCACTAAGGTAGAGATCACCTGGGTATTGCAGCCACCAGCAAACCACAGCGACAGACCCATCACAGACTGGATAGTACGAATAGGTTTCAACCAACAGAGGGGTAAAAGTCTAGCATAGGGTGCCCAATGCAACATCTGTCTCGCTGTATGTTCCCAGGCCACAGCCACCTCTCGAACAATATAGGGGTGGTCATCTGTGACACCTACTTCCAACATGAAGCACTGCAGGAGTTTCGCCTCGGTCCCCCAAGCACCCAGTAGGTTCTCTCTGTATTCGGGTCATCGAACACCACTGTTCATCATATTGTAAGAGACCCCCTAAGTATTACAGTCGTAAGCCAGGCTGGCCTAGGCCCCCCCATATCAGTGTCCAGCTTGAGAATACCCAAGTTAACCCTGCTAAGCTTACCCGCCCATACAAGAGACACTAGGATGCTTTTTAGTTTAGTTAAGGTGGATTGTGGAACTTTGTACATGGCATTTTGGAGAGCATACAGGCAGCAAGGTAAGAACACCATTTTTCTCAGCTCAACCCTAGCCGTTCCTGACAAAGGGAGGTAAACCCAAAATCCAATTAAGTCCTCAAGGCCCTTGAGGACTTGACCCATATTAAGATGATAATGGGCCTCTGAGGCATTCGCAATCTGGATCCCCAAATACCGGAAGTGGTCTTTCTCCCATCCAAGCCCAGTCACCGGGAGCTCGCTGGTCGCATCCCCGCCAGAGTAGCCTAGGGGAACAGCACTGTTTTCTGCCAGTTGAAATGGAGGCCAGACACTACTTCAAATTCTGGCATTATCCACAGAAACACCTCAACCAACTGCTCAGGGCAGGGGACATACACAAGTGCGTTGTCTGCATAAAGCGAGTCAACATGGGTAATGCCTCCCAGGTCAATAACCCATTCAACGAAGTTGCGAAGGCGAATTGCCAGCGGCTCCATTGCCAAAGTGAAAAAGAGCAGCAGGGGGCATCCCTGTCTAGTACCCTGTCTGATAGGAAAGCATTCTGACACCACACGCCTAGTATGTACACAAACAACCGGGTCAGGATTGAGCAGTTTTACCCAGGGCAGAAAATATTGATTCCAGCCTCATTCTCCAAAGATATTCCCAAGCAAATGTATTGAACGCCTTTTCAATGTCTAATGCGACCAGTGCTGCCTCTAGCTCACTGTCAGCAATCGAATTTAGCACATGGGACAACCTCTGTAAATTCATCTGAGTCCCCCCATCCAGCATAAAGCTGCACTGATCATTCTGCACTATGTGGGTAACCACACCTAGCAGTCTAGTGGCATGGGTCTTTGCGAGTATTTTGGCATCCTCCCCAACCTAGACAGGGGTCTATTAGAACCGGAATCTGAACGATCCTTACCTGGCTTTGTAAGCATAATTATCTGGGCTTCATGCATGGTGTGCAGTAGCATCCCACAACCACATGCAATTGGGGAACGAGCAACTCCAAATATGCTTGGTAGTATTCCAATAGGTGCTTTGCATCGTGCCATGTCCCGGACAGCAGCCTTCAACTCCTCTACCAGCAGCTACCCCTCCAGACCCGCAGCTTGCTTCACCATGAGTCGAGGGAACAACAGACCATCCAAAAATCTGCTGACCTCTGCAAATCGACTAACTCCGGAAGCAGTATAAACCACGGCAAGATGATCTTGTAAGAGAAGATTGACTGCAACTTGTGAGACTGCGATGGTGCCACCTAGGCGTTTCAGGGAAAGAATTCCCGGAGGAAGGCATTTCCTTTTTACCAACCACACCAAAAGGTGTCCTGATTTGAGGCATGGCCTGAAGCATGGCCGAGTAGGACGTAATCGGAGCCAGCTCCGGCAGGCCGAACTGATCCGTCGCAATATTAATGCATCCAGCGATATAAAACTTGCCTACAACGACACCAGACACCCTGCGGACCCCGGCGGCCTCGCTTGATCCTCTTCTTTGACGTGTAGACGGCACAGGACCCACTGGAGCTGCCACGAAGTCCGGAGCCCGGGGGAGGACTAAGATGGCGGCGCCCGCGGCACTGTAAGGGGGAAGCCGGCTGCGGAAACGGCAGGCCGCCCGGAGGACACGGTGAGCCCGGCTCCACAGTAACCGGCTCCACCTGCGACCTGATTTCACTCCTGGGGTTTGACGAGTTTCTCCGCCCTGCTGCGGGCACGGGGGAGTTGCGGATTGGGGAAACGACGTCTCCCGCTCACCCCTCCACCACTGTGGCAGTCCAACTTATGCGGTGACGGAGATCCCCTGAATAGCGCCCGTGGGGGGGACAGAGAGTGCTGCTGCTGGCCGCCGGCGACTGAGGACTCGGCGCTGGCCCCCAGAGACTGTGTTATGCTGCCGGAGGGGCCGCGGGGACCCTGGTGATTGGTGCGGCTGACTTGCTGGGGCCTCCTGGCTATTGTGGGTGACAGGTGACCGTACGCAGGCCCCGGACGCGGCTGTGGGGTCTCCACAGGTGACGGCTGGCCCTGGTGCCCATCGGGCCGCGGCGCTCTGCGAGGCTGGAAAGAAGAAAGGCGGGGAGGTCGCCTATGAAGGCCGCGGGTTCTCCGTGGCCCCACGACAACTGGGTCTGAGCCCGACAGAGCCGGAGCCCCGGGGGAGAGAAGAGACTGAGCTTGTTACCCCGGACTACATAGGAAGCAGGTACTGGGTCCGGGAGGGGACGGACTTGGTCCGCGTTGCCGCTCACGCCGGAGGGGCTGGCTGGGATGCCCTGAGAGGGCCGGGTGCCGCCCCCCCGCATTCGGAACTGGATGTGTGGAATGCGAGATGCCTGGGCAGGACCTCGTGGCCGGGCGGCACCGTTGTACCTTACCTCCTTGATGATGTGCACGGGGGCCCACTAACCCCGAAGGTCTGGACCTGCGATCGACGCTGCGCGGTACTCATCGGGGTGCTACCGGTGGGGCCGGCGGTGAGATGCTGCAGTGGACAGCCGAAGTGGGCGTCGGACGGGGGCCGCGGTTGTTACCCTCCCCCCCTTGAACAGCGGAAGCCCCAGGGCGCCATGGGTAAGAAAGATCCGGCTCCCAAATCCCTGAAACAGGGCCCTATTGATAAGTTTGCGGTGGCACCGCAACCTGGAGGAGCAGAGGGGTCAGGGGCGAGCTCGGACACGGCCCTCCTGATGAGTGCGATACAGGCCTCGAGAGCGTACATACAGGCATCCAGAGCGGCCTTAGAGGTGAAGATAGGGGAAATGGGAGTGGAGGTCAACCTCCTGCGGCAGGACTTCTGAAATCTCACCGACAGAGTCACTACAGCGGACGCGAGGCTGGGAGAGGCGGAGGATGTCATACAAACCCTGCGGAAAGATGTTAAGGACTTGAAGGACTCCCGCAGACAGTTGCAGTGGAAGGTGGACGACGCGGAAAACAGAGCAAGGCGTAACAACCTTTGCTTTGTAGGATTTAGAGAAGGGATCGAAGGGTCTAACTTGGTGGATTTCCTGCGTGACTGGCTCCTCGCGACGCTTCCCCAAGTGAAATTCTCCAGTTGCTTTGTCGTCGAGAGAGCGCACAGGGCACTCATGGCTAAGCCTCTGGTGGGCGGACGCCGAGACCGATTATCACACGCTTCCTCAACTTTGCCGATAGAGATCTTATCCTTCGCGAAGCCAGAAAGATGGGTGACATACGGCTCGACAACTCGCAAATAATGGTTTTTCCGGACTACAGCCAGGAGGTGCAGAAAATGAGGCGTTCCTTCGACGCAGTTAAGGCTAAACTCCGGGACCTCAAGATCCAGTATATGCTCCTATTCCCAGCTAAATTGAAAGTAATCTATAAAGAAAAGACGCACTTCTTCACGTACCCGGACGATGCACAGCAGTGGCTGGAGGAGCGTCCGCCCTTCCGGTCTCGAGAGGAGGCTGTACGCGGCGCAGCGCTGGAGGCCCCTCTGACCGGTAGCCTCTGGGAGATAGTGCAGCCACAGAGGAGACGACGGCAGCGGGGAGCAAGGGGGACGCAGTTGACACCATACCCCACGCTGAAGGGGTCCCTACGGAAACAACATGACCCAGGATCTCCACGACGAAATGATCAGGCGGGATCTAGATACCGGGCCTTGGCAGATGGTAACCGTACTAAGGGGGAGAATGACACAGGGGGTGACACGACGGGAGGTGAGGAGGAGGAAGTACAAACCCCCCACCCGCTGGTCGCAGCCATACAGGAGATGGAGTGCGAATCCGCTCAGGACATGGCCCCGACGCAGGGGGAGGGCTAGGCCTGGGCATCTGAGAGAGACTGGAGCTGGATGGAGGAGATATCGGCTACGCCACATGGTGACACGCAAGTGCCTTACACGCCCTCAATTTTTCTTTTCTTGTCATAGAGTGTTTCTTTGTTTGTTTTAGTGTATCTCTTTTCGTGCCACGAACTGCCGTACAACCTTGTGGACTCTATGGACCTTATTCATTTGTTATTTGGTTGTTGTTTGAGTGACAGGGTGGGGTAGTTGGGCCTAGACAGGAGAACTCGGGAGGGGCGACAGACCTTTTCCAGCCAGTAAGTCCTGCCGTAGGAGGGAGGAAGATGGTGGTAGGGGGGGAGCGGGGGCGAGATGGGGTAGTTTCTTGGTTCGGCACGGTTGGGGGGGCAGAGGAGGGGGGGATGGGGGGAGAATGCATGTCATGTTAGGCGCACGCCCAAGTTCACAGGGAGACACGTCCACACAGATATCTGACTACACTGAGCTACGTACACACCAGGATGCCGGATGATGGCAGGGAAACCCACAGGGACCAAAGGGGAGTTAGTATTCTAACGTGGAATGTAAATGGGCTTGGAAGCAAGATTAAAAGGGGGCTGGACAGTTCCTACATTAAAAAGGTGAGCCCCGACATTACACTACTCCAGGAAACGCATCTCAAAGGGTCAAACTGTGCCTTCCTAGCTAGGGGACAATATAGGGTACTAGCGCATGCAGGATACACTCCAGGATCGAGGGGAGTAGCCATCCTCATGAAAAAGACCACACCGTTCTGCATAGCTCAAACGTGGACTGATTTACAAGGGACGTACGTGGGGGTGAAGGGGACATGGAATAGGCGCGAATACTCTCAGTATATGCTCCCCCGAAACTGCAGGCCAACACGCTTAAGAAGGTAGAAGAAATACTCCTTGACACAGCAGACACTATACAGATTCTAAGCGGGGACTTCAACGACGTGGTGGACCCGGGGCAGAATGAACGGGGACGACCAATAGGGATCATGCACGAACCCCCCTCTCGAGAATGGTTGCTACCATGGGACTTACGGATGTGTGGAGGTGGCTGTATGCAGACCGGCAGGCCTACTCCTTCTTCTCAGGTGCGCATAAGGTACACTTGAGACTAGATTACATCTTCATGTCCAGACAGCACTTAGCAGTAAACAATACGGCGGAATACAAAGCAAGGGGGATTTCTGACCACTCCCCGCTCCTGGTGCGGCTGGGGGCGAGAGGGGATGGGACTGCGAGGTCCTGGAGGCTGACGGCATGGGACTTGCAGAATGTGAGTGTAGCGAAGGGTTTAAGAGCGGATTTGAAGGTCTATGTAGCCGACAATGAGGGGACAGTCCAATCCAAAGTCATATTCTGGGAGGCTCTCAAAACGGTGATTAGGGACAGGATACAAAATAGGTTGGCTACGGAACGGAGGAAACTCCTGGCGGATACGGCGGCACTGGAGGCGACTATTTTAGACCTGGAGAGAGAATATCTGATCTCGAAAGAGACGAGAACCCTCCGGAGGCTGAAGGACACTCAAAAACAATATCGAGAATTAGTCACGGGGGAGGCCAAAACCTAAGCATTAGCCACACTGCATAGGCTGTACGATGTGGGGGATAAGTCGGGCAAACTGTTGGCATGGCTTAGCAAAAAAGAACGCGCGGCGCGTTGGGTGGAGCATGTCAGAGACCCTACGGGGACACGTCTGAGTACGGATGCTAGCATTGCCGAGGCATTTGCGACCCATTATGAAGGCTTTTACCGGGCTAGAGACCTAGGAACCTCTGAGGAGGCGTCGCAATATATGGACACGATTGAGTTACCGGTCCTATCTTCTGAAGCCCGTCAGGGCCTAGAGACGGACATTACCCTGGATGACATCACTGAAGCCCTTGCCCAGCTTAGGCCGGGTAAGACCCCGGGGCCGAACGGGTTCCCGGCTGAATTCTTTAAATGCACGGCGGACCTCCTGAAGCGTCACTTGAAGGGATTATTTGAAGGGGCATTGCAAGAAGGGAAACTTCCCCCAGATCTGCGCATGGCAATAATCGTCCCGATTCATAAAGAAGGGAAGCCGCAAGACGACCGTGCGTTGTACCGCCCCATTTTGCTCCTGAATACTGAGACGAAACTCATGGCCACCATCCTTGCGGCACGCCTCCGTACGGTGATATCGGATCTGATACATATGGATCAATCAGGGTTCCTCCCGTGTAGAGCCACTAGATTGAACCTCCGCCGCACCCATAATTGGTTGCAAGAAGTAAGAGAAAGGGAAGACCCGCATTGGTTTCTCGCCCTTGATGCAGAGAATGCTTTCGATGCGGTCCACTGGCCTTTTCTCGAGGGTGTTCTGCAGAAGTTCGGCTTTGGCCCAAAATTTTGTACCTGGGTTAAGCTGCTTTATACCGAACCCAGAGCGAAATTGAGAGTGAACGGCGCCATGTCAAAGGGTTTCCCAGTCCAGAGGGGGACCTGACAGGGCTGCCCTTTGTCCCCCCTCCTCTTTGCACTCACGATTGAGGTCCTGGCAGCTAAGATAAGGCAAAATGTAAATATCAGAGGGTTCAGACGGACTGGCCTGGACTCCACGGAGGAAGAAATATCGCTTTACGCGGATGACATCCTCCTCTACATTACCCGTCCGGAAACCACGACCACGGAGATCTTTCGGGAACTAGAACAATATGGTAGGTACGCCGGTTACCACGTGAACTGGCACAAATCGGTCCTCTATGATCCTAAGGGACGGGGAAATTGGCCGGACTTACCCGGTCCATTGCTGACGACAGTGGAGGGGTTTAAATATCTTGGAGTGTACGTTACCCTGGATCGCACACAGTCTTACCAACGCAATGTGGAGCGAATACTCCTAAACTTCGTGGAGGACGCGGCAAGATGGCGGCAGCTCCCTCTCACTTTATTGGGCCGGGCGGCTATGTTCAAGATGATCACGCTACCCAAATTCCTATATGCCCAGCAGAACAAACATTATCCCCTCCCGAACACAGTCTTTAAGAAAATACACGCAGAGCTTAGGTCCTTCCTATGGTTGGGCAAACATCCTAGAGTGGCACTGACTACACTCCAACGTCATCAATATAGCGGTGGGATCTCCCTCCCGAATCTTGAGGCATACTACTGGGCGGAGCACATTGCCCCGATCAACGAATTGCTACATGCGCCGGCTGATCATCCTACCTATGCTCTTGAAAGACATAAACTCTACCCTAAACCGTTGCTGTACTACTTATATGGGGGGGTTCGATGACCACCGCTACCCCCCGCTACGAGTCTCACTCTACAGCTGTGGAACAAAGCGATGAGTCGCACGGGCTGGGGAAAGAAACCCTCCCGACAAACACCGATATGGCACTGTGGGTGGCTCCCGGAGCTGAACAAGTTAAGAGGGTTCCAGAGGTGTGACGACATTGGTATTTCTACCTTGGGGGACATAGTGGCGAAAGGGGACTTGAAAACGTTCACGGCCCTGAGGTCGGAGTTTGGACTCCACCGCGCGCAGTTCTTCAAGTATGTCCAGCTGAAACATGCCTGGCGAGCCGAAAAGACAGGAGTATGCCCCTTTGGAGGGTAGGTTACCACAGGAACAGATTCAAGAGAAGGCGGTGTCGCTCACATATAGAACACTAACTAAGAATAGGTTAGGAGACCTAGAGAAACTTAGGAGAACATGGGAGAATGAGGTGGGTGCAATGGAATACTTAGATTGGGAGATGGTCCTAATGCATCCCAGAGAGGTGGCCATTAAATCCGGTCTATGGCTTATTCAGTTCAATGTCCTGCATAGAACATACTTTGACAGAGTCAGGCTTCATAACATGGGCAGGGCGGAGGACACTAGGTGCCTTAGGTGCAGGAACACGGGAGGCGACTTTTACCATATCATATGGGCTTGCCCACTAATCCAGGGCTATTGGGATCACGTATTCACAGAGTTAGGTGAGGTGTTGGAGATTCCTATCGACTTGGACTCCAAACTGGCCCTTCTGGGCATGACCAATGATGTAGACCTTGCACGTCCTCTGCTGATCTTTTTGGTCCTGGCGCTGGTGGTGGCCAAGAGGGATATAGCTAAACACTGGGGTGCGCCTGAGCTGCCGGGAATGGAGGAGTGGAGGAAAGGACTGGATCTTTACATGGATCTTTACATGAAAGGGTCACATACAAGGCGAGGGGATGCCGAAGAAGTTCCATAGGGTGTGGGGAAAATGGAGGAAGTTCCATGGGATGGACAGTGGGCTATGATGTCAGCTTACTTAGCAAGGTTTCAGGAGTGGGGTTGCGCCACCCTGTGAGTCTCTGGAGGCTGCATACAAAGGACTATCATACGAATACCTATTAGACGGTGTTCTATACTGCTGTGTAACGAGTTGGAGATGTGGGGGGGGGGAGGAGCGTGGGAACGGGGAAAGATGCAGTGATTATGACATGCTGTATTGTTGAGTTTGATTAAAATGCAAATAAAAATGTTTATAAAAAAAAAAAAAGGTGTCCTGATTTATCATCCTCCAAGTGCAGTAGCAGACAACAGTCTAGCCAAACTAGGTGGTCTAACCTATCCCCGGTCTCCCCCATGGCCTTCCAGGCTGCCAACAACAACTCCAGCTCGTCCTAAAATATGGGGCATCCCACTGGAGGGTCACCAGCTGCCTCTCCTCCTTAAGCAGCTGGACCTCCAGGTGGCATCTAGTGTCACTGATGTGAGACCCGCACTTCAACCGCATCACTAGCTTTAGGGCATGTCACACTACTACCCTGTACACTGTGGTTGACCTATTGGATTAAAAATAACCGCGTGTCACCGCCCTGAGCTCCTCACTGAACTACAAGTCAGAAAGCGCCTCCAGATGGCGATGTCATAGCGGGAAAGGGTCTGTTGCCCCCCTCCAAAAGCAGTAGTGCATGGTCTGAGAGGAATCTACCCAATATCTGAGTCCTTACTGTTTTAGCTGCAATGTTCTCTGTCATGCATCGGGAAATAACACTGTTCAACTTAGCCACCATATGTGGCTTTGCACCCTACCTTGAGGGTTGGCGATCCCAGCTACCATCCAGTACACAATTGCAGCCCCTACCCCACAGCAGGAGGGTTCCAAAGTAAGGGAGGAGCTCTTGTTCCCAGTTAAGATAGAAGGTCCCATTGCCTGTGTTGGAAGCATACACATCAAAACAGGCTCACTTTGCGACCATACAACAGGCACACAACAGAAGGTATCTATCCTCAACATCTATTTTAAAACATTTGGAAAGGAACTTGAGGAGAGACCCATATGGAGACTCTATGAGCATAGCTGGAGTTCATAGCAGAGTAAAACTGCCCCTCCATTTCTGCTGCAGCCTCTGGGGCTCATAGTCCAAGAAGTGGGTTTTCTGTAACAGAGCGATTTGATACCCTGCCACCTGAGGTAAGTATGGATTCTATAGCACTTAACATAGGAGTTTAGTCCCCACACATTCCATGTCACTACCTTCAAGTGAGTAGCCAAATCGTCATTGCAACCACAGGACCCTACCTATCGACCCTATCCCACTCTGCATCACCACCGCAGCAACAAAAAAATTAATAACAATAAAATCCCACCTCTTCCACTGGGTAAACACAGCAAAACAACTCATGTCTCCCCAAGCATTACAGTCCCACTACACCCACCCTAACAAAATGTTATTCCACCAAAAAAGCTCAACGCACGGAACTCCCCAAAATCCCCAGTCAGCCCGCAATCTCAATATTATTGTGGGGGAGACAGCACCCGGCATCAGAACTGTAGTCGCCACCCCCAAGCCCTGTCAAACCCTGTTCGCACACCCAAACCACACCTGCCACACTCCTACACAATCAACACGGACAATCACACATCTCAAACTCCTATATCAGTTTAAAACACCTCAAAACGTTTAAGACCAAAATGAACTGCAAAGGTACAAGATGGAGAGGTGTGGCCTACCCAGTTTCTCTCAGCACATTCTACCTAGTCTCTGGAGTCACACATCAAAACTATAAAAACTCTGACCATGCCACCTACCCTCCACAAGGAGGCTACCACACCCCACAGTTCACCAGGCACCTGAATGTACACCCATCTGAAGGGGTGACCACAATCTAACATTTAAGTACATTGGAGCAGCTCCATTATCTGAGCCAGTCACTAGTTCAGCCCTCTACCTGCTCTGGGGTCTCCTCCACGACATCTGCTGCACCGCATCTGAGCCTTAGGCTGTCACCGCCTACATCAACAGCATCACTGCCTCTCACTCTGACCTTTGCTGTTCCAAGTCCAACTGTTGGACCACCACCTTGCCTCCGCTGTCCACCCAAGGGCCATGAGCGACAGGAATTCCCATTCCAGCCACCAGAGTCTTGAGGGCAGCGCCAGAATCTGCACATCTTCATAGATCCTCAGCCAGTCCCAAACTCTCTCAGGGCTGGTGAAGAAGTATGTGCGGTCATTGTGAAGCACCTTCAGCTTCATTGGGTAGAGGAGCATATAATGGAGCCCCATGTCTCTCAACTTCTGCTTGACCCCACCAAGTGTTTGGCACAGCTGCTGCACCTGTCTTGAATCATCAAGGAACATACAGATCACACAATTTTCAAATTTGGGGTCCCCAACAAACTGGACCACTTGCATGATAGCATCCCTGTCTCTGTAATTAAGAACTTTCATTATTACAGTGCTAGGAGGTTGCTAAACAGGCAGCTTTGGTGCCAAGGCACAATGAGCTTTCACCAACCACAAAGCAGGAGGATAACTGGGCTGAGGGGATCATTGTTGTTATCCAGCATTCAAGATACAATTCTGGGTTTTGTCCTTCCACACCTTCTGGAAAGCCAACGAACTGTAGGTTGAAGCGGCAGGAGCACCCCTCCGCATCCTCAGCCTTAGCCTCCAGAGTGATTGTTCTGCTCGACCGGGCTCCCAGCTAGGCTTGCAGAGGGGCAACCTCCCTCTGTAGGTTGGAGACATCATGCTCAGTGGCTAGTGAACGTTCCGTCGCCTTACGAAGATCCACTCACAGAAGACCAACATCCTGAGATACAGCCTCAATTTTTTGCTTGGACAATCTCACTCGAGGCCTCATTTGCAGCCAATATCTGGGGACCAATAGGTCCCTGTGGCTCTAGCAGGAGCAGCCCCTTTGTAGCAGGGGAAATGTCTCTCCAGAGTCCACAACGCCAAGAACAAGATGAAAGGCAATACCAAAATACCATCGGCAAACGGGCCCGCTTGCTGCTCCGGTCCTCTGGAGGCGTGCAGCATGAGCAGCCACGCGCCAGCAGAAGAATGGTCCCTCAGGAGTCCACGACACCTAAACACGGCAGGATACAATGTCAACAGTGCATGGGTGTCACCTGCACCCCCCCGTCCCCCTGCTCTGCATTATGTTTTAGCTCCAAACCCTGCAAAATCCCTCTTGCAAGCCTGACTAATCGACATTGGTTGGCCTAGGATGATTAGGGAGGGGCATGTACCAACTTAGACCTATGATCAAAGCAATAACCCAAGAGAACTTAACACCAAATTCAATGCCTATTAATTAGGGAAGATTAGAATGGCATCGGTCCAAGAACCTTCCTAGGTAGGATCCTCCATGGGGTCAATAGCTTTACAGACAGATAGGAGTCATGGTGGGGCTCCATAGGTTATCCGTAGGAAGATATTGGGTTCGTAGTCCCTCATCAAACAAACAAACTGCATAGCCTCCAAATATAATGTTAAACTGGTGTAAAGCATTAACAAGTCACCTTGTAGCAGTTGCCTTCACCACATACCATGGCTGCTAACTAAACTCATTATCCTTACGTTTTTTTTACTCATTGACTTCTTGTAATTCATATCCATCTATGTGCCAAAAGCTGTCATACCTTGTTTTCCTCAAAGACATAATCCAGGATTTTTTTGTTTTTAGATTCACAAGGCTTTCCTCTTCTAAAACAATTGTAAAACAACCATTGAGGTATATTATGTTGCCTACATAAGAAATTTCTGACTTTCACCTGGAAGGTAAAGGTCTATCTCTGACAATTTACTTGAAAGGTAATTCAGGCCTAGATTGACAGAGGAGCAAAGATATAACCTGATCCTCCTTTCACAATATTTTCTTCCCAACACTCATTCCTGTTGTTTTTAGAGCAGCCAAGTTTCAAAACAAAGCTCATTGTTTATTGTTTAATATGGCTCTATCTGCATTGTCAAAGCTGTAGAATAACCAACCATAGTGTGCCATGCGCCAAATGGCGCAACATCTGTTGTTACATTTATGACGTTGATGCCAATGTCTTGAACTAACACCTTAGCTATTTTTTGGAATAAATTATAGATAGGTAAATGTGAACAATGTGTATGTTTCCCACCAAGAGGTTCTGAATGACAACAAATGTAATATAATAAGAAGGCTTAGCTCGAGTAGTCTGTAATGATCCTCAGCACCTAAGGTGAAAAAGATCCTCTTTCTTTACATTTGCCCATGTACAATGTTATATTATGTAATGCCTACACTCACCTCTCCCTCGCTTAGAGGACAGAGGAGTCATGGAGGAGCCATGCATAATATGACCTCTTCTGTGTTGGCGAAAATAGATGTTGATAAGTTATATTTAAATATTTAACCTGGTACCCTGCCACCATCTCACTTCCCTTGTTAATACCCCCTCTTTCCTGCACAAATAAAGTAACATTGAGTGGAGTACGGGCACCCACCCCTACCTAAATGATCATCACCCTCCACTCAATTATCCAGTGTCTACCACCTACCTCCACCATACATTGAGTATCGCCTCTCAACAAGAAGCATTGAGAACAGCTGGATAGCGCTATGATGACATCAGCTCTTTGAGAGCTGCTCACGAGCATTGCTTGTGTTTCACTGTCAGTATCGGGCTAAAGAAAGATGGCGCCTACCAGGCGTGGCCAGTACAGGTAAGAGTGGGGACGCAGTAGGGCGTAGGCGGTGGGGGAAATCAACATACCAGATGCCTACACGGCGATGCGGCAAGAGCAAGGTAAGTGGTTTTATTTATTTATTCATTATACTTTCCCTATCAGATCATATTTCTACTTCCCCCCACCCCGCATCTCGCACCGCCCCACCACCGCACCGCTCTTACCTGTACAGCCCACACCTGAAGGCTACCAGTATTTTGCCATCTCTCTCTGTTACCTGGAGACACAGAGGAGGTGGTGGATCAGGCCTATCAGAACAAGGCCTTAGAGGCCCAGTGTTTTACTGCTGTGATGTCAGAGCAGGGAAAAAGGGAAAGTCGAAACCTCTGTTCTTCATAACGGTTTCCTACATCAATTACCACCCTACCAAATCCTTCTTGCTTATACCTGAGAGACTTGTGTTACCTTTGAGAGCACATCCCTGGTTATCATACTATGAAATTTACTTTTGAATTCCTCAAGAACAGTTATGTCTGGTTCGACTATTTATACAAAATGAGTCCACTTACATTCTACAAAGCAGGCCAATACAGGGCACTCAGAAGTGGCAATAAACTTGGGAGATCATGAGACACATGAGTAGTAACTACATTCCTATCTTACAGAGCTATTACACAACATTGCGAATGATGTTTTTCTTCAATAAGAAAGTTAAACATCTCCCAACTGACTCACAAGAAACAAAGATATAACCAGTAAGGGAGCAATGTTATCCTAGTACCCAAGAGAGGCATTTCAGTCTGCCTAGATCCTGTTCCGGGATTCCAAATAGGCAAAGTAGGCACCAGCCTATGGGCCCCACCCCTTGTAGGGGCCCCAGGACAAAGGATCAAAATACAACTTAAAGCACATAGGCCTGAGACATCAGATTCACATAACTTTTTGTCTCTTGAAAGCTTATCTTTTGGCAGCAGTCAGAGTGTCAAAACATTTGGTGCATTGGATTTTAGGAGATAATTTGCGTGTGTGGGTTGCAGGCGAAATTTCAACTGCTTAGGGGCCTCCACAGGGTTTAATCCAACACTACCTGAATCACTTTTAATATCCAGATGTTTTACAACGGCTGTCTCAAGGATGGTCTGTATTGTAGTACTCATTGAACAATCCACACAAGTGAAGCACGTAGATTCTTGTAGCAAGCACTAATTTGCTCCTACCACATTCAGGGGCGGCCTTAGGCATGTGCAAGCTGTGCACCTGCACAGGGCCACCAAACCTCAGGGGTCACCATGCCAATATATATCCTTAGAAATAATAATCCTCCGAGGATGGAAACATATTTGCGTAGCGGCCCCTGGTATGGATTTGGCGGCCTCCGGCTCTGTTCCACTTCCAAACACCCTGACCCCGCCCCTCTTCACTGGCCTCTGCGCTCCGCCCCGCCTGGACCCCCTCTTCCGGGGCCCCCTACCTACGCTCCCTACCCGGGGCCGCCATGAACCTAGAACCGCCCCTGCGCCACATTCAGTGCCCTGATAGCAATAAACTAAAACTTGACTTCCGAAGTCTCCCAATTCACTAGAGACGACTCAACTAAGATGATTCCCAGGAAGTTAATAAAAGTTCACAATGACAGAACAGTGCATGTAAGTCCTCATATCAAAAATCAGTCTCACCGCTAATAAATTAATGGAATCAACAAAATGGTATCTTCAATGGTTTCACCTTCATGTCAACCCCTGGATGATAGTTGTTCAGGTAAGGTGAAAATACTATAGGATAGCTAAACTGTCTTACTCAAATTCATCAAAAAGTAGGCATGTTTTCGGGAGTAAAAGAGAATAAGCAATATGTAGTAACATTTCTGTTACAATCCCAACCGTACATTGACATTGAAGTATCTTATAGCTAGTATGTTTTTGCCATCAAACAGAATTTGAGCTAAGCCATGACATTTGGTAAAAATACACTCATTTAATCACTTAATTAATCACATGGAGAGTCTGCAATAGAGGTAGCATTGACAATAACATTCAAACTTACGAGAATCATAAAAGAACATTGAAATAGGACAGCATTCAGGTAAATGTGCACCCTCTCCGTTGTTTGTCCTATTATGCTTACTTCTACCTTTAGATCCATTCATTATCTTCAAGAGGGCAGAGACACTGCCAATAAATCATAATCCATTATATGCAATTTTTCAATATAAGGAAGCATGAAATCAGAGAGCTACCCATTAATGAATGTGGCAAGTGTTTTTTCACTGTTGCTGACTGGTGGCACATCAATAAAAACAATCACATCTTTATCAATCATTGTATTAACCTGAGCTGAGGGACGCAGTGTAACATTTCTAAAAGTTCTGAAGGATTAATAAGTGGAGCATCTTCTCTCAATAACAAGATTGGATCTAAGAAAATAAAGTAGGTTCTTTGCAGCCAAAACCCAATGTTTAATTATCAATATCTTTATAACATTAATGACGTACACAGACACATGCACACACCTACAAACACACCTTGACACATGCACACAAATGCACACACACGTAAACACACAGGCCACATACAAACAAACACACACACACGAATATGAGACGTTATTTTGCGTGCCATTACTTTGCATGCCAATACTACGTGGTTAATATATAGCAAAAACCGTTAGTACGCAAGTTTTTAGTTCGCATACCATTACATTGAAAGTGGTAATGTATGCAAAGTAAAAACTTGCCTCGATATGCGGAATAACGTGACATATTAAAAACAGACATGTAACTCCCTTTTTTAAATGTTTAAAACACAACACTAGAATACATAATAAATAGAAATACACTAGCCTACACATCTAAAACTCTAAAACACTACCAAAACACTCAAACACTACACTACCCTACACTACTGAAAGACCACTACATTACCCTAAACCCTAAATCACTATCCCCTGCACAACCCCCGACACTATCCAAAATCTTAACACACTACCCTACACTACACTAACACCACAACACTACCCTAAACCCTAAAACACTACCCCCAGCACGACACTGCCCCTAGCCCCAGTCCTTTCCCTACTCCCAAACACTACCCTGCACGACACTACCTGAAACCCTAAAACACTACCTTACACTACACTAACACCACAACACAACCCTACACCATAAAACACTACACCCAGCACGGCCCTGCCCATAGCCCCAGTCCTGTCCCTACCCGCAAACACTACTCTGCATGACCCCCGGACACTACCCAAAACACTACCCTACACTACACTAACACCACAACACTACCCTAAACCCTATAACACTACCCCCAGCACGACACTGCCCCTAGCCCCAGTCCTTTCCCTACTCCTAAACACTACCCTGCACACCCAACACTACCCTAAACCATAAACCATTACCCTACACTACACTAACATCACAACACTACCCTAAACTCTACAACACTACACCCAGCATGACCCTGCCCCTAGCTCCAGTACTGTCCCTACTTCCAAACACTACCCTGCACGACACCACCCTAAAACAGTACCCTACACTATAATAACATCAGAACACTACCCTAAACACTACAACACTACTACCAGGACGACCCTGCCTCTAGCTCCAGTCCTGTCCCTACTCCCAAACACTACCCTGCACGACCCCCAACACTACTCTACACCAGACAAACACAGGTACACTACCCTGCATGACCCCCAACACTACTCTACACTACACAAACACAAGTACACAACCCTACACAAGTACACAACCCTACACGCCCCCTACACGACCCTACATAGCCCCACTTACCTCTTACCATGCGTGGTTCCAATCTTCTCCCCCTTCCTGCTTCCTCCGTTGTGGGCTTCCTACATCCTCGCCTGCACCAGGAAAAGCAGCAGCAGACCCGGAAAAGCACCAACAGCAGACCCTCGGAGCAAATGGCCGCGGTGATGACCTCCAATAGCAGTGCTCACCCCCTACGCATGCATTGTACAATGCATGAGATGTATCAGCACGCGTACTAAAGGCGACGCATTGTTACATCGCATGCGTACTAACGCTTGTGTAGTATTGGTACGCAAACAAATGTCCGCATGCTAATGGATGCTTCCCCACACACACCCCTACATACAGATACCTCTAAGCAGACATATACATACTGGTACAAATGCATAGCTGTGCACACACATTCACACATGCATAGGCACCAACCCTGTGCAAATGCCTGGGATGAGGGCTGTGTTGGTTGAGAGAAGTGCTCAGTGGCCATAGTTGCAGGTGATTCTAGCCGATCTCATGGAGCTGCAAATAGCATCAGTTCTGTTTCCTGTGTGGGCATCGTCAATACAGGTACTCGGTGATGTGAAACTCAATAATAAAGTCAATCAAAATAGTCTTACTTTTCGGAATCAGCCAACTAAGAAATACACAAGAGTTCAAGTATTAAGAGCTGCTAAAAATAAAGATTATTTTCATAAACCCTAGGCATTTTTTTAAATGTATGTGTTAAAAATGGGGTCTCTAGTAGGCAGTGGTTTGCACCCTGTCCAAGTAGGGACCCTCACTCTAGTCGGGGTAAGGGAGTCACATAGTTAATATAACCCCTGCTCACCCCCTTGGTAGCTTGGAGCGAGGAATTAGGCTTATCTCAGAGGCAATGTGTAAAGCATTTGAACATACACACACAGTAAAAACACTACAAAATGAGTACACATCAGTTTAGAAAAATAGTTGATATTTATCTGAATAAAACAAGACCAAAAACAACAGAAATCCAACATAGGCAACCAAAGATATCACTTTTCAAAGGGTAAATAAGTTCAATCCAAAGAAATGAATGGATGCGTTTCATTTAGCACAAAGTACTTTGGATGCGTCAAAACTCATAGACTATGTGAGGCGCAGGGGAGGTGAGTCGTCGAAAAAGGACATCCATGTGTTGGTTCCTTAGTCACAGGGTAGGTGATGAATCGGTTCCTTACTGCCATGGGAGGTGATGCGTCGGTTCCTTACTGCTACGTTGGAGAGGTGATGCGTCGATTTTTTACTGTCAGGGGAGATGATGCGCCTGCTTCTTCCTGGAAGGGAAGGTGAAGCGTTGATCCTGGACACAAAGCCTCGGTTCCTTACTGCTGGGAATGGTAACAAAGAATGTGATGCCCAGGGACAATGTGTCAAAAATCAAGACTCGCTGCATTTATGTGACAGCAGTGATGCACGCGGTGTGTCGATTCCTCATCTGTGAGGCAGGCGACGTGTCCGAGTTGGAGCAGTGCCTCATGGACCTTGGTGATGCGGTGCTCAAAACTCACTCTTCAGTGGTTTTTCTGGCGTGCTTTGTTAGAAAGCTGGGCATGCTGTGAAGGTCAATGCGCCGATCGAGAACCATGCTCCGGTGCTGGCAGTGGCGATGCATCGAAGTTTGTAGCGATGAGTCAATGAAAATAGACGCTGAGAGTCGATGCATGGATTTTCTTGTTCAGTTCACCAAATTGTACTTACAAGGGCCCAGAATCTGGATTTGGCACCACTGGGTATCCTCAGCAAAGGAGCCCAGGCACTGGTAGGTGAAGTCTTGGATGGCCCTTAGACTTATTAATAGGAAGCAAGCACACACAAGCCCTTGGAGAACCTTGGAAGCAGCATACAGAAAGAAAAGAAAGTCCAGCCCTTTCACTCCCAGGACAGAAGCAGCAAGAAGCAGGCAGAACAACGAAGCAGAAGGCAGAGTGCCAGTTCCCCCACAGTATCTAGCTCCTATTCCTGGCAGAATGTCCTTTAGTCACGAAGTGTTATGTTTTGGAAGTGTCAGGAGCCCAATACTTCTACCCTTTCTTGTCTTTGAAGTAGGCAAACTTCAAGGGAAAGTCTTTGTAGTGCACAAGACCCTGCCTTTCTCTGACCTGGCACCAGACACTCTACATGGGGTGGAGAAAGCTTTGTGTGAGGACAGGCACAGCCTTATTCAGGTGTCAGTGACAACTCCTCCCACCACTCTAGCTAAGTAAGGCCCATCAGCCTGGTGATGGCCTATCAGGATATGCAAGGCACACCTCAGTTACCTTTGTGTGACTGTCTAGAGTGAATGCACAAGAGCCCAACTGTCATCAGAACCCAGATGTGGATTCTAAAGACAGGCAGAAGCACAGAATGGTTAAGCAAGAAATTGCCCTCTTTCTGAAAGTGCCATTTTCAAACACACAATTTAAAAACAAACTTCATCAAAAGATGTACTTTTAAATTGTGAGTTCAGAGACCCAAACCTCCAAATCTCTATCAGCTCCCAATGGAAAATTACGCTTAAAGGATATTTCAAGGCAATCCCTACGTTACCCTATGAGAGAGATAGGCTATCCAATAGTGAGAAACAAAATTAGCAGTATTTCACTATCAGGACATGTAAAACGCACTAGTACATGTCATACCTTTTAAATACACTGCACCCTGTCCAGGTGGCTGCCTTGGGCCTACCTTAGGGCTGACTTACATGTGATGAAAGGAAAGCTTTGGTTTGGCAAGTGGGTGCACTTGCTAGGTCGAAATGGCGGTTTAACATACAACTCACAGGCTTTGCAGTGAGTTTTATGTTATCTAAGACATGTTTGCAGGGCAACTCACTGATTGAGGACACAATCAGTGCTGCAGGCCCACTAGTAGTATTTGATATACAGGCCCTGGGCTCACCTGGTACACTTTAACAGGGAATTACTAGTAAATCAAACATGCCAATCATGGTTAAACCAATCACCAATACAATGTACACATGGAGCACTTGCACTTTAGCGCTGTTCAGCAGTGGTTAAGTGCCCAGAGTCGTAAAACCAGCAAAAACAAAATACAGCACACTGTAAAAAACAGAGGATATGAAGCAAAAATACAGTGGGAATCACACCAAAGATGCCAGGTTATCAGAATCTACTGGAGTTTTTCAAGCACACATTATATTGCTTCCGACATCATCCTTTAGGTATTTGAAATGAGTTTGGAGAGCCCCAGGACGGGTTATCAAACAACACTGAGTTAGATATTCCTGACAAGGTAACTTGCTTTTGCAATAAATAAGCAAGGATTCTTAACAGTGTGTTTCGTTGCTCTCTGTAGGATAGTAGGGTCTGCTTCCTATGGTAACCCCTACTTTTTGTTGTGATTCTCTGGTTTTTCGACTTTAGTATGGCTGTGGTCCTGCTAATCAGGCTCACAGACTAGCTGTTCTCTCTCTAAATTGATACCATGTACTTTAGGTACATACCAGATTGGTTACCTGGTCACCCATGTGAGCCTCTGTATAGTGCACCTTAGGTACCCAGGGTGTAGGTGCACCTTGGGCCTACCAGGGGCTGCAGCATGTATTGTGCCGGTAAGGTGGTGTAATCACCCCTTACTTACATATAGTATACCTATATCTATCTATATCTATCTATCTATATATATATATATATATATATATATATATATATATATACATATTAGCCTATAAATCACTCCTATGGCAGGCCTTGACAATCCTGGAGGCAGAGTGCTTGGTTTAGTGTGAAAGGGTGCCCTAGCATGAGTTGAGCCCCTCTGCAGCTTTCGGAACCATCTCCTTATAGTTGTTCTATGATATAGCCATACCATATACTCTTAAGTGCATTATAATCCTCGCGGTTAATGCTAATGGTTTGGCTTTATCAAAACATGTTGTGTAAGGTGTCAAACACTTTGGAATACTACCCCCCCCCCCCCCCGCCAGTCCTGGCGGCGGGGGTAGCATTCCACCCTGCTAGAGGGAGAAGACATGTAGTGACTGGTAAACCCGGTTAAAGTTAAACAGAGCCCCAGCATCACAAAATGGATCCTGCTGCCACAGACATGAGTCTGCCCTCCTGCTGCTGGATGAAACTCCGGCAGGGGAGGCCTGGACAATAGGTTTCCTGCCCAAGGAGGTGCTAGCACCTCCCCAGACAGGCTTTAGTGTATTGGGGCAGCGTGGGTTGCATTCAGTGAGTGCTTTTCAGACACTGCCTGCGGTACACAAGGTGTTCCATGCATTTTCCAGTTCAAACCGGTTGATGGGGTGCTCAGCCCCAGCTCTGGTGCGAAACTGGACAAAGGGGAAGGGGTGTAACCACCCCCTCCCCATGTCCATCCATAGAAGGGACCTTAGAGTTAGACCTTAGAGATAGTCCAACCCCTAAACTTACTATAAGTATAGAACCCCAGTCCCTAGGACTTTAGATTACCCTGGACAAAACTCTGCAACATATATCTTGGACCTTCGACATTCCATATCGACTGGAAGACAGAAGAAATCTCCCTTGTGGTCAAGGAGTGACCACCCTGTTCAAACAGGCACCAACTGCATCTTTGCTGGTCTGCATTTTCAAGGCTCCCACGGGATCCCAAAGAATCTGCGACACAAGATATGGACTTCCAGACATCTCTGACGCTGACCTGCGCACCCAGCAAAGCTGAGACCAGTAGCGGACACGAGAGATGTGGGACCGGAACTCCTGAACATACTGCATTTGCAACCTGCACCTACTTCCCAAGGTCTCCAGAAGTTGTGCATTTGAGTGCTTGAAGCCCCAGCCCTGAGCACCTTTTGCACCAAAGCCCAGAGGCCTACACTTCACGAGTGTCCCATGGGCCCGCTTTGTGCATTGCAGCTTGATGCATCTTTGCGGTTCCTAGTCCGTTGGCTAGTGAGCCCCCAAGAAGACCAATCTTTGATTTACTTTGCTTTCCTGATTGCTCTAGGCTTGCTCCAACTTCTCTCCAAAAGCGAAGTTCCCCAGATCTTGCTGGTCTGCACCGAAGCCAATCTTGACATCTTGCTTGGATTGCATTTGTCAAGGCTTGTTGGGTCCAATCCGGATACCAATACCGCAGTCAACTATTTCCTCTGTGGGACAGCTCGAATCCAGCTCCTGGTCATCATCGACACCTCCTGGACCTCGTGGCTGAAGAGACAAACTTCACCTATTCATCTGAAATCACCCAACATTGATTGGCAGCTTCCCATTGCCATCCTGGTCACTGGCTAGTGACCCAGACTCTGTCCCTTCTGCTTTCAGGTTCTTCACATCTCCGATCTACCCTTGGATCCACCCAGACACTTTTCCTTTGGTCGCCTGCAGCATTTCTTCGCAGCTCTCCATTGGAATCGACGACGAAACCCGACACGAAAAGACACCTATGCACCTGGCTTCCCTGGGTGAGTTAACACGAGTACTCCGGTGCTCCCGTGGGTATTGACTCTCCAATTGTCCTAGTCTAAAAGGGTTCCATCACAGTTCACCTCCTTGTACCCTTACTCTTTAAAATTGTAACTTGTTCGTTCTCTATAGAAAGTCAATGGTAACCCGCGGCTGTGTTTAGACACTGCACACGTCTCCGCGGGCCTCCTACATCCTAACCGTTGGTTGTTCCTAGAACCCCCAGTGATTCCACAGTCCCTAGGCCTGCTTTCTATTCCACACATGGTTCTTATGCAACTATTTTAGTATAGGGTTTGTGAGGCCCCTAGGGCATACCGTATACTGTGCAACTTATCGTATGCTAATCAAGTTCCTTGTATTGTACGTTTACCTCTGACCTCATAAAGAGTGCAGAGGATTTGTGTTTAGAATAAATACAGATATATATTCGATATATACCTTGTGTGGTGTGCTTGTCTCCAAGTCTTAGCCTGAAGGCTGCTCTCCACAGCTACCACTAGGATAGCTTTCTATAAGGTTGACGTTATAACCTACCATCAATAAGGGTCGTTTGGACTGGTGGAAGGTGCCCACTAGAATAGGGGACATCATATATCAGGCCAAGTTCTCACACTCTCTCTCGCCTCTTTGTATGAATACAAGATGAATGACTTTAGGTCATGTTATGTGACCACACTCTAAGGAGTACTGATCAGTATCATCAGTAATATAACCACCAACCAGATAAAGAAGACATAGCCAAAGGAGGACAATTTCAAGCAGGCCTGGGTGCCCATAAAAGAAATTACCCTGTTAACTTCAGAATATTGTGAAACTGCTGATGTTTTCTTTTGCTGGACAACAGTAAAGAATGGATCATAAGTCGTAAACAAATCTTACAAATGAACAAAGCCAAATATAGAAAGTTCAGAATATGAGGGTTGAGACACAGGATGAGAGAACAGAATACCCAGGTCCTACGCCATGAGACCGAAATAGACCATCATCATCACCCTAGCAAAATAGGGTGTATTATTTCCTCATGGGTTCAGGTGTGCTTACCTCTCATCCACATGCCACCAGTAATTTTGTTCCCAGAATGATTTTCAAGAACTGTCAAAATTTGTTATTCATCCTCGTACTTTTTACTGAGAAAACAAACAGCGGCAAAGCCAATATGTCTGGATATAGTGAGTTAATTAGTAGCACAGATGGTTTAGGAAGTAGGGGACCCCTATATAAGAATACACTAGCTATACATAGGGACAAATATCTAGTTTGCAAAGGTCTGTAACTAGAGAGTGAACCTAAATGGATAAATACATCTTAATCTTATAACCCACTACGTACAGACTTATCACCAACTACATAGGTGCGTTTTTTCAATTTTATTATTCAAATATAATTATTTTTATGTTATTTTTTAGGGAATAAATATACATTTTTTGGATACATTTCAATATATTTCATAGTGAATTGATATGTCTGTGAAATTTCTCATACAACTGTTAAAAATTACATAACACACACATAGATGAGCATAAGACAAATATTGATGGAGGCAAAGCGGTAGGTAGCACACTACGCGCGTTTCGGCTTGGGAGCCTTCATCAGGTGACCAGTCTTTGGCAAAAGGTAGCTCAAGATGTGAAGAAATGTCATCTTAAAACATGTAGATCGTCAGAGCCTTGTATTCCAAAAGTCGATGATAATCACAGATAAAGTAAAGTATATGGGAGATAGTTGTCCTTTAAATTTGAGATGACGCTGAGCGGAAATTGCTTCTAAGATATATATGGAGGGCCCCATGGTGCATATAGTGGTTCTGATGAAAACAGCCAAGAGAATAGTATACGATGCGGACAGTCAATCTGAAGGTATGATCGCTTTGTGATGACCGGGGGCCAGAGTAATGTTCACGTGTAGATAGGCGAAAATTCTAGTGCTGTTAAGCGTTGAACAGGGTATGGCGCTCACGACGTCTAGTGCTCTGCAGAAACCGGCATCTTGTGTCGGTTGAGATAAACCGACACAAGACGGGTCACCTGATGAAGGCTCCCAAGCCGAAACACGCGCAGTGTGTATATTTATTCCCTGAAAAATAACATAAAAATAATTATATTTGAATAATAAAATTGAAAAAACGCACCTATGTAGTTGGTGATAAGTCTGTACGTAGTGGGTTATAAGATTAAGATGTATTTATCCATTTAGGTTCACTCTTTAATTAGTAGCACAGGCCATTCATAATATATGTCCAGGTTCAGTCAGCAGTGCAAGCGACCAGTGAAACAGGTTGCTTTTAGAAAACCCTGTTGCTGAAGCAGCACAAGGCTGCAGTTGCATAAGATGTTAATAGATGTCCCCCCCCCCCGTCCCCCCGAGTCAGCAGCACAGGGATGCAGTTGCACAAGCTGTTGATAGATGTCCTTGCCGAATCAACAGTACAAGGCTTTCTAGAATTCCCTGTTGATTCGTTACAAAAAGGGGTGCAATAACACAAGCTGGTAATGGACGTCCCTGTTGACTTTGCACTACTTTCCTAACAAAGAATAAAAGTCAAAACAACATTTGTTTTAATAATTTAAAGCTTTATTTCTGGTCTATGAAAATCATAATAACAAATAAACTTTTTTGTAAGCAACTGAGCTTAGGCAATGATCTTCTATAGTGGATACATTTCCGGCAAGGCATGCACGCATGTGTGTTGTTAATCAATCCTCTATCAAAATATGTGAATGCCCAGAATCCTTTGCAACATCCCAAACACTTATTTTTTGATTCTCCCGTGAAAAATGTATTCTTTAATAATCTTAAGGACTGGCAAAGGTTTATAGCTTTTATAGCTTTTATTGTCTTATTGTTTTTTTTTTAGAAAAACTTTGTGCATAAAGAATCCCCTAATACTGAAGGACTCGTAACTTTCAATTTTAGAGCCCACTGCATGCAAGCAAAAAAGCCTTTGTTCAGAATGTCTGTTTTAGAAAGCAGAGCAATGAAGCAAGACGAATATACCTTAAATATGTTTTCCGACTATCTGTGGAATGAAGCAAGTCGGTGGTTGTTTGTGAAGAATAATGAACTAGAGAGGGAGAATATTTGATGAGAGAAACAGTGCAAGCAGAAAATGGTGAAGCATCAGTACAATACATGCATACCCAGATTCCTAATCACTGTCCGAAGCACTTATTTTTTATTTTCATAAGAAACCATACTGTACTATTAAGTGCTTAGAAAGCGTTTCAGCTTGGCCGCCTTAAAATAGTAGATTGGTATATAAATATGCTGCAATAGCAAAAGGCAAAACTTTATGAATACATAGTTCCACCAAAGTGGATGTTAACAGTATTTAGGCAGCGGAAAACTGATAAGAAAAGCAGATGAGGAACAAGCAGGCGAAAATACTTGAAAATATGCTACAGTCAATGGAAATGGAGGAAAGATAAGTGGCACGCACAGGAACCAATGAGAAGCCAGGAAATGGAGGAGGCGGGATGTAAGTCCCTTTTAAGTTTATATTAAAAACAATAGATTTCTATGCAACAGCCAATAGAAATGGAGGAAAGGTAAGTGGAACTCACAGTAATCAATGAGAAGCAAGGAAAGAGGAGGTGGGATGTTAGTCCCCTTTAAGTTTAAATTAAAAACAATGGATTTCACAAGTACAGTGCAAGTGCTGTGCAGGCAAAACCTAAAAAGATCAGCTATTCTCAGTCACACCTTCCCTGCAGACTAAACAATTCAACAATAAGTGCAGAGTAGCTCTTGACTACTCTGCAACAACACTAACTGAAATAAAGCCATGAGAGCTACCTTTCCCTAGCTATCACTATGGGTGTATCTACAGCAACTATTATACTAGCCCACATATTCTCTATCAAATAATAATTACTGAGATGGAAGCAGCTTGATATAGTATTCATTTTATTAATTGTATTGTCCCTAATTTTGTTGTGGCTAACATGCATTTGGAAAAACACAGCTATCAAATAACTTCAATAAGTTTGAAGTTGCATCATTGAATGATGACACAGGATGCGGGTGACGCAGAAAGGCCAGACAGCGTAGATTTGATTTGTCCATTCGCCACAGCTCAAGAAAAGAATAGAAATGAGATGAAGGTTATAGTTGGAAAATAATCAGATTCACATAATAATACATTATCACAAACACAGTCACCCGCCGTCAGAGAACACTGTAAGTAAATGTGAACCAACAGCAAGGGCAGCGAGCAAGGTCTCAGTACGTGAGCTGCAATGCATAGTAGAAGAGACAGAGCAGAAATATTGCATGTTCGGAAGAGTTTCATAATTCAAATCAACCCTTTTTTTCTCTGGCGCCAGCAGTCCGATTAGAAGCTTGAAAAACACTGGCTTGTTCTGTCTGGTATTAAATACAGCACTGATAAAAAGGCTGCTAAAAAATAATACTGACAAGCACAGGTTGGCGTTAGGTACGTTGATATCTGTATGGTACAAAGAAATCATTGTAGTCAAACCAAACCTTTTGGCTGTTACATTGAAAATGTAATGGGCCTGATAGACAAAGCTATTAGTGCACACAAGTGTAATTTATGTGAACAAATGGCTGGATTACCTCTACAAGATATTCACAAAATGCGACTTGCAGCCAAAAATAATTTTAGCTATGGGCAATAGTTCATCATGAACCCGAAATGTATACTGTCAAAGACTGGTCACCAATGTTTGTCCCAATTCCACTTTTTTAGAGTGTTTGAGATATGGATGATCTGTCTGGAAGCCCCAATGCCTTTCCACAATAAGGGTCACGCATGATAGCCAGGAGCCAGCAGCCCCAATACCACCAGAAAGGGGAAGACTGAAAGCCAGTAGTGACTCCTCCGGTAAGGCAGAGGAGCGCCGCCCCACTGCTCACAATGAAAAATGAAAATGATAAGAACGTTTATTTATTATACTTTTATTTTTACTATTGCAGTCAGTGGCTGGCGGGGCTGGCCGGAACAGAGGGAGGAGTGGTTTGCACTCCATAAGTGTGTATGACGGTTTGGCCAGCCCTTTTGGGCCGGCCAAACAGTCATTCGCACTTTGCATGTTCCCCACCTGGCTGCATTACACAGCCTGGTGTGGAACATACACAGGCTCCCTGTCCCTGTCTGAGCACCAAACCACGGTGCTTAGACCAATCATTGCAGCATTCTGATTGTCTCCGGGGATGCCCGTGTGCTTCCTGCTCTGGCCGGGACTGGAGACAGGAAGATGGAAGAGGATGGAGGAGAGGCGGCGGCTAGCCGTTCCAAGTAAGTCCTTTTTAAACTTTTTTTTCATTCCTCCCCTCCCGCCCCAATACTCCCATCCGGTAGCAGCCGCTACAGCTGAAAACTACATGCCTTGATGTAAATGAGAACAATGTAGACAGAAACAAGGCCAGACTGGGGTTTCTGCAAAACCATAATTAAAAAATCAGGGACAAAAATAGAGTAGAATGGAATCCGCTGAAAATGTTACCGTTGGGTTGCAATGTAGTGATAAGGAAGAATGTCCTTAAATAGTGTATAAACTGAAAAAGGAAATTACTTAAAATTCACATGACACAATTCACTGGAGACTGGGAAACAGAAATGCAAAAAATAGAGCACCTACTTCTTGTAACTTGAAGACTGTACGTGGAAAATAAGGACTGATCTTCATATTCTTAAAAGACTCTTGTAGGCCCTTAGACAAGTGAAAGCTCTTCTCTTCCGTGAAGGGCGAGAGGCAGTTGCTGAGTAATGGTCCCGCCACCCTCCTCCACTTTCCATGGCACAAGTCAAAGGCTACCGGACAGAGGACACACCCAGCACTCTGCGGAACAGAACATCCCGACTTCCAACGTCTGCAGGTAAGTTTAAGTGCTCCCTGAAGGTAATTCCCTGAACACTGGCGGTAATCCCCCTGTGGCACAGGGACCCGCCTTTACTGCAGTGTTCCCACAAGAGCCACCAGGGTTTTTAGATACAACCAGAGAGTGCGTGCAACTGGTAAATGAGAATATCCCTTAATATGACTGCTTTTTGTATAAGGTTTTGGAGGCCCTCCATGAGAAATTGGGTTGTTGGTTGAGGGATGTGAAACCCTATTCAAGCAACAGCCACAATCCCTGTCAGGGTGAACCTCAAAAATTCACAACATTTTACCTGTGCTTAATCCTCTGGTAGCTTGGCACAAAAGCGGTTGGGCTTAACTTAGAAGCAATGTGTAAAGAATGTATGCTGCCCTCAAACAGTAATAAAGTAAAAACACAACACAGGAAAAATCCCACACCAATTTAAAAAATAATTATGTAATATATTTTTGGACACCAAAACAACAAAAATCCAATCAGTACAATAGGAGATATTTTAAATATAAAGATGTAAAGTAATTAAAGGAAATTAAAGCATGAAGCACTATTCTTGGATATCTGGCCATGCAAGACGGGGTGAAAGTCATAAATTCAGGCTGACTATGATAGAGTATGGGCCGGAGTCAGGGAACAAGTTAGTCGATCTAAAATAAGTTTCCTCGTAATGTGTAGCACAAAGAGTTCTTTTCATGGTGGAGGAGGCCTCTAGGAGCAGGGAGAACATCGCAAAAGGTTCTCGCTGTAGTGTGAAGAGCTGCTCGAGAATCATGGATGGTAGTTGCTGAAGCTTTGTGTTGGTGGTCACCATGGCCTGTCAATGCTGTAGTGCGAAGTGCAGGTCTCGCCTTTACTGGTTGTAGCTGGTGGTTATAGAAGTGTGAAGACTCAGGCTCAGGCAAGTACAGTTGCAGGTTTAGGCAGGTCCAGTGGTGCAGCAGGTCAGCTGAGCAGTTGCCAGGAGAACTTTGGAGCTTGTTGTGTCCCAGTAGCTCTAAACAGGAGGCCAGATATTAGCCCTTGGTGTCACTCAGGTGGACTGGGATGAAGGGTGCAGGTCCAGTCTTCCTTCTCAGACAGCAGAGCAGGCCTCAGGCTGCAGGGCACTACTTCTTCTGTAGTATTCACAGGAGTGTATTGAAGAGTAGGTTTGAAGTAGGGTGGGTCGAATTGGCAGTGTTTCAATCTATGGAATTGTGGAAATTCACAATAGGGCAGCGTGTGCATACCCCTAGAGGCCCTTACAGAAGTATGTAAAATAAGTATGCAAGGGCACTGAGGGGTATCCACTCCAGTGCATACCCCTTGATGACCTTCCATTCTTATTGATGGGCATCGAGGGGTCTGCACAGCACTGGGGTATCCACTGCAGTGGGAGAAGCATCTGGAGTTACCCTTACAGAAATGTTTGAAGTGTTCTGGCTCCCTGCCCTGGTCTCTGCCTATCTGGCTATACAATAAGCTAGTCTGAAATTATTTGTGAGAATTCTGGGCCAGTGGCATTGAAGTGTAAGTGTGGTAGGTGACTGCTCCACTCTCCTATCAAGTCACGATGGCCCATCCTGCCATCACGCACACCTTCTAATGTGATACTGTCAGAAAGGAATGCACAAAGGACAACTGTCAACTACACCTAGTCATGTGAGACAGGAAGCAGTCTGCAGATGCCAAATGGGTAGGGCAGGGAAATGCCAACTGGCTAAACATGGCATTTTTAGGACTGTGACTTAAAATCCAATTTCACCATTAAAAAGGACTTACAATTTCAATTCCTGCAGCACCAAACATGATATTTCTACCTGCTTCCAAACAAATGTAATCATTGCTTGAATGGAATAAGGTAACCCAATGTTATCTTATGGAAGAAGTAGGCCTTGCAATACTAAAAATCCAATTTGAGATCTTTTCACTACCAGGACATGTAAAACTTAACAGTACATGTCCAAATTTTTCAACACAACACACCCTGCCCTCTGAGCTGTTTATGTACTGCCCTAAGGGTGACCTATATGCATTAAAAAGAAAGGTTTAGTCCTGGAAAAAAGGCTTATTTTGCCAGGTAGAATTTTCAGTTTAATGCTGCTAACACAGGCTGCAGTGACATGCGTGAGACATTTTTTTAAAGGGCTACCTAAGTGAGTGGCATATAAGTAATGCAGACCCACCAGTAGCATTTCATTTACAGGCTCTGGGTACTTGTAGTACTAGTTTACTAGGGAAGTATAAGTAAATTAAACATGCAAATTGGGTGTGAGCCAATTTTACCATGTTTAAAGAAGGGACCCCAAGCACTTTAGCACTGTTTAGCAGTGGTAAAATGCACAGAGTCCTAAAAAACAATTAAATGGGGGCCAGAAAACAGGGAACGTTGATAGCAAAATGTTTGGGGGTGACCCTGCAAAGAAGGGCCAGGTCCAACATTCTTTTATTACGCATCCAAACTCTTGGGTTCTAGTGCCATTGGTAATATACGTAGCAATTCAATTCCATGTTGAGATTATCATGGTTACAGTTGCAAAATCCCAGACGAAAAGTCAAACTTTCACACAAGTGGCATCTATTTTCAAGAATCCTCTCTCTGTTTCGATTAGACGGGTCTGTCTTTGTACACTTTCTACGTATGAGCACAAGATGTATCTATTTAAACAGCACTTTGTGGGATTTAATGTTTTTCTCTGTAAAAGAGAGTTTTACTTCTGATGTCTGAGCACTTTTTTTGTGTGCAATTTCCAGGTTATTTTTAACTTGTTTTCCAGACATTTTTTGATGTTCCAGTTTTAGAAAAAATGTATCAACTGTATATAATTGTTCTCATTGTGTTCTGTATGTGATTTTGTGTTCTTAGCTGCACAATTTAGAACTTTGAAATAGATTCCTAAAGCAAGTATTCCTAAGCATACATACTCCCACTTTATTCATGCTAAGACAGAGTCAATTTAACCAAGTATGAACACAGTAATATTCATTTGGATGGTGGACCTTTATTATAATCCATTTGCATATGTATGGTGAGGCGTCATCAACATAAAGCTGTGACTTAACCACCAGGTCTGATTTGAATGAGCGAAATGGAGGAGTGATAAGTAATTATACACGAGCGCCCATTTCGTGTAACACTTTTCTGTAAATAAAACCATGCTAGCCCCACTTTCTGGTTGCAGCCTTTGAGGTCGGATTGCAAGCATCCCATGAGTGTTATCATCTTCAATTCCAGGCTACAAAAAGTGTACATTTAGTAAAATAATAAAATATAATAGTTAGACTTGGCATCCTTGGTGTGGTTGACACTGACGTTTTTGCCCTCTCACCTTCTGTTTTGCTTACTTCGTTTTTTCTAGCTTTAGGACTCTGGGCACTTTTAAACTGCTAACCAGTGCTGAAGTACAAGTGTTCTTTTCTTAAAACCTGTAGTCCTGGACCATTGAAATACCTCCGTAAAAACATTGTTGTCCAGAGTAATTTAGCTTGGGTAGACATTGCTAATCTAGGCCAAATTTTTCTTGATAACATTTTAAAAAATGCAGATGTGTTACAATGATGATATATTATTTCAGGAACCATGAGACCCATATACTTCATTTTGGTGTCAAAACATCGGTTTTGGGGGTCAAGTAGTCTTATGGAGACAGAAAATAACTCCTCTCAGCAACCATTCCACCATTTTCCAAAGTCGCAGCTCTATAATGATATGTTACCTTCATATTGGTAATTTATTTTATTATTATTTTTGTTTCAAGTTGAATGTTGAGTCAAACTCGTAAACGTGAGTGAAGCAGATGGTAGCAGAGGATTCTTACTTCCTGACGGAGTATTGCTAACTACAAAATCTGGAAACTCCTACAACAAAGAAAAATGTGTCATATGCCAAATGAATCCAAAAGAGAAGCTAACATCAATTATAGCTGGATAGAAGAGAGTTTGAGATGCTGCAGAAATGCGTCAAAATTAAGTTCATAAAATATTGAAACTGATGGGTGAAGAGGATCAAATGTTTAATCATTGTGACAAGTGCTACAAGTTGCATACAATGGAAAAAGACTGGAAACAAATTGTCAAGAAATAGTAAAAACTAGTGAATCACAACAAGAATCTGAATCTTCTGAGAAAGCGACAACAACTAAACTCAATGCCCATCCAATTAGAAGCTCTATGGCTACTCCTCGTCCACCTCCAACAACTGATCAGAAAGCAGAGGATCTTCAATGTGTTATCTGTGGTTTAGCCATAACATCATTTTTTACATCATTGTTTAATACCAGCAAACCAAAACTGTTACACACTAAAGTTCTTGAGTTCGGAACAGAAGCCGACACCATTGTTGATGGCTTTTAAGATATAAGCGAAGACGTGGAAGACAATCCCATGAATCAACAGGCTTATGCTGTGCAAATGTACTGTCTTTTCCACATCATGTTTTATGAATCACATCATGTCAAAAAGAAAACTCTGCTACACATGATGACTACAGACGCAATCTATAACAAGTGCAAAAGTAGAGAACTAATCAATTCAATGAATAGGATTGGTGTATCAAGAAGTTATAATGACATAAGTCCTTATTACGAGATTGGCAGTCCGACCGCTGTAGGACCGCGTCTGCTCCCGCAAGCAGCCCATTGCGCGGGCGGTCTAAAGACCCCTGTGTTACGAGTTGACTACGGGCCGGCAGTCTGGATCCGGGGATCTTTCAGCAGTGGTGAGTATTTTTCATTAATATATTTATGCCTGTGAGTACATTTCACATTCAGATGAGTCCGATACACACATATACATGACATATGTGGAGTAATACCTTGCCTTGAAATAACTTTATTTTAGCCACTAGGGCCATAAATGTACAGTACAAACATAATATAAATAACAAAAAAAAGTGTTAAAAATCTCTACATGTGTTGCGACTTTACATATAACTTCCCAGACAGAAAGTATACCATTATCAGTAAACAAAAGTTAAAATACAATTCCATGTTTAAAACTGATAAATGAATAGTAATCAGAAGGTACGATTTTCCTGCGGAGAATCCACATGGTACCTGAAAATTTAGCAAGAGGTATAGCGTATGTTGGGGAGCATTTAGAGCTCAAAATATGAAGAGCCATTAAATGGCTACAGTGACTTAAATGCCTGCAAATGAGAGCCAGACAGAACTTGCATAACTGGGCATAAGCAGGACAAATGAAGAGGACGTGTGGGACACTTCAGCCTGAACCTGGCAAGCAGGACAAGTATCAGTACCCTCGCCTGATCAATTCTTCTTGGATGCTTTTAACAGCAAGGTACCCACTCTAAATTGGAAATATAATTGTCTATCACAGGGCACAGTCACAAGGTCCCAGTATGACTCATAGCTATTCCTGGGCTTGATGTCTAAGAATTTTTGTGTTAGGGCAGAGAGGTCTGTTGCAGCTAATTGTGCCTTGACAGCTGTCCAATATAGCTTTTCTAAATTGGTTTTAGAAGGGGAGGATATAGTGGCTGCTTGGGTCAAAAGTTTGGGGGTTCCAATGGATTCTGGAGGGCTATGGTATAGTGCAGGAGTTCTGGAGTAGACCATAACCTCCTCCAATACAAGAATGGACAGACTCTGGCTTTGTCCTGAAGGTTTTGTAGGCACAAGTCCCTAAAAAGAAGGATCAAGGGTGTGCTAGTGGGATGAGAAGCCACATTCTGTAAAAACTTGTTTTCAGCAGTAGTTAGTGTTGCAAGGTTAGAATGGCCCCATATAAGGCTGACTCTAAGGCCCTAGCTTAGAATATTTGGATAGTGGATCAAATAGGTTTAAAATGAGACGCTTTGTATTCTTTGTGGATTCCTCCCGTTATTTGCTTACATTTAAGAGACAATGAGGGAAGCACTAACCCAAATGGTTAGGCCTCTAGACAGTCTGACCCGGTGGCTAGGAATAGCTGGAATACAAAAGTTTAAGAAACTGGACTGATGGATACGCTCTAGGGACCATGTTTCCTGGAAAAAGCATATGTCATGCAATAGGGAGCTAGTCAGGCATTGAGAGCTTTGACCGAAGACCAGCTACATTCCATGAAACCAGAATAATAGATTATAGTTGGTCTGGGGAGTAGTTACAGAAGTAAAATTGTTTGATAAAGTACCTTTAGCTAAATTATCGATATCTAAAGATATAGGAGGAGCTGAGTTCAATAGAGAATGTATAGCTGATTGACCATTATTGATGAAGGCTGTGGTTTCGTACCCAAAGGAAGACGCAATAGAGCTAGACGAGTTAGAAAATGTAGAGACTGCTTCCTTACTATATACAGCCCTATAGGGTTGAAACTTATGAAACAAAGGTGCAACAGGAGCGTCGATATTAAGGGCATTATGGACAAGAGACTGCTTTGATAGAGGAGCTGCAGAACAGTAGCTAATGGTAGATTCTTGCCTACTAATGTCTCCACCTTTGTTGTTACAATACATATTATATGTGAGAGCCGTGGAACCGAGGGAGAAAGACTGACTAACTCAGTCAATCTGGTTCAGTGTGGAAATATTGGTATCTAAAGTGGTTGTGCTGGTGTAACAATACCATATACCCATTACCGGGGTTCAGCCCATATTTCGGAAGTCATTGCAATTGATACATGGTTCAAAAAGCACTCAACTGTATATCGCCGCAAACAGTTCATACTCCTCGTGTGAAGATCCTGATGTGAAGGGGGGACCTGGAGAAAGTGATCCACATCGGAATCTGCCTGGAAGAAGAAGAAAGTCGTGAGTACTCACTTCAAATCCTCCGACACCACCACCTTGAAGCAGGCAGTCAGACCGCATCGGTCCGCTCGTGGAACAAGCAACTCGTAATACCAACCGGGTGCAGCTCCATTGTACTGCCCTATGGCGGCTGCCTATCCCCCAACCATGAACTTAGCAGTCGGAAATCTGCTGGCGGTCTCAGCAGTCCTGAGGCATTCTTCACAAAGCCAATCTGCCCAAATCGTAATACGGTGATAGTACAACCAAGCTCACCACACTCGGGCCGCCACCGCCAATACGGTGTTCCACAGGGCAGCCAAACTTGTAAATAGGCCCATAGTACGGAGCAGGATCTTGTTAGCAGCTCATGATGTAATATCTTATGAATCCGACAGCACACAACTTCCAAGTCACTTTACCAGGAAAGGATTTAGAATTGCTGCTCTTCCTGATTTTGAAGACAGTTCTTCTTGGTCTGGGACATCCAGCACACATGATACTGCCTTGTTGCTTTTTCAAAACTGTGCCAATGAAGTAGCTGCTGGAAAACAAGCTGCATCAGCTGTAGGCATAAACAAATGGAGCTGAAAGCTCATAACCCAATTGTCTTGTCAATGTGTGCAAAATCCCTACAAGCCATCAACACATCCCAGTCTACCAGAAAGTTTCAAAGTGGCTGAGGAAAGCATCTTCTTCTACCTGATGCTGTGGTCCATAAAGCTGATTTAACTGAATTTATCATATCGCTTATTTGGGCGGACTGAAGGATGAAGAAAAGCCAGTTCCTCCATGGGCTGGGATGCTCTGATCTCACAAAATACCATCCCATTGAAGAAGCTTAGGATTTTACCAGTAATACCATCTCCAGTCACAAACTACACAACAGTATACACAGCTCTGCAAAAATGTCCAAAATGTTTGTGCTCAGCTTGAAACCAGACTATCCTGCCAATTTTTGGCAATTAAGGTGTTTTACGTAGTGTAGCTGACATGACATTTTTAGGCGCAATCCAGTAGAACTTGATGATCTTTATCCAATGATGGGCGTTTTTCACATGACAAAAGTTGCATTGTGGTGTGCAGAAAGTTATTTCAGTGGATGTGGCATAGCTGATGCACTTATTGAGGCTGAAATCTTTGTAAGCAAAACTGTCCAGTCAGTACTGAGCGGAACACATTATGTTCTTTTTTGTCACAAGGTATGCTCATTATATCTGAGGCTATAGAAACATTACATTGGAATGCTTTCTGGAAGTAGAATGACAAATTAGGTTTTGAATTTCTTATCTCAGAACTGAACAAGTCACAAGGTGCACTTCATTCAAAAGACATACTGCAAAGCCAGGCAATGTTCAAAACACTCAATTCAAAACCAGAAAACCTATAAACCAAGGGGCCGATTTGGATGGCGGACGGACTTGCGTCCGTCCGCCACCCCAGAGGTGGAGGGACCGTCCGCAGGGGCAGCGGCGGTCCCTCCGTGCAAATCAGGATGTGACCCCCACCCTGGCGGTCACATCCTGTATGTTTTAACATTGCGGCGGGTGCTACTTGAAGCAGCGCCCGCCGCAATGTTAAAACTGCATGTTCTACATTTACATGCACAAAGCGGCAGGCACCGCGCGGTGCCTGCCGCTTTGTGCATGTAAATGTTGGGGGGTACCATAGGTATCCCCCATGTGCACCCCCCACCCCCCGACACCCTGGGGGCCCGCAACGGGCCCCCAAAAGCCAAAGTCTACATGCTTTTCCACGGCGGAAAGGCCGCCGCGGAAAGGCATGTGTTTGTGCAAATCCTGATTTGGTTGACGGTGTCTTGCAGACACCGTCACCAAATATCCCTCCTTACACCGCGGATCAGCGGCGGACGGACCTGCCGTCCGCCGCTGGTCCACACGTACTCCCACCGCCATCCTGATCTGGCGGTGGGTCTTCCAAGTCACTGCGGCGGATAATCCGCATACTCCGGGCCGGCGGTGGCTTCCGCCGGCCCGGAGTATGCGGATTATCCGCTATCATAATGAGCCCCCAAGTGTGTAGAGTTTGTCAAAGAACGTGAAGAAAAATTAAAACGTTGCTAGTACTGGGGAAATGTATTGCACATGATAGATCTAGTTAAAAACGTGGTACATGCTAATCAGGAAGGTGATTAGAAGCTGCATGTGAAGACTGTAACAGCACTGATTACTGTGTTTCACAAATTTGATTGCATAAACTACCTGAGATATGGGTCCTGGTATTTGGAAAGAGTGAAGAAGGTAGAGGTGGAAAAACCATACACTACAAACAAGGTTCCAAAAAAACTACTTTTGCAAGCACATAGAGAGATGGATGTGGCAAAAGAAAGGGGTGAATTTATCAAGAACATTCTGTTGCATGATCTTCTTCCAATAAACGCATTATTTGATGGAGATGCTGCAACTAAACCAGTGAAGAACAAACTCGTACAAGAGCTCAAAAACCTTTCACCTGAAGAATTTCAATTCGAAAAGTTGTCCTCATTTAAAACTGCTGTTGTTGTTGACTTTATGTCACATTTGCGAATGGACGAGATTTCATCCATGCAGAACTTCTGAGAGGTTGTTCAGACTGTTCTACAGATATCAAAGTCAGTGTGTGCCTTGCAAGAAATAAAAGTTATCTTGAAATATCGGTCAAAGAATGCAAGAGAATCAGACGAGTGTCTGTAAGCGGAACAAGTGACCTTGCCTGCATAAAAATTTGATATTTGATAAATTCTGGCCATCAACATCAAACTTGATGAACTTGAAGATGTAAACTAGCCAAAACATTGCTGATGCTTCAGTGAACACTGAATTTCCAATTTTTGCAAGTGGAATGATTGCCAATAAGGAGTTATTGCCTGCAGATATATATTCAAAAGATACAGGACATATTGCTCAAGAACTTAACAGCAAATTGGAGAAAGCTGACCTTTGTGTTATGCCACATGTTGCGTGGGCTGTACAAAATGGTTCTAATAGAGCCATTGTGCTGTCAAATGACAAGGATGTTTTTTTTGTGTTACTTAGATTTGTTGTGAAGTTCAGAAGTCAAGGATTGTCAGAGTTATGGATATGTTATGGAACAGGCAAAAAAAGACACTAAATCCCACTTCATATTCTGTACAAGAAACTTGACCCGGAGATGCCAAGTGTTCTTATCAAGGCCCATATTCTTTCGGGTGATGACACTATGAGCAAAATTGGAACAAAACTTAGAGCTTTAACTGCTGAACCTGTGAAGTTTCTAAAAGGATTTGCTGAAGCAGAAGAAGAATGTGACTTTAAAGACATAGAAAGATACCTTGTTTGTGTATGGAAAAGGAGTTCTGACTGTCACACATTTGACAATCTTCAGTACAGTGAGTTCAAGAGATCAGTTGGGATAAGTGATCTTCCACAAATGTTACATTCTGTGCATGTACACTTAAATGAGTGTTCTACTTGACTAGAAGATGTTTAAATGTTTTTGTTCACGCATATGTAGAGAAAGAGCTGTGTGAATTTGGTTGGGAAGATATTGATTGGATGCTAAAACCAATGAAATTTCTACAGACTCTACCCACAGAACTTACACATACATGTACTTGCAAAACCTGTGCTACAAAAGGATGTTCCTGTAGATATGCTCTTCTCAAATGTTCAACATTCTGCAAATGTACCATGAGCATTTGCCAAAACAAATAAATAAAGTGACCTATGATAATCTATCTAACACAGGACTGATAAACATATTTATTTTCATATTCAGATCAGAAACATTGATTGGTGAATACATAAAAGTATTGAAAAACATTATTATTTGTTTCATTTCTATATATGGCTCATCTTCCTCTATTATAGCTGCCATTTTGGAAAATGGCAGAAGGGTTGCTCTGTGGAGCTACAGTCTGTCTCTATAAGACTAGTTGACTCCCAAAACCTATGATTTGACACCAAAATGAAGTATACAGGTCTCATGGTTCCTGAAATATTATATCATCACTGCAACACATCTGACATTTTTTAAAATGTCATCCTGAAAAATTAGACACAGATCAGCAATAGCTACCCAAGCTAAATCACTTCTATAAAAATCCCAAAACACAAACCAAAAATGAAAATCTCGGAACAATTTTTTTACGGAGGTATATTAGGGGGCAGGATAAATGGTATTATTGGCTTCTAAATATTTGACATATTTAATTTTACTTATAAGTCTCTAGTAAAGTGCACTATATGAGCTCAGGGCCTGTAAATTAAATGCTACTAGTGGGACTGCAGCACTGGTTATGCCACCCACTTAAGTAGCCCTGTAAACATGTATCAGGCCTCTCACTGCATAGCCCGTGTGTGTAGTTTTAAACTGTCATGTCGACCTGGCAAGTTAACCCTCTTGCCAGGCCCAAACCTGCCTTTTTAACACATATATGTCACACCTAAGGTAAGCACTGGACAGTCCCAAGCGCAGGGTGCATTGTATTTAAAAAGTTGCACATGTACTTTTAAGTTTTACATGTATAGGTAGTAAAAAAAACTCTTACATTCGTTTTTTGCTACTGCAAGGCTTATTTCTCCCTTTGGGATTACCTTATTACATCTTATAAACATAATTTACAGTTGGTAAAAGATGGGACCCCCAAGTTTGATGTCTCTGGAATCACAATTTAAAATCCTAACTTATGGTGAAGTTTGATTTTAAATAGTTATTCTGAAAATTGGGGGTGTGTGACGAATTCCCCTCTGTTGACAAAGTTCACAGAGTTTCACACACTTTACACTCTGCGTAGAGTGCGGACATTAGAAAACCTCTGCGAAGCAGCTCAGTTTTTCCCTCACATGCAGCTCGCCAGTGTAAGTTAGCGAGCGAGGAAAGTCATACACAAGACCATCTCCTGGCGAGATTTCTCAATGCGGGCGGGTGCGGCAGATCACTACCACTCACTTTGAGAAACCTGCCCCTCGCATTGAGGATGCTGCCACTCGTGTAGAACATCTACTCGAGTAGCAGAAAAAAACAGCGCCATCTTCCTCAGCACGTGGTACAGTTCACACGGACAAACTCCCTGCGTTAAAAATCAGCACAAACGGAGCAACGTAATGTACTTTTCAGCTTGCAGAACTCCATGGTGCGCAACAGTTTCTTCGGCACTTCAGGGAGTTCCATGCAGCAGAACTCCTCAAACTCCGCCCAGGCCTACGGAAAATATCACTTTTCGAAAGTTGCCATTTTCTTACTTTAGCCGTTTGGTGCCTTCTGCCTGTCTCTGAATACACATCTGGGGTGGGTGACAGCTGAGCTTTGTGCATTCCCTCCAGACAGCAACACACAATGGGAGCCTAGGTGTGAGTGATGGGCCATCCTGGGCACGATGGGAGAAGGGAGCTGACACCTACACCTGAATAGACTGCGCCTGTTCCCACACAAAGGGCTGCATACCCCCCTGCAGTGAGCCTGGGGCCAGGGCAGGAAGTGTCCCCCACTTCAAAGACACAACTGGGTGTAAGTACTAGACCTCTGACACCACCAACTCTGTAAAGTTCTGGGACTGTGTATTCTCTGCCAGGAAGACAGACTGCTGTGCTGCTGAAGGGGCTGTCCCTCTGCTGGACTCTACCAGACTCCTGCTCTGCTGTGCTGCCCTTCTGCCCTTTTGCCTGGGAGTGAAAAGGACTGGACATGTATCTCTCCATCACTAGAAACCAGGGTTTCTCAAAGGGCTTGCCTGCTTGACTCCTGTTGGAAGTCTTAGTGACATCAAAGATTACACTCCTTTCTTCAACAGCACCTGAGAGTTTTGCCCTGCCAAGTGGTGCCAATCCAGTCCTGGGCCCTTGGAAGTGGGTTTAAAGTTCTGCAACTGCAAAAATCCACACATCACCATTGTTGAGCAGCTGGAACCAGTGCATCTCCTTCAAAGTATTACCACTGCTACTAGGATCGAGGACATCGCATTGCTGGGAGTGCGGCTCGACAGAGACGCATCTCCTACATCAGAAGGGTTCGACAAGCATGCATTTCCAACTTGCTCAGCTCACACCCTACGCAATTCCTACATCCTAAGGGTCAATGCTGGCCCATCGACTCTTACTGCTCCTCGCTACTAATCCTCGATGCAACCCTGAACCAAGGTGCTGTTTTCAGAAGGCCAAGGCTGGTCCCTGTATCCGACCCGCCCTCAAGTGCGGTTAGCCTGAACTTTCAGATTTGATCCTGTCAAGCACAACTAGATAGCCCTGTTGATGCTTTAAGGTTTTAAGCATTACATTTCAAAATATTCTTCAAAAAATTCATAACTCTAACTCTACTTTTGTGATTTTTGTTGATTTGCTCTTATTGTGTTCAATAAAGTAAGCTCTATGTATCTAACCAGGTGTGGCATATTTTTCAGTGGTGTTTGCACTGTTTTACTGTTTTAAGAATTGCACACATATTTTGCCCATTGCCTCCTAGTTAAGCCTGCCTACTCTGTGCCAAGCTACCAGAGGGTGATCACAGGTTCATTTATGGTGTCTATCTAACTTACCCTGACTAAGATTGTGGTTTCTGCTAGACAGGTGCCGAGCTGAAACCTAATGTCTAACAATAATATCATATAATATGATATAATATATTATAATATCATTTAATTTAATATACTTCCAATAGCAACTTCCACGATGGCTGGCAGGACGGAGCCCTGAAAGGGAACTCCCGGGCGGTGGCATCAATTCTTTGGAATATCCCTCCCTGACCTGCCCCCACCGATGCCACCGACACCATACTGAATCCGGAGACTGTGCTCACCTCATCGGTTGCTTCAGTTGCACACTTGAGCAATGACTGGCCCCTTCACTGTTATCCGAGCTCTGGTCCCTATCCTTGGAAGAGCCTCTTCCAACTGCTCTCTCTCTCGCTGGATACACGACGGGGGTGGTATTTGAGCTGCCCAGTCTAGCAAGGAGCAGATTGTGCAAACTTCATTGAGCCCTGAAGGAGGAGACACTCAAGCCGACAAATCACTCTTACCAAGGCATAATTTCGAGCTGAAAAGTACAATTTTCAATCATTCCTTCGGCTCTAATATGGCTGACGCTTCCGATCACAGTGCTGTGAGCTTCTTTAGTTCTCTTCACTGTATCACTGATTCTTGCTGAAGAAAGCAATTTGTGACTCTCCGATCAAGGTACCATTTTTGGCTTTACCTTCTCTGTGCTCTTTTTTACCCCTCGCAGCGACTGCTCTGGAGATACTGCCAGTAACTGCTTGACTTTAAAATGGCGGCCAAAATTCCCCTCGATCCGCATCTACCTTCTTCTCAACGCCAATATTTGTTTCCCGTGTTATTGCGGACCCCAACGTTTGACATCGCTCTCTTCACTCTATGGCTCCTTGACTGGCTTTAATCTGCTCTCTCACCCATTTTAGTCCGTGAGTGTAACGGCTTTTGAATAAGCTACGATCAAAATGGTTCCCAACACATGTTAATGTACTGATCTCTACCTGCTACCTTCAACATTTGCTGCATTGGGGCAGCAGTCTCCCAGGCTTCGGTACCAGCAACTGTAAATTCTTCCTACTGCAGTGAGGGTCTTTCTCTACCAGCCCGACTGTCTCTAAGATGGCCACCATGAGTGGGCACTTCACCAAAGCTTCCCTTCTCCCCTTGTTGGAAAGGGATCCAGCATCTGTGCTCTGGAGTTTCAGAGACCCCTCTGAGAGAGACCACAGCGACAAGGGAGTAACACATAGCAGAGGATTGGGAATGATCCTACTACCGCTCGGAGCCCAGCTCGGCACACCGTGCCCAGCACTCATGATGGAACTTTTTGACGATGCCCCCTAGGCGGAATCTAGAATCTTCTGTATGTACTGCGGTGCCCGAGCAACCTTTGGCCGATGACCGGTGGAGCTGTCCTATGCAGTTATAGAGGAGTTTGGCTCTGGTTCACCCCTCGGCATTCAGCTACCCAGCCGGACATAGGACACTGTTTTTCCTCGTCGCCCCGTTGTATTTCCTACCCCCTCCTTCCTATGTTTATCCTATTCTTTTGTAACTCATGTAAGTATGCTCCAGCAACTGATGTAACTTTGTAACTATGTTCTGAAACTATGTTCTTCCTCCTGTAAAGCGCTCTGATACCTTCAGGTCTAGCCAGCGCTGTATAAAACTTATCAAAAATAAATATAATATAATATATTATAATATAATATAATATAATATAATATAATATAATATAATATAATATAATATAATATAATATAATATAATATATTATAATATAATATAATATAATCAATGTTTCTCTAAATTTTGTCCTCTGTGTGCAGCAGTTTAAGGTCTCTTTGCACTGCAACCAAGACTATGTGCGCCAGGAACCAGACCGCGCGTGGGGGTGCAGCGCCAAATATCACTCCAAACTTTTGCGTAAAAAAGTGAAAAAACTGTGCATTTCCACACATGCAGCGCCACATGAATGGTCTTAAAGCAGGTTTTCAATTTAGATACACATGCCATGACATGAATTGGTTACACAGGTAAGTACACGTTGGGTTCAGAAAAGCACAGGACTCCAATGATGGTACCGTAATACAGTTTTACTAAATATCCTCAACTTGAGAAAGTGTGCATATTTCTCTACATCTGTATGTTTAGGATGACTCAGCATTTCTACAGAAGACCAAGTTTAAAAGAAGCTAACAGATTTATCTGTAATTGATTAATAGGGGTGCCAGAAATTTGTGTAATTTGCTTCCACATAATTACACAATATTTTTGTGAAATTAAGGGTAAGTATGGAAATGCAATACCATGATTGCACACTGTATTTTAGTTCTAATTGTTTCCTAGGGTTACTTTTTGGTTTGAGGATATATTCAAAGTTAACACTGTGGACAACGGCCTTGTACTTGTGGTAAATTTGCATCACGCAAATGGTGTGTTTGTGGTAAATATTTACTGTGAAAGGTGAGTAATTACAATAATGCCAATCTTTTAAAAATGTTGCCTATAACTGTAATGCAAATTCCCCCCCAAAAAGCAACTTATGCCTGAGTAATTAAAAATTCAATATATCAGCAACAAGAGAGGGAGGGTATGAGTAGACACTCCTGGACCCCGGGCTAATTCATACACAAACAACAAAGGAGTGACTAGGCACAAGCATTTGAAAAACAATAACCACGGTTCTCTTAACGTGTGGTGAAGGTTAAATAAATAAATAAATAAACCCCCATGAAAAGTGCTCTGTCTTCATCTAAGATAAAATGGTACTGCCAGTTCCGTTAGTATACCAACTGGTACGCCTCTCACCCTCTAGAGCTAGTAATCTACAGTGGTGAAGCTCTATTCATTTAGAAGGACCCTCACTCACCACTAGTTGGTGACATGCTTCATCATCGGGTCCCCGCTAGGGTGACCGAGTATCACCCTAGCGTGCTACAACGCCTGACTACAGCGGAGCAGGATGTGGTGAGTGGAACAGTGCCCAAATCAAAAAGTGACTAAACGTGTGGTGTCAGTGCAAATTAAAAAATGCAGAGGTTGTAACCAGGTCAAAATTTTTTTAATGATGGTCAACCCGCATTGATTAAAAATTGTGAGTGGACTAGACAAGGTTCTGAGTTACGGAACCCGAGTCCTAAAAATCGGTCGACATGTTTCTGCTGTTTTTTTGCATTTTGCTCAGCTTTCTTCAGGACCTAATAATTAGTCCTCCGGGGGTGTGCGCGCACTAAGGCGTACCCTCCCGGGAGGCTCTAAATGTGAAAATTAATAAAATATAAAAATGTGTGAAAAAAATAATCACACAACAGTTAACCATGTCATCTCATGCCATTTGCAGAAACAATCATAGCAACCTATGGGAAAAAAAGGGACAGAGACAAAGACAAACAATGACACATAATTAGATCTCAATTGTGGTCCAATATCTCAGAATAAGCTGCATTAATGGAGCTGACTTCGTGTGTCATACTGGAAACAAAGCCACTCCAAATGTGACGGTGCAGTGTAATATCATTTCTATGAATGGGTGCCTCAAAATTATAGATCAGCTCCCAACATGCCCGACCAATTCTGCCGGTAAAGTGCGGGGCAAATGGCATGTATATCCTGCTTTCAAATCAAGTCAGACTTGCCTCATACATATGGCTCATTCGTCCCATAGTAATAATCATAGTCGAGTGAAGGTTTAAACGTTCCGTTTTTAACGTCATGTGTACAATGCAAAACTCAGGGGCTTTGAACCTCTCCATAACAGAAAAGGAACGGGCACTAGCAACCCTCTTTTTTGCACTGTATCCCTTTAAGATTGCTCCCGCGGACGACACCACGTGACTACCAGCATCCCACGTGGTGTCCTCTGATCCGCCCAGGGCGTTCAATAAACACAGGCTGTTTCCCGGTGAAACTACCGCTTCCGGGAGGGTTGGACAAGAAAGCAGGTCACGGGCGGGGAGCCGCGAGTGCAGAAGTAAGTGACACCCGACCAGTTAAACATTCGCCCGGGGCCCCTGGATTTCCGTGCTATTATTATTTTCGATAGTGGGGAAATTGATACATACCTTCGCCCTTTATTTTCTCCCATTGCAGAAAGCCACCGCGTGAAGTACACCCGCGCCACCCTCACCGAAGGGGCATCTTAATGTCCCGCTTTTTGTGAGTAATTAAGAAATATAGCACTTTCGTTCCTTTTCTGTTATGGAGAGGTTCAAAGCCCCTGAGTTTTGCATTGTACACATGACGTTAAAAACGGAACGTTTAAACCTTCACTCGACTATGATTATTACTATGGGACGAATGAGCCATATGTATGAGGCAAGTCTGACTTGATTTGAAAGCAGGATATACATGCGATTTGCCCCGCACTTTACCGGCAGAATTGGTCGGGCATGTTGGGAGCTGATCTATAATTTTGAGGCACCCATTCATAGAAATGATATTACACTGCACCGTCACATTTGGATGGGCTTTGTTTCCAGTATGACACACGAAGTCAGCTCCATTAATGCAGCTTATTCTGAGATATTGGACCACAATTGAGATCTAATTATGTGTCATTGTTTGTCTTTGTCTCTGTCCCTTTTTTTCCCATAGGTTGCTATGATTGTTTCTGCAAATGGCATGAGATGACATGGTTAACTGTTGTGTGATTATTTTTTTCACACATTTTTATATTTTATTAATTTTCACATTTAGAGCCTCCCGGGAGGGTACGCCTTAGTGCGCGCACACCACCGGAGGACTAATTATTAGGTCCTGAAGAAAGCTGAGCAAAATGCAAAAAAACAGCAGAAACATGTCGACCGATTTTTAGGACTCGGGTTCCGTAACTCAGAACCTTGTCTAGTCCACTCACAATTTTTAATCAATGCGGGTTGACCATCATTAAAAAATTTTTGACCTGGTTACAACCTCTGCATTTTTTAATTTGCACTGACACCACACGTTTAGTCACTTTTTGATTTGGGCACTGTTCCACTCACCACATCCTGCTCCGCTGTAGTCAGGCGTTGTAGCACGCTAGGGTGATACTCGGTCACCCTAGCGGGGACCCGATGATGAAGCATGTCACCAACTAGTGGTGAGTGAGGGTCCTTCTAAATGAATAGAGCTTCACCACTGTAGATTACTAGCTCTAGAGGGTGAGAGGCGTACCAGTTGGTATACTAACGGAACTGGCAGTACCATTTTATCTTAGATGAAGACAGAGCACTTTTCATGGGGGTTTATTTATTTATTTATTTAACCTTCACCACACGTTAAGAGAACCGTGGTTATTGTTTTTCAAATGCTTGTGCCTAGTCACTCCTTTGTTAATTAAAAATTCAATCAGGCCTAATTAATAACCCATTCAAAATGCTGCTCCATTCCAGGTAAAGAACTTAGCACTCCCAGATGGTATATATTGCTTATCCATCTCTCATTCTTGCTAAAGAACGGTGTGATACAGTGTAGCTATGGAAAGGCACTATCTTAAAAGAATGCCTAAAATTGTCTCTAAATCTTTTTATTCCGTGTCATCTTCAAGATGCCATCCAGTCTAGAAAAAACAAAACCAGCTCTCTTTGCCCAGTCTTGCATCTTCAACAATCACCAACAACAAAAAATTCTAGAATATCAGATGAGATTTTAAGATTGATTGTGACATAAACTGATGGCCCCTTTAATGTAATCCCATAATAGATTAACAGTAAAAGTATCCATAGCAAGAATTTCTCCCAAAATTGATCTTTTTGGTTGGTACATTGATTAGATAACAGTGAAAGTCAAAGTAATAGAAGGGCATATTTTGACTTATCCTTCAAATGCTTGAGCTGCTGCCTGTGGAGCCTGTATACCCAGGTTTGAATCTTAGTGCTAGACTTATACACATGCACAAACAGGGCAATCAGGTAAAGTTACCTCTGCTCTTGCTGGTATGAGTATAAGCTTAAAAGGCCAGTAAACAGGATAACAGCTTTGAGTAACCATTTACTATTACGCGACTATGGGTGGATGGCCTTCGTCAGGACTACAAGATCCCTCTGTCTCTAGATATTCCACTGGATCAGTCTTAGTATTGTCCCTAAAATGTGTTTGTCATATATCATACACTCACCTTACTTTTGGTATGTTTTGTAGATGGTGGAGTTTTCCCTGTGGTAGGATCAAGAACATAATATGTATATTCCATTTAGAAGGTACAAATGCCAGGCCACCTGTAAAAAGCAGCTTTGGTTTTCAAATAGCACTTAATATTGTTAAAAACTCCTATGAGTGTCTTAATTGACTCTACACTCACATTGTCCATCAAGAATAAATGTATGTTAACATTTTGAATAAACGACCCTCTGTGTATTCAACATTTCATGTCCTTTCTGAATCTCTTCAAATTGCCTGCAGCTGTGCAAAATTAAGAACATATAAAAACAGTCTCAAACACAGCGTGTGCTAAAACACACGTCATGTTTGAGACACTGTTTTTGTTTTCATAACAGTACACAGCTGCGGGGCTGATTGAGACCCTTTGAGTTAGTATTCCTGTTAATTGCAGTGCCCGTGTGCGCTGCAATAAACATTAATACTAATTCAAAGGTCACAATCAGCCCCGTAGCTGTGCACAATTGAGGAAAAAAAACAGTCTCAAACACAGCCTGTGCTAAAGCACACGTCGTGTTTCAGACACTGTTTTTCTTTTCATACCAGTACACTGCTGCGGGGCTGATTGTGACCCTTTAAGTTAGTATTCATGTTAATTGCAGCGCATACGACAATTAACATGAATACTAACTCAAAGGGTCATAATCAGCCCTGCAGCTGTGCACAATTAAGAAATGAAAAGCAGAGTCTCAAACACAGCGTGTGCTAAAGCACACATCGTGTTTGAGACACTGTTTTTCTTTTCATAACAGTGCACAGCTGCAGGGCTGATTGTGGTCCTTAAGTTAGTATTCATGTTAATTGCAGCGCCCGTGTGCGCTGCAATTAACATGAGTACGGTCTTGCAGGTTTGGATGTCGTTCTGTGCGCGCTAAATACAGCACAGTGCGCGCTTTGGGTGACTTTGTTGCAGGCGCGTGAGCCCGGGCAGCTTATCAGGAACAGTGAATATAACACAATACAACAAGTTTTTTTACATAATAATATGAAACTGTTACATAGGGTGAATGAATTATGCAGTCTGAATAGCCTCCAGTAGGATCAAAACACAGTCAAATAGTGTTTTTGTTCCGAAAATTAACATACATGTCTTTCCCTTTAGAAGTGTTGCTTTACTGCCTATTGCCTCCAATCTCTTTGTTAAAAGATTTATAGAACTTAATTGTCCAGTATCTGGTAGGAAAAAAGCAGAGGCAAAGCATTCAGTCCCACATGCATACACAACACAATTTGGGCGACAAAAAATGTAATAAAAATAATATTACTTTAAACATACATGATTAAACAAATAAATGTAAATAACTTTTAAAATTATATCACTTTTTTTTAAACTACAAACAAAAATGTAATGTTAATAAATTGGACTAGTAGGGGTTGAATTTAATATTCCCACTCCAACAGTAGGGAAAGTGTTAGACTTTTAAGAAGTCATATTTACTATTCTCACTCCAACCTAAGCAACTGTAGGGAAAGTGTTGGACTATGCGGGGGCCAAATGTACTACCCCGGCAGCCACTTAAATAACAGTAAGAAAAGAGTTGGACTTTGTGGGGTGAGATTGTTTACTATTCCCACTCGAACCTAAGCAGCTGTAGGGAAAGTGTTGGGTTTCGGAGGGGTTAGATTTATTCTATCCACTCAAACCTGAACAAAATCAAGGATCGTGTTGGGCTTTGGAAAGGTCAGATTTATTATTCCCGCTCCAACGTAGGTAACAGTAGGGAAAGATGTGAACTTAGGAAGAGTCAGAATTACTATTTCCACTCCAACCTAAGGACCATGAGCAAAAATGATTGACTTTGGAGGGGTGTGTTCTATTATTCCCTCTCTAACATAAGTAACAGTGGGGGACATGTTCGATTTTGGAGAGGTCAGATGTACTATTCCCTGTCTAATCTGAGCAAAAATAGGAAAACCATTGGACTTTGGAGGGGTCAGATTTACTGTACCCACTCTAATATATGGAGAATTAGGAAAGTGTTGGACATTTGAATGCTTAACTTTGGTTTTCCAATTCATAAATACAAAAATACATGTAAAAATGCATTTTAACAAATGTATACAAAAATACATTATTTTTACATTATTTAATCAAAAAAAGAATCACAAAAATGTATAATACATTAAACATATTTACCACAAAAAGAATTCCAAATATTCATTGAAAAATAATAATGCACAATAATTTAACAACTAGTACTAAGTACTAACCTGAATAAATATAAAATCATAGTGCAATCAATTGAAATATGAATAATTAAAATCATTTACATAATTTGCAAATGAACAATCTAACCAATTGAAATGGCAACTATTACCATTCTGTTCATATGATATACTAAATATTTTCCAAATACAATAATTTACATAATAATCTAATTAATACATCAATAGTAAAAATTAATAATAAAGAACAGCAAATACATCTTTTTTTTAAACCACCCTAGTTCGCTGCAAACCCAACAACACAGTAATATACAAAGTAAAACAAAAGTAAAAAATATCTAGATATATTATCAAATAAAAACCAAAATAAATGGCAGTAGAAAACTACACACATTTAACATTAAAGTGATAATAACCTAAAAACAAAAACTAATAAAACAACAAAATAATAAATAACATTCCATACAATTATATTAAAAAGATAAAAAGTACCTAAAGAAAGATATTCTTACTTTTTATACTCTGTTCCACAATATTTCGGACATAATACTTTTGTCCCACAGTATTTTTAATTTGATATTTTAATGGAACACTGATCTGAATACTCCTCTATCTGCCTCGCTAACATCTTCTACCTCATATAGAAGTTCTAGTAAGGCGTCAATCATTTTACCACATATAGGGGCCGATTAGGATTGCGGTGAATCCGCATCCTCCGGGCCGGCGGAAGCCACCGCCGGCCCGGAGGATGCGGATTCACCGCTGCGGTGATTGAAAAGACCCCCCGCCAGATTAGGATGGCAGGGGGGGTCATCTGCGGACGGGAAGACCGTACACCGCCTTTCCGCCGCGGTCGCCTTCTGACCGTGGGGGAAAAGCTCTAATATGGTGGCGGTGTCTATCAGACAGCGCCAGCCATATTAGGATGCATGCAGAAACATGCTTTTCGATGGCGGGTTTTCCGCCGTGGAAAAGCATGTGGTCTTATGTGTGTGGGGGCCTGGTGCGGGTGCCTGCCGCGCGGTGCCTGTCGCTTTGTGCATGCAAAGGGAAAACATGCATATTTAACATTGTGGAGGGTGCTGCTTCAAGCAGTACCCGCCACAATGTTAACTATATGGGATGTGACCGCCAGAGTGGCGGTCACATCCTAATTCCGAGGGAGGGAACGCCGCTGGCCCTGCGGACGGTCCCTCCACCTCGGGGGTGGCATACGGACGCAGGTCCGTCCGCCATCCTAATAGGCCCCATAGTACTTTGGGCTGAGGTGTGACCAGTCAATACTGTTGGCCTGATATCATTCTTTGCATTGTCAGGATATAGAGTTACCTTGTAGAATAAAACCATAAGAAGCAAAGCAAGCTTTACTGTCACAAAAATAAAGATCCAACCACAGTTATTTGAATAGGTTGTGTGTGATTTCAATAAAAAACGATTTTATGGAATACCATTACAGAGAAACAATTTCATCTAAACTGTTTAATGGAAATTTTCAGGCCGAATGGCATTTACCTTTTCTTAGAACGAAATTCATAGAATGTCTTTTTGGTCGAAATTGGCTTTCAAATGCTTGTTTTTTAAGAGTAAAGGAAATGTTTGAAGGCTTTACTTTTAGAAACAGTTTTGTTGGAGATATTTATGTAATGGCTTTACTTCAGGGGGAATTATTTCCTATTTATAAATTTTATATTGTCAAAGTATTACATCAGATGCTTTTAATTCACTGACCCATCACCACTGCTAAACACTATCCATCGCTGACCACCCACAACCCCCAAACACCATCAATCCTTCCCGCCAAAGCCCCTCACCACACATAAAGTGCCTAAAATACCTTAAACATACACCATCGCTGAATCATTAAATCACTTAGTACTCATTCCTGAACCCTAAATACCCTTTTCTATGCCTAAACTCCACCCATCCCATACCCCTTAAAACACTTCAGCACACCTAAACTCCACCCATTTCTGAACCCTAAAAAACCCCTTCCGTCCTTAAACACAAGCCATCCATAACCTCTAAGAACTCCTCATCACCCTAAACTACTCTTACCTGAACCCTGTCAGTAACCACCCCACTTGACAAGGGGGTACCTCAGGGTTCCATCCTAAGCCCTACTCTGTTCAACATATATGTGTCCCCTTTGTCCGCCATCATAAGTTCCTGCGGCTTTGAGACGATTTTGTATGCGGATGACACGCATGTGATAATCCCATTCTAATCGGACCCTGCTGTCACCAGGGCCAAGTTTAAGACCTGTATGTTGAACATAGCTGCCTGGATGGGGGACAACTTCCTCCAGCTTAACTCCAACAAAGCGGAGATTCTCCTGTTCGGGAATGCGGAGGAACTGTGGATGACAGATTGATGGCCCTCGGAATTGGGGGAGCCTTCCTCCCACACAAAACAAGTTAGGAATTTGGGAGTCCTGTTGGATAGTACATTATTGTATCAAGATCATGTAAAGGCTCTTTCAAGCACCTGTTTGGGATATTGAGAATGCTAAGGAAAGTATTTCCTTGGATGCCTTTGGATGCAAGAAAGACCCTTATTCAGGCGCTTATTGTGAGCAGGCTGGACTATGGCAATGCACTACTGGTAGGAGCCAGGGAAGAGCTTTTCTCTAGGCTCCAGGTTCTGCAAAATACTGCTGCAAGAATGGCTTTGAATAAACCTAGAAATTCCCCATCTCGACCCTTGCTGCAAGCCTTACACTGGCTGACCGTCAGAAAGAGAGGAGTCTTTAAACTTCTCAGATTGGTGTTCAAGGCAATGTGAGGCTTGGGGCCAGTATACCTAAGGAAGAAGGTAAGGGATCATGCCCCGGGTCGCCAGTTGAGGTGAAGCAATCAAAACCTTCTAGCTCTGTGCAAGATCAATAAATCAAGAATGGGAGGGCGCGCTTTCTCCTACCTTGCCCCCTCTCATTGGAACAGGTTACCTGAAGAAATACGTTGTTGTACCTCTCTGGGACACTTTAAGAAATGCCTAAAAACCTGGTTGTTTTAGGGGGTTGGTGTGGGCGAGGGTCTTGCTAGTGTGCTCCCAAGCGCCAAGAGATCCACCTGGGGATGATTTGTTGCGCCATATAAATGTTAAATAAATAAATAAATAAACCCTAAAATCCGTTTTCTACATCTAAATTCCATCCATCCCTGAATCTTTAAAACTCCTCATCACCCTAAGCGCCAACCCATCCTCAACCCTAAAAGGACTTCACCACCCCAGCTGCTACACATAATTTAACCATAAAAACCCTCACCAGCCATAAATGCCACCCATCCATGAGCCCTTAAATCCCTCAACACCCTTACACTCCACCAATCCCTGAAATATAAAATCACTTCAAACACCTAAACACCACTCACCCATGAACTCTAAAAAACCCTCACCACCCCTACACTTTACCCATCTGTGAACCCTAAAAACTCCTTTCTGTTCCCAAATTCCAAATATTCCTGACACCTAAACACCCCTCATCACCCGAAACATAACCCTCCTTGAACCCCAAAATCACGCAGTAGCCCTAAAATCCAACTAGGTGTAATGTAATTTTGGATTTTTCCTCAAAATTATCTTTCTTTTATAATGTTTCTTATAATTTTGGATTTGTTTGCATTTCCTTAAAGTTGTCTTTCCTTAAAACAGTTTTTCATGATTTGGTTTCTTCTAATGTGGTTTTTCAATTGTTGCTTTACATTAATTCACATACATCAATTTGTGAATAGGCTTTGTAGCATCCATACCAGATCAAGAGCATGCATATGACTACGCCACACATGGAGTTCAGTAATACAAGTCTTTATTTTTCGGCATGCAACCATTAACTGAACGTACTACCTCATAGCCTTTACTGACCACAACCAGACACACCCAAATTCCTCCCAACTCATTACATAACTTTTTGAGAAGTCTGAATAGAGCCACAGTAAATATCATGGAATTGGTTGCCCTCCTTTTGATCGCGTTTGAGGTCAAGAAACCCTACTTGGGGACCAACCTGCAATAGTGCCAGAAACCCCTGCTTTACTGTAGCTGCTTTCACTTTTTTAAACTTGGTGAGCTTGCAGGAAAGTTGGTGAGTGAAGTCCACATGCAATAGTGTAACGATCTTAAGGAAACCTTTTTTGTATCTTGTGAATTTACCAAAACTACAGATTCATAACTTGGAAAAGGACATCGGGTGTGAACACATGGCACACGGTGAGACTAGCACTAAGCACTTGGATACTGTGGGCTAATCTAATTACACCAAAAATGAAAGCAAATCTTTTCTGGCAGCCATGGGGGCAGGCAATATTTATTTTTTGAACCCTTTACCACCCTATAAATAATCAGAGATTTACTCAAACAAAGGGCTTTGGTAAGTCCCATTCCATTGACAAACTTCATAGAGGTTTAGGGAAAGGGGGTTGTGAATGGGGAAAATATGTTTCCTCAGGGAAAATAAAAAGTACAATTGTGCATATGTATAGTGGACTGCCTTTCAGTTGTACTGAAGTGAGCAGGCAGAAAATAGATACAACCCAACTTTAAACCACATCTTTATTTCATCCATCCATTCACCCTTCCTACAATCAATTCATCCACTAATCCATTCATCCACATATCTGTATATCCATCCACCCTTTCATCCATCCATGAGTATTTAATTCTAATATACATCCTTTAACCCATCTATTTTTCCACCTTTCCATCTATCTTGTTACTATTCTCTAAATCCATCCTTTCAACCATTGATTTTATCACCCTTTCATGTATCCTTCGACCATTACTTCTTTTCACACTTCACTCATACTTTTGCTTTTCCTTCCACATGTCCTTAATTCCTTCTTTTCTTCCTACCTTCCTTTCCTTTTACCATTTTCCTTCATCCGTTACCATTTTTTCTCCAGTCTTTCCATTTTTTATTGACCTTGTTTTTTTCTGCTCTCTCGCTCTATTCGCCATTCTCTGATTTTTTCCCATCATTTTTGTAAATTCTCTTTTCCCATCTCCTTGACTTCACTTGGCTCATTGTTAAATCCTTGTCCAAAACACATCAGCTCTGTAATGGTATTCATCTTCAGTTTTATTCAAGAGCATTTGTTGACAGACGTGTGGACAGAAGAGGCCCATGAAGAAATATATAATTGGACACAGTTTATAAGCCCATCAGTCTTAGTAGCAATCCCCTACTTTACCTGCTGTTGTGAGGGGTGCACAGCACAACTGGTTGTACAGTGCGAACAACTGCACATTGGAAAAACAGGAAATGCCACATAACTTCCCTGAGCGTGCCTGGAAGCTGTGTTTAATGCAGCTTTGCCGGCATACTCCTGGTAATGTTTGTTTAGTGCTATAAAGCAAACTTCCGCACCTTTGCATAGAAGTACATGTGTATGAGTATATTGGTTACATTCAAATATTCCTCCATTAACATTTGTCAGCAGTTTACAAAAGGATTCCTGACAGTCGGAAATAGTTTTATTAGATGAAATGGATCGTTATATATGTATTTTCTCTTTTCCTTTAAAAAAATGTTTTATAAGGTAATTTATATAGTGTAATGGATATACATCTTGTATTGTTTAAAGGCCAATGGTCTAAAAATAAACATATCTTTGATTGATTGACTACTGTGAATTTCTCTCACCAGTATGGAGGAACCTAGAGTTGTAATTTGATGCAAGGGGTGGGCCGCGGGCTTTAAAAGGCATGCTTATCCTTATATGGGACCACCCACAAACTCAAATGTTTGCATCATTCACAAAATCCAATCCAACTACTTTCTCCTATGAAACATCCATGAAAATGTACTCCAACCAACTCCCCCTCCAAGATGTTATCGATAATGGATCACCTCCAGATTTTGGGGAGCGGGGTAAAGTGGAAGGAATGACTCAATGGGGAAAAATAGTTTCCTCTGTGAAAAAAAATTTGCATTTGCAGAGTGAGCTGTAAGGGCCAGATGTGCAACCAATAAGTTTAGCGAGTCGCAAATTCTGCAAAATTGCGACTCGCTAAACTTAATGTACCACAGTGTCTCAGACACTGTTTGTGATTCCCAATGATGTTGCAAATTGCATGCCTCATGAATATTAATGAGGCTGTGACAATTTTCAACTCCATTGGGAATGGCTAGCACGCACAGGGATGGTGGTCTGCTGGGGTCCGCAGACCACCATGTTTGTGACTGCTTTTTTAATAAAGCAGTTATATTTTTTAAATGCAGCCCGTTTTCCTCAAAGGAAAACAGGATGCTTTTAAAAAATAAAAATGAAACTTTTCAGTTTCATCTTTTAAGGGCAGGGACCACTGCCTGTTCTTAAAAAATATTTGCAAACCCATTCACAAAGGGGAAGGGGTCCCCTGGGGCCCCCTTCCAGTTTGCGAGTGGTTTACCACCCTTTTGTAAAGGGTGGTAAACTGCGAGTGTTTTGTGACCGCAAATGCGGTTGCAAAACAATCATGCATAGGTTTGAGGCTTACTAATAGGAAGGGACGGCCTTAGCAGGCCCCTTCCTAATAGCGAGTCGCTAACCATATTTTGCGAGTCGCTAACAGGTTAGTACATTTGGCAGACATTTTTTGCGATCGCACAGGGACCAAAATCCCCTTTCTGTACGTAAAAAATGGTCGTACACTGCCTCTATTTTCCTTGAGCTTAGATCTACAGTTTGCAGATTTCTTCAAAGGAGCAATGGTAGCTTTTGAGCTATGTCAATTAACATTTCTATTAGTACACTTCAAAACTACTGCTTGGAGCAGTTTTCCAAGTGTACTTCTGGGAATGTTTGTGACTTTAAAAACAAAACACAGAAGTATGTTCAGGGGGAGATGCAAATCCCTGCTTGTAAGGTTTTTTTGATGGGTGCAATGTGTTTTCATTTCCCTACTGTAAATAATGTTAAATCTACCTAAAACAAAATAAAAATCTGTTAAAAGGAGGAGTGAAATCTTTACCCTAAAGTGTCAGTGAAGAAATGCTAAGAATAACGTGACTGTGCTGGGGAGTCACCAGAAAATTAAAATGTTCCCCACTTTGAACCCAAGTTCTGATGGCATTAAGCAAGTGAGGCATGTGACCTTGAACCTCCCTAGAGGAGCACTCTTCTCTCTTCCATCCAAGAATTAATCTGTTCAAACTTCCACCCTTCCACCCGCCTGTGGATCTCAACCATTTCACATTGACATTTTCGCATCAATTCATTCTTTCATCCATCATTCAGTCTTTCACTATTCCATCCATCCATCAGCCATAAGTGCAGACATCCATCACCTATGCTTGAATCCTTCTATACTTACATCCAATTACACATCCATAATTTTACTTATGCAGCCATCAATAAAAGCTTTTATACATCAAGATCCTTTTTCCTATTCATTCACCCATCCCATCCATCATTCATCCTCTCCAATTTCCATTTACTTTGCCACCCATCCTCTCAGATTTCCATTTACTATGCCATCCATCTCTCTTCTCAAGTTACCAAATACTCTGCCATCCTTACACCCACCCATCTACTCATCCTCTCAGATTTCCATTTTCTCAGCCATCCTTTCTTCCACCCATCCATCCTCTTAGTTTTCCATTTACTCTGCCATCCTTTCGACCATCCACCCACATATCCATCCTTCCTCTGAGATTTCAATTTACTCAGCCATCCTTTCATTCATCATTCGATCGATCCATCCATCCATCCGTCTGTCCCTCTCATCTTTCCATCCATCCATTCATACTCTCAGATTTCCATTTACTCTTGTGTGCTTTCAGTCACCCATCTATTCATGATTTCACCTACTCATCCTTTGACCCCGTCATCGGCCCATCCTTTTACCCACTCATCCATTATCCTTTCACCCACCCATCCATCCTTTACCCACCCATACTTTATCACGCTCATTCATCCAACTTTTCAGCCACCCATCCATTCTTTTACTCATTCAACCTTTCACACATACATCTATCCTTTTACCCACCCATCTTGCCATTCTATTATCAAACCTTTCGTTCACCCACTCATCGATTTATCCACCCATCTTTTCTCCCACTCATCCATCCAACTTTTCACCCACCCATCCATCCTTTTACCCATTTACCCTTTCACGCACACATCCATCAATTACCCGCCTATCCTGCCATTCTTTCATCAATCCATACATTCACCCACTCATATATTCATCCATCCATCATTCCACTCACTCATCCATCTATCCTTTCATCCACCCATCCTTTCACCCACTTATCCATCCTTTCATTTACTAATGTATCCACTTGTCCATCCTCCTTTCCTATCAGTCTATCTTTCTTTCACAGATAATTATCAGCTTTTACCTGCCATGTTGCACATAAAAGAGGCCCATAAAGAACCCTGCACCCATGGTAGCTGGTAAAGCTGGGGAGTCACTTTGCCCCTGACCAGTGCTTAATTTCAGCCAATGGTTTCCGGTGCTAGGCACCAGCACTTAATTGTCAACACTGGCATTTGTGTCAGTCTGCCACATGGTTTCACTGTCTGTCTAATTTTGAGATGAGCAAAATATAGAGGCTTACTAATTCAATATAGATTGAAAATTACTATTACCTGTGGGCCTAAGCCATTATTATAGCTTTGGGGGCCTGGTATAGTCAGAATTGTCACACTTGTAAGACTGTGATGGTTAGTACTTGTGTTGGTGCTAGGGTAACCACCTGGCAGCAAGGCAAATTCTGAACATTGACAGTAAAAATTCAGGACTAAAGTCAAGAAAAAGATTCAGGACAAAAGGTAATTTTAAGGGACCTATCTGCGGTCTTTGTGTGATCATAAAACAGACATCTGACAGAAGTACAAGCCAACATAGATGTATGTTCTTTTGTTTGTATAACACATTGGAGTGTTGAGCAAACATGCACACATAGCTGTACAGATTTAAAGATTAAAAAACTAGCAAACATATACACTCAAATCAGAACTTGACAGCTGACATCAGAAGCAGATTCACAGCTCTTCTCCTGTACAATGAATAATAGTGCCAGACACATTGCTCTGTTTCTGAACATAGTTCACAGTAGTAGCAGTGCTAAAGAGTATGAAAAGGAGAAAGAAATGATGGTGAGATAGGAGAGAAGGCTATTTGTTGAGAGGGAGAGACAGAAGGTTGGAGCGCGAACAGTAACAAGAGAGAGAAGCTGAGAGTGAGAATAGATTGTGAACAGAGAAAAGAGACAACAGAGAAAGATGGAGTAGAGAAAAGGCAAACATAGATACAGTAACATGATGAGGGTGACAGAGAGCAGGTTGAAAGGAGAAAAAAGGTAGAGGGGGCATATAAAAGGTGAGGTGGGGAACCAAGAGAAAGCATGTGGGGGGAGAGAGGCAGATACGAATGGCTAGGAAGAGGAGGGAACAGATATCGAAAAGAGAAACAAGAGACGAAGAGGTTGAATAGGGAGTGAAAACAGAGATTATGTGAAGGTTCACTTTGTAACTTGCATGTCAGACCTTTCAATCCCTATTCCAATGCACCATATCTTTGAAAATATGGTGCTACTCTACATTTTCTCTTTCACACAACACAGCACAGTAACTACACTTACTATGCTGTGCTGTGTGAAAGGTTAGTAAATATAACACTCATAGATTTAGCACAAGTGTCCAGATTTAAATTTTGTATTGGACTTTGTACAATGCTCCGCTACCTGTTTGCTAGGGTTGCACTACTGAAATGACATATGCATACATACTGGTAGAAAATCACTGTTTGTTAAGAAAAGGAAATGTTTCAAATAATGAGAGTGAAATTAATTCAAGGTTCCAGTCTGGAGCATTTGTCTGGCAGGTTACAGTGTGTCACTGGAAGATTCTGGGATTAGAGCACATCAGTCATGTTATGTAGACTTTTATACATTTGCTCTTCATTTTCTATTAACTCGAAATGTTGAAATAAAACCTTTATAGAAACCCTGATTACAATAAAATGCCTACCTAGCAGGCGTCCCACAATCAGCTGCTGAAGTGCTTTTATCTCAGGGCCTGGGGCACTGCACAGGCTGCAGGAATGACAGCTATGCCTCTGCGAGGGCTGGCTGTAGCGCTGGTGCCAGATAGTGTGAGACTATTTATTGTGCCCCCCAAATACCTCCTTCTCCAAGGATTCAATCAGTAACAACCTCCAGTGGTGCCCCTCATCTCTATATAGACTTGTTCTCAAGTTGAGTTCTTTTACACTTCTACTCATTCCAAGTATGTAGGGAAGAGCAGGGTGTTGGAGTGCATTATATCACACACATATTACACAGACACAATGACTTGTATACGTGTGTAAGCCAATGTACACTTGAGACCAGAGCCACTCGAATTATTCAATTGTCCGGCTGCTGTGATTTTTGCATAATTATAGATTTTCTGCATTCACCACATAATCCATCAACTGCCCTACATTCTGTAGATTTGAGCTCAAATGATTTCTGTGCAGTGGAAGGACCTTTACAAAGGGTGACTGGTCACCTTTCTGTTGTTTATTGCTATATTTGGATGGTAAACTGGTACTAATGAGGTGCAACCTATTCCCAAGCAGTGTTAACACATTTTAAAATGACAAAATAATTAAGTAATACTATTACAAAATGTGCAGCATTAAGTCACATCATTTGCCTTTTCTTTCAGCATAATTTACTCAACCCTGTTGCATAATTTGGAACTCCCCAGATGCATATTTCTAGTGGCCCTGTTTAAGACAATGAGGAGTACAATGTGTAGAAGCCTCATGTCATCCAAATTGGTAGGCATTAAATGTTAAGACTACTTAGTCTGGAGAAATGAAAACTCAGGATTTAAAACATAACATAGTAGTTGGGGTTGCGTTTACCAATAAGTAATTATTATTATTCTAAGGAAACCTAGTTATCACCCTTAGATTAGAGAAAAATAATAAGGCTGTAAACCCATGCCTTTTTAGATTTCATGCTGCTATTTGATTTTGGTTCATATCCATTGTGCTTATATTAAGACTGTATCTTATGAACTGCAATAAACAAAAGGGTCCCTGTGACAAAAACAGTAACCCTCTGAGCTGTCTACATAAAAAACAATTATTTTATCTGCATTTAAAAAATACATATATATTTGCAGTTTTATATAGTCTGGCTAGACCCAGAGGTATCAGAGCGCTTTACATGAGGATCAGCGAGTTATAGGTTACACAATTACATCAAATTACAGGAGCCAGGTATAGACATAGGAGAAAAAACCTGAGATTTCGCAAAAATGTGAGTTAATGAAACGTTGAGAGGGAATGGTAAACAGGGTTAAGGAGTGCAGATAGAGTCAGGCAGACCGGCAAAGGGTAAAAGTACTTCAGGGGGAACAAAGTGGTCAAAGTGAGAGGCAGAAAAAAACGACCTGAGTATCGGTGAAAGTATAAGAGGGGAGGGTCAAGCAGGCGAACAAGGAGCAGTCCAGTGGAAAAGAGGATAGGTTGAAACAGCCAAGAGGGAGGACCTACTAAAGCCGATAGCATTATCCCCGAATGGTGGGATATACAAAATCAAACAAAAAACAATAAATGTAGCTGACTCCACGGTTCCATGAAGAGCTGGAAAAGGGGAGGCAGTCAAAGAGTCACGGAGGGAGAAAGCGGGAGTGGGAAAAGAAACACAAAGGGGAGACAAGGAAAACAATGTCCGATGTCCGGCTGGGTAGGTAACGGCCGAGGGAATGAGCCAGAGCCAGACTCCTCTATAGCTGTATAGGACAGCCCCACTGAGCATCGGCCATATGTTCATATGCCAGTACTTTAATGGGCACGCAAAAATTACATAGTCCTTAGCACCACAGTTTTATTACACTTTTGAATTTTGGGTCCATTAAGGTCAAACAATATGAAGAGCTTCTGAACTGTATGGAAAAATTCCTAGTTAAACAAGCATTGGCATAGCCAATAGGTCTCGCCTTTGGGACCTTATACGTATTTAGTTATGCAGTACAAATATCCTTGGTGCAACAACATCAACTGTTACATAGCTAAACACTTATAAGGTCCCAAAGGCGAGACCTATTGGCTATGCCAATGTTTGTTGAATTTCATTTCCATGGATTTGCAGGTGTGAGGGTGGAGTTTACACCTGTTCTAGGGTAGTGCAGCAGTGAATAGCGGGCCTGCGATTTTGAAGGTGGTGGCATGGGGGCAACACTTGGGTGCACTGTCTGCCTGGGATTTCAGTAGATTCCTGCTTCCCCATCCAAAATGCACTCTGGAAGCATGCATTAACTGTACGTCACTGCCTAGGTGGCCCACGATTAGTGCACCACAAGAGAGCTTGTTTGTCCTGTGCGGAACAGGTCAGAGGTAAGAACGTAGGGGCATAGGTGTTCCCTCATTTGCAATGACGATATCACTGTGCAAATGAGGAAAGGCTCCCTTGACGCACAAGGCTTGCTCCTGCGTGATCAGTATTATAGAGAGGCTGTGCAACGCAGAAGTACCTGGAGGGTACACAAAAACACCAGTGCAAACTTTTGTCGCATCTCGCCGACTGCCATCCCTCTCCCCAGGCACTTCCTGACATCACACCTCAATAACATGCAGTGTGGACTAAAGCAAACAGTAATACAAAGTGTCACACGCACTCCATATCATACAAATTTAAGGAGAGTTCAGTTAACCATTTTGTGTATACGCTTCAACTTACAGTAAAGAAAATATTAGCGGGTTGATGACCTTTCCATGTAGGAACGGTTTCAAGGCACTTTAGGGACATCGGCAAGGCTGTGTGTGCAGGACAGCTGATGAGGCATTATCTACTTGTACAAGATTTTCACCAGGAGATTTGTTTAAAAAATGTGTTTCACCCTTCTCCGCCTGTGCACGTGTGCTCTCCACCAAGCACTATGTGCCTGTGCAGTGAGATCTCCCCCAACATCTTCACACTGTGCACATCCCCCTAATGACGTATCTTGCGTACTGAGGAATAACATGACCTACCCCACCCCACTTAAAATTTCATCTCTCAATGTGAATAAAACCCTCCGCTTATTCCCTGGCCCGTAAAAGCACAGACATGAGTCCTGGGAGCCCAGCAGCGGAGGGGTTAACGCGCCACACTGTCAAGCCTCGTGCTGGAATGAATGAGCTGCTGTCCGCTCAGATCCTGCTGCTTAGAAGACAGTTAAAATGTCAAATGCTTTTCCACAAGCAGCTGTGGAATGTGAGGGTTGTGCCAGTGCCAAGGAAACCCTTTCCAAAACAACACAAGCCCTGAAAGACTTGGAAACCAAGCAGCAAAGGTAGTTCCAAATTTGCGTCTATTTACTATTTTGTGGCCGTAAACTGTACAGGACGTTAATACCACTCGTACATAATGACTTTAACAAAACAGAGACATGCTGGGAAAAGTAAGAACAACTACAAGTACCGGCATGCTCCATTCAGTATCGCACTACGAATGGAGCATGAACAGGACAGGAAGTTTACTTAAAACGGAAGAAGTGCTGATGAGCTCTTCACTCCAATCAAACCAGAAGGAAGTTAGAGCTCCTACCCCGTGCACTGCAAATGCGAGTGAGTAATGAGTATAAATAACTGCAAAAGAGGTCACACAGGGTATACATGGAAATACGCTATCATGAAAGTTTCTGATTACGTTTTGTATCCTTAGCGTAGTTAAACTGGCGGCAACTCAATGAGATAGAACCACTGCTACAGTCTTCAAAAATAGGAACGAATGTAGAATGGTTCCCTAAACAAAAGTAAGATCTGAAGCCTAAAACAACATCACTGTGAGCCTGCAGCTGGTGTGTAAATATTGGTTGGCCCTGAAACTTACACGTATTTTTGCCTCCAGGTTTGAAAGAAATTCAATTGACAATACAGTTAGCTGAAGGTGAGGTAGAGGCCATTGACTCGGACATGAAGGTCAGCAGAGTGACGCGGGCATTTAAGCGAGGTGCGCGTTGTAAGGGAGGGCCTTCACATGTGCAATAAAAGAAGCCAAATGGCAGCTGTGCACGATGGCAGCTCTGCAGGTCACGCGCGTGCTTGTGCGCGTGATAGTAAGCTGGTCGCTGGGAAAATAGCACTTTTCAAAGCAGCTACTAAATGTCTCGACCAAGGCAGCGCATGCGTTGGTTCAGGCCGAGACCTAAAAAATAGTCTCCAGGGCTTCCTGGGCAGAGCCTCTGGTCCAAAATGGCTTCTGTGTTGCACACCGGTATCCAGACCCTCAGTGATCTGAATACTGTGGTCCTCTACTGCTCCAGATCCTTAAGAACTCCATTCTGGGAGTGGTCCAACCTGCGATTACAATGGACATGGCTCAGCGTGGGGTGTGCTTGTCGAAGAGGTATTCTGCCATGCCGGCCTGGCTGATGGTGCCCAGCTTACACAAGCTAGTGTTGTGGTCGCCCAGGGACTTCATGTTGTCCACACTGTTCGTCAGGAATGGAAAGTCCAAGAAATCACACATATGGGGGATCATTCTTATCCCCAGCCAATCTATGCAGGTCCAGCACCGCCTGGTTTACCGTCTTCTACAGCTGCAGAGCCACCTCCATGGCCTCAAGGCCTACTGCCCCACTCATCCCGTGCCGGCTTCTCTATGCTCTGCAGGAAGACTTGTCCACCTCACTCCTTCTGGTACCTGACTAGCTTCTTTGCCAGTTCCCTCTCGCATGCTGAGCGCTTGTGGAAGAAGCAGCAGAAGTTCTGCAGAGCCACGTCATCAAGGCAGAAGTAGTTAGGGACAGGTACACGTAGGAGGCGTGGTATTTGAGGTTGATGGTGCGGTTGAGGCCAGCTTCTCACTCCTGGTGGAAGTTCTGTCTGGCTTTTGACTCCATCTTAGGTGGCTCTGCATGTGAAGCAGTGGTTACTCCGGCTGCAACACAAAGACAAGAACATTACAAGGTCCTACCTAACCATGCTTCTCCGCCACATGCCGGGTAAGCGGTAGAGCGGGAGACGGTGTGTCCATCAGCAAAGAAGGCACCAGAAAGGCAGGGAGAGGTATAAGTACCTTCCCCCAACCCTCTGTGCGCTGGAAATGACACGGCCTGCGCGTAGTGCTGAGGGACTCCTCCCCCAGGTCTGGGACTCTGTGCTTCGCTGGAGGTACACTATCGCTCTCTGCTACTTTATGATGAATGAAAACTCAGATAAGACAAAACTCCAATGGTGTCTGGCTGGGAATGGTGGCGGGGGACAGAGCAGTGGGGTGGTGTTAGAAAAAAGAAAGTAAAATAAGACTTACCTGCTGGTCGCTGGTTACCAGCCGCCGCCTCTCCTATGTCCTTCCTGTTTTCTTGGCTCACCAGCGCACTCAGGTTCCCAGACTCCCACAACCAATCACTACGCTGCTGTCACCAGCAATGCAGCAGTGTTGTCATTGGTCTGAGTGGCCTAGTTCAGCACTCAGATAGGGAGTGGGAGCCTGTGCATGTTCTCCACCCAGTGGGTGTGCAATACAGCCAGGAGGAAAATCTTTTAAGAGTGCATGACGGTTTGGTCGCCCAAGACGGCCGGTCAAACCATCATGAGCACTTATGGTGCACCAGTCACTCCTCTTCTAATCTGGCTCCATACTAAAAATAAAATGATAATAACATTCTAGTATTATCATTTTATTTTTCCCTTGCACCGCTCAGAGAGCAGTGGGGAGATGCTCCTTCACCTTAGCGGGGGAGCCGCTGCTGCAAAACTCAAATTTTTCAAACAGATACATTAATCACCAAAGTTAAGCTGACGTTTTTCACCTAGAAATTGCTGGCACACTAGGGATCTGAAGTCTGTGCTTTTAACCTTGTAAGAAGTGTCAAAATGCAACCCCCTCCAACTCCCCAGATCTTGTCCCCTGGTGAGATGACACCAGTCCCCGAACAAAAGCAGAATGCCATGCCCTAGGCTGGGGCAGGAGGAGTCCCAGCAAATGCTGTAACTGCACAGAGAGGCCCATTATCATTATGTATGTAATATTCGGCCGGCAATCAGAATGATAATGGGATGTATGCAATCTGTGCCAGGTCAGTGAGGGGCTTCTGCAGGCCCTTGAGCTCACAGCAGGAGTGCGAGCTGGCCCCCATAGTGTGTTACAGAACTCTGAGGCTTCTCATAGGGGGACAGCGCATCTTGCTCCAATATCCAGAATTAAAGACAAAAGGCGCTGATGAAAATGATCATCAGGGACAACAGACAAGAGGCCCAAATAACAGACGGTTCATTAAATTTACGGACGGTTGGTCACCCTAGTTGGGACTTTTATTGGCAGTGCTGGCAGGGACAATGTGTGGTGCATCATGCAGTGGCCTCCCGACAAGGGCCCTGACACTTATTTATTTTTTACAAATTAAGCATTGCCTCTGACTGAATATCTGGTGTTTTCTGGGTATAAAGAAAGGCAGTTGAGGGGCAGTAGTTGATATTTTGTATACTCATAGTGGATTAGGAATGAAATAACTCACCCCAATCCCACACACTTAAACACATGCCATACTAAATAGTTTATGTCTATTTCGTCCTCGTCAGCCATTTTACTGAAGCAAAATAAATACAAATAGTGCGCAAAGTATGCCACAAAGCCAATTCAAGATGCCATGCCTTTTTGACAATCACCCTAGCTGTGAAACAGCAGCCGGCAAAGCTGATTGGATGCAAGTGGGAGCGGAACTACCTTTAGAAATCCATTCTGTTCAGTGGCACGTGAGGGTCCGCGTGAGGCTGTAGAGCGAAGATGGCGGAGGCACTCGCCCACACAGACCTCATTAGCTGCCTTGAACAGGAGCAGACATTGAGTGACTGGTGCAGTCTCGGCTGAGATGTTTAACCGAACACACAGCTACTGTACTGTACACACAAAGTCGAAAGCCCTGCGATAAGAAATAATGAGCCAGGCTATCGAACGTGTCTATGAATTTTTTATCTGTAGCGAAGCATAATCGTGATTCCTGGATTAAGCAAAGCGTTTACTTTTTAATTATATCAGGTAGAGGCAAATGGTGAGAAATGAAATAGTTACTCAAGAAAGAGATGGTGGCAAGGAAATTGAGATTTTATTTGACCTCTAAAAGTGAGAGCACTAACAAAAAAATGTGGAAAAAGTAAAATATGTTTTTCCCTATTTTGTAATAGAGGTTTTTGTTTTTTACACAAAACTCTCTTGATGTGCTCCATAAAACGGTTTTCAGCCATGTGCATTAGTACTTCTAGGCTATCTACACATTGTACATCAATTGGCAATTCACAAAAATTCATTTGGAAATTTAAAAGCAATAGTACATACTTGTCACAACTGTGTAATATTCCGCAATCAAAAGTAAGGCTGATTTTTACAGATAAATACAGACCTGAAAACCATTTGTTTTCCCGCCTGTATTTATTTTTTATTGTGGATAAAAACGAAAATATGGGTTGTTTTTGAGTGATTCTAAATGCTGTCAATCATGACTGCCAGGCCAATAGATGTGCGGATTGTCAAGCAAGGGTATAAAAAATAGGGATTTTAGTAAAGAGCCTTAAACAGCAGTACATTAGCACAACCTTGATACTAAAATGTACATATTTTCTTACAAGTGCATATTTCACCATCTGACTGTGTATATATCATTGAAACTTGTCAGGTGTTGAGGCACGAGTGCACATCACCTGGTTAAATAAATGCAGAAATATACACCTTTCAGCTTAATTTTTTTCACAAAATCTAAAATAAATATGGATAAACAGAGGGAAAATGAGCAAAAAATAAATATGGATAAATACAAGGGGAAATAACAAAAATATAAATACCATAAATCCGGGGGCCCTAATCAAAAGGTACTTCCAAGCTGAAATGTTGGTTGTGTCTCAGGACTTGGATGCAAAAAAGGGAAATATTTTTGAAAAAATGGGAGTAACTAGAGTAAAACTGAGTAAGGGATTGCTTGGCCACTCATACTCACTGACACATTATAAGTGTGTGCCAGTCTGTAGAAATGACAGGTCACAGAACGAAACACTAGTCAGCATTCAAGCAGTGCTGTAACCTAAGCAGGATCAAAGTAACACCCATGCAGCACTGAAGCTAGTCACACACTACACTCGGGCCACTCATGTCAACAGTAGTGGAATCCTACGGAAAGAGATTTGAGCGTGGGATAACACTGCCATGACAAAGCACAGCTGGGACTGATCTGACTGCTGCAATCCAATGCTGGAGGGTGCTTATGCACTCTGATAGATCTTCGCTAATGAGCTGTAATTTGCCTGGTGGGAATGATAGAAGCACGTTAATGTTATCCTGGCAGAGTGCCAGTGTGCTTCCATTCAAGTAAACATTGTAAACGCATTTATACGTCTGATCAACGGGGCGCTGTTTGGGGTATTCTGAAACAGAAAGGGACCTGCAGTTGTACAACTGCACATGAACTCTGTTGCCTTGTTGGAAGGGTTTATATGGCTGCTCCTGTTGGTTCTCCCATTCTCCTACCTTCTGCCCTCGCTATCTGCTCTTTTGTTGTGTCTACCCTTTCTCTTTCTTGACTTTCTCTCATCTCCTCCCCCTATTTCTTTTCTTCTTTATGATTTGTAATCTTCATTGCTCTGACCCCACTTTTGTAACATCATTTTGCCCTCATATCTCCACTCTCTCTTAATTTAATTGTTTGATTTTTCACTTCATCTTTGTTTTTCTGTCTTGTTCTCTTCCTACTTCTCCCATTCACCATCACTCGCCCGGCCTACACCATGGCCACCCAAATCAAATCAAGTCAAATATGCTTTATCAAAGGTCAACTTAAATCAATGCAATTAAAAATGTATTATGTTTGAAAATGCAGCAGTAAGTACTATGTTAATAGAATATAAAATACTATTCATTGCAGATGAGTTCCTTCAGATTTAATGTCCAGCCCAGAGGCACCACCACTTGAAACCAGCTCACCATCCCAAACAATACACTAACTCCATCCATACAACACCTCAAACCCAACTTTGCATCATTGCCCAGCACTGCCTCAGAGTTGCATGCAGAGCCATCCGACCCTGTATTCTAATTCCAACCCCTAAGTACAGGCATCACAAGCATAAATCACATTACGCAATCACATTAGGGTCTTGCGCCCTACCAACATAGAACTGCCCCCTAGCCAACTGGCCTTTCGCTGGTGCTCAAATGCCCTCTGTCCCACAATGTCAGGGCTGGCTGCCAATGCAGCAGAATCCCAAAAGTGTGCAATTGCACAGGCCTAAACGTGGCAGCTGCAGCTAGTTGTGGTGCAGCTGTTCAGGTAGAAATGTGGGCACTGGCACTTACTGTGCCCTCTGGACCCCCACAGGGGCCTTAAAAAGAAATATGGCAAACAGGAAAAATGGCGCTGGGATCTGGGGCCTCGCTCTGGGGCTCTCGCAATAAATGTAGCCCAACGTTGCAGTTGCCCGCTACGGCGGTGCAATTGTGAACAATGAATCAGCCCTGGAACTCACGGTACCCTGAGAGCCCCACTGGGACTCTAAACGAAATGGTCCCCAAAAATGTGGCAGTGGCCTGCAATGGCGGTGCCTCTGTGTAGCCCAAGGGACACTGGCTCTTCACCACTACGGCCCGTGTGAGCACAACCAAAGAAAAAGAGAGGCTCAGCCCCACTCACCACTCCTTGGGGGCTGAGCGAAGTAGACAGCAGCCGTCCGCTGCAACCACCAGAACGGTGACTTGAGACACACGCAGGGCTTCTCCCTTCTCTCACGGGGATCCCTGCCCGCAGCCAGGCTCCGTATTTCTCCTGCGCACGTCCCTGCGCGGGTTGAGCTTCCGCCTGGGTTTTCTGGTTTGGCGCTTCCTGGACCACTGGCACAAGTCTGCTTTGTCTTCAGGCCGGTGCTTCTCTTCCGGCTCTGCTTCTCCTCTCCCCGCCTACAACCAGGCAGGCTGCCTGGCCTCCTGTTTCACTGCTCGCAGTGGCAGCGGCTTACTTTCTCCTCGGCGGTGTCATGCAGGGTAAGCACTCGCTTTAAAGTAAGGCTCCAGTGCGGGGTGAGCACCTGCCTTTGAAAGTTGGCATAAAGCTGGGTTGGCTCCGGTTTAGAGAGCGCAAATACATGGGGTGGGCACCCGCTCTTCCAAAAATGATCCTAAAAGCAGGGTGGGCACCGGCGTTCAAATTAAAGATAATGGCGGGGGGGCAGCCAGGCTCCGTCTTTCTCCTGCGCACATCCCAGCGTGGGGTGAGCTCCCGACTGGGTCTTCTGGTTCAGCGCTTCCTAGACCACAGGCACAAGTCTGCCTGTCTTCTGGCCCGATTCTCCTGTGCCCCGCCTACAACCAGACAGGCTGCCTGGCTTCCTAATTCGCCGCTCGCAGCTGCGGCAGCTCACTTTCTCCTCAGCGGTGTCATGCGGGGTGGGTACCCGCTTTAAAGTAAAGCTCCAGTGCGGGGTGGCCACCCGACTTTGAAAGTCAGCATAGAGCGGGGTAAGCTCCTGTTTAGAGAGCGCAAATACACGGGGTGGGCAACCGCTCTTCCAAAAATGATCCCAGAAGCGGGGTGGGTACCCGCGTTCAAATTAAAGATAATGGCGGGGTGGTCACCCACCACAACACGCATATAAGCGGGGTGAGCACCCGCCTTAAATACCAGCATAAAGCGGGGTAGGCTCCTGCTCACTCTCAGCCATTCGGGAGAATCCCTACACTTGGTATTCCCTCAGAAGCGATGTGCAGCTCGGCGCTGCAAAGCTCCAGCGCTCCTCTCTCCTGGAAAATTAAAATATAGTGCTCACAGGGCACCAGGGTCCCTCAGGGTCCATGGGGCATGGCTGGGCCCAGGGAGGCCAGCACACAGGGCCTTCCAGCAGGGAGGCAAGCCCTCATGGTGGTTCCTCCTGGGCCTCCAGCAGCAGCAAGCCCCCAGCAAGTTCAGGAACAGCACACATTTATGGGGTCACAGCCACTATACTTATACCCAGATTCTCTTTGTCTGCAGCACAGGGCTTGGGGGAACCAGATGCAACTGGTTCAGGGGGGAATTGGAGCACTTTTTTTACCAAGCTCCTCTTCCCCTTTGTCAGGTGGGGGCTCGTGATCAATCACACCACAGGGGGTAGAGCCAGTATTATTCAGGCTAGGCACAGACCTATTCAGGGTCAGGGGATTACTCCCCCCACTACTCCCAATGCAGATGTCCCATTCAGCCACCCGCGCCTCCCAGACCCATGTCACTCAAAAGCCAGACATGGCACGCAGACATATAGCACACAGAAATCCCAAGTTCTAAAAGTGGCATTTCTAAAACAGTTTTAATAAATCTGCGCACACCATTGCACAGCATTTATGATCACTATTCCAAATATACCAAACTTGACCACGCTGCTCCTCTCATATCAGAAATTACCACTGAAACACTTATCAGGGAATCCCCGATGCATTCCTATGGGAGGGCTGCCCCACAGTAATGAGAAACTAAAATGGCTGTTTGTCACTACCAGGACATGTCACACACTTAAGGTACACGTCGTATCTTTTACCTACAATGCACCCTGCCCATGGGGCTAGCTAGGGCCTACCTTAGAGGTGACTGACATGCAGTTAAAGGGGGGTTACGGACATAGCACACACTTTAGGTGCCACGTCACAGCATCAGTGACACTGCGCGCACAGGCCCTGCAATGGCAGATGCCTGAGATAGGTTTGCAAGGCTACTTTGGTGGGTGGCGCGATCAGCGCTGCAAGCCCACCAGTAGCATTTAATTTACCAGCCCTGGGTATATGAGATACCACTTTACAAGGGACTGACAGGTAAATTAAATAGGCCAAACAGGTGTAGACCAATCTTACCATATTTATCACAGAGAGAACATGCACTTTACACTGAACAGCAGTGCTAAAGTGCCCAGAGTCCTAAAACCACCAACACCATGCCAGAAAAAAAGGCTAGGTGAAAGGCAAAATGTTTAGGGATGACCCTGCTAAAAAGGCCAAGTCCAACAGCCCCCAACACCAAACTGTCATTTCTCACCGCTTCATGGTAACAAACACCAACGCACTAGAACATCCCACCACAATACTGCTTTCCTTCATCAGAACACCAGCCCCAACTCTGTACTGCTACTCCATCAACAGCGCTCTACAGACACCATTTCACAACACTACTACACCAACACAGTTTCCCAAACAGCACCACCTTTATATACCAGCTTCCTCAAAGCCAGCATAAACACATCATCATCCTTCACATAGCACTACAATACTTGAGATTACACACACTCTGAGGCAATTGTCTCTGCTTCTTTTGTTGCTACTCAGCCACCTCCACACATCACCCCTCTTCTGCAATAGACCTGTACTTTCCTGGTTTATTAATGACCCTCATTATGTACCTCTGAAGTACTGAGGTCAATCTAGATTACAATTGCTACATAAGTGATTGTACATAAACGTATCGGGGGGAAAGTATTGTGAAAATCTCACATTGAGCATGCCTTTGTGGACTAAAGATGGTCACCTATGCCATAAGTACATAAGGCCCAGATCATCTCCATCAATGCCACTACCAATCTCTGCTTTCTCCTTCTGAACTATTTCCAATTTGCAGGAGAAAAGTGACTACTAGAATAGAGCACCGACCACTCTGTTTGAGCCACACACTTCTGGAATCTTTACAGTGAAGGTCCACACCTGAATGTTGGGATCTATGCCCCAGGCCTCCCTTCTCTTCCTTTTTACATTTTTACTTACATTGTGTTGATCAAACTTTTAAATGATTCCGGGCCATATGTATCATTCCAAATTGCGATCGCAAACTCCGAAATTCACAGAATTTCGGCGTTTGCGATCGCAATTAGGCTTAATAGTATGTATGAAAGCGAAACGGCCTCACAAAATAAGGAATCACAAAATTTGCGATTCCTTATTTTGCAATTGCATTTAAGGAATCGCAAATTGCTATTCCTTAAATGCAATGTAAGAAGCACAGAAAAGCTACAATTTGGCCTTAAGGAATCGCAAATTACCACTAACTTCAAGATGGTAGTAATTTGCGATTTCTTTGAAAAATTCACTTTTTTGCATTTTTCAAAGTGCCATGTGGCGCACATACATGCCCTTAGGACATGTATGTGTGCCACATGTGCACACATTCACATTTGAGGGGTGCAACAGGGTGTCCTTTTGACACCCTGGCACCCTTGAAATTGCATTCTCAATTTGCGATTCTCTAATTGAGAATGTCTTCCGGCCCATAGGAATGAATGGGGAGGTATTCCTTAATTGCGAATTGCAATTTGCGATTCGCAATTAATGAATATGTAGGATTTGCAACATTATTTTCAAATCCTACATACATAGCATTTTGCGATTCTCAAATAGCGATTCTCTAAAAATCACTATTCAAGAATCGCAAAACCTACGTTTCATACATATGGCCCATAATCTAATTAGTAGAATCCCTAAATTACAGCTATGCTCTTAAATGGCATTTTTTCAAATATCTTCCCTATAAGCATCTTTCGTGATGCTTTTATGAGTCGCTGCTGCCCCCCTCTGTGATCATGCCGTGTCTGGTGTCCTTTATTCTCTCACATCCCTTTACTTTTGCTTCCCAGGAACCCAGGTATCTCTTTAATATTAGGGGGTCGATTCCGATTCGGGGAAAAAAACGTCCATACGATTTGTATCCGGAGCCCTCTCCGTACGAATCGTACCCGTCCGTCCGAGTTGCGAAGTACGATCCGTATTCCATGAATCTGTCCGAATCGTCGCGATCCGTAAGTATTGCAAGGCTGAAACCGTGAACCGTACGACTCGTACACATACCGTACGACTCGTACACATGCCGTACGACCCGACGAGTACGATCTGGAGCGCGGTATGAGGACGCGATTCGTACGGTCCACGTCAGGTAAGGGCAAGTCGTACGGAAAAGCACACAAACACATACACACCGTGCGGTCCGTACCCCCCATGATTGCAGGGGTGCGCACCGTACCCCTGCGATCATGGGGTGCATGAGCCGTACCCCCATTGTACGATCGGTGTACGAGCCGTACCCCCATCATACAATGGGGGTATGGCTCGTACACCCATCGTACATGGGGTACGGCTCGTACACCCATCGTACAATGGGGGTACGGCACGTACACTGATCATACAATGGGGGTATGGCTCATACACCCCATGATCGCAGGGGTAGGGTGTGTACCCCTGCGATCATGGGGGGTACACACCGTACCCGGGGGGCCGTTCCTTACCTGTTTCGGCACGAACTCTGCTTTTACGGCTGTTTTCAGCTCCCGTAGAAAAAGGGTTGTACGGTGCGTACCCGACACGTATCGTACTTGCTGGGTCGTAAAAACCAGCCACGAACCGTACAGATGTCGCGTACAGCGGGGTCCGAGGGAGAATCGTATGGAGATTAGAGTCGTACGGTGTCTTGTACGACTCGTACGGAGTACGGCTCCTGGTACGAATCATACTTTGTCGTACGAACGGGGGACGTTGCAGGGTACGATTCGTATGGGAAAAACGCTCCGAACGGCTATTCGGAGCGGTTTTTCCCGAATCGGAATCGACCCCTATGTCTCGGTGTAGCCGATATTTTAACACTTTCTAAGCAACCTCCCGAGGATCACTCTTCCAAGCTCCTTACACCACGAAAGCCCTGCCAAACACTGTTCTTCTGTTGGATATTTTGAATACCCCCTAAAATCATATGCCACTTTTTGGCCAACAGCCTTGCCAGGGCAGTGTTATGTAACTCATGTGTTACTACCCTGATTTTAATTATCATCATTTTCCATTCGTTCTAGAACACAAACTGAGACATTACATCCAATATCTCTACGGACCACCTCAGGATATGGGGCAGAGTCAAATTATCCGACAACTGTCGAGTTCATAACCAATTTAAAGAGCCTTCTAATCGGACTGGACAGGGGGAAGGAACCCAAAGAAACTCAGCAGATCTAAAACAGAGGCGTCTCTCTCTGGATTAGTTACTGTGGGGCATATTATCAAGCAGGGCGATAGGCAATTATCGCCGCTTTAGCTGCCGTTTTCGGCCGCTAAGCGGCGACAATTCTATCGCCCTATTAGCAAGCTGTCGCTAACTGATGTTAGCGACAGCTTTTAGGCGATAGCGAGCAGTTTGGGGCCCGCTTTGTATGTCAGCGATGTTTATCGCTATTAACATGCAAAGTGGGCGTACCCAACCTGTTAGCGACTGAAAGCAGTTGCTAATGTCGCTATCGCCTATTAGCAAGGCAGGCGTAGCGATGGAAATATTCCCGCTATCGCCAAAAACCAACGCCTGCTCAGACCAGTTCTTAGCCATGTTATCCAATGGGAGGTGGATAACATGGCTAAGAGCATTTCGTTGCTAATGCGTGAATATCGCTGTATTCTCAGCGATATTCACGCATTTCGCCTGACTTTTTTCGCTTTTGAGATAAACCTTGCAAGTTATCTCGGTGATAATTTCCGGCGATGCTTAGCGATAAAAAAATTGTTGCTAAGCCTAGTTAGCGATAAATATCGGTAATCGTTGGTCATATGCCCCTTTGTTCTGTAAATTTGATGTTTTGTTTCACTGATTTTCTCTCACATATCAGCGTCGACATGCACATGCTTCTATCATCTCCAGTGACATATCATTCTAGGTAATTTTCTCTAACTTTCATCCATTTCATCTGGAAACAATGACATAAAACATACGATTTTGTAACGCAAGATCTTCCCTTCTGTTTTGCAATAAATACGCCAGTTGGATTCAGGTCTACAATTCGTTGACTTTGTCCCTGGTGTAATAGTTTAAGCACAGCCAATTAAACTGAAACAGAGCTTTGAGAGGGCATTAAAAGACAATGGAGTTGGATTAGGGCAAAGATGGCTGGAAAATGGCTTCTGCTCTTGCATTCCAACGTTCTTCTTTCTATTTCTCCTTTTCAATTTCAAACATTGCACCCTCTATCAGTTGCATGTTCTCGTTAGGCCTAGGGGAAATTTAAATTGAGTGGGCATAATTTTGGAAATTGCGCATTACACTTCTTACATGAAATTGCCAAAATGACACCACTACACCACTTCGTGTAAATACGCGTCTTTCACAGTAAAAATTTCCGATAGATGAACAATTTGCGGGAATTTACTGCAAAAGTACAGGAACAGCGAAACACAAGTGGCTGTTGTTCACTGTGCTTTTGATTAAATGCGTCCTTATGCCAAAAATTGACACAAGGACATGTTTTGCTCTAAAACATAGTGCAAAATGACAGATTTGCATGTCAGGTAATTCTGGGGCATATTATCAAGGGATTTATCTCCGCTTTTTTGGCTTTAAAAGCCAAGAAAGCAGAGATAAAATTATCTCCCTATTACCTAGCTGTCGCTAACACCAGTTAGCGACAGCTAGTAGGAGATAGCGACCGTCTTGGGCCCTGCTTTGCATGTCAGAGAAATTTATCACTAATGACATGCAAAGTGGGCGTGCCAAGATGTCAGCGACTGGAAACAGTCGCTAACATCGCTATCTCCTATTACCAACTTTTGGAGATATTCGCGCTAAGCGCGAATATCTCCAAAAGCTAACACCTGCCCTGAGCAGTTCTTAGCCATGTTATCCAATGGGAGGTGGATAACATGGCTAAGAGCATTTGCTCGGTAATGCATGAATATCGCTGACTTTTCAGCGATATTCATGCATTTTGGCCGATTTTTATCGCTTAGGAGATAAACCTTGATAATATCAAGGCTCCTAAGCGATAAAAATCGTCGCTACACGGCGATAAAATTATAGCCGCTAAGCCAACATAGCGATAATTATCGCTAGTTGTTGGTAATGCCTGCTCCTGTACTTTTGCACACCCCTAGTTCTAATAATTTTCTAGCCCTTCTTCCTCTGGCTATTCTGTTGTTAAAAGCCTTCTCTCCCTTTATAGCCCCAAAGCTTGTGTTCTGTTAATCATGCAGAGTGCATTTTGTAACACCAGTTATCGCCCATTCTTTCTGAAAAAACATTTGCGCCATCACTAGCAGCATAATTAACAACTCCATAATGTTCAGCTGTTAACACAAAAGACAGGACAGATCTACATTTGGGTCTGAACATGATGCTTATTGAAAAAAGGCATCTCGGTGGCTTCACTCTAAAGGGTAAAATTAGCCAAATTTTCAGAAAACGCCACGCAAAATTTGTAAAATAATGCTGAAGATTGTCGGGGTCTTACTGGCAAGCGGGCTTTAATCAATCAATAACGTTCAAGTAAAGGCGATGTTGCTTTGTATGAGGTAGAATTTGTTGAGTCCCAGGCCTTGCACAAAGTTTCTTTAAACTGTTAAGTACTCTGGAAGGTTTCCAACTCCTGGTAAGTGTCTGCAGATTGTGCTTGTTCAGTGAGTGTACTAATTTGTTCCCTGTTTTTGTTTTTGAAGTCTCTTCATTATGGGCCATATGTATCAAGCTAATTAGCATTCCCAAAGGCCGAAATTCGCAGAATTTCGGCCTTTGCGAATGCTAATTAGCTAAATGGTACGTATGACACATTTTCACAGCAAAATAAGGAATCGCACATTTTGCTATTCCTTATTTTGCGATTGCACTTAAGGAATTGCAAAATTTGCGATTCCTTAAATGCAATGTATCAAAGAAATATTTATGCAAAAATGCCAATAAGGATTCGCAGATTACCACCAACTTATAGTTGGTGGTAAATTGCGAATTCTTTTAAAAAAGCAATTTATTTAAATTCCAAAGGTGCCATATGACGCTCATACATGCCCTTAGGGCATGTATGTGCGCCATATGCCCACACATGTCTTTTTCAGGGGTGCAGCAGGGTGTTCTTGTGACACCCCTGCACCCTTGAAAATATTCGCAATTTGCGATTAGCAAATTGCTAATCGCAAATATCCCCTTCATTCCTATGGGCCTCCTGGACCATAGAAATGAATGGGAAAATTGCGATTAGCAATTTGCTAATCGCAATTTAGGAATGATAAGGAATCGCTAAAAAGAAGCGATTTCTTACATACATACCGTTTTGAGATTTCTAAAGAGCGATTCCTTGAAAATCGCTATTTAGGAATCGCTAAACGGTATGATGATACATATGGCCCTATATCCTTGAACGTAGAGAGGTCTTTCTGTCTCATGTTCTAAATCTGCTGGCTCAAGGTTCCCACCACCAGTGCACCCATGATTCCTATTTTGGCCAGAACCTAATTCGAGCTTTTACTTACCCATTTTGTGACGGATGGAATTTAAATTGCTGGATTTTCTCCGGTTAGGAAGGCTTTTTATATACACCCATAAAAAGGTAACATTATTTCCTATGGGGTTTTATTTTATGCCCCAACCTTCATTATTTTCTATAGGATGGTTTTGCAGTTGCAGTGGCTGCTCATATGTGGTGCTGGGCTTACTTCAGCTCTGAGTTGGAGTGATTTACTATTGTTTTGGTTCATTGACTGGCCCTAGGAAATTTAGAAATGCAGTTTGTGAATAGCAAAGGGCTTATTCTTTTGTTGATGGGTACATGTCCTTCACTAAACCTCTCCCGAAACCCTTCCTTACTCAATCAACCAATCAATCAATCAATCAATCATTCAGAAGTTTGTAAAGAGCAGTAAATCACCCGTGAGGGTCCAAGGCGCAAGGAGGTGGGCGGCTCCTTTGGCTGCTGGGATCATCTGAAGAGCCAGGTCTTGAGGTCCTTCCTGATGTGCAGCAGTGTAGGGCTTTGCCGGGGGTGGAAAGGGGGGGGGAGGTCTTTCCAGTTCTTGGCTGTGAGGTAGGAGAAGGACTTTCCACCCGTTCTGGTCTTGTAGATGCATGTGATGGTGGCCAGGGAGAGGTCGGCTGATCAGAGATTTCTCTCTCTTGGGGGTGTGGAAGGAGAGGCGGTTGTTTAGGTATGCTGGTACGATATTGTGGAGGGCCTTGTATGCATGCTGGAGGAGCTTGAACATAATTCTTCTTTCGAAGGGGAGCCAATGGAGATTGCTGCAGTTTAGCTAGATCCCTACACACATTAAGGGGTTATAAGGGTCTCCCCTTCCTGGTCAGCACCATATCCACCAGTTCACACTGGCACATATTACTTTAATTTGCAGAGCGCCAACACTTCCTATGTACTAAAAACCCTTTCTTTTGGCTTTCTGGACATTGCAGCAGTGTTGGGTGATGTGGTTGTGATGGGGGATGTTCAGGATTAGTCTGGCTGCGGCGTTCTGAACGGGCTGGAGCTTGCGAGGAGTTTTTTGTTAATTCTACCATGAAGGGCGTTGCCGTAGTCCAGTCTGCTGGTGATGAGCGTGTGAGTGACCGTTTTTCTCGATTTGGAGGGGATCCATTTGAATGTTTTTCGGAGTATGTGGAGGGTGTTGAAGCAGGCCGAGGATACATCTTTTATATGGCACTTCACAGTGAGCACAGTATGATGGCAAAGTTTTGTGCATGGTCTGTCGGGGTGGGGAGTTTACGGGGAGGCAAGGATGAGGACTTCTGTTTTCTCTGAGCTGAGTTTCAGGCAGCTCTTCTTCAACCAAGTTGCAACAGCTTTCATCCCTTCTTGGAAGTTTTGCCTGGTGATGTTGGGTTCCTTGGCAAGGGAGAGGATGAGCTGGCTGTCATCGGCGTAGGAGATGATGTTGAGCCAGTGGTTTCTGACGATGGTTGCAAGAGGAGCCAAGTGAATGTTGAAGAGGGTTGGGATGAGGGAGGATCCCTGGGGTACTCCACATCTGCTCTTTGTCGGTTCTGGGAGGTAGGACGGGAGTCTGACTTACTGTGTTCTGCCTGTGAGAAATGAGCTTGTCCAGTCTAGAGCCTTTCCTCGGATGCAGGCGTTGTGGAGTCTGGTGGCTAGTGTGCATTGGGAGATGGTGTTGAAGGCGGCTGAGAGGTCCAAGAGGATGAGGGGTGCCATTTGGCCCAGGGCGCGGATGTCGTCATTGGTGGACAGAAGGGCGGCAAGAAGGGTGGTCTCGGTGCTGTGGACACTCCTCCCTAAACCCCTGCCATTTATTTAAAAATATGCCCTTTGTCCAACCACTCATCCTGGTCACTCTTTCATTTACTACTAATTTTTTTTTTTTTTTTTTTTTTTATAGAGAGTTTTATATAGCGCAAACTTGAACCGAACCGAATCAGTTATCAGAGCGCTTTACATAGCACCAGTTACGTTACATGAGGACACACTTTCATTTTTTAGGCACGGGGAGATTAAGTGATTTGCCCAGAATCACAGGGGGTTTTTGGCGTCGTTACCGAGACTCGAACCAAGTTCCCCAGGTCCGAGGTCGAGCGCCTTAGCCGTTAGGCCAACCCCTCTCTCTGACACTGCATTGCTCTTCGTCTCAGATACAGTGATTGTATTACTGGGTGGGATGTATGAATGACGTATTTTGCGGCCGGCCCATTTATGGGTTGTAGGCCATTGGCTGTGTTCTTGTAATTTGTGCAATAAAAGTCTTTAATCAAAACAAAAAACAAAAAAAAACATGTTTTGGCCTGGAAAGACCTGTAGCCGGCTCAAAGCCCATGCACACTGATCCCAGGTAGACAGATGCACACAGTAGGTCCTTGGTGAAGTTCTGCTGTCATACAAAGGGCTTCAAGCCCCAGGCCCTCTCCAGATTTTGAAAGCTGAAGGAGGGTTGGTGGGAAGGAAAAGAGAAACATGCAGCTGGAATCCATTCAACACACAAGTTAGTAAACTTACATGTTTGAAGATCTCCTGAAAGAATGAAGAGGAACGGTGGAGGTGGAGATTTACACTTGTAGGTTTGTGAATAGCCTCTTGCAAACTTTAGTAGTACTATTATAGTACTAATAAACGTATTACAAAATGCAGTTTGTGAATAGACCCTAATGTTAGTAAATTAGCAATGCAATAGACCTGAAATACTCTTCTAATGAGGGAAATACATGCAAGAAACTAGGGGGGTCATTAGGATGACGGGACTTAGTCCGCTCGCCATCCTATCGGATAATGGGACCACCCGCCATAGGAAGCGCCCGCCACAGTGGAGGGCGCATCCTGCATTTTTAACATTGTGGCGGACGGTGCTCTCAGCACCGCCCGCCACAATGCTAAAAATGAATGTATGCATTTGCATATACAAAGCAGGGGGGTACCACAGGTACCCCCCATGTGCACCCCCCACCTCGCCTTCACCATGGGGGCCCACAGGGGGCCCCCGAAGTGAAGACCGCCTGCCTTTCCGTGGCGGCATTGCCACCACGGAAAGGCATCTATTTTGGCCCAAGCAAATATGGCTGGCGGTGTCTGATGGACACCGCCACCATATTAAACCTTTTCCACCCCGGTCACAAGGCGACCGGGGCGGAAAAACGGCGGGCGGTTTTTCCCTCCGCCGTGGTCCCCTGCCATAACATAGTAATATGGAGGGGGGAAATGGGTGGCGGGTGGGTAAGGATGTCTGGCGGATCGCCACTGCCCGCATGGCGGTGGCGATCCGCCAGACATCCTAATGGGCCCCTAAGATTTCTTGCAGCTTACAAATGGGGATATTGTTTCTGGCGTGTGCCATCGACACTATGTCCGAACGTCGAAGGTCACTCCACAAGTGAGCTTTTCATTGGGCAGGCAGATGATATCAAAGTCATTAAAACTCACTCTATTTCTATCAAACTTTTAGCCCAAGTGGCAGTGCACCACATTAAGGAGTGAAACTATCAGGCATATGCATGAAAGTAAATACGGGGAGCAAGGGGCAGATTCTCAGAATCTGCCCCTTTGCTCCCGGTATTTTAGCATTTGGGATGCATCATCCCAAATGCAAAAATCGCAATTTAAGGAATCTCTAAATTGAGATTCCTTAAATTGCGATTGCATTTAAGGAATCCTAAATTGAGATTCCTTAAATGCAATGCATGAAAGTAAAACAAATAACGAATTCGCTATTAGGAGTAGCAAATTACCATGAAGTTGAACTTCATGGTAATTTGCTAAAACTTTGAAAAAAGCACTTTTGTGCATTTTTCAAAGTTTCATGTTGCGCACACACATGCCCTTAGGGCATGTGTGTGTGCAACATATGTGCAGAGATCAATTTCAGGGGGTGCAACAGGGTGTCATTTTGACACCCTTGCACCCTTGAAATCCCATGAGCAATTTGCGAGTACCTACTGGTACTCGCAAATTGCTCATGCAATCTCCAATTCATTCCTATGGGCCTGTAGGCCCATAGGAAAGAATGGGACAGCATTCCTTAATTGCGACTAGCAATTTGCGAGTAGCAATTAAGGAATGTTTAGGAATCGCTATTTTGATAGTGTTTCCTACATGCATAGGCTTTGGTATTCCTAAATAGCTATTCCTTAAAAATCGCTATTTAGGAATAGCAAAAGGCTACGTTGATGCATCTGTCAGTTAATGTGTTGTGGGTTTCACACAGTGAAACGGACTGGTAACCCAAATCTACAAACTTTTTCAAATTTGTAGCTAAAAAGTGAACAGACGCGTTACATCCACCTATATATTGTCTATGAGATAGTTAAGAGGTCAATGTGTGGAGTTAACTGTGATATACATGATTGTTTAATTCTATGTCTGCACATGGCCACTAGATCTCTTCCTCTCATGCTTGAACCATGTGCTTCACTGCATGAAAGGGACATTAGTAATTGGAGCCCAACTAATTGCTCTTTAACTTGAAATGCTTCCATCCAACTCAGCAAAAGTAATGAATTTGAAACTTCTTTCACTACAGATCCAACCTATGCCTTCAACTCAATGCAGAAGCAAAGTGTGTGAGCATGCATTTCACTATTTTCATTGGAAAATCCTCCATTCGAAAGCACAAAAGCAATCACCACAGCAAGCTTCCACTAAAATAACCCGATATGCTCTGGCTCCCCAAGAAAATCATTGACAGCTCCAAAGACTTCAGAACCAGACAACAAGGATGTACCTTCACCTTAGACCACATCAAAGCAGTCATCAAACCAATCTATTGGCTCCTAGTATACCTCACGGTAAATGGCATTTTGGGGCACAGGCCTTGAATATCTGAAGAAAATGACATCATTATGTCTCGACAGGAGACCCTCATTCAATGTCTGCCTGTCTGATCAACCAATGATTCTTCAAGATAATGAAGCATTGTGGCAGTTCACTGTGGGTGCAAGTTCTGAAATCCTGGTGCACCCATAACCCCAAACCAAGAGTTGAATATATCCACATACTAGTGAGTGAAGTTCTAGAACTGACATTTCCTTAGTTGAGGAAAACTGAACCCAATAGAGAAGAGGGTTTTTTGGAAGGATAACAGCCTCAGTTATTTATCCCATCCAACAGGAGTATGATTTATTTTCCAATATTACGATGGCTTTATTTTCCTGTTAGCACTCCAATATAAACAAAGGGTAACTCATGTTGGTTTGGTAAACTTTATAATAGGCAAATAAATAAATAATATTCTAGCTTTTCATGTCTGTATTATTTCATTCAGAAGTTCTTTGAAGCTAAACTTTTTCTGGCACTGTTAAATAAAACAAATGTAAATGCCTACACCCTGTAATGAATGTTGGCAGAAACCTTCCAACATAGCACTTACACAAACAAAACAAGGAGGCCCATGCTTGGACTTAACAGGCAGTAGGGGAAAAAGGAATCGCAGAACAGCACCCAGACATTCTCCTGTGTTTACAAGCAAGACCACATGCTTAATGGATGTAATATGAAGATAATGTCCTCTAAAGTAGATAACCCACAAACATTCATAGGAAGTAGCAACATATGCATATGGATGTTTACTAATAGCACAACAAAACAATAAACCATGACAAAGTGCATCAACGAGAAGCTAAATAGAAGGAGTCTTAATGTATGGGAATAAAGAGTGATTGGGGAGCTATGAAAGAGGCATTAAAATACTTCAGTACAGGAAATCACCTTTATCAATTTTGTTCATTTTGAATATTTTGCTATTGGAACCTCTTATATTTTCCTCACATTAAGCCTATTGATCAGACCCTGTACACAGTTGGTCATTTTGAAATGGCTACCTTTATCTTCCAGTAAAGCCTCTTTTAATATGTGACTGGTGTGCAAATTGACCTGATTAGCTGTCAGTGGAATGTTTAAATTGTTAATACTTACCACACTCTATGCGATTCTGTAGCCTCGAGAAACTTATACTTGGGAAGGGGCAGAGATAGTCCCTATCTTTAACAAAGGGAACAGCCACGACGAGGACAATTATAGACCACTAAGACTCCTAGATACCCTTCAGAAGGTATGTGCTAGGAAGATTTTTAATAAACATACCAAGTGAATTGAGGCAAATAAGAACTTGTCACCATATCAGGCTGGCTTTAGGTCGTGGGATAATACAACAGACCAGGTGTGCAGGCTCATCTGCATTGTGGTAGTATATAAAAATGAGGAAAGGCCATCTATATATTGCATTTGTTGACCTGAGGGCAGCATTCAGCCTTGTCCCAAGGGGCCCTCAAGGTGCAAGGAGACCCTAAAGATCTTCTTACACAGGTTATGAGATTGCATATGGGGAACTATGCCCAAGTCCGATGCGAACCCCAGTGAGGACTTACTGATCATTTCCCAATATGTAGGGAAGTGAGGCAAGGCTGCTTCCTTAAGCCTACCCTCTTTTCACTTTATGTATATGATGTTATAAAATCTTTACAGGAGTGCAACCACAATATCCGCAAGTTGGATGGGGCTCCTGTGTTGGCACTGTTATTTGCAAGATAACACCCTCCTACTGTCACAAACCCCGAAGGGATTGCAGATGCTACTCAAGAATGTCAATGCCTATTGTGAAACTGAGGGACTAAAAAATTAATGTTAATAAAACCAAATTCACGGTGATTAAACCACAGAGAAGATTAGAACGTGACACTAAATTTCAGTATTTGGGCATTACCCTTGAGTGTAGGCTGTCATGGGCCTCACATATCCAAAAGAGGAGAGCTGTTCTCTTACATAGTGCCATGGCAGTACTTAAAATTAAACGGGCATCGTCATCTAGAGCCATCTTCCCGACTATCGAAGTTTTTCAAGCCAAAGGCCCAGGCGGCCCTTTTACAGAGCCGAACTATGGGTACCAGATAATATTGTTAAGCTGACCTTGTGTGAGAATAACTACATAAGATCCCTGCGGCACCTTCCTAAAAGAACCCCTCTCATCCCTTTGTTTTGGGATGTAGCCCTCAAGAGAATAGAGCTTGTGGCAGTCCTGAGACCTCCACTCTATTGGATGAGAATATGGACTATACAGGACCTTGCACTATATTGGGAGAACATGCAGGAATTACTGGTGTTAAACAAGTCCATCAGCTTCCCGGGGTTCTGGCACGTTGATTCCTGGGGGCATATTACCAACAAATAGCGATATTTATCGCTAAGTAGGGTTAGCGGCAATATTTTTATCGCCGCGCATCACCGGTTTTTATCGCTGAGATAACTTGCTATTAGCAAGGTTTATCTCAAAAGCGATAAAAATCAGGCGAAATGCGTGAATATAGCTGAGAATACAGCGATATTCACGCGTTAGCGACGAAATGCTCTTAGCCATGTTATCCACCTCCCATTGGATAACATGGCTAAGAACAGGTCTGAGCAGGCGTTGGTTTTTGGTGATAGCGGGAATATTTCCATTGCTACGCCTGCCTTGCTAATAGGCGATAGCGACGTTAGCGACTGCTTACAGTGGCTAACTGGTTGGGTACGCCCACTTTGCATGTCATTAGCGATAAATATCGCTGACATGCAAAGCGGGCCCCAAACCGCTCACTATCTCCTCAAAGCTGTCGCTAACATCAGTTAGCGACAGCTTGCTAATAGAGCCAGAGAATTATCTCCGCTTAGCAGCCAAAAACGGCTGCTACCCTTGGTAATATGCCCCCTGGTTTGTTAAATTGGATCGAAGATCTTTATGGAATGGCCCTCAATCTTTTTGACGGTACTCTCAAAAAAGCGTCTGAAATTAATCCAATGGGAATATGTGACTGTTAATTTACACCAAGGTTCCAGGATGGGGAGATTGTCAGCACAGTTCTTAGCCATTAAACCCACACCACAGTTCGAAGCATTTTTTAATGATATACAATCTCAGTTGGATAAAACACTTTATATAAAGTTTCACCATCAAATTCTAGAAATCAGGTCCCATACAATGAAATGAAAAAATAATAATGGTGTTTCTGGAGATTGTAACTGTACTTTATGCCACTCGAATGCTAAAGAAAGCATGGTGCATGTTCAGTTCTTCTGCCCTGTTTATGCAAGTCCAAGGAAGAAATGGCTTGTCTCCTATGTCACAGCTGAGGCTTCAGGAAATATTTGGAAGCTATCGGAACCTTACAAAGTGATACATCCCCTCATATAGCAGTTATTGAGAGCAGATATGTATTTGCATATGGGCTCTTACAGAGGAAGAGTGACCTGACATTTTAAAATAAAATACCTGAACGTTTTATTGAAAACCTCATGAGTCTTCATGACCACACAGATAATATTTCAGCGCTATTGCACAGATACATTTACACGGCGTACCTAAAGCGCATTTGCACTTTAACTTCCATTATTACTATGGGATCGGCTCTAACTGGCGTATTTCAAGGCAAATCTAATGTAATGCTAACCCCTAGCACATTAAAGGAGGATTGTAGTGTATCTAAAAAATTATGATGTTTGTTTTTAGCCTACATGATGATTTTAAAATCGTATTTGTGTTGAGCACGGACAGTTTCTTAAGGGATGGGAATATAAGCCCTAACGCTATCTCAGAAGCACTTTAAAATGGAGCAGGAAATGCACATTATTCATATAATAGATGCTCTATCAGCAATTTTAAGGTCGTTTAATTTCAGTTTGTCGACAAGGTGAATATTGCTTCTAAGAATTGGGTACTGGATTGCACAAGGATGAATGGTGAATACTCTAGTTCTATGTTATCAAACATTGTAGGAATCGTTTTTTTCAGTGTAATATGTATTTATGGAATGCATTTTCCTAAATTAACTAATGATTGATTACCACACATTAAACTGAATATTTTTGTCACAGGGTCTACCCTATTTTGTCATCAGTATAATGAAAATTTGAAAAGCATTGAGTAACATTTTAACGTTGCTTTTCATTGTATTTCAAGATTACTTGTGCTCCCTTTCACATTCCCAATATTTCACTTTAAATGAGACGGCAAATAAAACAGAGGTTTACATCATTATATATTCACAAACAAAGGAACTGACAAACATAGGAAGAGAAATAAATTAGCTCTACTAGGTATTTATTTTTAAGGGGTTTTACACTATTTTGTTGCTGGCAAGGAACAATATAGCACACCAGGAAATACAAGCAACAACTTAATGACACTATGCAAGTGCATTTCTGCGGTAAACAACGTTTACCGCAAAACTTTTTCCCCGCAGGGAATTACAACACGGTTGTTACGACTGTGTTTTAATTCCGCATACCATTACTCCGCAAGTTAGAACAACGACTTGCGGAGGGGGAGAAGGTGTTGATTTAAAATCCAACACCTTCCCTACTGTCCGCACAGACTGGAGTTGGAATAGTAAATTATACTATTCCAACATCCAGCGCCCCCCCTCCGCAAGTCGATATGGTGGGGTAATGGTATGCGGAATTACAACGCGGTCGTTGTAACAACGGCATTGTAATTTCCTGCAGGAAAAAAGACTGCGTAATAACGAGGTATATTCTATTTATATAGGCTACTGGCTGCTTGCTAGACCGTTCTAGCCAAAGAGGGGTAATGTTTTTAGAGCCTGTAGATCAGCTGCAAATGGTTTATCTTGTGGAACCCATAGCTCAGGGTGATCCATGTTCGTATGATTTGACTTCTTTCGGCTTTGGTATTGTAGTATCCCACTACAAGGAATGCACAGACGCAGTGGTGTTTACTTAACTCTTTTATTACTACGTCTGCTCGGCTCCCCGTCCCTACTCTAACTGCCCCTTCCTATTCTGTCCCCTCCTCTTCCCCTCTGCCCACCTAGCTCCGCCCACCCCAACTACTGAACTGCTAACTCTATTACATCTCCCCCTTTCTTAATAAAGCAACAAATGAAAGAAATAGAGATTAGTCCATCTCCGCAATCAGTCTCTTGGGAGGCCGTACGTGACGGCGGGGTCTCGCTGACGTGGACACGACAACGTCAGGTGAGAGTTCTTCTGTAGGTGAATGTTCGGTGTCAGGTGCGACAGTCCCAGGGTTGTCCCTGCTTTCAGGTGTGGGGACCACACGTGTGTTTCCAGGGATCTCAGGAGAGCACTTCTTGAAGTGAGAAGCGTTGCGGGTGACTCTTCGTGTCTGTGATTCGGCTGTCACCATGGTACCCTTTTGTTGGGTGATTGTTAGGGGCTCGTCTTTAAAACGACAATCAGTCTTGTGGCGTTGTTCCTGCTTGACAACAACTCTGTCGCCTTCCTCCAGGGAGGGGGACCGGGCCCTTCGCCTGCGGTCCGCATACTCCTTCATCTTATCCTTGCGGTGTCGATCGGTTATGGCCATGTCTCTGTGTTGTTGGTCCGACGGAGGTTTCCTCAAGGCTCCGTCCCATGTGGGGATCCGATTCCTCATTGTCCTCCCCAGCATGAGGGTCGCGGGGCATTGGCCCGTCGTGGAATGGGGAGTGGTCCTGTAGGCACTAAGGACTTCGTTTAGGGCTGACTGAAGATCTTTCTTTTCAGCCGTGGCTTTGCTGGAATGTTCTCTTGATGGTGGACATGAATCTTTCCACAGTGCCATTGGCCTGAGGCCAGAGTGGCGTGACTTTGCGATGTTGAAAGTCCATGTGTTTCGCGAAATCACTGAACTCATGACTATTGAATGGGGGCCCGTTATCCGTCTTGATGACCCGGGGGACACCCCAAGTTGCGAAGACTTCTTCCAGCACCTTGAGGGTGCAGGCAGCACTGGTGGATGATATGAACTGGGCCACTGGGAATCTGGAGTATTCGTCCTGGATGACGACTACATACTTCCCGGAGTGCAGAGGGCCATAAAAGTCCATGGCGACTTCTTGCCATACTCCATTAGGCAGTGGGGTCATCTGTAGGGGTGCGGGTGGATTACTGCGGCTGGTCAGTTGACATGGGTGGCAGTCTTTCAATGTGTCCTCAACCATCTGGTCGAGGGCGGGGAACCAGACACGTTCTCTCAGTGCTCTCTTGGTGGAGACGACTCCTCGATGGCCTTCGTGAGCCAGATCAATTACTCCTTGTCTCAGTGTCGTTGGTATAACTAGTCTGTGATCTCTAAGGAGGAGATCGTCACTGGTTACAGAGAGTTCGTCGGAGACATGCCGGAAGGCTTGGAGTTCTTTCCTGACAGCAGGACTTTCCTCTGCCTCCTGCGGGTGATATCTCCACCTGTTGGTTCGGGTGCGCTCCATCACTGCTTGTAAGGTGCTGTCTTGGCTGGTCGCTTCCCGAATGGCGTGCATGGGGATGGCTGGTGGACGAGCATGATTGGTCACGAAATGAATGTATTCTTCTGCAATGGAAGGCACAGTCTCTGATGAGTCTCGGGGGTGGCGAGACATATAATCGGCCGGATTCTCATCCTTCCCCGGTTTGTGAATGATTGAGAATGTATACTCTTGCAGCCGCAAGCCCCAACTCTCGATCCTGGGGGGCATTTTGCACTTGGGATTGCCATAGATCGTGACAAGCGCCTGATGGTCAGTTATGAGCGTGAAATGCTTCCCATAAATGAAAATGTGGAAATGTTCGCATGCCCACACGACGGCTAGGCTCTCCTTTTCCGGCTGGGAGTATCGCTTCTCAGGGTCTGTTAGGCTCCTGCTGGCATAGGCGATGATCCTCCTTTGATCCGACTCATGGTCGTACTGTGCCAGGATGGCCCCCAAGCCCACCGGGCTTGCGTCCACGGTGATTTCCGTTTTCCTCCTAGGATTGAAATAGGAGAGGCATTTGGCTGATTCCACAGCGTGTTTGATGTCTTTGAAGGCACGCTCGCACTCCGGGGTCCACACAAAATGCGCACCAGCTTTCGTGAGGAGCCTCAGGGGGTGACTCACGGTGGCGTAGTCAGGAATGTAGCGGGCGCAGTAGCTGGCCATCCCAAGAAAAGAACGCAAGTCGTTGACGTCTGCCGGACTCTTGGTGTTGTTGAGCGTGGCGATTTTGTCCGGGTCCGGTTTCATGCCACTCGCAGAGAAGATGTGTCCGAAAAACTTCAGGGTCGACTGATGAAACTCACACTTCTCTTTGTTGAGAGTCAACCCAGCTTCCATCAGAGCGAGGCAGACACGATCAAGGGCGGTGTCATGCTCCTTCGTGTCCGAGCCGTAGACCAGGATGTCGTCGCTGTAATTAAGCGCGTTGGGGATGTGGTGGATGACAAGACGTATGGCCTCCTGGAAGATCTCCGCGGCCGATGAGACGCCAAAACTGAGGCGTTTGTAGCGGAAAAGACCAAGATGGGTGGCAAATGTCGTGATGGGGCGGGAGCTGTCGTCAAGCTCGAGCTGATGGTAGCCCTTGTTCAGGTCCAGTTTTGAAAACACGGTCGCCCCGTTGAGGGCTGTGATCATGTCGCTCAGGAGCGGGCCTGGGTGTCGCTCTCTCTCGATTGCTTGGTTCGGCAGGCGCATGTCCACACAGAGACGGACCTTGTTTTGGGAGCCTTTCTTGGGGACAATAACCACCGGGGACACCCATGGAGTGGGGCCCGCAGTGCGCTCAATGATATCTGCGTCCAGAAGTTCCTGCAGTTCACGTTCAACTGCGGATTGCAAGTGGAACGGCACTCTTCTCGGGTGTTGGGCCACTGGCTTGATTTGCTCGTTAATATGCAGGTGGATCTGACGGCCCTTCAGCTTCCCCAGACCTCGGAAGAGGGAAGGGAACTTTCCGGCGCAGTCCGAGATGTCATGGACGTTGAAAAGGATGTGCACCAGTTGAAGACGTTCCGCCGTGGGGAGGCTCAGCAGACAGTCAGCCTCGGGACCCTTGATCACATGGATAACCGCTGGGATGGAGAGCTTGCCATACGTTAGGGTGGTGTCAAACTTGCCCAGACATTGGAGAGGTTTCTTCGCCATCCAGGTGTAGACGCGGACAGGTGCAAAATGCAAACGTGGTTTGGGGTCCATACGGTCGTGTTCAGCAACAGATATGTAGTTAAGCGATGCTCCGCTGTCCATCATGAACTTAGCTGCATGGTTGCCCACTTTGATGTTGAGGGGTGGATAACGTTTGAACTGATCGTGGTCAGCAAAGTTGACATATTCGGTGGTGTAGGATGAGTGCCTGGATGAGGATGATCGTGAGTCTCTTGAGGGGGAACGACGGTCCCATCGGGAGCGCCGAGAGTCATGACTCGAATGTGAAGATGTGGGAGATCCAGGAGGCTCTTCCTGAACTGCTCTGATGTGATGACGTTTGGCCTCCGAACGTGAGGGCCGCTGCGACCCTTCCCGTCTGCCGCCATCATTGCGTTTTTCTTTGTGGTAATCCCCACACATGGCCTCAAAGTGGTTGGACCGTCCAAATTTCCGGCACCGTTGGCCCATGGCAGGGCAGGAGTCAATATGAGGATAGTCGTACCCGCACCTGAAACATCGCCTCGTGCGTTCAGGTCGGCGATCTCTCCTAACGGATTCCTTTCTTCTGTAGTCCGGGCGTCGCCTGGGTGAGTACTTGGAGCGCCTCGATCTGTCTCGCGGATGACGCCGTCCACTGTCGCGCCGATCCTGACGTCCCTGCCGTCTCTCAGTGATGCGGTTGGCGTGCTCACGGCTGGTACTGGGCCCTGTTTCGATTTCCGCCGCATTCTCCTCGGCCTGGTCGTACAGTCGGGAGTTTTCTTCGATTTCTGCAAGTTCTTGAGGTTTTCTCAGCAGTCGCCGTCTCAGCGACTCCGAGTGGCACCCCGTGATTATCTGAGATTTGATGGCTGCATCCGGCGAGAAGTTGGTAAAGTCACAATGTTGGGACTGCCGCCGCAGCCGATGTATGAAGGAGCTCAGTGGTTCTTCTTTGCCTTGGCGCTGCTGGTGGAATTTATGCCTCTCATAGTCGACGTTTCTTTTATGCAGAAAACGATTGTTCAGAACAGTTCTCACTTTATCATATGTGTCACCATCTGTGGCTGGAATCTCTCGGACGATCTTGCTTATTTCGCGTCCCCCTAGGTTGCGAAGAGCTATGATCTTGTCTTTGTCTGGTTCAATTTTGGACCCTTCAATATAGTCCTCAAAGTCCTCTAGCCATTCCTGCCATTTTAGTCCCATGCTGCTTCCTGTAGTGACTGACAGTGGCTCCGGGGCTCGTAGGTGGGTGCCTCCTTTGACGTCCCTCGGGTTGGACATCTTGGCGATGAGTTTTGGCGCCCGCGCCCACCTCCTGCGTCAGCGACTGGTATGCGTCTCCAAGGTTCGCTCTCTTGTGGCTGGCAATGCTTGTTCTTTTCTTGTAGCTATCAATGCTTGTTTTCGTGCTACTGCTTGTTCTTTTGTCAATATTCGCTTTCTCTGCCTCTTTTCTGGATGCCTGACTTTAAAATGGCCGCTTCAATTTTGCCCAGGGAGGATGTCCCAGAAGTCGCCTGACTTAAAGATGGCCGCTCCCTCTGCCATACACGAGGTTCTCTCCCTCTCTCCAATCACTCACACCCAGGGCTGCTGGACTCACAGGTACAGGTGGCTGCCGCTCCCACTTCACAGGGGTGGTTTGGGGGTCTCTCAATGCTCAGCGCGGCCTTCTCGCTGCGCGCGCCGCCCTGATGCTAATCCTCACGCATCAGGCGGTCGGACTTCAATCTCCGGCAATGCCGGTGCCGGCTGGGTGCTTTGCCGCTTGCTGGCGCGGCGCTTTTTCACTAGCGCGAGAGTGATGGGGCAATGTCGGAGTGGGCTCCCGACTCTCACTCACAGTTTTGGTGGGTCTTCGCGCCCATTTGTCACGCGCGTCCCGCGCTGTCGGCTTCTCTTCTCCTGGCGCTTTTTCCTTCGGCCTCACTGCGCAGCGGAGCTTGGAACGCTCCACGCTGCGGGACGGGGTGCAGTCTGGTGGGTCTGTTGCTGGATCCCGCCCTCTGTCGCCAGTTGTAGTATCCCACTACAAGGAATGCACAGACGCAGTGGTGTTTACTTAACTCTTTTATTACTACGTCTGCTCGGCTCCCCGTCCCTACTCTAACTGCCCCTTCCTATTCTGTCCCCTCCTCTTCCCCTCTGCCCACCTAGCTCCGCCCACCCCAACTACTGAACTGCTAACTCTATTACAGGTATTACTGCAATATCCGGAGTGAGAATGTCTGACTAGGAAGCACCATTGTAATCTTGGTTGTGTATAAAGGTAGAGCTTACTGCTCTACGGTCTCCTTAGCCTGGGCCCGATTCACAGAACTAACTTAAGAAAAAATCCTAAACTTACTACCATTTTGGAATTCACAGAAGACACTTTCTCACTTCGGTATTCACAGAAGTTAGGAGTCCTAACTGTAGGACTCCTAAATGACTTCTGTGAATACCGAAAATCTTAAAGTTCGGATTTTTCTCAGTTTAAGAGTAGTAAAGTTAGGACTCTTTAGGACTACCATCTTTCTTGTTCTGTGATGTTTAATTTTGCTATAGAACCACTGCCTTTTTCTTAAGTCCGTTTAAGCGCAGAGATACCCCTTCGGGGGTCGATTCTAGCGCTATATAAACAGATAAGTAAATAAAAATAAATAAATGAAGGAGCAGGTTGTTGGTGGTCTGCAAGCCATCACACTTTGTAAGCCAATCACACGTTCTCTGCTTGGTCATTCCAGTAACCTGTAACTGGCTGGCAATGTCCTTATGGTCACCTCAGTTCCGTGGTCGCCACATCAGTCTGTCAATTGGCACCAGCTGGAGCGCGGTCGATTGCCCGCCCTTAGCCGTACGAGAACTGGTGTGTATATCTGCGGATCTGTGAATCAGCAGAACACCATCCGGTTCTGGCGGCAGGGGTAGGTTAGGAGACGCGCATTCCAAGGGTTGCAGGTGAGGGGGAGACTCCTCTCCAGATGCTGCGGTATCCCACGGCATCCAGTTCCTTGCCGTAGATCTAAATATGGGTCATGAGTTTTCGATCTTGGTGGAGAGCTCCACTGGGAACTGTGGGTTTGTTGGATCCGGTTGTGACTTCAGCGCGATTCCGGGGCTGCACGTTTTTACAAATAATTACCACATACCGTTGCGGAATGCAGCAAAGGTTATTCGCGCCGTTTAACGGCTCGGACCTGCGATACTTCATACCCCATAATAGTGGGGTCTGCAGGCACGGCACCCACATCATATCAAGCCCTACCCTGACCCTACAGCTTGCTACTGTTCACTGACTTACCAGAAAATCCATTGTGTGGGTTAAACTCTTAACTCTCTACCATGCTGTCCCTTACTCGTTGCAGGACAACACATTTTTGTCCATGTTCCCACCGGATACTGATGAAGCATAACATAAAAACTATATAGGTGAGCAATTATGACATACATACTCGGCTACTGTGTCCTCCTGAAGCACGCAAGTCCACCAGTGTGCATGGTTTTACCACTCTGGATTCTGCACTTTGGCACCTGTTATGAGATGTTTACACTGGCATTTGCACTACTGTATCACTTATGTGTACACTAATTAAGAGAACTCTGAGATATACTGTCTGTGTGAATACACTGCTTTTACTTTTTGTTGTGGTTCCCTTTATCTATGTTGGTTCCTCGACCCTGCAGGGATTGACCTACATCGTTATGACGTGGGAGGTAGGCTTCACCTCCCCACGGTGTATAGATAGTTTTAATTATCACATTGGTCCTGAAGAATTGCCACTGATCCTAATGACTTCGAATGCAAGAAACATGTTGACCTATTGAGAGTAGTGGGCAGACATCCCCTACTCAGTAGTTTTTAATCAGAGAGTTTACCTACCAGAATAAATTTGCTCCAGGATTAACTGACCTGTTTTAATCATGTATCTCACCCCTACACAACATCTACACGAATTAGGCCCCTCACCCACACTGCACCAAATGGTAGGAACAAAAGATCTCCCTAAAGAGCCCCTCATTGGGTGCCCGTCGGGTATTGGAGCGCCAACTAGACAAGGAGCAGGCCCAATGATGAAGCATGACACCTAGCTGGCTGGGTGTGTGAGGACGCTAGTTCCGAAAGGAGGAATTTCCCTCTCCTCTCCACCTTGGTGGGCAACCCCCACGACGTAACAAGACGTGTCTCTCTACCCTTGTCTCCTATTCTACTTTAGGAACAGCATATCCTTCTCTTTGTACATTGTTTTGGGCATGTATTCTGGACCTGGAAAAGTCCAATGGTCCCCTCTTCTTGATATAATGTCCTTGGGGTCATCACAATTTGTACGCTGGCTGCAATCAGGCTCTCCAATCGGCGAGCCCAATTGCCCTTTCACTTCAACTTTGGTGGTTCCAGTTGCACAACTCAAAAACAGTGCAGACATCAGCGTGCAACAATAGTTGTCATCTTGGGCCACAACCAGGAAAAAACTTAAAGACTGCCCAATTCTGCACCTCAAAATAGCTGTATTTACCAGTTATGTAAAGCTAAAGTTACAACCGGTGACAGGCATACCTATGACACAATACAGAAGTGAATATGGGGGCGCCTCCTAAATCACCTAGGCTTGAACAGCTCAATGTTAGGCACACCATGTGCGGATGTTGAACATTATTCAGCCTACACCACTGTGTGACAGGCATACCATTTGACTGCATGTTACATGGCTAAACATCATTCAGGTGCTGAAAATCTACCTGCGCACTTCTCGTGCGCCCTCATTGCCCGTTGACAAGCACAGCTTCTATTCTGTTCTTTCTTTTATTAATGCACTAAGTCAAAGCTCTTTCTGAAACAATTACACAACCATGAAATATGTTTTCATGTTAGCTTATTTGTAAGGGCCGCTGTACGCTCTAGATTCTCAATGCATTCTGATTACGTTGTCTAATTAAGTAAAAAAGTACTTTTAATGTTGTTGCAATTAATCTTGCAAGGATGCAAGCTTAGATCAATGTACAGTGTTAATGCTCTGAAGCACATTGCACTTTATAACAAGTGAGTTTGTATTTAGCTAATTCTACCTGTTTCTGGTTTTCATATACACATATTTCAACCCTTTATCCTATACTGTTATGGCTGTATCACAGCTGAGTAAAGATTAACAGCTAGGTGCATCAAACAAAAATCCGCTCGCAAAGGGGCAGATTCTCAGAATCTGCCCCTTTGCGACCGGTATTTTTGCATTTGGGATGCATCATCCCAAATGCAAAAATCGCAAATAGAGAAATCGCTAAATTGCGATTATTTGCATTTAAGGAATCTCAAATTGAGATTCCTTAAATGCAATGCATGAAAGTTTTAAAAATAGCGAATTCGCTAATAGGGCACGCAAATTACCATGAAGTACAACTTCATGGTAATTTGCAAAAACTTTAAAAAATGCATTAAAGTGCATTTTTCAAAGTTTCATGTTGCGCACACACATGCCCTAAGGGCATGTGTGTGCGCAACATATGTGCACAGATCAATTTCAGGGGTGCAACAGGGTGTCCTTTGGACACCCATGCACCCTTGAAATCGCGATTCGCAAATTGAGATTGTCTTCCCATTCATTTCTATGGGCCTCTAGGCCCATAGGAATAAATGGGGAGGTATTCCTTAATTGCGACTTGCAATTTGCGAGTCGCAATTAAGGAATTCTAAGAAATCACTATTTTGTTAGTGATTTCTTGATGCATTCCATTTTGCTATTCCTTAATAGCGAATCGCTATTTTTCGCTATTAAGGAATCGCAAAATGGGTTGTTGATGCATCTGGGGGTAAATTAATTGATTGATAATGTAATAGGCCTTTTCTTGTACCCTTCATTTCAAGGTTTCACCGGGCCTGTTAATACGGTGACAGACACACCTTTTATAAATCTCTAAAGCCACTGACTAGCACTTTCTGGAGACTCAGCTGTTGATATTTTGTAGGGATTTTTCTCTATTTCTTCATCCTATTTGATTGAGTGTACGGTATATTACATAAATGTTCAGCATGTCGTCATTGCACCACTTTGCTTTCTCGCCTAGGCAGGCCCACCTGCCAATAAATAGGAGTGGATTGAGATGCTCAAAACCCACACTGAGGCTTTAAGCGGGCAAACGTCCCATCCCACAGAAAGAAACATTTATTGTCGAGCTTCTTCGAAAAGGTGGGTCAACACATTTTTAAATATTTCACACTTACAATTGAAATTCAGGTTTTTGTAATAACATGTATTTCAAAGGTTTAAAATGAGACTAGAAAGGACACTTGCCAAATCTTTCAATGTTGCAATGACCATACATAAGGTTTATACCCAAACAAGAGACCCTAAGATACAGTTAAGGACTTTGGGCCATATGTATCAAAGCAAAATGGGTTCGCAAACGCCGACATTCGCAGAATTCCGGAGTTTGCAATAAATGGTATGTATGAAACATTTTTGGTGCAAAATAAGGAATTGCTAAATTTGCCATTCCTTATTTTACGATTGCATTTAAGGAATTGCAAATTTTGCGATTCCTTAAATGCAATGTATCAAGGAAAAAAACATCCCAAAATGCCCTTAAGGAATCGCAAATTACCACCAACTTCTAGTTGGTGGTAAGTTGCGGATTCTTTTAAAAAAGCATTTTTTTGAACATCAAAAGGTGCCATGCGACGCTCATACATGCCCTTAGGGCATGTATGTGCGCCATATGCGCACACATGTCATTTTCAGGGTTGCAGCAGGGTGAGGTGAGACACCCCTGCACCCTTGAAAATATTCACAATTTGCGATTAGCAAATTGCTAATCGCAAATGTCCCCTTCATTCCTATGGGCCTCCTGGCCCATAGAAATGAATGTGAAATTTGCGAATAGCTATTTGCTAATCGCAATTTAGGAATTTTAAGGAATCGCTAAAAAGAAGCGATTACCTATATACATACCATTTTGCGATTTCTAAATAGCGATTCCTTAAAAATCGCTATTTAGGAATCGCAAAACGGAATGTTGATACATATGGCCCTTTGTTGCAAGACTAAGGGAACAAGCAGTTAAATGACAATTTGGAGCTATGGCTTACAAATTAATTAAAGACCAATTGATCATCCAATGCCGTGGAAAAAAGATGTAGGAGAGTTTATGGGTGACAGGTAACCCCATGCTCAGAGTGTCTATCACCATTATCAATGTAGTGGAAGAATCAATGCAATGAATGAGGCAAATAGAGGGGTTATATTGAAAGGGACATAGCCCAGATGTAAAAAGCTTTTTATCAGCCATTTGCAACTGGTAAAATGCATTTTGCTATGTACAAAAGGCAAATTGCGATGTTAGCTTGTTACGAAATCACATTTTGCTTTTGAGACTCGGTATTAGAAAGGGGCATGTTTAGGGCATCCCTTCCTAATACCAAATAGCACTGATATGTATGAATGTTTTGTGACTGGAATGGGGTCACAAAACATTCATAATTTTCCAACTCCGTAGGGGAGGTGGTAACCCCTTTGCAAATGGGAAATGGTCCCCAGGGGATACCTTCCTCTTTGTGAATGTGGGTGAAAACTGTTTTGAGAGCAGGCAGCCGTCCATCTCTTAAAAAATGAGACAAAAACATTTTTATTTTTGTAATGCGATCCACTTTTCGTTAAGGAAAACGGGCTACATTACAAAAATATATAGCTTTATTTAATTTATGATTTATTTATTTGAAAAGTTTTATATAGCGCTAGCTAGACCCGGAGGTATCAGAGTGCTTTACATGAGGACAAGCATTGTTTCATAGCATAGTTACAAGTTACAATCAGTTACTTATTAACTTGTACACCCGTCTTATGGGGGGTGGAAAGGTAGAGGGAAGAAGGCGAACAGGGGTAAGGAATGCAAATAGTAAACACAACAGGGAGACGAGGAAAACAATGTCCGATGTCCGCTGGGTAGGTGCCGGTCAAGGGGTGAACCTGAGCCAAACTCCTCTATAGCTGCAAGAGACAACTCCACCGGGCATCAGCAAAGGTTGCTCGGGCACCGCGGAAAATAAAGAAAAGTTCTGGTTTCCGCTCACGAGGCTTCGTCAAAAGTTCCATCAAAAGTTTCGGTTAAGGTGTTTTTTGGGCGGTAAATGTCTGAACTGAAGATCTCGTTAGAGTTCATTGCCTTTGGATAGGTGGTTTTGTTACCGTAACTCAGTTGCAGGTCCTCGTTAAGGTCAGGCAGCAATAGAGATAAGGACATCGAGGGACAAGTGTTCTGAAGGTGATGAATGCAGAAGATTAGTGGTGGAGACATGGAGTAACCAGGAACATCACTGGTGCATGAGGAGCAGTTATGGATTCTTTTACCAAGACCACGGTTGCCCTCAGATTACCCGCGCCTTGGTTCTGTAACCTTAGCATGCTTTCTGCTCCCTCATGTCTCTCGGAGGTCCAGTATTCCGAGTGATGCTAAGATCTCATTCATCAGGGGCTGATACTCGAAGATGATTCTGAGGTAGTCATGCAGAAATGGCATAACGCAGACTTGTGTAAGAACCATTCACAGTCAGTATCTTCCTTTGGCAAGACTCATCCCAATCGTCCTGCCGCTGGTCCCGGCGGCGCACATAGAGCTGTCTGGACAATGATCGGTGTGGCACGGTGTCCGGAAGCAGCGCAGGAGAATCAAGTCGCTGACGCAGGCAACAGCCGGGTTTCAAAAGCAAACACAGACATAGTAGTCTGCTGACCCCAGCTGGCCACCATCCCTGTGATTGTAGCCATTCTGAATGGGTCGCCAATTATAACCTGCCTCATGAATATTGATGAGGCAGGTCCATTTGCAACCCATTGGAAATAGCAAACATTGTCTGAGACACTGTTGTACATAGGTGTTTGCAATTTCCCAGTTGCAAATCTCCAAATTTCGCAATTTGGATATCGCAAACTGACTTTTTTGTACATCTGGCCTGTAGTCACTAAAGTTGCCTCTATGGATGACGTTGATCCTGAGGTCAACGCAATGAACAAGAAAAGCCCCAGTTTGGATGGTCACAATGGAATCCAGTATGTGCATGAGGTGAGAGTGATTACCATGATCACTATTTAAAGATTGCTTGGCTCTTGGGAATTAGTGTACAATATTGCATAGGGGGTAATTTTGTATGAATGTGCAAGGATGGTGGAAGAAGTAGAGTGGGGCTAGTGGTTGATGCAGAAGAGGCCCCAGGCATTATATTGTGTGTAATGGATGTTTCTGAGGAGCTAGTTAGGAAATATAGACATAAAGAGTGTTTCATTGTGAACGGTTGCTAGGTCAAGTTGATGGTACACTCTGGTTCCAGGTACATCATAATCCCAGGTATTATTTTTGCGTAAGAGTGGCTACCAGGGCGTATTTCTCAAGGGCTATTAGTGATTGAGTATATGTGTAATTTGTTTCATGTGGGTGGAGATTATTTTCTGAGATAGATCAGTCAGAGAGAAGGTATAAGTATCAAAAACACACAACAGGGATGCTAAGGGTCTAAAGCAAGAAACTGCAGTGAACTAATTAATTCATAGGCAGTGTATATTGAGAGAGTAGAAGGACAGTAGAATGATACCCATCAGCCCACCCAATGGCGGCATCTCGTCATCTGGGTTTCATTAGAGACTGGTATCTGCTAAGTATCTCCAGAGTTGTATATAGAGAGACACTAACAGCAGGTCCACCAATGACAGAGTGCTTGCAAAAGATATGTGGATTGGGAGATGAAGTATAGTTGCAGTGCAAAAAGAAAATAAGTGAAGTGGTGTATTTTAAGATTACCTAGTGTGATGCCAAAATGAAAACTTTATTGAGAGAGGGTCATCATACTGGCAAGATTAAAAGCAGAGTGAGGATAGTGTGTGGAAATAAATATCACTATCAGTTGTGAAAAAACATATATAGTGGTCAACATGTTTCAGCCCTATCAGGCTTTCCTCAGGACTTGTTTACATAACACTACTGCAACAATATAAAGTGGAAAAGAATAATAAATGACCAACCAGTAACAAAATGTATGGTAGTCTTAGTCATCAAAGGACTCTCCTGTAACAATAATCAATATAAAATACACAGTTGAGAAAACACACATTTCAAAAAGTAAATGTGTCAATAGTCAACTTCGCATGTCTGATAGTTAATCAAAAAACTCACCCATAGATTTATGAGGAGAAGGCCTCACCTCGCCTGGCACTCGCTCAGGTCAGAAAGAGGCCCCACTCTAAAAAAATTAAGAGGGAAAATTGCATATAATATTCTAATGCTCTTTTATATTGGATGCATCGAATTAGAGTTTGTCAAAAACCCACTATTTTCTAAAATATCTCTGAGAACAGAATGTGGACCCCCTAAGGGACCTCAAAAGCCCTGCAGACAATGACGAGCGACAACACCTTCTAGTTTGAGGTGTAGAAATTCACAGATCACGAGTCAAACTTAAGTCTGATCAGTCAAGGTAAAATTAGAAACTGGTAAGTCACAGTAAAAGGTAGAAATAACATACTGTGGCAACATCTCTAAAAATACAGCGCTGGTGTTGCCAAAAGGCTGTGACTCACCTATCCGTCGGTACCTCCTGCCGCCTTCTGAGTCGAGGGGAAGGTAGCAGGTGTACCGACGCGCTGGTTGATAAAGTCATACTGCGGACCAAAGTGGAAGCAGATACAGATCTATAATGATTGGTCTAATTCAAGAGCCAACCAGGGTCGGTAAACGTGTGTTGGTTTTCCGCTTTCCTATTGGTTAATATAAAAGGGGCATTGAGGAAATGCATTGCGGACCAGAACGGGAACCAGTACTGTGTATCGATGATAGGAGAAAGGAATAACCAATGACAAAGGACGGACTTCCAGGTCGATCGCAATTGGTTAGTTAGTCCTCCAATTATAAGGCAAATCTACATGCTCCCACTTTGGTCCGTGGATGCATTTTCTAGCGTAGTGCGTCTTTAATTTATGCAACATTGGCAAGTTTCGGAAGTCTCGTGGAATTTAATGAGTTCAGTTTTGCTCCCTCTCCATATCACTAGGATATCCTCTATATAGCGTTTCCACAGACGCACGTTGTCTGTGAAAGGATTAGTCTCAGAAAAAATATGATCTGTTTCAAACCTGTGGACAGTCAGATTTGCTAGGGACGGGGCAAAAATACTGCCCATACTTGTCCCACTCACTTGTAAATAGAGGGAGTCTTCTATGAAAGGAATCAGTTCCTGAGGTTCACTATAGAACACAGTAGGACACACTTGGCCTTCCTGGATCTTCTCATTACCTCAACGTCCAGAGGTTTGGAATCTGAACTCTACCGCAAACCAATGGCGCGCAATTCGTTATTGAATTACAATAGTTGTCACCCTAAGGCCCTCAGGGACAACTTGCCCTATGGGCAATTTTTGTGGATTCAGAGGAATTGCTCCACAAAAAATAGCTTTGAACATCATGCAGGAGGCCTTGAACTAGATCTCTTACAAAAAGAGTATCCGAAATATCTAGTCCGCAGATCCAAAAAGCGAGCCTCCAATAATAATCGCGAGGGGTTATTAGAGATCTTACCGCCTAAACCTAAACAAGAACGTGTTACTTTTGTGAGTACATTCACTACACAGTTCAATCGTATTCAAAGAATAGTGAAGAAACATTGGAGTATATTGAACACGGGCACAGACTGTATACAAGCTCCGTTGTTCGCGTTCAAGAGAGGGCAAAACTTGAAGGACAAACTAGTCCACACTCGGCCTAAGAGTGAAATACCAAGAGCATTGGGCACTCTATGGGACATGCCGGCAGCCACTGGACACCATCCTTGTGGGAATTGTGCAGTGTGTTCTAATACCACCAATTCACACATGATAGACATTGGCACAGGCCGTCCGTGGGAACAGCGCAGATTCACCAATTGCAACAGTTCCAACCTAGTCTATTTGATCACATGCCCGTGTCAAAAAAGATATGTGGGCATGACAACCCGAAAGGTTAAGACACGCATTACGGAGCATAAAAGTTCCATTCGGTGTTTTAGACAATCAACTAGACTCACTAATCATTTTTTACAAGCGAGGCACACTCCCACTGATCTACACTGGACTGTGTTAGAGCAACCTCTGATACCCACACACATCACTGATACAAAGAGGTTCCTATTTAGGCGGGAACAGAAATGGGTACACAAACTCCAGACGGACAAACAAGGATTGAATGAAGACATTCCTTGGATGTCAATATAAACTTACTTGGAGTTCACACTTTGTCTTCAAGAGGTAGTTACCTCCTATGGATGCTATAGGCCTAATACAGTATAAACCAGGTGTCTAGGTGACTGAGCTCATAGATGACAGACACGGTTTTTGAACACTTATATCGATGGAATTAAGGTAGTTTACGGGTCTGTAAAAGATAGGAACTACAATTCCCATAAGCCAGGGCGTGACGCGCTGTCACCATAGCGCTGGATCCATCGTTCTATACTGAGATTATAGAACATCACATAATTAATTACCTATACATTCGTAAACTTTATGTCTGTGTACTTCCTAAGTAGCGAGCAGAGGGACCCAGTTCAGATGTTACTGATGGATTACTATTCACGGTCTTTGCCGCTCTGGGAGTACCTAAACTACATTACCCATGAGCGTAGGCGCCGCGCTGTGACGTCAGAGCGCCGCGCCCATGGCTCCCAGAACTCACCGGAATTTGTAAATACCAGCCGACCTGCCCGCTCGGTACCTCCCACAGACAGCCCATAAGGACGTCTGGAGTACCGACGGGCAGGTGAGTGATCCGAATGAACAGTGAGTTTTTTGATTCACGGCCATATGAGGGCCGGGACCCACAGCGTGGCCAGCTTTATGGCTGACACGCGATAAATCCGAAGTGTGCTCACGAGTCGCTTGTCCCACAGTTGGACCCTCATTTAATAATAAAGTGCCAAGCGAACCGTGTTTTGTCCTAAATAAATCGGTTCTTAAGTAGAAAGATGGCCCTTTGACGCGCTATACAGATAAGCGCTAAAAACGCAAACTACAGTCTAAGATTGGACTACAATAGCAGGAGTCAACACATTCTTTTTAGACTGCTTGAGAATAAGATAAAAGGATACAGTGGTTGTCCTAGCCTTGGGGTGCCTCCCCTAACCCCTACTGCCTTTGTTTGTTCACACAGAGCGGGGCTCCGTCATACCTGCGCTAATGCCGGGTGAGGTGGGGCGATATTCTCCAGAATACTGGGTGAGTGTATTGAACTAGAGGTTACTCTGCTCTCATGTGATTCGCAATGCGGGAACGTGATATGTGAGTGCTTATTTATTTTAAGTAACAGCTACGGTGTAGTCCTTTGTATCACTGTGGCTAAATGTGAGAAATTAGCTAAATGTGCTTTTTCTTTCTCTTTATTGCATATTGGTGTGTGTGACATTTTGTGAAATCCGGGGATTCGTCATCCAGGAGAATTTAAGGTGATATTTTTTACACTTCCCCCTATGTGTATTCACTTAAAGTAAGCAGTAGTAAAAGAAGGTCCTGATGAAGCAGTAGGTGACCTCTGGGCCCAAGGTAAAACTGCAGAAACATGTCGACCATGACCATGACAACTGTCAGGGTAGTTATTTGTTAAAACTACCTCTTTTCACTGTTTTTAATAGTGGGAAAGGAAGGTCTTCATTAAAAAATTTCTCCTTCCTTTACCCCATTTTATCTACACCACCACATTTTGATATAATTTGTTTATTTCACTATTTAGCACTGCTTATTAGAAACCTCCTGATACCCACTCTACGACTAGATACATTGGAAAAAGAGAACTACTAGGGTACTATTGTGCCTTATCGCACATTGGGCCACTTCCGGTGTGTTGTCTTACGTTTTTCCCAAATGATGTAGGGCGGTACAGGTTGGTTTTCTGATGGGGACACTACAAACATTCTGAGAGTGCCCAGTGAACGATTTTGCAATTAGTCCACACACATCTTTGCATCCCTCTTCGGAGGTTCAGACCGAGTACTACCTTTGTGTTGGTTTTCAAGTGTTAATAGGGTTGTAGCACTGTGGTCGTTAAACATTCCCCCAGACCCCTGTTTGAGTTAGTATTACAGTGGGATTATCATCATTTTAATTAATGCTATGCATCTAATGATTGTTAGGGGTAAGGACAGCCATTGCCATAGTCAATTCTGAGCTTTTTTGAGAGTTGTTAAATAATTAAGTTGGTATAGATCCAGAAAAGCATGATATACGTATATACCCAAATATCTAATAGAGCAGGAAGCCTGGAATTGTGGCTGAATATCCATAGGCAGGACTAGTTCAGAGCAATTGAATAAGAGATCTTCCGACTTCATGTGGTTAATTCTATACCCCCCTACATCAGTGAATATTTTGATGTTGGCAAATGATGTAGCAAAATGTTGTTCTTTGGTCAAATGCAAAATCAAGTCATCAGCGAACAGTTTTGGGTGCCCCCTGTAGAGGCACATTTATCTGAGGATCTTGCTGCAAACCAGTGGTTAAGGGTTCAAATGAAAAGTGCAAATAGCACCGGTGCTGCAGCTAATTGACTATGACTTTGTCTACAGCCTTGGGGTATAGATTTTCCAGAAGCCTTAACAAATTTGGAGAAAAATTAAATTGATATAAAATAGTGATTAAACCTCCCATTGGACTAAATCAAAGGCTTTTTCTGCATCTATTCTATAATAGCAACCTTCACCTTATTATTTGCAAAGTAGTCTATAGCCTGTTACCGATAATTTGTTTTGGTTAAAATTGTTCTCTCTTGTAGAAAACCACATTTGTCCCTATGGCCCCCTCCTTTTACTAGCGGGGTTATTATAGATGAAACAATTTTTGTGAGGAACTTATAATCACTGTTCAAAAGCCTAATGGAGTGATATGAGCCTGGCCTAGCAAACAGTTTGTTATTCTTAAAGAAACGGATGATTACTGCCTCTGTGAAGAGCTAGGCACCTCACAGCTCTCGAGTATTTCATTAAACAATATAACTAGAAATTCAGAATTCTGAACCATGAACATTTTACATATCTCGGCAGGTAGCCCAGCCATCCTACAGGCTTTCCAATTGGGGGTGGTCTTTATAGCAATACTTAAATACAGGAAGCGTGATAGGGGCCCGTGTATGAGCCTGACATTCTCTACTGAGAGTAGGCAGGTAAATTGTTCCAAGAACTTCATTCATTTGTCCCGGGCAGATAGCAGATTTGGAGGCATACAGGTTAGTATAATGCATTAAAAAACTATTTATATCATCAGGCTGATACACCTCCTGATTGCTGGCCATTTCATAGACCGATGTAATACAATCGGCCAAGCCTGAAGCCCTACCCTTCCTGGGATCCCTCCTGGGCAATAATGACCCCTCCCTTGCGTGCCCACCCGCGTCCTTGTACTAGTGCCCTGGAATGACTCTCTCTGAATCTGCAACTGGGGTGCAGAATGAGACATAATCCTACTCGTAAGAGCTGCAAATGCTTTTTTGTATTATAAGACACCGTACTCTGTGGCTGGTTGGTCTCTTCAGCTCTCATATTACCCTGGAAGAGTAGCAATTGGAACTTTTCAAACACTCTCATGCCAGCAGCAGTCCCCTATTGCTCAGAACCTCTTTCTTAATTGATTGTAGAAATCTTCTAGCTTTATAGACAGATAGAAATATGTGTATTCGGCGCTTGAACAGAACCTTAAGTTTAGATTGCTGGATGATGCTGGGCGGTGCTTCTTGGTGCTTAAAGTTATTGATCAGTCCAATGTACTCTGTACAGTGCTGTGCAGCCAGACCTGACATATCAGAAAATATTCAAAAGGAAACATTTTCTACAGTGGTAGAGGATTTGCTCTTATTTGCATGTGATAAAATGTGTTCTTTAATCCTAATGCTACTAACCAGATAATTTTCTCTCTAGTCATTGCTTCCAGCTCATTGCGGGCTGCATTTGTAGCACGGAATCTTATTCCTCATTTAACTTCCCAGGTCCGGTTTCATATCAAATCGGTGTTTCTCTGTGTGGCGGCCATCTTGCTGTGTGTCTCACTACACCTGAAGCAGATTTAACCACAGAGCATGGTGGGAGCTCTACACGGTTTCTAAACACTTCATTTCTCCTGCAAAAATTCCACAAATTCTCAGGAACAAAATAAACATGAATTATGCAGAATGCACTTTGGGTTCCTCAAGTGAAAAATTGAATGCAAGGGAATATCTCACATTCAAAAGTCACTTGAGATACTGGCAAACAGACTGGCCTGCAGAGAAAATGTCTTTGGCTAAATATTTTCTAATACAACTTGTCTTCTGCAAGACATTTTCACCTGCAAACAGTCTTCTGCTGCAAAACCTTGCATGAAATGTATGTAAAGCATAATGGGAAAATATGCACAGGCCTAATTATCACATAACTCCAGTCATATATGATATGCCACTAATTGGTAAATGTGTACCCTATGTTCAATAATATTATTTTTCAGAGTTAACAATTCACATGACAGATAAGCCTGACACTATAGAGTAAATGTTTTGAGTAATATGTTGGGCAAACCAAGTATGAGTCATTCAAAAAAGGAGCTAGAACACAAATCCAGGGACTCAAAGGTCTGTAGAATTTTATCAAGGGAGTTTATGAATGTCCCCCCAGGGAACCAAGGTCATAGGGTAAAAAAATGTCAATGCACAATCATGTTCCATACCTTTAGGCCTCCCTTTTCTATTACAATGTTTTCTGTTACTTCGATTAATAAAATCAAGTGAATTAATTGGATATCAAAGTTGAACTAAGGTTAATTTATCCAAGGTCCTGCAGACACAGTGAAAATATTTTTGTCCCCAGTTGATACTAGAGTCTTTAGGTACCTTGCAGTTGGGTAAAACATAACCACAGGGAAATCAGTCAATATATCAGGTTTGCCTTACTTAGGGTGGTCTGTATGCCATAAAGTGTTACTCTTCAGCATTCCAGAGAAAATCTGGTGACCCCAAGCAGAAAACAACTGAACTAATCCCCTTTTACTGAGAGACAACTCCCAGAGTGTCAGGGCCATTTATTATCTTTTTTTGAAAAATGAAACACCTATGTTGGGGTTTAATTTTTGAAAGCAAAAGAATAATTTAGATGGTCAGTGATGGACGGTAGCTAGCCCGCATGTCAGTTTAGCCAAAAAAGCTTCCAGGGCACTGGCAAAAGCATTTTCGGCAAAATGATCCTGCTGTGTTGGCCAAGATCGCTAAGTATGGCAAGTGGTCTTCTACCAGAACAAGGAAAGCAATGGCCTCAACCAATCTGGATGCCTGCTCAACATACTCTAAATATGACCATCAGCTATGTAAGCCAGTAATTGCTCAATCCTATTGGCCACCGGATATGCTATGAAGGAGACTTTTGATAGATTGCAGATTTTATTGGCAAGCAAAATAATTGAGTCTGAGGTGTAATTAGTTTAGGAAAATCAATGGTTGGCTACCTACTTTATGTTATGTCCACATTTTACAACTACCCACATGTATATCTATGTGATGTAAGAGAGATGTTTGTGATAAAAAAATATATAATTATAAAGCTTCACTCCTTGTTGATACAAATGTGTGACTTTACTACTTTCTACCAGCTGCCATAAGGTTCACTCTTGAAAAGGTTAGCTCAATTTATTTACATATTTGCACCCCCTCTCTAGGAAGAAACATTTATCCTCTTTCCCCCACTCTTTAGTAAATCAGACTTCTCAGAATCTCAGCTGTCTGGCTGAATGCACTGCCCAGGTATCGGTTTTCAACTTCTGTAGAGCTTGATTCTGCATAAATGGCTTCCGTCCCTTGAATTCCGGGAATTTCCCTGCAGCTCATACACAAAACTAGGTCAACGTGTTCTTTTGTTATGAAGCCCCGAGGTGAAGGACATGCGTCCACATAAATTGAAACATAAATCAATCGTGCCCGCGCTCCATCAAGGAAATGTATTCCCAATAAATTGTTTCTTTTATTATTCACTTTTGAAGAACTTTCTAAAACAGTTGCATGAATTCCAAGTGATTTCCTTCTTTTTCATCCTCTCTGCTTTGAAGCAGCTTGTCAAGTGGTCCATTACCAAATAGGAATCATTGAACAGTTATCCATTTCATCATTTCCGGTGACACAATGCTGCTGCCATGCAGAATTCTAGTACAGCAATGTTAAATGTGACGAGGCTATTCAATAGGGCTTGGGCTATTTTTTATCTAATGCAAACGCTGACAAAGCTTTGCACTTTCTTTGATAATATTGTGCAAGTGGATGTTTCTTAGTTACTATTGTTGCAAGTCAATATTTTTGTGGACAATATGTTGACAAACATAGTTGCATCGTTTTTTTTTATCTCAACCAAGTCTGGACTAGGGAGTCAAAAGCATCCCTAGCAAAAATGCTCAAACCAGCCCCACTTACTTTGTCTTCCAGACCAGTGGGGAAATGCCTGGTGGAATAAAAGGCTTTAAATAGAACTAATTTCCTCACAGCGGCATACAGGAGGCAGCTCCGCCGGCACACTCCCCAGGTGCGATGTCTTCTATACGTGTAGATTAATTTTGATGAGGGACTAATGTTTGAACCAGAAAAGAACCTATTAGCTTCCTTTCATGCAGGCTACTTCTATCTCCTTACCCCACAGAGAGACAATTAAGAAATATTGACTCTCTGCTCTACCCCACGTGCTTTATGCTCAGTGAGCGTAGATTCGAATATCCACAGCACACAAGTTAATTTCCTGGAGGTGTAACAGGTGTATTTGTAACATACCAGGTGTATTTGTAAAGCTCACGATTACCCGAAGGTGTCCTGGTGCTGAATAAAAGATGTTTACTGTTACCCAACGGGTGAGTGGACCCGCCAGGATTTGAACCTGTGACCATGAGGTCGAACACAGGTCCTTGCAGTGGCTGCTTTGGTCCACTGGGGGCTACCAGATCTGGCTGTAGGGAGGGGCCTCAATATCTACCGAACCTGAAATTCATTATTTGGCTCTTAGACAGGACACAAATGACAGCCTTAGAGATAAGGAATAGATGTCACAGTCCCTGGGTACTCTGATGCAGTTTACTGATATTTTTCCCTGAGACCGCATGTGTTACATCTACAATTGTTGTTATTTTTTGCCCCATTTACTTCGTGTCTCGCGTTCCTATTCTGCCCTGAAGATGGCCCCATTCTAAATAATTGTATTAAGGGGTTGAAACGTCAACAAAAAACATGTTGACTGGTTTTAAATTTCTATTGTGTCTCTTGACACTCATATTATGAGTGCCAAATCAGTCACATGTATATATTTAGCATATGACACAAGCACCCTTCTAATCACTTTATTCACTTTCACTGCACTGCCACTTTGTAGGAGCACCTTGTATATGAAAGGTTTGAGTGATATGTCACTCATCGAAATAAGTATCTAAATGAATGCATTTATCACAGAATTGAAATAAACCTACAGAAGAGTTGTTTGCATTACTATTGCAGTGGAAATGCAAGGCTACACTTCCACCGTAGGGACCACTTTGATGTTAATAACGATGGAATAAAAGGCCTGTTCGACCTTGATGAGAACTGTGAATTGTAAGCCTGCCATTTGAGGTGGCCTTCCATGCTAAAATCTTGCCTTTTGCAATACTTTCAATCAAATAGCATTACTGCCAAGCTCAATGACGTGGACGCACAGTTTGACAATACTTCATGAGATAACCGTTTAGCATGAGAATAATCAGTTGAATAATGCCCACATATGAACTGCGTCACGTCCCAGGTGGAAAGAGGGGAGAACAGAGGGCAAGACTTACCTACACAGGGGATCCTGAATAGTGGCTAAGGGCTACGGGGAATGTGTTACATGAATTTGATTGTTTTGGCTCATTACTGGGCGCTGTACATGAATCTGATGCAAAACAATGAAAAATGTTTAAAAAAAAGAAAAATGAGATAGCCGTTTAACATCAACATTATTGGTCCACAGACAAATATTTGTGAGTGTCACATAAGAACCAAGGGGCAAATTTACAAGCCTGTTGCATCGCCGGTGCATCATGTTGCGTGAAGAGGGCCGATATTTACAAGCACAGGTAAAGCCACGCAGTGTGGCTTTACGTGTACTTGTAAATATCACACAGCAGGTTGTACTGTCGGTGCGTCACGTTGCGTGATGCACCGGCAGTGCAACCTGCTGTGTGGTATTTACAAGTACATGTAAAGCCACCCTGCGTGGCTTTAACTGTACTTGTAAATATCGGCCCTTTTCATGCAACACTTTGCATGTTAGGGGCGTGACCTGGAAGTTGCTGTGGGTGTTCCCAAGCAGCATCCATGTCCACTGATGCATTTCCAGATTTATGAGAAATCGTAAATTTGGAAATGCGTCCGAATGCTAAGCCACCTTTGGGGTGGCATAGTGAGATGCAACAAGGAGAAATGTTTTCATTTCTCCCTATTTTTTTTCCTCTTTCAATGCATGCTGCATTCCGCAGCACGCATTGGAAGAGGTAATCACCTTAATCGATTGTTTTTGTGCAGGAAGGTGTCCCTTCCTGCACAAAAATAATCTCCCCACGATGCAGGCATCCCTGCACCATGCTGCAAGGGTGCCTGGGCCGGAGCATGGCAGCAGTGTGTGAAACAGCGCAGGGGTAAGCACAGAGATGCAACATATTGTTGTAAATATGTTGCATCCCTGTGCTTCGAAACTAATGCAGTGCAGTCCAGCAAAATGACTTGCAGCACCGCACTGCATTAGTTTCTTGTAAATAGGGCCCCACATGTCTCCAGGAAGACTCTTCTTCTGTTAGGGAAACAACCTTTACAACGCAACTTTTACAACGAACTACCATTACAACGAAAGTTTTACAACGCAAAAACTATTACAACGCATGTATTTACAACGCTGGTTTTTACAACGCAGGTACCTTTACAACGCATACCATTACAACGTAAGTATTGGTAAGTATATAATTATATGTAAAATTTTATATTTTTGGGGTTTTTTTAAGGGGTATTTTTAGGGTTCAGTTTTTGGGTAAAGGGGTATTTTTAGGGTTCAGGGTCAGTTTTCAGTTTTTGGGTAAAGGGGTATTTTTAGGGTTCAGGGTCAGTTTTCAGTTTTTGGGTAAAGGGGTATTTTTAGGGTTCAGGGTCAGTTTTCAGTTTTTGGGTAAAGGGTATTTTTAGGGTTCAGGGTCAGTTTTCAGTTTTTGGGTAAAGGGGTATTTTTAGAGTTCAGGGTCAGTTTTCAGTTTTTGGGTAAAAGGGTATTTTTAGGGTTCAGGGTCAGTTTTCAGTTTTTGGGTAAAGGGGTATTTTTAGGGTTCAGGGTCAGTTTTCAGTTTTTGGGTAAAGGGGTATTTTTAGGGTTCAGGGTCAGTTTTCAGTTTTTGGGTAAAGGGGTATTTTTAGGGTTCAGGGTCATTTTTGGGTTTTTGGGTAAAGGGGTATTTTTATGGTTCAGGGTCATTTTGGGGTTTTTTGGGTAAAGGGGTACATGATAAATTAAATTAAATTAAATAATTAAATTAAATTAAATTAAATTAAAAAAAATTAAATTAAATTAATTAATTTAATTAAATTACATTAAATTACATTAAATTACATTAAATTAATTAAATTTAATTAAAATAGATTAATTATATTGAATTACCTTAAATTAAATTAAATTAATTAAACTAAATTACATTAAATTATATTAAATTAATTAAATTAAATTATTTACATTAAATAAATTACATTAAATTATATTAAATTAATTAAATTAAATTATTTACATTAAATAAATTACATTAAATTAAATTAAATACATTAAAATTAATTAAATTAAATTAAATTAATTAAATTAAATTATTTAATTAATGTAATTAAATTAAATTAAAATAAATTAATTATATTAAATTACATTAAATTATATTAAATTAATTAAATTAAATTATTTACATTAAATACATTACATTAAATTAAATTAAATAAATTAAAATAAATTAAATTAAATTAAATTAATTAAATTTATTAAATTAAATTAATTTTAATTAATTTACATTTCAATAAATATTATATACTTACTAATACTTACGTTGTAATGGTATGCGTTGTAAAGGTATCTGCGTTGTAAATACATGCATTTTAATGGTACTTCGTTGTAATGGATCCTGCGTTGTAAAAATTGCGTTGTAATGGTAGTCGTTGTAAAAGTATGCGTTGTAACGTCATACATCCCTTCTGTTACAATGTTAAGTGTCACCCAGTGTCCGCCAGTAAATGATGTCCGGACCATTAATCAGAATGTCTGTGATGCTGTCTTCTCTTGGCATGCTACCTTTGAAAGAAAAGGCATATTTGATGTGCCTGTCACAGGGGTGCAGGGATGAACAACACATCCCATTTCCCTATGGGAGCATGTATTATGGCCGGTTTACTGCCGTAATATATGCTCCTGTAGGGAAATGTCGGAATGCGACTGAACAGTGTTCAGTTGCATCCTAATGTCCCGTTAACAAGATGGTGTTGTCCGCCCAACATTATTATCGCCCCCTTCATAAGCACAAAAAGACACAGAACAGTTAATAAACTACTGCACCATCTTTCTGACTTCCTAGATATATTTTAGGCCTAGGCGGAGCCCGCAAAAGGGTGGAAATAGGCACGTCACACTCCTTGTGCTATGATTTAGTGGCAGGAACTCGTTGCATGCTGAAAAATCAGTGCGATCAGTGCCACGCAGCACGGAGAGGGCAAAGTGTTTCGAATTGATTATGCAATCGCTCTAGTAGATTTTCGAACTGTCATGACCACCCGCGCTGGAGAAATCTCACAATGCCCCACTAGCGACCAAAAATCATGCTTGGGGATGCCAAATCTCACTCGCACTCGCCAACTTACCACTTTCAAGATGCCGGTGAGAAAAAACTCGTCCAGGCGGCAATTGGCGGCATTTGGCTGGAACTTTGTGTTACTAATGTAACGCAAAGTGGCCAAAATTGTGCTGGCAAGACGGAATATATAGACCACCTCCTAGTAAATTTCAAACCTGAATGGTTCATTATTAAGTGTATTAAGTCCCTCTCATTTCCTCAAACCTTTTTTAACATTCAGACACGGATTTGGGCTATTATGATACACCAAGAGTTCTATTTTCGTTACTAACATGAATGTTGAATCCTGGATCACAGGTTTTCAGGGTGAAACTATATCTCCATATAAAAATGGGTAAAACACCTTCACTCCGCAACTTTCACTACGCATGCCTTCACTAGGTTTGAGTTTTGGGGTACAGGTGTGTTTTTAGGGTTCAGGGCTAGGTTTGGGTTTTGGGGTACAGGGGTGTTTTTAGGGTTCAGGGCTAGGTTTGGGGTTTGAGGTGCAGGGGTATTTTAGGGTTCAGGGGTAGGTTTGGGTTTTGGGGTACAGGGGTATTTTTAAGGTTCAGGGCTAGGTTTGGGTTTTGGGGTACAGGGGTATTTTTAGGGTTCAGGGCTAGGCTTGGATTTTGGGGTACAGGGGTATTTTTAGGGTTCAGGGTAAGGTTTGGGTTTTGGGGTGCAGTGGTATTTTAGGGTTCAGGGCTAGGTTTGGGTTTTGGGGTACAGGGGTATTTTTAGGGTTCAGGGGTATGTTTGGGTTTTGGGGTGCAGGGATATTTTAGGGTTCAGGGGTAGGTTTGGGTTTTGGGGTACAGGGGTATTTTTGGTGTTCAGGGGTAGGTTCGGGTTTTTGGGTACAGGGGCATTTTAGAGTTCAGGGGTAGGTTTTGGTTTTGGGGTACATGGGTATTTTAGGGTTCTGGGCTAGGTTTGGGTTTTGGGGTACAGGGGTATTTTTAGGGTTCAGGGGTAGGTTTGGGGTTTTGTGGTACAGGGGTATTTTTAGGGTTCAGGGGTAGGTTTGGGGTTAGGGGTACAGGGGTAATTTTGGGTTCAGGGCTAGGTTTGGGTTTTGGGGTACAGGGGTATTTTTAGGGTTCAGGGGTGAGTTTGGGTTTTAGGGTACAGGGGTATTTTTATGGTTCAGGGGTAGGTTTGGGGTTAGGGGTACAGGGGTAATTTAGGGTTCAGGGCTAGGTTTTGGGGTACAGGGGTATTTCTAGGGTCAGGATGGGTTAGTGTTTAAGGGTATTGGGGTATTTTAAGGAGTAAGGGTGAGTTAGGATTTTGGGGTACTGGGGTATTTTAAGGGAGCAGGGTGGAATTCCTTTTTAGGGTGAAAAGAGTAATTTAAAAAATATCATATATATATATTTAAAAATATTTGTAAAACATTATAAATGTAATATATATATATGTATCATGTGATCAAGCCTCTGGCTAGAGGCGAAACGCGTCATGCGGACTTGCTGGGTGATATTCTGGATGAAATAAACCACTGAGTTCTGCACACATTTTGGGTCTGTCTTTTCCGTTTTTCCAGTTCGAATGAGGTGACTGAGGCGCGGCTGCGTCGAACGGAGTTCCAGTAAATATATATATATATATATATATATATATATATATATATATATATATATATATATATACACGTGGTAAGTACATTTACTAAGTTTATAACTTCACCACACATGCCTTTGTGTTGTAAAGGCATGCGTGGTAAAGTTATATGCGGGGTAAAAAATTGAGGAGTGATGGTACTGCGGAGTAATGGCTCATGCGTTGTAATAAATGCGGAGTCATGGTGTGCAGGATTAAAGTTTGCGGAATAACGTCATATATTCACAAAAATGTGCTAAATGGTGCCCATATCCATCATGGCTTGGAGAAAAACATAAAACAGTTTTCGGCCTGAGTTCAGAGGTTCAGTAATTAGTAATCACTAAAGAGAACTAATAAAGTTTTCTCTGTGTGGGCATCGCTTAGGGCAATACTAAATGTGCAGTATGTTTGACCATGTGTCCCGCATTTTGAGCATGCCTGAGTGTTGTCCCTCTCATTGAACTAGCCAAAATTTGCAGCTGAATCCTAAACATTGCCTGTCTAACAAACAAAACTCGTCCACCTAAACTCTTTTAGGTACATGGTAGAAGAACAACTAAGCAACCCCGAAGAATGTATGCATAGAAAATCCTAAACTTAGAAGGCAAAAAAACTTGAATCAGTCCTTCTCACATTATTTACTGGTGCTCTGAATCTCTCAGTCTCAGGCTTTCATGTACCAAATCAGTGATTACTGGGAGTTCTAATGCATGTGTGCCTATGTGTGCATTGTACTGAATTGATGCTTTAAAATATCACTTCATTCCCAGTTGTGGAGCACCGTAGTGCATGTTCGGACAGGTAGCACACTATGCTGAGGGCAGTGCTTAATTTGAGCCGGTGGTTTCCAGTGCTTGGAGCCAGCATTTAACTGTCAACACTGGCACTTATGACAGCTACCACATGGTGGCACTGTTTGTGTGATTTAGAGATAAACAGAACAACAGTTGTTTTATTAGTTCCATATACATTAAAAACAAATATTAACTGCCACCCAAGTCATTCTTATAGCTTTGGGGCCTCGAACTGTCAGAATTGTCACACATGTAGCAGTTTGATAATTAGTGGTTGTGTAGGTACTGTGATGGCTGCACTGACAGGGGCAATGGGTGGTGTAAGCAGTGGCGGCCTCCTGACCAGGGCCCGCCACTTATTTTTTTTTTACACAAATTAAGCACTGGTGGGGAAGTATTGCATATGGTGTGATCCAATGTGGGAAGCATTTTGGGTCATTCCTGAGTGATGAGGGAGGCACTCTTAAGAGAAAGAGAGATAGCGAGAGAAGAGAGTAGGAGAGGAGACAGGGAAAGGAAAGGGAGAGATGGAGAGACGAGAGCGAGAGCATTGCTTATATTAAATTAAAAATCTCAAGCGTGAGTATTTCTTTACACTGAGCTTAAATGGAGGAGAAGATCCTGGAACATTTACCAGCCTATTTCCCAATTCACTTGAAGTATACTGTTAAATCATTGGTAATAAAACCTTCCATGTTTTGCACAGTGAAATATAGAAGAATCTTTGTGAGTGTATTCTCGGATGTACAAGTCGGGTAGTTAATCAGGAGCTACTTTAGACCATCCTCATGATATGTATAATGTATCATGTTAGCTCCAAGGGAAAAAAGAAAGTTTTTTTTAATACCGTAAATGCTGTTGTTTCCTCATTGAGTGTTTTGTAATTAGTAGGCAATGAAGTGTATGGTGTTTTTACAAGGTCTATTAAATTTCTGTTATGTGCTACACAATTGATTACCAAGCTCTAATCTGTTATTATTCAGAAGAATTACCGTTTGTGCACTGTTCTCGCAGAAGTGCTGCTGCCTGGCCAATTTATTTCAGCAAAAGACCAATTCTAGACTCCTTCATAGAGTAATGCATGCAGGAGCTGGCAATAACCAAAGTATGTACCACAAGGTTTACCACTTTATGAGAAGCCACGCTTAATCGAGGTAGAGACGTTAGGTGGACATGTATGCCTAATTGGTCTAGACACTAGAACAAGGGCATATACCATCACAAGACAATAAGGCTGTGCTATAAAGAACATGAGGCTCAAACAAACAATACAAAGAGCTACAATATATATACACTAGTTTACACAATGGTGTGTGTTTCCGAATGGAAAAAATAATCTAAAAATTAGACTTAACAGTTTATCCAAAAGTTGTTCAAATTTATCAGTGCATGAAATATAATCAGTAAAAGATACAATATTTTTAATCGGTTATTCAAATGGGGAAAAATAAATACCTATCTATCTATCTATCTATCTATCTATCTATCTATCTATCTATCTATCTATCTATCTATCTATCTATCTATCTATCTATCTATCTATCTATCTATCTATCTATCTATCTATATATATATATATATATATATATATATATATATATATACATATATATATATATATATATATATATATATATATATATATATATATATATATATATATATATATGACGGAAAAGTTACCTCGGAAAGAAGAACTCAGAGGCCAGAGGGAGTTCACGGCAAACAGCTCGTTTTATTCACAGGTTCCCAGTGGCGGCGAATGCATTTCGGCTCAATTAGCAATTAGCAATTAGTGTTCGCACGGGTTTCTGCAAGTTCGCGAGGGTTTTATTGTACAAAACGCTCGCAAACGTGCAGAAACCCGTGCGAACACAATGTGCCTACTCATGGCCAAACGGACGGGGCTTCCATGCGAGTGCACATGCCTCCTGTGTGTATAAAAGGTCAGAGACCGATCAGAGCAGCAGATCAAGAGACAGAAGCTCCTGGTCACAGGAACAGCTCGAGGATTGCTTGCTGGTGAAAGTCAAGGATGCATAGGCCTCTATCCAGCATCACAGCTGATTTTCGACGGTAGATTTGGGAAGAAGGCACACCTGCCCTGCCTCCACGACGCTCACGATTGTTTCTGGGCTGATGAATGAGTCACTGAATTTAAGCTTCAACTAGGGCACATGCTTTATTGATATCTGTAAGTGCTTCCTCGTTGGGTAAATGTATAGTGCTTTTACTACACTACAGCTGCCTAAAGTGCCAGAGAGTTGTCTACAGCGACCATGTGTGTGTTACTATACAATCGCGCCGAAGGGCGCAGGGGTCACTATTTACAATGGCGCCAGCAAGCTGCCAGCGCCGTTGTAAAATAGTTACAAAGTTAGCTTGCACAGGAAGCACTTAGATAAAATAAAGCAGCACCTGCTTCGTTTTATCTAGTGGTTCCTGTGCAAGCTAACTTTGTAACTATTTTACAACGGCGCTGGCAGCTTGCTGGCGCTATTACATGCGTGGGTGGGGGTTCAACTTTTGAACCCGTTACATCCGCGGATTTTTTCGGATTTTTTGGAAAATACGTAAAATACACGGATTGCGTATTCACCAAAAATCCGAAAAATCCGCGGGCGTAACGGATTTGCCGCCCATACTTACATTTTATTCACAGGTTCCCAGTGGCGGCGAATGCATTTCGGCTCAATTAGCCTTCTTCAGTGCCCAATCACTGTGGCATGTCCTCCCACAAATGATTCCTTCCTGCGTAAAATACCTCCCAGCACCTGGATCTCCTCCCCCTTAAGTAGTCAACACACCCTTTAAAGTTCGTGTAGAATAGAGAACACCAAGTCCCAGAATGCACTGTAGCGGTCAATCCTGGCGGGTGGCGTGGAGGAGTAAGTTAAACGGTAGGTTCGTGCTGGCAAGCAGGTAGGTGGTGGTAGGCGCGCAGTCATGGAGCCTGAGAGAGTCCACGGCCGTTTCCCTTGGTCCCTCGTACTGCTACAGCCAGAAACAACACACAGTCAATCCGCTGGGCAGAGGCAGTCAATGCGGACTGGGCTCCCAAAGAGGTAAAATACCAATAACTCCCCAAAGGTGCTGTGTGGAATCTGGCGGTCTCTGAAGCTATCGATCCCTCGATTGAAAATTAGTGCTGCAAGCAGCGTGATGCCCAACTTTGCTCCGGGACACTTTGGTGTGGCAGGGCCTTCTGTACTGCGTGGAAGGCAGGCGCAGGATACATGACGGAAAAGTTACCTCGGAAGAAGAACTCAGAGGCCAGAGGGAGTTCAGGGCAAACAGCTCGTTTTATTCACAGGTTCCCAGTGGTGGCGAATGCATTTCGGCTCAATTAGCCTTCTTCAGCGCCCAATCACAGTGGCATGTCCTCCCACAAATGATTCCTTCCTGCGTAAAATACCTCCCAGCACCTGGATCTCCTCCCCCTTAAGTAGTCAACACACCCTTTGAAGTTCGTGTAGAATAGAGAACACCAAGTCCCAGAATGCACTGTAGCGGTCAATCCTGGCGGGTGGCGTGGAGGAGTAAGTTAAACGGTAGGTTCGTGCTGGCAAGCAGGTAGGTGGTGGTAGGCGCGCAGTCATGGAGCCTGAGAGAGTCCACGGCCGTTTCCCTTGGTCCCTCGTACTGCTACAGCCAGAAACAACACACAGTCAATCCGCTGGGCAGAGGCAGTCAATGCGGACTGGGCTCCCAAAGAGGTAAAATACCAAGGTGCTGTGTGGAATCTGGCGGTCTCCGAAGCTATCGATCCCTCGATTGAAAAGTATTCAAATGGGGAAAAATAAATATCTATCTATCTATCTATCTATCTATCTATCTATCTATCTATCTATCTATCTATCTATCTATCTATCTATCTATCTATCTATATCTATATATATATATATATATATATATATATATATATATATATATATTCACTGAAAAAACCATAGGTTATAGACCATATATAGTTAGGAATTAGCATTTACAAAACCTTGAAAATTCACTGAAAAAACCATAGGTTATAGACCATATATAGTTAGGGATTAGCATTTAAAAAACCTTATTTTACTCACACAAAACCATTGAAATTCCATATATAGTTAGTTGTACTAACTATATATCACGCACCCGCAATCCACTGCTGATGATGTCACATATTACATCATTCATGACATGGTCAGTGACATCACTGATGACATCACTGATGACATCTCAAATGACATCACTGATGACATCACTGATGACATCTCAAATGACATCACTGATGACATCACTGATGACAAAATCCAGTGACTGTATTTTTCTGTAAAGTTAAAATATGTCTTACATATTTATGAATGAGTCGATGTATAAGTGTCTGGACGAAGGATTTAGTAGGTGCATGACTGAATGTATGAGTGAGTGATTAAATGTGTCTCACTGAGTGCATGGGTTAGTGACTAAACTGTCTTAATTTGTGCATCATTATGTCTGTTGTTCTGTAAACTGCTGCATGTGTTGATCAGTAGCTATATGAGTAACTATATGGGTTATTGATTGGTTGCCCAAGCATTTGTATGGGAGACTGAGTGTGTGTGTGGGTGGCTGGGAAGTGTATGACTCTGTGCATAGATGTATGGGTTCAAAAGTGCATGTTGGAAACAGCTGTATGGGCGGTTGACTGTGTGCATGACTGTATTGGTGAGTGAATAGATATCTCAGTGCTACATGTCAAATTAAGTACATATGTAAAATACAATACATGTGAGAGTTGACATATATAAATAACTGTGCATAAGAGCCAGTGAATGTGTGAGTGGCTGTATGGATCATTGTGAACTTGTATCCAGGATTGTATAAGTGAGTAAATATGTTTTAGTATATGTTTGAATAAGTAAGGTGTGTTTAACTGTATAGTTAAGGAAATGGAGGTGTGATTGATTGTTTGCATGACTGTCTAGGTGTGTGTGTAACTTCATGGATGAGTGACAATCTGTGAGTCTGTGTTTACACTGAGTGTATCTAAGGTTATATTAGAGTCTGAAGAGGTTCATCGTATTATCACATGAATGATTTTATCAGTGATGTCATCAGTAATGTCATTTGAGATGTCATCAGTGATGTCATCAGTGATGTCATTTGAGATGTCATCAGTGATGTCATCAGTGATGTCATTTGAGATGTCATCAGTGATGTCATCAGTGATGTCACTGACCATGTCATGAATGATGTAATATGTGACATCATCAGCAGTGGATTGCGGGTGCGTGATATATAGTTAGTACAACTAACTATATATGGAATTTCAATGGTTTTGTGTGAGTAAAATAAGGTTTTTTAAATGCTAATCCCTAACTATATATGGTCTATAACCTATGGTTTTTTCAGTGAATTTTCAAGGTTTTGTAAATGCTAATTCCTAACTATATATGGTCTATAACCTATGGTTTTTTCAGTGAATTTCATTGGTTTTTTAATAGCTAATATCAAAACCTTTACAATGTATTATTCTTTAAATAGAAAAATATTTTTTACATGTTTTTAATACAATTTTTTTTTTATTTTTTTTTTGTTTCGCTCCCGGTACGCGTACCGGTTAGCTTCCCGTTAGCTCAATCCGGAGGCGCGACCCGGTACGCGAACCGGTAAACGTTCCTTTTGCGCACCTCTCGCGTTACAAAACAACATCGTGACGCGTCGCGTCAGCATGACGTTTCGCGTTCTCGCGTAATACGTCATATTACGTGCTACGTTCGCGTACCCGGAAGCGCAGCGGTACGCGAACCGGAAGCGATCCGCGGCGCGGCGCCGACCGCGTAACGTAAACACAGCAGGTCATGTGACTCGGTAATAACACTTTTCATTGGTTCATTTCACTTTTGGTTTCCTAATGATGTAATACTAGGTCATGTGATCTAAAATGAACACTTTTCATTGGTTTAGAACTTTTGTTTTTCCCAAATGATGAAAACCCCTCCTTCTTTCCTCACTCTGACTTTCATCTTGGTGAGAGAAAGACCCTTTATTTAGACTTTGAGATGGCTTCATTAGTAGCTTCAGCTGGTGCTAACCCACCACCTCCACCAAATCCAAGAAAGAGAGGACCACCTGCAGAAGTAATTTTGCAAGAAGAGGAAGAACAGGAAGAGGAGGAAGAGGAGGAAGAGCCAAGGTTTTTGCCAGAGGAGCCCAGGAGGTACAATCGAAAGGAGAATTACATCTGGCAATTCTATAGAATTCCTGAGGGGCAAAAAAAAGTGAATGCACGCTACGTGTTTTGCCGTATATGCGGTGATAGATTGTCAAGGGGAACTGATAAAAAATACAGTTACGGCAATCACACTATGCATCGGCATATGAGTAGGTGGCACCCAAATAATTATAGTGCTGCCCAGCTACGTGACGAGCAACAAAATCCCCTCCCAATGGCAAGAAGATCGGTTGTTCCAGAGGTGTCGGGACCAGAGGCGAGGGAGATGATCGCAAACATCCAAATGTTGTTTGGGCACGTAAAGCAAGTGTGCGTGGAATGTGGCGCTTTCATCTGCTACAGGGAAAGTAGCATCAGTTTGATTTTGCGAGCTATTCAAAATCATGTTAATGTTTGTCCGAGACGCCCCAAAAAATAAATTCTTTTTTTTTTGTTGCTCCTGTTGAGCCCTTTACAATGGATCGTTTTTGTTCCCCCCCCCCCCAAAAAAACCAATTTTTTTTTAAAAACGTTCAGAAAATACAAAAAAAGTAAAAAAATGTTCAAAAAATACTAAAAAAAATATAAAACAACAAAAACATAAAAAAAAAAGTTCTTTTCAGAACTAACTCCCCATTATAAAAAAATTGGTAGAATATTTGGAACTCTGCCAACCTCTATTTCTCTTAGTTCGCTCCCCGGAGCGCTACCCGGTACGCGTACCGGAAGCTAACCAAAAAAAATATTTTTTTTAAAAAAGAACAGTAAGTATAAGGTAAGCAAACAGACAGTTATGTGAAAAGAAAGACAGCGTTAGGGAGTAAACAAGAGATACTGTTACCTACAATCCACTGCTGATGATGTCACATATTACATCATTCATGACATGGTCAGTAACATCAACAGCAGTGGATTGTAGGTAACAGTATCCTTAGTTTACTCCCTATAGCTGTCTTTCTTTTAACATAACTGTCTGTTTCCTTCCCTTATAGTTACTGTTCTTTTTTTAAAAAATTTTTTTTGATCAGTCATAAACAGTGACATTAATAGAAACAGAGAGAGTGAACAAGAGTGAAGAACTATGGTCCTCCTCAGCCACCCTCAGAAAACCAAGGGGGTCAAGATACATCTACCGTGCCCCCTTCTACCCATTCTGAACATTATTTGCCCTCCATCTTGTATCTTGATTCGACCGAAACACAAAATGGTGGACTCCCATAACGCTGCTGGTTTGCGAACCGGGCAACTTCCCGGGAAGCGGTCCAAAAAAAAAGGTGGGAAAGTAATTCACAGACACTAAGAGTAATAGAGATGGAGTGAGTGAACAAGACTGAGGAACTATGAGAACAGAGGGACTGAGAAAAAGAGTGGAAGGAGTTGAGTAAGTAGGTAATAGAGAAAGGAATGAGGAAAGTAGCAAAGGCAGGAAACTGAGGATTAAAGAAGTGAAGCAGTGGATCTAATAGTAGGTGAATGTGATAGAAATGTAACGAAAAGAGTACAACTATTTACCTTGTAATTGCCGTTAAATTAATCACATTTTATTTTTATACTTTCAATCTGTGAAAGAGAGAACCAACATTTGAAAAATATTAAAACATGTATTTAAAAATTACAAAAGACAAGGGAAAATATTGAAGGACAAATAGTTTTTCAACAACTTTGACACTGACAGAAGCTTCTGCTTCTCCAGGTCCTCTACACAATCCTAAAGATATACATTTTAAACTAACAGTATCTTGATGCAGATGAAGTGAGGCCTATCTTAAAACATGGTGCATCTTTTGCATTGCTCTTGTTTCAGAAAAGTGTCGCTTCAGGATGCCAATAACATGTCTCCTATCCAGAGATTTGTTTGAGGTGAGGCCTACTCAGAGTTCAAGATGAGATTTACACTTGTTGAAGTGTACAGAGGAGATAATATCTGTGAAAGTCTACCAATGAAGTGAGTCATGTCCACTGCACTCTTCAACAAAGTAGAAACCTCCTATGTTTCCCTGGACAGACCTAAACTTGATCTGCACAATGTGATTCATAATGATAGGAAACACAGGTGATGTAATTGAAATATGTGCAATTTATTTTGCTCATTTCACAATCACATCACTTGTGTTTCCTTTGCTTAGGTATCTCATTGTGCAGATGTAGTCCAGCATATGAAAGAATACGTAGAAGTGCAGCACTGCATGCAATAAATTTAACACTTACAGAAAACTCACCTTCTCCATGCCTCCTACACAGTTCTACATATACATCATAAATGCAAACAGTACAGAATTAATTATACATGTTAAATGGTTTATTTTTGCTGTTCTCAGAATGTATCAAAATTCACTAAAAACAGTGACTTGAAGGTATTCATCATGTAACAGCGGGGAAAAAAAACACAATCAAAATGATTGTGTTTAAAAAACCCATACAACATCAGAAATTAAAATTCAGAACTCCTTAAAGTTAACTTACTTTCCATGACGTCCAAGGATGTCCTATGAACAGCTTACACTCTTTTGTGCTGTTGTTACTTTCAGCCCGCCACTTTCTGAAAGAAAACCTCCATCGTTTTTAAAAACACGTTACATGCAATAAATGACTTCTTGCTCTCTACCACTATTTTCCACAAGGCCAAATCTAGTCAGAGATATTTATAACTCTTGGATTTCTTGTAAGCCAATCCCATCATTTGGCATTTCCGCAACTTTCACAATTAAAATGTTGAAGATCATTTTCACAATCCTGGAATAGTAATATCTTCCCCTTCTTGCTCAGTCATGTTCTACATTTCCTATGACACTGATACTGCTTAATATGAAGCAGACTTACACTACCTCTATGAGTACTACAATTATTTAATTCTCTACATCACTTTTAATCACAAAGCAATGTAAAACAGTAGACAGCATTGCAGACTTACATTCCCTCTACTCCATGTTTTGATTGGCTGCTTCAATTAGCTTATGAAAAGAAACAGTTTTTCTGAACTCATTCAAAGTGCACATATATCTCCATGATGTCCAGTCCTATGATTAGAAGTTATGTCTCTGAACTACACTTATCCTCAAGGCCAAATTGTGTAGGAGCCATTAGAACTTCTTGAAATTCCACAGAGCACATCCCGAGATTATTTCCCTAAAATTTTGGTTTTAAAAACACCAGGTAAGAGTTTTTAAGGTCATACGGCAATTTTTTTTTGAAAACTAAAACAGAATCATTGCAGAATGACCAGCCATTTCTAGACTTTAAATAAGCTGTGTAATGTCCTGATGTTATTGAAGGGCCGTCATGATATATAATTGCTGTAGTTACAAAAGTCCTTCCTGATATTGACAACTGCGAAGCTACAATTTTTTTTATTAAAGTTGTCAATTTTGTTCCATCAGTCCTACATCGTTGGAACATTAAAATGACGTACTGGCCATATGTTCGTATAAATAATGTGGACATCATTTCAGATTTACATTGGCTACACTCCATGTTGTGATTAGCAGCTTTTACTAGCTTATTAAAGGAGACTGATTTACTGTCTGGCAAAGTTAAATATATAAATCTTCTGAGTCTACACTAGTAGTACTTGATACCATACAGTTCTCGCAGTCATGCTGCCATTGATAAGAAAGCCCAAACAGCTGATCTACATTTACACCTTCAGCATGTAATACATCAAGCATATACATTAAAAACTCCTGACAATCTTGCTGAATATTTTGAGAGAATTGTGTTTGGCCTGAACATCTATCTAACAGATTTCTAATTTCAGACACACTTTCTATGTTTCTTTTATCAGTGGTACATTTCTCTAACACAGAATTTAACAAACTGCAAAATCTTTGATCAGAATTGACCACAATCTCTTCTTTTACATTTTTTAGAGAAAACAAAACATTAATTACTACATTAGCATAGCAGTTGACACCAGAACTGTTTTCAAACTGAAAACCAACAACATCTTCAACAGAATCCTCTTTGTTTCTGCTTGTAATTTTAGGTTCATTCACTTTTTGTCTTTTTGCTACAACCTCCCCAGTATTGTTCTCATTTCTTCGTTTCCGGCCTACCAGACGTTTCTCAAACAAAGGAAACTGAGGCAAATGTGGCGCATACTCTCTTCTTAACCTATTGTATTCCTTAACACAATCTAGATCTGCACAAATGTTTCTGACATCACACTCAATCAAGTACAATCCCGATAAAGTTCTAACTCGTGACAATGCCACATATGCCATACCCTCCTTGAACACAGAACTGCCAATATTCACCAATGCACTGTCTACACTTAAACCTTGCGATTTATGGATTGTCACCGCATATGCCAAGCAAACAGGGAACTGCTTACGGCGAACATATAAGTCTTTTACAAGCAAAAATCTAGCAGAACAACGAGCAATTAGCTGTACTTCCTCAATGCCATCAAATTTAATTTTTAAAAATTCAATTCCATCTCTATTTCTGTATTTCACAAAATCAACAACATTACCCATTGATCCATTTACCAGACCTCTTTCAACATGTAAATTCCTTCTTAAAATTATACGGCAGTTCAAGCACACATTCAGAGTCTTTTCAAAACCTGCAGTTTTAGATATACTCTTCTCTAATGAATCCAATTTAGTTTTCAGATTCTCAGACAAAATAATTGTTGATCCCATATGCTCTACTCTATCAATAGCTTCCAGTTTCACAATCTCTTGCTTTTCTAAATGCAACATTTTGTTGTTAAATTTGGCACATTCTGCAAGAGTTGGCATCAAACATATTCCAGATTTCTTTTCAGTAATTTTCTGAAAAATATTCTCAGGCACAACATCTTGTTCTGGATATAAATTTGACAGTAATCGTGCATTTAAAACTTCTTTCCCATGCTCAGTCACTTTTCCAATTCTAACATCTTGTAGAATAGTCTTGTAAACTTCATCCTTCGCCTGACGCATATTTTCATGCAGTTCAGCATAATTGAAGTTTAACCATATATTGACGTTGCCAATGCTGCCTAGGCACTTCCTGGTATCTTCATGCGTGAGCATTTTGAACACAGGTTGCCCTTTCACTGGTGTCAGCTGCAGAAGATCTCCGAAAACAATGATGTGTTTGCCACCAAATAACACATCATACTCTGTTTTGAGAACTTCTTGCATCCTCAAATGCACAAAGGCAAGCATGACATTGGAAACCATGCTTACTTCGTCAATGATAAGAAGTTTCATTTTCCTCAAGATTCTTGAAACTTCAAAACAAGCATCTCCAGATAGCTTGTGATATTCTAATTTGTTGTCATGCTCCACTGGCAGCATCAGTAAACGATGTAAAGTAATCCCTTTAATATTATGTGCTGCCAGTCCAGTTGGAGCAGTGACAACACAAGACAGCGATGACTCTGTCCTTTCCTGCAAATAGCATGAAATTGCTTTAATGAGGAAACTTTTTCCAGTTCCCGCTTCTCCACTCACGTACAGTCGGACAGGCTTCAACGACGTACATGAGCACTCTTTCTTATCATGACTTAATCCATGATCAATTTGCATGGTAACTTCGTCATATATTTTCCTCTGCTCAACGTTGAGTTGCCTTTCCAACTCTTCTAAGTTAACCGCATCCTCTTGAGCATGTGCCATGGCTCTTTCCACTTCATTCATAGCAGTGGCAGCTTCATTTTCAATAAGAGGTCCTCCTAGTGGATCCTGACTCAATGAAGCAGAACTCTGACTGTCCTGAGAACTGTCTCTGGCAATCTCGGCTGCAATCGTTGCTTCCTGCTCAATTTCCGCATTCAACATTTCTACATATTTGGGAAAAGCAGGACATTCTATGGTCTCCTTGGCGGCATTGAAAGAGTCTTCGTAACAGAGGAAATCTCCAAGCAGTTCCTCTTCTGCACGCCAAGGCTTGAAAAGTTGCAAAAGTGCTAAATAGAAAAACTCCTTTTTTTCAGGAGATTCGCCACTCAATTTTCGATGGTTTATCAAGTGGCATTTTCTTTGCTTCACCAGACATCCCTCACTTCCTATTACAGCATACACTCCTTTCTCAGTATCTTCTTTGATGTTCCTCTTGAATATGTAATTTTGCAGAACCTCATACAGACAAACATTCTCTAGGTGACTGCTTCGATTTGGATAATATGTATCCAACATGTTTGTCTTCAAAATGTCGGTACTGTTTGGCTCCTTTTCCGCCAAATACTCAATTTCCCGCACAGGTTTGAGAACTCGATTACGCGTTGCAGCAAGACCAAGACTCGCCCAAACGATACTCCTGGACTTGGCATAGAGACTTGCTGAAGACAACCGGTCAGAACATTCGTACGCTCCGATTTCTCGATGCGACAACATCTTCAGACTGAAACTGTACAACTTCTTGCTGAGGCTCTTTTCATGGGAAATGTCCTCCCACATATCCTTCAATTCTGTCTTCTCTTTTTTGGTGATGTAAGACGTCACATACCGAGCCACAGCCATACAGTTATCAGCCACAAACTGTATATCCATGTTAGCATTCCACATGGACAAAATCACCGGGTTGTAGTCGTTGATGTACTTGGACTCTTCATTCCTCTTCAAATTGTATGTGTTTTTAGGTGATTTCTTCATCACATTATGTCGCAGCGAAGACATCAAACTGTTTACTCTTCCTTTAGAAATCACCGGTCGTGGAAAGCCGAAACGACATTTGGTGTAGAACTTGTCTTTGTTTCGGAATTTACGACGGCAGTACTTTCCACATCGATGGCTTTGGAAACGCAGAACTTTTTCTCTTAGGCTTTTCTTCTCCTTTGCGTTTGGAACAGCACACGTAGAATACTGTTGGATGAAACTCATCACTGAGTCTTCTGGATCCGTTCCAAATTTAGGTGCATCCTTGATCCACAGCAACATATGTATATGAGGAGCACCTCTTGCTTGGTACTCCTTTCTCCAGAAGAAATCCAACACCTCTCCAAGAGGTGGATTCTTCTTATTCATGATGAAAGACATTATAGCTTCAAATCTATGATTGAAGTACCTACATACATTGACTGGATCCAAAGAGCACAGTTCTCCGGGTGTCTTGAATTCGATGTTATCTACGTTAGCATTTGCCTCTCGTAGAAATTGAAGTAAGTCTTCCCAGCCATACTCGGCACAACTCAGAGTGAGGAACCATGTGGGAGTACCTAAGTTCCTCAGCATACATTTTAAATCACCATGACGACGGTACCAGTACTCATTAGTACCACGCTGACACGCCATGAGATTAATCAGGTGAGAATCCAAAATACTATCTTGGACATTCACTTTATCCATAAAATCACTTGCCGAGATGTTTTGCATGTGTATACCACTTTTCAAGATGTGGTTCACTGCATATGACAGTCCAGACAGATCGCTTTCAAACAGGAGATGAAACAAATAAGGAATGCATTGTTGAAACCTAGCATCTCCTGCATACAATCGCAAAGTCCGGTATTCAGAAGCAGGAATTTGATGAGGTCGCTCATCATATCTTCCTCCCTGACCTGTTGGAAAAAGCTGTGGGAAACACCGAGCTTCCAAACTTTCCTCCCAAACACTAATGGGACTCCCTTTGGCTTGTTTCATTTGAAACAACTCAATAGCATTCCCCATGACTTCCTTGGAATGCAAAGGATGAACACTATAATGTTCATATATTTCCTCACTAGTAGAGGGTTCTACTTTCTCAATTTGACCAGCACACAAATCGCTATCCTCTTCCTCACTTACTTCCTCTTCTGCAACATATACATTCTTATAGTATTTATTATTTTTTTTCAAATACAATGTTGCCTTTTTAACTTTCCTAACATCTACTAAATCTTGCCATATTTTCTTATTCTTTGTCGGAACCCCATTAACTAAGATAACCAGAGGTTCCTCTTCCACTTTTTCTACTCCAATTGTGTTAATGTTTTTCTTCAAATCTAGAGGCAAATAAACAACTCTTCCCTTTAATCCTCTCTGTAAATCTGATGGAGGCAATTTCCCTGTCTTTGGCTCCATTCTTACAATAGCCTGAAAGGGATGGATACTTTGAATCAAAATAGATTCATAAGTATTTAAGTCCTTCAATTCAGAAGGAATCTCAACCAATTCCAGATTATTATGAACTGCTCTAGCAGGCATCTGGTTTTGTTTTAATTTGTTACAACAATAAGTACACACACGTTGATCCAATCCCAAATCAAAACAATTTTCTACCATCAAGTATGTTGCAAAATCCTTCCATTCACTATTATTTTCCCTTTCACTTTTTGCATATAAATCCACTAACTTAGTCTGATTCTTATAATAAGTGCGTCTACAACACACACAAGTGAAATTAGGCCTCTCACTTGATTTCATGTCAAACGTCGCAATTTCCCTCTGGAAATTATCTGTACTGGAAACATGTACACTATCTTCCAAATGACCCTCTACTTCTTGCTCAATTTCAACATTCTCCTCTTTACTTCCAAAGTAACAAAACTCAATTTCTTCACATATATTCTTCACATCTATTTCAGAACCATGCAAAAGAGCAGCGCATAATTGTTTCAGCATAATTGCTGGACTCTTAGCATAATACAACATTCTAACTAATTTCCTCACTTTGTTATGATGCACTGCTAGCATCCTGAAATGATGAAAAACACTCTGGCATACTCTCCTGGAAAGACAAGCCAGTGAATGACCATGCAAACCTGTCACTTCTCTTACTCTGCAAGGATCTAATTCTTGCAACAACCTCATTTTCTGCTTCAAACTTTTTTTGTTAAATGACCGTACAAAATCACAAAGCAAATTGATGGAATCCTGTCGCACACTGCAAATACTACTACACTTCCAGGTGTACACAGGACCCTTAGCACGTCTTCCTAAAACCTCATTACCTAACAACTCTTCTGCCTCTGTTGTCACAAGTTTTTCTTTTTCAACTGGACAACCATCTTTCACTTCATAAGCACGACCACTGATGTCAACTGCATGCACCAAATCATTATCCTGGAAATAACTCTCTTCATTAAAAAATGCCTCACAGCTTGAACTATGCATCCATTCTCCAGAAAAAACTTCACAAAAATTACTACGATTAACTATTCTCTTCCATCTACTATTTCTTTTGAAATCAAAAATTGCCTTGTTTAGCTTCCTAATTCTATTGATTATCAAAATAAATAACTTACGTTTAATTTCAAATGCCTGATCAATAACTTTCTCAACTTTTTTTTTTCTCTTATAAAAAACTAGTTTCTGTTGACCTTTCTTAATATTTTTTAACAAATTGCCAATTATCCTGTTGCGGAACATTCGTTTACGAATCTCCCTAAACTGTTGTTTCCTTCTACTATCATGCACAGATTTATCTCTTGCTCTAGCAGTAACATTTTCCATTGTCCTTTTCTTTCCATTTGATTTACTTCTCGTGTTATGGACTGAAACATTTTCTGTAGTAATATTTTTTTTATTACAAATATTTCTTATGAAATATTTAGAGCTCTTACCCGGTGCTTTCTTCGTGGCTTGAGAAATCTTTTTGTTAGAGGACTGCTGCGTTTTTTTTTTCTCCTGCTGTCTTTGACGTTTTGCAGCCTTTATCTGTCTTTGTATTGTAGGCATATTGAAATCTTGAAATGATCTGCAGTTGAATCTGAGGAAAAATATAATAACAAATGTTAATAAACATTATTATCAAACAGTAAATCAGTAATAGTGATCAAAAACATAACACACTACTTACAATCAGATAGGAGAAAGCTGCGTCAAAACCCTGCGCCTGCTTGAAGCTGGCATAGGTCTTGACGCAGCATTGTGGAGATGGGGCACCCCTGAGCCTTGCTGGAGCTGCATCGCACTTGCGATACAACTCCAGCAATGCGCCACCTTTACGGCACAGATGCGTCACGCATCTGTGCCGTTTTTGCCCCATGCTGCGCCGCATTGTAAATGCAGCACAACATGGGTGGCGGAGCAGTGGCGCAGGATGACTGTCACATCCCTGGTGATGCGCCACTCATCATAAATCTATCCCTAAGCTTCTTATCTTGTTACAGATGAACTGCCATATGTATCATCAAAATATTTTACATTTTCTAAATAGCGAATTTTAAGGAATAAATAGCGATTCTTTACCATTCCTAATTTGCGATGAGCAAATTGCTAATTGCAAGTTACCCATTCATTTCCATGGCCTAGGAGGCTAATATGAATGAAGGTTTAATTTGCGATTAGCAATTTGCTCATCACAAAGTAGGAATTTTTCCAAGGGTGCAGGGGTGTCTCAAGAACACCTGCTGCACCCCTGAAAAACAAATTTGGGGGCATATGGCACACATACATGCCCTAAGGGCATGTGTTGGCGTCATATGGCACCTTTTGTTTTTTTGAAAAAAAGCTTTTTGAAAAGAATTCACAAATTACCACTAATTTACCACAATAGTTTCCAAATCCTTAATGTCATTTTTTACATAGTTTTTGTTTGATACATTGCATTTAAGTAGTCACAAAATTTACAAATGCTTCAGTGCAATCGCAAAATAAGGAATAGCAAATTGTGCTACTCCTTATTTTGCATCAAAGTTGTTTGATACATACCATTTGTCTAATTAACATTCGCAAAGGCCGAAATTCATAGAATTTTGATCTTTGCAACTGCTAATTAGCTTGATACATATGGCCCCAAGTGAGGCCTGTCTTGCGACATGGTGCATCTTTTGCATTACTGCTGATTGGGTTTTATGTGGTACGTTTTTTTTTTACACCATGACATATCTGCCTAAATGCATCAATTTTTAATGTTGTCACCTCATAGCAAATATTTTGCACCACCGCTGCATCATAAAAGTGACGCACAGTGGCAGAAAAAAGGCATACACCTATCATAAATCTATCCCTAGCATTTTAAATGATTAATCCAGGATGACAATAAAGTGTGTCCTATCCAGAGGTTTGTTTAAGGTGAGGCCTACTCAGGATTGCAGATTAAAGTTACGCTTGATGAAGAATACAGAGGAGATAATACATATAAAGGACTACCAATGAAGTAAGTAATGTGCACTTTATTGCACCAGTCATCATAAATGTATCCCTAAGCTTCTTATCTTGTTACAGATGAACCACCATATGTACCATCAAACTATTTTGCATTTCCTAAATAGCAAATTTTAAGGAATAAATAGCAATTCTTTACTATTCCTAATTTGCAATGAGCAAATTGCTAATTGCAAATTACCCATTAATTTCCATGGGCTAGGAGGCTCATAGGAATTAAGGTTGCAATTTGTGATTAGCAATTAGCTCATCACAAAATAGGATTTTTTTCAAGCGTGCAGGGGTATCTCAAGAACACCCTGCTGCACCCCTGAAAAAGAAATTTGAGAGCACATGGCACACCTACATGCCCTAATGGCATGTATGGGCGTCATATGGGACCTTTTTTTTTTTAAAAAAAAATGCTTTTTGAAAAGAATTCGCAAATTACCACAAACTAGAAGTTGGTGGTAGTTTCCAAATCCTTAATATCATTTTTTACATATTTTTTTTTGATACATTGCATTTAAGGAATCGCAAATTTTGAATTATTGACATTTTAAGTAATTTCCACATGTGCAGTGTTTTCAAAATATAATTTGAAAATCGTTTTTGGGGAAAAGTAATGGTTTGCAAATTTATGACAAGGACATAATGGTGTATGCTTCTCTATAAGGCATTTCAGTGTCTCTAATGTCATTTTTCCCATATTACATTATAAGACCTTTCCCCATGAAGCACATTCCTTGTAAATATGCTCCCACCTGTGCATTGCAAATTTAGATTTTGACTGTTTCAGTCACATAGCCATGTTGAAAGTGACCCAAAAAAATTGCAAACGTTTTAAAATAACACATTCATGTGTCTTAAGGACATTTTAAGTCATTTCCCCATGGACAATGTTTTCTAAGTGGCACAAAAGAGGTATACACCTATCATAAATCTGTCCCTAGCATTTTAAATGATTAATTCAGGATGACAATAGGATGTGGCCTATCCAGAGGTTTGTTTAAGGTGAGGCCTACTCAGGATTGCAGATTAAAGTTACGCTTGATGAAGAATACAGAGGAGATAATTCATGTAAAGGCCTACCAATGAAGTAAGTGATTTCTACTTCATTGCGCCAGTCATCATAAATGTATCCCTAAGCTTCTTATCTTGTTAGACATCAACCGCCATATGTATCATATAACTATTTTGCATTTCCAAAAAAGCGAATTTTAAGGAATAAATAGCGATTCTTTACCATTCCAAATTTGCGATGAGAAAATTGCTAATTGCAAATTACCCATTCATTTCCATGGGCTAGGAGGCTCATATAAATGAAGGTGCAATTTGCGATTAACAATTTGCTCATCACAAATTAGGAATTTATTCCAAAGGTGCAGGGGTGTCTCAAGAACACCCTGCTGCAACTCTAAAAAAGAAATTTGGGGGCATATGGCGCACATAAATTTTAACAACATTCCTTTACCTCAACAACGATTTTCAAATCATAACTTCAAAACACTACACATGGGAAAATTACTTAAATTGTCCTTAAGACACATAAAAGCGTTTTTTGATTGGCTTTCCTGCATGGTAGGGTCACTTTTAACATGGCTATGTAACACAAACATTCAAAATCAAAATTTTCCATGCACAGGTGGGAGCATATTTACAAGCAATTTGCGCCACAGAGAAAGGTCTTACATTAAAATGGGAAAAATAACATCAGGGACAGTCAATTGCCTTATAAAGAACCATACACCATTATGTCCTTCTCATGAATTTAAAAACAATTCCTTTTTCCCAAAAACGATTTTCAAATCATAATTTCAAAACACTGCACATGAGAAAATGACTTAAAATGTCATTGAAACACATGAAAGCGTTTTTTGATTGGCTTTCCTGCATGGTTGGGTCACTTTTAACATGGCTATGTAACACAAACATTCAAAATTAAAATTTTCCATGCACATGTGAGAGCATATTTACACACAATTTGCGCCACAGAGAAAGGTCTTACACTAAAATGAGAAAAATAACATCAGGGACAGTCAATTGCCTTATAAAGAACCATACACCATTATGTCCTTGTCATGATTTTATAAACAATTCCTTTTCCCCAAAAACGATTTTCAAATCATAATTTCTAAACACTGCACATGGGCAAAATGTCATTAAAACACATGAAAGCGTTTTTTGATTGCCTTCCCAGCATGGTTGGGTCACTTTTAACATGGCTATTTAACACAAACATTCAAAATCTAAATTTTCCATGCACATGTGAGAGCATATTTACAAGCAATTTGCGCCACAGAGAAAGGTCTTACACTAAAATGAGAAAAATAACATCAGGGACAGTCAATTGCCTTATAAAGAACCATACACCATTATATCCTTGTCATGAATTTAAAAACAATTCCTTTTCCACAAAAACGATTTTCAAATCATAATTTCTAAACACTGCACATGAGAAAATGACTTAAAATGTCATTAAAACACATGAAATCATTTTTTGATTGGCTTTCCAGCATGGTTGGGTCACTTTTAACATGGCTATGTAACACAAACATTCAAAATCAAAATTTTCCATGCACATGTGAGAGCATATTTACAAGCAATTTGCGCCACATAAATCATAATTTTCTCCTTAAAGCACACTATTCTCTATCTAAAATAAAGAAATATTTTCTCACCTTAGCAAATACTTTGAGTTTGAAAACAGTCTAAGAAACACACCAATTTGTCTTCAGCAGAGCAAAAGGTATGCACTCCAGAGTCTGCAGCTATCAAAAGCACAGAAATGCTGTAATTCTTCACACATATTTCTCATGTCACCCAATCAAAACTCTTCCCTCACTTTTTTTCAAATGAAAACCCTTCCCCCTCTGCCCTTTCTGCCTATTTTCCATAGCAACCACCTCTTGGAGAAACTCTGGTGTTTGCAAGTTCACACAACAATGTTGCAATTGAACTCTGAACTCTCAGTGCACCTGCATATCCAGTGCTTTCTTTCATTTAATGATTTTTTATTGACCACTCAAAATACATCTCTCAAACAACACATCTGTACACCCTAACTTTCTGTTTTCATCAATCAAAATCCACCAATCACTGTTACTGCTTCATGAACACAGAAACTCCACAGTTTTTTTCATTTCAAACTCTCATTTTTTCAACTGCCATTTCATTGCCACACTTCATCTGACTGCAGGAGAACCTTCTCTCACCATGTTTTCTGTCTGGATTGTTGGTCATAGTTATATTCACTGGGCTCAAAGGTACGTTGAAAGCAGGAATTTACCTAACCTCAATTTACAAGATGTGGAAATTAAGTGGTTTGGCCACAGAGGATTAAAATGTCACCAATTGATACCATTGGTGAAAACCTTTATGCATTTGCCAAAACCTGACCTGTTAATTGTGCACTGTGGAGGTAATGACTTGGGCACTTTGACTGGTGTAGGTCTGGAAATGCTTTTAAAGGACACCTTTGAGCAATTAATGGCACTTTTTCCTCAGACTGCCTTGGTATATTCAAATATATGCCAAAGACAGAAATGGAGGTGGTCAAACCAATTTTGTCCACAAATTGAGAAGTCGAGGAAGCATGTAAACAAATCTGTTTCAGCTTACATGAGAGACCATGGAATGGGCTCCCTGTACAACAATAACTTGCGTTACTACATGCAAGATATCTACAGAGGAGATGGAGTTCACTTCTCAGATGAGGGCAACAGAATTTTCACTCTGAATTTAAAAATGTGCATTGGTACCTACTTATAAGTACCTAAATGTACCATAAACCCAAAAGCTCTTCTCAGAGCTACCCTACATCTAATCACTCACAATTATTATTTTACTCTAACTTTTTTCACTAATTTTCAACAAAGTACACTCCCTGGGGCGCTACCCGGTACGCGTACCGGGAGCTAACCTCGCGAAATTTTTAAAAAAAATGTTTTTTTTTCGCACATATAAACCTCCTCAGCCACCCTCAGAAAACCTAGGGGGTCAAGATAACTCTACCGTGCCCCCTTCTACCCATTCCGAACATTAATTGCCCTCCATCTTGTATCTTAATTCGACCGAAACACAAAATGGTGGACTCCCGGAACGCTTAAGGTCCGCGAACCGGGGCGCTCAACGGTTCGCGTACCGGGTCGCTCCCTGGGAAGCGCACCATCAAAAAAGGTGGGAAAGTAGTTCACACAAAAGCCACTTGAGACAATTTCACCAAATATAGATTAGCTCATACTACATACCAATCCCTACCATTTTCACAAATTTGATTGGAATTCCATTTAGCCATTTAGCCTGTAGACCTCTCTAAATACCGTGAGGTAAATTACTTCACAAAACACATCTGAAGTGTTGGAATTGACAACCAATTAAAATGTTACTTTCATTTTCTACTTTTTTTACCTGACATTTGATTGGTTATGTACCCGAATATATATAAAGGAAGAGAAGGAAACACAGCCATTTTGACTACTACTTCCTGGTGTACATTTCAATAGGATTTTCATTAATAACTTCAACTTCTTTTTAAAGGTAAGTTGTTATTTTTAAAACTGAAGTATATTGTGCACTTTAAGTTAATATGGCAAACTTTTTCTGTTAGTTATATACTATCCCTCTGTAGTACTTATAAATTTAGATACACTTTTTTATATTCCTACTTCCACTCTGATACTATACACTGCCCAAAGATAAATTCACTGTTAAAAACTGCCTATCTAAAATTAATCCCAACAGTGCCCTACCTCTACTAATATATATTTTTTTTATGCAAATTTCAGGGAAAATGGAAAGTGAACAAAAAATTTCAATTGAAATTGTCCTTCCAGAGTCCAACACAGAAATCATTGATCCAAATGAGATTGAATTTATGGATGAAACTTGGGACCAAGAACTACGGCAATGTGTACAAGCAGTAGATAACCTCCTTGCAAATGAGGACATTTTACAACCTCAGAGACTACAATGTATATTCCATGATAATTATGAAATTTCTGACAATGAAATGTTAGAAAGTTTAATAAATTATGAAACACAATAAAAAATGCTTAAAAAAAAAAAATAAAAATAAATAATCAACAAAACCAACAATCAATTAACATACAGCATTTGAAAAGTCTATCATTCATTTTTCATTGTAGTACGCTCCCCAGAACGCTTCCCGGTTCGCGTACCGGGCGCTAACCACGAAAAAAAACAAAAAAAAAAATTTTTTTTTTTTTGCCCCGCGGGACCTCTTTAAAACCTCCACATTAAACCTAGGGGGTCAGCGAGGATCTACTATGCCCCCTTATAGTTATTTCCCCCTTTGTTTTGGCCTCCTCTTGTCTCTCGATCCTACCGAGAGACAAGATGGCGGCCGCTCCGGACTGTTTAGAATGTTGACAGACACCGGAGAGCCAATCAGCTTCGCTACGCGAAGTTCCGTTACGCGAAAAGTACGCGAACCGGGGCGCTGCCTGGTCCGCGCTTACAGATATATATCTTTTTTTGAACGTTAATTTCTCAAAATCCACTGCAGCACATATATTGAGACCTACAAAAGGCACATCGGGCTACCAGTCCCTACAATTTTGCCAAGTTTCGTGCAAATCCATTCAGCCGTTCGGGCTAAAAGTGAGGCTAACCGCCCTATGGAAAACTCAATGTTAAAAACACGTTTTGGGACCCCCCTTTTTTCTCGGCCCCCCCTGGACCAACTCCCCCAAATTTCCAGGGGCTGCTCAGGAACAAAATGTTCCATTTTCCTGAAAATTTCAGCCAATTCCGTCCACAAACGCCAAAGTTATTAGACATAGAATTTTCAAAAATCCCATAGGGAAAAAATCCTAACTATATATACCTACTGGCGACCGCCAGTAGGTAATATATATATATATATATATATATATATATATATATATATATATATATATATATATTACCTACTGGCGGTCGCCAGTAGGTATATATAGTTAGGACCTAGTTACCATAGGAAATTCCGAACATTCTATTGGGAATAACTTTGGCGCCGATTGAGGGATCTGCCTGTAATTTTCCTTAAATTTGCCTCGCTCCGCTCCGCTCCTTCCCTGAAAGTGTCGGGGGGATTCGTCATGCGGGGGCGAGAAAAAAGGCGGGTCCCAAAAGGTGTTTTCCCCATGTTAATTTCCATAGGGACATTCTGACAAGGCTACAGCTCGAACGGCTGAACGGAATTACACCAGATTTGGCAAAATGGTAGGGACTGGTATGCAGCAGTGCCTTTTGTATGTTTGGTGTAAATCCCTCCAGTTGTTCTTGAGAAAATTGAAGTTGAAATTTTTCAATTGGCATTTTCTATGGGACCTTTAGACACGGCTACAGCTCGAACGGCTGAACGGAATTACACCAAACTTGACAAAATGGTAGGGACAGGTATGCAGTAGTGCCTTTTCTATATTTGGTGAAAATCCCTCCAGTAGTTGTTGAGAATTTGAATTTGAGCAAATTATATATCTATATGCGCTCAACATTCTATTGGGAATAACGTTGGCGCAGATTGAGGAATCAGTGTGTAGTTCTCCAGAATTTTGGCCAGCTCCGCTCCGCTCCTTCCCTGAAAGTTTCGGGGGGATTTGCGGGGGCCGAAAGAGGGGTCCCAAAACGTGTTTTCCTCATGTTAATTTCCATAGGGACCTTTAGACACGGCTACAGCTCGAACGGATGAATGGAATTACACCAAACTTGGCAAAATGGTAGGGCCTGGTATGCAAATGTGCCTTTGCTATGTTTGGTGAAAATCCCTCCATTAGTTCTTGAGAAAATTGAATTTGACATTTTTCAAATGGCATTTTCTATGGGACCTTTAGACACGGCTACAGCCCGAACGGCTGAACGGAATTACACCAAACTTGGCAAAATGGTAGGGACAGGTATGCAGTAGTGCCTTTCCTATATTTGGTGAAAATCCCTCCAGTAGTTGTTGAGAAAATTGAATTTGAGCAAATTATATATCTATATGCGCTCACCGCACGCGCACCGTACGCGTACGTGCGCGTACCCTTACGTGCGCGAACGAGTTTCTTATTGGCTGGCAGTCGACTGTCAACATTCCAAACTGTCCAAACCAGGAAGTGTTGGCCACCATTTTGTTTTTCAGGAGAACTGAGGCACAAGAGAGCCCAAAACAAGAGTGGAAAACACGAAAAGGGGGCAGGGTAGAGACCCCCCCAACCCTCTAGCCCTTCTCAGGGGGTCCCAAAAGGACCCCCAAGTGCAAAAAAAAATAAAAATAAAAAAAATCGCGGGGTACGCGCACCGTACGCACACGGTACATGTACTGTGCGCGTACCTCACGATTTAAAAAAATATATAATAATTTTTTGCACTTGGTGGTCCTTCTGGGACCCCCTGAGAAGGGCTAGGTTGGTCAGGGAGTCTCAACCCTGCCCCCTTTTTGCGTTTTCCACTCTTGTTTTGTGCTCTCTTGTGCCTCACTTCTCCTGAGAAACAAGATGGCTGCTCAGGTGGTTCCAGAAGGATAATAACATATATAAACGTTATCCGCTAATAGAATTAGCATTTACAAAACCTTTGAAATGTATTGAAAAAAAAATATAGGTTTCACGCCTGATATAGTTAGGAATTAGCATTTAAAAAACCTTGTAAATTCACTGAAAAACCATAGGTTTCAGGCCTTATATAGTTAGGAATTAGCATTTAAAAAACCTTGCAAATTCACTTAAAAAACCCTAGGTTTCAGGCCTTATATAGTTAGGAATTAGCATTTTAAAAACCTTGCAAATTCACTTAAAAAAACCATAGGTTTCAGGCCTTATATAGTTAGGAATTAGCATTTAAAAAAACATTGAAATTGCTCCTATATAGTTAGTTGTACTAACTATATTTCGCGCACCCGCAATCCACTGCTGATGATGTCACATATTACATCATTCATGACATTGTCAGTGACATCACTGATGACATCTCAAATGACATCACTGATGACATCACTGATGACATCTCATTTGACATCACTGATCACATCACTGATGATATCATTCATGTGATAATACAATGCACCTCCTCACACTCTAATATAACCTTTGATACACCCAGTGTTAAATACAGACTACCATTCTTGAAACCATTGACACACCAATACCAGTTACTACATACACACTCACTGATTCCTAGGTCTACACACACATTCACTCATTCACCCATAGAATCACTCATACATACAGTCACTCCTCAATACAACACTATCATATGCACTCATACACCTATACAAACACTCACACACTGCCACTCGTCCATGGAGTTACTCACACACCTAGTCAGTCATGCAAAGAATCAATCACACTTCCATTTCCTCAACTATACAGTTATACACACAACACCTTACTTATTCAAACATATACTAAGACATACTTACTCTCTTATACAATCACTGATACAAGTACACAATGATCCATACAGCCACTTGCACATTCACTGGCTCTCATGTATAGTCATTTATATATGCCAACTCTCACATGCACTGTGTTTTACATGTGTACTTACTTGGACATGTAGCACTGAGATATCCCTTCACTCACCAACACACCCATGCACACAGTCAACCGCCCCTATAGCTGTTTCCACATGCACTCTTGAACTCATACACCTAGTGAATCAACTGCTCACACATCTATGCACAGTCACACACCTCCCAGCCACCCACACACACACTCAGTCTCCCATTCAAATACTTGGGCAACCAATCAATAACCCATATAGCCACTCATATAGCTACTGATCAACACATGCATCAGCTTACACAACAACAGACATACTGATGCACACATTCAGACAGTTTAGTCACTAACCTATGCATTTAGTAAGACACATTTAATCACTCACTCATACAGTCAGTCACGCACCTACTAAAACCTTCTTCCAGACACTTATACATCCACTCATTCTTCAATATGTAAAACATATTTAAACTTTACAGAAACACACAGTCACTGGATGATGTCATCAGTGATGTCATCAGTGATGTCAAATGAGATGTCATCAGTGATGTCATCAGTGATGTCATTTGAGATGTCATCAGTGATGTCATCAGTGATGTCACTTACCATGTCATGAATGATGTAATATGTGACATCATCAGCAGTGGATTGCGGGTGCGCGAAATATAGTTAGTACAACTAACTATATAGGAGCAATTTCAATGGTTTTTTAAATGCTAATTCCTAACTATATAAGGCCTGAAACCTATGTTTTTTTAAAATGAATATATATATATATATATATCCATACCAACTCCTCCAAAGAAAGAGCGAAGGCCACACCTGGGGACATTGTTGGAGGCATTTATTATCCACAGATCACAGGCGAATGCATTTCGGCAATTCTTTTGCCTTCCTCAGCGCCACAAGCGATTGGGAACCCTCCATCATGCGCTGAAAGGCTGTTCTGCTGCTTTCTGTAGCCCAGTGGCTCAGGCTCCACCCTCGATGTAATTCTCCCCACCTGTTAACAATCCGGGTGTAGTCCAGAACTGCAGGTACCAGCATGCAAAGCCTTGCATCCAGGAAAAAGGTGGAGTGGAATTCCGACACAGTGGTCGGATAGCGAAGCAGGATTGCGCCGATGGTGTCCAATCTGCCTTGTAGTGGAAAATTAAAAGTCTCCTTATGCCCCAGAACCGCTTCAGCCACAATGCTCAAGTCCAATACTTCGCGGGGGCAATCATGACCGTGCACGTAGCCCACTGCCAGGACAATGTCCTCACAACCGCTCTTTCTCTCTTTGTGCACCGAGGCGGGCCCAGACGAATTCCAATACCTTGGAGGTTTCACCATGCCGAAGCGTTGTCAAAGAATGTCCGGGCCACTTTGGTGAAGCGGGGGCCTTCGTAATGCGCCTCTGACACGCGCATATAATATCCATACCAACTCCTCCAAAGAAAGAGCGAAGGCCACACCTGGGGACATTGTTGGAGGCATTTATTATCCACAGATCACAGGCGAATGCATTTCGGCAATTCTTTTGCCTTCCTCAGCGCCACAAGCGATTGGGAACCCTCCATCATGCGCTGAAAGGCTGTTCTGCTGCTTTCTGTAGCCCAGTGGCTCAGGCTCCACCCTCGATGTAATTCTCCCCACCTGTTAACAATCCGGGTGTAGTCCAGAACTGCAGGTACCAGCATGCAAAGCCTTGCATCCAGGAAAAAGGTGGAGTGGAATTCCGACACAGTGGTCGGATAGCGAAGCAGGATTGCGCCGATGGTGTCCAATCTGCCTTGTAGTGGAAAATTAAAAGTCTCCTTATGCCCCAGAACCGCTTCAGCCACAATGCTCAAGTCCAATACTTCGCGGGGGCAATCATGACCGTGCACGTAGCCCACTGCCAGGACAATGTCCTCACAACCGCTCTTTCTCTCTTTGTGCACCGAGGCGGGCCCAGACGAATTCCAATACCTTGGAGGTTTCACCATGCCGAAGCGTTGTCAAAGAATGTCCGGGCCACTTTGGTGAAGCGGGGGCCTTCGTAATGCGCCTCTGACACGCGCATATAATATCCATACCAACTCCTCCAAAGAAAGAGCGAAGGCCACACCTGGGGACATTGTTGGAGGCATTTATTATCCACAGATCACAGGCGAATGCATTTCGGCAATTCTTTTGCCTTCCTCAGCGCCACAAGCGATTGGGAACCCTCCATCATGCGCTGAAAGGCTGTTCTGCTGCTTTCTGTAGCCCAGTGGCTCAGGCTCCACCCTCGATGTAATTCTCCCCACCTGTTAACAATCCGGGTGTAGTCCAGAACTGCAGGTACCAGCATGCAAAGCCTTGCATCCAGGAAAAAGGTGGAGTGGAATTCCGACACAGTGGTCGGATAGCGAAGCAGGATTGCGCCGATGGTGTCCAATCTGCCTTGTAGTGGAAAATTAAAAGTCTCCTTATGCCCCAGAACCGCTTCAGCCACAATGCTCAAGTCCATATATATATATATACATCGATTTCTATCTATCTATCTATTACACACACTCACACACAATATGTGTGTGTGTGTGCGTGCGTTAAAATTCCCAAAAAAGTGTCTCAGTGAGTCATGATCCTCACTGAGACCGAAATGGTGCCCGAAAGATAGCCAGCATTTTGTGGTAACTGCTGATGAAAGTTGGTGGCACTACTTACAAAAGCTCTGTGAACTAATCTTTAGTAATTGTGTCATGAAAGTCATCTGTCTGTATGACTGAAACTCCTCTCAACAAATTGTTTTGTTGGTATATTTTTAGAAGGGATTATACATCATAAACTGAGTTTACCATGGGACCGAAGCATCGTAGTTTTCGCACGTGAAAACTTGTAGTGCAAGAGCTGCATCACATAACAGTATAAGTGTGAGGTCTCTAGGAGAAAAGCTAGATTTTGAAATTCTCTCTAGAATTTCGTCTGTTACAAATGGTATAAATATTGTACAGAAGTCTGAGAAGTGAGTCCAAAGGCAAAATGACCCTCTCAAGAATAAACTCCCTCAACGGCATGGGCAGATTGTTCAGTATGAATTTACATAATCACACTTTTTTGATATTTGGTGTTCACCAACTTCCGGAACATCTTTCTGATGGAGGCGTAGAAGTATGTGATAATTGCAACCTGATGGAAGTTTACAAAAACACAAGAGTGGGGTGTTTAGAGCAGCTTCTGACTCATGCTAGTTACTGAATGCAAAGTGTCATTGGTAAAGTTAAAAATATATTCAGCTGCTGTGGTGTTTATGGGATACAGTAAGAAAAACGAATAATTGTTTTTGTTTTTTTTCCAAATATATAACATACAAACAAGGTGCACAGAGATGGACTTGTATAGCTAACAAGTGGCCCGGTGTCTAACTGTACTTTGAATTATGGAACTTGTAGATTCACTTTACCGTTTATAAGATTTGTCATATCAAGTGTAGCATGAGAAGTGGCTTGCTGAGTCATGGCTGTTAGAAATGCGGGTCTCTAGTTGGCAGAAGTTGGTACCTTTGACCAAGTAGGGCCCTTGCTTCTAGTCAGGGTAAGGGGGCTACACTCCTAAAATAACCCCTGCTCACCCCCTTGGTAGCTTGGCACGAGCAGGGAGGCTTATTTCAGAGGCAGTGTGTAAAGCTTTTGTGAACACATACAGTAATACAGTGGAAACACTACAAATGGACACCAAACCAGTTTAGAAAAATAAGTAATCTTTATCTAGATTTAACACAAAACCAAACAAAAATCCACAATACAGTATTCAAAAATATGACTTTCAAATGGTATAAATAGCTTAGTTCAATGCAGATGGTAAATGCGGCACTTTACTCTCAAAGTACCTTTGATGCATACCGCAATATAAACAAAAGGGGCGCAGGGAAGGCGATGCGGCAGTTCCTTGCTTTGGGGAGGCGATGCGTCTGTTCCTTAACGGAGAGGAGGGGATGCGTCTGTTTCTTGCTGTGTCCCTGTTATGATGCGACAAGATGGTGCCTTGATGGAATACAACAATCCGATGCAATGCAACAAGATGGCATCTTTGATGCGATGCAACAACTTGGATGCGATGGATGCACCCCCGACGGCCTTGTGGCGAAATCTGTGTTTTTTTGAGCCGTGACAGGCTCTGCGACGCTCTTCTCCGGTGATGCAACAGCAATCTCTGCGGCGGTGACACGCTTCTCCGGCTATGTGATGCGCTTCCTCGTGATGCGATGGCAAACAGCTGCGGCGGTGACACTCTTCTTCCTCGTTGCATCGCGCTTCCAGCTCCCAGCAACACGCAGTCTCTAGAGTTACTACAACAACAGCAGGCACCTCTCTGCAGGTAGAATTCCCAGCAAGGAAATTCAGGGGAGCTGGCGGTAAAGTCTTTGTGTCTCCGAGACTTCAGAACAGGAGACAAGCTCAGCTCAAACCCTTGGAGATCTTCCTCAAGATGATAAAGTACACACAAAGTTCCTTTTTCTCCTTTCCTCGGCAATAAGTACCCACTGCAGGCCAACCTCAAATAGTAACCAGTGAAGGGGCAGTCTCCTCCTTCAGCTTCCTTGGTTTCTCTCCTTGGCAAAGGTGCGTCTTGATTCCCAGAAGTAATCTAAAGTTCTGGGGTCTGTGCCCCTCTTTTTATACACACAATTTCTTTGTTCTCTGAAGGTAGAGAGTGTCTGTACCCAGCCCAAACAGGTTCTGTCCTCCCTGGTGCAGCTTCCTGGCAGGGGGTGGAGACAGCATTGTTGAAAGCAGACCTGGTGCAGGTAGCTGAAAGGAAATTTCCTCCCCCTACTCTCTATTCAATGTAGGCTCAGGCAAGTGAAAGGAAATCTCCTCCGCTACTCTCTATTCAACCCAGGTCCTATGCAGCCCAGCCCTGACTCATTAGACTGCAGGAGCCACAGCCCTCTCCGGTCCCCTGTCACTCACAAACCAGACATGTAATACACAAACCTAGCAGAGGCATACTGGATGGTTAGGCAAGAAAATACCTACTTTCTAAAACTGGTCTTTTCAAACACAGAATGAAAAAATCACCCACACTAAAAGATGTATTTTAGCATTCTGAGTTCAGGCATACTAAACTAATTTTTCTACCTTGTTCCCTGGGTCTGTTAGGATTATAAGATGTTACAATCAAACTGCTCATGCTTGCCTATGGGAACAGCTAGCCCTTCAATAGTGAAAAACAAAATTGGCTGTAATTCACTATCAGGACATGCCACACACACCAGGGCAAGTCCTACATTTCATATACAATGCACCCTGCCCATGGGTGAACCTTCGGGGTGACTAACATGTAGAAAAGGGAAGGTTTAGGGACTAAGGTGGGTGCACTTGCCAAGTCGACATGGCAGGCCCAGACTGCACACAGGCTCTGCAATGGCAGGCCTGAGCCATATTTTACAAGCTGCTTCTGTGGGTGGCACAATCAGTACTGCAAGCCCACCAGCAGCATTTGATTTAAGGGCCCTGGGCACTCATGGTGCACTGTACTAGGGTCTGACACGTAAATCAAAAAAGCCAATCATGGAGTCACTAATCCATTACAGCAATTTACAACAGGGACCACTTGCAATTTGGCACTGAACAGCAGTGGCAAAGTGCCCAAAGTATCCAGACCAGCAAAACATAGCAAAAACAGAGGAGGATATAGCAAAAAAATGGAAGGGAGACCCACGCCAATGGTGCCAGGTCTAACAATGGCCCTCTCAAAATTTAGGCTACTTGCACTGTCATTTATGTCACCCTTTGATCTTGGGTGCCTGTGCCGGTTGTCAATTACCGAGGATGTGTCCTTTATGTGTGAGATACTCTTTGCTGAATCTTTCACCATTGCTTGCCACCATTACTATGTGTTTATCTTCCAGTCACTATGAGCATCTTAACAGCAGAAGAAACCATTCTAGGAGCCTTTTTAGGTCTAGCATGACAGCGCAGCTCTTTACCTGTGCTTTTTGTCAGTAAAATAGTATTGTAATGCATACCAGTGAGCTTCAGAGGAGTAAAAATGTCTCACCTCTTGCATTTGGTTGTCTAGTGTATCCTTCAACCTCTTATGAAGTGCCTTCAATGCAATACATGGAGGACTATTTTATATCCTAAAAATACAAACTTCCAATCACACTTCTTCTCACATCGTATCCATTATTTCATCCATGCCTTCAAAACTGAAATCAGTACATATTTTAGTTTTTCTGTAACTGCAGCAGGAATTCTTTATTATCGATTTTGTCAGGCTAAAAGGTAAACTGGACCATAACATGGGTTTCAGTTTACTTTCTTCCTTACATATGACCGTCTCCTCGATCACCCCTCGCTTATAACCTCCCCCAAATAACACCGATCAACCTCAATACACAGTCAAAGACTCCCAACTACCTCCCTATACCGACATGCACAACACGCGGATGCCATAACATGACCCCCCACACCCGCGCCCACGGCCCAACTCAAAGCCTTCATGGACTGCACAATAACAACTAGACGGCAACACAACATCATCAGGCCATCCCCCCTCTGGAGAAACCCGCCCAGACCCCACCCACCCCCGCCCCGGAAGAGACGGGGCAGCGTCTCTCCCTGCTTGAAAGCAAGTTAGCTACTATAATACAGGGCTTTAACAAAATCCTAACCAACCACACCACATTCCGTAAGCCTTACCAAAATCCCCACTGTACTCCCACCATCTCCAACCCCACACACCAAAGGCCCCACAAGGTTCCCCGACCCAGTTGGATCTCAACTCCCCCTCTTAAGTCAGACACTGAGACCCAAAAAAACTAGAGAGGCTATGTCCTCGAATGAAGCGGCAGAGCTTGCTTCCTCAGATGACATCCCCTCTACTCCCATCCCTCAATTTTGAGATTCAAGTGATCACTGGATTCAGAAGAGACCACTCCCCTCCAAAACCCTCTAGACCCCAGCCTCCCTCGCCAACATCCCTATGGCTCCCTAAGAAAGTAACCAAAAAAAGAGGCACCCGCTACCAACTGTATGTTCATAAACTGCAGATCAGCCACCAAACATGCCACAGAGCTAGCAGAATCCATTCTCACCCATGACATAGACATTGCCTTCATCACCGAGACTTGGCTAAATGACTGCTCCCCACCAATCATGGATACTCTTGTGGTCCCAGGCATTGCAATCATCAACAAAGACCGAAAAGACCAAAGAGGCGGGGGTATAGCAATCATTCATAACAACAACATGTCCTTGACCAAAATTGACACCTTTACCTATAACTCCTTTAAATGCCTAACCGTCAACATTAATCCAAGTGACAACGTTACACTACATTTCCTTCTCCTATACCAGACATCTTCAATCTGTGGGGTGCGACCCCCAGGGGGGGTCCTGGGAAGGTCAAGGGAATCCTGGGAAGGGGGTCGCGCATTCCCCAGCCTTACTTTGCCTGGATCCTAAAACATTTGCTTTGGTTTTGGAAAAGGAGAGCGGTCCTGGGACAGCTAATTTTGATTGTTTAAAATGCTTCCGCTGAATCTCCTGTTCCATAAAAAGCTTTTGTGTCAGGCTGCCTGGCCGCCTGAAAGAAATGCAAATGTGCCCCATTAGTTAATCGGAAACTGTAAAGGGTGCTTGGGACCGGTGAATCACTCCAACCTTTGTGATGACAAGGAGTTGTTTTTTGAGTGGTACTGCAAAGAGTTAACAACTGGGCTGTGAAGTGCTATTAATCATAACTGTACTTACACAGCCCTTAGTACCCATAAGGAGGTGTTGAAGGGACAGTTATTTAAAAAAGAAATTGCATTACATAAGCCCTGGTATTCCTAAAATCTAAATTTTGGAAGAACCATTTTATTGTAAAACTATTTATACAGTTTGTATCAGTCTATATTTTACTGTGTGCAATGCAATGCAAGTATAAAATATTTACTTACATACTCACAGTGCTTTCTGTCACAGGCTGTGACCACATAGCACTAAAAATACACTATTCTCCACTGCACCAACCAAGATTTAATTTTGTGTCTCTCTGGTTACACACAGATCTATGCAGTGCATTGACTAATAGAGGTTTCATAATGTACTACAGTGCATTTCCCACTGAGTAACAACTTTTTACATTTATTTTTTACTTACACCGCCCATTATTTTATATGTAGGTACCTGATGGTGAAAGACCTAAAAAACATACAGAATATTTTGGGGCTTATTTATGAGAGGCTTGTGCCACCAGAGCACCAGTTTTTATTTTACGCTCAGGCGGAGCAAGTGTCTCAACCATACCTATGAGGCAGTGCAAAGTCACCCTGCATGGCTTTGCATGGCCTCATAGATATGGAATAAGACCAAGCAGGGCAAGTTGCTGCCTTGCCTAACTCTGCATGAAGGAGGTGTTCCATGTGCGCTGCGTGGGTGTTCCCATGCAACACCCATGGATTTTGATACTGCACCATATTCACAAAATCACTTAAACCTGGGGCAGCACCAAAAACATACGTCTCCCCAGTGAAAACATTTCTCTTCATTTTTTCCTCTTTCTATGTGTGCTGCATTTTGCATCTCACATAAAAAGAGGAAAACTTCTCTCTGGACTATTTTTGTGAAAGGAAGGTGCCCTTCCTGCACAAAAATAATCTGACTATGTTGGCGCTGGTCAGCAATTTGTGTGCCAATGCAAGGGGAAAGGACAGGAATGCACCATATTTCATAAATATGGGGCATTCCTGCCCTACCACATTGGTGAAGGGCAGCGCAGCAAGAAGACTTGCAGCGCTGCCAGACCCCAAATGCTCATAAATTAGGCCCTTTGTTTTAGCTACACATTTGACCAGTGCCCCCACGCTCACTGACCTTTGGTTTGCCAAACACTGTTTAATATTTTTCCCCACTGTAAACATTAATTTGTGTGGGAATTAGGGGCCTTTACAGCTGTTGACCGTTAGGAGTACCAGGTTCTAGAAATTCTTGTCAGGAGGGGGTTCTTACTCCTAAAAAGGTTTGACAAATAGGTCTCAACGTCAAAACGTTTGAAGATCTCTGTCCTATACCATCCCCCAGGCAGCACCACCATATTGACTGAACACCTGTCCTGCCTGCTTGCTCACTCCAAGACAATTGATGCTCTCAAGGGTAATCTCACCCTGGCTCACTCTTTAAAATCACTAGGAATCACCCTAGACCCAAAACTGAACATGGCCAAACACATTAAGATCTCCGCAAAGAGTGCCTTCCTCAATCTAAAGCTACTCAACAAAAGAAAACCCTTCATCCCACCCAAGGACCTCAAGCAAGCCACCCAAACACGGGTGCTATCTAGACTCGACTATGGGAATGCAGTCCTTACCGGTAGAGCAAAATCGCACCTAGCTCCCCTCAAAACAACTCTCAATACAGCTGCCAGGATTGGTCACCGGAGTTAAGAAATACGAGCACATATCACCCACACTCAGATAACTAAAATGGCTCCCAGTCGAAAAGTGTGCCAGCTTAAGTACTACTTGCCTCACGCACAAAGCCTTACACACAGGGAAACCTGAATACCTGCCCTATAAACTCAAGAAAGCCGGTCAGACTAGAAACCTCAGAAGCTCCAACAACCTACTACTCATTCCTATGAGCACACACAAACAAAAAACCTCTGCATGATCATTTGTTGAAAAACGCGGCCAAAATATGGACCTCCATCTCAGCTCATATAAGGACTATCCCTTCCTTTGTAAAATTCAAAAGACTCCCAAAAGACCTCTTCCTCAACAGTGCCTTCCCAAACCAAGAACCAATGCCGAAACGCACAAGCTTGCACTCTGCAGCCCCCTGACAATGTTTCACCAAAACCTACCTCTTCCCCGCTCTCCGACCCCTTCCTCGTTCCCTCCTCCCCGAATGAGGTGCAGCCCAAGACATCGTGCACTCATCGAGGTTATCTCAGGACTTCCTTACCTCAATGTTGCACAGCATGTCGGGTCTTATAAACCAACTAGCAGCCCGTCCCGACGTTGTCCGGGTATGAATTGCTGCCGGCCAGTAGTATATTGTTTTGTAGGATTTCGTTTTGATAGCATTTCTTATCTGTGACAGGCCTGTGAAACGCTCCAATTCACAGTGCACTGCTGATGCACTTAAGAGTGCGCGTTCAGTAGTGTGTGAACTCGAGTTTCCCTACTTTATTTTTCCTTGCAATATTATATAGAGCAAACTCGACAACATGGCATGAGCACAATTTACATTACAGAAGAACACATTCATTTGTGGTAGGCACGGGGAGACAAAGCGATTTGCCTGGAATCACAGGATGTTCAGCTGATGCCGAGATTCAAAGGTAGCTCCCCAGCTCTAAAATTCGCAATTCTAGAACTTATGGCAGGAGGTGTGTCTAACAGTGTATGTCGGTGCTGGCCATCAATGAGAGAGACCTGTGCATTTTTCAAATCGGTGGTGAAAAAATATGACTATGTTGCTGGAGATGTGGGCCGCCATGCCACCAATGTACTTACCGGGGGAGGGTAAACACCCATTATTCCGCAACTTTCTTTCCGCATAACATCACTCCGCATACTTTCATTACGAAAGTACCATGACTCCGCAATGCCATTATAACGCATGGCATTACATTTTATATGCTTTTACCACGCATACATTTACAACGAAATTCGTTGTAAATGCATGAATGGTAAAAGCATGTTTTTTTTTAATGTTTGGATAAGGTAAGTATGGGTATAGGGGTGTATGTTTTGGGGTACTGAGGTATATGTTTTGGGGTGTTTGGGTATTTTAAGGGTTCAGATATAGTTTTGGGTTATGGGGTACAGGGTTTTTTTAGGGTTCAGGGCTAGGTTTGGGTTTTGGGGTATAGGGGTATTTTTAGGGTTCAGGGGTAGGTTTGGGTTTTGGGGTACAGGGGTATTTTAAGGGTTCAGGGCTAGGTTTGGGTTTTGGGGTACAGGGGTATTTTTAGGGTTCAGGGCTAGGTTTGGGTTTTGGGGTACAGGAGTATTTTAGGGTTCAGAGGTAGGTTTGGGTTTTGGGATACAAGGTTATTTTTATGGTTCAGTGCTAGGTTTGGGTTTTGGGGTACAGGGGTATTATTAGGGTTCAGGAGTAGGTTTGGGTTTTGGGGTACATGGGTATTTTAAGGGTTCAGGGCTAGGTTTGGGTTTTGGGGTACAGCGGTATTTTAGGGTTCAGGGGTAGGTTTGGGTTTTGGGGTACAGGGGTATTTTTAGGGTTCAGGGCTAGGTTTGGATTTTGGGGTACAGGGGTACTTTTAGGGTTCAGGGGTAGGTTTGGGTTTTGAGGTACAAGGGTATTTATAGGGTTCAGGGCTAGGTTTGGGTTTTGGGGTACAGGGGTATTTTTAGGGTTTAGGGATAGGTTTGGGTTTTAGGGTACAGGGTATATTATGGGGTGCAGGGGTATTTAAAGGGAGCAGGGTGGAGACCCGGAGCTGGAATGTACAGAACCTGGGAAGAAAAACCAATGAAATATTGGGCACAATGCTCGCTTTTTTTCCCGTAATCCCGCACCCCGCACACGCCCACGCCTCCAGCACACGCCCACAGCACACGATATGAGACATGGCATGAAGGGCGGAACGTACCACACGCCCCCAGCGTTTGTCACGCCACCAGCACACACCCACAGCACAACGCAGACACGCCCAAAGGGACTACTTTTCTGGCACGATTCTTTTACCTTTTAAATGTATATCGTGGGCGTCTGCATAGCCTATGTACTTCTGCTGCAACTGCCCTTTCCAACGCTTTCCAAATGGCAACGAGCATTTCTTTTATTTTTATGCCCTTGGCAATGACATGGAAACTAAGCATCACCTTGATGAAGAGTTCCCTCCAATCTGAACTTCGTTTCATGCGCAAGGGAAAGCAGGACTACAGTGAAGGTTTCTGTGCTACGTGACCTTCTCCTCACTTGGTTGATCAGCAAGGGGACCTATAATATAGTCTAGGGTATATTTTCATAGGGAAAAACTCAGATAGCAAGAAAGCTTCCTGCTTTAGCTTCTATCACATTGAAATGAAAGTAGGACTACAATGCAGGCCGTCTTCAAATCCGACATTCTGGGCTTCCCTTGAACACCTTAGGTCATACCTACTCGTCTGAATCTACTTGTTTGAATCTACTTGCTGATGTGCAAAAGGCTTAGCTATGAAATTGCCAGATAAGTCTTTGAATAAGATGGTAGACCAAACGGAACACATGCTATGATGGTGCTAGCAGCAAACAATTGTTGTAGTACTTTACTGCAGGGAGGCGCCATTAGAGCCAGCAGATGATGATGCTACAGCAATCCATTCATACTATCAACTATATTACCTATGTGTAACAAAGGTTTCCTATCTTTGCCTGGAAATGTTAAATATTTATCTTTGTACTCTTTGCAATTTCATCTCAGATGTTTGTTTTAATAATATGTGGATGGCTTTGACTGTAGTAAGTGAGGTGATGCCTTATTGCGTCAGGATTTTGACAACACAGTTGTGAAGTAAACAAATTGTCTCTAGTATACTTAAAATCTGTTTGCATTGCCCCTTTAAACCATTTTTAGGGCTACTCTTTTTATCCATTGGCATGAGAATTTGTCAGTCACATTTTGGTTCGGCACAGAAAAGTATTTCTCTCTCAACCCGTTATTGGCCCTTAGCTTATACCTTTCTCCTTTCGGAGTGTTTGCATTGAAGATCATGAAGCAGTGTTTTATGACTACAGACATCTGTTGGTTGCTTAACCCCTTCACTGCGGGGGTAATTCCCCCGCTGTGCTGGGGTGCGGGGGGTGCTCACAGCGCCCCCATGCTCATGCCGAGCTCAGCTCGTCATGAGGGACGGCGCTCCGGTGCTCATGACGAGCTGAGCTCATCACAGCTGCACCTGTTTCCGTGGAACGCTCAGCACAGCAGGATAATTATCCCCACGTGTGAGCGTTCCACGGCTCATGACGAGCTGAGCTCGTCATGAGCACAGGAGCACCACGCCTCATGACGAGCTCAGCTCGTCATGAGCATGGAAGGTGTTAAGGCTTGCTCCTGCCCCTTACATTATCGCTTTTTGTGCCCATTCCAGCTTGCTTTCTCCCATACCCTCTCTCCCAAGTCTAACAACGCATTCTCAAATATCATAGGAGAGAGAACTCATAGATATATTTGTTTTATCTTGACTCCCTGATCCGTAAGGTCAGCTGGGGTTCCTTCGTTTTTGTAAACCAACTCTCATCCAATACTAATATTAGTGGCATGCTTCATCATTGGGCTCCCACCCAGCATACCTAACGTATTCGGGTGTGCTTCAACACTTAAATTATAGTGCAGGGATTTAGTATAAGTAGAAATTGATGAAGCATGCCACTAGTATTACTAGTGGGTGAGGATTATTTTACAAAAAAGTGGGTACCCCATCTGACCTCACTGATCAGGGAGACAACATAAAACAAATATATGTTTGAGTTCTCTCTCCTGTGATATTTGTTTATGATGTAAAGTGGAAGTAGAGAGCACTGGTATTCTTCTTACTCCTCTCTTACTATTTAAATGTTCACTACTCATTCCATCTACCCACACCTTCATCTCATCTCTCCCTCCCTCTTTCCCAATGTCTTGCTCTTCATTTTTCCACCAATCGTCCTCTTTTGCTCCATACTTCCACCCTTCTCTATGTGTTTTGCTCATAGTTTTCCCTGCATGTCCTTCACTACTGGTTACTTCTCTCTAGCCCCTCCCACGCTCATGACGAGCTCAGCTCGTCATGAGCCACGGTTCTCGTATGCTCATGACGAGCTCGTCATGACAGTTAGAACGCTCACACGCGGGGGTAATTTCCATGCTGTGCTGGGCATTCTAAGGAATGGGCGAGGTCATGACGAGCTCAGCTCGTCATGAGCACACGAGAAACGTGGCTCATGACGAGCTGAGCTCGTCATAAGCACTGGGGCGCTGTGCGCGCCCCCCTCCCCCCAGCACAGCAGGGGAATCGGCCCGCAGCGAAGGGGTTAATGTCACTTGGCCCCAGTATGTTTTTGTTAAAGTAGATGGCAAAGGAACCTTTATCATTGAAGGTTTCTTAGACAGCCCATCTTCATTTTTTTAATAGAAACATATTTGTTAGACCTATTTGGTTTAGAGTGGTCCTCCCTCAAATGTTTTGCCTTTCTCCTCCATTTTTGTTGCTGATCTCATTTTGTTGGCCTTAGGACTCTGTGCACATTATCACTGCGACCCAATGGTAAAGTGCTTGTGCTCTCTCCTTTATATGTGGTAACTTTGGCTTACACACAATTGTCCCATTTAATTTATTTGTAGGTTCCTAGTAAAATAGTACTCCATGTACCCAGGGCCTGTAAATTAAATCCTACTAGTGGGCCTGCAGCACCCATTGAGCCACCCACCTAAGTAGCCCTTTAAATGTGTCTTAGGCCTGCCATTACAGCCTTTGTGTGCAGTTTGAACTGCTATTTCAACCAGGCAAATATACATTTTGTCAGGCCTAAACCGTCCTTCGGAATTCCTGTAAGTAACACTTAGGGTAAGCACTATGCATGCCAGAGGGCAGGGTGCTGAGTATTTAAAAAAGTTGACGGTTAGTTGGGCGATCCTCAACAAAAGATATGACGTCTAATCGAGTCAACAAATGTTAAAAAACGATTTTTCAAATCAAATGTATTCTTCTTTTGTTAATAAAGATTAATCTGAGACTTTTTGATAGCCTTATTTCTTTATAATCATTTCATTTTCATGATAGGAAAATTCAATTTCAACTCAATATATCTGTGCGCCTGGTTACCCAATGCATTTCGGGCTGGAGCCCTGTGTCAGGGGCATAATATCAGTAATTTTTAAAGGAAATGTTAGGCCAGTCGCCACAAATGACCTTAAATCAGTACATTACCTGGGGTTAATATGCGCTTCTTGTATGGTAATGTCATGCTTTTTAACGAAAAGGTGACGCCAGTGCAACATGGTTTAAACGGAAATTGAAACCCATTGAGGGTCACCACAAGTGCGGCAGCTGTTCGGTTTGTGGATCCCCAATAGAAGGAACAGAGGGGCATATTACCAAGCAATAGCGATAATTATCGCTATTGCTTGGCTAGAGACAAAATTTCACCGCTGAGCTGCGGCAATTTTTACCAAGGTTTATCGCAAATGCGATAAAAAACGGCCGCAATGCATGAATATCGCTGAAAAGTCCGCGATATTCATGCATTACCGAGCTAATGCTCTTAGCCATGTTATCCACCTCCCATTGGATAACATGGCTAAGAACTGCTTAGGGCAGGTGTTAGCTTTTGGAGATATTCGCGCTTAGCGCGAATATCTCCAAAAGTTGGTAATAGGAGATAGCGATGTTAGCGACTGTTTCCAGTCGCTAACATCTTGGCACGCCCACTTTGCATGTCATTAGTGATAAATATCACTGACATGCAAAGTGGGGCCCAAGATAGTCGCTATCTCCTACTAGCTGTCGCTAACTGGTGTTAGCGACAGCTAGGTAATAGGGAGATAATTTTATCTCCGCTTTCTTGGCTTTTAAAACCAAAAAAGCGGAGATAAACCCCCTTGATAATATGCCCCAGAATTCATTAATAATTCAGTGAAATGGACCCATAAAGAATTCACAAACTGTAAAACAAAAAAGGTTGCGTATGCAGTCATATGCTCTTGTTCCAAAATATATATCGGCAAAACCCAACCAGCTAGTAAATCAACGAATTGTGCAGCATCACTCAAGGATCAAAATGCAAGTGCGACAGCCACAATGGTTGTGAATTTTACGGAAAAGACTGAGTTAGTAGTGATTAAACACAACACTCATGGAGGTTATATTGAAGTAGACTTACAGAAGGAAGCGTATTTTATATTAAAATTCAACACCACTACCAAAGGCCTGAATGAAATGTCCGAATTATTCAGGACTTAAACAGTATTCATCGTGACCACTACAACTCCCAGCATGCACCATAATTCTTGCCAGGTGGCTCACAAAATAAGTTCAAGGAAAAAGGCACTGGGAACGTTGAATGTCCCTCAATACAAGAAGCTGTCTAGTGTTTTCAATACAGATACCCTAAATCGGAAATAGTTATTGGCCCGTTACAATGACTACAATACCCATAAACCAACTTGCACCATAACGTGGCGTAGGAGCACAAAAATCAACTGCAACTGGAAGTTACTGCTTCCGTTGCGGTGCTTAATGAGACAGGATTCATCCTTTGTGGGAGAAAAAAGATGACCTGCGTCTAATAACGTTTTTCGATCTGACTAAGTAAGCCTGTGTTATCTAATAGAACGCCGCGCAGTAGAGGGGAAAGCTGTTAATACGCGATAAACATGATAAGCTTGTTCATTGTTTTCAGACAGAAATTAACCAGCAGCGGGGACCACTTCCACGCGACACATCCCCGAAAGAAGAAATACATACAGGCATTACCAAGTAAGATGCTGTAGGGACGAAAAAGTAACCTTGAAATTTTACTACAAAGATTCAAATGCTTAATGATTGCTTTTTGCCTGTTATAGCGTTTTCACCAAAAAGCCTAGGCAATCTACTTTCCAAAAAAACATCGGAGATTAAGAATTCTCCAGTTTTAAGTAAAAGTGCCCTCACTAACCAGGTACTGCATAGTATGCATGGTAACCTCAAACAGTATGTATATAATACCTACTATGTCAATTTTTTTAGATTACACCACTTCAAAAGCCCTGAAGAGAGTCCCACGATTGCCACTGGGACTCGAAACACGTTTGCATTTTTCCTACCATTGAAGAATTGAGAACTCAAAAATACAAACAGCTTTGAGGGAAATGTAGGCAGCGTTGATTTAACCCCATCAGTTCCTACGTTTGTTCCCAATGGCTAGCATCCGTATAAGGACTTTATGAACTACACACAATGGGATTGTTATATGTTTGAAATCCAACTGGCGTATTATTGTTTTCTGTTGTATTAACTTTAAGTATTATTTGTCAAATGTATAATATGTTGTTTTTCATGTCTATAATTCACTGTGTTGCACTTGTTTGAAACAAATAGTGTAATCCCCATTTAAGACTCTTATGAAATGAAGAAATGATATGGTGTAATGATGAAGTAGTGGTTAAATAAATAACCAGGACCAATGAAATTAAATAGTGGCCCTTTGTCTAAGTAGATGGCAGCACATAAAATGGTAGCTAGGTTCCTTGTTGTGTCACTTTAATTAGGCCCTATCTAGCTACTGGTCCCTGGGCCTACCCCCTTCACGTGACTTTTAGAAAGTGGGCATTTTCTTGCTTTATCATTCTGTGTGCCTCTGACTATTTGTGTGTTCAGCATCTGGTTTTGGAGTAACAGGAGCTTGGGATGTACATTCACTCTAGACAGTCACAAGGGAGGTTGAGGTGTGCCCTGCCTTGGTGACTCATTGCTTGAGTGAACAGACCTGATCTGCATTTAGAGTGGTGGGAGGAGTTTTGCTAGCACCTGAATAGGCTGTGTCTCCTTTGCACAATGCTGTCTCCACCATCTGTGGTCATGCTGGACCAGGGAAGACAGAACAGGTTTTGGCTGAACTCAGAGAATCTGCCACCAAGAGAACAATGATAAAATGGGTATAAGCATGAGGCCTAAACCCCCGGACTTTAAATTACTCCAGGAAAAAAGAGGATCCTGCCAAGAAAAACCGTTAAAGAGCTGTGTGAAGAGCACTTTTTCTGTGTGAGGAGTGAATTGGCCTGCAGTTGCTGCTTCTGTCTATGGTGGAGTGAAATAACTAACTCATTTTGACCTGCTGTGGTATCCTGCTTGTGAAGAATCTCCTGGGGCTTGTGTGTACTTGCCTCATGTTGGAAGTGTCTGGGAGATAAAAGAATTCACGAAATGTACTGGCTACATTTACAAAGAACCTGCCTGAAGCACAAGAAAGTTGCCAAATGGCTTGTTGTGAGCCCTGTGTTCTTCACCTTTTCTTGTTTCTTTAAAAGAAAGCGCGTGATAAGTCCTTTTCTCCTGCTTGTTGGGCCTGCCTGTCTTCTGCCTGCGATGGGCAACCCAAAGCAGTGTGCTGTAGTGCCTGCATGTTGGGTGCATGAACGGCCGCAACAAGGGGCGCTGTAACGCTGGAAGAAAGCCCCTTCTTTGAGGCCCTAAGGCAGCCTCATTTCCTGCATCGTCTAGAAGACTGCCCCCTTCCTCTACCTGTCAGCAAGGCTGTGATAGGGAGGGCAGGGCTAGCGAAGAGCTGCCAGGCCAGCCCTGATCGGGAGAGCAGCATACCGGCAGGAATCCCTGGAAGCCTGTCACTCTGCCCCCATCCCCCGAGGAAGATTGGGATCCACCCTGCAGCAGCCAATGTGAGAAGCAGCCTTCACCACAGCTCCGTCCAGTTCCAGCCCCACCCATTGCCAAATGGAGCCTCGTGGGTGAGCTGAGAGTCCCAATGGGAACAAAGGAAAGACTGAAGAGAGCGGTCTGCCTCTGCTACATTTTTGTAAAAGTAAGAGTGAGGAATTAGCCAGCGGCCCAAGCTTGCAAATCTGCTCCCGCGCTCCCGGATGGTTTTCTCAGGGTTCACACACACCAAGGGGCTAAATCCCAACCTGAGGATATTGGCAGTGTCATTTCCTCGCACTTAACCGTTGACATTTGTGCCATTTGCTTGCTTCTGCACAAACTGTAAGAATGTTTCCTAGTAGAAGGAGCAGCCTGGAGAGTGCAAAGAGCACTAACAGAGGATCCCACAACATCATTATGTCCGGATGGCAAGATTTACGTCCCTTGTAGACCTTAATGCTATAAGGTGATTCTGATGATGGTGTGCATGATCCCACTGCCTCATGTTCCAGGAGTTACATTGATATGCAAAGGGATGATTTTCTTGTATGACTTGTGCAAATTATAAGTATTGCTTTATTGCACTAAATGTGTCATGACAATTGCCTAGTTGGCAAAGCAATATATGATCTGTGGATTGTTATGACAATTTCCTGATTGGCAAAGTGATTTATGTGACTGTGGTCTAATGTGTCTGCAATATATGAGATATTTTTATATAACCTTGTGTGGAGTCCCTTTTGTGGTGGGCCTAGCTTGCCACTGGCATGGGTGTTGCACAAACACTTTACACATTGCCTCTGGGATAAGCCTGACTGCTCTGTCAAGCTACCACGGGGTGAGCAGGGGTTATCTTGGGTGTGTTACTCCCTTACTTTGACTAGAGTGGTGGGTTCTCTCTGGTTTAGGTGCATACCCTAGCCAACCAGAAACCCGATTTCTAAGAAACACCATGAGAAATATTCCAGTATGGTGTGGTGAAAAACAATAAACCATTTTTACCATTGCATTTTAAGCATTTGTTCAATGACCAACACTCATTTTAATTAAGGAAGTATTTTCGGGTTTTGAGCAGAATGCATGTTTCTCAATATGTGGGTATGTGAGTTTCATATAATTTCTATGCAAGTCTTTTTACAGATGTTATCTATACAGCACAGAGTCTTAAGATCCATAACTAACAACATATTGAAATAGTCAAGATGAAGCCAGACAAAATGAAACAAACAGGAGTTACCGAAATAAAAAAAACATAATTGGTACCAGTTACTTGAGTAACAGCTTTTCTATTTGAACAGCTGGTGCAAAATGTGTTTGCTCCTATTAGTCAGCGCAAATGTATTTTCTATGCTGATGTTAGTGCAAAAGTGCACACTAACCAGTGTAAAATGATCCAAGTCCAGTACAATTGTAGTATTCTGACCCTGGGCCTCATCTGATATCACGCAATTTATTTTATTTTTATTTTAAAGGTTTTATATTGCGCTGGCTAGACCTGGAGGTATCAGTGCGCTTTACATGAAGATCAGATGATAGTTACAGGTTACATCATTACAAAGGTTACACAGTTATTAGAGCATGGCAACATAGTTACTTGTAAGGTCGAGATAAACAAAAAGCACAAATACGTAAGGGGGAAAGCAGGCAAGAGGAAAGATTCAGGGGAGGGGAGGCGCTGGGGGAGTAGACAGGTAATGAAGGTGGGAAAGAGAAGGGGAGGGTGAAGGACACAGCATGGAAGGAGGAAGGGAAGAGCGATGGGGACACAAACCGGCAGACGAGTCAAAGCGACGTCCAAAGTCCAGTAAGCTGTGATCCCAGGGGAAGTGGTATCACTTCTCTAGCTCTGTTGTGGGAGGCTCTCTTTACGCAGTGGACTCTCTCAGACAGGTCTCTGAGACTCCAAGGCCTACATACTGGATCCTTCCCCAAAAAGGAGAGAGGGAGTGCTTTGGCAAGGGGTGCCACACCATACCTCAGCTGTGAGTGGCTCCCTTGGTGCAGTGGACTCTCTCAGCAGGTTTGCTGAGACTCCAGAGTATAAATATTGGATCTTTCCCCAACAAGGGGAGAAGGAGTGCTTAGTCAAATGGCACAAAGGACAGGGGGCTTGGCAGACTAGCAGGCAAGGTGAGAGATTCAGGGGAGAGGGAATAGGAGCTAGGGAAGTAGACAAAGAGAGAAAGAGTACCAAATGGTTACATATTTAATTAATGAGTTAATATATAGCGCTGGCTAGACCCGAAGGAAACAGAGCACTTTACATGAGGACCACTAATGTTGCAACTTACATCAGTTAAAAGTTACAAAGGTATCAAGAAAAGCATCTAAAGAACATAGGGGACAAGGTGAATGGCCCAAGGAAGGGTAAGGGGATAGGGTAAAGGGGTAGGAGGAAGATAAGACGTAGAGACGAGGGGAAAATCTACCCAAGGTCCAGCTGGGTAGGTGATCGCGGGGGCGGGGGAGTCCACAACCCATCTCCTCTTTAGCTATATGGTAGCTCCACCAGGCATCAGCCAAATCGCTTGGTCTCTACAGTCTGGGGTAAAGTTCCAAAGGTTCCAAGTCCTGATGCGTAAGCAGGTTAGGGGAAAGGTTCAAGGTCTTGTCAATGTCCAATTGTTGTTCCAGGTAAGTAAAACAACGTGGAGGGGACCACTATGGAAGCCATCTTGGTGTCAGGCAGGGGACTGTACTGTACACTGGTACATTGGTGGACATCCTAAGGTCAGGCATCTGGCAGTTAGAGTCAATATCCAGGACAGTGGCTGCCAGAGAATTACAAATCCAGCGTGCACACACCATCACACGCACAGACATACACAATATGTGTATGAGGCACTGTGAAAGCCAATAGTTTTTTATTTCATTTTGACAACCCATGGATTTACAAATGTTGCTACCATATGAAAGCCAGACCCACCGGTTTGCCAACACTTGTTATTATGTATATTGTTGACCTAAATGCAGGTCGCTGACCTGTTTGGTATTCCTGCCTAAGAGTGTGGTAGAGTGAGCGCTCGTTAGGTTTCAGTACCTTGTCAGTCACTCAAATCATTTTTTATTTGGATACTCATTTTACAGAAAATTCTATGTTAAATGCCCTTATAAAATATAAAAGTAAAGAAATTAATGAGTTTTTGTATTATGGGTTTTTCCTGAAAGCCTTAAACTTGCAAGTAAATGTTTTCCACAAGGATGTGTTAGATATTGTGCAACAGCATAGAATACTTCAGTGCTATCAGCTTTCACAAGATAAGTGAGAGTATTAAATCAACTTCTTCTGTGCAGAAAACTAATTTAGTTCTAAGGAACCAACTATGCATAAAACTGCAAAGTTGGGAACATATATATCACAATGTCTAAATTACAGATTCTAATCAGGGAAACTTGGCTGAAATCCCAGCTTGCCCCATTTGAACAAACAAAATCACTTAACCTCTATGCAACACATTTATTATTGACAAAATTGGGATCAGAAGCTGTTGGGTTCTCAGATGTACACAACACAAATCTTTCATTCATTTACATTTTAGCAGACTATAATGATGCCCCTGGTATAAGAATATGAATGCAATTATATTTACAGTGCACATCATACAATCGATTGTCTTGTCTCATTCATTGCAATGCAAATGTTCAGAGATTTGATGCAGCTGGATTTTAAGTGTTTAAAATAAATAAAAAGAAATACTAATACTAATATTTAATCCTATTTCTTTTTTAAACATCACAGCAGCGAGTCTCTTAAACTTAGCAAAATTGAATGAAAATGGAGGTGGGCACACAAAATGTACCTCACTAATAGTGCTAAAACACAGAGACAGCACTGACATGTCTGATGTGGAATGGGACTTGGCAGCTATGTCTTTTAGAGTGACCTGCCCATTGTTAGTAGGCATGGGTGGAGTTCGCCAAGTTCCGATTTGCAGAACTCCGCAAAGTGACCAAAAAACTCAGCCGCGCTATGCGGGGTTCCACAAGTGGCAGAGTGCGTTAGGACACGCCGTTCGCATAGATTTTTAGTGCCAGGTGTTTGTCCCGTGCTTGAAAATCTGCACGAACGGCATGCATCATGCACAGTGCGAGAGGGCGCAGCTTCTTTCTGCCTTTTGAGTAGATGTTCTACTTGAGCGTCAGCTTCCTTAACTCGAACAGAAGGGTTCTGAACGCGAATGGCCGTGACCAACCGCCAACATTGAGAAATCTCGTTGGGAGGTGGTCCAGCTTTGGATTTTCCTCACTCGCGCTCACCAAGTTTATCGTGGCGAGCGCAGAAAAAATCTGCTCCGCAAAGTTTTTCGGAACACCGCGTGCTGTGGGGAGTGCAGAAAACTTCGCAAACTTCACAAACAGAGCAGAGTTTACCGCCCAGACCTAAATGTTACTCCAACCTCATTGTGATATCATTCGGATAGCTACCACCCATTAGACCTACCTAGGAATGATAAAAATGAGTGTCAGACATATTTGAAATGTGACTGTCTCCGTCAATTACTTACTTCATCTGTACTTATTTCTTCACTTCAAATAATTAAATGATTCTGTCTTGCGTTTACTCGATCATGTGATGATGGAAGATTAGGTAAGGCTCTCCATAACAGGAACATTAGCCTACTCAAAAATCTTACTGCGGAGCTCAGATACTTTTACAGCTGACTACCATGCACAGATGTGCAGTACTCTTTTTCCTTATAATAATTATCATCCATTTTTATCTCATATCTTCCATCCTTCTCTCTTCTTCCTGAAACTTGTCCTACCCAGACTTCTCTGACCTTCCTTGACCATTCTGACCCATTCCCGAATGATTCTGCAGAAGGTTGATGCAGATTCAACAGCAAGAAAAGTTTGTGAAGAATTAAGGGGCATATTACCAAGGGCATTATCGCCGCATTAGCGGGACTTTTTCCCGCTAATGCGGCGATAATTTTATCGCCCTATTACCAAGCTGTCGCTAACACCAGTTAGCGACAGCTTGTAGGCGATAGCCGACATTTAGGGGCCCACTTTGCATGTCAGCGATAATTATCGCTAATGACATGCAAAGTGGGCATGCCAAGATGTTAGCGACTGAAAACAGTCGCTAACATCTCTAACTCCTATTAGCAACTTTTGGAAATATTCGCGCTAGGCGCGAATATCTCCAAAAGCTAACGCCTGCTAAAAGCAGTTCTTAGCCATGTTATCCAATGGAAGGTGGATAACATGGCTAAGAGCATTGTCACGATAATGCATGAATATCGCTGATTTTTCAGCGATATTCATGCGTTTCGCAGCATTTTTACCGCTTTTGAGATAAACCTTGATAATATCAAGGTATCTCAGCGTTAAAAATCCTCGGTGCTCGGCGATATTTTTTCCCCGCTAACCAAGCAATAGCGATAATTATCGCTATTGCTTGGTAATATGCCCCTAAGAGTCTACCCAAATCTCTCTTAGAGGTTCAAAAATACCTGCACGCTAGTGTTTTGTAAAAACACCCATGCCTACCCCAACCCATGATTTTATAGGGGTGGCCACTGTAGCGAAAAAGAATGTTCTATTTACTCAGACCCGCCTGGCTATCACCAACCACGTGCAATGCAGAACATTTGTTTGTTGATGTCAGCTGAGGTTTTGGGGGAGTATTTTGAAATCATTCACTGGCCAGGCCCTTTAGGGGCCGCAGACAAGGAACATTTCAACAATTAATTAAGGGCTGCAATTGTAGTAGGCCTGATGGGAACAACTTTGAATACAATCAGTCATGCGATGAGATGAGAAGTCTAAATTGTTATATTGTTAAGATACGAATACACGCTTTCATGTCTTAAAAGAAGGCAAATTTAAACAATGCACAAGCACGGCGGTAGGGGTTAATTGTAAATATTTTCAGGTATAAGCAGCGTGATCAAGAAATAAAGAGCGCAATGGAACCTCATCAAAAATCAATAAATGTACTTTTAACTTAATCGAAAAGATTCAATGGAAACAAAATAAAATTGCTTAAAATCACATTACACATGCCCTCCAGTAAAATCAAGCGTGAAAAAGGGAAGCTTGCACTCCACAGTCCTGACCAAGTTAAACATAACAGGATGATCATTCTCAGGCCACCCAATCTGAACCCTGCTCTTCAATTCGTGATCCCAAAATTCCAAGTTACTTCTTCCTGTGTCTCTCATTTCACGCTTGCTGACTGTATAGCTCTCTCTCTCTAACAGTAATGCAGACTGCTCTAACTTGCATGTCTCTCTCTCTCTCTCTCTCTGTCTCTCTCTCTCTCTCCTTCATCCACAGACTGTAAAAGTTACATCCAATAATGAAGAAGAGGCCAATGAAGAAAGTTGTACTGAATTTATTTCCGTTCTGCTGAGCCAATGGGAGTGTGTCCACCTTCGCTGCTGATCAGCGCACAACTGCTGTAGCTTGAGTATTCTGATCATAGCGAACGGGCACACCACCTCAGGGCAGCATTCAGCAGTAAGCATGTTAAGAACAACGTGTAAGCACATTATATCTTCTCCCTACTTACAGAAAGAAAAATCAGTAAGCATAAAAATATCTAAACTTGTGGGGTAATGAATGAAGAGTTCTGTGATGCCTCTGGTCAGTTATTACAATGTCATGTTGTTGACTGTTATCATCAACCTGTAAATCTTGCAGCTCACAAGTATCAACATTCCGAGCAGGTACAGCCAAAGTAGAATCACAAGAAAAACTCACCTCACTGAAATTTATATCATCTAATTGCTGAAACACATTATATGAGCCAACATCAGAACTGGAAGAGGCAGACATTGTGTTTGCTTGTTCATTTGTGAGCTTAACAACTGCTCTTCTATTCCACCACCCTTTTTATCCAGGAAAACAGACCCTTTATAAACTTTAACCACTTGGAATGGAAATGAGAACCTTGATACACCCTTCTTAACCCTCATGGGCTTTTTGACAAAAACCCAATCACCTATTGAAAAAGCTTGCTGCCTAACATTATATTTAGAATCAAAAAACTTTTTTGTAAACGTTGTTGTGCTAAAGGTGTGCTTTGCATGTTTTCTTCACTATGAAAGGACACACATGCACTGTTTTTATTGTTTAAACTTTTTAACAATCTAGAAATACTTTAACTCTTGGATCTCTTTTTTTAGTGTGGAGTAGGTAAATACACTCACATTTTCTTGTGCAAAAAATATTTCTCTCCCTCATTGCATGCCAGTGCCGATTGCATCCCATCCTTCACAAATCTATCCAACCTTTCCACAAGGCCATTGGAGGAAAGATAATACAATGCAAACCTAAGATGCTTGATTTGGTGTGTGGCTAGAAATACCTTCATTTTATTAGAAGCAAAATGAGTAGCATTGTCTATGACCTATTCCTTGGGACTCCCTTCAGATTTTAAAATTGTAGTCTGGAATGGTATTACAGCTAGCGTGATAAGGTAATTAGTGATTTTGAATCCCACCCACTTTGAGTGATAGTCAATCAGAACCATAATGTATTTCATGTTACTATTTAATAGTTCATAAGGACCAGAAAAATGCAAGGCTATTTTAGACCATGGTTCTTCTGGAAAAGGAACTGCATGTAAGGGTGTTTTTACAGTTATCCAATGTTTATCAGATATTAGACAGACCTAACAGTTATTGATGAGATTTGTTACTTCCCTGTCCATGGCAGGCCACAAAAAATGTCCCTTGAGGTTTCTGAAAGTTGCTCCAAAGCCTAAATGTCCTTCATGAGCTACCTTAATAACAATACTTACAAAGTAACAGGTGAAACCACAAGGTCAGAACATAGGAGTATGCCTTCAACAAGGGACAACTCATCAGAAACTTAAGCAAATGATTTGAGTGAAGCCAGAAGAGATCTTTCTTTAATCCACCAATTTGTAACGTGTTTATTGCAGCTAAGAGAGTTTCATCCTTGTCATAGGCATCCTTCCAGTCCAATTGGGGGAAAAACCTTTGAAACTCACCAAGATCATCAAAAGTGGATACCACACATTCAACTTCATCTTGTATATCATCAGCCACCGTGTGCTGAAAAGGAGGTCTAGATAAGCAATATGCCCTAACATTGCGACCACCAGCAATATATTTGATTACAAAGGTATACTCGTGAAGACAGGACAGAGTGTGAACCAGCCTGGCAGAAGCTTTTCCTGTACCATTACCATTTAAGAGAAGCAATATGCCCTAACATTGCGACCACCAGCAATATATTTGATTACAAAGGTATACTCGTGAAGACAGGACAGAGTGTGAACCAGCCTGGTAGAAGCTTTTCCTGTACCATTACCATTAAAGAGAGGCTTGTGGTCTGTAAAAATATCAAATTTAGTTCCCCAAAGGAACATTTAAAAAAATGTCCACCACTCATGTGCAGGCATGGGCTTCTCTTTCAATAGTGATATAATGATATTCAGCACTGTTGAGTGATCTTGATGAGAAACCAATGGTATTTTATTTGCATGATACCCATTGAGATAGCGAGCCCAAGAACATGTTGACTGGCATCTACAGTTAGAAAACAGTTCTGACCAGGAGCAAAAGAGGATAACACTAGGGCATCTATGAATAAGTCCATGACTTCCTGAAAGGCAAGGTTAGCCTCCTCAGAACACATAAACAATACCTTTTTTGGGTAACGATCACAAAGGTTGAACAAGATGAATTAATGAATCTGGAGTAATATTCAGTCATGCCCAAAAAGGATTTAAATGAATCTTTAACTTTGGTAATAGGCACTTCTACAATTGTCTCTGTTAAAGATAACTTAGTTTTTATTCCAGAAGCAGAAATTGAATAGCCTAATTAATATTGCTCCTCACATTGATGTAGAGATTTAAAAAACTGAAAAACGCCATTTTTTAAGTGAAACTCGATCGTTCTGAACTTTGTTGTATTTTTGCACTCTGTACTCTAGCTTGTTAGTTGCTATTTTAATCGCTACCTGGGCCATTGGAGAATCCAAAGGGGGGCTCAGTACGCACCAGACACTAGCAGGAAGCCTGGGCTCAGTCATCATTCCTGCCCGCCCCGGTCCGATGCGGTAGCCAATACCGTTGCGCGGAGGGCGGGTCAGGTGAGAGACAGCACTTCCGCCCTTCCACTGGAGAGGTTAGCGCTCTATCTGTTGGATTTTTAGGGCTATTTAGGCTGAGGCTGACTGCGGGTGCGCTGCGGTAGGGAAGCCGGTGGCAGTGTCTTTCCCGAACCGCTTGTGTGCCACAGGTATTGCGCTATTGCTCCTCACATTGATGCAGAGATTTTAAAAACTGAAAAACGCCATTTTTTAAGTGAAACTCGATCGTTCTGAACTTTGTTGTATTTTTGCACTCTGTACTCTAGCTTGTTAGTTGCTATTTTAATCGCTACCTGGGCCATTGGAGAATCCAAAGGGGGGCTCAGTACTCACCAGACACTAGCAGGAAGCCTGGGCTCAGTCATCATTCCGGCCCGCCCCGGTCCGACGCGGTAGCCAATACGGTTGCACGGAGGGCAGGTCAGGTGAGAGCCAGGCACTTCCGCCCTTCCACTTGAGCGGTTAGCGCTCTAGCTGTTGGATTTTTAGGGCTACTTAGCCTTCGCCTGACCTCGAGGGCGCAGCGGTCGCGCGCAGGTCAGTGCCGAAGATACGCCGAAGAGTAGCCAAAGAGTAGCCCGTCTGCGCCCGTCCGCGACTGGACGGGGCCAGGGGCCATGGACTCTGCCCAGGTTAGCAAAAATCCTGCTCCTAATCACATTACATACTCAACTCATAAACTATTGATCTTTCAAACAGCACCTTTACCAGCCTGCGCACGTGAGTCTTGGCCAAGTTTAGAGGGTCCTATCTCATGCAGGCACTGCCGGTTTTAGGCCTCCCACCTGTCCACTGTAGCAGGGTGCAAGGGGGGGGGACACAACAGATGACTGGCTGGAAGAGCTACCTATGTAACGTTCGTTCTCTATCCAAACATCATACGGAACTATGGGATCTGATCTCTACCGCCCAGCCTGAAATATGTTTCCTTGCCGAAACCTGGCTAAAACCCCACACAGTACCTGCCATTACGTTGGGCGTTCCGGTGGGGTATAAAATTTCAAGACTGGACCGCCCCATTAAAACTGGAGGTGGCAATGCCATCATTTATAAGGAGGGGATTAATGTCTCCATAGTCGAACAAATAAGTACTCCTCAAATGGAAATTATGATTTTCCGGATTAATATTGGTTCCAAATACATGTGGAAGGGAGCCCTGGTTTACCGCCCACCAGGGCCAAGTACTAACTTCGCTCTCTCTCTAGTGGAGGTATTGGCCCCGCATTTTAGAACTGGAACTGACTTCCTCCTTTTAGGGGATTTTAATGTGCATAGGGAACTCTCTAACAATCCTGGGACATCATCCTTTCTCACAGATCTGTCACTATTAGGGCTTACCCAGCATAATAAAGGACCTACTCATCTAGCAGGCCATACTTTAGATATGATTTTTTCAAATACATCTAAGGTTGTATGTCATCCCTCCATCCAGGTGAATTGGTCAGATCATTTTATCATTGATTTTTCCCTATTAGGTTTGGATAAGCCCAGCAAAAGGTCTTGTCTCCCCCAATTATGGCGCAGACAATGGTATAAAATGAACCCAGAAGATTTTCAGAAAGCCCTAGTTGAACCTTCCATAACTGTCTCTGGTAATATAGAAGTGGCCTTATCTAAATTTACTTCAGCCATCTCAACGGTCGTTAATACTCTGGCCCCTCTGAAATCATGCAAACAGCGTCCTCCTTCTCGTCATGAAATTTGGTACACGGACCAATTGCGCTCAGAGTAGCAGGCCTGTAGGAAGCTAGAAAAAACATGGAGGAAAAGTCACCTGGAAGCAGACAAAAGGAGCTACTATGCTATCCTGTCTACCTACCATAAAAACATTAGATCAGCTAGGAAAAATCACATAGCCCTGCAACTAGCAGAAGCGGGCAACTCCCCAAAGGCTCTTTATCAAATTCTACAAGCCTTTACTAAACCTACGGCCTGTGAAAGCTTGGATGCTTTCTCACAATCCCTATGTGATGACATCTCCTTTTTCTTTAGAGACAAGATAGAGTTGATCTATAATAAAATCATCAACACAACTTGTCTTATGAATTCCCAGCCCACAGCTCCCTCCCTGTCCCGGGCCATGGACACGGAGACACTTACAGTATTCCCAGCTGCCAATTTAGGTGACATTGAGGCACTTATGGCACACATCAAAACAGGGTCTCCGCTTGATCTTATTCCGGCCAGAATTGTTTTCACCTTGGGCAACTCCCTTGGGCCTCTGATCCAAACTTTGGTAAACTGCTCTATTACTGAGGGTCAGGTACCACAAGATTGGAAGAAGGCCATTGTAAACCCAATTCGGAAGAACTCGGCCCTTCCCTGGTCGGACCTATCCAACCTCCGCCCCATTTCACTCCTTCCCTACCTGAGTAAGATGACAGAAAAACACATCAACACCCACCTGTCGAGGTTATTTGAGCGGTCTGGTGGTCTAGATCCTTCTCAATCTGGATTTAGACCCAACTACAGCACAGAATCAGCACTCCTATCTGTGACAGATACCATCAGAATGTCACAGGATAGTGGGAGCTCTATGATTCTTGTGCTGTTGGACGTCTCCGCCGCCTTCGACGCGGTATCGCATGAAATCTTACTCAGTCGATTGATGGAGATAGGGGTGGGGGGTTTGGCATGGTCCTGGCTGAAAAGTTTCCTATCAGATCGCTCTCAGAGCGTTAACCTGGGCACTTTTCGCTCAGCCCTGATAAAGCTCACTAAGGGGGTACCCCAGGGCTCATGCCTAAGCCCCACACTTTTTAATGTGTATGTGGCCCCCCTAGCAGATCTCATGAGATCATTTGGATTCATCCCCATCTCATACGCGGATGATACCCAGCTGCTCTTCCCCTTTAAAACCCTGACAGCTGCCGTTAAACACTCATTCTCGGAAGGGATGAGGGCTGTGTCCCAATGGATGGCCGCTAACTTCCTGCAATGTAATGTAGGGAAGACTGAGGTCATGTTATTTGGAGATGCTCCCCTACTGTGGTCAACGGACTGGTGGCCCCTAGATCTGGGCCCCGTTCCTAGTCCTAAGCAGACTATAAAGAACTCGGGGGTTCGATTAGATCAGGGCTTATCACTTAAGGATCATGTCAACCAAACAGAAGGATCTTGTCTGCATGTACTCGATCTCCTTAGACAAGTGTTTCTCCTGCTACCGGATACATCCAGAAAGACTCTGGTCCAGGCCCTAGTGCTCAGTTGGCTGGACTACTGCAATGGGTTACTGATATCAGTTACTGATAACTCATTGGGTAGGCTTCAGGTAGTCCAGAACACCGATGACAGGCTGGTTCTCAATGTCCCTCCAAGAACTCCCTCGCACCCTCTTCTGGACAAATTGCACTGGTTGCCAATCCGGGCACGGGTGCAATTTAAAACCTGCTGTATAATTCAAAAGAGTATTTATGGCTCGTGTCCTCCTTACTTAGCTGAGAAATTTGTTCCATACAATCCAGCACGTACTCTCCGCTCCAGCAACCAACGTTTACTTCAGGTCCCCTCAATAAGGAGGTCAAGACTGGGTGGAAGAGCCCTTTCTTTTTTAGGTCCCACCCTCTGGAACAAACTACCCCCTACCCTCAGACAATGTACCAACCACCTAGCCTTTAGGAAAATGCTGAAGACCTTTCTGTTCTGATTCTATCTCTGTCTTCATTCAGACGAGCACTTTATCTGTACCTGCAGGGCATTCAAAGCGCAGAGATACTCCTTCGGGAGTCGAGTCCAGCGCTATATAAGCCTATAAATATAGAAATAAATAAATCTAACTCTTCCTTGAAGAATTTGCACTTATCCAGACCCAGGATAATGCCAACATTACTAAAGGACTTTAACACTCTCTCTATTACAGATAGGTGTTGTGATCTATCTTAGAAAAGATTAACACTTCATCCTGAGATGCTTGTACTTCAAAAATTCCTTCAAGCAATTGATCCATGAATTTCTGGAATACACAGGCAGCTGATGCCAGGCCAAAAGACAGTTACAAAAATGTATATGCCCCAGATAGAGTCTTGGATTTTTGGAAGAGGGTGGCAGTCTAGTACAATATTTGTATTTAATGTGCGCAAGTCAGCACACAAACGAATGTCCCCATTCTTTTTGCGCATCTCGACAATTGGACTGACCCACTCAGACAAATCATTAGCTTGTATGATACCTTCACACACCAATTTATCCAAAAGTTTCTTAAGATCAGCTTTTATCCTCAATGGAATGGGTCTAGACTTCTGAGCCACGGGTGAAGCATTTTTCTGAATTGATTAAATGTTGATATTTAGTGATTTTACCAATTGTGTCATTGAGAATTGAGGAAATGCTGCTAAAATAGTTTGCAAATCTTTTTCTTCTTCAGAGTTGTAAATCAGAGCTACAGGCAAATCATTGATCTGAACTGGGTTATCGGAACCATTCACAAGCTTGCGACCCATTTTGGCTACATTTTGCCAACCAACAATGGTCTTTTCTTTTATGGCTATATATATTTTAGTGTGAACACATCTTTCCAAACAAACTACTTTTTCCCAACAATATCGTAACATGTTGATGTCCTTATCTCCATAAGACTTGGGTATAATATCAAGTTTATGAAGCCCCACTTTCTCAGATCAATATTTTGAATATATTTGGTCTGAAATAATGGTTAGAGGAGCTCCAGAATCAGCCATGACATTCAAATCAAAATCGCCTCAAGTGACTCGACAAAAAATACCTTTGGATTTAGGAACATGAGATTCCCTGGCAATTGAATGAACAGTCAGAATCCAAGTTTTGAAAATCCTCATGCACAGTATTACCCTGACTAGAGTCAAGTAGACTATTACTTTCACAAGCTTGCACTTTACTAACTTGGATAATGCTTTTACCTTTACATACAGATTGAAAATGCGAATTTGTGTGACATTTGACACACCCTTTACCTAAAGCAGGACAAATGGGACTATTCCCTAAATGTGTGCGAGAACCACATCTAAAACACATAGTGGAAGGTTTATTGTGAAATGGTTTAAAACCTTTGTTTCTCAGGGAAACAGCATTAACTGAATCTTCATCATGAACTGAATTAATAAAAACAGTAGATTTGTCATGTGAAGTACATTTAGAAGAAATGATTACCCTTTCTATCCTCTTTGCCATGTCTATTACTTACGAAAGGGAGGGATCACTGCATATCAGAATACGTTCCTGAATCATCTTTGAGTTGCAGCTATAGACAAATTGATCCCTGATATAAACGTAAAGAGAAGCTCCAAAGTTATAGTTTGCCACTAAATTTCTCAAGGCAGAAATGTATTCGTCTACAGATTCCTCTGGATCTTATATTCTTTTCATAACATTAAATCTTTCTAATATAACGCTGGGTTGTTCTAAGAATTTTTGTTAATTCTTAGTACAGCCTCCGTATACACATTCCAACCATCTCCTTCTCTAGCAGGTGGAATGAGAACTGGAAGATTATCAAAAATCTGTTGACCCTCTGAATCCAGATAATTAAAAAAAGGGCAATTTTTCTACTTGCTGAATAATTCTCCACGTCGATGGCCACAACTTGAGTCAAATTCTCTACGGTGCTTTAGGTTTGCCAGACATGGGTAAGAAATAAGATAAATGAACTGCTTGTTGAGAGTTAGCCATTGAAAAGAAATGTCAGAAAATCTTACCACAATACCTGTTGTGGAAATGAGGCATAAACCCAGCTGCAGACAATCCAGCTTGACTCAGAAATACCAGATTCTTGAAAGTGATGTAACAGTTTTAATTTAAGACATTGTGAAGTAGATCAAAACCTGGCATCTGGTGACCAATCCAAGATGGCTGCTGTCCATGGGAGCATGTGAAGAGGTCACTGTGTAATAACGGTGCAATTCAGGCACATGTGCACCAAGGCAGTGCGAGGGAACGTGCACGAGCCCCTGTGCACCTGAGACAAGTACCACAGGATGCTGTAAAGTCTCCATAATGCACCACAGAGTTCTCCGATATATGAACCAGAAGGGTGAAAACAACAGGTGCAGCTTACAAGCAAAGCTGAGAGAAGAGGCCAACGAAGGTCCGTGATGAAAACAATCCAATCCAAGGGAGACAGCACAAAATTGGTGAGCAGCAGAAATTTTCCGGAATAATCATCGTCACATGCAAAAGGTACATCCAGTGATGAAGAAGAAGCCAATGAAGAAAGTTGTACTAAATGAATTTCTGTTCTGTTGAGCCCACGGGAGTGCATCTGCCTTCACTGCTGATCAGAGCACAACTGCTGTAGCTTGAGTATTCCGATCACAGCAAATGGGGACACCAACTCGGGGCAACATTGAACAGTAAACATGTTTATCACACAGTTTGCAGCGCCTGTATTCCATCATCTAAAATGGAATAATGAGTGGAACCTCAATCTTGCTGACTGTGTAGCCCTCTCTCTCTAATAGTAATGCAGGCTGTTCTAACTTGCATGTCTTTTGTCAGTCAGTCAAAACACTTAAAATCATAAAAGACAAAATAAAAACATTTATAAAAACATTTCATATCATATATATACAGTCAATGCTGACAATCAGTTATAAAATATACAGTAAGTTGCATGTCTTTCTCTCTCTCCCCTTCGTCCCCAGATGCTAAAAAGTTCCATTATACTGCCCAACTATTCTGATTTTGCAGTATAAACATGGACCAGCAGTAAAATGTTGGTTCAAAATTATTTTCATGGGACTTGACCTTTGATTTTTTCTTACCTCTAGAGAAAACCCACAATAATCACTGCCAATGTACTTCTCTAATGCTGCTTTTTACTGAAAAATTAAAAATTGTGATTTTTTTTAAAGAAATAACCTAATATTATTTCTATTTCAGAGATGTTGCAATCCTTCTTGTAAGATAATTTAACTGTGAAATTCATCACAAGTATATTTTTGTTGTGTACCCAGATTAAATGGAGTTTTCATATAAACTGACATCTGCACCTTGACACTGTTTGAATACTTGTGATACGACGGAACAAGAGAAGACACTGATGTCATTCCATTGAGGCATTCTAAGTATAAAATCAGATGCTGCTGCACACGGATGATTAAACCCGGATTCTACCACAGATGCAAATTGATGACATACAGAGATGAAGTAAAAAATCCTAGATTCTTCAGCGCTAAAATAGGAGGGGAACAGACACCAAGGGCAAAGTGACAGAAACCTGACCACCTACAATGGAGATGGCAACCGACAGCCTGGATTTACAATTTAGGGGATTCATCGCGAGTTCATTGAAGCCCATAGTGAGTGGCTGAGGCAAGAATAACATTTCTCAATGTACTTGATCAGCCTAAAGAGGAGCTGTGTGTCATTGGCTATTTACAGTGCCTTTATCATGTACATTTCAGATTACTACTAAAATCTTTCTGCTATAGCCTTCAACAAGAGTGCAGCAGTTGCCTTGTCACTGGGTGCTGGCTCTATTTACTCAGCCGTGTTCCTATAATTGCGTAATCATATGTCTCGAAGGATGGTTACTCAAAAACAATGGAACATTGTTCTGGCCTAAGACTTGTGGCAAAAGATGGCAAAGCCAAATCCCAAGGCTATGTTACGCCATAAATGTTAATGATACATTTTAATAAAATGACAGGGCATTCTCTGATGATAATCCTGAAACTTTTAATTTATCATGTTATGTCTTTTATTTACTTTGAAGTGCCAGCGCAGGGTGTAATGGTGCTGTTACTGGAGAGAGAGAGTATTAACTTTTCATGAATCCCTTTTGGAGGTCAATGGATTTGACCATTAAACCTTGAATAGATAAAGATGAAGACCCTTGGCTATGGTGTGGACGATGAGTCAACTTGTGAAGAGAAATACTGCTAGGTCAATAGATCTAGGTCCGATCAGACCTGTTCCACTCACCCTACAAGGTGCAGTTTGGCTTTTCAGCCAAGAAACTCAAAAAACACCTTCTCCCCTGGAAAGAAAAACTGATCTATTTCCATATAATTGAAAGACATATTTTCCTCTGTAGTTTCTACATTAAATTCTAATATAATACAATAATCTCCAAAGGAGGTACTGCAGAAGGACAAGACTAGTGGGGAACCTGCACAGGGGGTTTGATGAGGGCAGTGCCTTCAGCTATACATTTGCTGTTGATGTTGACTACTCAGTGTAAAGAACCCGGGACACCCTTAGCATACCTCCATGACCTTGCTCAACTACCATTGCAATAGAATCATTATAGATTGGAAATGGCAGATAGTAAATAACATGTAGCACTTGTTGTAGCTCAAGTAGCTGCTAATGAATCCAGTGAACAGAGGTGGGCCCACACAGCTTCTGTTGCCAGCAGTCAATGGTAGAGAGCATTTATGGAGGCCCAGTGTTTTAAACATCACAGCCCAGCTCGCTGTAGCAGGGATAATTGTGGAAGTGGTTCATTTATCGTGTGTGCCTCCATACTGTACCCAACTCTTTAACTGGAGACAGACAAGTTAGCAAGGAGCAAAGAGGGAGTCATTTGACCATGACTTTCCCATAGGCCCTCCATCATCACCTGTACACCCAGGTATGATCGTACTTGGCCATCACCTGTGACCAATGGTCTCTGGGGCCTGTATCTGGCCTTTGACCAGCCCATGTACTTAAGACTGCCCTATCCCAAAAGCCCACATGGGACAATATTTAGTTTGACCTGTAAGGCCCACAGAATTTGCCCATAGGCAATGTGCTTTAACATTTACCATTGACAAGACTTTGTAGTCAGCCCAGCACAGAGCATGTAATCCGGTGATCAATGACATTGTAATAAGTGACGCCACCGATGATGTCTTTGCTAATGTTGTTTGTGAAGTCATCTTTGATGGTATGTGTGACCTCTGGACGCATAGGAACCGTATATACTGAGTCTATTTTATAGAGTTCTGTTGTGTAAACGTAAAAAACGTGGTCTTATTTTTGAGCCCCTTGTGCCATCGGTGCATCAATTGCTTGATGCACCGGCGGTGCAACATGCTGCGTGAACTTTACAAGCACAGGTAATGTCACCCTGCATGGCTTTACATATGCTTGTAAATATTACCTCATTCCATGCAACACCTTGCGTGTTAGGGGCATGACGTGGGTGTTGCTGTGGGTGTTCCAACACAACACCCATGTCCACTGATGCATTTCCAGATTTATGATCAATAGTAAACCTGGAAATGCGTCAGAATGTTACGCCACCCCTAGGGGTGGCCTAGCGAGGTGCAACGGGGAGAAATGTTTTCATCAAGTGATTTTGTTTGACAGTAAGGTGCCCCTTTCTGCTCAAAAACAATCTCCCGACAACGCAGGCATCCATGCATCATGGTGCAAGGGTACTTGCGCCAGCGCATGGCAGCACTTTGTTCGCCAGTGCAGGGAAAGGCACAGAGATGCAACATATTGCTTTAAATATGTTGCATACCTGTGCCTCATAACTAACGCTGCGTGGCGCAGCAAAATAACTTGTGGCACAGTGTTAGTTTCTCATAAATAGGGCCCTCACTGCGAAGGAGAGAGGACAACTGCCTAGCATTAGACAGAAAGAAGGACAAACAGGTAGGATCTGGGGGTTAGGCGCAAAGTTGCTCAGAGAGTTGGGCAGGTATTCAGATGAGGAAAAGAAGCAAAGACATTGTGGAAGTCGGAAACCAATAAATATACTGAATTCCAGACAGGGAAATAGAGAGACAAAGAAAGCCATAAAGAATAAGAAGAGAGTGAAAATGCAAGAGAGACAGAGAGAGAGAGAGAGTCAGAGAGAGAAAATGAGAGAGAGGGAAATAGAGAGAAAGAGAGAGGGGCAGGTAAAGGAACTGGTAGTGAGAGAGAACATGCCTGAGAGAGCAAGGGGGATGAGTGAGGCAACGGAAACACAGAAGGCCACAGACAAATATTAAAATGAAGATTCTGTTTTTGAGGTGAGTTTTATGTTTTTCAGGTCCATAATTGCTGGAGAACAGGTATGTATCGGCATGCCTGTAAAAAAGAAAACATGTATCCATTAATGGGGCCTTGGAAGGGATTAGATTCTAGCCACAGATGCTGAATTACTGTGTGTGCAACACAGAAGATACTGTAATAGCATATTTAAAGTAATTCCGGCTAATGCAGAGTGCAATGAAAATAGATTCTTTTATGGTTTTATGGAAGCATTATTTATATTGCAAAGTGTCTCGTCCATTAACAATTTTGTCAAGGGCCCACAGAGAATACAGATAATTCAAAATAAGGTAATGCGATAATATGCCTGAAGAAGGGTGAAATTGGAACGCTTCGGAAATACTGAACAGATAGGCTCCATCTGTAGCAAACAAACAAATGGCAGGTCACTTTGCAGAGAAATGAATGTTCAGTGATTTATGATAGAAACACGGATCCTCAGTCTTATTGAAAAACTATTTTGGGCACATGAGTCCAAAGTGCCAACATGGCACCTAAAACTATTACATCTACAGTGCTTTTCACATCATTCCTTGTACCATTATTTTTCCTTGTATATCTAATCATTACTGGAATCTGGGGACCCCCGTTGAGTCATTATTGGAAGCAGGTAACCGCCGGCCTGATTAATTTCTATGAATTAGCGAATCAATACACAAAAATGCAAAAACAAGTGTACACCAAATAAATGTTCAACTATTGAAATATTGTTTGTAATTCACAATCAAACATGGAAAACGTTTCAAATGTTCAATATTGCTTCTTAATTTGTATATACTTCATTAATTTTAATTGATTATTTTTAAATTATAAAAAAAATTAAACAGTTGCTGACCCCCTGAGTAGGCCTCGCGGACCCCCAGGGTTCGTGAGACCATAGGTTAAGAAACACTTCTCTAATGCTTTGCTAGTTTCCACCTCTCTTTAGTTTCTCCCGCACTCCATTGATTGATGGATTGCTTCACTCCATCTTCTCCTATCTTTAAATCAGATATTCATACTCTGTCAATTGCATTGCTCTTCACCAGCCCCACATAGTAGTCCTGGTCCCTTGATATACCACCATCAAAAAATTGTTGTCCAGAGATTTTCATTTTTGATTTGTGTTTTTATATCATTAGAGAAGTAATTTAGCTTGAGTAGACATTGCTAATCCAGACAGAATTTTTCTTGACTACATTTTTAAAAATGGCTGATCTGTTGCAGTGATGATGTAATATTTCAGGAACCGTGAGAGCTACATACTTCAAATAGGTGACAAAACATAGATGTGGTAGTATTATAGAAACAGATAATACCTCTTGACAGCAGCCCTTCCGCCATTTTCCAAAATGGCAGCTCTATAAGGATGTGTTTTAGCCTTCATATTGGTAATGTATTTCAATATTGGTTTTTTTCTTTTTATTTTTATTCAAATTCGTAAACATGAGTGAAACAGGTGGTAGCAGAGGATCTTTACCTCCTCGTAGCGTCTTTCCAACCAAAACATCTGAGGACTCCTTCAACAAAGAAAAATGTGTCATTTGCTAAATTAATATGAAAGAAAAGCTAATATCAACTGAGGTTGGATGGAAGAGAGTTTGAGATGCTACAGAAATACGGGAAGACTAAGTTTGCAAAAGATTGAAACTGATGGGTGCAGAGGATCAAATATGTTATCATTGTAACAACAAGTGTTACAAGTCATATACAATGGAAAAAAGCCTGTAAAACATTAAAAAAATAGCAGAAACCAGTGAAGCAGAACATGAATCTGAGTCTTCTGAGAGAGCAATGACAACCAAATCCAATGCTCCTGCCTTCCAGAGACACTATAAGAAGACATATGCAAATGTTCAAAGTGCTTTTGGGGTGCTCCTTTGCACCAGCTGATCCTCCAGTGGCTTTTCTTTTCTTTTAATGCAACCATGCACACAGTCTTGGTTGCCACTGTCCTCTCTGTGGAATAAAGAGTGCAGTCACTTGGGCTAGCGGGAGCCCTCTGCCCCCAGACTGGCTGGCTCCCGCCAACTAGCAAAGCTAGTGTGTAGTTGCAAACCTGGCATCCTCCTTGTCTTCCCCTGGCCCAGGTCCTAACCAGGTGGGTGCTGGAGCACACTATTCCTCTTCTCCCAACCATAGTCAGGATATGCAGGGTGCCTCCCACTTTCCCCTGGAACTGGCATGTGACAAGGAAGCAGGCATCCAGGGTTTCTCCCGGGACATTGGCCCTCCCTAGAAACATTGGACAAAGTGGAGCACAATAGTGCTAACTTTAATTTAGTCTCATTCTTGGTGGATGTACTCCCCAGAGAGACGAGGCCCACCCAGAGACAAGCATAAATAGTTAAAGAAAAGGGGGTATCAACGTGCTGCTCAAGCCATTATTCTCCGAGGGGCCTTGAGCTTCTCTGGAGTTTTTGAAGCTCAGACAGGAGAGGGGCATGTGCTCGCGGTCCCAGGCATCTTTCCTTGTTTTTTTCTGGCACCTGTTGCTCCTTGACAATTCCTATGTCATTTTGCCCTCTAAGACCTTCTGTCCTTAAAATGTCTAAATTATATTGCAGCTTGCTTTTCTTGCACTTCAGCACTGCATTCTTGATTTGTCCCCTGTTCAGCACTGAGGAATCTCCTTATCATGGGGTCACCTCCAGGAGCACCCCACAGCACTCAAGGCAGGATGCCCTCCATGCCTGTAGTCTAAAGGTACCATAGCCTAATTGCTACTTTAAGGTCACCCTTGTGGTAGCAGAAATTAGTTGGCTGCCCTCCGATTAGGCATACCATTCTGCCGGCCCAGTCTCCAAATGTTCCAGAGGAATCCTTCTCCTCTAGTTTCATTATGAAGGTCCATCCCTGCACTGTCCCTCAGAAGGTGGCCTGGAGAGGGGAATTCCCGGAGTCTTATTTAGGTTAAGTCCTGGGTTCTTCAGCACCAAAGACAGGAGTCTGATTTTGTACTGCGTCCAGTGAAATCCATCTTCTTCTCTCTCCCCTTCTCTTACTTGTGGAGAGATTTTAAAATGAAGTGGAAAGTTCCAGAAGGTAGAGATGTCTGTGTTATCCTGGAATGACACATCATCATCCCACCATTGTCCCAACCCTCAAGCACAGCGCTTTGGAACATTTCAAGATAGTAACTTGAAGTGATTTGTTGAAAGGCCTTTGCAGAGAGGCTAAGCCTTCCCTTATTCAATTCTTCAAAGTGGAGCCCATCTTGTGAATGGTCTAGAGGTTGATCTGTCCTCCTTAGTCTTTGGTGTGTTAAGCCTTCCCAAGCAAGGTGCAAAGTAAAAAGTAATTATCACGTGCAGATTGCAGATTACAACCCCATTGATTCCTTTCCAAGGACAGGCCCAAAAACATGCAAATTGCACTGTTGTGTGGGGATGCATTTGAACCTCCAGCTAGTGAGCACATTAACTAACTTGAGCAGAGAGGGGTGTTAGACCTGTCATCCTTAGGGTGGTCTTCCCCCAACGTTTTGCCTTTTGCCTCTAATTTTTGCTGATTATTTGTGTTGGCCTAAGGACTCTGCACACTTTACCACTGTTAACCAGTGCTAAAGTGCACGTGCTTCTCCCCTAAACATGATGACATTGGTCTGTACCTAATTGGCATATTTGTTGTACTGGTAAGTCCCTCGTAAAGTGGTATACAATATACCCAGGGCCTGTGCTTAAAATGATACTAGTTGGCTGCAGCACTGATTGTGCTACCCATAGAAGAAGCCTTTCAAACCTGTATCAGGTTTGTCACTTAAGTGCCTATATGTGCAGTTTACAGCCACTTTGACTTAGCATTCAAAACTACTTGCCAAGAATTAAACTTCCCTTTTATTACATATAAGTTCCACCTAAGTTAGGCCCTAAATAACCTTAAGGGCGGTGTGCCAAGTAAGTAAACGGTGCAATATGTAAATGTATGTTTTTCATGACCTGGTAGTGACAAACAGCCTATTTTGTTTTTCACTACTGTGAGGCCTTCCCCTCTCACAGGCCAGCATTGTGAATTCCTTAATACATGTTTAAGCTGCAATTCCTAATCAGAGAGGAGCAGCTCATCTTTGTTTGGAATGGTATCGATAAACACTCTCTGTGAAGTTGGATTTAACATTACTTTTTTAGAAATGCCACTTTTAGAAAGTGGACACTTCTCTGTACTTACTACTCTTTGTACCCGACAGTCTATCTCCAATACAAGTCTGGGCTGAGTGACAGCTACACTTTGTGCACTCCCTGTAGACACCCACAAACAGGAAGGTGAGGCTCATCTGCATTCTGAGCACTCACTTGCATTCTGATGTGTCTTACTGGGCAGGGAGGAATGGGAGGGACTGACACTTACACTTCAATAGGTAGTGTCCTGTCCACACACAACATACTGATCAGCCACCCCCCTCCCCCAGGGTTAGCCTGGTGGACAGGACTGGGTTGCACATTTCAGAGAGCTCTTTTGAAATCACCCCTATATCAAAGGCACTTGTGGGTATAAGTACTGAGTCTCTTACCCCCTGAAATCAGACACTTTTCGCTCTTGAACTGAACCTTGCTGCTGCTTAGAGGACACAACTGGACTGCTTTTCTGAAAGGATTGCTTTTCTTCTTGTTGCCCTCCTGCCTGTTGCTCCCTGACTCTGCTGGAAGGACTTTGCCTTTCCTCCAAGTGATCTCCAAGGACTTGCTGGCTTGCCTCCTGTTTTCTGAAGTCTGAGGGACACAAAAGACCTTCTGTAATTCTGCTGGTGCTGTGGGACTCTGCCTTCTGCGAGTCCTACCCCAGCATGAGGTACCCTCACCAAGTTTTGGTCCTCAGAAGTGGGTTCTTGCATCATTTTCCACATTGACAAAGACACAGCAGTGACTTGGAGGTGATCGGAACTGATGCATTGCCTTCAGCTCTGAAGTAGTAGCTGCTGGATGACAGCGATTCTACAGCAGACGGAGCTCAAAGCAGATGGACAGCGTGACTCAATATCGACTCAGCACCTGCATCACAAAGGGGTTCGACACCAAAGCTCCCATCGAAGGTGTGGCTGGGCGCCAATGATCACAAAAACAACATTTGATGGACAGAATCCAGAACAATGACATACATTCACCCCAGTGCAGAGATCTGGGCCTAAATCCATAGTTTTTCTGCTCACCATGCCATTTTTGTTTGAACCCAGCCATATGCAAATCAGTCGTGACCCTGTGCCTCATGGAAACAGTCCAGCCCGAACTGCCAAGCCAGGTCCTCCATGGACCGGGAAACAAGCATCCTATGACCGATGGGCGCCAACGATCACCTCAATCCACGGATCAACTTGCGCCTCCTCAACTCCCCACCGTGAGTCTTCAAATTCGACACTTTGCTCCATCTAAGGTTCTTCTTCAGCAGGACCTGTCTGGGTCTTGTAGCAGACCCGTGGTTGTGGTCGGCCAGAAATTTGGATTTGCACAGGTCCCTCTTGAGCTCAAGAAACTTTTTTTATTGTGAGAGACTACTAAGCACTATTTTTGATCTCATCTTTAGAAATTCATATCTCCACTTCTACTCATGGATTTCTGTCGTTTTGGTTTGATTTTGCTCAGATTAATATTCTCTATTTTTCTAAACATGTGTGGAGTCATTTTGTGGTGTATGCTTTGTGTTACTGTGTGTGTGTGTGTGTGTGTATGTGTGCATGTATGTGTGTGTGTGTGTTTGTTACAAAAATACTTTACACATTGTCTTTGAGGATACGCCTGAATGCTCTGTGCCAAGCTATCAGAGGGTGAGAACAGCTTCTCTTATTGTGTATCTAGCTTACCCTGACTAGAATGGTGGTTCCTGCCTGGCCTTGGTGCCTACTTCAGGAAACCAGGAATCCCATTTCCAACAAGGGGAACAAAGCCTGGAATCTAATTAGGAGCGGCGGCAGAGAAATATGACCAATCCTCAAGCGCCAGAATGAGTGCAGATGACAAAAAGTAACATTGAATCTGCACTCTTGATCAGTTTATAGCATATGACCAGTATGTTACACTCGTCTCTAGGCATACCTATGGCAAAACTGTACATGGGTGCAGATTTCCTCCATATTGAATTATAAGGTAAGCCCTCAGGGACTATTCGCAAAGGTACACCTACACATGAGTACATCAACACATGTACATTTAATCGGACACTTTCTAGTAATTCCAATATGGCTGGTAAAGGCAGTTATAGACCCCATCAGATTTAGAAGATCAGCAGGAATACTACGGATATGTTTATTTTCACCTATAGGTTTCGACTGCTGCACTGCACCTGTGTATGAGTTATTGTTTGCATGATAGAACCATAACTTCAATTAAGTTGTTTTTCAGTTGTAATGTGTAATCTGAACTGTGCTTTATTGATAGATTTTAGGCAGATTTTTCAGGTTTTTTTCTATAGACATTGAGGTGTTATAACCAAAGCTAACCATAACTTCACTTTAACCTTTGTTTTTTCCTGTGAAAATATATATATGGTTCTGCCTTGAATTAGCAAAACCACTGAAATTCACCAATAGCGATTAGCAATGTGCACAACACATGCTAATGCACATTATAGTCTTTTGTTCTTGTGCCATCAGCTAAAAGGTAATTTTAGCATGGCAAGCAGAGTGAGGCCCTTCACCCAAACCAGACAAGTCATGTGCAGCAGTGTTTAGCTGTTGAGCTCCAGAGCTCAACCTGCCATGAGTGGCCTATCTCCATGTGCACATTGAAGCCCATCAACTATGTGGGTTTACAACACCTGCTGTATATGCGAGTCCCATCATCCCCACCCACCCCCGATGAGCAGCCAAATTCTACTGTGCATGATCTTGAGATACGTGCAGTGGGTGTCCGTCTCATGGCTTAGCTTGCTGGTTCAGTGGCAAACCCTCCATAGGCTGCCAGCCCTGCTGTACTCAACCTTTGGATGCAGAGTTTGGCTGCAGGGTTCAAGCTTCAGTCAGACCCCGCTCTCAAACCATCATGAGCACACAACTCCAACTGTGCATGTTCACCACCCTGCACCCTATGGGCTGTGGGGTGCCAACACATCCCTTGTTGCCAATGTGGGTAGACAGCCACTTCTAGGTAGCTCCTTTATCTGTGCACAGTGGGCTTTACTCCTTATTTTCTAATGGGAAAGTAGTTTTCTTTTTTTTATTATGGGTGAAAATTCTTGATTTTAATAAAAATCATGATTATCAGTAAAATTACTTAAAAATATACATATATCATTTCGTTTAGCAGCTTGCCTACTGGGTTAAAAGTTACAGGGAAATCAGCATGACTTTTATATGTAAGGTGTGGCTGAACAATGGTTTACAAATTATTTTTTATACTTTTACTTGCCTTTGGGCTGGTAATGTTACTTTCTGCTTTAGTTGATTTCTGTATGAATCCCTTAAAGTATCTGTGAGTAGCCATGTGTGGTGTGTGGCTCACTCCAAGGCTGACTGGAGTACTTTTGAGCATGATCAGTCAGTGGTACTACTGTAGTAGCTGTTGATGTAACTTTTGACAGTAGCAGCTGTCTTACTGTTCTCTACCTGTGTTTTTGTATTGGTATATCCCAACCTATTCTGTGCCTTCATTTCCTTTTACTCCTCCAATTTTGTAGTAAATATTCCCCATTTCCAGCTGCTCTCTTCATTTGTACCACATTTACACACAAAAAACATGCACCCGTGAGTGGGCATTTATTTGCGCGGATGGTTGAGAGTCCCACACCTTAGAGTGAGAAAATGCACAGGGGGAGATATCCACCTGGACATTGGTGAATAGCATTTGTATGCAGATTAGGACTACACAAGTACTATCGTACATGTTCACAATTGCAATTGAATAGGCTCCTTAGGATGCAATTCACAAATAGTCCAATAATGGACTGCATTGGGTGGGAAACATCCTTTACAACGCAACTTTTACCATGCAGTGCCTTTACATCGCAACTTTTACAACGCAAACCATTACAACGCATTGCGCTGGGGGGCGCTCTAGGATAGGTAATAGATTTAATTTACTATCCAACACCTTCCCTACTATCCACGGGGACTGGAGTTGGAATAGTAAATTAAACTATTCACTATCCAGCACCCCAAAGCGCTATGCGTTGTAAAGGAATGCGTTGTAAAAACTGCGATGTAAAAGCATGCGATGTAAAAGCATGCGTTGTAATGTCATACATCCGCATTGGGTGGATGTGTAGAGTGCTGTAAAATATGCATTAATGTAGGTGTTGCACAGCTGTTGAGTTTGGGAAGCGAATATGGTGCTTATTAAGGAATCCCATGTAGTTTTACATTGCTAGTAGCAGGAGTATCATAGCTCGTAAAAATAAATGTGAGGAGGTGAAGGAATTGAAGTCTTAAATACTTTGATGAGACTTAGGGCTTTATTACAAGTTTGCGTTTCCCGTGGACCACCGTACCAGCGATGGTGGTCCGAGCGCAGTGAGCTCATATTACGAATTGGACGGATCAGCTTTGTGAAAACTGCTGATGGACTGCCAACACTGCCAACAGCTAGCTGGGTTCATGGTCAGGGAAAGGCAGCTTCCATAGGTCAGTACAGGGCTGCACCGTTGTCCATATTACGAGTTGCCTGCTCCACGAGCAGACCACGGCAGTTCTACTACCTGTTGCAAAGTGACAGAGAAAGGATTTGGGGTGCGTACTCACCCCTTTCTTCTTCTTCCAGGCAGATTCCAATGTGGATCCCTGTCTCCAGTTCCCCACTTCACAGCAGGATCTCCATGCCAAGGATTACAACCCTATTTACAGCGATCTAAAGGGGAGTCCTATTTGAACCATATACCCCAGGACTGCCCACATATTGGCTGAACCCCGGTAATGGATATATTGTATTTTTTCACATACATCATGCATATGTGTGCAGCCGTCACATCTGCAGTCGAAATGCACACACAGGCATCAATATATTTGTGAAAAGTACTCACCACTGCTGAAAGACCTCCACTTCTACACCACCGGTCCCGTGGTCAACTCGTAATACGGCGGTTTTTGGACCGCCAACGCCTTGGGCTGCAGGCGGGGGCAGACACAGTCCTACGGCGATTGGACTTACAAACCTGTAATAAGACCTTTACTCTTTTAGTACTGCTGGCTTAGTAATAGGGGTAAGGCATACCTAACCAGAGCAGAATCTATGTGAATTAGGCCTATACTATTTAGAATCAGAATCTTGCCCATGTTGTTTATAATAGCTTTATGAACTTTTAATAACCACTATTTGCAGTACACTGTCACCCAATCATCCATGATTAACATTACATTCAGATTAGATGGAAGACAGCACATAGGGAAAGAAAGATAGCCATACATTGTTGAACTTAAAAAAAAAAAACTTACTGAAAAATGCTCTTTACACATGCAGTCACCATTTTGTCGTAGGCCTATACTCTGTTACATCACAGTGGGTCTGTTGCATTTTGGTCGAGTATGTTTGCTAGTTCACTTATTACTCATTTTCAAAGTAAAATTCATGCTTCAACATCTATGGGTAGAAATAACATTTTCGGCCAGGAAAAAAAGATCTGGAGAGTTTTCTTATACCTTTCATAGCCTTTCTGTTGAAATCTTTCATTAATAGTTTAATTACTGGAAAGCCAGTCTGGGAACTAATGAGGGCTTCTAAGCCGAGTGGCTCATTATTTCAGGATGCTTGGCTCTCAGTACAGAACAGCAAGCCGCCCGCTGAAGTCAGTAATGTATACTTCTCTGTAGCTGCTAATGGGGGGAGGCTTCTAAAGAGCTTTGATCATTTCCTGCAAATGCTAAAGCTGTTGGAATGCATTTCAAAGCGATAACTATGTAACTATATATCCACAATAATATGTTTGCATTCCAAAATGCCTTTACTTAAAAAAGCTAATGGGTCGGAGAGGGCTGGACTGTCCATAATTACATATAGACTAGGTATGGAGGTCCACATCTTTAACTCCTGGTTTTCTGTGATGTGGCAAATTGATTTTGGCTCTATTTTCTTGCCATACATACCTATATTTGGTCTTTACTAAACTCTATACCTAGTGCATATTGTTTAAACTATAAAACAACATTGATGGTATTATTTCATAGGAAATGATTTCTAAATCCATACTGTATACACTAAACTATCCAAATGTTGGAGTACCAACTTAAATATGGATCAAGTTGAACAACCAAAACATAAACCTGTGTTCCTAATTATAACAAGGTTGCCAATGTTTAAGTCAACATGCTTAAGTTTCTATAACAACAGTAATTGTGCAGCCAAATGGTGAAAATTAGCTTTTATTTTTGGACAACGATTAATGATTTATTCCACAGATTTATAGAGGACTAACTCAATGACAGAATGAAATTTGACGTTACGCGGTGACTGTGACCGCAATCGATGATGAGCAATTTGACTAAAACACAACAGGGCCCGATTCTCAAAGGTAAACTTACAGTTTTGTGTAAGTTTACTACTTTTCAGGATTCACAAAGGTACACTTAGAACAAAAGTCTAACTTTACTACTTTTTGGTAATAACAAAAGTAAGTTACTTCTAATAAATAGAGTTTTGCTCTAAGTTTACCTTTGTGAACACCGAAAAGTAGTAAAGTTAGACTTTTGGTCAAAGTTTGCCTTTGTGAATACTAAAAAGTAGTAATGTTAGGCTTTTGGTCTATGTTTACCTTTGTAAGAATCGAAAAGTTGATTTTTTTTCCATTTTCTCTCGAGATTTGTTTTGGTGCTCATGCCATGATATACTCAGGTGCCAGCATAGCTTCTGCCCACAACAGCACCAATGTAGTGCTGAGTGTGAATGCACCACTTGAGTAGCGTCTGTGGTCAAGACGCAGCTACATCTACAATACGAGATTCATGAGGTGTTTTTTTTGTCTCCAAAGGATCGTTGGAGTTGTGTTTTTGTGTGAGGAGCATTTTTTTTAAACTATTTTTCCAAAAGGAAGGAAGTGTCCCAGAGACCCCAACTTCCTGTTTCTGTACAGCAGGCCCCTCCAAGTGCTCTGCCCATCTCCTGGTCACTTTTCATTAGGATTTAGAGCTGGAAGGATTTGTCTGCTAACTATATTCCATTGTTACCATTGGATTTAAGGACTTTGAATTTGAGATTTTACAAGTAAGTTCAAAAACTCTTGCATATATTTTACATATAATTTTTCTTATTTTTGTAAAGGAACAGTGTTGCACAATTTAGTACATTTCCCCATGTTTGTTAGATTTGAAATATTTATTAATTTTACTATGTGGCCTAGCCTGCCTAGGGGACATCAAGGGGCCAGTGCAAGTCATGTGTGCATGAAGCAACTGTTTCTGTGGTATATGTTGTTTTAAAACATCATTTAGGGATGGAATGGTAGTAGATTCAATTAGAAATATGGTATTTTTGTACTTCACTTATTTTGTGTACAAAAAGTGCATATGTGGGGTAATATTTAATGCCTTGGGAGGATGTCTGCTCTTTTAAACGTTTTATAGCTCAGTTGATTTTCGTTGTTAACATTGCTGAATTATATGTGGTGTTTTCTTCAGTCTTCTCATGTCTTCTTTGTATGTCTAGTGTGTGTGCCTGTGTGTTTTTGCCATAGGCCACAATTGATTTGTCTTTGTTCTCCATGCCATGTGGAGTCTGCGTCCATAGGTCTGAATGTGCTAACTTTGTTCCACATGCCTCCTTGCTCACTGTCGTGGTTTGCCCATGTGACACTGACTGGCAGCCATTTTATGCATCAAGCCAGTCTGCCTTTGTCATAGATTTGAATGTTTTCTAAGTTCCCCATGCCGCCTTGCTTTTGTGTTGTTGTTTGCCCATGTGGCACTGGCTGGCCTGGCAGCCATTTTTTGCAACCAGCCATTGTGCCTTTGCCTTAGGCTTGCATGGGTTCTTTGTTCCCAATGCCTCCTTACTTGCTGCTGTTGTTTGACCATGTGGCACTGGCTGGCAGCCATTTTGTGCATTCAGCCAATGTGTCTTTGCCATAGGCTTGCATGTTTTCTAAGTTCCCCATGCCTCCTTGCTTTTTGTTGTTGTTTGCCCATGTGGCACTGGCTAGCCTGGCAGCCATTTTCTGAAAACAGCCATTGTGCCTTTGCCTTAGGTTTGCATGTGTTCTTTGTTCCCCATGCCTTCTTGCTTGCTACTGTTGTTTGACCATGTGGCACTGGCTGGTAGTCATTTTGTGCATTCAGCCAGTGTGTCTTTGCCATAGGCGTGCATGTATCAATGTGATATCAGTTTAATAATAAGCGTGAGGATCAATTTAGTATGTCTATTAAGAATATAATTTCATTGAACAGTCACATATTACATGAATTGTGTTTTTATTTTGCACCTCCTTGATTCACAATGGGTTTCTTCTCATCCTCCCAAACAAATATCAGCAATTATTGATCAGTTTGAATGTTATAGATATATTTTTCATTTGTCTCTCATTTGGTAGTTTTATTGAATGTTATTTTTTTGAAAATGTTTAACAGAATTGTATTCTATTTTTTTTTCTTTTTTCTTGGTCGATTCATACATACATACATACATACATCAGAGGTGCACAGCCACGCAAAAGCATTCAATTTTTTGGGAAACAGCATTTACAACTACGTTTTTACTTCAACCTACAATTACCACACATTTTTTACAACGCTCAAAAAGCTACAACGCAAAAACACAAATCATTATCACGCAAGTCTTTACAACGGAAATATTGAAATGGTTCTTACTAAGCAAGTCTATCCACTGGCAGTTTAAACAATATTCTACTGGGAAGGGATGCAGAGGGTTTAGGGGCAGTGAATGGGCTAGTATTCATTTTAGAATTAATTTATGACAAATATACCTGCAAGCCCCTGCAGAATCTATTGTACTTTCGAAAAGCCCAACTCAGCTTTCGTACTTCTGACGTGGTGCTCATAGATAGCTTTTCATTGCCCAGAGCCTGAGTTCTCGCAATATGAAAGTGCAAAAAACCCACAGACTTAAACCACAGCGATGTGCTATACAGTGATCGAATGGAAGCCACAGCTTTCACAACCAAGGAATCTGAGGACACTTTTACCCAATGAATCAGAGACTTAAGTGAGTACTACTCAGAAATAAATGACTCAACGTAAATGACTGCTCTAAGTTAATATCCATCGACCAAATGCATTCAGTATGAAAACACAATTGTTTCCGTAGCTCAAAGAAGTTGTATTTAGAGTGATATTTTTTTAACAGGTTTGGGGGGTTTTACATTTACCCCCTTCCTAGATCACTGAATTAGTCACTGAGGACTTCTAATGAACGCCCATTCCCTATGAATTGTCCCGCATTTGATTCACAGCATTTTCAGCGTTTTAACCCCTGCCCATCGACGGGACATCCATGAACGTTCTGTACACACTGAGAAGCGACAGGCGCATATATACGAAGCCCATGTTGGAAAGAGTTTAAAAAATGTTATTTACTTATGATTACATGCTACCAGCCAGGCCCCGACCTGTGTCTTCATTAAGACTATAAGTCAAGTCAAGTCAAGTCAAGTTAAAAATTTGTATAGCGCACTACTCACCCAGAGGGTCTCAAGGCGCTTGAGGGGGGGGTGCTCGCTACTTGTCAAACAGCCAGGTTTTGAGTTGTTTTCTGAAGGAGAGGTGGTTCTGTGTAAGGCGGAGGTGGGTGGGGAGAGAATTCCAGGTTTTGGCCGCTAAGAAGGAGAAAGATCTTCCACCCATGGTAGCTCTTCGTATGCGTGGAATCACAGCGAGGGCTTGATTGGACGATCGTAGTTGGCGGGTGGGGGTGTAAAAGGTCAGGCGCGTGCTAAGGTATTTAGGTCCTAGGTCGTAGAGAGCTTTGTGTGCGTGGGTGAGGAGACGGAACGTTATTCTCTTGTTTACGGGGAGCCAGTGGAGGTCTCTCAGGTGACCGGATATGTGATTGTGGCGGGGTATGCTTAGGATGAGTCGGGCGGAGGCGTTCTGAATGCGTTGGAGTTTTTTCTGTAATTTGACTGTGGTTTCGGCGTAGAGGGTGTTTCCGTAGTCCAGTCGGCTTGTGACAAGTGCTTGGGTGACTGTCTTTCTTGTTTCGGTGGGGATCCACCGGAAGATCTTTTTGAGCATACGTAGTATGTTAAAGCATGATGATGAGACGGCGTTGACTTGTCTGGTCATCGAGAGGGAGGAGTCTAGGATGAATCCCAAGTTGCGAGCATGATCCGTTGGTTTGGGTGCGCTGCCCAGTGCCGGTGGCCACCATGAGTCGTCCCATGCGGAGGGGGATGATCCTAGGATGAGTACTTCCGTCTTGTCAGAATTCAGTTTTAATCGGCTGTTCTTCATCCATTCGGCTACGTCTTTCATTCCTTCGTGTAGGTAGGTTTTGGCGGTGTTTGGGTCTTTGGTGAGGGAGAGGATCAGCTGTGTGTCGTCAGCATAGGAGATGATGTTGAGGTTGTGTTGGCGTGCGATGGATGCGAGGGGGCTCATGTAGACGTTGAAGAGGGTGGGGCTGAGCGATGATCCTTGTGGTACGCCGCAGATGACTTCGTGGCCTCTGACCTGAAAGGGGGGAGGCGGACTCTCTGGGTTCTTCTGGCAAGGAACAAGATGATCCAATCCAATGCTTTTCATTGTATCCCGGCGTTGCTGAGGCGTTGTACTAGGGTGCTATGACAGACCGTATCAAACGCTGTGGAGAGGTCCAGGAGGATGAGGGCAGCTGTTTCCCCGTTGTCGAGTAGTGTTCTGATGTCGTCTGTGGCTGCGATGAGGGCGGTCTCGGTGCTGTGTTTGGTTTGGAAGCCGGACTGTGAGGGGTCGAGGGAGCCGTTGGACTCAAGGAAGGTGGCGAGCTGACTGTTGACGGTCTTCTCTATGACTTTGGCAGGGAAAGGGAGGAGCGAGATGGGGCGGTAGTTCTTAAGTTCAGTGGGGTCTGCTGTAGGTTTCTTTAGTAGGGCGCTGAGTTCGGCATGTTTCCAGCTTTCCGGGAAGGTGGCGGTGTTGAGGGAGCAGTTGATGATATCCCGGAGATGGGGTGCTATGATGGAGTCAGCCTTGTTGAAGATGTGGTGGGGGCATGGGTCGGTTGGTGATCCGGAGTGAATGGAGTTCATCAGGCGGATGGTGTATTTGGTGCTTATCGGGTTCCAGGCGCAAAGGGTGGTGGCAGGGGGCTTCAGTTCGGTGGTAAGGGGGGGTGGACTGGTCGCCGAAGCTGTTATGTATGTCAGCGATTTTGCTGTGGAAGAATGAGGCCAGAGAGTCGCAGAGGTCTTGAGAGGGAGTGATGTCGTTGGAGACGGCGCTGGGATTGGTAAACTCCTTGACAATGCTGAAGAGTTCCTTGCTGTTGTGGGCGTTGCTGTCGATTCAATCCTTAAATGCTGATTTCTTGGAGGATCGGATCAGCTGGTGGTGTTTGCGGATGGCGTCCTTGAGGTCGGTCATGTTGTCTGTGGTTGGGTTTTTTCGCCAGGTTTTCTCGAGGGTGCAGCAGTTCTTTTTGGAGTTCTTGAGGTTGTCATTGAACCAGGAGGCTTTTTTGTTACCTTTGTTGTTGTGATGGTTTTTCAGGGGTGCTAATTTGTCAGTGCAGTGGGTGATCCATTGTGCGAGATTGATGGCTGCTTTATTTGTGTCCGATGATATGGCGGGGGGGGTTTGGTTTAGCGATGTGGTGAGCTGGTCGGTGGTGATTTTGTTCCAGTTTCTGCGGGGGACTTGTTGTGGGTGGTGGTGAGTTGTGGTCTTTCTAAAGTTGAAGTGGACGCAGCTGTGGTCTGTCCAGTGGAGTCCTGTGGCGTGGTTGAAGGAAACGTGCTTGCTGGAGGAGAACATTGGGTCGAGCGTGTGTCCGGCGTGGTGGGTGGGGGTGTTTACCAGTTGTTTGAGTCCGAGATTAGCGAGGTTGTCCAGGAGGGTGGTGGTGTTGCTGTCGTTGGTCTTCTCCAGGTGGAAGTTGAGGTCCCCTAGGAGAATGTAGTCCTCGGAGGGGAGGGCGTGTGGGCTGATAAAGTCGGTGATGTCGTCGCTGAATTGTGTGCGGGGTCCTGGTGGTCTGGGGATCGGTGTGTATCTGGAAGTGAAGATGTTCGGCGGCTGTGGGGGTGTCGTCGGAGCTGGTCGAGATGCGGATGGTGTTCTTGTGGACGATGGCGATGCCTCCTCCTGTTTTGTTGATGCGGTCCTTTCGGATGATCTTGTATCCGTCCGGGATGGCTATGGCGATGTCGGGCGCTGATGAGGCGTTCATTCAGGTTTCTGTAAGAAAGGTGACGTCCGGTGATGTGGTGTCGAGTAGGTTCCATAGTTCAATGGCGTGTTTGTGGACCGAGCGCGTTTTGAGCAGGATGCACTTTTGGTGGTTGTTGTTAGGGTTCTGTTTGGTGGTAGTGGTTGCAGTGTGGGACCTGATGCAGCAGAACTTGCATGATTGGCAGGTGAAGGGTCCATGGGTGAGTCCTGGGGCGGCTTGGTGGCAGTCGGGGAGTCGGCCGGTGTTAAGTGCAGAGGGTTGCGGCGTTGTACGTTAGGCGGGTGGAGTTGATTTTGATTTTGCGGGGGCCAGGGGTTTTGGCGCTGGGCGCGGTCCAGGCGCGGACGGGCGTAGACAGGCTTACCTTTGGCGCGCCTTCGGCACGCATAGGGCGCGACCGCTGCGCGTGACCGCTGCGCGTAAGTTGCTCTGCCATAAATGGAGAGTGGAGGGGGGCGGGGCGAGGGAGGAGCAGCTGGGAGGCAGGAGCAGGGTGGCGAGTGGGGATGGTAGTGGTGAAGCTGGGGGGAGCGAGGGTGGGGCCGGAGCAGCGGCAGGAAGCGTGGCCGAGGAGGGATGAAAACAAATGGAGGCACGCTAAACACAGGGTCACGGAGGATGATATGGGGCAGTAAACGCAGGCACAATACTACAGGAGTACGAAAAAGATGCAATAGTATGTTATAGGGGTACGATTTAAAATACAGCTGAAGGCACAATATACTTATCGGAGTCGGAGGTAGGCAGGCAGCTGCGAAGGGGCACGAGTTCACTCGGCGATGGGGCACGATTATGAGCACAGATTCAGCAGCAGCGATGGGGCACGACTTCCTAACGCAGATGCAGGAGGAAGGAGCGACCGGCTCTGACCGAGTCAGAATGGGTCAACTTACAACTCATGCCATTCATCTGGGAACAGTTTTCTCACTTCTCCCTTGGTTGAAAGGATATACCTTAGGCAGGTTTATATTGAGTAAAGCCATCCCGTCACTTCAGGAAGCAACTATAATTTGGCAGACACTGCACAAAAGAGGAGTTAATCAGTTAGTACTGAGCACCAATCCTTACACAGCTCTTTCATGCATGGGAAACCCCGCAGCACTCTGTCTGTGTGCCAGAGTTCCTCTCGCAAAAAAAAATGCTCTCATCAGCATTACACTGTTACCTAATACGCATAAAAGTAAAAAGAAAAGAAATCTGAAGTAATGGTATGCATGGTGAAAGTGTGTGTGCTAGCTGTGTACATGGTAAATGTGCTTTTAGTGTTAAATTGATGTAAAGTCATGGTAATTGTATGCATGGCTAAATCTGCAATGTAAAGACGTGCTTGGTAAACCTATGCGTGGTAATGTCATACAACCAGTTTTTTTAGTTAGAATTCCATTTCCTCTTGGACACCCTGGCTGCAGTGCGCTGCAGACACATCGTCATCATTCATTTTTTTAATGATGATTCCATTTCCCCCTTGACCACATTGCCTGGCATAGGCGCACAGTAACCAATTATTTTTTTAAGGTTATTATTCCATTTACCCATGCAGTTCACTGAGTGTCACAGGTGTCTCCTTTAGATTGATTGATTGATTGATAGCTTTATTTCGATATGCAGATATCATAAAAGCATTACAGAAATATGTAAAATAGCACATCGTAAAAAAACTGTACAAGTTAAAATTAAGTCAAGTAAAAGGTTTCTAAATTGTACAACAATAAATTATTTAAAAAAGAATTAAATTGATATAGACAGTCTTTTTAAGCGAATCAACCATGCCCATTTTAAAAATTTGGACACACCACAGACTATGGGGGAGGATGTGTCAGTTAATAAAATCCGTAAAGCCACCGTATAGTGGCGAGTTCCCAGTTGCCTGCAGAGAGGTTTAAGCCAATATCTTCTTGGGCGGGTGTAGTCAGGGCACTCAAAAAGGAAATGAGCCACAGTTTCTGGCCTAGCTGTACATAGTGAACAGTATGGTGATGCCTGCGCGGGTGTATTCCATCTTGAGAGCAAGTCTCCTAAAGGTAAGGTGCCTACTCTAAATTGAATATAAAGTGTCCGATCAGCAGGAATTGTAATTAGGTCCAAATAGGGCTTAAAGGCAACAACGTCTTTTATTTTCAAGTAGGCTGCGGTGGAATTGCAGTGGCGTGGATTACTGATGAGCTGGGCAGAGACCCACTCCCAATATAGTTTTTTCAGGGTTGCCTTTGGCGGGGCAGATTGTGTAGTCCAGCAAGACCCCAGACCTAGGTCTCCCAGGAGATTTTTGATATCCCTAAGCCACTTAATCTTATTCCAACCACACATTCCCATCACCTCTGACAGCCCATCCGCATATGTTTTCAATTCGGGAACTCTCCACAGACGAGCCCATAAGAGGAGTGGCCGGAGGCGAGCCTGGTCCTTAACTGCTTTGCAACCCGCGTCCAAAAGCACCGGAACTGTAGGAGTGCTCATCGGAATGGCCAGGAGGTCCTTCAGAAAATTTATTCTCCGCCTTGGAAAGTACCTCCAGATTACCAAGGCCCCAAAGCTCAGCCCCGTAAAGAGATGCAGTGACAGCTCTGGCTTTGTAAATGTCAATTACTGGAGCTACACATTGCTTGGAAGAATTACGGTACTCACTCAACAATGCTCCCCCCACCCTTTTGTGACTAAGGGTCATTTTGTTGATATGGGGTGACCAGCTCATGACATCACTCATGCGGATCCCCAAGTAATCAAATTCTGAGACTCTCTCAAGGGGAACAGAGTTTAATACTGGAGGACGACCAAGCTTGCGTGGAGGGTGCATGATCAAGTATTTAGTTTTTTCCACATTTATGACCAACCCTCTTTTTGAGCAAAAGTCCTGAAAGCGGTTCAAAAGGTTCTGGAGGCCCTGAGGAGTTTTTGAGATGAGGAGGGTGTCGTCCGCAAACAACAGGGTTGAAATCCTCACGCCCCCCAAGGAGGGGGCGTCTGCTGGTTCTTCAAGCAGGTGCTCTACCACACCATTCACGTACAGGGAAAATAGTGTGGGAGCTAATACACAACCCTGTCGGACACCCCTATTAACCGGGATCCTATCGGTCTTTTCCCCGTTCTGGCCCCATCGCACCTGGGCATAGTTGTCATTATGTAGTTTGATGAGGAGCAGTAAGATGTAAGGGGGCAGCCCGAGACCCTGCAAGACCCTCCAGAGTTCCTCCCTAGGAACCAGGTCAAAGGCAGTCTTCAGGTCTATAAAGGCCAAATAAAGACTGCCCTTGCCCAGTTCCACCACCTTCCAGTGTAGGAGCAATAACCTGAACACCTGCTCAATAGTTCCTGTACCGGAGCGAAACCCCGCCTGCAGGTCGGACAATATATGGTTTTCATCCACCCAGTGAAGAATCCGCCCCAAAATCGCCTTTCCCGCCACCTTCTGAGTAGAGTCGATGAGGCTTATTGGCCTATAGTTCCCCGGTTGGTCCCGACAACCTTTTTTTAAAATTGGGACTACCTCTGCCCCTTTCCAAGACTCAGGGACAGGACCTCCGTCTAGGATGGCATTCAAGATGGCAGAAATCAGTGTGCCCCATTCACCCGGATAGGCTCGAAGAAGATCCCCTGGCAGCCCATCAGGACCAGCTGCTTTCAGGGGTATCAGGGATTTGATCAAGTTCATAACCTCCCGTGCAGTAAAGGGGTCAGTGGCTCTATCCAGTGCAAATGGGGGAAGGGAAAATGGGTCATCAAGAGACCCTTCTACAGCTGAATAAAGGGCCTTAAAGTGGTTGAACCACGTCTGTGCTGGTATCGTGCAAGTCCTCAAGGTGTCATCAGGGCGATTCCTACTGCCCACCAGGTCCCAAAAGCCTTTAGCATCTCTCCCCCTACTTGCGGCCAGGAGATCCTGCCAAAAGTTATCCTCCCATTCCTTTTTGGCAAGTTTCAAACATTGTGAGTACAACCTTCTAGCCTCCCTAGTCCTTGTTTGGCACTTAGATTTCACTGCTTCCACGAGCAGTGTCTTGGTTACCCTGCACTTGTGGTTATACCAACCCTGTCTTTTACGTGGACGTGTCTTCCCGCCATTATGACTGAATGGGACAATAAACAGATTGCTTGTGGCCTGAGTTAGACTACAAAACCGGTCGTGCAGCTCCACCGGCCCGCCCTCAAGAGAGTCCAAATTGTCTGCGGCTGTGGTTAGGAGCTGAGATATGGTGGACATCTTCTCAACCGAGAGCGTGAGCTTAGCCCACTTCAGCCGTCTACCACAGTTCGAGACAACTGATTAGCCGGGAACAATAACGCATGTAGACGAACCCCCTGTATCCTCAAACCACCCAGGAGACAAGACAAGGGAGAGCAAGTTGTGATCGCTCTCCACAGAGGATATGATCTCCATATCTTCCACCGAGCTCCATAGGTGGACGTCAAGCAGAATGTAGTCAATTCTTGACGTGTGGTTGGGCCTATTGTACGTAGGGGCTCCCGCTTTATCAGATCTAGTCCTTCCATTAAGGGCCCTCAGGTCAAACTCCATGGTGAGAGAATTGACCTGGAGTGCCACCTCGGTCCATCTCTTAATTGGGCTAAGCTCTAAAGCCGGTATCCCCCTCCTATAGTCATCCTCCTCCTGGTCTTGGGTGACTTCTGGGCCAAGAGGCTCAAAAGTACAGTTAAAGTCGCCCGCGACCAGGGTACATAGCTTATACGGGGAAGATCTAAGCAGGCCCTCTAAGAGAGCTATAGTGGGAGATTGTCTGCCTCCTTTTATACCCCGCGCGCAGATATTAAAAATGTTAAGAATGACTCGACCCCTGGAATTTTTTAAGGTGATATTAAGGAGATCCGGACAGTTTGTTTGATGCTCCTCTACCCTACAATTAAGGGAGGAAGATACCCAAATAGGAAGGCCTCCCGAGGGACGCCCCCTGCCCAATTCCGAGTAGATAGCAGGTGTATAATGGGATGAGTAACCCGCCTTGTGCAGGGGCTCCCTACTCCAGGTCTCCTGGAATACGCAAATGGAGTACTCCTCCACAAGAGCATTCCAGTCAGGTAAGGCCAACTTCCTAACTAGTCCAGCCACGTTCCAGCTGAAAACCTTAATGAGTGGGTCCGTCACAGCTGCAGCGCTGCCGGACATGACAGTGCCGGCCAACCCTGCCTCTACCGAAGTGGGTTGATCGATAACAGCTTTAGTTGGATCCCGCCCCACACCTAGTTCCCAATTAGCCATTAGGGCTGCCTGCCTCCCTGTTGCGGCAGGTGAACCTGTCAACTTTAGGGATGAATGAGAAACTCCATCAGTTTTTAAATCCCCCCGTGCCTCCCCAAAAGAATCAGCAAGTCAGAACCCCCTGGGACCCCAGCTCGGCCTCGGCCACACAGCATGCGGCTGGAACAGAGGTATTGCAGGATGCCATTGGCTCTCAAAGATGTTATAATAAGTAGCCCCAGAGATTTGACCAGGACATGTCATAGCCGGCCGTGGGTAGAAGTATGTTAGATCGACCACATCAATACCTGGTCCACCCGTGACCTGCTCAGAATTACATATTGCGTGAGCAACTCTCATATCTTGAAAGTTGACTACCACGCAATCACCCTCAAACGGTTTCTTTCCCTGTCCAATCGAACCTACCCTACGCACTCCAAGAATCACCCCATCCACTCCCATGGGAAGGGGTCTATTGGCTTTTAGCCAGTGGATGATTTTATTCTTCAGTGCCTGGTGGTTTTCTGGCTGAGCGTCCTTCAGGACGGGAACATTTTTTTTTTTTTTTTTTTGTGTAAGACATTTATTGTTCGTAAATACATGTTACACTGCGTCATGCCAACAACCCGGAGGTAGGCCGCGATGCGTACATTTGTCAATCAGCAACAGGTTACATGTAAGTGAATTTCCAGCATCTCTGGCGATGTAGTATCTGGCAATGCCTGTAAACATTTTCAAAGGTATTGAAACATATAGTGCAACAGAAGCAAATCACATAGTCTTACATTTTTTGTAGTCGGCGCCGCAAATAGTCAAGATCTCACTGGCACTAGACACCGCCTCATCATAGCGACGAGCCCGGTGACCATGGCTTATCAAAACATCAGGTCAGCATATACAAATTCGCGGACACCTTTTCTCCCAACCCCCCACAACAACTTGAGGGTAACAGAGAACGTTCGTGGTGCTTAGCGGAATCAGGACCTACACAGCTTAACTGGCAATCTCAGGGCCGTGAGTACGTGGCGCAGGCAGTTGGTGAAGGATTGAAACATGTGGCAGGGGCAGTGGCAGGGGCAGTCCAGGTATCTACCGTGAGGTGGGGGGGGACAGATCAGCTAGTGTGTCGCGCGACCAATGAATGGGGCATAACTGTAGGGCAGGCAGGCGCTAGGTGGAGCACATCCAGGGCAGAGGCGGGGTGCCTCGCAGGTCAGGGGAGCAACCTCTCAAGTAGTCAGCCATCCACCGAAGAAAGAGTGCACGCAGTCCAGGGACCTCAACCCATGTCGTCAGAGACGCCCACGTCAGGGGATCCCTCGGATGTAGCAGAGCCCGTTCACTCTCTGGCCCACTGGAGGAATGGTTCCCAGATGTCATTAGGCCTGGTAGCGGTGGGCATCGACTCCCAGTAGTGTGTTAGTTGCGTTTAGCCATAAGTCACGTCTTTAATCCACGCCGCGAACGCAGGTAGGGTCTTGCGGCCCCAGTTTATTGCCACCTGGCGTTTCGCATAGAGGAGTAATATCGCGTGTAATTTCCGGTCACAAGGCTCAGTGTCTCTAACATAACCTAACAGGCCCAAGAGCGGAGTGGGCTCGTCTGTCCTGCGCAGCATTTGGTTAATTGCAGCGAAGATGGCCGACCAGTATTCATTTAATTTAGGGCAGTCCCACGCCACATGCAAGAAGGATGCATCCGCCCCACCACATTTCCAGCATGAAGCATCCGCTCTGATGCCCATGCGATGTAGCAGTGTCGGTGTGCGGTAGTACCTGTGCAGGAACTTAAAGTGGACCAGTCGCAACCTATAATTCGGAGACAGTGCCGAGAGTTGTGCACAGCAGTAGTCCCATGTATCGTCGGTTAGGGGGTCAGCCAGGTCGGCAGACCAAGCCTGTTTGGCCGCTGGCACAGTGATCGGGGCCTGCTCCTGCATGCAGTTATAGAGTCAAGAGACCAGCTTCGCAGGGGACGGTCTTGACAACAGGTTCTGGAGTGCATCTAGGCGTGGCGGCTCCTCAGGGAATTGGGGCCATAGCTTTTTACAGGACTCCCGGAGGGAGTGGTGTAACAGTACATCCGAGAATGAGTCAGGTTGGCCGTCCTCTCGCACTGGCAGCTCAGCAAATTTGCCATCGGGATAGAGATCAGCAAACGTCATTACGCGCTTCCCTCGGAGCAAGATGGTGTCACCCCTGGTGCAGAGGCACGGTAGCATCGGGTTACCCCGTAATGGGATTGACGGCGCGTAGAGCAAGGGGAGTTTCGCCCGGGTCCGTAGTTCGCGCCAAGACCAGCGGATCATTTCCACCGTGTCAATGTCTTTCGATGGGCGTGTAACCCCGCCGTATAGCGCCACCTGTAGAGGCGATGGGGCGACAGCGGCCAGCTCCACCGCCACGTGTGGCTGGTACGGTGTGGGGAAGACCCAGAAATGCAGGAACTGCGCCTGTGCGCATATCGAGTATAGTTTTAAATCTGGCGCTCCTAGGCCACCTTGCCGTAGCGGAAGGGTCAGTAGGGCCCAGGAAGATCTAGCTTGGCCCCCGGCCCACACCAGTTTTAGAAGCAGTGACCTCACGCGTGCATGGAAGTGTGCAGTCATGGGTATTGGAACATTGACAAATAAATATAGAAATTTGGGGAGTACTACCATTTTTGCCAATGCTGTCCGTGCAACCAGGGAGAGGGGAAGCCTGTTCCAGATCTCCACTTTGCTTTCAAGCCAGTCTACTGCTCTCCCGAAATTCAGGGACCATATTTCCTGCATGTCCCGACTCACCCAGATGCCCAGGTATTTCACCGCATCAGTTTCCCACCTCAGGGGATAGTCCGAGGGGGGTTGTGTAGTTGCGTCAGTTAGGGGGAATGCTACAGATTTTGACCAATTGATTGATATTCCAGCCAGACCCTCGAAACGCACGAATTCCCGGAGCAGTGGGTTCATATTGGCAGCAGGATCTTTAACATATAGAGTGACATCGTCCGCATATAAGGAGATCAGCAGACTTCGGGAGCTAAAGCCTATCCCCCTCGCCGTGTGATGCTGACGAACCCTGGCCGCGAGCGGCTCCATGGCAATAGCGAAAAGGAGAGGAGACAGGGGGCAACCCTGCCTTGTCCCCCTGGAGATGTCAAAGGGCTCGGATACCAGGCCATTCACACTCACCCGCGCTCTGGGTGCATCATACAGCAGTTTTATGAGCGTGATGAAGTTAAAACTAAATCCCATCCTTCCTAAGATTTTGAACAAGTAGGGCCACTCCAAGGAGTCAAACGCTTTGGTGGTGTCCAGGAACACCACCGCAGCTTGAACAGACGGGTGTAGATAGTGTAAGATGGAAAAAAGAGTTCTGAGGTTGTGTGAAGTTGCGCGGCCCGGGATAAACCCGGACTGGTCAGGGTGGGCTATAATGGGTAATAGCGGTTGTAGCTTGTCTGCGATGACCTTAGCAAAGATCTTAGCGTCAACGTTAATGAGGGAGAGGGGACGGTAGGAGTCAAGTGCCATGCTGTCTTTGTCGGGTTTCAGGAGGGTGATGATTAGGGCTTCACGCATCGAGTCAGGTAATGAATTCAGTTCAAGGGCCTCAGCAAATAGTGAGTGCAGCCTCGGGGCCAATTCCTCCACATAAGTTTTGTAAAATGAAGTCGTCAGCCCATCCGGGCCGGGCGCCTTGTTCCATGGCATACTTTTAATGACCTGTGCTATATCCTGAGCAGTAACGGGGAGGTCCATGTATTTCCTGTGATTGTCATTGAACCAGACCAGGGCAATAGAATCAAGGAAGCCATCTAGGGAATCAGGGACTCCCGTCTGTTTAGCCTTGTAGAGGGATGAATAAAAATCAGTGAAGGCCTTTAGGACTGCCTCCTGACCCACCACCAGGGTGCCTGCGCTGTCATGGATAGTGTGTATGTGGTGTGTTTGTGATCTAGGGGCAATCAGCCTGGCCAGGGTCCTGCTCGGCCTGTCTCCTTCCCCATACCTACGGGCTTCAGCTTGTTTACCCAGAAACTTCACTTCTCGCTGCGCCTCCTCATTGAATATGAGCAGTTTTGCTTTGATGCTACTGGCTAGCTCTAGTGTCGGGTCTTGGCAGAAGGCCAGGTCCAACTCCCTCAGCTCCTGCTCTAACCTTGACAGGGACTGGCGGATGTCATGTAGTACCCCTGCTTGCCTGGCTATACACTGTCCTCGTATGACCGCCTTAAAGGCGTCCCATACAATAGCCTCCGTGGAGGCTGACCCCTCGTTATCCTTAAAGTAGTTCTCAATGTCAGTACGAATGTCCTCGGTGAACACCTGGTCTGTGAGGGCATGCGGGGGCAAGCGCCAAGTAAACGCCCTAGTCATGCTGCCAGGAATGCTCAGCTCCAGCGCACAGGGGGCATGATCAGACAGCGATCTAGCTTGAATGTCGGCCCTTTCCACCCACGTCGCCACCTCCGGCGTCACCAACCAAAAGTCCAACCTAGACCAAGCAGCATGATGGCATGTGATACAAGTACCCATTCTCTCTCCCGGGTGTCGAACTCTCCACACATCGGACAGCAATCCCTCATCAATCACATCAAGTATAGCCTGTCTTGCTCTGACGTGCGTGGGCCTGGCCACTCCCTGTCTGGCTAGCTCATCATTTAGCACTACATTAAAATCCCCACCAATCACAATTGAGCTGCAGTCTAACAGAGTAATTTGCGCCCAGACTTCGCGAAAAAATTCCGGGTCATCCACATTTGGACCATATATAGCAGCTAGAACCAAAGGTTTACCCTGTAGTGAACCATGCAAAATGACAAAGCGGCCCTCCTTATCAAGCACACATTTATGTTCTTTCCAATCCAGCCCTCTACGTATAAGGACAGCCACCCCCCTAGCATAATTAGAATAAATGGCGGAGTACACCTGTGACCATCTAGAGTGCTTCAGCCTGGGTGACGGAGTCGTGTTTATATGAGTTTCCTGTAGGAAGCATATCTCCACATTGTGTCTAGTCAGTACACCATGCATCAGTTTAGCTTTTTTGTAGTCACCAAGCCCTCGAATGTTCCAGGTCCATAGCTTAACCCCCCCCCATTCCAGCAATTGGGACGAAGTGTCCGAATGCCCTCTACCATGAACCCCAACATTTTCTGAAAGCCCTCGCACCGTACTTCGAACAGCCCCTTGCGCATCGCGCAAGTAAAGTTGGAATCTATTTTGCACCAATTCAAAACACAAAACCAAACACCCAACCACCCTCTCCACCCCCCACCCACGCCAACCCCCCAATCAGGTTGCGATAAAACCCTTGTCGTGCTTAGACCAGCACTCCAATAAAGTAGAAACAAGAACAGCGGGAAATACCCCATGGGGGCGAGGTGCTCCCGGCATACAACCCCGATCGCTCGGGGTGGCTGCACATCCAAGGAGATTTGCAGCTCTCTAGAGATAGCCTGTCCCACGCAGGTGCCCTTAATTAAGCAATATAGGAAACTGTAGTGATTTAGACCTGGGATTTCACTCGGGTCCAAGTCGATCCCCGGACAGAGCAACTAGTTCAGGCTGCTGGCAGCGAACAAATCCAGTGTCCAAAGTTCGTGACGAAGCTAGGGCCGCTCATCTAGGATCCAAAGAAGAGGGCGCTCGGCCAGCCGGCATCGATGCGTTCAATCATTGTCGCTCATCCGGTCAGCTTTTTCTTCCAGTCTGGGTGACTTTCGGCGAGCGCCAGATCCGCAAATGTGTTTGGCGAACTTCAGGGCGGATTTCGCGTCCGTGAAGAAGTGAGCTTCCCGCAGGACGGGAACATTAATGAGGACGGCAACGTATGGATGGCACTCGGGGGAAGATTAACTGGGGGACATTTTCGAACCACCTTCAGCGGTATGGTCGCAGGAGAAGGGACTACAGGATGGCTCAATGCTGCTTTTGCCTTTGGGGCCGGGGCAGCTATCCTGGCGTCATCAGTTTGGTGAGCCGGTCGTTTTAGGTTAGTAAGGGCCCCTCCCGCTTGCAAGGGGTTAAAAACACTTGGGTACACATTGGTGGGAGCAACAACACAAAATACAGGGACACGCATGGTTGCAATCCTAACATCTAATAAAACCCTACAATTCAGGCGCACATCAGTGGATCAACTAGGGAGATGGGTTTTACCTGTATGCTGCAAGAATAGTGGGACTTGCTCACTAAGGGCCCGATGTAGGTAACACATTTTTACCGATTCTTAAATACCGATTTTTACTGAATCGGTATTTAAGAAAAGGGAAATGATATGTAGGTAAAAAATCGGTAAAAAATACCGAATCGGTAACATTCGGAAACCCCGACCTGTTATTTACCGATTCGGTATTTGCCGATTCGGCAAATACCGATTCGGAAATACACATTCAAACCTATGGGCCCGGATGCCCACAGGAGTGAATTGAATTGAATCGGTAAATACCGAATCGGTAAATAGTCGGGGATACAAAATATCAGGCAGTTAATGTATCAACCAATCAGGTGCCTCCACCACGCCCCTCAGCCAACCAACAGAGCAATCTACCAATCCTGTGCATCCACCCCACCCCACAACCAGGAAGTGGCCACACCCATGCAGGTGCAGAGTACCTGATCACACAGGAGAACAGTTACACAGAGACAGGCTGTTGTGAAGCTGAGCTCTGCAGGACAAACACATGGATCCCCAAGACTCCCAGAGGGAAGGTGGAGATTGGAAGAGGAAGGTGAAGTTCAGCACAGGTGAACTTCAGGTGCTGGTGGAGGAGGTTATCAAGCACTACCCCAAAATCTTTGGAAAGCAGTCTCTGCAGGTACCAGAGGCTGTGAAGAGGAACACCTGGCTGGGGATCCAAACCAAAGTCAATGCAATAGGAGTGACATTCAGGGAAGTGGACGATCTCAAGAAGAGATGGTATGATCTAAGGATCATAACCAAGAAGAAATTGGCAGCAAGGAGTAAAGAGGCCAATGCTACAGGTGGAGGGAAGAACAGGGCACCTGCTCTCTCGGATCTGGAAGAGCTGGTGGAGTCCACACTGGAGCCAGAGTGTGTTGTGAGGATTGGTGATGCAGACAGCTCAGCCCGAGCTGCAGCAAAGAAAGGTAAGGGACATGTCCATCATTCCTCACCCCTTGCCTGTGTCCCTCCCCCAATGTGGCTGTGTGTTGAGGAAATCCAGTACATACTTCAGTATTCACCTGCAATGCATTATGGGAGTGGTAGGCATAAGAATACCCATCAGAGCAGTAAACATGAAATAATGTCAGGTATGCCACACAATACAAATAGAGACATGGGAGGAGCAGGAAATAGTGATATTACAATGTGATTTAATAGTGATTTATATGGTGAAAGCACCACTAAGACACTGTCCATATCTGTCCACAGGAGAGACATCACGCAAGTCAATGCAGGAGAGGGAGAAGACACATCCCCACAGGGATAGGAGTGAGCAAGAAGGCAGGGATGCAGGGCCCAGCACTGCAAAACCTACAGCACCCTGCATACAAGCAGCTGCCACACCAGAGGCAGACACCATGCTACTTGAAGCAACTCCTATGCTCCTAGACTCTCCACAAAATGAGTCACAACTACTTGACACACCAGCAGACACAGAGGTGTCAGACATCTGCAGGCCCAGGAGGCATGAAGTTCCCCCGCTAAGGATCCTTCAAACATCCTCCAATGAGGAAAGGGAGGGTGAGGAGTCAATTGAGGCAATTGCAGGAAATGCACCAGGTCTTACATCCACTCCTGTCAGTCGATCCGGTGGCACAAGACGTCGTAGGATCCGGGAGGCAAGCGTGAGTGGCCGTGATGAGGGTGTATTCCGTGGTCTTGAGACCACAATGGTCAAGGTGCAGCGCCTGCAAGCAAAAGGTATTAGTGCAGTGCACATACAAATGCGCCATGTGAACACAAATCTGGACAACATGAACAAGGGAATAACAGCAATGGCGGACAGCATGAGGGACATGGCCGAAGGAGTCAGGGACATGTCACAGTGTGTGATGTCACTCTGTGAGGAACTACGTGAGGACCGCGTCCAAAGGTGCAGGGCGAGGCATTACATGCAACAGCAGACAAGGGCATGCACCGTCTTGCAACTACGACTTCACTGCTGTGTCGCCGTTCAGTTGCGATGCAGGAGGGGCTGGTGCACTGCTGTACTGATCTCACGAGGGGGATGGGGAGAGTCACTACAGCAATGGAGGTGCTGCTGACAAACCAGGCAGCCACCGGCAAACGTTATACAAATCCGGCTGGCTAGTGCAGAAGACAAACTGATTACAGTGGTCCAGACTGGGGGCGACCCCAGAGAAGCACAGGCAAAAGTGACAGCTGCTAAGCCAGCGATTATGGAGATAGTAGCAAAAAGGGCAGTGGATAAACTTACAGTATGGCAGGAGGAAGTGTACGAGTGTAGCGAGCAGGTAGGGTATCAACTGCCAATTAGAGCTAGACATAAAGAGACTCAGAATATAAGACAAGAAATTAAAGATCCCAAGCTTGGCATGATCACAGATCCAGATGGAATCCAAAATGTTTTCTATACATACCATCAAGCGCTATATTGCGAGGATTCATCAGAGAATCTGAGAGATGCTGCAGCATATCTTAACCAGATTCGAAAGGAACACTTCTCTCAGGGAGACTAGCTAGAGCTGGATGAGCTCTCGCAATGGATCAAGATAATATTATGTATCAATAGTCTCCCGAATGGCAAGGCCACTGGCCTCGATAGCATACCTTTCGAATTTTATAAGCAATTCTCGTCAGAAGGTAAAGACTGTATGACACAGCTATTCATACATGTATTCATGGGTAAAAAAACACCTGAGTCCTAGTCACAGGCTAAAATTGTAGTCTTTCTTAAAAAACATAAAGCATCAGGCAAACCCAGCTCATACCGCTCTAAAACATTAATCAATAGGGATAGTAAGAGCTACTCTAAAATCCTTGCTACTCGCTTGGTTTCTGTAAATTAATACAGTCATCTGTATCCGGCAGCATGGGTTTATCCCAGGGCGGGGAACGATGAATCATATAAGAAGGGTTATTTCACTTTTTGATGCAACAAACACCTTCATGGATCCAATGGCACTAATCTTGCTAGATGCAGAAAAGACCTTTGACAGGGTTTTCTGGCCTTCCTATGGGATACTCTGTCAAGGGTTGAAATCAGATAAGGACTTTTGCAGGCTTTCAAGCTGCTTTACTATCTCCCAACTGCAAGGCTATTTGTTAACAGAACACTCATAGACAGTTTTAAAATAGCTAGAGGTACCCGGTAGGGATGCCCAAGCTTGCCGCTTTTATTCGCAATCTATATCGACCCCTTATTACGCCAATTGAAAAATTACAAGGCTATCAACCCCATCGTAACACATGGCGGGGAAACCAAAGTATTGGCATATGCCGACGATATTGCTCTTGTGACTCCTGACCCCGAAACTGCTATAGTCGGAATCGAACACGAAGCAGCGAGATTTGGAACACTCTCGGGGTATTCTCCTAACCGTAACAAAATGCAAATCATGGGCAATAAGAACTTAGCGATCAATGATAGACAAAGCTGTTAAAAATGCAACATATTTAGGCATCAATATATCTGCAAATACCGACAATATCTTAAAGATAATATAGAGCCATTATTAGCCAAAACTAAACCGGACCTGGAGAGACTGCATAAGTTACATTTGTCTATCATCGGCAGATGTAACATTATTAAAATGCAATTTTATCCTAAGTTTCTATATTTTTTGCGTGTAATCCCCTTGGAATTTACAACCAACTGTCTTAAAAAAAATTGAAGATCTATTTTCCCGATTCATCTGGGCATACGCTAAGCCAAGAAGGGTATATAAATATCTCTCTTTACCTAGAGAAAGGGGACGACTGGCTTTACCAAATATTAGAATCTATGACTGGGCCACTACACTACTTTATAATTGGGCCTTATAAAAGAGAAGCCAAAAGATAGACCGGTCGAAGAAGTACCGACCCCCCTAAAACTCATAATGGGGGTGGATGCGTGGGGATTGGTCTGGCGATTTTTAAATGACAACCACTACAAGAAAGTTCACTTTAAAACACTGCAAGAGGGGCATAGAATCTAGAAGTCAGTACAAACATGTATTGGATTAGGTCGGCTCAACCACTACACACCACTTGGCAATAACTCCAACTTGCCAGAAATTTTCAATGGTCCAGTAATCAAAAGGTGGGGCAACGCGTGGCTGACTAAGCTCAACGACTTTTACCCTCCAACAGGCCTGACCTCTTTTGAAAAATCTTAAAGAAAGTTTTGAGTTAGATCGGAGGGATTTTTATGAATATCTTCAAATGAGAGATTTCCTAAACAAGAAAGGTGGGGGGCCAATAGGATTTGCTAATAACAATATAATTGATAAATTGAGAAGGAACAGATATCTATCTATTTGAGTTTTCTATAATATCTTTAAAGTGGAAAGTGGAGACTTGAGTCGCGGAAAATGTATTCTTTCTCTCAGTCAATTTGGCACACAGTATCTTAATCCTGGCCCAGCTCCAGGTACAATATACAAAACCTGTTTCTCGCTATTTTATACCCCAAAAATGATTGCTAAATGGGGGATGGGGACAGGAACCTTATGCCCCTGGTGTGCATTATTTCAGGCAGATCTGATTTCCATCTTTGCCTCTTGTGACGCGCTTACTAAATTAAAGCAAGAGATTACCAACTTTTTTAAGGCAAGCCTAGGGATAGACTGCTTCCTCTCTACGATCTTGATAGGACTTGGCATAGCCCAGGACTGGCAGGGAAAGATTGGAGAAGAACTGGTGTTCATCGGTAAGGCGATACTCCTTTTATGTTTCACATCCGCATGGCTAGATCCTGATTCCATCGTGTTCCGCCAATGGCTTTCTTGTTTCTTAGCAAACTATAATCTGGAAAAAGCTATCTATGCAAGAAGGGGAATACGCTCTCGAACGAAAGGCCTAAAAATCTGGGCACCATTGACTAGATGGATAGAGAAGAAAGGGTAAACTATAAAGAGGAAATTATTCTAGAATTTAAACTAAGGTTAATAGAGCGAGGCCAACTCCCCTAGGGTAGGTAGCGTGGGTGACAGGTGGGTGGGTGCAAAGAGCTAACCAGGGAGGGTTAAAAGGGTTAAAAAGGGGGGGAAGAAATGCATGATAGTGGTTTTCTCTATCTCTGTTTGTTTATTTTTTATTCTTTTTCTTTTCTGGTTCCCTGTGACAATGAACCTTCATTGTCTTGTATACTATCGTACAAAAGGCATTAATAAAAAAAATATTTAAAAGAAAGTAGGACAGTAGGGTCGGCCAAGCTATCCTGTTGTTGCATCTGCTACAGGACCAGCTAAAGAAAGTGTCTGACAGGTATGAATGAAAGCACAGCAACGCATGCCTTGGTTGAGAGACCACTGTTTTACTTGGCTTGTAATGGAAGGCTTTGAAATGACATCATCTCATCCAAACAGTACATCTGTGCCACACTACTTGATTCACGGTTCAAAAAATCTGTCCCCACTTTTATTACTTTTTCTGAAGGGGATTTTTCATAATGCAAGGGCCATTTGAGCAAGTCGGAGACCTGGAAGAAGAACTGCTGGAACTTAAAGTCCCATTCCACAGTTCTTAGGTGCTGCCTCCAACTTCCAGAGAGAGCAGTATTGTCTCACAGTAGCCAACACCAGCAACCTGAACACTAGCAACAACAGAAGGATCGGACACAACCTCTGCATTGGATTAGTACCAAATGGCAGTGCTTAAGTCAAGTGCAGAGGTGATGGCAAATAAGGTTAAGCAAGTGGAAGCACCAATGACCATCCATAGGATGCTACAGGAGTATTTTGATGATCCAAAAGAGGCCTTTGTGGATCAAAACCCATTTATGTATTGGTATGGGAAGATCCACCAATGGTCAGAGCTCAGCAGGCTAGCAATAACGTATCTGGCTTGTCCTGTACCCAGTGTGTCTGCTGAGCATGTGTTCTGTGCAGCTGTTGCAGTTTTACAGTGAGAATGACCAGTCTCTCACCTCAAAATATGGAGAGGTTGTCCATGATCAAAATGAACCAACATTTCATAACACACAATTACACATTTCCTGAAACAGCACAGGAAGAGGAGAAAGAAGATTGGTCAGAATCAAGTGTCTTAGCGGACCAACTTTTGGGTGAGCCACCTGAGTTTGAGGATGAGCTCTATTTCTTGGAATGAGTATGCCAGTGCCACCATAGAACTTTTAAATTATTTCTCATTGACTTCTTTCTTTGCAGTAGCAGGTGGAACACTATATTTGTGTCAGAGTTATGCTGCCCCACCATTTTTAGTCACATATATGGCCGAATTGCAGTTGGACGAGTGTGCAGTGAAGAAGTGTCCACAATTCCTTCATGATATTGGAGACAATGAGTGCTCCCTCGCACGCCTATCTTTTTTGTGTCCCATAGCAGGGCTGCCCCAGAAGTTCATTGATGTACAAGAAGGACAATACCAAGGTCCTATGTGATGCCCACATCATACATACAATTGTTTACCTACTATCTAACCTAATGGCCTGTTCTAACTTCAACTCAACAGAGAAGTTTTTATGAAGAAGAGTCAAACCTTGATGGGTTGATGGAAAAGGGAAAGAAGGATAGAAGGAGGAAGGATGGATAAAATGTAATATGACTGGAAGAGAAGGATGCGTGGGTGAAGGGCTGATGCATGGGTGTTTGAAGGATGGCTGAAAGGGGAAGGAAAGGATGCCTGCCTGGGTGGGTGAAAGTGTATGGTTGAAACGATTCCTCCGGGGGGTTTGATGGGTCAACCTAAAGCAAGGACGCATGGGTGGTCAAATGACAAATATATGTTGGTGAAAGGTTTATTGAGAATGATAGCCGTGTTTGGATGGATGGATGGATGGTATTCAATCATAGGTGAAGACTGGATGAAGAAAATGTAAAACTTAAACCATGCTTGATTAGCAAAGCCAAGGGTGATAAAATAATGCTAGAAGAACAATCCAATGATAAATGGAAAATATCCCTGGGAAGAAGATTAAACAAGAAATTTATTTTTAGCAAAGTTTTTGATTCAAAGGTTTGAGGTTATATTTAGGACTACTTCCTTGATCCACAGTAGTTTTCAAGCACAACATATTATGTACCGCCCATCATCAATCGCCTCCCTCCGAGACCCACTCCCTACCCATGGCATCTTTCGACAGTGTCAGCCATGGGTGGCCTCTCGCTGCATGGTTAGTATAGTAGCACTTAGAAAACTTCCAACTTGATATTACATACTACTGTGCAGGAAACCATTTAGGTTATTAAAAGAACCCTTACCCACCAACCTAGTTGGTGGTGTGCTTCATCATAGGGTTCCCAGCTAGGCTCCCAAATGCAACCCAGCTGTGCGGCAACACCTGATTACAGTGGAGCATTTTTTTTAAATGTGCGTGTGAAGAAGTGTCTTATAAAGAAGTGGTGGGGTTAAAAATGCCTCTAAGGTACCAAGAAAAGTAGTGATTTATTTATGGGGCCTTAGGACACATTAAAAACAAAGTGAGATATTCTGAAGACAGCAATGATCTTCTATATCTCTGTTTAAAAGACGGTTGACATGTTTCAGCCTCTTGATAGTTTAAACAAGGCTTTCTTCAGGACAGTGAAACTGTGTATCGTGATATGGCAGGAAAAAATATTTTGGTGCCACGTGAGTGAGTGGGTGATTTTCTGCACACATGCTAAGGTGTGCTGTGTACGTGGTATTGATGACCGTACCGAGTTTAGAAAGATAGCAAATAAAATTAAAATATTTGTAGGAGACAAATAGGCAAACATAAACAACACACACCGTTGTAATGATTGAAGAGAAAAAGATGATACTGTATTGCCAAATTGGAAGTTGCATGTCTGCATTCCACTTGGACTGTCCGTCCATCAATCTTGGATGCCTGGCAGATGCGGTTTGGTAAGGTGAGTGTGAGTGTTTTTCCAGTATGGGGCAGGGTAAAGGGCCTGTATATGGAAAAACAAAAATGATATTGAAACATCAAGAAGAAGAAAAATTAAACTGCCTAAGGAGTGCATTAAGAAGACTTTCAGAGGCATCATGGCTATAATTATGTCTGTTTCTGGCAGTTAACTCCAACAACAGACCCCCCACCCATCCTCCACTTCACTTCAAATTTGAGCCAGACAGCACTGAGCACACACACACACACGCACACACACACACCGCAACTAATCATTTGCCAAATTAAGAAAAAAAAATCAATGCACTGGTGTCAGTCACGCCACACTCGTCACCACCACCACTACACAGACATGTAGGTCTGGTCTGGTGTGGTTGTTTACCTTTCGGCCACTTAAAAGTCATCATCTAAATTGGTTGGTTTCAATAAATTTGAAAGCTTCCATCTTCTTCTGGTAGCATTTCTCAAAGTGCTCACATTCATGTCTATGCCCTGAGTAATTCCATCGATCCTCCTGACTCCGAGTATGGTGTCCAACACTCTGTACTAACAGTGTCCCGAGTGAGTCCAGACTTGTCCCGACTCAAAAAGCAAAGATCGGCCTATTGTAAAGCAGTTTTGTTATTTAACAACAAGAAGGGAAAGGTTGACACGAGTCACTTTTTTTGTGTGTAGAATAGTAAACTAGACTGATTTGTATTTGCAAGCTTCACATTATCTGAGTGACTGGCTGGGTCTGTCTTTGAGGAGTTCAAATAAAGCATAAAACAGCAAACAAAGCAGTGTGGACAGTGTGGAGTGGACTCGGTGAAGGAATCTCGCAATCCAATCTCTCAATGGGGAAGGATCAAACATAACCTTCAGGGAAAAATTAGTGACCAGCCATCTGTAGGCCGCCAAAATTGTGAATCTCAATCATCATCACTAACACATTAAGCGTAACAAAGACCCAGTCTCACACTGCCTACAAACCACTACATGAATCATCTCTTCATCTCAAAATACTCTCAAGTCTCAACAGTCACACATGATGATGACATATCATTCTCAACAAGTCAAACCATTCACAACAAACAACAATCACTCAGTGTGCAATGCGTGCCATCATTTACCTGTTCTTCAGTGTGCTCAAGATCCATGATTTGATTGGTGGCACATTGCAGAATGCAAATACTCCATTTGTTCACTGTAAATTGAATTATAATAATGTCACACGTGGGGCAGTCCCTGTAGGCTAGGAAAGGATAGATAGCTAGTCAGGGCCCAGAGTTAGAGGCAGGCACACATTTATTTATATTCTCCATCCAATGTCTGTCTTGAGGGAAATGGCTTTAGGGCGAGTTAGGACTAACTTCTTCACTGACTACACACAATTGCAACTAAAATCTGGCAATGAAATGTATCTAAGAGTAAAGACGGTGCGGATGGATTTGTGAACCAGACAGACACACACAAATAATAAAGCAAATATTTTTCCTTGTCTATATCTTTTTGGTCCATAAAACAACGAAAGAAAGTAACTAGAAAGCCTAGTTGTCAGGGAAGTAGAGCTCATCCTCAAACTCTGGTGGTTCGCCCAGAAGTAGGTCATCTAACACACTACTTCCATGACCTTAGTTGCTGTCATTTTCTTGCTGTGGTACTTCAGGTATGGTGTAATACGATTTCGACCTATCACTGTCCCATGAAACAGTAAGAAAGGTGGTGGAGGTGGGAGAAGCATCAGGGCAGGAGCAGAGCCCTCCAATAGCTCAGTTTAATTTGGACGAGTATTTTGAAGAGGACTGAATTACGCTTGGTTTAATCTACAAGAGTATAATGGCACACTGCAGCGAAACCAAAGCGGAAGGCTTACGCACACAAGGGGCAGTAAGGAAGCTCCACAATACAGTGCGACGCCTAGTTAAAACCTGTGCAGAAATTACCACCCGTGTGGTAGAGGTGGAAGAGAGAGCTTCCTCTGCAGAGGATTGTTTAGTGAAGCAGCAAGCAGCCATTGAGATTCTGCAAAAATTTAAATCAGACAATGACTGGAAACCTACTGATTTAGAGAACCGTGCGCGACGCAACAACCTGCGTGTGCTTGGTATTGACGAGGCGAAGGAAGGTGCTGATCCACGGAAATTCATCATCCAGCTTTTCAAGGAAGCCTTCCCTGAACTCAATACTTGGAACTGGGAAACGGAAGTGATTAGGGCACACAGGTTCCCATTTGTGGCACGGCAGCGTGGAAAAGACCAGAACTCATATCCTAGGGCAATTCTAATATGCCTTAATAACTTTCTATTACGAGATGCGCTATATGATCTAGCGCGCCCCGAGAAAAAACCAGAATGGCATGGGGTGTGAGTTTTTTGTGCGCCCGGATTTTTGCCCTGCAACGGTGTACGAACGCTGGCAACTTCGGAAACTAATTGCACCTCTACAAGCAAAAGGGGCTCAGGTTTTTTTGCTAAATCCATCCAAGTTGAAGATCATGTTCAGGGGCCAAACCAGATATTTTACATCTGGGATGGCTGCACAGGACTATCTAAAGGAAATGGATAAGAGCCCGAGAAGTCCGAACCTGAAAAGCTAAAGGACTATTGATTAAACTAATGAGTATGTTAATTGTATGTATATTTGGGTTTAGCATGGGGTGGAAAGAGCAATCGTTTTTGTGACTGTGTTGCTAGACTATAGGGGTCATCGCTCTCATAGCTTCTCCTCCTTCTACTTCTCTTTTCTCTGATTTTGGTCCTTTTCTTTTTCAGCTTGTTCTCCCAAAACTCAGGCGAATGCTAGTTCTTTAAGATGCATTGAAATTTACAAATTTAGATCACTGAGATATGGGGATATATGGAAGTTATGTCCAATGGAGTTTATGGTCTATTGTTTTTTTTTAAGTGATATGAAGAGAGGGGAGTAGATTCTGTTCCACTTTATTTTTTTAGATCCTGAAGTCAGGCTGTCAAGCGGATTGTGAGGGGAGAGAGAGACAGAGGGTGGGGGCAGGGGAATCAAACATGAGGGCACGGGAAAAGCACTTCAACATCGCCGAGGACATGGTCCTTAAGCCTCACAATGGGTGGTATGGGTTTGGAGGGGAGGGGTGGGGTTGAGGGATGGGGCAGAGGGAGGGGGGTGAAAAAGAAAATAATGCATGAGTACAGGACGGAAAGGAGTCTAGCTTGGGCAGTCAGTGTTTTTTTTCAGGCAACTTTTGGACGAGGGGAAGGAATCCAAAGATAGTTAAATGGCGGGCAGGGGTATCAGGATAGGTACATTGAACATGAGGGGACTGAATTCAGTGGATAAAAGGTGGCGTGTGGCACAGGAGTTACGAGCCCTCTACTGCGATATAATGTGTCTTCAGGAGACCCATATAGTATGGTCCAAGCGGCATTTGCTTGAAGAGCTGGGATTTAATTTAATAGCCTGTACTAAATACTCCGGTACGGCTAGAGGAGTAGCAATTCTTGGGAAAAAACACATAGGCAACACTGGCAGAAGTGTAACTGATGGATTAGTAAGGTAGGCAATTGCAGAATGCATTGTTGGCCCTACAATATTTACAATTTGCACATTCTATGGTGCAAACCTAGATGAAGCTACCACTCTCGAGTTCTTAAATGTGGAGTTATTGACGTGGCCCACACCACTGATCCCGTGCGGGCATTTTAACATAAATCTAGTACCTAATATTGTAAGTAATGAACAGATGAGATATAGTGGTAGGAAACCGCGAGTGTTTAAACCATTGCAGGCACAAATGATCGCACATGGGTTGGTGGATGTTTGGGATTTTTTAAGGGGGGTGGCTCCAGGATATACTTTTTTTTCTTTTCCCCACAGGAAGCTAGTCCGGTTGGATTAATTTTTTACTCCTCAACTGTTGCTAAATCAGGCTGCGATACAGGTGTACTCGAGAATTACATCTGATCATGGGCCGGTAGTCATCTCTATAACCGGCATAGTAGCAGTCACAAGGCCAAGGGGATTTTCCTTCGATCGTAAATTACTATTGGAGCAGCAATTTACTGAGCACATGAAACAATGGATCATTTCTTTTCTTGATATTAATCGTGGGAGTAGTAGTGTGGGTTGTGTCTGGGATAGTTTCAAGGCTGCCTTCCATGGGGAAGATTTGAGCTTTGGTTTATATAATCAAAAAAAACAGACAGCTAAATTCCAGGAGCTATACCAGGAGTTGATAAAGGCAGAGGAAGTACTTACGCAGGGCATCCAGGTTGGCATTGATATAACTGATCTGATTACTGCGGTGGCTCGGCTCAAAGCAAGGTTAAATCTGATTTGGTCCCAGGAAACTGCAAAAAAATTCTTCATCAAACAACAAATCCATTACGAATATGGCGAGGCATGTGGCAGATGTCTCGCCCAAAAATTAAGATTGAAGGAGGCAACCCAACGGATAGATAACATTTTAGACTCGAATGGGGATTCTGTTGAAAATGAAAGTGGTATTTTGGAGGTGTTTCGTCAATTTTACGAGGCATTATACCAAAGTGATGAGTATGATGAGGTTGGCGCAGCTACTCTCATCAGCCAATACTGTACGCCAGATCTCCCTGCTGAAGAGATTGAAGGGTTGGAAGCTCCTATTTCGTTAGAGGAATTGGAACTGGCTGTAAATGGGTTGGCAAGGGGCAAGGCAGCAGGCCCAGACAAGCTACCTTTGGAAATTTATAAAACCTTTTTCCCCGTTTTAAAGATAGATCTACTAGCAACAATGAGAATGGCTCAGAAAGGCGCTCCCCCTAAAACTTGGAATGTAGCATGCATAGTTGTTTTCCATAAAAAAGATAAACCGGCGAATCTACCCGGCTCTTATCGCCCCCTCTCGCTTTTAAATGCGGATGGGAAGATTTATTCGAAGATCATGGCCAACAGGCTGTCCTCTGTTATCTCTGGACTTGTTTCTACTATACAACACGGGTTCATTCCACAGCGCGGTACGGCGAACCATGTCAACCATGTGGTAACTTTTTTTGATTATGTTAATGTAACTAGGGAGCCACTATGTTTAATTTTATTAGATGCCGAGAAGGCCTTCAACCGGGTCTCATGGTGCTTTTTATGGGATGTCATGAAGTGTCGGGGCTTTGGGCCTAAATTTATTAAAGCACTGCAGACATTATATAGTCAACCGGTAGCCCGGATTAGCACCATGGGACTGGAGTCGGCGGCAGTTTGAATAGAGAGGGGCACCGGGCAAGTTTGCCCCTGTTCTCCTCTTCTATTTTCATTATATATTGAAACGTTTTTAAGAATGTTCAAATCCAATACCACGATTTCTCCATTGATTATACAAACATACCAGTTTAAGGTTCTCGCTTACGCGGACGATGTGGCTGTCGTTACCCCGAAGCCAGCTATAGCGATGCAGGCGATTGAACATCTAGCTTCAGAGTTTGGCACGGCTTCTGGGTACAAATTGAATACGGCTAAAACACAGCTGCTATGCGTCAACATAACAAATTATACTGACGCAAGGGTTCATCAAGAGGTTATATACTTGGGGGTTAAGCTTAGGGCCTCTACAACTGCCCTGGTCAAATCAAATTGGGAGTCCCTTCTGTCGGGAGTAAAGAAACAGCTAGATAGGGCGGAATATTTGCATCTCTCCCTGGTAGGCCGATGCAGTTTATTAAAAATGATACTCCCGAAAATGTTGTGTTTCTTCAGATGTGTCCCTCTGGAAGTTCCTAAGGCGAGTTTGGCACAGCTCCAAGCAATTTGTATGCTCTTCATGTGGTCTGGGCGTAAGGCCCGACGTGCAGGACGATACATGACATTACCAAGAAATCTAGGTGGTTGGGCAGTGCCAGACTTTTTGTTATATTACTACGCCTGTATGGTTCAAGGTATGAACATCTTATTAACAGGGGCAGGTCTGACGGATATTGCCGAATGTCCATCCATATATCAGATGCTATTGGGGGTAAAAGCCAAAAACTGTTTGTTCCTGTACCTAGATTGCAGTTATTACAAGCGCACGAGGTTCAAGACTTTGGAAGCTGCATACAAGGTTTGGAGAATATTAAGGGGTATGTTTGGCATTAAGAAAATTTCATGGTATACACCATTGACATCCTCAATATTTTTACCAGTAGACCTGTGGGACCGTGTGGTGTATAGTTGGAGGTCGAAGGGAATAAATGTGGTGGGAGACCTCTATTTTGATGGTGGTCTTAAATCTTTTGAATAATTACGGGAGCAGTATCACCTTCCTAGGGAGAATTTTGTATAGTATTTGCAGATTAGAAACTATTTGGTTAATAGTGGAGTCATCTTCCAGTCAAACCCCTTGATTGAAGATATGAAAGATGCAAGGATAGGTATGTTATATGGACGTATGCTAAGTATTATGGTTAATGATATCGAACAGCAAAATGCCAAACGGGGGATTAGATTGGGTAGGCAGGATATACAAATAGAAATCTCTTCGGGGATGGCTAAAAATTTATTCCTTTCTGCAAAATTATCTACGCAGCATTTTAAATCTCTCTTCAATTTATACTATACACCAGACAAGGTTACAAAATGGCCAGGGGATTTGATTGGGAAATGCTTCCGCTGTGGATCTTCATCGGCAGATGATGTACATATCTTTTTTGGGTGCCAAGCTTTAGTACATTTACTGACACAGATCGAAAAATGTATATCAGAGGTTATGGGCAATTCAATTCAGCTATCCGCGACACAGATTCTCCTTGCAGTATCTTGAGCCTGAAATATTAACCTCTGCCCTGTGCGGGGTAATTGATCTTTTATGATTCAAGTGTTTAACTCTCAACGTTCCACAATGTATGGTAGGATTTATGACTGCTTGCATTCTGTTTTTTCTCAGTTTCTCTTTCTGGTACTGTGGATGTCACAGTATTACCATTCTTGTTCTGACTTTATTCCAATTTTGTCTTTCTTTTTTTGTTTGATATGAATGTAGCCACTATGAATGCTTTTGTACTACAGTGACTCAATCCGACTGTCTCATGTATTTTGCAAAAAGAAATTAAATTAAAAAAAAGGTATGGTGTAATATGGTGGTATAGAGTGCTGATTCATTTGATCATGATTAATCTCTCCACTTTTTGCGGCGAGAGACTGGTCCTTCTCCTTGTCAGAACAGCACCGGCAGCACTGAAAACATGCTGAGCAGAGACACTGGCTATGGTGCAAGCCAGATAGTTTATTGCCAGCCTGCTGAGCACAGGCCATTGGCTCCTTTCCCTATACCAATACAGCAATGGGTTTTGATCAAATTAGACCTCTTTTGGGTCCTCCAGATAGGCCTGGTACATCCGATCAATGGTTATGGGTGTTCCACTTTGCACGGCCTCTTTTGTCTTTGCTTCAGCACTGGACTTAAGCCCTGCCAGTAGAAACCATTCCTTTGCCGATTTTGGGGCTGATGATCCTGTTCTTGTTGTTGATGTTGTTCTCGCTGTTGAAGGTTTTGGCTGCTGTGAGCCAACTGCACTGCCCTCAAGCTCTGTAGTTGAACTTGAAGGCTGCCCTGCAGTATTTGTTGTGCCCTGGAGGAGCGGGCCTCTCATTTCCGGACGTTCTTTTTCTAGCTGACTGGCTTACACAGCTATCTAAGTTTTGTAGTTCGCAACATCCCGTCTAAAAAAGGAATGAACGTGTTCAGTAATGGTTTGTACAGTGGATCAAGAATTGTGACACAAATGCAATGGTTGGATGACATAATGCCTCTTTGCACCTTTGTATTTGTGGTTAAGCGAAGGATTAAGCTCTCCACCACCTCATATGCTTCTTTTTTCTCCTCCACACCCTGCGTACATTGCAGACACCTCCTTTAGCTGTTCCTGTAGCATGTGCAACAATGGGATAGCTTGGCCCATGATACTGTCCTCCTTGCTGACTTCACATGTGAACACCTTGAAAGGAAGCAGCATCTCTGTCAGTCATTTAACTAACAGTCGTGGTCCCTGCAGGTAACAGTGGTGGGGCTGCGTGGGGGGGATTTCGAGGGAAAATTAAATACATAATTAATTTAATCATCCTTCAAAATCCCTCCATGTCGTCTCACCGCCCCACCATTGTTACATGCACCTGTTAACTAGGCCCCATTGATCCATCTCAATGATCATGCCTTTCACTGTTGTATCCCCTCTTTGCATGACATATTCATTGATTAATCTATACTGCTCAAACAGATATTCTGAACATTTTGAAATTCGACACCTCAATGTCAGGATTGAATGACCTTAACGAACTAAGTAACCTCTAAGTATCCGGTCTGTCACGGTGGATTCTGCAACGTGTGTCTGCTTTGGCTCTATGCTGCTTAGATGACCATGAACATGAAATGTAATATGACCGACATCACCACCCCTAACAAAAAAAACTTCATTTAGATTCACCGAAACTACATGTCCCAATATACACCGGGACTGCAGTTTCTTTAAATTAGAGAAGACACGAGAAGACGGATGCCGGACTGAAGCAATTTGAAACCCGCTTCCAAGTAAGTTCTTTGCCAAGAACCATTTTTATAAACATAATCAGAACCTGTCTGTAGAAAGTTTTTAACAGCGCGTTCCCTGTGTTTTCAGCTAGCAACTTTGTGTGGCGGCTGCCGCCTCTCTACGCGTGCAGCCGTGCAGAACTTCCTACGATCATTAAGGTAGGAAGTCCGATTTCAAAGTTGTAATTCCACCAATTCGCGCATTCAGACAGGCAGTAATTCCAGGTTCGCTTTCATTGCAGTGGTCGTGTGGAAAGATATGAACACTGAACATTAAAATGATCCGGCACCGCCTCCCGCCCATAGCACTCACCAACGAGGTATGTCTTGGTTTCAGGGGTCAGGAAGTTGAGCATAAGTTGGGCAATAAGGCAGCATTTAAAACGGATATCCTTGATTTTATCTGTTTACAGAGTACAGCTAATGGGGGATGGCCCTTGAATTTCTAACTGCCACCCATTACGAATAAGGTAACCAACCATAAGAGTGTGTGAGTCTGGTAGAGGTGAGGTCCCTAGAGGCAGTCTTCCTACTGATACCAAATTTGTAATTATTCACAGCGACAGCGACCCCCAGTCCGTGTCCTGAGGAGAACCCGTAGAATCAAATTGGGTTCGAAACGCGTTGACCTTCCATCCAAGATACAAAACAGACAGGGCTTGATAGGAATGTAATAATACATTTGTAATCACGTAGTCTATCATGTGTTATTCCTATTATTAGCACCTCATTGTAAATTACAATATGTATCTTGTGTTGGTGTTTTGACAAGTAGGTGAATGTAACTTTCAGTTTGTCCACTTGTTTATTGTTATTCAGGACTGGTGCCTCAAAATCAAGTTGTCTGAGGCATTGCAGTTGTCTTTGTGATTTTATATGACAATTCTTTTGTTTGCTTGTGACGTGTATTTCACTGCACTAAATGTACGTTTGTATTTTGTTAAATATATTTGTGTTCTTTTGATGACATAAGAAAAATATTTTTCAAAAAAATTGCTTTATAAAACATGAATCAATTCAACATAATGGTTGTTCAACCTAGTAATTTATTTGACTAGGCGCTGTATTTCTTGGAAATTTAACCTGCTCGGCCACTTGTTGTTGTTTATCCAAACAGATATTCAAGCATGTAATAAGTCTAGTTCCAATTTATTGGCACCTCCTGGAAGAATGCTTTAACTAGGCATTCTATCATCACATTGAATGATCCTCAGCTGCTTCCGGGCTTTAGAAGAATGGCTAAAATGTATGCAGATTCTTCTGCAGGTGGTCAGTAAGTTACTGGCTCAGTCTTCTTTTTTCAGAAAGTCGTTAACAATGATGTTAATGCAGTGCACCAAACACAGGACCCTGAAATAGCCACCATCAGCCAAGGCCTTAACTATATAACTGCCATTATCCATGGTTACAAAACCAATGTTAAGCCCTCTTGGTTGCAGCCATTTAAAGATGTTAGTGTTAAAGTCTTCCAACATGGCTACTGTCACATGGTTCTGAGCGCCATAAAAAATCTCAGCAGTGACAACACCTGCAGATATCTCTTCTCTAACCCCACAAAAGAGATCCAGTGTGCAGTGATGTACATGCAATCAGTGGCTAGGCAACAGTCCACATGTCTGTCATCAGGTGAATAGCGTGAACAGCCCATCATCGCATATCCTGCAGACTCCATCCCCCACCTGGCCTTGCGGTAAACGTGTCACCAACATGTGCAACCCGTGCCAGGAGGCGCATAAAGGCAGCTCGGGGCTCCTGCAGCACGGGCAAGATGTACAATGTAGGAGTTATTTCATAGAAGAAGGACGGCGAGGAGCAGGAAGGAGAGCAGCCAGGCAGAGGAGGAGGCAGCCACACAAGTAAGTGCCTTCTTTTTTAATTTTTTATTATTTTGGAGGGGGGAAGGAGCAGGGTTCCAATCAGTTTTTTTCCAACTTTCAACGTAGAGGTACTACGCCAGCTCCGCCCACCCTTACTCAAGACTTTAATTGAGTGTTTAAGAGATGAGGTTGCAGCACTGAGATTGGAGGTTGTTAGTCTAACAGAGATGGTAAATTGGGAGAAAGTTGCCTCAATAGAAGCCCCCACAACAACCCTGACTACCACCAAAAAGGAAAATGAAGATAGGTGTCTGGGACTTTCCAGGGTGGTTGACGATAGAACAATGTACTATGTTGTAGGAATAGGCTCTCTTCACCTCCTCCTTCATGCCCTAGAGGCCACTCTTTCAGCGACTCATATATTAAAGTGACAGCATACCCTTGAGGTGTTGGCCAAGGTAGGGGGGTATGGTGACAGATAGAGGCAAGGTAACATTAGATGAAAGGTGCTCCTCCTACATAGGTCATGGGGTGCATTGTGATATGGGGTAGTGAGGGATAGTGTTTACACAAGACCCAATGTTTAGGGTAACCAAGCAGTGGTATACCTCACAGAGGTTCCCAAACTCTCCAAAGATGGGTACGAAGATGAGGACTCACCTAAAAACAAGGTCACCGACTGGTTTATGTCTACTTGACACTGCTACTCAATTATTAAAAATTACATCAAGTATGTTGAAAGATTGCCCCTTCTAGGGTCACCATGGGATATGATCCTAGTTAGTTTTTTTGATAAGGACATGGTTGTTGGACTATTGTCAATTGACTCCCGCACTATTGCCTCTGTGAACTCCTCCATTACCATTAGATATAGACCCCTGGTCAGGCAAGATTCAGTGTTACCCAGGCCTGTCCCGGCAGGGTTCCCCACATGCACATGGGTGATTTGAGAGGGCAAAGATGACCCTGGGTCAAGAAGTCCCCAGACAACAACCTAGGGTCCCATGGGTCATCCCCAAATGCACACCAGTTAGTAGTCTCTATCCATCCAGGGTTGGCAACATATTCTGAAGTTCATTGCAAGCCAACGGTCGTGGGCACAAGGAGGGTTAGAGCTCTCAATCATCCCAACATAGTAGAAAGGGGGGAAATCACAGAGAGCTCTAGCAAACCCAGCCACCCCAGAGTTTGTGATCATTAATTAAAGTTTCTTGTATGGACAATGGCAGGGATTTCCAATATATTAGCTGATCGAGAATGGTGTACTTTTTGTGGATTCCTATGATGTGATTTTAATTCAAGAAACCTGGAGTCTGTGCACTCCTCACAGAAGCAGGTTGTCTTTGTCTGGTATAAATGCTACTAGAAAAAAGATGAGGAGACCCTCAGGAGGTCTAGCAGTCTGGGTCAAAAATGCACTAGGGTCAATAGTCAAGCTGGTCCATGTTGATTCTCTAGAAATTTTAGCGTTAGAGCTGACACTTTACTGTGACTGGAAAACTAAGATTTTTAATGTATATAACAGGGTGGAGCAGGGGACTGAGGAGAAAAACGCGATCCGGACCTTAGACCATGCCTTGTCCAAACTCTCTGATAATGTTCCTGTGCTAGTAATGGGTTATTTTTAAGCATGGGCGGATTTTGCGGATCCACGATTCGCGGATTTAGCGGATCCACGGATCGTGGATCCGCAAAATCCGCTTATTTAGCGGATTTGCGGATTTGCGGATTGGGGGCGGGGCTTCCTCGAGTGTGTGGGCGGGGCCAAACGGACGGGGCTTCCACGCGAGCGCACATGCCTCTTGTGTGTCTAAAAGGCACATCTGCCCAGCCTCCCAACGCTCACGATTTTTTTTGGGCTGATGAATGAGTCACTGCATTTGCGCTTCAACTAGTTCCAGCGACCAAGTGTGTGTTACTATGCAATCGCGCCGAAGTGCGCAGGGGTCCCTTTAGTGAAATGTCCATCATAGTGGGTAAATGACGGGAAGACGGTGCACACCTCGAGTGTGTGGGCGGAGCCAAACGGACGGGGCGTCCATGCGAGCATGCCTCTTGTGTGTATAAAAGGGCAGAGACCGATCAGAGCAGCAGATTAATTTTTGGGCTGATCAATGAGTCACTGAATTAAAGCTTCAACTAGGGCACATGCTTTATTGATATCTGCAAGTGTTTACTGTTGAGGTTTATTTTTTTGTGCCAGGACCGTCGTGCCCGAATGAACCCTGCCCTTCATATTTATTCAAGAAGACACCACCGTTGAAATAATTTACGATGGCGCCGGCAAGCTGCCAGCGCCATCCTGCAATAGTTACTTAATTAGCTTCAACAGGAAGCTCCAACTGTTAAAATAAAGCAGGCGCTCGAGCCCCTGCTGTATCTTATCTATTAGAGCTTCCTGTCGAAGCTAATTAAGTAACCATTTGAGGATGGCGCTGGCAGCTTGCCGGCGCCATCGTAAATTATGCAGGCTTGAACTTTTGACCGCAAAATCCGCTCCGGTCGCGGATTGCGGATTCTCGGTAAATCCGCGAGAGTTCGCGGATCGCGGATTTACCGAAAATCCGCAAAATCCGCGATCGGAGCGGATTTTGCGCTCATGCTTAGTTATTTTACCTGCACCTTTGAACCCTTTGCCCTCACGCCGTCAGAGTTTACTGAGGAGTGGGATAGTGAGTGGCAAATCCCACAGTTAGTTCTTCCTACGGTTAGGTGGACGAAGAGAGGAGCCCAAGTGTTGGCCCCTACACTGTAGCATGATCTGAGAGCCACAAATGTGAGAACGAACTCTGACCCTAAGGGAGATTTTACCTTTAATAGACCTGGCCATGCTAGCAGAATCGATTACTGTTCGGTTGCCCTTAAACTTAGGCCCCTAGTCCATGACATGATAGTGGCCATAAGATTAGATAGTGACCATAATGACTTTGTCCTTTCCCAGATCAAGCCAGGTACTCATGAGTCTTACATCACGGGTAGACCCGATTTGGTTGTCCTATCCATCACGAATAACCAGAGATAAATTAGATGGGACTGGGTGGAGGAACATCCGGGTGTTCTTGAATCAGCTAAAGGCAAAGTTCACTAGGAGCTGGAAGATCTGGCCAAATACCCCATAAACTATGTAGTGAAGATTCTGGGCACCCACCATAAGTCACCCTATAACGAGATTAGGGACATACCGTGGAAGGTGCCAAAAAATTAGATAAACACCACACATAAGAGAAATGACTCCCAGGTTGCTTGGTTCAACCAGGACTGAAGGAAAGCAAAGGGGTCTCTTGTACGTGCAGTAAAATTAAAAGCACATCCAGTGGTAGTGGAAAACAGGGCCAAGTACAGGCAGGCTATGGAGACAGAAAAGAAGAATTGGGAAGGTTCCTTGTGGTCCTTACAAGGGGCGCTGACAGCCAAAGACCCTAAGACTTTCTGGAGCTAGGCAGCACATTGGCTTAAGGGTGGAAAGGTGGCTCTGGAGTTTATTGTCTAGCCTGAGGAGTGGGTATCTTATTATCGGTCCCTTTCTGAATTAGGCATTACAGAAATGGAAGCAGCCAGCGATAGAGGGGGGAGGTCCCGACTGGAGTTGGTGAAGCTCTAGTTTTTTCTATTGAAGAAACGCAAGCAGCGATTCACTCGTGTGTCCCAGCCTGTGCCCCTGGCCCAATAGAATTCCAAATGACTTGTATAGAGAGGATACTATCTTCTGGGGCTACTATATAAATTGCTTACTAACTCCATTACCTCTGGTGCTACAATCCCCCTTCGTGGAAAATAGCAGAAATAATTCCCATCTATAAGAAGGGGGCTAGAGCTAAGCCGGCTAGTTATAGGCCCATAAGCCTCATTGACTTTCTGCAGAAAATCTTTTGCAAACAGATCCTGGCCAGGATCCAGTATTGGATCCTAGAGTCCCGAATCCTGAGTGAATATCAAGCAGGGTTTTGTGCAAAAACCAGCACCTAGGCTCAGGCCTTCCGTCTTCTTTGCATCTATTGGAAGGAAGTTGCTATTAAGGAAAGCTCTATGTGGCTTTTGTTGATTTACTGTCTGCATTTGATTTTATCCCCAGAGCCAGTTTATGGAGAGTCTTAACCCCTTCGATGCTGATGACGGAGCGGTTCCGTCATCAGCATCGGTTGGGCTGTGCTGATGACGGAACCGCTCCGTCATCAGCACAGCCCCCGGGGAGAGTGCTGGCGTTCCCACCCTGGGGCATCGATCGTCGTTTTTTAAGCAGGGATGGCAGCGGAAGAGTTTCCGCTGCCACCCCCGGGCCCCCCCACACTTTCTGATGATGTCAGCATGCACAGCGCGCGCCAACGTCATCAGGAAGCGATGGACGCGCTGGAAGCCATTTGTTTCCAGCGCGCCAGGGAGAGCAGGTAGGTTTTGGCTCTCCGGTGGGGCGGGGGGGCCATTTCTCGGTGCCTTGAGGCATCGGGGGGGAGGAAACAGTGTTTCCTCTCCCCTGATGTCCCAATGCAGGGCATTCCTGGTGCACGATCGCGCAAAGCGTCGCGATCGTGCTCCAGGAATGCCCCCACTAGACACCAGGGATTTTTTTTGTGAAAAGGAAGCGACCCCTTGGGCAAGGGTCGCTTCCAGGGGGGGCAACATTATTTTCAGACTTTTCTGCCCCCCCCTGGGGTCAGATCGGGTGTTTCTTTTGACGATTCTGGACCCAGGGGTGTAGAAAAGCCCACTAGACACCAGGGATTGTTTTTGTTTTATAAAGGAAGCGCCCCCTGGGGGCAAATAATTATTTTACACTTTTCTGCCCCCCCTGGGGGCAGATCGGCCGCTTTTTTGGCCGATTCTGGACCCAGGAGGGGTAGAGAAGCCCACTAGAGCCAGGGATTTTGTTGCTCTTCAAATTGGAACCGACCCCTTGGACAAGGGTCGCTTCCTTTGGCCCATATTTGTTTAAAAATATATTCTGTCCCCTCTGGGGGCAGATCAGTGTCTTAATTTGGCCTTTCTGCCCTCGGGGGGGGGGGCAGAAAACCCCACTAGACACCAGGGAAATCTTTTATTTTGAAATGGAAGCGACCCCTTGGGCAAGGGTCGCTTCCTTTGGCCCATATTTGTTTAGCAATATATTCTGTCCCCTCTGGGGGCAGATCAGTGTCTTAATTTGGCCTTTCAGCCCACGGGGGGGGCAGAAAACCCCACTAGACACCAGGGAAATCTTTTATTTTGAAATGGAAGTGACCCCTTGGGCAAGGGTTGCTTCCAGGGGGCCCAAATTTAAAAAGATTTATATTCTGTCCCCCCCTCATTGGGGACAGACAGCCTCATTTTTTTGGCGTTCCTGGCCTGGGGGGGGCATAAAAGCCCACTGGGGGGGGCGTGGTTTACGCGCCGGCGAGTGATGGCGCTTCCCCGGTGAGCTCCGCGGTGCTGCGAGCCTTCGGTGGTTGTTACGGACCTCAAACTGCTCTGTAGAGGTTCCTGGTTGCAGCTCCAGACGTCGGAAGATGCCGGGAGGCAAATTTTGTCCATGACAGATGTCTGCTGACCCTCAAACACTTAATTTCTTTGCTGGTATTTTTCTCCGTTTTCGGACGCGGGCGGCCGCCATTTTGCGCCGTTGAGCCCGTGTCCTTTCTCCAATCTGCAAGCCTCTATTGTTGGATTCAGAAGCTGTTACTGCATTCAATAAATCCCGTGTCCACTTTCTTTTCTTTTGTAAATTGATACTTGTATAGCGCACTACTCACCCGCAAGGGTGTAATGTGGTGTAAAACGCGATATTAATGTCCTTTTTTTGCGGGCAATTTTCTCCTCAGCTGCCTCTGCCTTACAAACCGTGGTGATAACGGCCGCCATTTTTTGTGTAACGGCGTGAATGCCCGTTTTTATTTTTTTTAAGCTCCTGCAACGTTGTTCTTCATGAGATTGTTACCGAGTATATAGTGACTGGTGGCTGTTGCTGGCGTAAAAAGTTCTTAGTGCATTCAGCATATCACGTGTCCACCTTTCATCCATTTCCTGCAGTGTGGTGTAAAACGCGCTGTATACAAGCTTTATTGAATGGCAATTTTATCCTCAGCCACTTCTGCACTCCAACTGTGGTATCACCAGTCGCTAGCTTGAGTAATGGCATAAATGCTTGTTTTTGCTATTTTGAAGTTCCTGTTACTCTGCTTACCATGCAAATGATATGGAGTATATTATCACTGATACTTATTTCTGCTTCTTGCTCCAATTCACACTGGAAGATATGTGTCTCCTCGGGACTGGTCTCTATTTCTTTAGTTAGGCAATCAGATTATACTACATGGTCTCTCGGCTTTCCGTCCCTCTTTGCCTCCTGTCCTTTTTGTACTTACCACATACTTACGCCTATTTACTTATTCTGCATCTTTTTGAACGAGACTGTTTGTGCCTATACTTTCAATTGAAGTTTTAAACATGTCTCGTGAGTCTGGCAATTCGAAGCATTCTGTCACTGGAACTAAGGTAAAGAGACCAAAAAATGACCCACCGTCTCCCACTTCATCTCCAAATCCCATTCTGGATTCTATTTTAGAAGAAGTCCGTGGTCTTCAACCATTTATGTCTGCTACCAATGTCAAACTTAATCAAATTGAAGCAAAACTGGCTGTTATGGAGGGTAAAGTTCTAGAGCTGGAACAACGTGTCAGCGATATCCAAGATGTCTCCTCCAAGATCCCTTCATTAGAACAAGAGATTCACAAATTGAAACTTCACACTGAGGACCTTGAAAATCGTAATCGGAGGAATAAGCTACGCCTTTATGGTCTTCCTGAAAATGTTGAGGGGTCTGACATGGTGTCTTTTTTACAGAAATTTCTGTTGGACCTTCTAGAACTCCAGCCTACGGCGCAACCTCTTAATATCCAGAGAGCCCATCGTTTAGGTCGCCTTCAACCTAATGCTTTTAAACCCTGTGGTATTATTATGCTTTTTCTCGAACTTACGGAGTTAATGACTGTGTTGAAGGTTGCTAAACTTAAAAGGAGTCTTAATTGGTCTGGTCACAATATTTTTATCTCTCAAGATCTCTCTAATGCGACGAATGCTCGACGCAAAGAATTTTTGAATCTCCGTCCTCAGATGAGACAATTGAATATCCAGTATGGCATCCTCCATCCGTGCTTTTGTAAAATCACACATAATGGTTGTACTCGCTCATTTGATGATCCGCAGAAACTCCAGTCATTTTTGCAGAATATATCTCCTTCTGGCATGGACACTAATGATTGATATATCTTTTTCCTTTTTGTCACCTTTCCGGTCTGGACAGTTTTGAGTTTTGTGTTCTATATTTCTCCTCTACACTCCTTTTTCTCTATGTACTTTCTGTATTCTTGAGGTTTTGATTCCCCTTTTACCTTCTGTGTTGCTCGTTGGGGGTTCGCTTCCTCTTCGGCGTCTTTCCGCTCCTGCTACTTCGGTTTTTCTCTTCTCCACAGACCAGGCTCTCTTGCCTTGATCTGTTCACTTTTATCTTACTATCCTTCTATTCCTTCTTGCTTCTTCTTCTTTTCTCTCTCCCTTTCCTCTCTGCCTCTCCTACCATTCCTATTCTCTTTATGTGTGCCTCTCCTCAATTGGTGTGTGTCTTTACTGGTTGGATTTTTCTTAAGTGTATTTTTTCTTGTCCTGCAATGTTAATCCTTTTTAACTATTACTTGGAATCTTTGGAAGTTTTGGTATTCTCTGTAACATTATTTGTCTATCCTCTTTTTACGTAGTTTGTTTTTTCTTTCAGATGTTTTCCTGTAGTGTTTCACATCCCTTCGTGTACTACCTTCCTTAACCTCCATTATGTGTAAACTAAACTTGTTATGTGGAATGTTTGTGGTATTGGGAACCCGATTAAGCGTCAAAAGGTACTGTCTCATATATACAAAATTAATTCCCATATTGTTTTCCTTCAAGAAACGCATTGTACTGAAGCTGAATTGCTTAAGTTAAAGAGACAATGGGTTGGTCAGGTTGTTCACTCTTCTACCTCCAACAAAAAAGTTGGTGTTGCCATACTATTTCACAAATATCTGTCTGTACAAATTGTATCTACTCAAGCTGATGAAAATGGTCGTTGGGTGATGGCAAAGATTGTTGTACACAATATAACCTTAGTTTTATTGAATATTTATGGCCCAGTTAAACCTGACCCTCAATTTTGGAATAGTATTAAAATGTTACTTTCCTCATTTGATTGTCCTAATGTGATTGTTGCTGGTGATTTTAATCAATGGTTGGACCTCTTTTCTGACAGGTTATCAAAATCTAAATTTAACCCAGACAAAACGCACAAAGCCTTTCAATCTGCCATCACTTCTCGACCTATGTATGATGTTTGGAAGACCTGGAACCCTGATTTGCTTGAATATACCTTTTACTCTAATGTGCATCACACGAGATCTAGAATTGATTATATTCTTGTTAGTAAATCCTTGTTGCCGTCTATTCAAGCCTCTGATATAGGTTCTATTTTTATTTCTGACCATGCCCCTGTTCATGCCGTATTTGATTTTTCCCTTACTTCCTCTCACTTTAGTCGGTGGAAATTAAACACTTTTCTATTATCTGACCCTGTTTTTGTTAAAGAGGCTACTACTTATATTAATGAATTTTTTACTTTTAACAATCCTATAGATACTAATATTCCTAATAATTGGGATCCCTTCAAGGCTTCTTTCCGTGCTTTTACCATCTCCTATGTCTCTAATAAAAAGAAGGTGACATGGAAAAAATATGAGGCTCAACTTAGTCATAGTAAGGAGTTGGAACATACTTAGTTCACTTCTAAATCGTCATCTGCCCTTCATCAGTTGCCAAAGCTAAGTCGGATCTCATTAAATTGGCTACGACTGAAGTTTGTAACGTTCTTCTCAAAATAAAATTCAAATACCATGGTGGTCAAAATAAAGCCGGTCGTATGTTAGCCAATTATCTAAAGATCAAGTCAGAACGTAAAACGATCGGTCCTATCCTAAATGAATCCTCTAATAAAATGGTTTCATAAGATGAAGATATTGCTGATGTTTTACATAAGTACTACCAATCTCTCTATTCTGATGATACCTTCCCCTCTACTCAGAATTGACATACTTTTTTTCTGCATTCCTTCTCCACCTTCCCTGTCCGACGAATTTAATGCTTTAGAAGTAGATATCTCCTGTCAAGAGATACTTCATGCAATAAAATCACTAAAAAGTCCAAGGCTCCGGGACCTGATGGCCCTACCGCTGAGTTTTATACTACTTTTTCCTCCATTTTTGTCCCACATCTTCTTGCGCTTTTTAATTCTTTTATTTTCGATGCAAAGGCCTCTGGATCCTTTATGGATGCAATGATCATTATCATTCCTAAACCGAACTAAGACCACTCCTACTGTAGGAATTATCGTCCCATTTGTTTAATAAATTATGATTGTAAAATATTTGCAAAAATTCTTGCCACCCGTCTTAAGAATATAATTCCTCTGTTAATTAAAACTGATCAAGTAGGCTTTGTCAAAGGTAGATTGGCATCAGATAATGCAAGAATGTTCGCTAATGTTATTTCTTATGCCAAAAAATATAAATCTCCCCTTGCCGCCCTCTCTTTAGATGCCGAGAAGGCCTTTGACCATATCAACTGGCAATTCATGTTTGCAACTCTCCAGTGGTTTGGTTTTGGGCCCTCTTTTATCTCTTTTGTTAAACTATTATACTCTTGTCCCAGAGCTAGTATTTTTGTTAATAATCACTTTTCCAAATTCTTTCCTTTGTCGAGAGGTACCAGGCAAGGTTGTCCTCTCTCCCCTTTACTTTTTATCCTCTGCCTTGAACCTTTTTTAGAACGTATTCGTGTTAATACTCAAATTGAAGGCTTTCAGCATAACTCCCTTGAAACAAACATTTCTGCCTATGGTGATGATATATTAATTTACATGTCTATTCCTATAAACTCCCTTCCTCCTTTTTTGAATGAAGTACGGCTTTATTCCAGCATTTCTGGTTATAAATTGAATCTATCCAAAACTGAAGTACTGCCCTTGACCTCCTCATGTTACCAGTTCACATTCAATGCTCTAATCTCCAAACTTAAGTTACTTTTACTTAATTGGTCTCCCTTATTTTTGTCATGGTGGGGTAGGTTAGACACCATAAAAATGATGATCGCTCCTCATGTTTTGTACACACTTTCCATGCTCCCTGTTAAAATTCCCCTTTCCTACTTTTCTCAACTCAATTCTATATGTTCACAATTCCTGTGGAACAACAAGCCGTTGCCAAGCTTATTCGTCCTAAGGGAGAAGGTGGGGTACGTTTTCCTAATTTCAAATTGTATCACTCTGCTTTTTTACTCAAACAATCTTTTGCATTAGCTTATGATTTTGGTGATATTCCCCTTCCAACCTGAATTGTTTATGAGCGCGTCCTCCTTAAGGACTTTTCCTTTTCGGATGTAGTCTTTATGTCCAACAGTACCTTTTTGTCTACAAATCCTATCTTAAAATACTCCAAATACCTATTATATATTGCCTTCTCTGTTGGTTTTACACCACTCCAATGTTTCCTATATTCATCTTTATGGTTTAATAAATTTCTTAAGTATAAGGGTGAATCTTTATATTTCAAATATTGGAAAGAAAAGGGTATCCTCTACGTATATCAACTGGTGCGTCTTGGTTCTGTTCTCCCTTTTCATACCCTTCAGGCTAACTATCATATACCAGACTCCTCCCCTGCTCAATATACCATTATTTCCACTGCTTTAAATCTCATCTAGCCACCTTTGTTATTCCTGAAGATACACCCTCTCTTACCTCTTCTTCTCCTTTATTCTCGCTTTTTCCCACTCAGAGACCTAAAGCTGCTCTTGTTTATAAGTTACTGTTGTCTCATGTTGATGAAAGACCTAAATCCCTTATTGAAATTGCCTGGGAAACTGATTTATCTGTTTCTTTCTCTATTGTCACATGGGAGAAGTTGTGGTCTAAATTGTTCAAAGTTTCTCCTGCTGCACGTATTACGCAATCCCTGTATTATATTTATAATAGAGCCGTTATCACTCCTGTTTGTATTTCTAAATTTTCCCCTTCTTCTTCTCAGATGTGTTGGTCATGTTCTACTGTTAAAGGTACGCTAATGCATCAATTATATGAATGTTCTAATGTTTCCTCGTTCTGGAAATCAGTTTGGGATATATGTATGAAAGTTTTTCAATGTGCTTTTCCATTGTCATTTCAAAATGTTTTTTTAGGTTCTTTATCTTCTGATATTAATGCCACATCCCCTATGTCATTGTTAGTTGACCTTTTTATTGCACTTGCTTTTAAAGTTATTCTATCTTCTTGGAAAGATAATTCTAAAATTTCTATAGTAACATGGTGGAATTTTGTTTGCGATGAACATAGGATTTCTACTGTTTCTTCTCTTTCCATCTCTCGCAAAATTAAATCTGACTTTCTTTGGTTACCTTTTTACTACATATCTTTCTACCTCTACCCCTGTTTTTTAGCATCCTTTCTTTTTTTTCTCTTCAAGTTTCCCCTTCTTTTTTTCCTTCCTTTCCTTTTTTTTCCTTTCTTTTTTTCCTTTTCCCTCTTCTTTGTCTTCTTCTCTCTTTCTCCATCCCTCCTCTCTTTTGGAATCTTTTTTTTTTACCTTATCATGATAGTATTCATTTTGTCCTATTTTGAATTCCTCAATCTCTGAATATATTTCATGTTTTCCGCTTACAACTAGTATTTGTATTCCATTGTACTGTTACTTGTAAACTTTAATAAAAATCTCTTAAACAAAAAAAAGGAAAAGCCCACTAGAGCCAGGGAATTGTTTTTAGTTACACTGGAAGCGACCCCTTGGGCAAGGGTCGCTTCCTTGGGCCCACATTTAAAAAAATATATATTCTGCCCCCTGTGGGTGTAGATCATTTTTTTTAATGTGGCCTTTCTGCCCCCAGGGTGGGGCTGAAAACCCCCACTAGACACCAGGGAATTCTTTTATTTTTAAATGGAAGCAACCCCTATGCCAGGGGTCGCTTTTTGGGGGCACAATTGTTTAAAAAATTATATTCTGTGCTCCCTGGGGACAGACAGCCTGATTTTTTGGGTGTTTCTGGCCCCAGCCCACTAGTGCCAGGGATGTAAAAATGAAGATTGTGCTTGCTTCCAGGGGACATACATTTGTTTATGTGTATTCAGCCCTTTCTGCCCCCAATTGTGACATACCCTGTGACATAGCCTGTTATAATGCGTATTGTTTTTTTTTCTGGTAAATGTAATGTTTTATTTTCTCCTTTTTTGTTCTTGTTCAAGGCTTTTGCTCTTTAGACTGTTGCAGTGTGCGGTTTCGTTATTGGTGGTTCTGCTGTTTGTGTAGTTGCATGTGTTTGGTATGAGACCTTTTTTGTACAATTTCAATGTAAATGGGTTTTTTGCAAAGTGCGTAATAATACGAGTATGTTTGGTTTCTGTTTTTTGTGATTGTAAAACATGTTTTGCATTTGTGCTTGATGTGTATTTTGTTTTCTGTAGATTTATGGGGTTTTTTCTTCTTTCTAGTGGGATATCATTGACTATTTGTGTGTCTTTACAGAGTAGGCAGCCACGGCCGGTGGTAGGTGTAACTGCAGGGCGGTGACGTAGGGAGAGGGAGGGGCAGGGTGGGGGGTTGTAATGTATGGATTAGGGACTTTAACAGGTAAGTTAACATATAAATTAATAAAACAAATTTCTTTTTGTGCACTGCATCACCAAATGCGATGCAGTGCACGCAACGAAATTCGTTTTATTTATTTATATGTTTGCTTACCTGTTAAAGTCTGTAATCCATACATTACAACCCCCTACCCTGCCGCTCCCCCTCCCTACGTCACCACCCTGCAGTTACACCTCCCACCGGCCGTGGCTGAGAGTAGGTGCTGGTGAGTGTAGCTGTCTCTTGTAAGTGAATTGTATATTTTTTCAGTATATAGATCTTTGTGATAAAGGCTTACATTTTTTTACTTACATTGCACAGTGTTGGTTGTTGAGTTGTTTGTGCAGACTCCTTTCTTAGTAAGGATAATGGCTAGCCACCGGATCACTGCTCAGCAAGTTTTTGGAATGCTTTTCGATTCTTCCTCTGACCATGGTCCAGAGACTGACTCTGATTCTGAGGCAGAGGTGAGAGGTGAAGATTGAGGTAGTGAGTTTTCTCTCAACATGGCATCATCTGATGATGAAGATACTCTGAGTGCTGATGAAGCTACTTTTGGTGTGGATGAAGTGCCTGTGTTTGAGGAGGACATTGCTGTGCCGATAGTGCGGCAAGAGGCATTTGGGCTGCAGCCTGGGGCTGCTAGACTTCCCGTTGGTATAGTGAGACAAGAGGCATCAGGGCTGCAGCCTGGGACTGCAAGACTTCCTGTTGGTATAGTGAGACAAGAGGCAGCTGGGCGGCAGCCTGGGGCTATAAGACTTCCCGTTGAAAGTTCTGACCTCTGGGTTGCCCCAGGCATGGTGCAGCCGGCATTGCCTGAATTTACTGGTGTTCCAGGATGTAGGGTGAACACTGAAAACTTTTTGCCAATTGATTTTCTTCAGTTGTTTATGGATGATGTGTTTTTGGCTGAGGTTGTAGAGCAGACTAATTTGTATGCAGAACAGTTTTTGAGGGAGAACAGTGCCAGCCTTAAGCCCCATGCTAGAGCTACCCGGTGGACTCCCACAACTCGGGAAGAGATGAAGAAGTTCTTGGGTTTAACTTTTTTGTTGGGCTTGCTTAGGAAGCCATCAATGGCTTCATATTGGTCTACTAGTCCCTTGATGGCAACTGCTATATTTCCTGCAGTCATGAGTTGTGATAGGTATTTGCTTCTGCTTCGGATGATGCATTTTGTTGATAATGGTTTAGCTTTGCCACGAGATCACCCTGATTGTGACCGTCTTTTAAAGATTCGGCCTGTCATTGATCACTTTGTTGATCAATTTTCTGAGATCTATGCTCCTGGGAAACAAATTGCAGTGGATGAGTCTTTAGTGTTGTTCAAGAGCCGCTTGGTTTTTAGGCAATACATTCCTAGTAAGAGGGCACGCTATGGAATTAAGCTGTATATGCTGTGTGACAGTCGGACTGGATATTTCTTTAATTTCAGGGTGTACACCGGTAAGGAATCCAGGATTAACCCCCCTGGTTGTCCGTCCACTTTTGGAGTGACTGAGAAAATTGTGTGGGAACTTGGTAGATGATTATTTAACAAAGGCCATCATTTATATGTAGATAACTTCTACACTGGTGTGCGGTTGTTCAGGGAATTGGCCAAAGTGGACACTGTTGCTTGTGGCACAATCCGCTCTAACCGTAAAGGTTTCCCAAAAGAACTTGTTTGTCAAAAGCTTGCCCGGGGACAGTGCAGTGCATTGCAGTGCGAGGAGCTTCTAGCTGTGAAGTTTTCAGACAGGAGAGATGTCTACATGTTGACTACCATACATGATGAAAGCACTGAACCGGTGACTGTTTGGGGTCAGGTTGCAGAAGCGCCCAAACCTGTGTGCATTTTAGACTATAATAGGCACATGGGTGGAGTTGACAGAGTAGATCAGAGGTTGGAACAGTATGCTGCTCTTCGTAAGGCTTACATTTGGTACAAGAAATTGGCTATCCATCTTTTCCACTTGGCAACCTTTAATGCTTTTGTTGTGTTTCAGCAATCTTGTCCTCAGTCAAAGATGACTTTTGTAAAGTTTCAGGAGTCTGAAATAGGCAGCCTTGTTTTAGTGGAACATGCAAGTGTTCCTAGAGTTGGAGTGGTGGAGGATGTTGCCAGATTGAAAGATCACCACTTTCCTGATCAAATTCCTCCTACATCCTCAAAAGACTTTCCCAGTCGGAGATGTAGAGTCTGTTGGCGAAGAGGTTTGCGGAAGGAGGTTCGTATGTACTGCCCCAACTGTCCTTCTAACCCCGGGCTGTGCGTACCTGCTTGTTTTAGAATGTACCACACGCAAAATAATTTTTGGGAGCATCCATGAGTGGTAAAGTCAACTGCCTGGCCTCTATTCTTTAATACTTATTGTTCAGTTTCAAAGTTGGCATTTGTGTAGTGTATTTAGTTTTAGTTGTTGTGTTAGTAGATTTGTACCAATTTGCAATTTGTTTGTGTTTTTTATTTATATTTAAAAAATTCTAAAATATGATGTTGGTTTGTGTGTAGTGGCGATTGTCTGGCGGTGTGGGAAAGCGTGGCATCACTGGGCTCACACACATTTCCTCCCACCCAGCGTTTCCCCAGGTCTCCCGATAAAAATGGTACCTCAGTTGCGTGGGTAAGCATAGTGGCTGCAACAGGAAACGGTCCAAATCGTACGGTGGAGACTTTAAAATTACCTATAGCAAAACGACCTGTTTTGAGGGGGGGGGGCTGCGTTTTTTGCCCCGGGCTCGGTGGCCATCCTAGGAAACTACCAAACCCAAACATTTCTGAAAACTAGACACCCGGGGGAGTCCAGCGCGGTATGGCATGCGTAGGTCCCCCAACGTTTTCCTACCCAGAGTTCCCTGCAAACCTCAAATTTAGGTTAAAAAAACACTTTTCCATACATTTTTGCATGGGATCTCCGTGCCGGCACATATGTCCTGTAGTGTAGTTCCTATATTCCCAATAGGCTCTGCGCATTGGAATAACATAAACGATAGTTTAGACGTAGGACTTAGGTCGACTGGGTCTCTATTGAATATGTTAGACTTAAATATGAATGCCAGCTAGCTCAGAGGTCACTAGAAACTTTCTCGAGTAAACAAGAAGGTGTTAACTTTCCTGAATAGACAAGAAGGGATTAGTTTCTGACAACCACATACACATGACAACTTTGCTCCTTCCAGAATACGGAGTATTCCTCCAGAGTTGCGGAAACAATAGATAGCTATTTCACTCAGTCAATCGTGCATGCTTAGTTTCACCAGAAGCGCAGAGAAATAGAGAGACGGGCGTTTTCAATAAAAGAGGTTATTTATAGTCTTCTTTCTCATGCAAGAGAAGTGAGTTACCACAATTGCAATAATTGTCATAAAGTAAAGTGCGTACAGTAAAAGGAGTATTGTGAAATAATACTGTAAAAGCATGGTATGGTTTCTAAGCCATACGGTGTTTAAAATAGATAAGATATATGCATAGATAAAATCATGACTAAACTTACTCAACTGGTGCTTCTAAGATACCCCTTCCCCGGTGTACCTAACCTAAGAATAGTATGTGGGAAGGAGTAAGTGAGCTGCAGTTTTAGTTAAGATAGTTTCTGCCAAGAATCTGAATCAAGAATTCTCTAAGGGTCTAATCAGCTCCGTGCCTTGGTTATAGAATGAAGGAGGTCTTGTATCTCTCTCTCAGGACTCGATCTCCCAGCAACCCGCAAGGGTGACAGGGAAACACTGGAGCTGGATTTCTCGGCAGGAGAAAAGACAGTGTCTCTCTCAGTGCGTCAATGGGAGGGTCGGCTTCCTTCGGCACTCGCTACAGCAGGGCGTCGGGCAAGTAGATAGCTGATCTGCTCCAAACCACCCTGTGTTTTGCTAGGGCAGATGCTGGTATATATATACCTGGAAGGTGCCGAGTTTGACGTAAGGTTGGACATAAGACATCACTAAGAACTCGCAGTTCTTTCAGGACTCCAGTAGTTCTAGGACAAATCAATACAGAAGCAGGGGGAATTCCCGGGCTGCTGGAGGCTTGGTTTGTTTAAGAACGCGTTGTGCTTTCTAGGAGCCTATGGGAGTAGCCTTGCCGTATTTGGACTGCATTGGCTATGACTTAATATGGGTATGATTCTTATGCCTTTATAAAGACATGATTTGATATAACCACATAAGGGCATAAATCGGGAATATTTAAATAGGGTCCTAGATATGTTTACAACACCCACTCCACGTATAATGTCCATCATTACTAAATACTAAGCAATTTTAAACATAACTATGCATGTGTTTTCCATCCCACCCCAAAATACAAAAATGCATTTGAAATGGTATATACACGACAATTGAGTATTATACTGTACGTTTTCAAGCAGTAGTATAATTCAGAAAATGCATATATTGTGCATTGAAATGATGACTGAATGAATCACGAAATTTACATTTATGAAATGGCTCTGAATACAGAAGAGAAGGTCGAGACCATTTCATCACATATTTATACGATACTGTACATGTGCTAGAGGCTAAATCAAAATATTGTCTCTAGAGTTTTCAAAAATAGAAATCTTGTTCTCTAAGAATAGTTCTACTTTAAGCAGAGTATCATGTGCCAAAAAAAAAAGGTAAATATTTTGGGAACGGGAAAAGAATTTCGCTTTCAGGGGAAAACAATAGTTCCGATAGTTTTTTTAGAAGTTCTGTTTATCAAAACTGAAGGTCGAATTCAGAGTTCAGGGAACGCTGTGTGCTCGTGTTTTCAAAAGCTATTCTCATTGTTACGGGAGAACATTAACTCAAATAGGCTGGCAAAGAATTTGTCTACAACAGTAGGTGAAAGTTGGACCATGTGCGAAAAAGTAGAAATAGTGCATATGTGAGATGCATTGCCGTCATCGGTGTCTAGATCAGCAATGGTCACAGAAGGTTGTACCTGTGTGCCACTTTCATCTCGTACCTCACCGCCACCTAATCGTAATGGTGAGGTCTCAACGAATGCCGTCATCAGAATAGGTAGCCGCTGGGGACAACGGGCATGAGCCGTTACCGAAGCAAGCAAAGTATATATCCATAGGTACTGCTGATGGGAGTGTGAGACAGACGTCTAACACGCATTCTTCTCCGCAGAGCAGGCCTCGTAGAACAGGTAGGATGCAATCTTGCCAGATTGGTCTGAATGAAAGAAACCAGGTAGTATTCAGATCCCTTAGCCGAGCAAGCCGAGGACTTTAGTAATCCGGTCTTGGTATCTCATCGCTAGGAGCATTTATTCCATTGTAGCCTGAGTTTTCTCTGTGGCTGGACTTGCCATATCGGAGCAGAAGGAACAAAAATAAGATTCCTGCTACGAGTCCCAAGATGAGAGGGAGGCCGCCGAACACAGAGTGCCAAAATTCGGGAAGATGCTCAGGACTGCTTCAAAGGGTGCTAACAGTCCCGAAAAAACTGTCTTAAATACATGTGCGATGCCACTGGTAACAGACATGTTTAAGATTTGACTTAACATTTCTACGAAATGCACGGGGCAATTTGTCGATAATAATGCATGTATCTCTGCTGCTGTCCTTGCAACCTGCAGATCATACGTTGCTCTAGACGAGATTAAAGGCACAGTTGTTTGTAAAAGAATGGATTTCATTCTGCTTAAAGTATCAATTCGAATAGAAGAGATATTTAGAGAAGGCCATATCGTTGCCTCCATGTCTGGTATGCTGTTTGGATACAATACAGCAAGTGACCATGGAAGTTACACTGATGAGATAGGCCCTTCCTGGCACCATGCCACAACAGCTGCGGTCACTTATTATAACGTAACTGCTGTTGGAAAGTTATCTGAAAAAAGGCTCTATTTGTGTAGTAGGGGTGCCGTGCAGGTGGCATGAAAGGTTATTTGATGAACCTTCACAGGCTCCATGTAAGTTAATTCCTTGACATAGAAGTGTGCCGCTCAGTGAATTTTTACAGTTGTTACCACTAAGAAACACCACCTTTTTCCCCCCACTGTAACATCTATGTGTATAAGGTAGATTCCAGGTTGACTTGATGTAACCTTTACCCAACCTTTCATACAGGCCCGCTGGTATGTGCTTTTGGCAATATTGAAACTGAAAAGTCGTTATCGGAATTGTAATTGTGCCATGTATTAACCATTCAATGACAGGTCTTTCAGAGACTGTCAATGGTATTCTTTCTAGTTTTTCAATGCTCAGCACCGTATAGTCTGCTCCTTTTTGTGCCAAAGAGATTTGTTTATCAGTAAGGTTAAAGATAGAAAATAATGACTTTGTGTTGATTAGACGCCATGGCATGTAGCCTGAACAGAGGTTTTGTAACGTCCAGCCTAACTGTACGATAGAACGTAATTGGGACTTACCCTGTTGTAACATTAGCATATCCTGTTCTATTATATCAATAGCAGATGATACAATGCTGTCCAGTGAATACATTCTGGAGGACAGAGTCGTTAACCCATTGTCCACCACAGACAGTGATTTTTCCAAATTAATATGATCCATTTCTCCTATTATTTTAGCAGTTTCAATTTGCGTTACTTTCCAAGCTTCGTTGTAAGCAGCGTATATACCGGCGTATATGAAACGTTTTTGACGCTGTTTGCGAGGTCCCAATAAGAAATCTCGCGAGTCAGCACCTTCTTTAAGTAAAGTCAAGTGTTGTTTAATTTCAGGTAGTGTGGATTTCTGTAGCTATTCGAGGCATAGTTTTACTACACTGTATGTTGTAATTATCTCTGGATGTTGTCTCTGGGAATATCTTGGGTCTGGCATGATCTGTTTGAACCCCTGTTTGTTGTTCAGGAATCTATCTTGACAGTTATTAGTGTCTGTGGGCCAGATAAAGCAATTTTTCCAATCAGGATTAGTTCTGTTTTGGTGTAAAATATGGGATACGTCTATTTCTGCATCTGTAGAGCTATTACCATCAGGTATGGGCTTTGATATAGACGGTTTGTTTAAGTCCTTTATCTTGGCTAAGCCAAGACAGGTTGTTTGTTGAATGGTGTCATTCAGGAACATTATTTGCTCTGGGATCATGCAGGCTCTGAATAATGATTCTAAACCTTGTACCTGCCAGTCTTTCGTACCCCAGACAGTTTTTGTCTCAATGTTGTTTTTCCAAAATTCAAAACCAAATGTAGACATTTTTTCATAACATTTTGTAGAATATATCAATTTAGTATTTGTCAACATGTTTTTCATTCCTGTCTTATTCATCATTTTAAAATAAAACGTTTCTGGATCAGTTGTATTAAACCCTGAGAAGTATGGGAATTTCTCATAAAATGTGTTTGAGCTGCCTTTTAGTGGTGTTGGACAATGTTACCATTGATTATAAGCAAAAACATTTCTAGGATTAGCATATTTATGCATATAGTGATGCCCATAATGATTAAAGCAATACATTTCTTCATAGTTTGATGAACCTTCTAAATAATCATGTTCTGTAAATTTTGCTGACATTTCTAAATCTGACATCATATTATTACTATTTTCAAAGTCCCAATCATCAGAGAAAGTACTAGGTGATAAAAAGTCACTTAATGAAACCTTGAACTGGTGTGGATATTTTCAAGAGTTCAACCATGCTACACCACCAGGTATAGGAATGGCTGTGATGTTTACTGACGATAGTTCTCTTTTTTCAATGTGAGAAGATCTGTGAGGTTTTAGAACCAAGTTGATGTTCTGACTTGCTGACCATTGTACTATATTTTCCATCAATGAATCTTCCCAAGCTTAAAACCAAAATGAGCCAGAGTAGGAGGAAAGGTACACCTAACACAATCCACAATTCAATCCATGGTGAAATCACATATGTCTCTCCAAGTTGATGAAAGAGTTCAGTTATTTTTTCTTTGAAAGTTTTATTTGCTGGCTTTTCTTCATGTTCACTTGGATCTTCAGAAAAGTCATCGAAATTGATGAAGTAGCCAGATGCTGTTCTGTTAATAGTTGGAATTGCTTCTGGATTTTCATTAATCTTTGGATGTGTATAGTCAGAGGCTACATCATTGTAGATTGGTGTTTCCTGATGAGCTGTTGCAATTTGGGTTTCAAGAGGCACAAGTTCCATGGCTTTGTTGCATAGTCCTTTATTATTCACTGCAGGTTTATCAAATGTGATTAGTCTCTCAGTTTGAACCTCTTGAATTGTAGCAAGGTTTGGTCTTCTGCTACTTTTTGGGAGTCCACTGGGCCTACTACTTATTATTGGCCACATGATTGTGGTTTTACCAGGTCGATAGATACAACTCTGTTCTCCTTTTACCAGCAATGGGCGGTAGTACTACTGATCTTGTTCCGCTGATTGCTAAGACAGGTACTGCTTTCCTGTAAGAAGGCCCAAACTCCTTCTTCACCGCGATCTTTTCTCTGACCAGATCCCCAATCTTTGGAATCCAGACAGGTCTTGCTGGGACAGGTGGTTTTTCTTCAGTGGCCATTGGCTTTAGCTTTGTGTTACTTAGACTTCTTCTTGTCTCATTTAAGTCCTGTAAAACAGCCAAACGATCTTTGATATCAAAGGTTTTTTGTTAGACCACTGAAGTCTGACTATCGAGATCTTCGATAATCATTCTAGTACCAAAAAAAAGTTCATACGGAGTGATTCCACCCAGAGAATGTCTCGGCAGATTATTAAGACGACCTTGGACACTTATTAGATGTTTGACCCACCCGTCACCCGAACCTAATACCCTCGCTGTTATAGATTGCTTTATGTCACGTTTTTTTCTTTCCACTACCGCATTTCCCTCGGGATGGAATGGACTAGAGTACCGCAATGCAATGTCCAAGCTGGCCATGGCCTCCTTGTAAGTTTGAGAGCTAAACGCAGGATCCTGGTCAGAATGTAGCATGCCAATTGCGTATGTGCCGATAAAGACTCGCAAATCTTTTATAACAGTTCTGGCGTCAGCCGAGCGCTGGGGCCACATCCAAATGAATCTCGTCTTAATATTTATGGGATTGCATTTTTCCGTGTGGATGTCTGTGTGTAGATAGCCTAATGCTGTCTAATAGAGGTGTCTGGGCTGGTATCTGGTCCGGTTCATAACTGCGATCTCTATTGCAGTCCTGACAATCCTTTGCAAAGTTATAAATGTGCACGCTCATCCCCGGCCACCAGTATTGTGATTGCAATTCTATTAGAGATTTCAAGATCTCTTGGTGCCTCAGACCCATTCCCATGTGTGCTTCTTGAATCAAGTAAGCCCTCCGGTTCGTGTTTGGAATTACTCTGTCCCCCACTCCAGGGATTTGAGCAAAAGAAACCGAGTTCACATCAATTATGTATGTATTATTGAGTGGATAATTTAGAGGTAATGCCGCATAGTCGCCTTTTAATGAGGCTTTTACTGCCAGCATGGTTTCTCCATCTATTTGTTTTTTAGAACGCTTTTTTTGTAGCTACGGAAACCGGTTGAACAGCTGCCGTTGTGGCTTTACTAGCCAATGAATTCCCTGCAACGTGAACACCATCACGTTGAAGACTCTGCGTATGTATCACGTGAGTCTTTCGTAGTTCTTTCTGTAAAAGAACTACTTGTTCCCATAGTTTTTTATGCTTTATTATGACACCTGTCTCATCTTTGTAACCGTTTTCAATCCAGGTCTGCATGAAACTATTATAAGAATGGCATACTATTAGTGTCGGGAATTCGCGATCGGCATTTTCAAGCGCCATATTTAAAGCTTGTAATTCAGCTCGCTGAGCTGTACAGTTTCTGAATGATTCAGTTTTAGTGACCATTGGTCTGAATTTACCTATGCGCCAGCGACCTTTAACAATCGCGCATGCTGCATTGTAAACTTGTTTATCCACAACGTAGTCTTGTGCAGATACGTCTGTGTAGATTACACAGGTGTACAGTTCGAGAGGCAGAATTTCGATTGACAGAGGACATTCATGTTCGTATTCTAGATGTTCTAGCCTTTTCATTTTGGGATCAAATGCGTGTATCACGCCTGTTGCAGCAAGAAAATGTTCCCATTGTATCCATTTTGGATCTAAAGCTTTAGCATTCGGAATGCTCGGTCTTGTTACTGCCTCAAGGGCTGATACTGCTGTTAAAACAGATATGCTCTTCCCTTGGGCTAGGGCTATTTCTTTTGCTACAGCAGTTTGGACCGCAGTCAGAATTTTTGCAGTAGAACTGAATTACATTTCAGCTTGTGTGTACAAGTGTGATTTATAAGCTATTGGTACCGTTTCTCCCTCATTAGAGGTCAGGTACGTAAATCTGCATCTTCCTGGGATGACTCGGATTACAAGGTTGCGTTCGTTTGCACGTGTTTGCAGTTTTGTTTTAGTTAACATGTCTGTTTGTATTGATCGTAAGATTTTTGTGTGTTTCTGTGTCCAATAAATTGGTTTAAAATCAGGTTTTATTCATTCGTAGAGAGGTTTAACCCTCTCTGCGTAGTTTAGAATATAAGTTCTTCCTAAATTCAGGAAACCTAGAATTGATTGTAAGTTTTTCAGCGTTTTTGGAGCTTGGAGTTCTGCACACTTCTCTAAGAAGTTGTCTGCTGGGCTATTGCCTTCACTTGATAACTCATATCCTAGAAATAGGACAGCGAGGTGGGCAATTTGGGATTTTTTAAAGTTGAATTTATACCCTTCAGATGCGAACCCAAGTATAATGGTGTTCACCCTTTTCAAGTGTGTCTCCAGGTCATCGTCTGTAAGATAGATGTCATCGACATAAGATAATGCCTCATCATCATACATTTGTAGTATTTCTGTTACCCTGGCTGAAAATAATCCTGGGCTGTTCTTGAATCCCTGGGGGAGACGACAGAATTGCCCTGAGCCCCCATACTGGAGAAAGCGGTCAAATACCTGCTTTCTGGTGCAATGTTTTGACAGAAGAAACCATTTGAGATATCTAATGTCGTTTTATATTTTTTGCGCATGATATTATTCATTAGTGCTGCACTGTGTGAGTTTTGTACTGCAAATATTTTGCAACAAGAGTTTATGTGTCTGTAGTCCAAAACTAGACTATATGAATCGTCTGGTTTGGAAACAGGAAACAAAGGGTTGTTCATTTGTGAGGTGCATGTTTCAATCACCCCCTGGTATTCAAGTTGATCTAAGATCTCCCTGACTTGTTTTTTAGCTTCTTGCTTAACAGGATACTGCCTCTGTGCAGTAGATTGATTTTTTAACTGAATTTTATGGTGGAGAGAATCCTCATCCCATTCTACATGATTTTTGTATAATCCAGGGGCTTGGGCCACTGCCCATTTTCTAGCATATGTGTATGTTTTATGAATTGGAATGTGATTTGAGAAGGCAGGCATAATCATTTCTTTGCCATGTGAGCACTCCCTGACAAACTCCGGTGGCCAGTCTTTCTCTGCTAGAAGAATATCATAGTCTTTTGATAGGTTCTCCCAAAAGAGACCTCTTATTTTCCTAGTTTTGTCCCCTTTTATACGTAATGTTATTTCATATAATTTATGGGGTACACTAACTCTGGTGTCTGCAGTTTCCACCTGAATGTATTCATTCGTGTCCACTGTCTCCAGAAGATTCATCAGGATATTGCGAGCTATGGTCACTTCTGCTGCGCTGTCTAGCATTGTCTGGGCCCATTCTCCGTTGTTGAGTTGTGTCCTCAGAATCCTCGGCATGTTTTATTTTAATACTGGCTACCTTCTTTTTGGGAAATTGTAATTTTTTACTTTGATGAGCAGCTTCCTTGTCTTTGGACTTGACGCGCTCTTCTTTATGTTCTGACGGTCCTCTTCTTTCCGATTTCTGTGAGGAAGTCTGAAAAGATCGAGAGGGACGTGTATCATTATCTTGATATCTGTCAGGTTTTCATAAATTCTCCCTATTTCTAAGGTTGTATCTTTTTTCAGAGGGCTCCCGTTGTGGAGACCTGCCCCCCCGTTCTGGAGATCTATTTCTCCATTGGGGAGACCTTCCTCTGGACTGGAACTGTTTTTCTCTGGGAGTGGTTTGTTTATTACCCTCCCACTTCTTTTTTGGAGTAATGAGATTATTCTTAATAGAGCTCTTTTCAGGATTTTCAGTTAGTTGTGGTTTTAGTGGTTTCCCACCCAAACTATCTCTACCTAATTCTTCATAGGATTTTTCAATTATTCTGGCAAGTCCAAAAGTTTGTTCTGCTATATCTGTTTCTTTCAATTTTTGGCGGATCGCCACAGATGCTGCTTCTCCTTTTATGTTGGCTAATAGTATAGCCTAGACGTGCTTAAAGTCTTTCAGTAATTTCATACCTAGATTTAAAGAAGGCTCTGGACCGTATTCATTTTGAACTGTCTTAGTACGTCTGGTATAACCGTCATAGACGGAACACCATGTGTTTTTGTGTATATTAAAGCAAAGACTGTTCCCCAAGTGTCACAATCCTCCACATGTAGTGCGATCCCCATTGGTAGACAGATTGTTAGAATTCTGTGTTTTTCATTAGGTGTAGTATCAGGAAATACTGCCTCTATCTGAGTAATTTTTTGAGCTAACCAGAACGGAATTTGTTCCCGTTTTGCGGGTAATTTGCCAATGACTGATTGTATAGTCTGTGGTGTAATTTTATTTGTGTTCCCCTGGTGAGGGATGTGCTGTGGAATTTTTATTGCTGGTTGTTAAAGTCCGCATGCCATATTGTACCAATTGTCTATGTATTTTAATTAGTTGTTTTAGCTGAACTGAAAGTTCTCTGTCTAACATTCTTTCAATGTCAGGGTGTGGTGTGTAGCTGGCTAGAACCGGCCATGTGGCTCCTGGTCTACCTAGTGGACCGAGCCTGGTAATGTGATTTTGATGTTTTAGGGCGTCATTAAACGAGAGCTGATGCTCTTGGTAGGTTAGTGGAATTTCAACATCATCAAAAGGGACGTATTCCTCTGGAGGTTCCTCTGCTTTGCAGTAGTGGAACTAGTGTGTCACAGCATTTGCTGCTGGTAATGTTATCCATGAATAGAATACCTCTGTCTGCCGATATTCATGGGCCTCTACCACAAATATGACTGTACCACCTCTTGATGATACTCCATTTTCTTTAAGTTTTATTGTTAAGGTTTTCCTTATATTTACTGGGATGATTATAGCATCTGGATTATTATGGTGAAGACTTGTGTCCTCAGCTAATAGTTGAGTTGCTAACGCTTCTCTTTCTCTTTCCTCTTCACTTTCCGTCATTTTGTTGACAGAAAGTTTGCAGAGCAAGTTTCAAGGAAACAAAGATTAGGTGCTCAATATTTTGGAACACTGTATCCTTCAACGTTGACTAAACCAAAAACTAATACATAGGATTCTCGTCCTACTACGTTTTGGCGGATATTAACCTTTCACCCACTCCAGACGTCTATTGGAGTTTTTATGGGAAAAAGGGGTCTGTGTGAAAAGCACGACTGAGTTACTCTAGTATCTAGCGTTAAATTATCGCCTTACCAAACTTTGGGCACCATGTAGTGTAGTTCCTATATTCCCAATAGGCTCTGCGCATTGGAATAACATAAATGATAGTTTAGACGTAGGACTTAAGTCGACTAGGTCTCTATTGAATATGTTAGACTTAATTATGAATGCCAGCTAGCTCAAAGGTCACTAGAAACTTTCTCGAGTAAACAAGAAGGTGTTAACTTTCCTGAATAGACAAGAAGGGATTAGTTTCTGACAACCGCATAAACATGACAACTTTGCTCCCTCCAGAATAAGGAGTATACCTCCAGAGTCGCGGAAACAATAGATAGCTATTTCACTCAGTCAATCGTGCGTGCTTAGTTTCACCAGAAGCGCAGAGAAATAGAGAGACGGGAGTTTTCAATAAAAGAGTTTATTTATTGAACAGTCTTCTTTCTCATGCAAGAGAAGTGAGTGTCATAAAGTAAAGTGCGTACGGTAAAAGGAGTATTATGAAATAATACTGTAAAAGCATGGTATGGTTTCTAAGCCATACAGTGTTTAAAATAGATAAGATATATACATAAATAAATCATGACTAAACTTACTCAACTGGTGCTTCTAAGATACGCCTACCCCGGTGTACTTAACCTAAGCCTAGTACGTGGGAAGGAGTAAGTGAGCTGCAGTTTTAGTTAAGATAGTTTCTGCCAAGAATCTGAATCAAGAATTCTCTAAGGGTCTAATCAGCTCCGTACCTTGGTTATAGAAAGAAGGAGGTCTTGTATCTCACTCTCAGGACTCGATCACCCAGCAACCTGCAAGGGTGACAGGGAAACACTGGAGCTGGATTTCTTGGCAGGAGAAAAGACAGCGTCTCTCTCAGTGCGTCAATGGGAGGGTCGGCTTCCTTGGGCACTCGCTACAGCAGGGCATCGGGCAAGTAGATAGCTGATCTGCTCCAAACCACTGTGTGTTTTGCTAGGGCAGCTGCTGGTATATTTATACCTGGAAGGTGCCAAGTTTGAGGTAAGGTTGGACATAAGACGTCACTAAGAACTCGCAGTTCTTTCAGGACTCCAGGAGTTCTAGGACAAATCAATACTGAAACAGGGGGAATTCCCAGGCTGCTGGAGGATTGGTTTGTTTAAGAACGCGTTGTGCTTTCTAGGAGTCTATGGGGGTAGCCTTGCCGTATTTGGACTGCATTGGCTATGACTTAATATGGGTATGATTCTTATGCCTTTATAAGGACATGATTTGATATAACCACATAAGGGCATACATCGGGAATATTTAAATAGGGTCCTAGATATGTCTACAACAGTCCTACCACCCAGCGTTCCCCTTGTTCTCCCTAGTAAAGTGATACCTCACTTGTGTGGGTAGGCTAAAGGCCTGTGACTAGGAAGAGCCCAAAACAGAGGTATTTACAACAAAGCACCGAGAATTCTAAACGCTAAATTTTTTTACAAATAAATTTTTAGCCAGTTCTGCTTTGGACACTCACAAAAGTGAGGTATCATTTTACTCGGGACACCAAGGGGAATGCTGTGGAGTTGGAAATTTGTGCCGGCAAGGTGATTCCACACATAAATATGTGGAAAATGTGTTTTTTTACCTAAATTTGAGATTTGCAGGGCATTCTGGGTAGGAGAATGATGAGGTACCCACACAAGCCATACCTCGCTGGACTCCTTTGGGTGTCTAGTTTCCATAAATGTGTGGGTTAGGTAGGTTTCCCTAGATGGCCGCCGAGTCCCGGGCCAAAAACTCATGGGAACCCCCTTGAAAAACCAGGTTGGTTTGTGATAGGTAATTTTGATGTTGCCTCATTAGGTTTTGGGCCCTTGCCTGTTGCGGGTCCTTGAGCCACCCACGCAAGTGAGGTACAATTTCTGTCGGGAGTCCTGGGGGAACACTGGGTGGGAGGAAATCTGTGGATCTACGCAGATTCCAGAACTTTCCACCACAGAAATGTGAGGAAAATGCGTTTTTTTGTCAATTTTTTAGGTTTGCAAGGGACTCTGGGTAACTTAACCTGGTGGGAGGCAGTCTAGTCACCCCATTCTGAATTCCCCTGGGTATCTAGTTTTCAAAAATTTATAGGTTTGCTAGGTTTCCCTAGGTGCCGGTAGAGCTAGGGTTCAAAAACTACAGGTAGGCACTTTGCCAAAAAAGGGTCATTTTTCACTGCAAAATCGAGGTGCAACCACTCTGCGTTTTGCGTCATTTCCTGTCGCAGGCACTAGGCTGACACACGCAAGTGAGGTACCATTTTTCTCAGAAGACTATGGGAAACGCGTGGTAGGTGGAAATTTGTTGATCCACGCAGCTTCCTGAACTTTCCACCACAGAAATGTGAGAAAAATGCGTTTTTTTTTGTCAATTGTTTAGGTTTGCAAGGGGTTCTGGGTAACAGCCCTAGTGGGAGGCAGTCGAGTCACCCTATCCTGAATTCCCGTCGGTGTCTAGTTTTCAAAAATGTATTGGTTTGCTAGGTTTCCCTAGGTGCCGGCAGAGCTAGGGTTCAAAAACTAGAGGTAGGCACTTTGCCAAAAAAGGATAATTTTTCACTGCAAAAATGAGGTGCAACCACGTTGCGTTTTGTGCCGTTTCCTGTCGCAGGCACTAGGCTGACCCACGCAAGTGAGGTACCATTCTTCTCAGGAGACTTTGGGGAACGCGGAGTGGGTGGAAATTTGTTGATCCACACAGATTCCAGAACCTTCCACCACAGAAATGTGAGAAAAATGTGTTTGTTTGTCAATTTTTCTAGGTTTACAAGGGATTCTGGGTAACAGAACCTGGTGGGAAGCAGTCGAGTCATCCCATCCTGGATTCCCCAGGGTGTCTAGTTGTCAAAAATGTATAGGTTTGCTAGGTTTCCCTAGGTGCCGGCCGAGCTAGGGTACAAAAACTACAGCTAGGCACTCTGCCAAAAAAGGGTCATTTTTCACTGTGAAAATTGAGGTGTGACCACGTTGTGTTTTGCGCCGTTTCCTGTCGCAGGCACAAGGCCGACCCACGCAAGTGAGGTACCATTTTTCTCAGAAGACTTTGGAAAATGCTGGGTTCATGGAAATTTGTTGATCCACGCAGATTCCAGAGCTTTCCACCACAGAAATGTGAGGAAAATGCATTTTTTTGTCAATTTTTTAGGTTTACCAGTGATTCTGGGTAACAGAACCTGGTGGGAAGCAGTCGAGTCACCCCATCCTGGATTCCCCAGAGTGTCTAATTTTCAAAAATATATAGGTTTGCTAGGTTTCCCTAGGTGCTAGCCGAGCTAGGGTACACAAACTACAGCTAGGCCCTCTGCCAAAAAAGGGTAATTTTTCACTGCGAAAATTGAGGTGTGACCACGTTGTGTTTTGTGCCGTTTCCTGTCGCAGGCACAAGGCCGACCCACACAAGTGAGGTACCATTTTTATCGGGAGACTTAGGGTAATTCTGATTTGTAAAGCAACTGTTATTACCTGTTGAGTTTTGATACATTTCTGTCTTCCAAATGAAAGACATTGTGTAAAAAAGAAGTCATTTTGAAAAATGACCAATAATTCTCATGCTAGTATGAGTATTCCCAATTTTAAAAATGTGCAAATATGTACTGTTTCTAAACTCTATAATTTGTACCCATTTCAGAAATACATAGGTGTCTTTCATACTGATTTTTCCATGTGTACATTTTCAAAGAATAATTGCTCTCAACCCGGTACATAATAAAATTCCATTGCAAGTTGATGCGCAGTTTTTGGCTCTGGGTTCGTCGGGTTCTTGGTGAACCTACAAGTCCTATATATCCCCACAACCAGGAAGTTCCAGCAAATGTAATGGCATATTGCTTGCAAAGAGCTGTCATAATTATAAGAAGTTACAGGTGAAAACGTTGACACAACTAATTTTAATTTTTTCCAATATTTATCTGTTAGTGTCTATAAAGAAACCTTCATGGATTTAGACAAATGACCCCTTTCTGAATTCAGAATTTTGTCTACTTTAATAAAATAGCTTTCCAGGATCCATTATGGCTTTCATACTCATTTTTACCATTAACTGGAAGGAGATTGGAAGCACTAAAAATAGCAAAAATAGGCTGTGTCCCAGACAAATGCAAAAACTGTGTGAAAAATGTTGGTTCTCTGACAAAAGACTCTCATTTCCTAAAAGCTGGGAAAATTGTGATTTCAGCCCCATAACCCCTTTTTTGATAATGTTTGCTGGGAAAAACCCAGAGGCCTTCCTTTGCAGCGCGTTTTTCCCATTTTTCTGAAAAAAAAACATTTCACTGTATTTTGCTTAATTTCTGGGACTCCTCTAAGGGAATCCACAAACCCTGGGTACCTTTAGAATCCCCATGATGTTGGAAGAAAAGGACGCATAAATGATGTGGATACCTTATATGGTCAAAAAGTTACAGGGGCCTAAGCACGCACTACCCCAAATGGCCAAAAAAAGGCTCGGCACAGGAGGGGAAAAGGCCTAGCAGCGAAGGGGTTAAAATCGATGGGTATACTGGGAAATCTGTTAGATATTTTAATTTGACTGCATTCATCAAACACAGCTCAAGTTAGGTGGAGGAAAACAATCAAGTAACAGAGAATTTTCCAATTGAGCGTGGAGTGAGACAGGGCTGTGTGTTAGCTCCCACACTTTTTATGATTTTTATTAATGGGGTGGTTGACTTTTTAGAACGTGATGGGTGTGATGCTCCCAAAATCGGCGCAAGAAGAACACTTTTAATCTCCAAATCCCTGCAAGGTCTCCAACAACCCTTGAATGATTTCATGCGGTTCTGCAATGAGCGGAGCCTGATATTAAATGAGGCCAAAACAAAATATATGATTTTCACAAGAGGTACTGCTAAACCATCTAAAAACGTGCCTTTGTAGGAATCAGTCTTTTGGAGCAAGTAGATGTGTTTGATTACCTGGGTGTTCGTCTGACCCCAAATATGTTCTGGGCTCTCCACTTTGAGAAAGTGAAGCTGTCACTTACTCAGCAGACCGCTCACATTAGTAAAATTCATAGACATACACTGTCTAGGCAAGTGGGCCCAGCCCTTGAAATCTATAATATTAAAGTCCTGGGGGGGGGGGCTCTTTATGGAGCAGAACTCCTGGGCACTGGTAACACAAATTTTTGTCCAGCATAGAAAATCGCTTTCTGAGATCTCTGTTAGACCTACCCCTCAGTACCCCTCTGACTCACCTTTATTTGGACTTTGCTCATAGACACTTGGCCTATAAGCTAGACTATACTCATGTTCTGGTATCGGTTATGGACTGTCGAAGAGCTTACCCCTTACCGCGAGGCCCTGTCCGGTCTTTTGAAACTCCCCAGGTAACCTCAATTCCATGGTTTGGCTTTTTGAGGGACCTCTCGTGGAGGCTTGGGTTGGAGGAGTTTTGGTCCAATCCAGAAAGTCTGGCTTCTATTTCGAGGGCCACGAGCAAAGTGATGTTCTGGGAAACAACAGCTGAGAAGGAATTGATAAAACCAGAGGGTAGTCTGACCCATGGAGTTTACTAATTTCAAATTTGTTCCCTATTATGAGGACCCTATTGATTAAATTGTTTCCCCTCTGGCTCACAAACTTTTTTTTACAGTTTTTTACAAGACTTTCAAACAAAATTGCTTTGTATTAAGTGGTGTTGTAATGTTTTTGAGGATGATCTCTGTCCCTCATGCAAAGCCAGCCCAGAATTCATTGTGCATTTATTATTTTTTTGTCCACATTACACATCTTTGAGGAAAAAGTGGATAATTACATTATGCAGATTGGTTGGTCCCGGCCATTACCTAGAGGTTTGGAGAATTTTGTATACAGATACACGTAGGGTAATAGTTTTTGGCCTTGTAAAATATTAGTATGCACTTCGGAACAAGCGCTCCAAATGTTTTGTATGAAGTACTGTATTTTCTACTTGGTTTCACTCCTTCTATCCTTTTAAAGCTTTTTATGGTATTTATGTCCTCTTAAATCAAAATTTTTAAGAAAATGTTTTAATACTCTGTTTTAATTCTTCTTGTCCTATGTACTTTTTAAGATCTCTGAGATCGAAATAAAGTTATATATGATGATATGATGATGATGATAGTGGGAACAGCACTCTGCTGCGAAGATTGTCTAAGCAACTCCAGCACGTCGTGATGTATCGATGGAACAGCAACTCAGGTGAAATAGGACTGTCTGGGAACCTTCCATTTGGAACAGATGGCTGCCACAAATCCAAGAAAACCCACCCCTTCCACAAAAGGAAAAGGGAGGAGGTCCAGCGCTAACATTTTAGCCAGCATCATGTTGTACAAACGTGTCGTTGAGGGGTTGCGTTCGTACTGCCCCTCTGGCCTAAGCATGCTGAGAATGGTCATCTGGATATTTTTTTCTGGTGCCACCACTAATGCAGGTGAATTCTTGAGAGTAGACATTGGTATGATCAATGTGCATTTCGGTCTGGCAGTCACTGTACTCTCTTGCCTTGGGCCCCTTGGTGTAACGACCTGACTCTTGTGCCATTGCAATGTTGCTGATGATGATGTGGGCGATACCACTGCACTGCTGGTGACAGGGCTGTTTTGTGTACCAGAGAAAATGTCTTTCTTTTGTTCACCTTCCAACATTGTGATCGGATCCTCACCCCCACCACCAACAACACTTGCCGTTTTTTTGCCACTAGAGTGCGTCTCCCACTGGATCAAGTGGTGTTTTCTCAAATGGGTTGTTTGGCCTTTGGTACCATAGTTTGTACCAAGCTTACCCTGACTAACACTTGCTCCAAAAATGGAGCATATAGCAATGTTCACCTCCTTCCTACTAACCAAAAAGACGTCCCAAACTGGGGAGGTCAACTTTCTGACGCTGCTGGTGCCACTTGCAATGTCGGATGAACTGGTAGGTTGGCGTGACATTTGGCCCCCCCCTACTTCTACTAAGGTGGTTGCGGTGGATGAAGGTCGCTGCTGGGACTTTGTAAATATGGCAGCTGGAGGTGGTGTTGGTGATATATATGTTGGTGGTATTTGTGGTGCAACATCCCTTACTGCAATTTGAGATAGGGTAATGTTGGTCTCCACTGAGGCGGGGCTAACATAGATGATGACTGGCTCATCCTCCTCCTCCTCTTCTGCGTCTACCTCCATAGCTCTAAGGCTTTCTGGAACCTATCTTTTCCCTAGGCTTATCTCATGGCATGTCTCACTCTCAGACTGACATGGGATCCAAGTGGTATCAAGATCATCAGAAGGGAACTTGGAGAAGAAGTTGATGGACTAACCTTCCTTTTTCTTGCTGGTGCTCTGGAAGACAATGGATCCTCTGAAAGAGTGGCTTGCTCTTCTTCCTCAACAGGAAGCTCTATCTCCTGAACTTGAAGAACTGTAGTCTTCATTCTCAGGGAATACTTACTAATAGAAAAAAGAACTTGGCACAGAAGCTGAAAATATGAAAAGACAACTTTATTAAATTTCATAAGTGAGGCCACGTCACACAGAAGCCGTAGCAACTGAATGAGGTAGTCTGAGGAGTACAGAGAACAGAGGCTTTATATATGCTCAGGGTTACAAAACTCAGCATAAAAGTAAGGGGCAGTCCTTGCTTTTGCAAGCATGCAAAAAATGCCTAACATGGACATGCAAGGTCTGCCAAACGACAAACCCATTTTACAGTTGTCCGGCCCATAATCAATCATTGAACAAACCCAACATTCTTCTTTAGACAAGCCAAACAAACCCATAATAAAAAGGACCACAACCCATATCGTAAATAGACCATAAAAGAAGAAACAGAAACAGATCGAAGTAGGATAAGGCATGTTTGTGTGCAGTAAAAATTTATGATGTCCTGTGCTCTGATCCTTAATCTTGATCAGCTAAAGGGCAGGAACTGGTTTAACAAGGTCAGCTTCAGGCAACAGGGTCAGTTTACTAAGTTCGCTAAGGTGTACATGTCCTTAAAAGACTAGTTCAGCCACAATCATCGGCCTATGTGAGGGCAACCACAAAATGGCTGCCATACACAAAATGGAACCCACGGGTTCAGAATTCACAGAACCTCAGCCCCTCCTTTTGCCCTTACATAGTCAATCACTCAGTCTGTATCTGAATCAATGTCAATATTATCCGTTATTCCCTTCACTAAGGCATTATTACTCGAGTTATCTTTCATGGAACGCAAGGGATAGACTTCGTTGGCCTAAATAAACATCGTCTGATATGCCCGTACAGACCCATTGTAACTAAATGACAGAACCAAATAGGGAATACCTCTATCTGTAGTATGTGGCATAAGACCACACACCCAACAATTAGTGGTGTTTATTACTAACTGGTGTTGATGCAGAAGCTGTACAAAGGAATTATTAGTAAACTCCGACCTCCTAACCAGTTCATGTTCAGATAAAGTATGGAAAGAATGCGAAGAAGTAGTAGTAGGAAGAGACATAGGTTGGGGGGTGGGTACAGATGTCAATTGGGTAGCAAAAACAATCCAACCCACAAAAGACAACGTCATGCTTACAAATACTAGAAAACATGTTATTAAGAACATATGGACAACAGGAGAAAGTAATGACTACTATTACAAACAAAATTATAATTTTTCACAACTCTAAGCAGAAAGCAAATCCTAAAATTATCTAGTAACATTTTTTTATGGCTCCTATGCATTTCAGTAACTTATTATATGTTCAGGTGAAACAGTGGTGATCCTCATCAATGCTCTGAGGTGAAAAGGGATACTCTTCCACAGGGAATGGACTTTATTCTGCTTTTACTAAACAGAATACTACTTTAAAGCAATGCCAGCAAAACAGCAAAAATCAGTCTCCTAACACCCATTTTATGCAATCGCACGGGAAATACCCAGAGTCTCTCTGGCAGGCTTCTATTGTTAATCAAATCCTCTTCTGTTGTTTTCTTCCGCATGGGCCTCTTCATTCAGGCCTTTCATGAAAATGGTCCTTCTCAGTATCCGTTGGAGTGCCCTCCTGGCAAACACTTGCAGCTTATTTGAAAGTCTCAATGTCTCAAGGCAGTGCACCAATATCTCTCCTCTGCGGCAGGCACTACAGATAGTGTGCTCTCCATTGATCATGGTCACAGATCATCTCATGCAGACCCAAGTACTATTAATCAGGAAAGACCAACAGGCTTTCATACTCAGCAACACTTTCAGACTCCAACACTCGCTTTTCAGTGTCAGAGGATGCTCGGGCTGCTCTTTCATTTAATCATAGGTACCACAATGTAGTGCCTTTTTCCAATCCTGGATCCTCTGGAGCACTGCCTTTCCGTTGGAGGAAAGAAAAGGGGGTGTGTGGCCAAAACTCAAGCCAAGGGGCTCAAGGGACTGCACACTGTCAGAGGTTACCAGCACATGACAGGTCGCTCTTTTGCACTGAAACTCTGTTCTGTGGCAAAACCAGCTCCTCCTTCTTTTCTGATGTTCAACGCCTTCTGATGAAGCAAGTACAATACGTTGGAGATATCACTGATGACACGCTGGCGATCACTGTCTGGGTGCTGGGACTGTCACTGATGGGAATTAGCTTTTCATCAAAGGTCCGCAGGTTATTATGACTTAATCCCACAGAACCTAGTGACATAGGAAATGGGACACATTTATTAGTTACCTTCAATTTAGTACAAAAAAAAAACAGTTTGTCTTTAACAAGAGGATTGCAAGCAGGTGGTCTGCAATCTGCGAGGGAGTGGCCATACGCCATGAGACAATTCTGGTCTAGAACACACTGTCATTCTCAAAAGCAATACAAAGACAAAGGCAGTAGGAAAAACAGTGTCTCTAGCCTCTTCAATTGGGTTTCCGTGTGAGAGCATATCCTCTACCATCTAAGGGTAGATAGCGACATGGGGATTCTATCTGAATGGATGTCCTCACGCATGGTGACATCGTCTAATGGGGTAAACACATTTTTTTTTCTCAATGATTAAGTCTGGGTGTTCCTAAATTCCTTATCTAGAACATCTCAAAAGAGAAATCACATGATACAGATTATCAGGGACATGTAGACACCTCCCTTTTAATAACTGTGCATCAGGTGCACTATACAATACAAAGGCTAATGATCAAATGTGGAAACAAAAGAAAAGAACTAGAGAGTCCTGGTAATTCCATTATTAAAACACAGCTGGTCCATCAAAAATTAGAGCAGCAGAAAAAAGGAACTAAAAACCAAATTAGAATAGGCATTGAATTTGTCATATTCAAAAAAACGTAAGGTGTCTCCTATTGAGGTGGAAAACTTGTCTTACTATAGTATCAAGTCAGTTAACCAGTCCATCACTACCCTGACAGTCAAACTGGATAACATCAAAGTAGGCCTAAGGAAAATTCTTAAAAACCAGTCTAGTTATACAAAAGGGATGTATACATAATATGGGGTTCCTAGTACATTACTGCAATCTGGAAGTGTGAACCTGAATGATACACCAACAATAAAAAATGGGCTATCTGGTGAAAGGAATATGGAAAAAGGAAATGGAACTAGGACACAGCTAAAATCCCCAATAACTAGGCACAATGTGACATCAATCAGGGGAGAAATGACAAAAGACAAATCTATAGGAAGAACAAGAAATTACTTGGGTGATAGTCAAGCATGTGACACAATACCAAGAGTATAGATGATACACAAAAAGTCAAAATAGTTCACAAATTTAACTCTACCGCTGGCCTCTACACCATATACGGTAACATCAGCTAATGTTCCAGTTCCTTCTTCAGGGAGAAAAATGAAACCTTGTTTCCTTTATGGTACAAAGCCATACACTACTTAGGAAGCAGAACAAAACTGACTAATGTAATATAAAAATTAGGTCACCATGCACAAAAGTCACAGACCTATAATTTATCCTTACGTCCAATTCAGGTTACATACATTTAGGGCTGCCTGTTCCTTACAGGAAAGGGGGCATTAACGTGACTGTAGGTGAAACCTTATTTCCTGTATATCTTTTTTTATTTTTGTTCAAATACCATTATAGCCAAATTTGACATGCACTGGTGAAGTCTTGTCTGTCTTGTTCACAGGATGAAAAAATATCATATCTGTGAAATTTAGCGCAAATTCACCCAGCTGTTGTACAGGATACACATCGTCATGTATATCCCTTCACAACACAGGTAAACTTGTAATAGTATCATACGCAGCAACATAAAACAAAAAACATGCATAAAAAACGCACAAAACGGACATGTCAAGCCATCAGATATACTTGCTGTATATCAAGCACAAAAAGCCTAGACAAAACAATAGCATATATAAATGAGCGGTGACGCATAACACCGTGTCAGGTTTAAAATCCGTACCCTCCTTTTTGACAGTAGATCACCAATTAGTGGATATCTGCTGTCAAATACAACTTTCAGACACACAGAACCAGCAATAACAATTCATGATAGAACCAAATACACAAACATGAAAAACGCATGGACATTTCTTTCCAAAGGAGTTACGCAAAAACACATCTCATTTCAACCAACCAAACTCACGTGTCTTGTCAGCCTTAAAATCACCCAGAACAATCCATGAATGATCTGCGGGCAGAAGCCAAAAAAAAAAAAATACAACACACAAAAGAGAGACATAACAAACAAATATCCTTTATAACTTGTAATCAGAAGACAAAGCATGATACACATTAAAAGACACAAAAATACATTTCCATTACTTAACTGTTATCATCTTGTCGGCCAGCTTGCAACATTAAACTAAAACTGAAATTCTTTCGGCTGACACTCCATGTTAACTTTGTGCCACAATTTCCACTTTGAAAAATAATTCTTAATTGGCAAAATCGTTCTCACTTAGGCATGTAGCCTTCAAAATTTGAATAAAGAGCTTCCTCTTATTTTCTGTGTAAAACTTAATGCAATACCTCATTTTCTGTCAAATACAAGCAACTGTTCTTATGGAGAAACCAGAAAACCCTCCCTTTAGAGGCCTGTTTAGCAAGGTCATTCTGCATTTCACAGAGACAAGGCCCTAATTTAAAAGGTCACAAATGTCAACATGCCAGCCTCCTTCCATTGTTTACAGGGAAACTAAAGATAACACCTCAGCGCGACTTGAGCAAGCCTCTGCAGCTCTACTAGCCCCCACCCTCTGCTCATTCTGAGGCTGACAAAGGCAAAAGGCCTTCCTAATTCCTCCTAACCTGCAATAATTCACTCTCTTTTGAAAAATAATGTCTCCTTTTTAGGCGCTAAAAATGATCTCTGTTTCCAGATTATTAAACAACATTTACTGTGAATAATTCACAGAACCTAATAACACACATACCAGTTTTAGAACAAGTGCTTGTTGCAATGGTACTTATTTCATCAACCTTAAATGAATCTCACTGGGCCATTTAAAAGCAAACCCCAAATGAGGACAGCCTGCAAATTTGTATTATACCTAAATGTATGCATTCACTGAAGCCTAAAAGCACTTTAAAGCTATTATAAATGGCAAAAATACCCAAATTCGACTTTGATATTTGGGGCACTTAAAAATAAATATCCTATAAGTATATTACATATTAATCATCCTCAGAATGTTCTTTACACATTACAGATATTAGACATTAGACATATCTCATGCAAATCCTTAGAAAAATGAGTTTTTTTATGCCTGCGCTAAGTGAGATGTCATATGCTAATGTCCTCATTATGCAGTGCAACACAACTCAAATTAAATTATAATGCTAGGAGGTCACAGTATGAGCATTAAGCTTCATGAATAGTAAAAAACGAATTTTGTAGCACTTATTTTTAATAATTATTTTTCATAATTTAATAATAATTTTTAATAAACCCAATCATTTTTGATAATACCACATATGAAAGCAAGCTGCATCACTTGCCTATCATTTTTAGACGCATTCATTTATAAGCCTAAGCACAGAAGCCTAACTTAAAACATAACAAAATTTGGCGCCACATTTTTCTTTCTAAAAAGGACAATTTTTATTTAGCAACAGAGCCCAGAATATGCGTACAAAAATGCTTAAAGAGAGGAAACCCTTAATTGAAATGTCTTCCTGTAATACAAAATAATGAAGAAATGCTATAAGTTGGTTTTTCTTTTTATTCCTAGTGAATGTGAATTTTAATTTTATTTTTTTAAGCATTTAGACATTTTGCTTAATAGACTGAAAACATACAAAACCACAAACACACATTTGAGCTCATTTCAGACATAAACAGAAAGGGGTGAAACACTCAGGACACACAATACGGCGAGCTTTAGCCATGCATTTCATAAATAGCGCCATCGCTATGTACTTACCGAAGTTGCACTAATGGGAAAACCACATGGACATTTAAACACACATTTCACCCACAAATCAATACTTAGAACAAAAATAAAGGACAGCCCACAGACTGTACTTAAACCAAACTATTTGCAAATACTAGTTGTAAGTCATATTTACAAGAAACGCTTCTCAATAGTGTTCCAAAAGACTGCAGAAACAGACTGCTGCATATCCAAGAAGCCAAAACACACCTAATTCACTAGCTTTGGCTGGCAGAACACCAAAAAATCGCTCTGCATATCTTCATTTATAAAATTGCGCAGAACAAAGGATCCTTGTTTTGTATTATGTCATATTTTAATTCCCCGGGGATTACAGAATCACCAAGGAAGAAATATGTTTCTATACTTAAACTTATTTAAGTATTTCTTCTAGGAGAGCCGGCTAATTAATTTCACATCACACTATGGTACCTTCCAAATAAAGCCACACATTCTTCTTATGTGAGCTTTTAAACAGGCATGCCAAAAATATTGCAAAATATACAATATTATAATCAATGTAGTGCTTAATGTACTTTTCGTACGTGCACCATTCAACTAAACCAAATAGAGAAAATTCTCCTCATTACCTGTTCTACACAAATTGCAATTCGCATAAACAAACCTATACAAATCCAAAGTTGGCCAACACAAATTCCAAAGTTCCAAAGTTCCAGTCCTAAATTTGATAAGACCAGGCCTCTTATAGCTCACTAATCTAGCTTCAAACTTCAAGGGGTTATCAAAAATGATATACTCGCAAATATACGAGCCCCTCGGCTTTGGTAATTGAAATAACCAAATCAAAACCAAGAAACCAACCCCTCGGCTTTGGTAATTGCAATAACCAAATGAAAACCAAGAAACCAAACAAAGTCGTGGGAGCGACCCACTTGTACTTCTTATTCTTACTAATCAAAAGGTTATCCAAATTCTAACTGTCAAGTTCTACATGACCTAATGGTCTTTTTTAGAATACTCACGCCAAAAAGGTTCTCAGTCAGGAGTGACATCATGTGGAGGATCAAAATCAGGAAGATCAGAAATATACTTGCCTGCAGAAACAAAGAATCTCCAGAACCCCTGTGCACAGAGTACCTCCTTAGTAGAATCCTGTTCTGTCCTCCTCAGTAGATTTCAGTCCTCTGACAAGATCACTGCCACAGATAGTCACTTCTCTGATGAAGCCCACGTTGGCCGCGCCATTTATCACTCGAAGTTAGGAGTGTATATAGTGTGTGATAGGTCATCTATTGAGATCTATCTATGGTTACACGTTTTTTGTATATATATGTAATGTATTGATTGTATTTGTGATTTGTATATAATGCATTTTTTTGTGTGTATATAGTGAATTTGTTTTCTCTTTATACATATTTGTTTTGCGCCATTCCTTTTTTGTACTTGTTTATACGTCCTCAGAATTTTGTAAGTGATTTGTTATATATTTAGTTATATAGAACAGGATAATTTACCTTTTCATGTTCTAAAATTATAAATTGAATTTATCGCTCAATACTAGTTTGTTCTACTTTTTCATCTTTTGATGCTCCTTGTCCAGGTATGGGAGGGTAATGTGGACATAACCCCTGTTTTTGTTCCACATTTGAAGAACTGTAGTCTTCATTCTCAGGGAATACTTACTAATAGAAAAAAGAACTTGGCACAGAAGCTGAAAATATGAAAAGACATCTTTATTAAATGTAATCAGTGAGGCCACGTCACACAGAAGCCGTAGCAACTGAATGAGGTAGTCTGAGGAGTACGGAGAACAGTGGCTTTATATATGCTCAGGGTTACAAAACTCAGCATAAAAGTAAGGGGCAGTCCTTGCTTTTGCAAGCATGCAAAAAATGCCTAACATGGACATGCAAGGTCTGCCAAATGACAAACCCATTTTACAGTTGTCCGGCCCATAATCAATCATTGAACAAACCCAACATTCTTCTTTAGACAAGCCGGACAAACCCATAATAAAAAGGACCACAACCCATATCGTAAATAGACCATATAAGAAGAAACAGAAACAGATAGAAGTAGGATAAGGCATGTTTGTGTGCAGTAAAACTTTATGATGTTCTGTGCTCTGATCCTTAATCTTGTTCAGCTAAAGGGCAGGAACTGGTTTAACAAGGTCAGCTTCAGGCAACAGGGTCAGTTCACTCAGGTCAAACAGAAGTCAACATGAACTCGAGCTAAGGTGTACATGTCCTTAAAAGACTAGTTCAGCCACAATCATCGGCCTATGTGAGGGCAACCACAAAATGGCTGCCATACACAAAATGGAACCCACAGGTTCAGAATTCACAGAACCTCAAACTGCCCCTACTCCGGGAGGAACTACTACTATTGGTGGTTGCGGCTGTTGTTGTCCACTTATCTGAGCTTCCTGCATTGATTGGGTACTACTTTGAGATATCGATAAGTTAATTTCAACGTCACTGTTTGTCGGCATTGCCGTGATTAGACTGGCTGCCTCTGGGACAGGTATTGGCTTGGGCCTAGGTTGGTGGGGTGGGCCTTCTGATGCGGGGGAGCAGCTTGCTCCCTGGACACTGCTGATGCAGGCACAATTTTCGGTTTCCCAAAAAAGGTCTTTGAGCAACATACATGTGGTGGTAAGTGGCAGTGCCTTCTTTTTCTCACTGGCAACTTTGACTTTCTTGGTACTGGTACCTTTTTTGGGGGCCATCTTGATGCTGTCAGCATGCAGCAGTACTTGTCTTAGATTCACAAGTTGAAGAGATGTCTGTGGTCACACATTACATCGTGCGCAGGCCTTCTTTCTGGCAATACATTGGGTGATTTTTTCTCCTACTCTTGTGCACCTAAAAGCAAAGAAGCAAGAAGTACATCAGTGAAATGTGGCATTGTTGTACTTCAATTACAAGTACAAATATAATATAAATAATTTAGTTAGTGTTACATCAGTTATTAAATGTTTTTACAATACAGTGTAATCATTTGGGAGACTTTTACAACAAATGCTTTCACTACACTCAGGAAGGATAGGAAAGAAGAAGAACAACAACAAAATACAAATGTAACAGTTTGCTTTATGTGCATTGTGCATTACGTGGTGTGAGGCACTCAAGGAGCTGCAGCTTACAAATGAAAATCAAACAATCCCTAGAAAATGAATACTGTTGTGCAAATCATATAGCGGACATGAGGGTTCATGGATGCCAAATCATGTTACTAATGAAACTGAAGAAAAGAAAAAAAAATGAAAAAATAAACAACAAGCAGGAGGCCTGGAAAACAATGAACATAAGCAGGCCTAATGAAACAGACTTTAATAAATGGCCCGCCACATGGGGAACCAAGACAAATGAATTACAGGCCTACTATTGTAATGCAAACATACTCACACACTGGCTAGAAAAAGGAAGCATTCTAAACAACACATCTTTGAAGAAACAGTGCCAAAAATGAAAATCCACAGGGCTAGAAAGGTTTGCAAGTTACAACCACACACATGATAAAAAAGTGAAATACCTCAATAAAAACACATTTTGTAATTCTCTAGCTCTGGGCGTATTGGCTGGAAACCCGATTTGCAGATTAGGCCACATACTCATAGTGAGAAATGTAGGGATGGAGAGAGGAGGGGGGGGAGGTTGTTAGTGCCTTTGAAGCTATTTGTGCAAGAATAGAGAAGGAGCTTATAGCAAAGCCGAGGAGGGGTTCTGCCCCAGTGTTCAGGTGGTTCGATCGCACCTGTTCGAAGGCACACTCGGCTTTGTTGAAAGCCCTCAAACAATCGCCCAGAGATAGGTGTCTGGTGGCACAGTTGAGAAGAGATTATGCAATGGCAGTTAAATTACGGAAAAAGGATATTAAGGATGAAGCATGGGTCTCTTTAATGGATTCTACAACTCTCAAACAAAGCTCCAAATTCTGGGCCATAATTAATAATCCTTTGTTTGCTAATACTAATAACATGGATCTTGATATCAATATCCCTGAAGCAGACTGGATTAATCATTTTTCCAACATATATGGCTCAAATGAAACAGTTGAGGCTTTCGCTATACCCTACTCCCTATCCTACCCAACTAAGTTAATTTTTAGTAAATCAGAAGTAGAGCTGGCAATTTTAGGCTCTGCTGCCAATAAAGCCCCGGGCCCAGATGGGGTTCCTCTGGACCTCTATAAACTTAACCCTGGGTTGTGGGCTGAGATCTTAGCTAATGTCTTCAATTGTGTACATGAGGGGGGATTGCCAAAAACTTGGGCCTGCTCAATTATAGTACCAATTTTTAAAAAGGGCCAAAGAAGTGACCCCAAGTGTTTTCGTCCTATTTCTTTATTGGACTCCTCTATGAAGATTTTGGGCAAGGTTCTGTTAGCTAGAATTAACACTTGGTCCCTAGAAAATGACATTCTAGCAGATGCCCAGTACGGGTTCCGTGCAGGCAGAGGGACAGAGGACCAATGCTTAAATCTTCATTTGTTAATTTCAAAATACACTACTGCTAAAAAAGGGTCAATTTTTGTTGCTTTTATGGATCTGTCCACGGCCTTCGATTTAGTTAACAGAGCCCGGCTGTGGACCATGTTGTTAAAATTGGGACTGGATCCGCCACTTGTATATTTCTTGGCAGAACTACACAAGGATTTAAAAGCTTCCATTAGGATGGACCAAGAAGGTAATCGTACAGCTTGGTTCAAATCTAGTAGGGGCGTGCAGCAGGGCTGCATTCTTGCTCCCATGCTGCTTACCCTTTATATAAATTCACTTGAGAAGACCCTTTTAACTGCTACCTTGGACATTCCGCGTGCAGGGGATACCCGTATTCCTGTTCTCCTGTACGCGGATGACGCTGCTTTGATAGCTCGTACCCCCATAGGTTTGCAAAGACTTTTAAATGGTTTTAATGATTTTATGTCTTCATTGGACTTAGTGATAAATAACTCTAAATCTCACGTCATGGCTTTTGGGGCTGTCAAAACTAATTCCAAACAGTTCTACTGCAATGGCGATGCGATCACTAATGTCAATATTTTTACTTATTTGGGTGTGATCTTTGACACCAAGGGGAGCTGGGCTCCCCAAATTACAGCTAAAACTAAAGCAGTCAGGAGTTCGGCTAATGCTATTTTAAGTTTCGCCAGGAGAGTGGGAGGGAAGCCAACTGGAGCTTTACTAAACTTGTATAGGGCGAAATCTGTGGCAATAGCCAGGTATGGCTCAGGCTTGTGGGGTAATGTGAATGGCGATATGGTCCAAAGGGAAGAAAAAAAGTTCCTTCGATCTATATTAGGACTTCCCCAATCTACAGCCACGTTTTCAGTCCACCAGGAACTTGGTTTAGGGTACATTTCAGACATTCTTTTAATGGCCCCCATTTTGCTGTGGATAAGGACCTGGACTAATAACAATCTAGGCCTTAACCATAAAATACTGGTTGACTGCCTAAAATTGGATAATTCCCAAAAAATAGCTTGGCTATCATACATTCAGAAGTGCTCTTTGGAGCTGGGACGTCCCGATATTTTTGCGGTCCCTCAAAATTTAAAGAAATCTGATTTAGATTGGGTTAAGCTAAATTTTGTTAAAATTAAAAATGTGGAGAGAGAGGAACGACAACTGACTAAAACTACGGTCAGAGCTCATTATTTGACCATTACCTGCCTCACTATACAACCATACCTTACTATTGTTAACATTCCCTTTCATAGGTGGCTTCTGGTTAAACTTCGGTTTAATCAGATTTACACGGTTCTCTGTGATAGTCAAGGCTGGTTTAAGGAGGAGGACGCCCCTGTTTGCAATTGCGACAACTTTTCATTACAAGATAATATGCACCTTATGTTGTTCTGTAATTTTTTTACTGTGCCCAGACAGAAATACCTGGTTCCACTACTGAAGGATAAAGCCTTCACTCAGTCAAAACCTGCCCTCCTGTATCTTCAATTATTGGATTCTGCTTTGGCTATGTTTAGCGTGGCCAATTATCTTGTTGCTGCAGTTAGGATCAGGAGAAGAAGACTTAAAATGTAATATATGGGACTTTTGTATGGAAGGTGAAAATTGAAAATGTTTTGTGTATTTGTAAATTTTTAGCGAAATAGTTCCTCCTTTTTAGCTGTATTTTTAAATTGTAAATATATTATATTATATTGATTATATTGATGCTTCGCTTCAATTTTAATATTGTGAATATGTAAATATTATTGTCATACTGATTTTGTAACTTCTCATGAATTTGTATCGCCCCTTCTCTGTGAATGTAGAATGCTTTTATGATTTTTAACTAAATCGAATAAAGTGGTTTTTGACTTGACTTGACTTGACTCATAGTGAGTTAATCAATTCAAATCAATATTGCAAATTTATTTTAAAAAAACATGGACGTAATGTAGTGAACTGGGCTACATTTATTTTTACTGAATAAAAGAGGATAAAATTGCATGCAAATCTACAAACATCAAGAAGAAGGCATGGCCACAACAAAGAAGGCATGCAGCCCTATGGCAGAAGCACACTAGCTGCATTCACACAAATGCCGCCAGCCACATGGCCAGGCCACAAATAGAAGCAATAAGCCAAGGAGAACAAAGGGAAGACATGCAGTACTATGGCAAAAGCACACTGGCTGCCTTCACAAAATGGCCACCAGCCACATGGCCAGGTCACAACAAGAAGCAATAAGCCAAAGGGTACAAAGGGAAGACATGCAGGCCTATAGTAAAAGCACACTGGCTGCCTTCACAAAACGGCTGCCAGCTACATGGCCAGGCCACACCAAGAAGCAATAAGCCAAGAGCCAAGAGGGGAACAAAGGGAAGACATGCAGGCCGATGGCAAAAGCACACTGGCTGCCTCTGCAAAATGGCCACCAGCCCCATGGCCAGGCCACAACAAGAAGCAATAAGCCAAAGGGAACAATGGGAAGACATGAAGGCATATGGATAAAGCACAATGGCTGCCTTCACAAAATGGCTGCCAGCTACATGGCAGCCGTTTTGTGAAGGCAGCCAGTGTGCTTTTACAATAGGCCTCCATGTCTTCTCTTTGTACCCTTTGGCTTATTGCTTCTTGTTGTGGCCTGGCCATGGTGCTGGTGGCCACACCAAGAAGCAATACGCCAAGAGGAACAAAGGGAAAACATGCAGGCCTTTGCAAAACCACACTGATTGCCTTCAGAAAGTGTCCACCAGTCACATGGTCACAACAACAATCAGGAGGCCTGGAAATCAAAGAACACAAGCAGGCCTATGGACACAGACTTTACAAAATGGTCCCTGTCCACATGGGGAACCAAAGTAAATGCTGGCCTACTATTACAAACACATTCACGCACTGACCAGACAAAGGAACACATCTTTAATGCAATAATGTCAAAAAACTAAAAACCACAGAGCTTAACAGGTTTGCAAGCTACAACCATATATATCCAACAAAGGCATTAACACACATAAAAAAGTGAAATACCACAAAAAAGACCCACAATTTGTATTTCAACCCAATGCCCTCTATGGTCTGTGTAATGTTTAAAAACTTTAAATTCAACAGACACCACAAAAACAGTTGTTTAATGCACCCATGAGGAGCTCTGGGCCTACTGCATGAATAGACTATTGCTAGTGGCAGAGGACAGGGCTACATAGTGAATTAAATCAACAATATTGCAAATTGATTTCAAACATAGAGAAAATGTAGTGAACTGTGCAACATGTTTCCTTTATAAAAGAGGACAAATTACTTACAAGGAAACAACTAGGCCCTTACGGAAACTACAGGCCACCCACCACATTACATTTAAAAAAGCGATGAAAAGTCCAAATAAATCTAGGTGCATGACCCCATTCAAAGAAACAAAACCTGTTTTCCAACTTACTTGTGAAATCTAAAATTCAAAGTCCTCCAATCCAATCATAAATTATGCAGCAGGCACAAAGAGTGATCCTTACCATCTCCAAAATCCGAATGAAAAGTGACCAGGAGATGGACAAAGCACTGGGAGGATTCTGCTGGACAGGAACAGGAAGTTGGAGACATTAGGGCACTATAGCCAAATGTTAATTTTAGGAGCTTTTTTTTACTCCAAATCGTTATTTCAAGAAGATTTTGATGCTGCTCGGGGAAGGAGCCTTCTCCAGATTGCATCCACGGTAGTTCCTGTGCGTTCAGGATCGCGTTTGTCACAGAACCCCCACAGAAACTCCGCTGGCGCATGCAAATTACGTTTTGGTGACCGCAAAGTCTCGCGGTACGATACGGCCACATAGCAATCTTGTGGCACTCATGAACAGCTCAGAAATCTCCTCTGTGAATGCTGGCACCCGGCGAGTCACTCTCTTGAGCACGAAAATACATTTAGGATGCGCCAACACACAAAAAACTCCACTCAAAGGCAGATTTGCCAAAACTCTGCAAACTCCACAAGCGGAGCAGAATTTTACGCCCAGGCTTAAGCATGACCACAGAATCTGGGAAGCTTGTAACACAGCCAAGCTTCTAATACATCAGCAAAACCAAAGTACGATACCAACATCATCCATGAAGCCATCAACTGAAGCAGAACACTGTTCAAGAGAATCAAGCACTACATCAACCACCTACAGAACCCACATATTCTTCACTCCACAGAAGAGTGCAATATCATCAAACTCTTCTTCAGGGAAAAAATTATAGATGACCTGGCAGCTCATCACTGACACCGTTTGGTCACATGGGCACCTCCAGGTCACAAGAAAACTATGTCCCTGTTTCATACTCTGTCTCTGTTTCATACAGCACTAGTAGAAAGTCTCATCTGCTTCAGGCATCCATCTTATCAAACATTTCTTGCACCACAATCAGACCTGGTTATCCAGCACCTACCTGAAACTCAAATCTAACACGACTGAATTCCTGTTACCTGTGTTGAACAACAAACAAGTTACAGTACCAGCCTGGTTCAGTGACATGAACATTGACAGCTTTGAATCCCAACATTCACCAAATGCCAGTTGGGATTCACTCTGGAGAACAACCTCACCCACAAGGAACACATTGTCAAAAAAGAATGGATAGCCTGGTAGCATCTCTCTCTTTTAAAGAATGCCAAGCTTTTCCTTCCATAAAGTAAATCCAGAACTGCTGTTCAAGCTGTCTTATTTTCACATATAGATGGTGGTAATGCCTTAGTCATGGCTTTCCAGACTCTACATCGGCACCCCTTAATAGCATTCTACATGCTGCGGCACATCTCATCCAGAGTCTAAAGAAATATGATAACATCATGAAGAAATATGATCATATCATCCCCATCCTGATGGAGTTCCATTGCCTCTCTTCACTAACTTCAAAAGATTCAAGATTTTCTACTTGAGCTGCAACATTCTCACCGCAAACGGTCCTGACCGGCCGCTTTGAAAGAATCTCGATGGGTGCCCTCCAGTGACTGAAAATGGAGCTAGGTGACACCAATTCTCGCTTGCCCACACCAACTTACCATTGGTGAGCCTTATGTGAGAAACAACTCTGAAACGCGGTGGTTGGCAGAGTTTGGCATGAACTCTGCGGACTCCTCCAGCATAGCGGAATTTATCACCCACTCCTTTTTTAATCTAGCTTCATCATTCACAAAGTCAACATGAACATCAGCCTTCAATATCTTGCAGACAAGCTTACCATCTCTGGGAGGTCTGGACACACACAGCAAGGAAAAGATAAACCAAGACAGCAGGCCTTTTCTCTCTATGTACCCAGGATCTGGAACAACACTTTTTTACAGATCACAGTTCAAAAAACAGTTCTGCACTTGCCATTTCATTCTACTCACTCTTGACTAGTAAACAGAACAACCAATCTGCATTTACATTTTGAATTCCTCGGAAGAAATTGATATTTAAAACATACTTTTGTCTAGTTTTCCATTTTCTCTTTTTTTGTGAAAAATATGCCCACTTATGGCTTGGTTCATATCACAAAGTGCCAACCCCACACATTGGGGAGAAATGTTGTACTCACCATCAGAACTGTATGGCTTTTTTCACAATTACTGAATGACTAGTGTGAGAACATGAATTATGAAATGGTCTGGTTGTGCGACTTAACTGGGAATAATGTAAACATTTTTGTATCAGGTCCAGTCAGGTTAGTTTATAAAACCTTAGTTGAGTCTTGGTATCTTTGGCACAGCGAAGACAGACTTTAGCAAAGGAACATGTGTAAGGCATCAAAGTACCAAAAAGAGCAAGTAAGAAAACATGACACAATAAAAGTCCATCGCCAATTTATAAAAATAGGGCATATATTTATCTTTCATTAGACACCCAAATGACAAAAATCTACCTGAGGAATCCAGAAATATAATTTTTAGAAGAAACAGTAAATCATTGCTTTTACACTCAAGACAATAAATCATTGTAATCGACTTCAATAGTGGGTTAGGGTTAGCCATGCCAAGCAAGTTTAAAACAGCTAAATGGGTGCTTGGGAGCCAGTCACTAGGGCCAAACAGGTCCCGGGGCACAGTTACCCATCACTTTTAACAGTCTCGAGTGCAGTTACAAATCTTTAGGCAGGACTACTATTGAAGTCAATATAGTGGTCCTGATTCAAGGGATATAGGATGGTGAAGGATGCTGGATGTGGGTGGCTGTTTATACAAAGCTGTACTGGTCATTATCTGTTCGGACCAGTACCAAGCTGATTTGATTAAAAGCCTTATGGACTTTGTGGATTATTTGATACTTAACAAGTGACTTGTTACATCACAGCAAATGGGCAGCGTTTTCTCCACAAGAACCTGTCTGCATGTCAAGTTGGATCGTGACAATCTCGGGATACATGTACAATTGGTGCAGTGTTCGCTAAGCACTAGGGGCAAGATTCATGACCATAGTAAATTGCGACTTGCAATTTGCTCTCGATTGCAAGTCGCAAATTGGAAGTTGCAACTTCCAATGTACCATAGTGTCTAAGACACTGTTTGCGATTCTAAATGGGGTCGCAAATTGCATGCCTCATGAATATTAATGAGGCACTTGCAATTTGCAAGCCCATTGAGAATGGCAGACCCTCCCAGGTATGGTGGCCTGCTGGGCTCAGTAGACCTCCATGTCTGGGACTGCTGTTAAATGAAGCAGTTATTTTTTATTTTTTAAATGCAGCCCGTTTTCCTTAAAGGAAAATGGGATGAATTAAAAAAAAAATGAAACGTTTTTGTTTAATTTTTTAAGGGCAGCTAGTGATCCCTGGGACCACTGCTTGCCCCTAAAAAATATTTTCCCCTGCATTTGCAAAGTGGAAGGGCTCCCCTGGGAACCCCTTCCTATTTGCAACTGCATTACCACCCTCTGGAAGAGGGTGGTAAATTGCAAGTGTTTTGCGACTGCAATTGGAGTCGCAAAACATTCATATATAGGGCTGCGAGTCACAATTAGGAAGGGACGCCCTTGAAATGCCCCTTCCTAATTGTGAGTCTCTAAACACTATTTTATGAGTCGCAATTTGTTTTGACTCGCAAATTAGTGTTTGTACAAGGCCCACAGGGATTTTGCATGCGCAAACGGGTCGCAAACCTGTTTGTGCATGCAAAATCCCATCGTACATCTGGCCATTGGATCCATAGTGAGCATATATCAAGGGTTGGATTTGTTTTTTGGAGATTTATTCAATTTCAAAAATGTAATTTGCTACTCACTACAGTGACTTACGATTTCTTGGCAGCGGCATTATTTCAACTTGTTCACTGCTGTACATGTTCGGAGCCGTGTCTTCACTTCATCATTCTGCATTCTATTCAATGTGATCCATAGTGAGCATATATCAAGGGTTGGATTTGTTTTTTGGAGATTTATTCAATTTCAAAAATGTAATTTGCTACTCACTACAGTGACTTACGATTTCTTGGCAGCGGCATTATTTCAACTTGTTCACTGCTGTACATGTTCGGAGCCGTGTCTTCACTTCATCATTCTGCATTCTATTCAATGTGATACGCGCATGAATAAGCAACTCCGCCATGTCACTGTAAGTGTGAAGTTGCCATCTTAAGTTTTGACTGTAGTGTCTCTATGGCCAGGCAAGGAAAGGTATAGAATGCACATCTAATTTTTTTTCCAGAGAACCCTTTATGCAGCAGTGCTCAGTTCATTCAATTAAATGAAGAAGGTACGGTATGTTGTGGTTAATACTCAGAGATTTGCACACTTTGAAGTATATGGTGTGCAAATCGTACATTAGTGATATGCACACTTTAGATTAGTGCAAGTTGTGTTACACACTAATTTGCATAATTGCATAATTTGGGTCGTGAAATTCGCAGCGCTTGACACACCAGTAATTGTAGGTTTTTTTCTGTCATTATAATAATACATTTATTTAGGAAAATGCATTACATTTTAACATACACATACCCTATTTAGAAATTTTGGTTTAAGGAAAAAAAATTCAAATATGCAATTTGACCCACCAGCAAAGTTTCTACAGCGTAAAGGTGTCCCACTTATTCCATGGGTGCATTGGAAAGAATAATTATTGGCCTATATGAAAGCAATAGATGATTATATGTCCCAAGAATGTTAGAAGAACATTGTATTACATTATTTAAGTTCAGAGGGACAACTGGTGTTTCATATATTACCTCAGGTGTTAACTCAGAATGACCAAAAAGATGGTATAGCTTTATTTCAACAAGCATTAATGAGGCTTGAGAAGAAGTTCAAACCTACGTCAAGTGTGGCTCTTAATAGATTTAAGTTTTACACAAGAGCGCAGAAGAGTAATACATTTTTGATGATTTCTCACTGCGCTGCGAGGACTCTCATTAAATTGTAACTTGTAACTTTGGGGAGATGTCTGATGAAATGATTAGAGATCAATAGTTGTTCATGTGAAGAGTAGAAAGATTCAAGAGTCGTTATGGAGTCTGAAGTTTCAATGTGCCATAACCATGGCTAAACCTCCAGAGTAATCCGAGAAATGGATGAAATCTGTATATGAAACACAAATTAAAGTGAGAATGAATGTGCAGTAGCAAGTACTAGTTCACGTAGTAATTTTCAAGGCAGGTGTAGTGAGAAATCTTCTTGTTATCATTGTGGTAGTGCTAATCATCTGGCCTTATTTCCACATTATTTGAGGATTTCTTTCCACTGAGCGGGACATATTCTACGGAACAGGGTGCCTCCCGTTTGGAGCATTCACTGCCACTGAATCTAATATACATTGGTGAACCTTTGAATCTCTCTACTAGTCTTCTGATTCTTATTACGTTTAAGATTGTTCCTGTGTCTAATTTTGACACATAAGGGCATCAATAACTTACAGATACGTATTGTGCCCCTGAGATACTTACCTCCGATCTCATGTGCCATACTAGGCATATTCCTCCCAAGCGTCTTTAAGTATCATATCCATTCTTGACGCTTGTCACTGCAATTCTTTCCATTGTTTTATTCTACTTTTCTAAAAACCGATTAGAGGACTAATAAGTCTGCGTTTGAGCCTTGAAGAAGTCGTCTACACGACGAAACACGTGTCAGCTGTCTGCATCAACGTAACTACAGCATTTCAGTTATTCTATAACCTACTAGATGGACACTATTCCATTTGTATTGTCCTGTATTTGGACTATATTAGTCTCTGCATACAGTTGCTTTTCTCCACTTGCTTGTTTGAAATTAAAACTGACTGACAACAGAGTCAGTCTTTGAAACAATTTTGCTGTTGTCTATATTGTATATTTGAATTTATGTATAGAGGGGAATCTCAGTTTTCCTCATATGGGGCAACACTGAATAAGTGGCACAGTGTTTTGTATTGAGCAGGCATATAAGCAAAGTTATTTAATACTTTGCAAACGTTTCGGAGGTGCTGATTGTTCTGTTTATAACCACTGCCGTTTGTGCTCACTGTGATACAAATTAAAGTGAGAATGAATGTGCAGTAGCAAGTAGTAGTTCACGTGGTAATTTTCAAGGCTGGAGAAATGAGAAATCTTTATGTTCCCATTGTGGTAGTACTAATTATCTGGCCTCATTTCCACATTGTCCTGCTATTGGAAAGGAGTGTAAGAAATGCAGCAGAATTTGGCATTTTGCTTGTGTTTGTAGAGATACGAGGAGAGGTGGTTACAATGAGAAAGCCGAAGTGTCATATGTAAATAATGAGACATCCCGAGATGTGGATTAGTGAATGTGTTGTAAATATGTGTAATGACAGATGGAGAGGAGTAGAATTATCTATTTATGGTGCAGTGAGTGTGGATGAAGATTGTGAAGTCAAGAGATTGCCAAAGTGTAAAGTGGAGACAAAGAGTGAAGAACTAGAACTTATGGCTGTCTCTGGGTCTCTATGGACTATCATTACCTATGAATATTTGCAAGAAAGGTTTGGTAAGGTGTGGAATGTGGAATATTGATTGTGTCTGATATTGTGGCAGAGACTTTTGATGGCGCTACAATAGTCATTGTGGGGTTTGTTGAGGTGGACATAAAATTTAAAGGATGGTCTGGAAAGATAAAACTATGGGCCACATGTATCATTATTACAAGTAGCGATTACCTAATTGCGATTTCATCCTAATTGCAATTAGGTAATCAGTAATCCTAATGTATGAAACTCATTTTCAGTTTCATTAGCAATTCTTAATGGGTCACAAATAGACCTACCTCTTGCATATTAATGAGGTAGGTCACAATTTGCGAGCCATTAGGAATCTAGGCCATCACAGGGATGGTGGCCTGCTAAGGTCAGCAGATTACCATGTCTGTGATTTCTTTTAAATAAAGCAATCTATTGTTTTGTAAAGCAGCCTGTTTTCCTTAAAGGAAAACAAGACGCTTTACAAAAAGTAAAATGAAAAGTTTCCTTTCCATTTTTTAAGACCAGGCAGTGGTCCGTGGGACCACTGCCTGTTCTTAAAAATGCTTTTACAACCATTCACAAAGGACCTTCCAATCTGCGAATGGGTTACCACCTACTTGAAAAAGGTGTTAATATGCGAATGTTTTACGACCGCATTCACGGTCACAAAACATTCACGGTGGCTACTGGTGACATTTGAAAGTGGTAGGGCGTAAAAGTTCGGGGTAAGTGGCCTGTGGTGTGTAGCGCACAAGCCCGGCCATTATAAGGGAATTTTTTTTTTTAAAAAGAGTGGGAAAATGGTGCATTTTCAAGCAAATTTAGGAAAGCAAGAAGGTTAATAAGGCAATTGAGAAAGTGTAGTTAAGACAACAATAAACAGAGATTTCATATGATAATTATATTGGTAGCTGTTTATTCAGTATAACCACAGAACTTTATAACAGACTTTGAAATAACAATGCCGAGTACCACACAGGATTCCTTATTTATTGATATAGTTTTAAAAATTAAATCTACTGAGGAAATACAAGTTATTGTGATTTGTCACACTGCCTTCCTTTAGTAATAAGACTGTTAAGAAGATGAGTATTGTGTAGTCACAGGGTAAACATCCTCAACTGGGTACATGAGGGGACTGAGTTGCTCTGGCAACCTAACTATTTACTTGCCAAGTGCTGTTGCATTACCGGTCTCTTTATTGAAAGTTATTGCATTCAGTATCAAATTGCTATAGGGTTTCTGAGTCCCAGGGTCTGGTACTAGTGTAGGAGAGCTAGAATACAAGCAGACATGCAGAAATGCAGTGTGCCCACAGAGGCACAGCACGGTGGCACCACTGGTTCCCATGCACACCACATGTTTGCAAACACACCGAAAGCAAATCACACCAGGTACGGAGAGGAACAGATTTTACCTGAGGGATTGAGCAAACATTTATGATTTTGTTCCAATTTTAATATATATAAAAGCTAAACATGTAGTAATCACTCAGAAGTTACATTTCAAGTTAACATGAGATGTTCAAAGAAATAAACATCAATCAGACATAAATCCAACAATAGCCTACTGAATGAGGGGTTAAGATTCTAAGACTCCATTTATTTTTTGTTTTCTACTTTTAGTCTGTAATTCTCAATTAAGAAGAAAATAAGTAAATCAGGAATGTGATGCAATCATTCACCCTTTTAAAATATTTTCTTAAAAAGCGTGTTTACATCTTGCACCTTGACAAAATGTATTAGTAAGAGAAAGTCCAAGCTCCCTAATCGCTTGCAAACATAACTTATCTAGAAAAGCTTTCCAAAGATACTCATGCATAGAGTTCATATCGTGACAGCAAAACAGAATATGCAGTAGAATTTTACATTTAGTCGATGTATTCAACACACCCTTTGGAACACCAGTCCCATCTCTCTTCACCTTAAAAAACAGTAATATACAAGATCTAAAGCATGAAATTAGGTTGAGCTGCAGTTATTAGGTGAATTACAAGATAAAGAGTTAAAAGATGCATTTACATAAATTATATTATAGTTTGCATATAGTCTTGCTCACCGAGATTAACCCTTTAGGTGCTGCCGTCGGCCAACGGTCGTCACGGGCACTACCTCCCCAGTGCTGCGTGCGACCGCTGGACGTCCAGTTCAGCACTGGATAATGGACAGCGCAGCACTGGGGAGGTTTGTTTACGAGCTCCTAAGGTGTTAACAGGCTTGCAGGTTTCAAACATTAGCATGACTATTCTTTTAAACTGTGATTTAGAGGTGGATAAAGTAAAAAAAAATCTAACTTAGCCCAAGATGATAAAGACAATACGAAAACCATTATATCGATCGATTGACAAAGTTATGCCTGCTTTCGCAGAGTCAATAACAACATGTGGCACCACAAACGAGAAACAGATAGCAAGACAATAGGTCTATATTTTAATGAGCCCACACATGCACCCAGAGTTCTCAGCCAAGGTGATTTGTATCAATAGTTCATCTGAAGGTTATGTCTTCTAGGAAAATTCTCGGGTGAGTGTTACCAATAGGCCATTGGGGACTATATTGGCCCGGTGATACTCTGTGATTATTGCCCCACGAAGGGGCGTTTTCATCTGTTGTTTCCTCCGGGCTTGTGGTGCTTTCCAGTCTTGAGCCTTGCTACCTGTTGCCATACATCCCTCTGCTGTCAGTAGGGAAGGTGCCCTCAGAATATCTGCCACTGTATCGTAATCAAAACTTAAGCCCGGGTTGTCCATTTTCTAATGTGATTTTCACCCTAGTGATACTCTCTAGGGATGTTGTGTGATATGAGTTTTGTGTGCCACTGGAGTGGTTTGGGTAGGGAAAGGGTTAAAAAAGGGAAGAGGAAAGAGCTATTAATGTCCCACGGCTAGCTGCCATACTGAATCACAATACAAACAGAGATATGAATTTTGAAAGAAACAATAAATCACTGTCTTTTCACTTCACACAATAAATGATTGAAATGAACAGCACTAGCAATAAACTGCTACTCCAGCCTCTTTGGGTGACCAAATTCACCTGGAATTGAGTCACAGGGGCCAAAGAGGCTTAATTGGCTAGTTACCTCACAGGCAATGTCTGGTCCAGTTCCAGGTTTTACGGACAAACTGACATGGACTCTAATGGAGTGATCCTGATGCTAGGGATACAGGATGGTGAAGATGCTCAAGGATGCTGATCCGGTGACAGTGATCTTCCTTGGGCCACTTTGGCCATAGGAGTCAATATCAGTTGAAGTCCAACCAAAAGCCAGTTGCCATTGGTCTTCTGGTCTCTGGTTACAGCTAAACTAGCACTTCCCTTTACTGGGAAGAACTCACTTGCTGATCTACCAATCTGCTCTCTCATGACTCTCGGGGTTCAGTAGACTCAGGGCAGCTTTTCATGTTCTGGACTAAGTCTCACAGGCTGCACTTAGGTGGTCAGAGGTAGTCAGGTGTTCTTGACTACCAGCTCGAAAGCAGGCTTCTTCAGCTTCTGTGGCCCTGTAGCTGTAATAGGAAATCAGTCAACTGACTCTTGAAGGCGCTTCTACAGTTGGAAGCTCAGGGATGACTTTTCCTCGAGCAGCACAAAGCAGGTACAGTCTTCTCCTGGCTTGCCCAAGGAGCAGCAGGTGCAGTTCAGTCATTGGTGCAGCCTCTCTTTGCTGAGGCCAGGGGACTTCAGGGAAGTCCGCCTTTGTCCATTCTTCGGTACAGACGTGATCTGAGGTCTGGGTGAAGTGGTACCATGTTTATTCCCTGTTTGTGCCCTCCGGGGATATGGTAACTTCTAGCCACTGGGATACCAGGTCCCCTCTCACTGAATTTTAGCTTTTATCTAGCCCTGAATGCGCCATTCTACCCATTCACAGAACCCTTCTCTTGGTGTGTGGAGATCCCTAGTCCACCCCAGAGGTATGACAACCTGGGGCTACACTCCCAAGACAAAACAATTGCAATGACTTCCCTCTATTTGTGCCTGACACCAACCTCTCTTCATGAACAAAAGAGCAGCCCCTCGCGTGTGCACCCAGCATTTGCCCTTCGAAGGCGGATTCCCCTTTGAAGCTTGACTTTTGGTCTCACACCTTGTTTGCCCTTTGTGTGAGAGAGAGGTGAGTGGCTCTTTGTGTTCCTTCTTGAGAGTCGTTCACACCCCCCAGTGGAGAGCAAAAAGCTGGTTCATGGCCAACAGCTGTAAACGGTCACTGAACCAGGTTGGGCCGCAACTTGAATATTTACCAAAGTTGCCATTTGTGCAAAAGTTATAATACATTTAACTTGAGCATTGAGTTGGGTATAATGCAACAATACATTTGAAACCTTGAAGTATCATATTTAGTATTCCCATTCAGAAGTTCTCACTGCTGAGTGGTCAGAGTGTAATGTACTCGCCAAAGGGACCCCTAGACTTTCCTCAGTAAAAATGAAAATACAGGGTTTTTAATGTCAGGACATATAAACTTCACATCCACTTTTTAATATAATGCACCTTCCATTTAGGGCTCAGTAGTCCTGCCTTCAAGGTGACTCATATATAACAATAAGAAAGGTTTGAGCTTTGCCATTGTTATAAAAGACAAGGTTGAGTTGACAGTCGAAAGCTGCTCTACTCTGGCAGTGACATATGCCAATTGAGTACTATTCAATCAAACATAAAACTGTTCAGGGTCAGAACTATGGCACTGAGGTCTATTTAGCAGAGAAAAAAGCACACTCAGAGTAAAAAAAAACAGCAGCATCAGTCTAAAACATAGGGGTGGTCTTTCAAAAAGAGGTATTTAAATACAATGGCTAATTTGCATTATGCTACAAATATTTATTTCTCCACACCTCCAAATTAGTTTTAAATGCCTTGTTCCAATCTTCCCATTGCATAGTTGGTTCACCTAGATAGTGCAAATAAACTGGATAAGGTACTGCTTACTCCATGCTTAGGTAAAAATATTCTCACTGTATGTCACAATTGAAACACTGCTTCATACAAAAGTTCCTTACACAATCAAATAGGAAAAATCTAACTCAAGAAAATAGTCACCGTCATTCTCCCGGTATATCACAATTGGTACACTGCTTCATATAAACGTTCTTTACTCAATAATGTAGAAAAAATTCGAACCCAACAGCAACTGAGCCATCATTCTCACTGAGGTGGCAAAAAGTACATTAAAAAAAGTCTCAAGCTAGCCGAAATTACAGCGATACGCCCCTGTGTTTTCACTAGATTCAATTGTTTAAATACATAAAAAATGTTCTAGCGTTCGAGGTACACAGTCTTTTTTCACAGTTTCTGTTTCTCTTAAGTAAGTTCCAGTAAAGCTAGGTCTTTCTTCTTTTTCAATCTATTGTCAAAATGAGTACCGCCTGTTGCTACCTTATTGACCGTATCCTTGTCTTTGACCCGGTACAGTGCTCTACTATCTTTGTCTATGTATGCCCTATATACTACTGTACATTACACAAAACACCACATAAATATATACATACACATGCATACATTCCTTCATAAAACTGGTAAATCAAAATGTGCCCAAACACCTTTGAACATGTTACATCTTGAACTGAACATGTGAGTTTAAACTCATGCATTCTGCCCACTTATACATTTACATCAATTAATATCGATAGCACATGAGACTATCTGGCTGATGTAGAGTGAAGCAGACAATTTACTCCGTCACAAACGTGACGATATCCTGTCTGCCTTATGACAAGTGCATTATGTCCTACGGCACTTGTAATAAGGCGGACGTGATTTCTGGCACATTGGTGACGTAATACCTGCTCTAAAACCACTAAGCACACATATGATCAGATGGAATTGTATTAAAAAATATATATTTTTATTATATTCACAAAATGATACTTCCCTCAACAACTCCCCATCCTTCCCTCAAATAATTAGTTACGTAAAGAAGGATCCATCACAAATAGATAAAAATCCAACAAGTTAAGTTGAGTCAATAACAGAGTTTCTGCCGATTCAATGTAATCATTAACAGATTGCTATAATTGCCCATAGAACCCATAATATAAAACATAAACACCCGCAGGGGAATAGGGGAATCATATAACAGTCGCATGGTCAATGTCCCTCCCTAAAGTGATAAGTGCAATTTATATATTTGATTGGTTCACCGTATCGATACAAATCCCAGTTTCAATGTCCCTTATATCCAGTACATCATTCTTTTCGTATAAGTATTCCTCTCTCCCAGATTATGCCCTATTAAATATATCACCGATCAACAACAAACAAATGATTAGAATCACCCCTTAAAGTGTCATGTGCAATGTTAATGTTTGATTGATTAACTCACAGTGTTAGGTGTTTCCAAATTCTCAGTCCCTTCTTTCGAGCTCGAAGGCCTTTTCTTGAACAGATTGCTCTTTCCAAGTTATACATAGCTAACAAACACGTTAACCAGTGTTGAAAAGATGGGGGATTTTTGTCTAGCCATGCTGAGGCGATACATAGCCTAAAAATGGCCATAGAGATGCTTAACAGGGCCCCTCTCTCCTCCATACATCCATTATTTTGAACTCCCACTAAAATTACAGGGCGCGATATGTCAATATTTAGAGATAACTTGTCTCTAAAAAAGTTGTTAATGTGGACACTAGTCAATAAAAGGAGCGACATGTGGCAAACATATGTACCCCATCAGCCCCAAATAATCCACAGTGTGGACAGAAAGTTCCCTTCCCCCATTTCGCAATCCGATAAGAAGTATAATAGAGGGAGAAACAGGTCTGATAAAACTAGACCTGAAGGCTAGCAGGCATTAAAATAGTTTGAGCCTTTGAAAAGGCTTGATGAAAAGCAGAGTCCATGATCTCTAATTTAATTTGCCATTTTAAAGTTTCTCGAAATCGTCTTTCATAAGATTATTAAGAAGATTATAGATCAAACCAGTTCGGGAAGGGTTTTAAATGGAGCAGATTCTCAACAAGGTCGTTTTTAAGAAACACGGCTGGACCACCCCTATTTGGCAGCAAAAAATTCTTCATTTAAAGAAACTTTAAAAACATCTTAATAAGTAAGGTTAAATTCAGTTCTAAGTTTGTCATAGGATATGATGCCAAGAGTTGCATAAAAGCACCCCAATTTATTAATCCAATTCTTATACCACTGGTTGATATATAAATCACAAAAGAACTCTGATGGGTTCTGATTATCTGGGTAGGAGTATAAAAGTTTAGTCTACCAATACCCAACAGTCAGCGTACAGATAGCCAATCTTTATAGGCAGCCTAGAGGGTCTTAAACTGGACCCTTTTGTAATACTCAAAGTCCAGCTGCCGCCATTAGCAACTCCGATTAATCACTCGAAGGGGAGGGGAGATTCCCCATAATGTCTCTAGGGCACTCCTGAAAGAGTACGGTACAATATGCTAAGGACTTAGCCCAATAATGTAATTTAAGATTAGGAAAAGCTAAACCTCCACACTCTCCGGGGAGAAACAAAAATGTTATCGATCTTCTAGGTCAGGAGTAGGCCCAAAGAAATTGCGAATAAATATTATCGAGCTTCTTTAACCATTGATTAGAAAACATACATGGAAATGCTCTTGGTAAGTAAAAAATTTGCGGGGAGAAATCATCTTAATCACATTGCATCTGCCCACCAAAGACGAAAGCATATCATACAACTTACCCAATGATTTTTTAGTGCTTTCCGCTAAAGGAGTTAGGTTCACATTAATTAACTCATCTATGTTAGCCTTTATAATTACCCCTAAATAAACAGCAGCTTCTACCACTCTATTATCAATCTGGGATACATATTCATTAATGATAATTTGAGTTTTTCCCGTGTTTAGAGAATACCCTGAAAAAGTCTGAAATATCCGGGCTTCATCTTCAATAGTTTTGATAGCCAATTCAGGATCTGCAATGTCCAACGCGATATCATCAGTGTAGGCTAAAACCTTGGTGTAATATCCCTGTACAATAATCAGGGAGATGTTCCTATTTGACTCCAGGCTAATAAAGGATCTATATACAATGCAAATAACAGCGGAGAGCATGGTCAGCCCTGCCTAGTCCCCCTGAAGATCTTGATTGATTCAGTCATTTCCCCATTAGTGCAGATGTTAGCGGCTGACAACGTAAAGTACTTTGATTGCCCTGATTGAACCAGGGCCTATCCCCTTCTTGTCATCACAGTCCAAAGGAAATGCCAGGAGATCCTATCAAATGCTTTTTCGGCATCAAGCATAATCACAGACATAGGATCCCCTGGCACTTGCTCTACATCAAACAGGGAAATGACCCGCTCAACATGATATATCATACCTCTCCCAGGAATGAATCCATGTTGCCATTTTGATACAATTCTATGAATTAGGGGGACAACCGGGTGGCTAAGATTTTTGAATACATCTTTGAGTCTGTTAATCAGTGTAATTGGACGATACAAACCAAATCCTTGAACAGGTTTATTCTTTTTAGGAAAAATGTCAAATTTAGCCGATACACATCATTTAGAGGGGGTTGCACCTTTATGTTATGTTATGTTATGTTATATTGAGTTTGTATAGCGCACGGCTACTCTGAAAGAGTGTACCGGCGCTTTCCACAGGCAGCTCGGTGTAGAATAACACAACAAGAAACAGCAGATACAAAGGAAGAAAAGAAAAACCCACCAGAGAAAGCCTAAAGATTAAAAAGCCTAAAGATTAAAAAGCCAGGTCTTCAGGCTCTTCCTGAACTGAAGCAGATTGGAGGTGCTGCGTAGCGCCAGCGGAAGCGAGTTCCACAACTGGGGAGCCTTGAAGCTGAAGGAGCGCCCCCCAGTGCGGGCCTTCCTCACACGCGGGACCACGGCATTAAAGAGAGATTCGGACCGCAGTGAGGGGGCTGGGCGATATAAGGCCAATCTTCGCTGCAGGTATCCAGCACCTAAACCAAACAATGCTTTGTGCATCAGCGTCAGGTATTTAAACATGATCCGCTTCCGGACAGGCCAAAAATGACGCGGGCAGCAGAGTTTTTTGCCACCTGCAGGCGCTGGACCAGATAATCAGGAAGGCCAAGGAAAAGGGCGTTGGCGTAATCCAACCTGGAACCAATGAGCGCTTGCACAGTAATGCGCCTATGCTCCACAGCCAGCAGTGGTAGGAACTTGCGGAGCATCTTCGGAATGCCGAAACAGGTGCCGGCCAGCCCAAGGACATGAGCTCTCAATGAAAGCTTGTTGTCCAGCTTGACACCAAGGTTTTTGGTGACCTGTGATGACTGTGCGGGAGGACACATGTCAGATGGCCACCATTGCCGCCATTCAGGGTCGGTGACACAGCCAAAGAATAAGACCTCCGACTTACTGGAGTTGGCCTTCAAACTGTTCCGCTGGAACCAGTCGAAGACCATTCCCAGACAGCCCCGAAAACTCTCCATCAAATGCCTGGTCTTTACCGCATGTGAAGAGGAGTTGCGTGTCGTCGGCGTAGGACACGATCTGGGCCCCATAGGCCTCCACCGCAGCCGCCAAAGGGGACATGAAGATGTTGAACAACGACGGGCTCAACACAGAACCCTGTGGAACCCCGACTCCCAATGGCGGCATCTTGGCGGAGCTCTGGGGAACCCAGATCGTCTGGCGGCGGCCTTCAAGAAAAGATGTAAACCATTTGAACACCGTCCCCCTAATGCCGATGTCATAAAGCCTGGCGAGGAGCGCCTCATGGGGGACGGTGTCAAAGGCCGCCGACAGGTCCAACATGACTAACATGGCCTTGCCGCCCACATCCAAGGTCTCCCTGATGATCTCCGAGACCTCCAACAACGCCGTTTCCGTGCTGAAATTAGGACAGAATCCGGATTGGGATGGATGGAGCAGATTGTTGGCTTCCAAAAAGCTCGACAAGACGCCATGGACATGTTTCTCTGTGATCTTGGCCAGAGCCGGGAGAAGTGAAATTGGCCTATAACTGGCCAGAACCTCTGCATCAAGACCAGGCTTTTTCAGGAGGGGGATTACCATCGCCCTTTTCCAGGTGCGTGGGACACTCCCCTCCCTCAAGGAGGCATTGAGGATAGGGTTGACCAGGGGGTTCACCACCGCCGCCATCCCGGCCAAAAATTTGGCAGGGCAGGGGTCTAGTGGCGAGCCTGATTTAAGACTGGCCAACAGCACCCGGGACGCATCGCTGGAAACGGCTGGAAAGTCTGACAGCACAGCGACAGGCATGGACGGTAACCCATGTCCCGCCCTGGGGCCGCAGCAACCCTCCTCCGAGCTCTCCAGGAAGGAGGCCTGAATCGCCTTGATCTTGTTGGTAAAAAAACTGGCGAGATCACACGCCCACGCATCCGATGATACTGGCGGGGGTGAGTGGGAGCTAGGGGTCGTGAACTCCTTCACAATGGTGAAGATCTCCTTACAGGAGTTCGCCGACGCCTCAATCCTCCTAGCAAGATATTCTTTCTTAGCACCTAGGATATCCCGGTGATATGCCTTCACAACCGCCCTATAGGCAATTTTAGCCTCCCCGTCGTACTGAAGGCGCCAGGCCCGCTCAGCAACCTTACATTGGCTGCGAGCCACACGCAGCGCCTCCGTGAACCACGGCGCAGATTGCCGTATTACCGTGGAGCGGGGGGCTGCCTTAGGGGCAAGATCCTCCAACCTTTCAGTCAACCACAGCTGCAGAGCCTCAGTGTCTCTTTCCAGATCCCCCGAGAGGTGGCAGGGATGTTCCGTGAGCGCCTGCTCCAACATATCAGGCGTCACTCTGTGCAACGCTCTCGAGGCTGGTCTAGGCAGCGTGGGGGCGCTGTTGTCCGGCCGCCCATTCTCCAGCACGGAGAACCTAATCAGCCTATGGTCCGTCCAGAGCACCGGCAGGGTTTCGATATCAGCAATCGGGGCTGACGAAAACACTTGATCGAGGGTGTGCCCTTTCTCATGTGTAGGACCCGACACAAACGGTGCGAGGCCCAACGTGGATGTAATGTCCAGTAGTTTAATAGCATCCGGGTCATCTATCACGTCAAGGTGGACATTGAAGTCGCCTGCTACCACACAATGCTGTGTAGATAGCACCAACTCGGAGATAGCTATCTGCAAGTCCTCCAAGAAAGAGCCCATGGGGCCTGGTGGCCTGTAAACCAGCAGCCCCTTAAACGCTTGGCCCGGGGATAATCTAAGTGTAAAGGCAAGAGACTCAGAGCCCCCGATGGGATTCAAGGGGAGAACCGAGCAGGAGACGTTCTTCTTCACCACCACAGCTACTCCGCCACCCCTTCCCTTAGCTCTGTCATGCCGGAAAATGTTATACGCCGGTGGAATGGCAGAGAAATTGTCCGGATTGGACGCCTCTCCCAACCAGGTTTCGGTCAGAAGAAGACATAAAGGATTTTCCCTAACAAGGAGATCATGTATGTGCTGGGCATGGCTACCTACTGACCTCGTATTGAGCAGCAGGCATAGATGTTTAACACGAGCCTCAACTAGCCTATGGGCGTTGGCTGGTGTCCAAGTAGGCGACCAGCCGCAGCCCGGGCAGCGCCGTTTACCCTTGAAGCGCCCCGGAAAGACCACGCGACAGGAGCAGGAATAGGTCTGCATTGCGCGCAGCGTCGCCGACGTGTAACAGATCATCCTCACCCACGCCTGACCGGACCGTAGTCTACCACCGCCCCGACGCCTCCGGAACGCTGACTCAGGCGCGAGTCAGGCGCTTCCGCTGCGCGTCAACCGCTGCGCGGGTATTGTGAGCTATAAATAGAGGCTCACCTGATGTGGAAACCGAGCACTAGAGCGCTCAGGAAAGTAACAAGATCAAAATCTCAATCACCCCCAAGATGGCGGCGAGGCGCCTCGAGTGGCTGTAAGATAGGGAAGTAATCCGCTCTACAAGCGGTGGGGGGCACAATTAAAATGCAAGTATGAGGGCGCGATGGTAAATGTTAAAATCAGGGGCTAACAAACGTAACTATAACAGAGATGCCAAAAACGGGATTAATTAAAAGTGCGATAGCGCTGCACACCTAGTTACACACTGGTGCTGACGCGCGATTTAAAACATCATACACCTTTCCCCAAGAACGAGCAGCTCAAGGTGCTCGCCTTAAATAGAGGCTCACCTGATGTGGAAACCGAGCACTAGAGCGCTCAGGCAAGTAACAGGATCAAAATCTCAATCACCCCCAAGATGGCGGCGAGGCGCCTCGAGTGGCTGTAAGATAGGGAAGTAATCCGCTCTACAAGCGGTGGGGGGCACAATTAAAATGCAAGTATGAGGGCGCGATGATAAATGTTAAAATCAGGGGCTAACAAACGTAAATATAACAGAGATGCCAAAAACGGGATTAATTAAAAATGCGATAGCGCTGCACACCTAGTTACACACTAGTGCTGACGCGCGATTTAAAACATCATACACCTTTCCCTAAGTCTCACCGCCGTAGCCCCGTAGCTCCTCCGTATTCCCAGCTCAGCGTCAGACGCTTGCTTCGGGGAGGGCCGCTTTGCCAGAGACAAGGTGGTCGGCATAAGCAGGACCTCGGGCGCCGCAGGACCTCGAGCGCCGCACTTTTGAAGATATTGAAGAAATGTGTTCGAACAAAGGTATGATAACTTTCTGTTGTAACTGGGTATGCTCCCCTGCACCCTGTCCCCTCCTTCCCCACTGGTTGGGTTCCCCCACCTTAGAATGTTGGAGTGAAGCTCGCTGTAGAATGTTGGTGAGCTCACTCTAGTAGTTGGCACAGAAGAATCCGGTTGAAATAAACTTCTTTTTCTCACCTCATTATTTGTGGTGCCTCTCTTCTTAACAATTTGGCAACGATCGACGAACACCATGCTGGGGACGGATGGATTCTTCCCCCTGTTATCTATGTCAACTACGAAAGTCAGGAAGTTGGAATCATTATTGAAGCTGTGATTTGACGTCTGCGGCAATTTTCTTCTACTTTGCTTAAGGTTGTCATCAACTGTATGCGGCGTTCGAAGGAAGCAATTTACATTGAAGCGTTCCTGTCGTCTTTCCGGATGTAATCTGCCTCAGCTCAAGCATCATGCAGTCCCGGTTTCAGTAGACGGAAGAGGAGTGTTGTTCTGACGGAGTTCCTTGGTTACGGGACGCCTCCTTCAGCTCCGCCTGGTTGCTGAGAGTGTATCGACGTCGAAGAACTGCTCCGCCCTTCACGCTCTCCGCCTGTCAGGTTCGTTTCACGGACCGCTTTGGAGAACCACGTGATGAGGTAGGAGTAAGGTCCGCCTTCCCGTCGTGGTGTTGACGACTGTGGTGCTGTCTTTGCCTGCGCAGTTCGTGGCATTAAAGCTCTGCGTGAACGGACAGTTGCCAGGCACGGATGAGGTAGGAAGCTGTTTTATCATTTCTCCTCACCCGACTGCCGTGCGGTCGGACCAACCCGGTCGACGAGGGAAGTTTTACTTGATGGTGGCTTCACTATATTTTTTTTTCTCTTCAGCGAAGTTGTGATCGCTTCTAAATCTGAGGCAAGACTTCCTTTGGGAATGTTTTAAACTGATATCGTGGGTTGTGTGACTGCTTCTACCAACGAGTTTTTGCATGCTCCTTAGCATCTCGCTTCTTCAATTGATTCACGTCAGTTAACTGTTACTTCGTGAGAAATTCTCATTTTGCTTGGCAAGTCTTTTGGGATACTCACACAGAGACTGACTACAACATTTCGGGGTTGTTTTTTAACCCTAAGAGTATGCACCTAGTTTTCTTTTTGGGTTTCCAGCTAAACTGAACCTCATTGTTCAAACTGTTTATAGGGAATTTTAAGGTTTCCACTGTTATTTAATTTATTATTTCAAGTATTTTCTCCTCAGCAGCCATCAAGCGTTTTCTTCGCTGATTGGCACAGCTTTGAATCCTTCATTCGTTTCAGAATTGCATTATCGTGTCCTTTTGTCAATTATTTTTCAGCATCAGAAATTTGTTAATATACATAATTCTAATGAAACTGTGAATACTGTTCCTGCTTCTCTCCTTGTCCTTTCTCCTCTTACTGTTCTCTTCTACCCTTTCCTCAGTCTTCTCTACCTTGTATTCTTCTTTTCTTGCTTTTACTTTCTTTTCTCAAAATGACTGCTTTAAACATGTCCCAGCCACCGCCTTTTTTGGATGAGGCTGGTGATCCCCTTATTTCATGGAAAAAATGGTTTCAATTGTTTGAGTCATACTTGATTGCCATTGGTGGAAATAGATTTTCGTCATTAAGGAAGCAACACATTCTACTTCATAATTTGGGTAAATATGGAAGGGATGTGTTTGAGGATTTGCCTGAGATAGCTGAGGGAGGGGCTAACATCAATGTGGGGGGAGATGGTGTAGCTCAACCTGATGTCTACGAGGCTACGGTTAAAAAATTGGCGGAGCAATTCGGGGACAGAATTAATATTGTCCTTGAGCGTCATAAATTTTTCTTGCGGGTTCAAGGAAAAAATGAAAAAGTAAAGAACTGCATTGCTGTGTTGAGGGGTTTGGCAGCCACTTGTGATTTTGGATTACTAACTGAGTCATTAATCAGAGACCAATTAGTCAGGTGCACTTGTGAAAAGAAAATTCAGGAGAGACTTTTAGCAGAAGCTCCTGATTTACAAAGAGCTGTTGATATTGCAATTAGCATAGAGCACACAAGCTACTGTATGAATGAAATGAAGGAAGCACATGAGGTGAAACAGGTTAGTGAAAATTGTGTGAACAAGGTAGTTCAAAAAGATAATAAATACAAAACTATCCAACCTGAAGTGAATAAACATAGCGTGCAGGTTAACAAGCCCAAGTGCTATAGATGTGGTAACCCAAACCATTTGGCAAATGATTTTAAATGTCCAGCAAGAGGTGTTACTTGCAGTAATTGCAAAAAAAGGGGTCATTTTTCAAGGTTATGCCATGAAAAGAAAAGTACTACTCACATGGTGATCCAAGATTTTGAACAACCATTGCAAGGGGACATTATTTTTCAAGAGTTGAACATTGGAGAACAAAATGTAAATTGTTATCCTGAATGTAAAATACTTCTGGACAGTGTTGCTTATGAGGTTTTTGCGGATTCCTGTTCACCTTACACACTGATAAAATGAGGCTTCTTTCAAACAAAATTCAGGCCATAAAAATTATGATCTTTTGCCTCCTGATATTAAACCTGGGGGATACAACTTCAATCCCATTCCCCTGGTTGGTATGTTGTTAATGCAGATTAACTTTAAAGATAGATCTACATTGGGAAAAGTGTATATCACAGAAAAGGGATCTAATGTGTTAGGGTGGAAGCACCAAAAAGACCTGGGTATCAAATTAGACCCTAATGCCCCTGAGCCTGTTTTACTTATTGACAGGCCTACAGTTGGAAAGGAAGTATGTGAAAAATTTCCAGAGGTGTTTACAGATAATGTGGGGCAGCTTAAAGGGTTCCTCCACAAAATCAAACTAAAGTCTAACGCAAAGCCTGTCGTACACAAAGCCAGGTCTATTCCTTTGCTGTTAAGAGAACCCTTACAAAATGAATTGAACAGACTGGAAGAGAACAGGATAATAGAGCGTATTGAAAGCTCAGAGTGGTTGGCCCCCATTGTTGTAGCAGCTAACGGGGGGGGGGGGGAAAGGGGATCTGCCTCTGTGTTGACCTCAGGGATTTGAATGCTAACATCTGGGTGGATAGACACCCTCTCCCCAACATTAATGAGATGTTGATGGCCATTCAAGGGGCTAAGTATTTCTCAGTCTTAGATCTGTCCTCGGCTTACCACCAGGTCGTCCTCCATCCGGATTCGAAGCACCTCACATCTTTTATAACCCCTTTTGGTGCTTATCAATTCTCAAGATTACCATTCTGGCTCGCATCTGCGGCAGCTGTCTTTCAGCGTATTATGCAAAACATTCTGCATGGTCTTGATAAAGTTGTATGCTTCCAAGACGATATCTTACTCTATGGAGCAACTGACAGTGAGCACAACAAAACCTTGAAGGAAGTATTGTCCAAACTAAGCGAAGCTGGGGTCACGACTCAGAAAGACAAATGCAAGATTGGAGTGGAGTCAGTGGTGTATCTGGGGCACATGATTTCGAGTGAAGGCATCAAACCCAAGGCCAGCCTGGTAGACGCTGTTAAACTCGCACCGGCTCCCTCAAATAAAGATGAACTTAAATCCTTTTTGGGCCTGGTTGAGTACATGTCGAAATTTGTGAAGAACTTTGCAGATCAAGTACATCCTCTCAGAGATCTACTCAAACAGGGAACCAAATTCGAATGGAGTTTGGAACATCAACAAACATTCCAACACGTCAAGGAAGCGATTTCTGAAGCTCCAATTTTGCACACTTTTGATCCTAATGCCAAAACCACACTCTCTACTGATGCAAGTAATAAAGGCCTGGCTGCCTCATTGACTCAAGTAGTAAACGGCGAAGAAAGAGTGATAGCCTTCGCTTCAAGAACCTTGAAGTCAGCTGAAGTTAATTACTCCACAATTGAAAAAGAAGCGCTTGCATGTTACTGGGCCATTCACCATTTCAAGTACTTTCTGTGGGGAATTCCGTTCTGCTTGAGAACGGATCACAAACCATTAATTCCGTTGTTTGCTACCAAACTTTTAGAAAATACTACTCCACGCATCTCCAAGTGGGTTTTAGGACTGCAAGGGTTCAACTATTCCATTGTGCATGTCCCAAGATCAAAAAATTCTGTGGCGGATTGTCTTTCGCGTATGCCGCTTTTAGAAAATGAACCTAAAGGAAACAAAGAGGAGGAAACCATCTTGGCAATTGACATCCCAGCCATTATGAAACACGAGTGGGAAAAATCACTTCAGGAAGATGATGTAATGAGCAAATGAAAGAAATGGTTTCGAAAGGCTGGCCAGAGGAAAGAAATGATGTGCCAGAGGATCAAAAGGAATTTTGGCGCGTGAAAGACGAGTTGTCCATAATTGGGGACTTGGTATGGAGAGGTAACAGAATAATTCCCCCGACAGGTATGAGAGATCGTATCATACAAATTGGACATGAAGGTCAGTCACCCTGGACGAAGCTTAACCAAGAGCAAAATTCGGCAAAGCTATTGGTTTCTTAAAATGGACACACTTATTGAAGAGCGTGTAAAAGATTGTTTTGAATGTGCGGCCAGCGACAAATCAAAGAATGTCCGTAAGGCTCACCTCATTCCTGTCAATGTTCCCACAAAACAGTGGGAAAAACTGGGTATGGACATTATTGGTCCTTTGAACTTATTAAGTCAATCTCAAAGATTCATGTTCTTTTGATTGATTATCATTCTCATTGGATAACAACTAAGTTTGTTCCTTCCATATCTACAGTCTATCTCATCGAATTTCTAAAAGATACCTTTTCGAAGGAAGGCATTCCCAGTGAATTGATAACGGACAATGGGGTGCAATTCACTTCTGACGAGATGAGGGACTTCCTGAAAAGTTTAGCTATTATTCACACAAAATCTCCACTGTATTCCCCCAAATCCAATGGATTAGTGGAAAGGGCTAACAGAATGCTTAAGGAATCTATTCAACTTGCCATGTCCACCAAAGAATCTGTTGTTGACAGCTTAAGGAAAATGTTGTGGTCCTATCACATCACTCCTAACTCTGTGTCAGGAGTCTCCCCGTTTACTTCTCTTAAAGGAGGAAACCCAGGTTCAAAACTTACTCCCAACTGGTTGAATGGGGGGGGCCCTGTGTGAATAGACAGGGACACTGTTTCAGAGAAAGTGAAAGAAAGTCAAGTCAAGTATAAAAACAGTTATGACACTAAATGGGGCACTACTGACAGAGAATGGAAGGTGGGGGATTGGGTGGTAGTCAAAAAACCCTCTCTCTTAAAGTCCAAGTCTTCTGTTTTCTCAAGACCCTTTAGAATCAGAAAAATACACAATAACTCTGTTCTGTTAGAAGATGGTAATTTGTGGAGCATGGATAGATTGGCTCGTTGCACTAATGTTCATGTTTCTGAATTTCCCAGCAACGATGACTCTGGAGATGTGTCAGGTGATCTCACTAAGGGAAGATTAGCACGTCAACGTAGGTGTCCGGCGTGGCAATCTGACTACAGTATGTAATGTCTATATTTTTATATTCGATGTATTTACTGCTGTTTTCTCCTAGATGCATCCATGCTAGCAGGTTTCATCATGTTACTTTTGTATTTGTTATTCCTTAATGCAATATTATTGGTTGCCTCCACCTAGGTAACCTGATCATATTTTGCCCTTGTCTTCTTTCCCTCTTACCCTTCCCTCACCCATGCCCGCCTGCATCTTTCTATCCTATTACAACCGTTACAGAGGGAGGTGTGTTGTAACTTGGTATGCTCCCCTGCACCCTGTCCCCTCCTTCCCCACTGGTTGGGTTCCCCGACCTTAGAATGTTGGAGTGAAGCTCGCTGTAGAATGTTGGTGAGCTCACTCTAGTAGTTGGCACAGAAGAATCCGGTTGAAATAGACTTCTTCTTCTCACCTCATTATTTTTGGTGCCTCTCTTCTTAACACTTTCTTAATTTGATCTGCAAATATTTTTTTTTATATTCGGTGGGGATTAAGTTGGTGCCAGCTGCCTTCCCATAGGGTAAACTAGACATAGTCATAAGGACCTCCTCCTATAATAACGGCCCATCAAGCACTTCCTGATCTTCACAAGTTAGTTGATCCAATATATTAATCTCTAGATATCTATGGATCTGGTCCTGTATTGAATTGCTCTTGTCCTCGGCCTCTTCAGAATATAAAATTTGATAAAAGCATTGAAAATTAGCCAGAATTAAACAGGGCTCTGACACCAGACCAAGTACGGGATCTCTAATTGTGGCAATTTCACTACTAATAAATGCCTTTCTGGTTCTAACTGCTAACTGATGTCCCATTTTCTCACATCACTCATATATTTTATACAGATGAACAGTGTATTTGTCTGTCTCTTTTTTTGGCACAGATTCCCCCAATTGGAACCTTAGCAAGAGTTACTTCCAAATTAGCCTCCTCTACCCTGGCATTCCTTTGGAGCGCCGTAACTAGCTTTTCTTCTGCACAGGCTAGATTCAGCTGACTATCTATCAACATATATTTGGCTTCTTTCCCCTTTTTTTAAGAAAACGGAATAGTTTCCCCTTGCATTCAAGCTTTCAGAGAGTCCCAGACGGTTTCTAATGAAGCGCTTAACATATTTCTTCACAAAAACGCAGGGATTCATAATTTCATGTGTTTCCAATACTTATCGTTATACAATAATGCCTGCTAAAAAGGCCAGGGGTGTTGTTTTTTAAGGCAACCGACCCTTGCATTTCAAAAACAAGCAGATTGTGATCCAATAAAAATCTGGGATAGCACTCAATCGTACTATCCTGAACTAAGGCTTAGGAAACAAAAAAATAATCCAGTCTAACAAGCTTTCTATGTGGCATTGAATAAAAATAAAACCCATGGTCCGCAGATTTTTAGTTGGAGCAGACAGCTATAAGGCCATGTACGTGGCACACATTCTACAGTGCCTGAAAGACTTTCAGTTTCCTCCAGACATATCGCTGGTTCCAATTCTTGTCGCTATGTAGATTAATATTTAGGTCTCCATAGAAAATAATAGGTAGAGACCAGTGTGCTAATTCATTAGTTAGCTAGTCGAAAGCTTCTGAGTCATCAGCAATGCTACCATACACAGATCATAATGTAAAAGAAAAGGAATCAGAGGACTTACACACAACAATAACACATCTACCTAAGGGATCCACACAAATTTGATCAAATTGGAGGTTGTTATGATGGGCTAAAATTGCCACCCCACGTGTACGGGTACCTTGACTGGTGCCCTCAAATAATCTAGATACTAAATTCTTTAGCAGGCTTTTTCTTGCACCCTCAACATGAGACAATAGATGTCTGCTTGCAGTAATTGGAGCCCTTCAGAGACTTTTTGCCTCTTCTTAAAATCATTAAGCCTCAGATATTTAATGCGGCAATTCGTAGTTTCCCTCTTCCAACTATCCTACTCCCCATGGTCCCTTTAGTTCAATGCCGCTCCAACATTCATTAGGAAAGATCTATAAATCAGCAATAAAATTAAAAATAACATAGTGTGTGATCCTTCATTCAAAAACGAATCCTTATGTGTAAACACTATCCCCTGAAGAACCCCCCAACCACCTCTCCCCCCTATAACTAGCCTGCCAGGCAGAACTTGAGTGATGGACATTTGACCCACTACTCCACCACCCGCGCTTCCCATTACAGTGATGCAAACAAACAACCTGATTGGACACCAACTACCAATCAGAAAAATATGAGGTAAAACAGATCACATCATCATTATTATTAATTTATTCTCGTTTAGATAGGCTGCCGTCCCCGCCTTCATTACCCAGTTCTTTCAAAGTTTCTGAGCTAGGATCTCGAAGTGAATCTATGCATTTGCCCATTAACAATGACTTTCAATCTGGCAGGATTTTAAAGAAAATCTACTGCACCTAATTTGTGAAAAGGGGCAAATAGGTGTCGGAGGAGCCAACTTCGCTCTACTGTTGCATGAGCAAAATCTGGTCTAACAAAAAATGACACTCCATCGTGCGATTTCTTAGAGTTTGGGTTAGCCTGACCTTAGACAAATTGCAGCAGCAAGAAGTTACAGAAGAATACCAACATGGCTGTTGGTCTTTCATTTCCACACAATGGATATGTCTTTTGCATTAGGGGTAATCAAGGCACCATTTGAATTTTGATATCCCTTTCCCATTTACCCTGGTCTGGGAATGCTCCCTTTAGCTAATTCACCACAACGTTCCTGTGGTTATCCCCCTTCACCCTTTCCAGAATTTCAAAGAAGCGTAAGTTGTTCTCCCGCTGTTGATTCTCTTGATCCTCCAATTTGGCCATTACATCAGACATAAGGGTCCCTTGCGTTGAACCTTGTGGTTTCAAAGAGGCCACTTCAGGCTCCAATACCTCAGTTTGGGATTCCACCATTGTTAATCGATCAACAATCTCAGTATAGGTTTATTTACTTTCCGGATCCCCCCTGTAGTTTTATTAGCAGGACTCTTGCCCTGTGATTATTGTTTCAGGTCTCCTCCTGCATTTGTTTAATGGATAAAAAAGTACCCGTAAGAGAAGGTTCATTTATCTCACTGGGCATTCCTGCTTCTGGAGTACTCTGAGTATTAGAATCATTTGATTCGTGATCATGATCATGAAACATAAGTTGGATAGCTGAGTAATCTGATTTTAACTGCTGACTGTTCCTTTCTTTATTCCCCTTCCTTTTTCTTTTACCAGATTTCTTTAGTTGAGTTAACTGTAGATCCTCCATGGAGTTGCTACTTTTGGTATCTGACATATCTTTGTTATTTAATGAGGTGTTGTCTTGATTGGAGGAGTCCGACCCATCCGTTAATGAGAAAAATCTTTCCCCAAGTACATCAGGGGAGAGGACCCCACCTTGCTGTTGGCCATCAATTAAAGGTTTGGAACTGCTAGGAGTGTTTAGGTTTTGATCTACCAGCGACCTTACCCCATGAAGCACCCCCATTTGCACACTGCATGGGGTCCTGCATTGGGGATCAATAGATGCATAATTTGTGCAGTCTTTAACAGTGTCCGGCACTACAGCCTGTGACCCATGGATCAGGGGAATGATTAAGGGAAGTTGCCGCACCAGGCTTGCATCGGGGTTGTTATCACCTCAACTAATTGCTGCTACAAGACGGCGGGCTTTGGCATCATCAATTTCGTCCCCCCAAGCCTCCTGTGTATTATTTCGATGATCTATCACAGGGGGTATCACAAACATCATAGCAATGGAAGGTTGCAAAGACCCACCTTCCAAAGTGTTGTGCCATGAATATTCTTTGTAGACCTTGCGGTAGCCTTTTTTACCCCATTGAGGTTGTCTCTTCCTTTATTGAGACACTCAAACTGCTTATTCTCCTTCTTGGGGTCAGATGCTTTCTCAGACATGTTCCCTACTGTGCCCCCCGCTGTGATGACAATACCGCCAAGAGAGGAGCGGGTGGGTGGGAGACCCGCAGTCCATGCCTTTGCCGATTTCACTCTGTGGCCCGTCATTGCTTGAGTGGACCAAGGTCTACTTCTCCGCAGACTGCAACAGATGGCAAGGTTATACAGCCCCACAGCGATGGAAGCAATCTGCTGGACCCGGAATGCCATAACCAGCAAAGCAATGCAGCGCAACCCATGCCAGATAATCGAATGCTGGTTGGCCACTTCATAGGAAGCACAGTTCAAGTTCAAGTTCAAGAATTTATATAGCGCACTACTCACCCAGAGGGTCTCAAGGCGCTTGGGGAGGGGGTTAATTGTTTATCGAATAGCCAGGTTTTAAGTTCTTTCCTGAAGGAGATATGGTTCTGTGTAAGGCGGAGGTGAGTGGGAAGTGAGTTCCAGGTCTTGGCCGCCAAGTAGGAGAAGGATCTACCTCCCATGGTGGATCTTTGGTTACGCGGCACTGCGGCGAGGGCTTGATTGGAGGATCTTAGTTGGCGGGAGGGTGTGTAGAAGGACAGTCGAGTGTTGAGGCATTCGGGTCCTAGTTTGTAGAGGACCTTGTGTGCGTGGGTGAGGAGACGGAACGTTATTCTCTTGTTGACGGGGAGCCAGTGGAGGTCTTTCAGGTGGCCGGTAATGTGGTCTTGGCGAGGGATGTCCAAGATGAGTCTTGCTGATGCGTTTTGGATGCGTTGGAGTTTTTTCTGTAATTTGGCTGTGATTCCGGCGTAGAGGGTGTTTCCGTAGTCTAGTCGACTCGTGACCAGTGTGTGGGTGACAGTCTTTCTTGTTTAGGAGGGGATCCAGCGGAATATTTTTTTGAGCATACGAAGTACGTTGAAGCAGGAGGATGAGACGGCGTTGACTTGTCTGGTCATCGAGAGTGAGGAGTCCAGGATGAAGCCAAGGTTACGTGTGTGGTCTGTGGGTATGGGTGCTGTGCCCAGAGCCGAAGGCAACCATGAGTCGTCCCAGGCAGAGAGGGATGATCCTAGGATGAGCACCTCCGTTTTGTCTGAGTTAAGTTTTAGGCGGCTGTTTTTCATCCATTCGGCTACTTCTTTCATGCCTTCGTGAAGATTGGTTTTGGCGGTGTTAGGGTCTTTGGTGAGGGAAAGGATCAGCTGGGTGTCGTCAGCGTAGGAGATGATGTTAAGGTTGTGTTGACGTGCGATGGATGCGAGTGGACTCATGTAAACGTTGAAGAGGGTGGGACTGAGTGATGATCCTTGTGGTACACCACAGATGACTTCGGTGGCCTCTGATTTGAATGGGGGAAGTCGGACTCTCTGAGTTCTCCCAGTTAGGAACGAGATGATCCAGTCCAAGGCTTTCCCTTGTATGCCGATGTTGCTGAGGCGATGTATGAGGGTGCTATGACAAACTGTGTCGAAGGCGGCAGAGAGGTCGAGTAGGATGAGGGCCACTGTTTCTCCGTTGTCCAGTAGTGTTCGGATATCGTCTGTAGCTGCAATGAGGGCTGTTTCGGTGCTGTGTTTGGCTCGAAAGCCGGACTGTGAGGGATCGAGGGAGTTGTTGGATTCAAGGAAGGTGGCGAGCTGGCTATTGACGGCCTTCTCAATGACTTTGGCAGGGAAAGGGAGGAGGGATATGGGGCGGTAGTTTTTAAGTTCAGAAGGGTCTGCTGTGGGTTTTTTCAGGAGGGCGCTGACTTCGGCGTGTTTCCAGCTTTCTGGGAAGGTGGCAGAGTTGAAGGAGCAGTTGATGACATCACGGAGATGGGGTGCGATGATGGAGTCTGCTTTGTTGAAGATGTGGTGGGGACAGGGGTCGGTTGGCGAGCCAGAGTGGATGGAGTTCATTAGGCGGATGGTGTCATCAATGGTGATTGGGTTCCAGGCGCTGAGGTTTTTAGAGGGCGGTTTAGGTTCGGAGGGGGGTGGAGAGGGTTGATCGTTGGAAGTGTTCTCAAAGCTGTTATGTATGTCGGCAATTTTATTGTAGAAGAAGGAGGATAACGAATCGCAGAGGTCTTGGGAGGGGGTGATGTCGTTTGAGGCTGCGGTGGGGTTGGTGAATTCTTTGACGATGTTGAATAGTTCCTTGCTGTTATGGGCGTTGTTGTCGAGTCGATCCTTGAATGCTGATTTCTTGGTGGATCGAATCAGTTGGTGGTGTTTGCGGGAGGCTGCCTTGAAGGTGGACATATAGTCGGTGGTTGGGTTTTTTCTCAATTTTTTCTCGAGAGTACGGCATAGCTTCTTGGATTTCTTAAGGTCGTCGTTGAACCAGGGGGCCTTTTTGCTGTCCTGTTTGTTGTGATGGTTTTTCAAGGGTGCTAGTTCATCAGCGCTGTGAGTGATCCATTGTTTGGGTTTGGTGGCAGCTTGGTTTGGGTCCGATGAGAGGGCGGGTGGGTTTTGGTCGAGCGATGTGAGGAGTTGGTCGGTGGTGATTTTGTTCCAGTTTCTTCGAGGAATAAGTAGTGGGGGGTTGTGGGTTGAGGTGGTTTTGTAGCTGAAGTGAACACAACTGTGGTCCGTCCAATGGAGAGCTGTGGTGCGATCGAAGGAAATGTATTTGCTGGAGGTGAAGATTGGGTCGAGTGTATGTCCAGCTACATGGGTGGGGGAGTCAACAAGTTGTTTGAGTCCGAGATTGGCCATGTTATCAAGAAGGGTGGTGGTGTTGCTGTCGTTTTTCTTTTCCAGGTGAAAGTTGAGATCTCCTAGTAGAATGTAGTTCTCGGAGGCGAAGGCATGTGGGCTGATGAAGTCAGTGATGTCTTCGCTGAATTGTTTACGGGTTCCTGGGGGCCTGTAGATGAGGGTACCTCTAAGTGTGGTCCTAGGGTCGGTGTGGATCTGGAAGTGGAGGTGTTCGGCGGTTGTAAGGTTATCATCGAAGTTGGTCGTGATTTTGATGTTGTTCTTGTGGACGATGGCGATGCCTCCTCCAGTTTGATTGGTGCAGTCTTTTCGGGTGATCTTTTAAGTGTCCGGGATGGCTATGGCGATGTCGGGTGTTGATGATGCGTTCATCCAGTGGGAGAGGTGGCCAGCTAGTCAAATGCCATCTTGCCTCTCTCACAGAAGCTACATCTTGATCAGATGGAATTGTGATGTAAAAAGACCTAAACATTTTGAAATAATAGAAGTATCACTTTCCTGGATGTCCTGGAGCTGGGAAGTTACTCTATAAATAATTATATGAAATTTCTGCTAATTTTGAGAGTCATTGGGGTTGGTTGGATCTCTACTGCCACATTTCGATGGGGAGACAATCTCTTGAATGGTAGTTTGATTAAGAGTGCCATAAAGCAACACTTAAGAGGTGGTCAAGTGAACCATTTTTACTAGTCAAGAGCGGTTGAATGCACAGCAGAATGTAAAAACCTTTTGAATGCTAAAAATTCAGCATACATACATTGACTTTTGGATGAACACCTTAAGAAGGTAATACCAAAAATCATTGGCAATTATTTGGGATAAATATAAATAAACATTTCAAGAGTTATGATATACCCTATGATTGCTTAATTGCAGTTATGGAATGGCTTGTCCATTTCTCCATGTTGTATCGGAGCACTGCCATCAGACCAGTGCCACCAGTGTTAGTGCATGCCCTTGAGAACTACTGAAGTTGAATGTGCCCCTTTATTGACTTTGACAGCTGAAGTAGTAATGGATGCTGTTAGCAAAAACGAAAAAACTGCAATTTCGGGGTGCATAGAATCAGGGGTTGCACTCTGTTGTAGGAAGGAAACCTGTTACCATTGTCCTGATATATAAAAAGGAGATTGGATGGCTACTAGTTACTACAAGTCCATTTAACTACTGAAAGGAGTGGGAACATTATCAGCCAAAGTGCTTTAGCAAGGTTGCAATCCTATTTGACCACTAGGTCAGGTCAAGAAACTTCCCCCCTCATGTGCCAGGGCCTAAACAAATAAATAATGTGTTCTCCCCTGTCCCACCAGGTACACCCACAGCACTGAAATGCCTTGGGGCCAAACAGTGCGCACCATGGAACCTGCTTCCCATTGTCTTCCCTCTGCTTGCACCCTTCCAGGTGTGGCAGGATCTGGCTGCATTTGTTTGCTCCCACCAGGCTAAGGCAGCTTTACTTTCTGCTCCTGTCGGCTAAGAACAAACCTCTGTTCTCTGTCCCATAGAGTGCAGGCAGGGAATTGAACATATGTTTCCTTTCTGCATGATTTTGGGCAGGGAGCAACTCAGTGTACTGGGGGATTGTGTTCCTGGGACACTGTTGCCTTCAGGCCCCAGTGCATGGGGTCCCCTGTGCCATTATGTGGCTTGGAGAGGAGGCACAAGCCCTACTCTCCAAATGTAAAAGACTTTAGCCCTGGGGATGGGGTCCCCAGGGTCTTGAAAATGCTCAGTGAATGGGGCCCCAGGTCCCTCTCCCCATTTAAAATGTAGTTAGCTCTAGGAGAGGCTTTGAAAATGCTCGAGGAGGGAGGCTGCATGCCCACCTCCCACACAAAAAAAGAATATTAAAAGCAGGAAATGTGAAATGAGCGGAGTAGCCGCTCATTTCACATTCACTTTTCATCTGGGGAGTGCCCCATAATGCCCTGCCAGAACTTTTATTTAAACGTTTTTTGATGCTCGTGGTGCCCAATGAAGGGGCAGGGGCACCACAAAGCTTATTTTTTTAATGATTTGGGAGCTGCAGGGAGTGCAACAGTCCTCCTAGGAATGTAAAAAAAAGTTGAAGTAAATCTTGTATATTTTTTAAAGCACTCCTAGCTGGATCTACATGCTTTTCAGCTGGAATGTGAGGACCCCTTCTGGTGGTTGTATGTTATTACAACGAATTCCGTTGCAGCGCATGCCTTTACCACGCATGCGTTACAACGGAATGCTATTTCAATGCATAACCTTTTCCTCTCTTTGTTCGTGGTGACGTCGTACGTCGTTAAGAGGAAGCAACAGTTTCTTTCCGTTTCCTTTTAAATGACGCCGAGTGACTTTAGGTGAGTTTCTTTTTTTGGGGGGGGGAGACCCCCCCAAGCCCCCTTTTTTAATGTTAGCCTTTACCACACATGCCTTTACTACATACCTCGTAGTAAAGCTATGCGTGGTAAAGGCTTTCGTGGTAACCACGCATGCGTTGTAATGCATGCATGGTTAATGTTTCCGTGGAAACGGCCGCGTTGTAGTGGCCGTTTCCCCCTTCTGGTTAATTCTATGGCGACATTCTGTGGCTTGAAAAATGTACATGTTTATGGTTCTTTTTGAAAAAAAGTGATTCATGTGACAGTGTTTATTATTAATTCTTGCCACGTATGTACTTGGAAGTACATTTAATAGTAGTCTCTGATAAATGTTTTTGTTAATTTATTGACAAAGCAAGTCAGCTTTATATATGTTAATGTGCGGACTCCTTGATGAAACCAATAAATCAGCCTTTTATATTTTAGTATTCTGAACTTTTGACAAAGCTAGTAGGTCTGCCTAACTTAACATGACACCCTTTATATTGTTTCACGACAATTGGTTGTTTTCTCAGCACACAATGCTGGACATCTAACTTTGCATAAAAAAACTTAGAAATGTGCTGATAAAAGCAAAGGTTAAATTGACTTTATGGATAGAAATTATGATAATATCCTGCTTAATATTAATAAATCCTATGAAATGAACTGAAAAAACCAAAGGTGAAAATGTCAGGTAAAACATAACTTTGTAATCTAACAAAACCAATGAAATTCACCAGTTATATCTATCACAAGTAGCACTCTACTTGATCAATGCGCATAGAGGCCGCAGAGGCACATCACATCACATAAAACATCTGTGTACACAGAGGTACATCACATGAAGGAAAGCCTACATACACTGTTGTAACACACTTGCAAACATGATCTGGTTGCCAGTCATGCTCTGTGGCAGTCATAATTGTCTTTTTTGGGCACGAAAATCCTCAAAGGCAGTCACCACTGCAATTTCCACACAACTATCATCCAAGATAGAGGAGTGCCAAGTGGAGTGTTGCTATTGTGTTAGAAGGAAGAATATGTGATATTATATTTATTAATCATGTCCAATTTAGGCCAGGAGGGCCAGATCCATGCCAGATTTAGAAGATTTGCAAATAACCCAAATACACAAAAAAAGTTTAAACGAAGATAGGTACTATCTTCAAAATCTGGCTTAGTCATATATATTCTTGTCCAGTCATGGACGCCTCAGCTGTGGATCATGCACACATCACACTCTGCTGTCTCCAGCCAATGATTAAGGGTTTCTGTCCATAACCAGGGCCAATGGAAGTAAGCTGCAATAGAGGACAAAATTATGCAGCGGGGTAACTAAACTGTGCTGTAAGAAAATGCAAATTAAGAGGCATAAAGTGGTATAAATGTGCCCATTTATTTCACTATATTTTAATTTAACAAATATTAATACCATCTAGGCAAGTATTTCACCTCATTAGTCCAGGTTTAAAGCCTGAGTAACGAATCAGCAACTGAAAAGTGATAAGATAAAGTTTGGAAATAGTCTGCCACTGTGTGGCACTAACTCTGAAGTTTTTTTTACTAACTTTTGATGCGTTCCCATCACAGAATACAATGTAACCTCATCAGTCAGTAAAATGGTATTTAATACCTCCTACAGCACTGCATACCTCAGGACACCGTATGTTTATAATAATTCACCTAATTGTATATGCAAGGTCTGTAAAAAAAAATACTAATAAAACGATATTTAAAAAAAACCACTTTTTGATCCATTTGAGCTAGAACATATTTTTTCTTGAAAGTTATGCAGCAGATGGATTATATGACAAGTGTGGAAGTCCATTAGTATGCCGAAAAAGTAGCAACTAAACAGTCACGTAAATCCGATTGCCCATACTCAAGGCACAAGGCAAAGTGTGATTAGGTACGTTTTAACAACGAAACACACAGTCATCCTTCATGGATTCCAAGCAAAAAATCTGTATAATGACATAAAATTTAAGATGATAGACTGACATTACAGCTAATTGTTTCACCCCACGAGAGGCACCATTGGCAGAAGTCCTGGTGGTACTGGTACAAATGAATTGCCATTAACAAACAGCACAGTGACAGAGTCCCAAGCAGGTGATGGCGTTTGCTGAACTGTCAGAGTTCATCTTGTGTTACCAATGCCACACTAAACCTTTTCTACGACTTCCTTGGATTAGAGGTTCTAGGTCTCAGAAGAGTTTTCTTATTTAACCCTTTGGATATCACATATCTAGAACACTTGATATAATCTCTAATTAAGAAAGATATAGTTTCCCTGCAGGTTTTTTTCTTCATCATGCACACCAATTTAGGGCCTTGTTAGGATGTCGGTGGATCACCACCAACAGGCCGACGGTGGCAGTCCGCCCGACATCCAAGGCAATTACGATGCCGGCGGTCGGAGTGATGTTGTTGGAGGGACTGACCACTGCCTCAGACAGGATGAAGGATTCTGTCAGTCAGAGGCCACTGGAGGTGGTGCCTGCAGAGTCACCACTGGTAGGGATTAGGATTTCCCTTTCCAACAGCCTTTCCACTGTCAGAAAGTGACTTTTAGGCCCTCCTTCCCCTTGGCCTCCATTCTGCGGCCTGGGAGACACATGTGGTGCCCCAAAACATCTATGCACCTTGTGCCAGACACCACATGGTGCATAGATGTGTACATACCCTTTACAGTTGCAGCTTGTGCTGTGACCCTTTTCCAGGCCGCAGCACAAGCTACAATTGTAAAGACTATGGGCCCCATTTCAATGGCCGTAGGACCGCCACTGACAGGCTGTCGGTGGCGGTCCTTTGGCCATCTCACCAGCGATTTTCGTCCACCATATCACAATAGCATTTTTACAGGTGGCGGTCCGAAACACCGACCGCCACAGTCCTGACAGGCAGACTGTGTCTGACCACCTGTTGGACCTCCCTGGGATCCCAGAATCGCGGTGGTGCCTGTCAGGCACTGCTGTAGGGATTGCAATATCCCTTTCCGCCGGCCGTTCTGCAGTGGTCAACCTGCTGCAAAACTGCAGGCGGAAATGGATTTGGGGGCCTGTAGCGGGCCTCCCTAACCACCTAAGCCATGGACATAGGTCCTGGGGGGCACCTATGGTGCCCCCGCAAAAACAACTGGGGTGGCCTGTTGAGCAAAATAACGATGGATTAAACCCAGATCTGTGACTGGGGATGAATGTTTTGCCATTGTGCAACATTCCGTCCATCATCTTGTTTGTTTTGCTGTTCACTCTATGTGGGAAGGGTATGCCCAGACGTGGGTCCCATGCTCACTGCGCCACTGGAGTCAAGCTATCCTGGCTGAAGATGGCTGATAGCCAGAAACCGGTCCTAGGATGCTTGATTCCGGTCCAGGGAAGACATGGCTTGGCAGTTCAGGCAGGACTGTTCCCATGAGGCACAGGGTCAAGACTGATTTGGATATGGTCATGTCTGAACTGGGGTGGCTTGGTGAGCAAAATGACGATGGATTAAACCCATATCTGTGACTTGGGGTGAATGTTTTGCCATTGTGCAACATCCCGTCCATCATCTTGTTTGTTTTGCTGTTCACCCTATGGGGGAAGGGTATGCCCAGACGTGGGTTCCGTGCTCACTGCACCACTGAAGTCAAGCTTTCCTGGCTGAAGACTGCTGATAGCCTGAAACCGGTCCTAGGAAGCTTGATTCCGGTCCAGGGAAGACATGGCTTGGCAGTTTGGGCAGGACTGTTCCCGTGAGGCACAGGGTCAAGACTGATTTGCATATGGTCATGTCTGAACTGGGGTGGCTTGGTGAGCAAAATAACAATGGATTAAACCCAGATCTGTGACTGGGGGTGAATGTTTTGCCATTGTGCAACATTCCGTCCATCATCTTGTTTGTTTTGCTGTTCACCCTATGGGGGAAGGGTATGCCCAGACGTGGGTCCCGTGCTCACTGCGCCACTGGAGTCAAGCTATCCTGGCTGAAGACGGCTGATAGCCAGAAACCGGTCCTAGGATGCTTGATTCCGGTCCAGGGAAGATATGGCTTGGCAGTTCGGGCTGGACTGTTCCCATGAGGCACAGGGTCAAGACTGATTTGTATATGGTCATGTCTGAACTGGGGTGGCTTGGTGAGCAAAATGACGATGGATTAAACCCATATCTGTGATTTGGGGTGAATGTTTTGCCATTGTGCAACATTCCGTCCATCATCTTGTTTGGTTTGCTGTTCACCCTATGTGGGAAGGGTATGCACAGACGTGGGTCCCGTGCTCACTGCGCCACTGGAGTCAAGCTATCCTGGCTGAAGACGGCTGATAGCCAGAAACCGGTCCTAGGATGCTTGATTCCGGTCCAGGGAAGACATGGCTTGGCAGTTCGGGCTGGACTATTCCCATGAGGCACAGGGTCAAGACTGATTTGCATATGGTCATGTCTGAACTGGGGTGGCTTGGTGAGCAAAATAACGATGGATTAAACCCAGATCTGTGACTGGGGGTGAATGTTTTGCCATTGTGCAACATTCCGTCCATCATCTTGTTTGTTTTGCTGTTCAACCTCTGGTGCCCCCTACATATCCCTACACCATGGGTTAGGCACCGCATGGTGCTTGCCACGTAGTGCAGGGATATGTGTGTGGGTGTCAGTTTTGGCTTGCGTCGGGTTCTTAGAGTGCAGCACTTGCCACAGTTCAAAACATGGGGCAATGGGACCATCATGGTGGAGGTCGCACCTTTATTTGCCCTGTGGGACCGCCGCATCGTAAGTTGGGGGTCCCAAATACGATTGGATGGAGGACGGACAAAAGTCAGTCACCCTCCTAATGACCCCCATAGTTACCAACTGCTGTGCTGGTGGTCATATCATAATGTCGAGAGTGGAACTGCCGACTACTTGTCGAGCGGTTCCACTCCCGAAAAAATGCCAGTCCGGCATTGTAATAAGGCCCTCAGTTTTGAGTGACAAAAGCATCAAGCACAATATACTTTTCTTTTTTCTTTAGTAACGCTACGTATTATTTTACCTACATTCATGTTATTTCTTTCATGAGAAACCCAGCAGGTTTTTCAGGTCTGCTCTAATCATCCCAGTTTGATAGCTAATCCATTTTGCTCTTGGTGGTATTTGTTTTTGTATTTTACAGTATGGTTTGTTGCACAAAGTGTTTCACTTACTATTTAAATAGTGGTGGGTGGCGGCTCAGTGTAACAGTATGAGGAGTTCATGTTGATAATTACAATTATGCCTCTCAGCAGAGGTAAATATTGATCAATATCAACGCTGGTGTGGTAGACCAAACCATTTCAACTTAAGCCAGGACACAAATGAACAGTTACAAAAACACAGAAGTGAAAGAAGGGAAGGCAATGGAGGGAAGGGAAAAGAAGGCGGTTAGGGGTGGCAAGGGCAGGTAGGGAGAGGTGAAAAGAGGGGGAAGGAAAGAAGGAAACTAAGGAAGAAAGGGGCATAAAAAGAAAATAAACAGTGATATAAAGTAAATACGATAACTATAATTCTCATAACAATTTTGCTTCACAAAAAAACACGTCAAGAATCCCCCTCAGCTTATACATGGCAAAACAAGTCTTCCAACATTGCCAGACAGTGTGACTTAAAGAACGGATGGATGGGGAACACTTTATATAAATATACATAAATTAAAATAAAGAGGTTTTACGTAGCTTTGCAAATCATTAGTATAGGCTCCGGCAAATCAGTGTATTTGGTCAGACGACTCTAATTCCCACATTTCTCCTCAGCAATTTGCGTCCTGCACGTAATAACATAGTGCATTAGTACTACGTTCTGCATTTTCATTTCCGTATTTGAAAGAGAGTAGCCTCCCTTGGGACTCATCAGTTAGCAGAGGGTTGGGAAATCAATCGAGAGCAATTTTCATAAATCCCAGGCCATAATTCCTCACAGGTTGGGCTTCTAAAAGCTCAGACCTCATTGGCGCGGGCCATTAATTTTTAATTCCCTCTGAGCATTTGAAGTGCTGTCAGAATCAAAGTAAATTTAACAAGATGTTCAGACCTCTTTTTTCATCTAATATCCACATTACTCATGATCTCTCTATGAGTCTTCAGGGTAACTACCACCTCCCCGGCCTACACAGCACACATCTTTTCATTCTGCATCCACTCATCAACTCTGTTTTTTATTATACCTGATTGGCTGAATATCGGAAAAGTATAATATTAACACCAATACATAGGGCCTGATTCGCAAAAGTAAAATAACACATTTGTGTAAGTTTACGATTGTTTGCTATTCACAAAGGTATTTTACGAGCAGTATCTTTACGACTGTGGATTGTCCACGCATAAATAGATAGGACTGTCCTTTCTTTTTATGTGTGGAGAGGCCGCAGTCCTAAATATACTGCTCGTAAAAATATCTTTGGGACTAGCAAACAATCATAACTTATACAAAAGTGTCAGATAACCTTGTGACTAAGGCCCATAATGTTTACACTGGGTGATACAGCCTTGAACCCACTTTACTATGCAGCCAGTATATGAAAAGAAGGTAAGCAGAGAATGTATATTAAAATAAGCCCAAACCCACCACCCTCCTATACATTCAATATGTACATAACGTACTGGGATATGTCACACATGTAGTATATTCTGTGAGCCCTATAAATAAGTTTAGTAAAGATACAAAGAGTAGGTACCTATATCAAATACAAAAGGGACCATTTCAAGGAGGTCATTTATCAGATTTTCCCTACAAGGCTTGTAATATGATGTCCCCGAAAACCAGGGGCGCACCTAAATTATGTTTTCTGCACGTGCCAATAAGAGCTTTTGACCACTTCAGGGCACCTTGCATCTATTTATGCACCTCAGGTGCCTACTTGGTTTTCAGTTTCACTGCTATATTGTGCCTCGCAAAATACCAAATGCTAATTTGGTTCACCTGCCGTTCTAGCCAACTAGATCAACTGTGCTAACAGCTCGAATTTTTTAAATGACAGCAAGCCCATATCCCCCAAACTCAATGGCAGCGTCCTTTTTCCTTCTGCCAATCTATTTCATTTGTTAGCCCAGACTAGACCTCTCGTGAGTCATTAAAGCTCCTTGAAAAACCAATTGATTCAATATTACCAGGAGAGCCTGAAAAAATATAACTAGATGTGGCAATACCCACATCTTGGACATTACTACTCTGCCCAACGGGGAATGAAGGAGACCCTTCCGGTTTCACATTGATGATCAAATCGAGGCGACTGCTCGACCTAGATTGCCTTGTGTCAACTGTTCATCCCTGGGATATACCCGTACTACCAGGAATTTAAAAGAGTTGGGGGACTAATTTATCTCAGTATCCATGTCCACCAATGGATAGTCTACTGAAGACATATGCAGAGGAAAAAGGTTAGACTTATCCCAATTCACCTTCAAACCCAAAGCACCCCCAAAACAAAATCTGATAGTAATGACATTACTTCTGGGAGACTGATACTTGGAGCTCAGAGATATAGTAAAGCATCATCCACATATAGGGAAGAAATCTGTGATTCGTTCGATAATTCTCCATTGGTATGCTATTTTCTGGAGTACACATTCCAGCAGCTCTATTGCCAGGGAGAAAATGAGTGTGTAGAGCGGACAACACTGGTGTATGCCCCTGTAAACCTCTACCCCTCCCAAAAGGTCACTACAGTTTTAAACACTTGCAATGTGCTCGGTATGCAACAATTGTACTCATTTCAAAAAGCTTTCCCCCCAATACCATGTGATCTAGCACATCGAACAGGAAGGATGAGGATAAAATATCAAAGGCCTTTTTTTTATTTCCAATGATACACCCATTGGGACCAGCTGAGACCTAGGGGTCCTGTCCATTATGTGAAACAGGCGCTTCAGGTTCATGTGCGTTTGTCACCCAGGAATAAATTCACACTGGTCCAAGTGCACCAAGAAGTTGGCCAGGGGTGCCAGCCTATTGACCTGTAATTTACCTAGCATTTAGTTCTCTGTCTTGAGAAGGGACAGCGGTCCATATAACTGCGCGTCTAGTGTGTCACATCCTTGCTTCAGAGCACCACTATGACGTTTGAGTAGACTCAGGCAAGACCTTTCTTTGAACCCCATCCTGATATATTAGCAGTGATTTAGGAACTAACTGAGCCCCATATGTCAAATAGAATTCAATTGGTAAGCCATCTGTTCCAGATGACCCCCCCCCACCGGGCCAGAATTATCAATTACTGTGTTAATTTCTTGTGTTTTTATGGTAGAGTCTAATAATTCCCTCTGAATAGCATTTAGTGTGGGTAAGGTCAAGCCCAGCACAAAATCACTCACTCTTCCCTTAGCAATATCCATCAGAACAGAATATAATGATTTGTAGAAGGCCATGAGTGCTTCACTAATTAAGTTGTGTGAGTGTAGTATGTGACTGCCATCCATTCTTATGCAACAGAGCAGAGGTCTGTCTAAGGTCCAATGTAACAACCAGGCCAACTTCTTACCCGCTTTTTCACTTTCTGCTTGTTGACGAGTCAGGTATTCCTTGCACTTACCACAATTCAAGCTGTTTTGTGTATTCTTTTGGCATCTCAGCCTTATGCTTAATGAGGTCATGGTTACTTGATGAGGTCAGCGTAGTTCATCAATGTGTTTTCAAGATCCTTGAGTACCCCTACTGGATCCACTGTCTGGACCATAAAAGTCTGTTTACCCCCATATGCTGTTTTAAGGTACAGTCCTCTAATGACCACTTGAAATTAGTCTCACACCATGGAACCATTATTAATCAATCCTTTATTCTCCCAAAAGGAGTGCCTAACATGGGTACCCACCTATTCCATGAACACTACATCTAAAAGGTATTCAGAACCCCACTTTGGGCATTCTGGGTCAAAACCCTTTTAGGTTCAGGTTTAACAACAATGGGCTATGATCGGAGAGAATGCGGCCCAGATACTCTGCTTGGCACAGATCCCAATTACTGTGTAGCCAGAACAGAAATATGTCTAGCCGTGTATAAACAACATGCACCAGTGAATAAAAGGAGAACTCAATGCTCTGGGGATGTTAAGGGCCTCAAGAATTCATCTAAATTCCTCTCTTTTGTCCAGTGCCCAAAGTACAATGCCAAGGACCTAACATGTGAGCATTACAGCAGCGGAGTGAATCTGTCTGTTACCACAACCATAACCATGTTTTAAACCCCTCCTAACAGGGAATATGTGTCTCGCAACAAAAACATATGAGGATGACGGGTCTCCAGGAATAGTATCTGATTAACATTTGCTGCATTAAAACTCATCACTGTCCAGGTGTCCCCTCCAGCTCCCCAGCCGCAACAACAAACCTTCAGGGCCTCATTTATGAAAAGTGACGCATCGCTGCGAGAAAACAGCGATGCATCACTTTTCATTGCGCCCTCCTTGCGACACCAATGATGCGTCATATTTACAGTATGACGCATCATGTCGCAAGGAGTTACAGATGCGCTAGTATTTCTGACGTATCTGTAGGCGCAAAAATGAGGCATTGCTGAAGTGTGTCACAAAAGTGGCGCAACTCCAGCAATGGGTCATTACACATGGGCAAGTCCCATGTTCAATGTGCCTCCGTCAGTCTTATGCCTGCCATGAGGCAGGCGTTAGATATTGATGCATTTGCATCCTAGAAGTGGTGCAGTGAAATCTTATAGATTTCAATGCGTCACTTCTACGACCCTTTCTTGCGTTGGAATGACCCCCCTGCATAAATTATACCTGGTGCAGGTATAATATGGCGCAGGGGTTTACAAAGTGATGCCACTTTGTAAATATGGTCCAACAAGGCAAATTTTTTACACCACTGGTGCGTCACAAAAAGGGACGCACTTGCGGCGCAAAAGTGACGCAAGGGTTCATAAATAAGCCCTGCAGTGTTTATCTATGTAGGTTCCATTCTGAACATCACTTCTGATGAGATCCATATCAGTGCGTCTCTTGTAAACTACAAGTATGCAGTAAAATACAGCTGACTGTTCCATTTGCTATGCAATTTCATTAGCTCTGCAGATGTAAGATGTGTTGCCTGCAAACATGCAACCTGGAACTCCCTACAGCACAGAAAACTAACACTCTTTGATGTTTCAATGGTGTGCCCAACCCTCTAACATTCCAAGTTACATATATTGAGTATGCAGAGAAATGATCACCTAAGCTAAGTGTTGACGAATAGTGTGGTGTGTGTAGTCGCACTCAAAGTCTTATGAAATTATTTATCTGGATCCCTTTCTATTGAACAAAAATTACTAGCAGTTTATATTCTTAGATGCAAAATGTTCCCTCCCCCCTGGAAGGGGTTTGGAGAACTACCCCACCAACCCAAACAAACATCACAAGAAACTGCCCTCATCTCCTCTCGTATTGCAAGCATATTGTGTGTAGGTGCAAATGTAAGTATAATCTGCAGAACATGTGCTTCAGACCGGCACATAATTAATGTAGCAAGAAAGGCAAAATAATGAACTGTGAACTCCTCCCCTGGCACCAAGAGCCAGGACCCCCACCCACTCTAAAGTAGAAAATCAGCAGACCCTCCTATGGCAGACAGTGGTACATTATTGAAACATAGAAACCTGTGATATTTGCAGTTAGTGAGAAGTCTGTTAAGTCAATAGGTCAGCAGATATTGGAGTGAGGACCGGGGTACCAGCCCACTCCTCACCTAAAGACATCTCATCTGCATCCGACTCCATCACAGTCAAATGGTTTGCTGACATGGATTGGGTTCTGGACCCATCCTAAAGAACTTTTTCAAGAGACGGTCCCTTCTACTCACAGCGTGCTTAACTGTCGGCTTGCCATTGGAGTATTGCCTGGCTTGTTTTCTCTTAGAATCTATTCTGTGTCCCATTCTGGAGCACAAATTACAGATACCATGATCAATACCCTTGGCATCCAGCTAGGAACACACTTCTTCCAGGGCATTAAAGAAAAACATGTTGTCATTGTCTGTTATTCTGACCCTAGCAGGGAACAACAAAGCAAATTGAATGTCATGGTTATGTTATAGTGCCTTGACGTTTTGAAATGCAATACGCTGCCGCTGAACCAATGGGGTAAAGTGAGGGAAAAATGGATTATTATGTTTTCATAGACCCACAGACCTTGTTCACGGCCCCTCTACAATAGGTGGTCTTGGTCCCTGTAATTCAGTAATTTTACCATCAATGGATGAGGAGATGCTCCAGGAAGCAATTGTCGGACAGAAATTCTGTGTGTCCATTCCGCCACAAAATGCAGAGGTGTAACTCTCTCGTAAACCTTTTGAAGCAGCAATTGTTGTGTGAAAGTCTCAGGGGCAGTAGTTTCAGCCTTTAACCAAAACCCAACCAAGCACATATTACTGCGGCAAGAGCATCCTTCGGTGTCTTCAACTTTGCTGTGTAGTTATTCTACCTCTTGTGAGAGATTCTTAACCTAAGACTGCAACTCCAAGATGGTTGGGCACAATGAGGATAAGATGATTTATTCACCGTCACTCTTTCAGTGATATTTTTATGATCCATGCGTATCAATTTGGCGTAAATGGCTAAACCATCAATTTTGCCTTTTAGCACTGATTTAGTGTCCCTTAATCGTTTGGTGAATGTCACTGAATTTATTTTAATATACTTTGAGGGTGGTATCCACTGATCTTGGTGGTACATCTGCCAAAATAGGCGAATGGGACCATCCCTCCTTTGAACCATCAATTGGGTGAGATTTAGTGGACTTCAGCTTCAACTTGTGAAGGGCCAGCAAGAGTTAATCCACGAGGCAAATAAAGCCCTCATATTCGCACTTGTTTGGATTAAAGATCCATTAATCTGGCCCAATTTTCAAATCGAGCATAGGGCAAGGAAACAAGAATAAGAGGCAACAAAATGGAATTAACAGTTCCCGTAACAGGCATTCTCCCACATACCATCCAGACTCAGATGTGTACTATAACACATTCTTGTGCTTGGTAATTAATGCACCATTGGATCCATCTCTGTGCCTCAACAATACACCCTAAAAAGCTGAGCCACCAGTGTTCCAGCACCCATCCTCTGCGTTGACAAATTTTTGAGGTCTAGGATCACAAGCTGCCCCAGAGGGCAGTTACAAGGTCTCCTCAGGTTCCCCTAAGCCTTATGCACTGGGACAGACAAAGGTATTAACAGAGTGAGGGGAGGAGCATCTACAGCATTTAAACTCCTCACCTCAATTGCACCCTCGTGCAAATCAGGATCCGCTGTGTTGCAATATCGCGGACGTGCACAGCACCTCCAGGCTGAGTGCTAGGAATGGGCCTCAGGAAAGTCAGTCGGGCCACCACTAGGGGTCGACAACCCCAGTCAGCCATCAACAATGATTTGGGTTTAAGAATAACAGGCTCGAGCTTTGCGGTCAGTACTTTTTCCACAAGGTGCCTTAAACAAAGGGACCTTGTCAAGGAGGAAGAGTGTCTACTTAAGGGGAATAGGGACTTTTTTCTTTTATCCTTTCGGTACCTATGTGCAGATGCCCCCAGGTCTTCTTTGATCGTTATGATTATAGTGCCTTGATGCCTACTGGCCTTTGTCATGCTTTAGAAATTTCTATTCTATTCTATTCTATTCTAGGCAGAGGACAATGCAATGGGATGGGGGTAAGAGAGGGGAAGTACTGTGGTATAGCACGTGATAACTGTTTACCCACTGCCCCTTCTAGTCCTCCCACGAACCTTTATGGTTAAAAATGTACAACTTTTTGCACGAGCCATAGAAAACCATGGTAGGTGGTTGAAAATATAAAAAGTGAACAATTATCTAATATGAAAAATGAATAAAGGCAAAACAAAGAGGTGATCAGATGTTGCAGGACTGTTAATAAAAATTAAAACAAGAAAAAGAAAGACATTTAAGGAAAGACATTAGCAATAATTTGCAAAGCATCTACAAAAACAAATCCTGAGGAATTTTGTACTGATGTTGTGGCAGGAGCCAATGACTCCAAAAGAAACTTAGGAGCACATATCTTGACTGCCTTGTGGGCCAAACACTGGGAGATCAACACATCGTAGGTAAATTACACCTGGTCCAACAGTCAAGGTTTGGAACACTTCACAATTATTTACTCAATAAAGCCTGGATCTGAGCACCTTATCACAGGAATGTTTCTGAGACTTTCTAAATTGATAGCAACTACTTTAAAGCATGATATGGAAAAGCCTAGTTAGGAGCTCAGAATTTCCCTGAGCCAAAGCAGAACAGTGTATGATAGTCCCCATCTAAAAAAAGTGAAAAGAATACCAGAGTCCTTGCACCAAACAGGCCTCCTTGACATTGGCATGAAGATTTTCATTCTTTATAAGAAGAAGGAAATGTCATCATCTTTGGAAGCAAGAGTGAGCATGTAATTTAAAGTGACTACTGACATCAGTGTTAATAGCTACAGTTTGGAATCAAAACATATCCAAATTGTGTTTAGCATCGGAAATACTGTTTCATACATTTTAAAGGTGACAGATTTGCTTGATGTCTTACTCCTTCACAAATATATGTGTGTGAGCCAGTCTGTTTTTTGACAAATAATAGTGAGAGGCATACAGATTTTACTGAATCACAAACAGGAATGTGTATACATTGGTGATGGAGTGACACATAGCCTAAACAATTCCTCAATGTCCTTTGTCATGCCATATGATAAGCCTATGACATCATATGCCTACAAGAGATCTGGTGTGTTAGCCCGGTTCACGTGGAAGGATATTCCTCTCACTTCCTGGCAGCTACAAGATCACAAGCTGGGCGAGGAAAAGGGGGATTACAAACACTCATTTCTAATAAAAATGTTGCAACCGTGGGCCCCAACTCACAATTTTTGTGGTTAAGTAAAAAGGTGGTCAAAGACCTAATAATTGTACATTTTTACAAGAATGTTTTTTTGTTCTTCACGAGGTAATGCGGTAGCTGCTCTTGACCATGGTTTAGAATTATTTTTTATCTCCAATTCATACGGAGTATGTTTTAATATGGGCTGGCGATTATAATTTACAGGCATGTGGAGCACCCAACACCAAGCCATGTGGTCTCATTTATGAGGGAGAGGAAATTGATCACTTTTATCATATAAACTATGGGGAAGCACTTAACCAGATGATCGCCAAATATGATTTTCAACTTCCTAGGGGGGCTGTGGTCTAAATGGGGCTCTAGACCCAACATTTATAGGAAGAAATCTATACTCCATTATAGACAACTTGTTAGGATCTGCTCCTGCCATTTGTTTGTGTGGCAATCTTAGTGTTGTACCCTCTTTATTTAGTGATCATAATCTGCTAAAATTATCCTTTTTCTTCTGGGGCAAAAGGAATTATGTATCTGATTTAGTAAATTGCATTAACCCGGCTGGGACAAATGGTGTTAGAATTAAATGGTCGGGTGTTGACCCATGTCTGATAATGAGGAAAATAGTAGTTTCCAATCAAAGGGAAATAAAATACTGTCTCCAGGAAGAAATCATCCCACCATTAGTGACTGAGAATGTTTGCACCATTACAAAATCGATTAAATCAATTTTAACAAAGACCCCTGAGCCTGTATGTAATAAAAAGAAGGGGTGGTTCAACGGCCGCTTGCACTAAAGCCCTACAGGGTGTGAAGCAACCCCTGTCTAAATCACCACAAGACCTACTAACCATTTGAACCATACAGCGTGAGTACGAAATAGCTTTATCCTCCCGGAAGATGATACTTAAGGCTGAGGCATGGGAAAATGTGGTTATCGGTGCAAAAACTAAGAATAATAAACTTTTTTAGGAGACAGTAAATGCTCCCTACTTGATGAGTGATAACATTCCCGAATTTTATTCTTTTGTTTCTTCAGATTTATGGGTGAAACTCTTCTCAGAAATATTTAACAGTAATGGGGAGATGATGACAGTGCATGAAAGGGTGTTAGGAGGGGGAAGAAAATCCCTTTTGAACATCACGAATGAGGAAGTCATTGAGGTAATCCAGGCGAGTGCCAGGGGACGGGCCCCAGGGCCGGATGGTGTCCCAGCTGATGTGTTCAAGTCGGCCCCTATTTTATGGGGACCCATCCTAACTAAAGTGTGTAATTCAGCTGCTAAAGACACAATTCCTAAGACATGGTGGGAAGCGATCATCATACCCATATTTAAAAAAGGGGATAAAGCGGACCCTAGAAATTATTGCCCAATTTCACTTTTAGATACTGCCTTGAAAGTGATGAGCAGGGTCCCGCTGCTAAGACTTGAGGAATGGGCAATTGAATACTCGGTTTTAACCCTGGCGCAGTTTGGGGTCAGAAAGCGAATAGGGACCATTAAGCAATGCACACACTTAGCGTTACTTATCGGCAAATGTACCAGGGCAAAGGCAGGCACCATATATTTGTGCTTTGCCGATCTAAGCAGTGCATTTGACCTGGTGGACCATAATTTGCTCCTGCCAACCCTAATCTCGATGGGAGCACCAAGGGCGATTGTTGGGCTTCTCTCTCTCATTTGTATGAGAACCTAATTAGCCACGTCAGTTTTTTGCCCCCTGGGGGGAATGTTCCAATATTATTCTCCATATTTATTAATGGAAAAGATAATCATTTGCAGACAGTACAGGCCAATGTTCTCATGGTGGAAGGTTGTCCGATACCTGTTTTATTATATGCAGACAACGCTGTACTCTTAGCCAGGACTCTGGTAGTTCTCCAGAGATTGATGGACGCTTTCTCAGCCTTCATGATACAAAGGAAAATGGTTATAAATAAATCTAAAACATATACTATGATTTGTGGGCCCAAACCTTAACCTCCCAAAACCTTTTTTTAATGAAAATAGCTCTATCAATACCGTTAATTTATTTTGCTATATTGGTATTTTATTCACCGATAACGGCTCTTGGTCCCAACACATTTTGAATACCAGAGCCAAATGGAGCAGGGCAACTCAGGACATTTTTAAATTTTCCTCCAAATTGGGGAATCGGCCAACTTACAAGATGGTAGCTATGTATAAAGTTAAAGGAGCAAGTACAGCTCTTTACGAGGCAGGGCTTTGGGGCCAGGCAAAAAGCAAGGACCTGCAAACACAAGAAAATTCTTTCCTGAAATGTTTGTTATATTTACCACCATCTGCTTCAAACTCTATTGCATACTATGAGGTGGGTCTTCCATTTTTAGAAGATCTCTTATTGGCCAGACCACTGTTACTGTGGGGCTCAATTTGGAAAAGGGAAGAAACTGCTTTTCCAAATCGAATATTTTCGATTGTCTTAAACTGAACTATGCATTAAAAATTCCATGGCTACTATATATCAATTCCAGCTTAGAAAATATGTACAAAATATCAGTATGGTCGGAAACATCAAAAACATTGTCCCATTCAAATAATGAGATCATAGACACCTACCTACAATATAGGTTGGATCTGAGATTTAAGGCTGAGAGGAATAAATCTACTGTTGCCTTGTACAAATCGTATAACCTAGAGGTGTGTGCCAATAATTATTTGTCATATGTGACCTACCCTTAGCACCGCTTGGTGCTAATAAGACTAAGATGTGGCCTCGTTCATCACCTCACAGCCTTCCCAAAAATGAGGACTCATCCATCTAAAGAGATACCATGCCAGTGCGATAACAAAAGTAAACAGAGCACATTGCACTTTGTGTTGTTTTGTATTTTTTATCAGAATTTTAGATGTTTTTATCTAAAACTATTTTTTGTCACCCATAATATTAGGTCACACAAAGTAGCTATGAAATTCTTGGTGACATTAGGTGACCCCCTGACATGTTATAGTGTTGCCCAGTTCATTTTGAAAGCAATTGACATGAGTAAACTATCAGAATATAGTAGAAAAGAACTGATATGATCTAATTAAACCTATAGTTGATTATTTTTTTATGCCATAATAATGTTTTGCTTATTTTGATGCCATTAATGTGAGAATGTCTCATGACTCATTAGGCAACCGTTGAAATGCATCAAGGTGTAATATGTTGCATATTGTGATCTATATGTGAATCCTTGAAGTAAGTATTTTATATGAATTAGTATATGTAATAATTACTGTGATGTTCTACTAATTTTTGACAGTGAAAGCCAGCATATAAAGTGAAACATTTTCACTAAGATACAATAAACGTCAAATAACGAATTCCGGATCTCCGGAAGACCCATGTCCCCCCGCCATTCTCAAAAACTTCCCCGAAATTATAAGCCCTAAACTCACCGATATTTTTAATACAATGTTCCGATCCACTACTTTTCCTTCCATCTGGAAAAAAGCCATTGTCAAACCTCTTATCAAAAAAAGCTCACTTGATCCGACGATAGTTGCCAATTATCGTCCTATCGCCTGTCTCCCACTCCCTGCCAAAATTGTGGAAAAAATAATGAATACACAAATTTCAGATTTTATAGATCAAAACAACTGCCTGGACGAAACACAATTTGGCTTCCGGAAGGGACACGGGACGGAAACTGCGCTTATTAAAGCCACAGAGGAAATCAGGAAGTCTCTGGACAGTGGAGGATCAGCAGTGCTCATTCTGCTGGACCTGTCTGCGGCCTTCGACACGGTCGATCACTCCACTTTGATCGACCGTGTCGAAACGGCAGGCATCACGGGTGCAGCGAAAGAACTCATTGCCTCATTCCTCACCGATCGAGTTCAATCCGTTGCCTTTGGCAACTTCAACTCACCTCCCTTCACTCTTCCTTGTGGTGTTCCCCAGGGGTCCTCGCTAAGTCCCACATTATTCAACATCTATGTGTCAGACTTAGCGAGGACCATAAAAATCCATCACCTGGCAGTTACATCCTACGCCGACGACACCCAGATTGTCCTAGCCATAAACAAAAACGGAGATGAAGTGTCCGCCAACTTTAATCTGGGAATGCTGGCAATAAGTAATTGGATGGCAAGAAACTGCCTGAAATTAAACTCCGATAAAACGGAGGTGATGCTGTTTGGCAATCTCTCCCCTGCTTGGTCTCCCACATGGTGGCCTGATGCCCTGGGACCCCCCCCTTCCCCTGTGACCAAGGCAAGAAATCTCGGAGTTATACTGGACACCAAACTCACCTTCATGCACCACGTCAACACGGTAGTATCCTCCTCATTCTACACCTTGAGAATGATAAAAAAACTCCTACCTTATCTTCCCATGAATATGACAAAAACGTTGATTAGCGCACTCATCATGGCCCGCATTGATTATTGTAATGGTCTGCTAGTCAATGCTCAAGAAGGTGTTCTAAAGAAATTACAACTGGTGCAAAATGCGGCGGCCAGATTGATTACGGGATGTCCTAAGTATGCCCCCATTTCTGGGACACTCCGAGAGCTTCACTGGCTGCCTGTAAAGAAGAGAACTAAGTTCAAGGCCCTCTGTATTGCCTTTAAAGCAATTCATGGTCAAGGTCCAGCGTATTTGAAAGATTCCTTCTGTCCTTACAAACCTGCTAGATCCCTAAGATCCTCAACCGCTGGACTCATGCAGGTTCCCAGGACTAAGAAAGTCTCCTGGGGAGACAGATCTTTCATAGTTACCACTTCTAAACTATGGAACAGTCTTCCACATTTCATCAAAGCCTCCACATCTCTTCTCTCTTTCCGCAAGCAGATTAAATCCTGGCTGTTCACGCAATAACTCCTCATGGACCAGTTCTCTCTCTCAGCGCCGAGACACCCACGGGTAATTGAGCGCTTAATAAATCGCCTAAAATAAATAAATAAATAACTAGAGGTATTTAGGAGTGAAATGCGGAAATGTGTTTTACTCTGTGCTGAAGTGTATTAGAAATGTTTCAAGGGCTATGGATTTCCAATCTACCCAAATATTTGTTTCAGATTGTCTTCAACACCATAGGTATCTACATAGTATGTGATACATTGCTAAGCTACTTCAGTGTAGACCTGGGAGAAATTTGCTGAGTCCGCGTAGCTAAGTGACAAAATAATCTGCTGCACTCTGTGGAGTTATGCAGGAGAGGCAGGTTTCTCAATGTGAGCTGTAGCAACCTGCCGTCACCGCCTGTGTTGGGAAATCTCACTGGGTGTGGCATTGGATTTTCCTCACTTGCACTCGCCAACTTAAACATTGGCGAGCCTCGAGAGAGGAAAAACTCCATTCCGCTCAACTCCCCTGAGTTTTTCTGAACATTGTGCCCTATGCGTAGCACAGAGTGGGAAAAACTTTGCAAACGGAGGGGAGTGCAATGAAGACAGCCAGTGACTCAACATCTTCTTTGGAGACCTCCTCCAGCGAGCACTCCCTAGTAGTGGCGGACCTTACTGCATCTGTTACACCTGTATCCTTTTCCGCCACCCAGAGTACCATCTCCACCCTCCCTCTTGGTCCCCCCCTCCCAAGTTAGCTAAACCCACCATCTATGACAGGGGTGATATTTCCTTAGTTCAAGACACCTCACCCCCTGACCCTGTCCCCCCAGCTGTGCTGAGTGAGGAGGCTATTGACCACCTCAAGAACATCTCTGTAGGCCGGACTGCACTACTGAATGTCATTCAGGGGTTAGTTGCCAATTGCAACAAATAGTAGTCCACCTGGAAGGCATTCACAGTGCTATGTCTGTCCTACAGAGGTATTTTCAAGGGCTAGTCTTCTCACTGACCACAGCATCCCAACCATCCCAATCTTGTGCCCAACCTCCTGCCTTGTCCCCATCCAAATTCATCGAGACACAAGCAGCACACCCACACAGAAACACAAATACCACAAAAAACACAGGTGTCCATCTGAATAGACAGACACTCATCCAAACAGATAGACTCCACCACCAGCACAACCACAGACACTACAGCTACACCCATATGCACTACCTCCACCACCACGCTTGGAGCACGGAGTTCAACGTGTGACAGATCCTTGGGAGTCTGCTGCTCTTTGATACTGATTTACCAGCTGCAAAGGTGGACAAAATGCCTGTGTGCACATAGCATGGAATATTAATTCATACGAGAGCCACTGAGTGCCGAGCGCGTAGTTTCAAATACACAAGATGAGGGAGGGCTCCATACACCATGGCACCCAACACGGAGGTGAGAAAGAGAGAGGCTGTGTATCCACACTTTGCGGCACAGTGCATGAAAGCGCAATGGGACTGACCCTTCCAATAAGAAGATTTACACTTCAAACATATGCCTTACTCTGTAAGTAACCCTTGACCACTGTGTGACTTCTGTAGTTCTATGACAGCAGCATGGCAATGGGAGTAAGAGGAGAGAGAGTCTATGGCAATGTTGCTGCAACAATTATTTGCATTTTTCACATGGCTCACAAGAAATATCTATCCGTGAAAAAAGGTGTTATTATCTCATCAAGACGAAGCCATAGCAGACTCATATATGATTCCATTAACACTATCCCCAGCCAGCAAATCTGATGGCTGCAGGAATTGTGGGATGATTTCCAAGTCGAACTTGTATATAGAATAAAATCGACCTGAATGTCCTTTCTGGGTTTTGATTAACTGCCCTCTTCAAAGTAATTAGAAGATATTGTATGTATTGTCAACTACCGAAGGCTTAGATACTCACTGATTTTTGTGGCTTGACAACATTGTTTCCTTATAAACCTGTGCCTTCTAGCATAGGGGATTACTTAAGGTTTTGGCGAGGACAATGTGCATTTACACAAATGGGATTATCCTGGGTAAAGATTTACTCTGTCCACTTGCTAAACTCTGTAGAATTTGTAAGAGTTTTTCAGCAACTCTGCAAAGTTCTGTGGAGTGAAAATCTGCGAGCTCTGCCCAGACCAAACCACCACCAGCACACCCCCAGACACTCCACCTACCATCACAGCCATATCCACCTCCACAAGCACACCCATATACTCTGCAGCCACTACCACACTCACATGCACTACCACCACAAGCACACCTCCAGACACTGCACTCACCACCACAGTCATATCCACCATCACAAGCATAGCCCAAACAACGCACCCACCACCTCCACATCAATCACCACAAGCACACCTTCAGACACTGCACCCACCACCATAGCCACGTGCAACACAAGCACACCCAGCACCTCCACAGCATACACACCCACAAAACAGAAATGCCCACACTCACCCAAACAACACACACCAACAAAGCAATCTCCACTTAAATGTGCTTGAGGTACACCAAACCCACAGACACATGGACACTCAACAGACACATACACAACAGACACTTCAAATCCCTCTACCCCCCAACCACAACTCCCTCCTAAACATCCTACCAATTTTCCCTGTGAGAGTCCTCTGTTTGCCCTTGCCCTGACCCCTGCCACATCCAACCCCACTCCTCCCAAATGCACACCTACCCCTTCCACCCCAACCCATCCATATCTCAGCCCTCAAAATACGGGAACCCCCCCTACTACCCCCAAGGTATCCCTAAAACATGCAAAGGCCCCATCCCAAAACCAAGACCACCCCTCACAAACCCACCCATTCCAAAACCCAAGACCACCTCTGCCTAACCCAACCCACCTTCTTTGAGGTGCCTGCTCTAGCTACCCCTTACCGGGGAGGTTCCCCTGGAAATGCAATTGGAGGCAAGCTGAATGCATTGGCACACCTGTGCACAGGACTTGCTGGACTGGCATTTGCCTTGTTTTAAAAAAGTGGAGAGAATTATCTCATTGTAAATAAATCACAATTTTTCTTTTCTCCAAGTTTGTACTGGTATTCATTTTCCTTTGTAAATTTTTGATTCCTAGCAATATTTCAGTGTAAAAGTGCTACATATTTTTCTTTTGCATGATAGCAAGAACTACCATAATACTATTTTAATGTCTACTATGTTAAGTGCATACACTGGTTCACATGGTATGTGATGATCATTTGAATTTAGGTGCAGCCATTCAAAATAGTAGTGGACACTTGCACCAACAAATAGATGTTGACACATTATTTAAGAATATTTTAATACAGGTGTGTTTGTTTTTCAGTATGTACACACAAGCATTGCACCTTCAAATATAATGTGCAAATTGAAATTGCATACAACACAGTAATTGTGCTAGGCAAGGGGAAATGGTACATGAATGATTATGTGGAGTAATTCAAATTTGGGACTGTCAATGATTTTTCAGGTAATCTATGAGGTGAGGGGTTACAGCGTGTCTAGTGCAATTTCTACATGATGTTACATTGCACCAATTCCAATGATGCTTGATGCCTATGTTTTTATTGTGACAATTTTCGAATTTATTTAAACACACATGTATGGTGAGTTTTTGATTGTTGATTTGACATCCTTTTTTGTACAAGGGTCCTTTTTTGGAAGGCAGCAGGCACCAAATTTATGAACACAATGTGGTTATACAGGTATGTTGCTTTAAATTTCTAAAACGTCAACATTAGAGTCATATGCATTGCACAATGGTTTGCTATTTTTTGTGTGAGTAATTTAAAAATGCACAAGTCCTGAGCAAATGTGAACATCCAAGTGTAAAGGTAACAGGTAATGGGGGAGGTTATCTTTGGTTCCGGTGACAACAGTGTTGATTTGCATCATTATGAGCAAGCAGAGGCAGGATGTGTAGGATCAGGCCCAAAGTGGTACAGTAAGTGGGAAGGTGTGTAAAGGAGAGTTTGTGCCTTATATGCGTTCCATCCCACCAACTCAGGTGTGGAGCCTTTCCCGCCACATTTGCGTCGGCAGGAAAGCACATCGTCACTGGCCCAGCAGACAAAGTGGCTGTACCACCACCCAAAAAAAACAAATGTCCTTTTCCAAATTTTCGCCAGAACTCCTTAGGAATCACTATATTATATAGGAACAGGCGGACCAATCTAGAATGAGTGTTTGCGCAGGTTACCAAATGTACACAACTTCTTATTTGAGTCCAATTTATATACAAAGGCTAAGTCACATATAACCCAATACCAAAATTCGATATATATTATATTTTATTGTTATTATTGATTGTTGAATTACTAATACATTTCTGAAAACAATTGATGCGGTTAAAAACACATGGTCACATTATTTATAAAAGCATATTTACTAAAAGTTCAGAAATCACAAAACGTATATGCACAAATTATTACACTTAAAACATAAAAATGTATTAACAAACAAATTGTTTACATTAAACCAAGAATTCAAAACCTGAATTTTAATATAACAACACTAAAGTGAAACCTAATTTAAAAAAAAAGCATAAATATTAAAATTTCAATAATTTTACATTCAGAAATACTTTATTAAAAAGGATAAAATTAAAACAAATTACACATGAACAATATTACACATAACAAACTTAAACAATTAAAAACTTTAAATTACTCCCCTCTCTATTAGGTATTAATCCAACTTCCTGCTCCTGAAAGAATTATGCAATAAATACAAACAATTTTAAAACAAATCCAATAGACCAAAACAAAAACAATACATAAACTACACTTAAAAAATGTGACATTATAATAATATAAAACACAAAGATTTTTCACAACAATATTAAAAAATACTAACAAAATGATAGTCTGAAATATAATTTTGACATCATAACACTCGTAATTCATGATCTTCTTTCCACAATAACCTATTACATTGAAATGCTAGCAGTATGGTACCAATAATTCACGTTTTGTCTGTACCTGCCCTTACCTTAGATTCCCTTTCATTGCACTCTGTTTTCATGCTTCATAGGGCTGAAGTGATAAATTCACTTAAATACAAAAAAAGGATATTTATATGATGAAATATCTCTAAAGATGATAGGTTTTCCATACTGTTTAGCTACCTATAACATCCCTGTTTCTCTTTGCCACTTGACGCTTCGGTTACAGGTCCTTCATATATCTGTGATCCTTGCACAGTAGCTCATTAACCAAGTTGGTGCAATTAAGAATGTTCATATTACAATACATCGGTTTCTACAGGCTTCTTAAATTATCTGCAATGAATGCATATTTGACTCTGGCCTTTACTTTTGTTTTGTGGTTTACCTCAATTGTGCTGTTTTCTGGTCTCTTGTTGCATGTATATGGTTGTTATGTCTACTGAAATAAGTGACCTGGCCTTGAAGTATCACTCAATCTTGTCTTTCTTTTGCCAGGTGTAACTGTGAGGGTTTGAAATGGCGGGACTACTAGCGTAGATAAAAATGCTCCTCTTTCAGGTAAGTATGGCAGCTCATACTCAACAAATGTCTTTCCATTTGGTCATAACTATCTGTAAAGGTATGTGGGGATTGAGTATGTTATTTATATAATAGGATTCAAAAAAGGCATATATTACATTTAAAAACTCACGCACAATACCAGGAAGAAACTAAGATGAGCACAAAATCTCTCCTGGGAGATATTTGCTGTGCACTCTAGTCTTCTTTGTGGCAAACTTTGTGTGAAATTTCACTCTAGTGAAATATACTAAATTTACCATAATCTGTATAGGTCGCTATTTGCAAATGTAAGTGTTAAAACATAAAAATCACACAGAGATTTACTGATAAAGTGCATTTGAAATTGAAATTACCAGCTTCACAGACAAGGAACATGTTTCACCTACCTCAAGATTTGTTTATCAGTTACCGTATTTATATATTTGTATGTCCATTCCTCCTTGTACAGAATGTAATGTAAATGACACAGCATGACTCCTTTATAAGTCATTCAATATTAAAAGCCAAATAACAAAGTTGACAAGAGTAAAGGTTCTTGGCCAGGATGCATCCAGAGTCCCAAACATTGTGGGTTTGGCAAAACATATTTTGAGACGTATTCACATTCATCCTAGAAAGATCCTAAAACCATTGGGCCCGATTCACAGAACTAATCTGAGACAAAATCCTAAACTTACTACTTTTCGTATTCACAGAATGACTTACTACTTTTCGTATACACAGAATGCACTTACTACTTTTGGTTAAACTTACTACTTTTGGTTAAACCTACTAGTTTTGGTATTCACAGAAGGCATTTAGTAGTAGTACAGTTAGTTTACTACTACTAAATGCCTTCTGTGAATACCAAATGTAGTAAATTTAACCAAAAGTAGTAAGTTTAACCAAAAGTAATAGGTGCATTCTGTGAATACCAAAATTAGTAAATGTAGGATTTTGTCTCAGATTAGTTTTGTGAAATGGGCCCGTTGCAGTTATCTCATGGGCAAATGTTGGCCAGACTGCCCTTGATCCAGGACTGGGTATCAGCTCTGTTTCTCAAGCTCAACATTTCTAAGTTTGAATTCCTCTTCTTGGTTCCTCCCTCTCACAAACGGATTACCAATCATTTTACACAAATGACAGTGCCTCACAGTTTTCTGCTCTTACCAGGTTCCTTATCACTGCACACAAGCCTTACCTCCGTCTCAATGCACACCTCAATATACCATACCAATCGGTCTCACACAAACCATGGGTCTCATTTACAAGAGGCCAGCGCCACCGGAGCGTCACTTTTTATGACGCACCTGTGTCACAGGCCTCTCAATCATATCTATGAGGCAACGCAAAGCCACCCTGTGTGGTTTCACATGGCCTCATAGATATTGAGTAAGGCAAGGCTGCGTTAAGAGCTACCATGCCTTATTCTGCGTCAAAGAGACGTTCCATGGGAGTTGCTGTTGTTTTTCCCATGCAACACTCATGGGTTTTGACACATTGCCAGATTTACAAGGAGCTGGAAATGCATCAAAACAGTGCGCCTCTGCAGGAGAGGCGTTACGAGAAGAAATAACTTTATTTCTCCTCGTTTTTTCCTCTTTCTATGTGTGTTGCATAGAGAGAGGAAAACACCTCTTTTGATGTGATGTGAAGGTGTCCCGTCCTGCACAAAAACAATCACGCTGACAATGCAAGCACCCTTGCATCGTGCTGCAACAGTGGCTGCGTTTGCGCACAACACCAATTTGAGCACTGGCACAGGCAGAGAGGACAGAAATGCATTGTATTTAATGCATATGGTACATTCCTGCCCTTTCCTTTTGACGCAGGGCAGTGCAGCAAGGAGACATGGGGTGCTGCCCTACACTAACATGTAGTAAATGAGGCCCTTAATTTGTAACAAAATGACCTTGACTTTTGTATTATCTAGTGATTGGCAACTTTATTCATTTAAAAGATATCATCACTCAGAGTTACTCACATCCATATGACAACTCACTTCTACCACTTGTTCAAGCAATCAGACACCACACTCTGTGGATGAGGTGTGGCTCAGCGGCGGGGGCGACTGAGGCTGGATGCTGGGGATCAAGGTTCGGTCCCGGCGGCAAGTGCCCAGCACCATGTGACTCTGGGCAATAGCTCTCTCAATTGTTTGCGCTTTACAAATACTTGACGTTTACATTTACACTCTCAAATGTATTACTTTATTCTGAGTGGCCTTATAAATGAGTCGCATTTTTCCCCAGAGTTGTCAAACTTGGAGGTACCAGAAAATACTGCCCATTACCAAGCTGGACCCGAAGGTCCACTAAGAAATGCAGAATCTGTAATTACGGGTCCAATTCCCTTGGTGATTCCTCATTTTGTGTCGAACTTTCTCTACGGGTGAAAGTTAGAAGACCTGCAGGGTTTCCCACAGATCTCCTAATTCCGATCGGGTTGTTAACTGTTGTTACTGTTACAGACCCCTTCAGAATTCAGAGGCCACTCGCAAAGAGGGCCGAAGCAGGTAATCCAGTCTCTTCTACTGGAACCAGTTCGCAGCTTGATTTATCTATGTCCTCCTTTCCTCACCAACCCTATTTCATTTTCCACCTCATTTTTTTAAAATTATTATTTCTATTGGTATTTGCAAGTTACATGGTACATCTACTGACAGACATATAAATTGCATTGCTTGGTTACGTTCCCGTTGTTATCTCTAAACAAAACGAACATAGAACAAGACATATAACATAAAACCCAAGACGTCAGGTGGTCGCGGTTGGTGTAGACAGAAGCTGTAGGTCTGTTATGTGGGTAAGCGGAGCTTTGTTCTCATTGTGATCCATTGTTGGTACTGGGACCTTTGTGTCTATGGTGGTAATCGTTTGATTTGAAAAGTCTCTGCTCCTTAAGGGTGTCACAAAATCTTCGAATATTTCACAATTTTTATGGCAACCATAAGCTTCAGTATTTCCTCTAACTACAAAGTAAGTCGTTTTGTTTTTTCAGTTTGTACCATCTGTCAGGGGTGAGATTTGACCAATACAGCGAGAAGTGAAAAGTGCAGATTGGTGTCTCATCACTGGGTACTGGGCCTTTAAAAAAAATTCTCTTTGTGGCAAGTTTTCAGCAGTTCTAAATAGGAATCAAAATAACATTCAGGAAATACAGGTTGTATCCGGTTTCGCCTATGATTTAAATTACCTCCTAGCAGGTAGTGTTAGTTACTGAAAATTCAACTTTTTTACAGCTGCTGAAATGAAGTGCATTGCTGTTTCACATAAACATTAAATTGCACTGCAGAGACGATGCGTCTGTCAAGATAAGAATCATGTGTAGTAAGATTGGGAGCATTATAGATTTATGTATTTGAAGTACGGGATACATCTTCCATATTAAGTGGTAAATTTAATCAGAGCGTTTGTCACCATCCTAATTTCCATGCAAATATGTTCCATAATATTTTATAGCTTATAATGGCAGTAAAGAATACTCCTATATATGGATGGATATGCTTTCACACTAACAGAACACTGATTATTACTAATAGATTTCAAATGAAGTCTCCCAAACCCTACAATTTTGTTTTTTCCATATATTCAGCATACTGTAATCTTCCTAGTCCATTAGCACCCTTGGTAAATCTATGGGGTTCAAGACACACATTACCAACTCGATTATTTTGATAACAGGGACCAATTCATGTTTGTGCTATAAGCAGATGTAGATTAGTAATAACTGACGAGTTAAAGGAGGTTCCAGAGGTGACAGGTGGTGGGCAAGAATACAGTATTGCTCCCCTCTTGGATATTTCATAGGGTATTCTATATAAGTGTGTAATTATGTGACACACAACACAAACCTTTCTACAAGTAATAGAGCACTATACAGGACTGGAAGTGCATAAGGAAGCAGTAAGAGTTGGTGGGAATACAATGTGAAGGGCACAGGTTTGCATTGGAGAGGAGAAGGGTCCTCGGGGGAGGCGTACAGCGTGGTTTGTCACAAGGTGAGTAGCAGAGCTTGGGGTCAAGAGGGGTTGGGACAAGGAGGGAAAGAAGTGGGAACTCATGTGGGGTGGTCTGTAATCTGGTTAGTTAGTCTGAAAAGTGCTTCTTCAGGAGTCTTTCATGACTGTACATTTTATTAGCATTATTACCTAAGCTATTCGTTATAATAATTTAATCAAGTTTTTGGGAAACACTCCATATAATTTGAGTCGCAAAAACATGGTGGACTGCTGATGCAGTGTATGAATTCTAAGACCCTTACATGTACCCTTCTGGTTTAGGAAATGGTAAAGTCTTGGTAACAGGGAGCTGAGAAGAATCCTATAACTCTAACTGGGTGTAATATGAACTGCTTTCATCACATTACTTTTGAAAAGTCGGTGCAACCTGTTGCCTTGAGGAACCTGTTAGTTCTAGTTAGCTCGACCTTTTATGATTGGATCCTCCATGTTACATTGACTTCTTAGCGAGGAATCTGTGTTGTGCAAGGAATCAATGTGCCTATTGGACTCAAATCAAAATTGAAAAGTGTTGTAGAAAATAGTGATTTTTGGTATTCATTGGTTCAATTACTCTCCTTAACCCCTTCCGTGTGGAGGATGAAACGGTTCTGTCCTCCGCCAAGGGGGCCGTGTGCGGAGTATAGAACTGTTCCTTCCTCTGCACATGTCCAGGAAATCCCTCTGCTGTCTCCAGTCGAGGGATTTCCTTTTTGATTTTTCTGCCTCTGGAGCAGGGGAAAAAATTCTCCTGCCGCCCAAGGCATTTTTTTGGTGTAAAAACAAACTGCATTTATGTCATTACATTGAAAGTGAAATGAACCAAACGGCTCATTGGAAAAAAAAGGGTTCATTTTCGGTGGAAAAATGAGATGCATCCATGTTGCATTTTGGCCCGTTTACTGTTGTGGGCTCTAAGTTTACCCACACAAGTGAGGATCAATTTTTATTGGGAGACTTCTTGGGGGAATGCTGGGTGGAAGGAAGTTAAAGTTCCCTAGAGATTGCAGAATTTGTCATCACAGAAACATGAGGGAAATGTTTTTTGTTTTTTTGTAGTCAAGGTTTGAGATTTGCAAGGGATTCTGGGTAATAAATGTGGTTAGAGCCATATAAGTCAGCCCACCCTGGATAGCACTAGATGTCGAGTTTAAAAAAAATGTGCAGGTTGGCTAGGTTTCTATAGATGCCGGGTGAGCTAGGGTCCACAATCTAATACGTTTTATTACCAATTGTCTTTCTGTGCATTTGTGCCTTCCAAATGTAAGACAGTGTGTAAGAAAGACGTAATTTTGAGAAACACCCTCTAATTCACATGCTAGTATGGGTAAACAAAATTTCAGAGATGTGCAAATAACCACTGCTTCTAATCTACTTGACCAAACTGTAATGTACTTGACCTGTAAACTGGTCTCAAATTGTGTGATCATTGTCAATTTACCAGAATGGTCGATTAGGCCCTAAATATACCACGACCTGACAAAATCTGATTCCCCCTAGCAATGGGTGAGTAGATTTTTTGAGATCTGCTTCCAGCACCCCACACTGCGAAGGGAACGGGAGGGAGCCCCCATCCTGGGCTCCGTCCTCCGGCCCGCCATATGGCAAAGCACCCTGGACGGTGGTCCATTGGGCCCAGGGAGGCTTCCCTTGTATGGCCGGGGTCAGAAGCTCTGACAGGGTTCCTGGCAGGCCTTTGGTGAAGACCCCCCATCCTGGGGTCCATTCTCTGTACTACCATGCGGCAATGCTCCCGGTATGAGGTTCGTCGGGCCTAGGGAGGCTCCCCCTGCTTTGCCAAGGTAAAAAGCTCTGACCGGGGCCCCGGCAGGTGCTGGGATGGTGGCCCACAATCCTGGGCTCCTTCCTCAGGCCCGTCACATTGTAAAGCACCCGGTATGGGGTCCTGCAGGCCCAGGAGGCCTCCTCTGCGCTGCTGTGTCAAGGAGCTCCAACCAGGCCCCGGGCCCACTTGGCCCTAGGGTGGGCTCTACTACCCTGGGCTCCATCCTCTGCCCTGCTGCACCAGCAAAGGCCCAGAACAGGGGTCTATTGGGCTCGGGAAGGCCTCCCCGCTTCAACACCATGTTAAGGATGCTAAGGTGCAAGCAGGACCCGGATCGGAGCACCCCTCAGGCTCCGCTTGCAGCCCTGTGCCTGAGGTCCACCTGAGGCTCCGAGCACCCGGGCCTCAGAGTACCCTTCCCCTCCGAAGAGAAGCAGAAGCTCTTTTGCTAAGGCACAGCACAACCAGATGGCCATCCTACGAGCCCGGCCCTCTCGTAGCTCCAATCCCTTAGGGCATCTGGATCTGCACCATGTTTTCCAATGGGACGACCAGATGACCAATGCTTCTTTGAGCCCGTATAGGGTTCTAGGAGGTCAAGAATGTTTAAGCCTTTGGTCCCATCTGTCACACGGTGCGCAGGGATTGCAAGAAAGCAGTTATAGTTCCTCGGGCTTAATAAGGACAGGGTACTCTGAACCCCCTTGCAGTCTAGCCATTCTTAGCTAGGTGCCACCAGGGCCTGGCCAGTATGATGGGCTTGGATTCATACCTGCCTTCCAGAGAGCAGGCTGGGACCTGAAGCCGACATCCCCCCACAGAGCGGTCTGCCCCGGGAGAGTCCAGCCAACATCATATACCCCGATCGATTTGGCTTGCTTGGTCCATTTAGGGATGGAATGCTAAGCCAGACCCAGCTGTTGTTTTAAGAAAAGAGCTTCCACCTGGTCAGGTACAGACCTGTTTGAGGGCCTGACATTCACGGAGGCCCTTTCCCTACCCAGCAGAGGGAAGGCCGAGCAACCTTGACACCTTGTACCCCCAATGATCCGACCAGAGTGGAAGGGGTCGGGTGGTGCCTGGTCCAAGATGCTGCCAGGTGGTCTGGCCCCCTGCATGCCTCACCATTACCCTCCTCTGCCTAGCACACTTCTGCAGCAGCTCGGAATGACTGTTCTGTGGGGTGCCACCCAACCCAGCATCCCTGTGTCTCGCTCAGGCTGCACCTTGGCCCACCTTTCCCTTCTGCGGAGACAGCCGGTGCCCATGCAACTGCACCTATTACCCCAGCAAGCCGCCCAGGTGGATGGACTTTCCCATCAGGCTCCCGAGGGATGCAAAGGTCAGTGTGGGATTGGCATGTGGCTCCCAACCATGTCCAGCATGTGCAGATACCTGGTTGATCCTGCTAGTAGCATATGCTTGTTTCAAAGATTAAGCCATGAATGTGTGAGTACACACAGTCGGTACTTTAAAAATGCGAATGTCTCATTAAATCAGTTTTGTAAATACTTTTTTGCTTTCTTTATTAAGTATTTAATTGAAGATTCAAAACTAAAATCATCTTTTCACCTAAACTGGAAATAAAAGAACATTGCAAAACAAAAAGTTATGATTTATTTGATTGCTTCATCTGTTACTTGGAATACTGTGGTAATTCTACAGATAATGCATGCCGATGAACGCTGACCTCCTGGGATACATGCATTTATCAGACCAAGACCAATCCGGGCTCACACGGCCACTTTGGTGACTCTAGATAACCTCGGGCAAATCACACATCCCAGTTACGGCAACTATACATTCAGATGTCTGCTATATCAACTTTTGAAACACATTCCAAGTCTAAAACCTGCATGAGTCAGAGGGCTGAGTGAAACCCTGTAGAGCAATGAAGGTGAGGGCCAGCGCGTGCGGACTGAGGTGGGATCCCACTGCGAAGCCAGCTGTGGGTGCACCATCAGCCCATCTTGCCTGCTCTATCGAGGAGGTGGAACATGAACATGTGTGATAGGACCCGAAAGATGGTGAACTCTACCTGAGCTGGTCGAAGCTAGAAAAAACTGTGGTTGAGGTCCGTAGACGTCCTGACAAGCAAATCAGTTGCCCGATCTGGGTTTAGGGGTGAAAGACTAATCAAACTATCTAGTAGCTGGTTCCCTCTTAAATTTCCCTCAGTATAGCTGGCACATGGGGCCCCCAGTTTTATCTGGTAAAATGAATGATTCATGGTCTTGGGTGAAATTATCTCAACCTATTCTCAAACATTAAATGGGTAAGAAGCCCTGCTCCTTGGGGTGGAGCCGGGCATGAAATGCAAGTGCCGAGTGGGCCACTCCAGGTTAGCAGAACTGGTGCTGCTGGATGAACCAAACGGCGCGTTAAGGTGCCCAATGTCTTTGCACATCAGACTCCAGAAAATCTGTTGGTTGATAGAGACAGCAGGACGGTGGCCATAGAAGTCAGAATCCAATAAGGAGTTTGTAACAGCTCACCTGCTGAATCAACTAGCCCTGAAAATGGAGGTCGCTGGAGCGTTGGGCCCATTCCCAGCTGTTGTGGACACAGAGCTGTGGGGGCTAAGCTGAGAAGAATAGAAGGGCTGCTCCAGTACAAACGCCGCAGGTGCAGACTTTGGTGGTAGAGGCAAGTATGGGTCATCCCAGGCTATTTGGTCGCTGGGTAATTCCAGGTTATCTGGTCGCTGGGCTATCTGACAAGATGGCCAGTGAGCTGGCTGACCAGATGGACAGTGGGCCGGCCTGCAGGGCTAACTCCAACTTTTGTCTCCTCCCCGGGGTTCTGTAAGTCCCTACTTTGTGGGGGCTTAATACTCAAGGAAAATGGGCTTCCTTGGAAGGCCCATGGGAAGATGGTGTGGAATGGGCTGGACTTAATCCTCCTGGGCTCCAGGAAGGTGGAATGTACCCACCCAAGGCAGCACTGTATGGTGGTGACAGTCACTATCCAACCTATAAGTATCCGTTCTTAAATGTCGGGTGTGATCAGTTAGTAGAGAAAGGGGTTGTGGTCTTCACAATGACTCTGCACTGTTAAGTGCAGGGAAGTAAAAGTATCCTTTTCTTTAAATAGCCCTCACACACTCTAATAGTGCCTTGATTCATCATCGGGGTCACCCTGATTTCTAAAGGTCACGGTGGGCTCAACCATCTTCCTGGGAGCTCTTACAGTGAAAAGACCAGGGGGCTTAACTAGGGATTAAAAACCCTGCAACTTCTTCAAGGTATCTCTTTATTGATGGAGTATTCTGGGATGCTTAAAAAATACAATAGTTGTGGGTTTTTAGGATTTGATGATCCTATGAGCCTATGTCATACCAACATGTTTAGCCCTCCTCTAAGGCCTAGATAGATCTGGGACTTTAATCAGGGTAATGCAGTAATGCCTCCCTGGTTTGTTCAGCATATTACGCTACCCTTTAAATACACATCATGCATGCAGGCTTGTGAATGCTAGGAAAAAAAGTATACTTGCCCTCTTATTGTCCCATTGGGGTCCAACCCGTACGTATCTGATTTTTTGTGTCATGGGAGCAGGAGGGAGAGGGTTGCCATGTAGTAATACTTTAGTCAAGAAGCTTACCCTGGCTCTTTACCTATCCTGTTCCACGTTTCCCAACATGTGACTACAGGGCGACCCTCTCCCTCCAGCTCCCATACTACAATGAACAGACTGCTGTATTTCAAATAACCGGTAATGAATCAACAATTAGCCCACTCTACTTGAAGTCTTACATGAATGTTTATAGAAATAGGGCACTTCCCTTGAGTAGAGTACCACCTGGAAGAATGAATAATGCTATGATTACTTACTGGTACTCTACATTACTCCAGTATCTACTTCTTCATCCCATACCTTGCCTAAGGTGAACGCCACTTGAATATGGGTCTTATTTAGAATTTCATGGACTGGATACTCTGTCAAAATGTGACAGATATAATGATTGCCACATTACATGTACCATAAGGTATAATGCACTTAAAATAGAGTGGCTCGGACATCTACCACATTTGCGATGGTTACTCCATCAACCAAGCAATAATTAAGGTTCTATGTCAGTGAGTAGGCAAAGAAAAGGAGGTTTAGAGGGTAACAACAGTCTGTGACTGAAGTTGATGAGTACAGCAGTTCACTTTTAATCATATTTGGGAGCATGAACCCTTCATCTTACAGTTTAATGCAGCACAGTATGTAAAGAATGACCAGTTATTAATAGCCAAAGCAATTTCTCTCTGGAAGAATTCAGAATGTAGGTTAGCAATAAATCAACCCATTTAAGTTTGACCTCTCCATTGACTTTTAAAAAGAAACAACTAAAACATATCACCTTAACATTTGGTAAATTGAATTCTGGGAATTCATGGATTTATTATAACTGTTAAAAAATGTGTTAAGGAACTCCTTGTGAGTTTGCTGAAGAGGAAGCACAAATTTGTATAATTAAAAAAGTGGGAGGGTTCCAACCCATGAAGCTGTATACTACGTAGATTGTATCTCATACAAGCTGTATTAAACAAACATAGAAACTGTCTAATTCCAATTGCACTTGGCTGATCTAACAGACAATAAAACGGATTAGGACATGTGCACAAAGACCTTTTGTGATTGCAAACTCTACGATTTGCAAAGTTGCAGAGTTTGTAATTGCAAAAGGGCTTTGTACACCAGACAGATGGCCTTTTGCAGTAGGTACTGAATTTAATATAGTAAAGGTGGTGAAAGGGTCATCCTCTTGGTTCTATGACTTAACAATGCATGGATTTACAGCGCATGCCTTTACCACACATCCATTACCACACAATGCCTTTACCAGGCATTGACTTTACAATGTAACCATCACCATGTATATACCTTTACCAAGCATGCCTTTACAATGCAAAGTAAGTATATATATCAGCAAATTCAGATGTCGCTGGTGATGTAGGGTGCTCTATACAGGAGCTGCTCTCCACCTACACTTGGATACTACCCAGAGTTCTCTGCTACTTTTTTACATAATTTATGCAGCACTCTATGTCTGAAAGGGTATTGTTTTGATTTAGACTGGGTGCTCCCTTAAGTCTGGGTAAAGCTAACCCTCTCTGAAGAGCTATAATGCTAGCGAAACATGTGTCAGGGGTTGCTTTTATTCATCCCAGGTCAGCTTAGATGGTATTTTACCAATCTAAAGCTTTAATACTGTGCCTGGAGTGGTAAAAGTCTCTTGTCATTTTAAAGCTCTGCATGGATGGCACTATGGTAATCCAATACTTAAAGACTTTGCTGTAGAAATGGCAAAATTCTTTGTCCTTTCTATCTCAACGTGATGGCAATGTACAAATCCTATGCTTAAAAACTTTGATAGAAAAGCAGACATTTGAGGTGAGCACATACAGAGTGTAGCTGGTGTTATAGGGAGCCGAATACAGGAGCCGATCTTCATCTAAACTTGGGACTATCTGGATTTCTCTGCTTCTTTTTTGCAGATTTTATGCAGCACTCTATGCTTGAAATGTTATTGCTTTGACCTATATTGGGAGCTAAACCTCTCTGAATGGCTAGAATGATAGCAAAGGGAAACAGATGATGAGGCTAGGAAAGCCTCCAACCTGAGGTTGTAGGCTTTCCAACACTCATCATAATAAGGTCCTAAGTGTGTGAGTGACTACATGAGTGTCTCAGTGGGTGTATGTGTAGGTTTGTAAGTGGGTGTAAGAGAGGATAAGTGGTGCTATAAGTGGGTATAAGAGTGAGTATGTGAGTAGTTGTGTTAGTCTCTGATAGGGGTGGTCAGTAAACTCTCATCCGCTGTGAGAGTTTGCGAGTTTTGCCACTCCACGCTTTGCTTGGAATGAGGAGTTCGACAAAAACTCTGCCAACCGATCGCAAACCTGAGTTTACCGGTGCTCTCACCCCAAGACTTAATCCCCCAAGCAGTAGTGTGCCAGGAGGACTCTTTGCAGGGTTTTGAGGAAAGGGAAGGGGCTTCCGATGAGGTCTGAGCAGTCACGCTGTGAGGGACTTACTTGTGGCAACAATAGGATTTCTTGGCCCCCAACCACCCTCAGCAGCCAAGGGGACTTCATCCCCCAGCTAGTAGTACGCCAGGAGGCCCCTTTGCAGAGTGGTTGAGCAAGCGGGTGCGGCCTCCATTGAGATCCCAGCAAATCTGCTGTGTGGGACTTACTCTTGGCTACAACATATGGTACCTGGACCCCCAACGACCATCAGCAGTCAAGGGAACTTCTTCCCCCAACCAGTAGGCCCCTTTTAGGAGTTTTAGAAAGGGGGAGAGACCACCACCAAGGTCTCAGCAATCCTGTTGGGGGACTTACTTGTGGAAACAATAGGGGTTCTGGGCCCCGAATGACCTGCAGCTTTCAAGAAGACTTCATCCCCCAACCAGTAGTGGACCATGAGGCCCGTTTGCAGAGTGGTTGAGAAAGGGATTGGGGTCTCCCATGAGGCCTCAGCAATCCCACTGTGGCGGACTTTCTTGTGGCAACAATAGGGGTTCTTGACCTCCAATGACCCTCAGCAGTCAAGGGGACTCCAACCTGCAACCAGTGGTGCGCGATGAGCATCGGGAGGGGGCCCCATACGCCCCCCTCCTTTACATTTTACATGAGCTACCACGTCCACCCGGGACCGGGCCCTCATGGGGGCTAAATTGTAAAGAAACACAAGAGCCTTCATTTCTTTTTAAAAAACATTTCATCAGGAGCTGCGGATCCAGCACAACTCCCGCAGAAAAATCAAATGCTCTTTTGCTCCAAGCAGGGTCCCTGTTGGACCCCCCTCAGCTCATAGACCTAGGGGTCAGGGTATTTCTACCCTGGCCCTTCTATTTTTATTTTGCATTTTTTTTGTGGGACTTGTCTTCCTCAAAGGATCCGCATCCCCATATTCAATTTCTTGTTTTATTTCTCAAAATCTACAAAATGGATTTACGCCAAATACAAACAGGATTGATTCTGGACTAAGACTAATGTTTCTGCCAAATTTGGAGTAATTCCAAACAGCGGTTCTGGCTGTAGTTGTGTCTGAAAATCTCAATGGACATGAACATTGGAAAAACACTTTTTTTATCCTCCTTGTTCTCTGCCCCTGCTTGACAAAATAACCCTGAAACATTAGATGAGCAACAAGAATCACTGGGACACTATTTTTTTAAAACAATTGGTGAAGATTCGTCAAATGTTGCCAAAGATATAGGCAGGTCAAAAAAGGCTTTCCTTTGGAAACATGGTCCTAACTATAACTACCTGCTGGCAATCACCAGTAGGATATATATATATATATATATATATATATATATATATATATATATATATATATATATATATATATACAATCACTGGTTGCCTGCTATGGACGAGTCCACACAAGGAAGTAAGTATGCCATTTCTTTTATTGAAGGAAGCAGCAGGATAAACAGCAAAGTACCTCGCTGGAAAATGTTGCGCCGACCGACGCGTTTCGTGCTGGATTAGCACTTCATCATGGGCTCAGGCAAAACACACTGTGAGAAGGCACAGCTTTTTAAATGCAAATGTCCAAGTACCCACCCCAGTGGGCGCGGCCAAAGACCGTTGAATCCTGGTACTTGTGGTGCCTCATTGTTTACCAAGTGGGTTGTGCGCCTTCTCCACAGTCATTAAAATAAAGTTTTACCCCAGTGGGTTGCAGAGTACATCAGGGCTGCCACCCGCATCCGTTTGGACATTTGCATTTTAAAAGCTGTGCCTTCTCACAGTGTGTTTTGCCTGAGCCCATGATGAAGTGCTAATCCAGCACGAAACGCGTCGGGCGGCGCAACATTTTCCAGCGAGGCACTTTGCTGTTTATCCTGCTGCTTCCTTCAATAAAAGAAATGGCATACTTACTTCCTTGTGTGGACTCGTCCATAGCAGGCAACCAGTGATTGTATGTTTAGCGGCCCCGCCTGAGCCGCGGACGACGTCCCGCTGCACTCCATGCGGCCCTGCTGCCCCGCCCAAACGACGAGGCGGCGTTAAGGACAAGGAACCTGAATTGAAGGAGTAAACGGATGCGGGTGGCAGCCCTGATGTACTCTGCAACCCACTGGGGTAAAACTTTATTTTAATGACTGTGGAGAAGGCGCACAACCCACTTGGTAAACAATGAGGCACCACAAGTACCAGGATTCAACGGTCTTTGGCCGCGCCCACTGGGGTGGGTACTTGGACATTTGCATTTAAAAAGCTGTGCCTTCTCACAGTGTGTTTTGCCTGAGCCCATGATGAAGTGCTAATCCAGCACGAAACGCGTCGGGCGGCGCAACATTTTCCAGCGAGGCACTTTGCTGTTTATCCTGCTGCTTCCTTCAATAAAAGAAATGGCATACTTACTTCCTTGTGTGGACTCGTCCATAGCAGGCAACCAGTGATTGTATGTTTAGCGGCCCCGCCTGAGCCGCGGACGACGTCCCGCTGCACTCCATGCGGCCCTGCTGCCCCGCCCAAACGACGAGGCGGAGTTAAGGACAAGGAACCTGAATTGAAGGAGTAAACGGATGCGGGTGGCAGCCCTGATGTACTCTGCAACCCACTGGGGTAAAACTTTATTTTAATGACTGTGGAGAAGGCGCACAACCCACTTGGTAAACAATGAGGCACCACAAGTACCAGGATTCAACGGTCTTTGGCCGCGCCCACTGGGGTGGGTACTTGGACATTTGCATTTAAAAAGCTGTGCCTTCTCACAGTGTGTTTTGCCTGAGCCCATGATGAAGTGCTAATCCAGCACGAAACGCGTCGGGCGGCGCAACATTTTCCAGCGAGGCACTTTGCTGTTTATCCTGCTGCTTCCTTCAAGAAAAGAAATGGCATACTTACTTCCTTGTGTGAACTCGTCCATAGCAGGCAACCAGTGATTGTATATTTAGCGGCCTCGCCTGAGTCGCGGACGACGTCCCGCTGCACTCCATGCGGCCCTGCTGTCCCGCCCAAACGACGAGGCGGCGTTAAGGACAAGGAACCTGAATTGAAGGAGTAAACGGATGCGGGTGGCAGCCCTGATGTACTCTGCAACCCACTGGGGTAAAACTTTATTTTAATGACTGTGGAGAAGGCGCACAACCCACTTGGTAAACAATGAGGCACCACAAGTACCAGGATTCAACGGTCTTTGGCCGCGCCCACTGGGGTGGGTACTTGGACATTTGCATTTAAAAAGCTGTGCCTTCTCACAGTGTGTTTTGCCTGAGCCCATGATGAAGTGCTAATCCAGCACGAAACGCGTCGGGCGGCGCAACATTTTCCAGCGAGGCACTTTGCTGTTTATCCTGCTGCTTCCTTCAATAAAAGAAATGGCATACTTACTTCCTTGTGTGGACTCGTCCATAGCAGGCAACCAGTGATTGTATGTTTAGCGGCCCCGCCTGAGCCGCGGACGACGTCCCGCTGCACTCCATGCGGCCCTGCTGCCCCGCCCAAACGATGAGGCGGCGTTAAGGACAAGGAACCTGAATTGAAGGAGTAAACGGATGCGGGTGGCAGCCCTGATGTACTCTGCAACCCACTGGGGTAAAACTTTATTTTAATGACTGTGGAGAAGGCGCACAACCCACTTGGTAAACAATGAGGCACCACAAGTACCAGGATTCAACGGTCTTTGGCCGCGCCCACTGGGGTGGGTACTTGGACATTTGCATTTAAAAAGCTGTGCCTTCTCACAGTGTGTTTTGCCTGAGCCCATGATGAAGTGCTAATCCAGCACGAAACGCGTCGGGCGGCGCAACATTTTCCAGCGAGGCACTTTGCTGTTTATCCTGCTGCTTCCTTCAATAAAAGAAATGGCATACTTACTTCCTTGTGTGGACTCGTCCATAGCAGGCAACCAGTGATTGTATATATATATATATATATATATATATATATATATATATATATATATATATATATATATATATATATATATATACATATATATATATATATATATATATATATCTATATCTATCTATATATATATATATATATATATATATATAGATATAGATATATATATATAATTTTGCAAGTGCGCTCCTGAGCTTTCGGCAGGCAGCCTCAATCTTCCTCAGCCATCCAGCGATTCTAGCCTCAAGTGTTGCTCTGCAACCTGCATTTTCCTTAAATGTTCATCATGAGCCCGACGCGTTTCGAGGCAAATGCCTCCTCTTCATGGGGTCTTTGTCAACTGCAGCGAGCAGCACAGCCTCCCATATTCTGTCAAACTAGGTTGCGTTTGAGAGATGCCGCCTTGAGTAGGCGTGGTTTCAATGATTCACCATCAGGGTTGATGGTAGTTGTAGTTCGTAGGGTGACTGTTATGTATACCTTGAGTAGGTTGCCGGCTTTGTTGAGTGTTTTAAAACCAATTTTTATAGCCCTTGAGTAGGGGGAGAACGCAGGGAGCAGAGCAGTCGTGATACAGGAAGGTTGAACCAAGCAGCGATGCATGTGCGTCGCCGCGCTCTCTCCGCGTTGTTTGCCGTTTCTTCTTCAACCGGAGATGGTGCTCTGCCGCACGGCCAGGAACAGCCGTGTCCAATATCAAATTTAGCAAGTGCGCTCCTGCGCTTTCGGCAGGCAGCCTCAATCTTCCTCAGCCATGCAGAAATTCTTGCCTCAAGTGTTGCTCTGCAACCTGCATTTTCCTTAAATGTTCATCATGAGCCCGACGCGTTTCGAGGCAAACGCCTTCTCTTCATGGGGTCTTTGTCAACTGCAGCGAGCAGCACAGCCTCCCTTATTCTGTCAAACTGGGTTGCGTTTGAGAGATGCCGCCTTGAGTAGGCGTGGTTTCATTGATTCACCATCAGTGTTAATGGTAGTTGTAGTTCGTAGGGTGACTGTTATGTATACCTTGAGTAGGTTGCCGGCTTTGTTGAGTGTTTTAAAACCAATTTGTATAGCCCTTGAGTAGGGGGAGAACGCAGGGAGCAGAGCAGTCATGATACAGGAAGGTTGAACCAAGCAGCGATGCATGTGCGTCGCCGCGGTCTCACCGCGTTGTTTGCCATTTCTTCTTCAACTGGAGATGGTGCTCTGCCGCACGGCCAGGAACAGCCGTGTCCAATATTAAATTTAGCAAGTGCGCTCCTGCGCTTTCGGCAGGCAGCCTCAATCTTCCTCAGCCATCCAGCAATTCTTGCCTCAAGTGTTGCTCTACAACCTGCATTTTCCTTAAATGTTCATCATGAGCCCGACGCGTTTCGAGGCAAACGCCTCCTCTTCATGGGGTCTTTGTCAACTGCAGCGAGCAGCACAGCCTCCCTTATTCTGTCAAACTGGGTTGCGTTTGAGAGATGCTATAAAAATTGGTTTTAAAACACTCAACAAAGCCGGCAAGCTACTCAAGGTATACATAACAGTCACCCTACGAACTACAACTACCATCAACCCTGATGGTGAATCAATGAAACCACGCCTACTCAAGGCGGCATCTCTCAAACGCAACCCAGTTTGACAGAATAAGGGAGGCTGTGCTGCTAGCTGCAGTTGACAAAGACCCCATGAAGAGGAGGCGTTTGCCTCGAAACCCGTCGGGTATTTGCAAATCATGGCAAATTAGAGCAATGTTTCTTGCGCATCTTTTATTTCCAATCACCTGCCTTAGTGGGCGTGGCCTTTCCCAAAGCCTTCTGGTGAACGTAGTGCGCTAAGGTAATCCCATGTGGGTCTGCTCGCATCACTCATGCAGTTAAAACAAGGTTTTACCCATGTGGGTTTGTGCATTCACTTGCCGGTGTGCCTGCTCCGCTTTACAGAAGTCCAATGTGAACATCAGCTGGCACCCGTCCTGCACAAGCGCCAGCTCCTTCTTCCGTTAGTTGCAGCACCGGAATGGCGCCAGCACGGACCTGCTTTCAGGCAGTGGGCTTTAACTCCGCGGCTGGGCAACAGCCGATTATATTACAAACACGAGCAGGTTTAGCCCCAAGGAGAAACCACCAGAAGGTACGTCGTTCACGATTATTTATTGAACAACTTGCAAGCAGGCAGCCTTCAAATGTCATGCATCAATAGTTCAAATGCCAAACGCGTTTCGGGAGTCCTATTCTTCCCTTCATCAGTGGCAAATCATGGCGAATTAGAGCAATGTTTCTTGCGCATCTTCCAATCACCTGCCTTAGTGGGCGTGGCCTTTCCCAAAGCCTTCTGGTGAACGTAGTGCGCTAAGGTAATCCCATGTGGGTCTGCTCGCATCACTCATGCAGTTAAAACAAGGTTTTACCCATGTGGGTTTGTGCATTCACTTGCCGGTGTGCCTGCTCCGCTTTACAGAAGTCCAATGTGAACATCAGCTGGCACCCGTCCTGCACAAGCGCCAGCTCCTTCTTCCGTTAGTTGCAGCACCGGAATGGCGCCAGCACGGACCTGCTTTCAGGCAGTGGGCTTTAACTCCGCGGCTGGGCAACAGCCGATTATATTACAAACACGAGCAGGTTTAGCCCCAAGGAGAAACCACCAGAAGGTACGTCGTTCACGATTATTTATTGAACAACTTGCAAGCAGGCAGCCTTCAAATGTCATGCATCAATAGTTCAAATGCCAAACGCGTTTCGGGAGTCCTATTCTTCCCTTCATCAGTGGCAAATCATGGCGAATTAGAGCAATGTTTCTTGCGCATCTTTTATTTCCAATCACCTGCCTTAGTGGGCGTGGCCTTTCCCAAAGCCTTCTGGTGAACGTAGTGCGCTAAGGTAATCCCATGTGGGTCTGCTCGCATCACTCATGCAGTTAAAACAAGGTTTTACCCATGTGGGTTTGTGCATTCACTTGCCGGTGTGCCTGCTCCGCTTTAAAGAAGTCCAATGTGAATATCAGCTGGCACCCGTCCTGCACAAGCGCCAGCTCCTTCTTCCGTTAGTTGCAGCACCGGAATGGCGCCAGCACGGACCTGCTTTCAGGCAGTGGGCTTTAACTCCGCGGCTGGGCAACAGCCGATTATATTACAAACACGAGCAGGTTTAGCCCCAAGGAGAAACCACCAGAAGGTACGTCGTTCACGATTATTTATTGAACAACTTGCAAGCAGGCAGCCTTCAAATGTCATGCATCAATAGTTCAAATGCCAAACGCGTTTCGGGAGTCCTATTCTTCCCTTCATCAGTGGCAAATCATGGCGAATTAGAGCAATGTTTCTTGCGCATCTTTTATTTCCAATCACCTGCCTTAGTGGGCGTAGCCTTTCCCAAAGCCTTCTGGTGAACGTAGTGCGCTAAGGTAATCCCATGTGGGTCTGCTCGCATCACTCATGCAGTTAAAACAAGGTTTTACCCATGTGGGTTTGTGCATTCGTCTGTTGCCCAGCCGCGGAGTTAAAGCCCACTGCCTGAAAGCAGGTCCGTGCTGGCGCCATTCCGGTGCTGCAACTAACGGAAGAAGGAGCTGGCGCTTGTGCAGGACGGGTGCCAGCTGATGTTCACATTGGACTTCTGTAAAGCGGAGCAGGCACACCGGCAAGTGAATGCACAAACCCACATGGATAAAACCTTGTTTTAACTGCATGAGTGATGCGAGCAGACCCACATGGGATTACCTTAGCGCACTACGTTCACCAGAAGGCTTTGGGAAAGGCCACGCCCACTAAGGCAGGTGATTGGAAATAAAAGATGCGCAAGAAACATTGCTCTAATTCGCCATGATTTGCCACTGATGAAGGGAAGAATAGGACTCCCGAAACGCGTTTGGCATTTGAACTATTGATGCATGACATTTGAAGGCTGCCTGCTTGCAAGTTGTTCAATAAATAATCGTGAACGACGTACCTTCTGGTGGTTTCTCCTTGGGGCTAAACCTGCTCGTGTTTGTAATATAATCGGCTGTTGCCCAGCCACGGAGTTAAAGCCCACTGCCTGAAAGCAGGTCCGTGCTGGCGCCATTCCGGTGCTGTAACTAACGGAAGAAGGAGCTGGCGCTTGTGCAGGACGGGTGCCAGCTGATGTTCACATTGGACTTCTGTAAAGCGGAGCAGGCACACCGGCAAGTGAATGCACAAACCCACATGGGTAAAACCTTGTTTTAACTGCATGAGTGATGCGAGCAGACCCACATGGGATTACCTTAGCGCACTACGTTCACCAGAAGGCTTTGGGAAAAGCCACGCCCACTAAGGCAGGTGATTGGAAATAAAAGATGCGCAAGAAACATTGCTCTAATTCGCCATGATTTGCCACTGATGAAGGGAAGAATAGGACTCCCGAAACGCGTTTGGCATTTGAACTATTGATGCATGACATTTGAAGGCTGCCTGCTTGCAAGTTGTTCAATAAATAATCGTGAACGACGTACCTTCTGGTGGTTTCTCCTTGGGGCTAAACCTGCTCGTGTTTGTAATATAATCGGCTGTTGCCCAGCCGCGGAGTTAAAGCCCACTGCCTGAAAGCAGGTCCGTGCTGGCGCCATTCCGGTGCTGTAACTAACGGAAGAAGGAGCTGGCGCTTGTGCAGGACGGGTGCCAGCTGATGTTCACATTGGACTTCTGTAAAGCGGAGCAGGCACACCGGCAAGTGAATGCACAAACCCACATGGGTAAAACCTTGTTTTAACTGCATGAGTGATGCGAGCAGACCCACATGGGATTACCTTAGCGCACTACGTTCACCAGAAGGCTTTGGGAAAAGCCACGCCCACTAAGGCAGGTGATTGGAAATAAAAGATGCGCAAGAAACATTGCTCTAATTCGCCATGATTTGCCACTGATGAAGGGAAGAATAGGACTCCCGAAACGCGTTTGGCATTTGAACTATTGATGCATGACATTTGAAGGCTGCCTGCTTGCAAGTTGTTCAATAAATAATCGTGAACGACGTACCTTCTGGTGGTTTCTCCTTGGGGCTAAACCTGCTCGTGTTTGTAATATAATCGGCTGTTGCCCAGCCGCGGAGTTAAAGCCCACTGCCTGAAAGCAGGTCCGTGCTGGCGCCATTCCGGTGCTGCAACTAACGGAAGAAGGAGCTGGCGCTTGTGCAGGACGGGTGCCAGCTGATGTTCACATTGGACTTCTGTAAAGCGGAGCAGGCACACCGGCAAGTGAATGCACAAACCCACATGGGTAAAACCTTGTTTTAACTGCATGAGTGATGCGAGCAGACCCACATGGGATTACCTTAGCGCACTACGTTCACCAGAAGGCTTTGGGTAAGGCCACGCCCACTAAGGCAGGTGATTGGAAATAAAAGATGCGCAAGAAACATTGCTCTAATTCGCCATGATTTGCCACTGATGAAGGGAAGAATAGGACTCCCGAAACGCGTTTGGCATTTGAACTATTGATGCATGACATTTGAAGGCTGCCTGCTTGCAAGTTGTTCAATAAATAATCGTGAACGACGTACCTTCTGGTGGTTTCTCCTTGGGGCTAAACCTGCTCGTGTTTGTAATATATATATATATATATATATATATATATATATATATATATATATATATATATATATATATATATATATATATATATATATATATATATATATATATATATATATATCCCAACACAACAGTTGAGCCCTCAGTGGGAAGCAGCAACTTAGTCGGAAAATTTGCATCCATTTCATTTCGGAGCAGATGCAGCAGGAGACGCATTCGGGCACAGACATCTCGCCTTCATCTTGCCAGACCGGTTTCGGGATCATCATCCCTTTATCAATGGCAGCTGTTCACTCTGAAAACCTTACGTGCACTCCAATATTAAGAGCCTGCCCCTGTGGGCGTGTCCGAAAAACGGCATTCTGGTTCTTGTGGTGCTTTTGATAATTTCTCAGGTGAGTAGGTTCAAAGTGGCAGTGAAATTAAAAGTTAATAAAACCCCTGTGGGCTGATGCACTGTGGCGTTGGGCATCCTGTTGTACTTATTCATCTGTTCACAGGACTCCGACCTCCCGACGAGGTGAAACCGGTTAGCGCCATCACGTGTCCGCTCTGAAGCAGCTTGCTTGATCCCCGCGGCTGGACTCGAGCCGCAAACATCCCGAACACAACAGTTGAGCCCTCAGTGGGAAGCAGCAACTTACTCGGAAAATTTCCATCCATTTCATTTCGGAACAGATGCAGCAGGAGACGCATTCGGGCACAGACATCTCGCCTTCATCTTGCCAGACGGGTTTCGGGATCATCATCCCTTTATCAATGGCAGCTGTTCAGTCTGAAAACCTTACGTGCACTCCAATATTAAGAGCCTGCCCCTGTGGGCGTGTCCGAAAAACAGCATTCTGGTTCTTGTGGTGCTTTTGATAATTTCTCAGGTGAGTGGGTTCAAAGTGGCAGCTAAATTAAAAGTTAATAAAACCCCTGTGGGCTGATGCACTTTGGCGTTGGGCATCCTGTTGTACTTATTCATCTGTTCACAGGACTCCGACCTCCCGTCGAGGTGACATCGGTTGGCGCCATCACGGGTCCGCCCTGAAGCGGCTTTCTTGATCCCCGCGGCTGGACTCGAGCCGCAAACATCCCAACACAACAGTTGAGCCCTCAGTGGGAAGCAGCAACTTAGTCGGAAAATTTGCATCCATTTCATTTCGGAGCAGATGCAGCAGGAGACGCATTCGGGCACAGACATCTCGCCTTCATCTTGCCCGACCGGTTTCGGGATCATCATCCCTTTATCAATGGCAGCTGTTCACTCTGAAAGCCTTAAGTGCACTCCAATATTAAGAGCCTGCCCCTGTGGGTGTGTCCGAAAAACGGCATTCTGGTTCTTGTGGTGCTTTTGATAATTTCTCAGGTGAGTAGGTTCAAAGTGGCAGCAAAATTAAAAGTTAATAAAACCCCTGTGGTCTGATGCACTGTGGCATTGGGCATCCTGTTGTACTTATTCATCTGTTCACAGGACTCCGACCTCCCGTTGAGGTGACACCGGTTGGCGCCATCACGGGTCCGCCCTGAAGCGGCTTGCTTGATCCCCGCGGCTGGACTCGAGCCACAAACATCCCAACACAACAGTTGAGCCCTCAGTGGGAAGCAGCAACTTAGTCGGAAAATTGGCATCCATTTCATTTCGGAGCAGATACAGCAGGAGACGCATTCGGGCACAGACATCTCGCCTTCATCTTGCCAGACCGGTTTCGGGATCATCATCCCTTTATCAATGGCAGCTGTTCACTCTGAAAACCTTAGGTGCACTCCAATATTAAGAGCCTGCCCCTGTGGGCGTGTCTGAAAAACGGCATTCTGGTTCTTGTGGTGCTTTTGATAATTTCTCAGCTGAGTAGGTTCAAAGTGGCAGCGAAATTAAAAGTTAATAAAACCCCTGTGGGCTGATGCACTGTGGCGTTGGGCATCCTGTTGTACTTATTCATCTGTTCACAGGACTCCGACCTCCCGTCGAGGTGAGACCGGTTGGCGCCATCACGGGTCCGCCCTGAAGCGGCTTGCTTGATCCCCGTGGCTGGACTCGAGCCGCAAACATCCCAACACAACAGTTGAGCCCTCAGTGGGAAGCAGCAACTTAGTCGGAAAATTTGCATCCATTTCATGTCGGAGCAGATGCAGCAGGAGACGCATTCGGGCACAGACATCTCGCCTTCATCTTGCCAGACCGATTTCAGGATCATCATCCCTTTATCAATGGCAGCTGTTCGCTCTGAAAACCTTAGGTGCACTCCAATATTAAGAGCCTGCCCCTGTGGGCGTGTTTAAAAAACGGCATTCTGGTTCTTGTGGTGTTTTTGATAATTTCTCAGGTGAGTAGGTTCAAAGTGGCAGCGAAATTAAAAGTTAATAAAACCCCTGTGGGCTGATGCACTGTGGCATTGGGCATCCTGTTGTACTTATTCATCTGTTCACAGGACTCCGACCTCCCGTCGAGGTGACACCGGTTGGCGCCATCACGGGTCCGCCCTGAAGCGGCTTGCTTGATCCCCGCGGCTGGACTCGAGCCGCAAACATCCCAACACAACAGTTGAGCCCTCAGTGGGAAGCAGCAACTTAGTCGGAAAATTTGCATCCATTTCATTTCGGAGCAGATGCAGCAGGAGACGCATTCGGGCACAGACATCTCGCCTTCATCTTGCCAGACCGGTTTCGGGATCATATCCCTTTATCAATGGCAGCTGTTCACTCTGAAAACCTTACGTGCACTCCAATATTAAGAGCCTGCCCCTGTGGGCGTGTCAGAAAAACGGCATTCTGGTTCTTGTGGTGCTTTTGATAATTTCTCAGGTGAGTAGGTTCAAAGTGGCAGCGAAATTAAAAGTTAATAAAACCCCTGTGGGCTGATGCACTGTGGCGTTGGGCATCCTGTTGTACTTATTCATCTGTTCACAGGACTCCGACCTCCCGTCGAGGTGACACCGGTTGGCGCCATCACGGGTCCGCCCTGAAGTGGCTTGCTTGATCCCCGCGGCTGGACTCGAGCCGCAAACATCCCAACACAACAGTTGAGCCCTCAGTTGGGAAGCAGCAACTTAGTCGGAAAATTTGCATCCATTTCATTTCGGAGCAGATGCAGCAGGAGACGCATTCGGGCACAGACATCTTGCCTTCATCTTGCCAGACCGGTTTCGGGATCATCATCCCTTTATCAATGGCAGCTGTTCACTCTGAAAACCTTACGTGCACTCCAAAATTAAGAGCCTGCCCCTGTGGGCGTGTCCGAAAAACGGCATTCTGGTTCTTGTGGTGCTTTTGATAATTTCTCAGGTGAGTAGGTTCAAAGTGGCAGCGAAATTAAAAGTTAATAAAACCCCTGTGGGCTGATGCACTGTGGCGTTGGGCCTCCTGTTGTACTTATTCATCTGTTCACAGGACTCCGACCTCCCGTCGAGGTGACACCGGTTGGCGCCATCACGGGTCCGCCCTGAAGGGGCTTGCTTGATCCCCGCGGCTGAACTCGAGCCGCAAACATCCCAACACAACAGTTGAGACCTCAGTGGGAAGCAGCAACTTAGTCGGAAAATTTGCATCCATTTCATTTCGGAGCAGATGCAGCAGGAGACGCATTCGGGCACAGACATCTCGCCTTCATCTTGCCAGACCGGTTTCGGGATCATCATCCCTTTATCAATGGCAGCTGTTCACTCTGAAAACCTTAGGTGCACTCCAATATTAAGAGCCTGCCCCTGTGGGCGTGTCTGAAAAACAGCATTCTGGTTCTTGTGGTGCTTTTGATAATTTCTCAGGTGAGTAGGTTCAAAGTGGCAGCGAAATTAAAAGTTAATAAAACCCCTGTGGGCTGATGCACTGTGGCGTAGGGCATCCTGTTGTACTTATTCATCTGTTCACATTGATCCCTTTATCAATGGCAGCTGTTCACTCTGAAAACCTTATGTGCACTCCAGTATTAAGAGCCTGCCCCTGTGGGCGTGTCCGAAAAACGGCATTCTGGTTCTTGTGGTGCTTTTGATAATTTCTCAGGTGAGTAGGTTCAAAGTGGCAGCGAAATTAAAAGTAAAAAAAAACCCTGTGGGCTGATGCACTGTGTCATTGGGCATCCTGTTGTACTTATTCATCTGTTCACAGGACTCCGACCTCCCGTCGAGGTGACACCGGTTGGCGCCATCACGGGTCCGCCCTGAAACGGCTTGCTTGATCCCCGCGGCTGGACTCGAGCCGCAAACATCCCAACACAACAGTTGAGCCCTCAGTGGGAAGCAGCAACTTAGTCGGAAAATTTGCATCCATTTCATTTCGGAGCAGATGCAGCAGGAGACGCATTTGGGCACAGACATCTCGCCTTCATCTTGCCAGACCGGTTTCGGGATCATATCCCTTTATCAATGGCAGCTGTTCACTCTGAAAACCTTACGTGCACTCCAATATTAAGAGCCTGCCCCTGTGGGCGTGTCCGAAAAACGGCATTCTGGTTCTTGTGGTGCTTTTGATAATTTTTCAGGTGAGTAGGTTCAAAGTGGCAGCGAAATTAAAAGTTAATAAAACCCCTGTGGGCTGATGCACTGTGGCGTTGGGCATCCTGTTGTACTTATTCATCTGTTCACAGGACTCCGACCTCCCGACGAGGTGAAACCGGTTAGCGCCATCACGGGTCCGCCCTGAAGCGGCTTGCTTGATCCCCGCGGCTGGACTCGAGCCGCAAACATCCCAACACAACAGTTGAGCCCTCAGTGGGAAGCAGCAACTTAGTCGAAAAATTTCCATCCATTTCATTTCGGAGCAGATGCAGCAGGAGACGCATTCGGGCACAGACATCTTGCCTTCATCTTGCCAGACCGGTTTCGGGATCATCATCCCTTTATCAATGGCAGCTGTTCAGTCTGAAAACCTTACGTGCACTCCAATATTAAGAGCCTGCCCCTGTGGGCGTGTCCGAAAAACGGCATTCTGGTTCTTGTGGTGCTTTTGATAATTTCTCAGGTGAGTGGGTTCAAAGTGGCAGCGAAATTAAATGTTAATAAAACCCCTGTGGGCTGATGCACTGTGGCGTTGGGCATCCTGTTGTACTTATTCATCTGTGCACAGGACTCCGACCTCCCGTCGAGGTGACACCGGTTGGCGCCATCACGGGTCCGCCCTGAAGCGGCTTGCTTGATCCCCGCGGCTGGACTCGAGCCGCACACATCCCAACACAACAGTTGAGCCCTCAGTGGGAAGCAGCAACTTAGTCGGAAAATTTGCATCCATTTCATTTCGGAGCAGATGCAGCAGGAGACGCATTCGGGCACAGACATCTCGCCTTCATCTTGCCAGACCGGTTTCGGGATCATCATCCCTTTATTAATGGCAGCTGTTCACTCTGAAAACCTTAGGTGCACTCCAATATTAAGAGCCTGCCCCTGTGGGCGTGTCTGAAAAACGGCATTCTGGTTCTTGTGGTGCTTTTGATAATTTCTCAGGTGAGTAGGTTCAAAGTGGCAGCGAAATTAAAAGTTAATAAAACCCCTGTGGGCTGATGCACTGTGGCGTAGGGCATCCTGTTGTACTTATTCATCTGTTCACATTGATCCCTTTATCAATGGCAGCTGTTCACTCTGAAAACCTTATGTGCACTCCAGTATTAAGAGCCTGCCCCTGTGGGCGTGTCCGAAAAACGGCATTCTGGTTCTTGTGGTGCTTTTGATAATTTCTCAGGTGAGTAGGTTCAAAGTGGCAGCGAAATTAAAATTAAAAAAAAACCCTGTGGGCTGATGCACTGTGTCATTGGGCATCCTGTTGTACTTTTTCATCTGTTCACAGGACTCCGACCTCCCGTCGAGGTGACACCGGTTGGCGCCATCACGGGTCCGCCCTGAAACGGCTTGCTTGATCCCCGTGGCTGGACTCGAGCCACAAACATCCCAACACAACAGTTGAGCCCTCAGTGGGAAGCAGCAACTTAGTCGGAAAATTTGCATCCATTTAATTTCGGAGCAGATGCAGCAGGAGACGCATTTGGGCACAGACATCTCGCCTTCATCTTGCCAGACCGGTTTCGGGATCATATCCCTTTATCAATGGCAGCTGTTCACTCTGAAAACCTTACGTGCACTCCAATATTAAGAGCCTGCCCCTGTGGGCGTGTCCGAAAAACGGCATTCTGGTTCTTGTGGTGCTTTTGATAATTTCTCAGGTGAGTAGGTTCAAAGTGGCAGCGAAATTAAAAGTTAATAAAACCCCTGTGGGCTGATGCACTGTGGCGTTGGGCATCCTGTTGTACTTATTCATCTGTTCACAGGACTCCGACCTCCCGACGAGGTGAAACCGGTTAGCGCCATCAATGGTCCGCCCTGAAGCGGCTTGCTTGATCCCCGCGGCTGGACTCGAGCCGCAAACATCCCAACACAATAGTTGAGCCCTCAGTGGGAAGCAGCAACTTAGTCGGAAAATTTGCATCCATTTCATTTCGTAGCAGATGCAGCAGGAGAAGCATTCGGGCACAGACATCTCGCCTTCATCTTGCCAGATCGGTTTCGGGATCATCATCCCTTTATCAATGGCAGCTGTTCACTCTGAAAACCTTACGTGCACTCCAATATTAAGAGCCTGCCCCTGTGGGTGTGTCCGAAAAACGGCATTCTGTTTCTTGTGGTGCTTTTGATCATTTCTCAGGTTAGTAGGTTCAAAGTGGCAGCAAAATTAAAAGTTAATAAAACCCCTGTGGGCTGATGCACTGTGGCGTTGGGCATCCTGTTGTACTTATTCATCTGTTCACAGGACTCCGACCTCCCATCGAGGTGACACCGGTTGGTGCCATCACGGGTCCGCCCTGAAGCGGCTTGCTTGATCCCCGCGGCTGGACTCGAGCCGCAAACGTCCCAACACAACAGTTGAGCCCTCAGTGGGAAGCAGCAACTTAGTCGGGAAATTTGCGTCCATTTCATTTCGGAGCAGATGCACCAGGAGACGCATTTGGGCACAGACATCTCGCCTTCATCTTGCCCGACCATTTTCGGGATCATCATCCCTTTATCACTGGCAGCTGTTCACTCTGAAAACCTTATGTGCACTCCAATATTAAGAGCCTGCCCCTGTGGGCGTGTCCGAAAAACGGCATTCTGGTTCTTGTGGTGCTTTTGATAATTTCTCAGGTGAGTAGGTTCAAAGTGGCAGCAAAATTAAAAGTTAATAAAACCCCTGTGGGCTGATGCACTGTGGCGTTGGGCATTCTGTTGTACTTATTCATCTGTTCACAGGACTCCGACCTCCCGTCGAGGTGACACCGGTTGGCGCCATCACGGTTCCGCCCTGAAGCGGCTTGCTTGATCCCCGCGGCTGGACTTGAGCTGCAAACATCCCAACACAACAGTTGAGCCCTCAGTGGGAAGCAGCAACTTAGGCGGAAAATTTGCATCCATTTCATTTCGGAGCAGATGCAGCAGGAGACGCATTCGGGCACAGACATCTCGCCTTCATCTTGCCAGACCGGTTTCGGGATCATCATCCCTTTCTCAATGGCAGCTGTTCACTCTAAAAATCTTACGTGCATTCCAATATTAAGAGCCTGCCCCTGTGGGCGTGTCCGAAAAACGGCATTCAGGTTCTTGTGGTGCTTTTGATAATTTCTCAGGTGAGTAGGTGCAAAGTGGCAGCGAAATTAAAAGTTAATAAAACCCCTGTGGGCTGATGCACTGTGGCGTTGGGCATCCTGTTGTACTTATTCATCTGTTCACAGGACTCCGACCTCCCGTCGAGGTGACACCGGTTGGCGCCATCACGGGTCCGCCCTGAAGCGGCTTTCTTGATCCCGCGGCTGGACTCGAGCCGCAAACATCCCAACACAACAGTTGAGCCCTCAGTGGGAAGCAGCAACTTAATCAGAAAATTTGCATCCATTTCATTTCGGAGCAGATGCAGAAGGAGACGCATTCGGGCACAGACATCTCGCCTTCATCTTGCCCGACCGGTTTCGGGATCATCATCCCTTTATCGATGGCAGCTGTTCACTCTGAAAGCCTTACGTGCACTCCAATATTACGAGCCTGCCCCTGTGGGCTGTCCGAAAAACGGCATTCTGGTTCTTGTGGTGCTTTTGATAATTTCTCAGGTGAGTAGGTTCAAAGTGGCAGCGAAATTAAAAGTTAATAAAACCCCTGTGGGCTGATGCACCGTGGCGTTGGGCATCCTGTTGTACTTATTCATCTGTTCACAGGACACCGACCTCCCGTCGAGGTGACACCGGTTGGCGCCATCACGGGTCCGCCCTGAAGAGGCTTGCTTGATCCCCGCGACTGGACTCGAGCCGCAAACATCCCAACACAACAGTTGAGCCCTCAGTGGGAAGCAGCAACTTAGTCAGAAAATTTGCATCCATTTCATTTCGGAGCAGATGCAGCAGGAGACGCATTCGGGCACAGACATCTCGCCTTCATCTTGCCAGACCGGTTTCGGGATCATCATCCCTTTATCATGGGCAGCTGTTCTCTCTGAAAACCTTAGGTGCACTCCAATATTAAGAGCCTGCCCCTGTGGGTGTGTCTGAAAAACGGCATTCTGGTTCTTGTGGTGCTTTTGATAATTTCTCAGGTGAGTAGGTTCAAAGTGGCAGCAAAATTAAAAGTTAATAAAACCCCTGTGGGCTGATGCACTGAGGCATTGGGCATCCCGTTGTACTTATTCATCTGTTCACAGGACTCCGACCTCCCGTCGAGGTGACACCGGTTGGCGCCATCACGGGTCCGCCCTGAAGCGGCTTGCTTGATCCCCGCGGCTGGACTCGAGCCGCAAACATCCCAACACAACAGTTGAGCCCTCAGTGGGAAGCAGCAACTTAGTCGGAAAATTTGCATCCATTTCATTTTGGAGCAGATGCAGCAGGAGACGCATTCGGGCACAGACATCTCGCCTTCATCTTGCCAGACCGGTTTCGGGATCATCATCCCTTTCTCAATGGCAGCTGTTCACTCTGAAAACCTTACGTGCACTCCAATATTAAGAGCCTGCCCCTGTGGGCGTGTCCGAAAAACGGCATTCAGGTTCTTGTGGTGCTTTTGATAATTTCTCAGGTGAGTAGGTTCAAAGTGGCAGCGAAATTAAAAGTTAATAAAACCCCTGTGGGCTGATGCACTGTGGCGTTGGGCATCCTGTTGTACTTATACATCTGTTCACAGGACTCCGACCTCCCGTCGAGGTGACACCGGTTGGCGCCATCACGGGTCCGCCCTGAAGCAGCTTGCTTGATCCCCGCGGCTGGACTCGAGCCGCAAACATCCCAACACAACAGTTGAGCCCTCAGTGGGAAGCAGCAACTTAGTCGGAAAATTTGCATCCATTTCATTTTGGAGCAGATGCAGCAGGAGACGCATTCGGGCACAGACATCTCGCCTTCATCTTGCCAGACCGGTTTCGGGATCATCATCCCTTTCTCAATGGCAGCTGTTCACTCTGAAAACCTTACGTGCACTCCAATATTAAGAGCCTGCCCCTGTGGGCGTGTCCGAAAAACGGCATTCTGGTTCTTGTGGTGCTTTTGATAACTTCTCAGGTGAGTAGGTTCAAAGTGGCAGAGAAATTAAAAGTTAATAAAACCCCTGTGGGCTGATGCACTGTGGCGTTGGGCATCCTGTTGTACTTATTCATCTGTTCACAGGACTCCGACCTCCCGTCGAGGTGACACCGGTTGGCGCCATCACGGGTCCGCCCTGAAGCGGCTTGCTTGATCCCCGCGGCTGGACTCGAGCCGCAAACATCCCAAAACAACAGTTGAGCCCTCAGTGGGAAGCAGCAACTTAGTCGGAAAATTTGCATCCATTTCATTTCGGAGCAGATGCAGCAGGAGACGCATTCGGGCACAGACATCTCGCCTTCATCTTGCCAGACCGGTTTCGGGATCATCATCCCTTTATCAATGGCAGTTGTTCACTCTGAAAACCTTACGTGCACTCCAATATTAAGAGCCTGCCCCTGTGGGCGTGTCTGAAAAACGGCATTCTGGTTCTTGTGGTGCTTTTGATAATTTCTCAGGTGAGTAGGTTCAAAGTGGCAGCGAAATTTAAAGTTAATAAAACCCCTGTGGGCTGATGCACTGTGGCATTGGGCATCCTGTTGTACTTATTCATCTGTTCACAGGACTCCGACCTCCTGTCGAGGTGACACCGGTTGGCGCCATCATGGGTCCGCCCTGAATCGGCTTGCGTGATCCCCGCGGCTGGACTCGAGCCGCAAACATCCCAACACAACAGTTGAGCCCTCAGTGGGAAGCAGCAACTTAGTCAAAAAATTTCCATCCATTTCATTTCGGAGCAGATGCAGCAGGAGACGCATTCGGGCACAGACATCTCGCCTTCATCTTGCCAGACCGGTTTCGGGATCATCATCCCTTTATCAATGGCAGCTGTTCAGTCTGAAAACCTTACGTGCACTCCAATATTAAGAGCCTGCCCCTGTGGGCGTGTCCGAAAAACGGCATTCTGGTTCTTGTGGTGCTTTTGATAATTTCTCAGGTGAGTGGGTTCAAAGTGGCAGCGAAATTAAAAGTTAATAAAACCCCTGTGGGCTGATGCACTGTGGCGTTGGGCATCCTGTTGTACTTATTCATCTGTTCACAGGACTCCGACCTCCCGTCGAGGTGACACCGGTTGGGGCTATCACGGGTCCACCCTGAAGCGGCTTGCTTGATCTCCGCGGCTGGACTCGAGCCGCAAACATCCCAACACAACAGTTGAGCCCTCAGTGGGAAGCAGTAACTTAGTCGGAAAATTTGCATCAATTTAATTTCGGAGCAGATGCAGCAGGAGACGCATTCGGGCACAGACATCTCGCCTTCATCTTGCCAGACCGGTTTCGGGATCATCATCCCTTTATCAATGGCAGCTGTTCACTCTGAAAATCTTACGTGCACTCCAATATTAAGAGCCTGCCCCTGTGGGCGTGTCCGAAAAACGGCATTCTGGTTCTTGTGGTGCTTTTGATAATTTCTCAGGTGAGTAGGTTCAAAGTGGCAGCGAAATTAAAAGTTAATAAAACCCCTGTGGGCTGATGCACTGTGGCGTTGGGCATCCTGTTGTACTTATTCATCTGTTCACAGGACTCCGACCTCCCGTCGAGGTGACACCGGTTGGCGCCATCACGGGTCTGCCCTGAAGCGGCTTGCTTGATCCCCGCGGCTGGACTCTAGCTGCAAACATCCCAACACAACAGTTGAGCCCTCAGTGGGAAGCAGCAACTTAGTCGGAAAATTTGCATCCATTTCATTTCGGAGCAGATGCAGCAGGAGACGCATTCGGGCACAGACATCTCGCCTTCATCTTGCCCGACCGGTTTCGGGATCATCATCCCTTTATCAATGGCAGCTGTTCACTCTGAAAGCCTTACGTGCACTCCAATATTAAGAGCCTGCCCGAAAAACGGCATTCTGGTTCTTGTGGTGCTTTTGATAATTTCTCAGGTGAGTAGGTTCAAAGTGGCAGCGAAATTAAAAGTTAATAAAACCCCTGTGGGCTGATGCACTGTGGCGTTGGGCATCCAGTTGTACTTATTCATCTGTTCACAGGACTCCGACCTCCCGTCGAGGTGACACCGGTTGGCGCCATCACGGGTCCGCCCTGAAGAGGCTTGCTTGATCCCCGCAGCTGGACTCGAGCCGCAAACATCCCAACACAACAGTTGAGCCCTCAGTGGGAAGCAGCAACTTAGTCAGAAAATTTGCATCCATTTCATTTCGGAGCAGATGCAGCAGGAGACGCATTCGGGCACAGACATCTCGCCTTCATCTTGCCAGACCGGTTTCAGGATCATCATCCCTTTATCATGGGCAGCTGTTCACTCTGAAAACCTTAGGTGCACTCCAATATTAAGAGCCTGCCCCTGTGGGCGTGTCCGAAAAACGGCATTCTGGTTCTTGTGGTGCTTTTGATAATTTCTCAGGTGAGTAGGTTCAAAGTGGCAGCGAAATTAAAAGTTAATAAAACCCCTGTGGGCTGATGCACTGTGGCGTTGGGCATCCTGTTGTACTTATTCATCTGTTCACAGGACTCCGACCTCCCGTCGAGGTGACACCGGTTGGCGCCATCACGGGTCCGCCCTGAAGCGGCTTGCTTGATCCCCGCGGCTGGACTCTAGCTGCAAACATCCCAACACAACAGTTGAGCCCTCAGTGGGAAGCAGCAACTTAGTCGGAAAATTTGCATCCATTTCATTTCGGAGCAGATGCAGCAGGAGACGCATTCGGGCACAGACATCTCGCCTTCATCTTGCCCGACCGGTTTCGGGATCATCATCCCTTTATCAATGGCAGCTGTTCACTCTGAAAGCCTTACGTGCACTCCAATATTAAGAGCCTGCCCGAAAAACGGCATTCTGGTTCTTGTGGTGCTTTTGATAATTTCTCAGGTGAGTAGGTTCAAAGTGGCAGCGAAATTAAAAGTTAATAAAACCCCTGTGGGCTGATGCACTGTGGCGTTGGGCATCCTGTTGTACTTATTCATCTGTTCACAGGACTCCGACCTCCCGTCGAGGTGACACCGGTTGGCGCCATCACGGGTCCGCCCTGAAGAGGCTTGCTTGATCCCCGCGGCTGGACTCGAGCCGCAAACATCCCAACACAACAGTTGAGCCCTCAGTGGGAAGCAGCAACTTAGTCAGAAAATTTGCATCCATTTCATTTCGGAGCAGATGCAGCAGGAGACGCATTCGGGCACAGACATCTCGCCTTCATCTTGCCAGACCGGTTTCGGGATCATCGTCCCTTTATCATGGGCAGCTGTTCACTCTGAAAACCTTAGGTGCACTCCAATATTAAGAGCCTGCCCCTGTGGGCGTGTCTGAAAAACGGCATTCTGGTTCTTGTGGTGCTTTTGATAATTTCTCAGGTGAGTAGGTTCAAAGTGGCAGCGAAATTAAAAGTTAATAAAACCCCTGTGGGCTGATGCACTGAGGCATTGGGCATCCTGTTGTACTTATTCATCTGTTCACAGGACTCCGACCTCCCGTCGAGGTGACACCGGTTGGCGCAATCACGGGTCCGCCCTGAAGCGGCTTGCTTGATCCCCGCGGGCTGGACTCGAGCCGCAAACATCCCAACACAACAGTTGAGCCCTCAGTGGGAAGCAGCAACTTAGTCGGAAAATTTGCATCCATTTCATTTTGGAGCAGATGCAGCAGGAGACGCATTCGGGCACAGACATCTCGCCTTCATCTTGCCAGACCGGTTTCGGGATCATCATCCCTTTCTCAGTGGCAGCTGTTCACTCTGAAAACCTTACGTGCACTCCAATATTAAGAGCCTGCCCCTGTGGGCGTGTCCGAAAAACGGCATTCTGGTTCTTGTGGTGCTTTTGATAATTTCTCAGGTGAGTAGGTTCAAAGTGGCAGCGAAATTAAAAGTAAAAAAAAACCCTGTGGGCTGATGCACTGTGTCATTGGGCATCCTGTTGTACTTATTCATCTGTTCACAGGACTCCGACCTCCCGTCGAGGTGACACCGGTTGGCGCCATCACGGGTCCGCCCTGAAACGGCTTGCTTGATCCCCGCGGCTGGACTCGAGCCGCAAACATCCCAACACAACAGTTGAGCCCTCAGTGGGAAGCAGCAACTTAGTCGGAAAATTTGCATCCATTTCATTTCGGAGCAGATGCAGCAGGAGACGCATTTGGGCACAGACATCTCGCCTTCATCTTGCCAGACCGGTTTCGGGATCATATCCCTTTATCAATGGCAGCTGTTCACTCTGAAAACCTTACGTGCACTCCAATATTAAGAGCCTGCCCCTGTGGGCGTGTCCGAAAAACGGCATTCTGGTTCTTGTGGTGCTTTTGATAATTTTTCAGGTGAGTAGGTTCAAAGTGGCAGCGAAATTAAAAGTTAATAAAACCCCTGTGGGCTGATGCACTGTGGCGTTGGGCATCCTGTTGTACTTATTCATCTGTTCACAGGACTCCGACCTCCCGACGAGGTGAAACCGGTTAGCGCCATCACGGGTCCGCCCTGAAGCGGCTTGCTTGATCCCCGCGGCTGGACTCGAGCCGCAAACATCCCAACACAACAGTTGAGCCCTCAGTGGGAAGCAGCAACTTAGTCGAAAAATTTCCATCCATTTCATTTCGGAGCAGATGCAGCAGGAGACGCATTCGGGCACAGACATCTTGCCTTCATCTTGCCAGACCGGTTTCGGGATCATCATCCCTTTATCAATGGCAGCTGTTCAGTCTGAAAACCTTACGTGCACTCCAATATTAAGAGCCTGCCCCTGTGGGCGTGTCCGAAAAACGGCATTCTGGTTCTTGTGGTGCTTTTGATAATTTCTCAGGTGAGTGGGTTCAAAGTGGCAGCGAAATTAAATGTTAATAAAACCCCTGTGGGCTGATGCACTGTGGCGTTGGGCATCCTGTTGTACTTATTCATCTGTGCACAGGACTCCGACCTCCCGTCGAGGTGACACCGGTTGGCGCCATCACGGGTCCGCCCTGAAGCGGCTTGCTTGATCCCCGCGGCTGGACTCGAGCCGCACACATCCCAACACAACAGTTGAGCCCTCAGTGGGAAGCAGCAACTTAGTCGGAAAATTTGCATCCATTTCATTTCGGAGCAGATGCAGCAGGAGACGCATTCGGGCACAGACATCTCGCCTTCATCTTGCCAGACCGGTTTCGGGATCATCATCCCTTTATTAATGGCAGCTGTTCACTCTGAAAACCTTAGGTGCACTCCAATATTAAGAGCCTGCCCCTGTGGGCGTGTCTGAAAAACGGCATTCTGGTTCTTGTGGTGCTTTTGATAATTTCTCAGGTGAGTAGGTTCAAAGTGGCAGCGAAATTAAAAGTTAATAAAACCCCTGTGGGCTGATGCACTGTGGCGTAGGGCATCCTGTTGTACTTATTCATCTGTTCACATTGATCCCTTTATCAATGGCAGCTGTTCACTCTGAAAACCTTATGTGCACTCCAGTATTAAGAGCCTGCCCCTGTGGGCGTGTCCGAAAAACGGCATTCTGGTTCTTGTGGTGCTTTTGATAATTTCTCAGGTGAGTAGGTTCAAAGTGGCAGCGAAATTAAAATTAAAAAAAAACCCTGTGGGCTGATGCACTGTGTCATTGGGCATCCTGTTGTACTTTTTCATCTGTTCACAGGACTCCGACCTCCCGTCGAGGTGACACCGGTTGGCGCCATCACGGGTCCGCCCTGAAACGGCTTGCTTGATCCCCGTGGCTGGACTCGAGCCACAAACATCCCAACACAACAGTTGAGCCCTCAGTGGGAAGCAGCAACTTAGTCGGAAAATTTGCATCCATTTAATTTCGGAGCAGATGCAGCAGGAGACGCATTTGGGCACAGACATCTCGCCTTCATCTTGCCAGACCGGTTTCGGGATCATATCCCTTTATCAATGGCAGCTGTTCACTCTGAAAACCTTACGTGCACTCCAATATTAAGAGCCTGCCCCTGTGGGCGTGTCCGAAAAACGGCATTCTGGTTCTTGTGGTGCTTTTGATAATTTCTCAGGTGAGTAGGTTCAAAGTGGCAGCGAAATTAAAAGTTAATAAAACCCCTGTGGGCTGATGCACTGTGGCGTTGGGCATCCTGTTGTACTTATTCATCTGTTCACAGGACTCCGACCTCCCGACGAGGTGAAACCGGTTAGCGCCATCAATGGTCCGCCCTGAAGCGGCTTGCTTGATCCCCGCGGCTGGACTCGAGCCGCAAACATCCCAACACAATAGTTGAGCCCTCAGTGGGAAGCAGCAACTTAGTCGGAAAATTTGCATCCATTTCATTTCGTAGCAGATGCAGCAGGAGAAGCATTCGGGCACAGACATCTCGCCTTCATCTTGCCAGATCGGTTTCGGGATCATCATCCCTTTATCAATGGCAGCTGTTCACTCTGAAAACCTTACGTGCACTCCAATATTAAGAGCCTGCCCCTGTGGGTGTGTCCGAAAAACGGCATTCTGTTTCTTGTGGTGCTTTTGATCATTTCTCAGGTTAGTAGGTTCAAAGTGGCAGCAAAATTAAAAGTTAATAAAACCCCTGTGGGCTGATGCACTGTGGCGTTGGGCATCCTGTTGTACTTATTCATCTGTTCACAGGACTCCGACCTCCCATCGAGGTGACACCGGTTGGTGCCATCACGGGTCCGCCCTGAAGCGGCTTGCTTGATCCCCGCGGCTGGACTCGAGCCGCAAACGTCCCAACACAACAGTTGAGCCCTCAGTGGGAAGCAGCAACTTAGTCGGGAAATTTGCGTCCATTTCATTTCGGAGCAGATGCACCAGGAGACGCATTTGGGCACAGACATCTCGCCTTCATCTTGCCCGACCATTTTCGGGATCATCATCCCTTTATCACTGGCAGCTGTTCACTCTGAAAACCTTATGTGCACTCCAATATTAAGAGCCTGCCCCTGTGGGCGTGTCCGAAAAACGGCATTCTGGTTCTTGTGGTGCTTTTGATAATTTCTCAGGTGAGTAGGTTCAAAGTGGCAGCAAAATTAAAAGTTAATAAAACCCCTGTGGGCTGATGCACTGTGGCGTTGGGCATTCTGTTGTACTTATTCATCTGTTCACAGGACTCCGACCTCCCGTCGAGGTGACACCGGTTGGCGCCATCACGGTTCCGCCCTGAAGCGGCTTGCTTGATCCCCGCGGCTGGACTTGAGCTGCAAACATCCCAACACAACAGTTGAGCCCTCAGTGGGAAGCAGCAACTTAGGCGGAAAATTTGCATCCATTTCATTTCGGAGCAGATGCAGCAGGAGACGCATTCGGGCACAGACATCTCGCCTTCATCTTGCCAGACCGGTTTCGGGATCATCATCCCTTTCTCAATGGCAGCTGTTCACTCTAAAAATCTTACGTGCATTCCAATATTAAGAGCCTGCCCCTGTGGGCGTGTCCGAAAAACGGCATTCAGGTTCTTGTGGTGCTTTTGATAATTTCTCAGGTGAGTAGGTGCAAAGTGGCAGCGAAATTAAAAGTTAATAAAACCCCTGTGGGCTGATGCACTGTGGCGTTGGGCATCCTGTTGTACTTATTCATCTGTTCACAGGACTCCGACCTCCCGTCGAGGTGACACCGGTTGGCGCCATCACGGGTCCGCCCTGAAGCGGCTTTCTTGATCCCGCGGCTGGACTCGAGCCGCAAACATCCCAACACAACAGTTGAGCCCTCAGTGGGAAGCAGCAACTTAATCAGAAAATTTGCATCCATTTCATTTCGGAGCAGATGCAGAAGGAGACGCATTCGGGCACAGACATCTCGCCTTCATCTTGCCCGACCGGTTTCGGGATCATCATCCCTTTATCGATGGCAGCTGTTCACTCTGAAAGCCTTACGTGCACTCCAATATTACGAGCCTGCCCCTGTGGGCTGTCCGAAAAACGGCATTCTGGTTCTTGTGGTGCTTTTGATAATTTCTCAGGTGAGTAGGTTCAAAGTGGCAGCGAAATTAAAAGTTAATAAAACCCCTGTGGGCTGATGCACCGTGGCGTTGGGCATCCTGTTGTACTTATTCATCTGTTCACAGGACACCGACCTCCCGTCGAGGTGACACCGGTTGGCGCCATCACGGGTCCGCCCTGAAGAGGCTTGCTTGATCCCCGCGACTGGACTCGAGCCGCAAACATCCCAACACAACAGTTGAGCCCTCAGTGGGAAGCAGCAACTTAGTCAGAAAATTTGCATCCATTTCATTTCGGAGCAGATGCAGCAGGAGACGCATTCGGGCACAGACATCTCGCCTTCATCTTGCCAGACCGGTTTCGGGATCATCATCCCTTTATCATGGGCAGCTGTTCTCTCTGAAAACCTTAGGTGCACTCCAATATTAAGAGCCTGCCCCTGTGGGTGTGTCTGAAAAACGGCATTCTGGTTCTTGTGGTGCTTTTGATAATTTCTCAGGTGAGTAGGTTCAAAGTGGCAGCAAAATTAAAAGTTAATAAAACCCCTGTGGGCTGATGCACTGAGGCATTGGGCATCCCGTTGTACTTATTCATCTGTTCACAGGACTCCGACCTCCCGTCGAGGTGACACCGGTTGGCGCCATCACGGGTCCGCCCTGAAGCGGCTTGCTTGATCCCCGCGGCTGGACTCGAGCCGCAAACATCCCAACACAACAGTTGAGCCCTCAGTGGGAAGCAGCAACTTAGTCGGAAAATTTGCATCCATTTCATTTTGGAGCAGATGCAGCAGGAGACGCATTCGGGCACAGACATCTCGCCTTCATCTTGCCAGACCGGTTTCGGGATCATCATCCCTTTCTCAATGGCAGCTGTTCACTCTGAAAACCTTACGTGCACTCCAATATTAAGAGCCTGCCCCTGTGGGCGTGTCCGAAAAACGGCATTCAGGTTCTTGTGGTGCTTTTGATAATTTCTCAGGTGAGTAGGTTCAAAGTGGCAGCGAAATTAAAAGTTAATAAAACCCCTGTGGGCTGATGCACTGTGGCGTTGGGCATCCTGTTGTACTTATACATCTGTTCACAGGACTCCGACCTCCCGTCGAGGTGACACCGGTTGGCGCCATCACGGGTCCGCCCTGAAGCAGCTTGCTTGATCCCCGCGGCTGGACTCGAGCCGCAAACATCCCAACACAACAGTTGAGCCCTCAGTGGGAAGCAGCAACTTAGTCGGAAAATTTGCATCCATTTCATTTTGGAGCAGATGCAGCAGGAGACGCATTCGGGCACAGACATCTCGCCTTCATCTTGCCAGACCGGTTTCGGGATCATCATCCCTTTCTCAATGGCAGCTGTTCACTCTGAAAACCTTACGTGCACTCCAATATTAAGAGCCTGCCCCTGTGGGCGTGTCCGAAAAACGGCATTCTGGTTCTTGTGGTGCTTTTGATAACTTCTCAGGTGAGTAGGTTCAAAGTGGCAGAGAAATTAAAAGTTAATAAAACCCCTGTGGGCTGATGCACTGTGGCGTTGGGCATCCTGTTGTACTTATTCATCTGTTCACAGGACTCCGACCTCCCGTCGAGGTGACACCGGTTGGCGCCATCACGGGTCCGCCCTGAAGCGGCTTGCTTGATCCCCGCGGCTGGACTCGAGCCGCAAACATCCCAAAACAACAGTTGAGCCCTCAGTGGGAAGCAGCAACTTAGTCGGAAAATTTGCATCCATTTCATTTCGGAGCAGATGCAGCAGGAGACGCATTCGGGCACAGACATCTCGCCTTCATCTTGCCAGACCGGTTTCGGGATCATCATCCCTTTATCAATGGCAGTTGTTCACTCTGAAAACCTTACGTGCACTCCAATATTAAGAGCCTGCCCCTGTGGGCGTGTCTGAAAAACGGCATTCTGGTTCTTGTGGTGCTTTTGATAATTTCTCAGGTGAGTAGGTTCAAAGTGGCAGCGAAATTTAAAGTTAATAAAACCCCTGTGGGCTGATGCACTGTGGCATTGGGCATCCTGTTGTACTTATTCATCTGTTCACAGGACTCCGACCTCCTGTCGAGGTGACACCGGTTGGCGCCATCATGGGTCCGCCCTGAATCGGCTTGCGTGATCCCCGCGGCTGGACTCGAGCCGCAAACATCCCAACACAACAGTTGAGCCCTCAGTGGGAAGCAGCAACTTAGTCAAAAAATTTCCATCCATTTCATTTCGGAGCAGATGCAGCAGGAGACGCATTCGGGCACAGACATCTCGCCTTCATCTTGCCAGACCGGTTTCGGGATCATCATCCCTTTATCAATGGCAGCTGTTCAGTCTGAAAACCTTACGTGCACTCCAATATTAAGAGCCTGCCCCTGTGGGCGTGTCCGAAAAACGGCATTCTGGTTCTTGTGGTGCTTTTGATAATTTCTCAGGTGAGTGGGTTCAAAGTGGCAGCGAAATTAAAAGTTAATAAAACCCCTGTGGGCTGATGCACTGTGGCGTTGGGCATCCTGTTGTACTTATTCATCTGTTCACAGGACTCCGACCTCCCGTCGAGGTGACACCGGTTGGGGCTATCACGGGTCCACCCTGAAGCGGCTTGCTTGATCTCCGCGGCTGGACTCGAGCCGCACACATCCCAACACAACAGTTGAGCCCTCAGTGGGAAGCAGTAACTTAGTCGGAAAATTTGCATCAATTTAATTTCGGAGCAGATGCAGCAGGAGACGCATTCGGGCACAGACATCTCGCCTTCATCTTGCCAGACCGGTTTCGGGATCATCATCCCTTTATCAATGGCAGCTGTTCACTCTGAAAATCTTACGTGCACTCCAATATTAAGAGCCTGCCCCTGTGGGCGTGTCCGAAAAACGGCATTCTGGTTCTTGTGGTGCTTTTGATAATTTCTCAGGTGAGTAGGTTCAAAGTGGCAGCGAAATTAAAAGTTAATAAAACCCCTGTGGGCTGATGCACTGTGGCGTTGGGCATCCTGTTGTACTTATTCATCTGTTCACAGGACTCCGACCTCCCGTCGAGGTGACACCGGTTGGCGCCATCACGGGTCTGCCCTGAAGCGGCTTGCTTGATCCCCGCGGCTGGACTCTAGCTGCAAACATCCCAACACAACAGTTGAGCCCTCAGTGGGAAGCAGCAACTTAGTCGGAAAATTTGCATCCATTTCATTTCGGAGCAGATGCAGCAGGAGACGCATTCGGGCACAGACATCTCGCCTTCATCTTGCCCGACCGGTTTCGGGATCATCATCCCTTTATCAATGGCAGCTGTTCACTCTGAAAGCCTTACGTGCACTCCAATATTAAGAGCCTGCCCGAAAAACGGCATTCTGGTTCTTGTGGTGCTTTTGATAATTTCTCAGGTGAGTAGGTTCAAAGTGGCAGCGAAATTAAAAGTTAATAAAACCCCTGTGGGCTGATGCACTGTGGCGTTGGGCATCCAGTTGTACTTATTCATCTGTTCACAGGACTCCGACCTCCCGTCGAGGTGACACCGGTTGGCGCCATCACGGGTCCGCCCTGAAGAGGCTTGCTTGATCCCCGCAGCTGGACTCGAGCCGCAAACATCCCAACACAACAGTTGAGCCCTCAGTGGGAAGCAGCAACTTAGTCAGAAAATTTGCATCCATTTCATTTCGGAGCAGATGCAGCAGGAGACGCATTCGGGCACAGACATCTCGCCTTCATCTTGCCAGACCGGTTTCAGGATCATCATCCCTTTATCATGGGCAGCTGTTCACTCTGAAAACCTTAGGTGCACTCCAATATTAAGAGCCTGCCCCTGTGGGCGTGTCCGAAAAACGGCATTCTGGTTCTTGTGGTGCTTTTGATAATTTCTCAGGTGAGTAGGTTCAAAGTGGCAGCGAAATTAAAAGTTAATAAAACCCCTGTGGGCTGATGCACTGTGGCGTTGGGCATCCTGTTGTACTTATTCATCTGTTCACAGGACTCCGACCTCCCGTCGAGGTGACACCGGTTGGCGCCATCACGGGTCCGCCCTGAAGCGGCTTGCTTGATCCCCGCGGCTGGACTCTAGCTGCAAACATCCCAACACAACAGTTGAGCCCTCAGTGGGAAGCAGCAACTTAGTCAGAAAATTTGCATCCATTTCATTTCGGAGCAGATGCAGCAGGAGACGCATTCGGGCACAGACATCTCGCCTTCATCTTGCCCGACCGGTTTCGGGATCATCATCCCTTTATCAATGGCAGCTGTTCACTCTGAAAGCCTTACGTGCACTCCAATATTAAGAGCCTGCCCGAAAAACGGCATTCTGGTTCTTGTGGTGCTTTTGATAATTTCTCAGGTGAGTAGGTTCAAAGTGGCAGCGAAATTAAAAGTTAATAAAACCCCTGTGGGCTGATGCACTGTGGCGTTGGGCATCCTGTTGTACTTATTCATCTGTTCACAGGACTCCGACCTCCCGTCGAGGTGACACCGGTTGGCGCCATCACGGGTCCGCCCTGAAGAGGCTTGCTTGATCCCCGCGGCTGGACTCGAGCCGCAAACATCCCAACACAACAGTTGAGCCCTCAGTGGGAAGCAGCAACTTAGTCAGAAAATTTGCATCCATTTCATTTCGGAGCAGATGCAGCAGGAGACGCATTCGGGCACAGACATCTCGCCTTCATCTTGCCAGACCGGTTTCGGGATCATCGTCCCTTTATCATGGGCAGCTGTTCACTCTGAAAACCTTAGGTGCACTCCAATATTAAGAGCCTGCCCCTGTGGGCGTGTCTGAAAAACGGCATTCTGGTTCTTGTGGTGCTTTTGATAATTTCTCAGGTGAGTAGGTTCAAAGTGGCAGCGAAATTAAAAGTTAATAAAACCCCTGTGGGCTGATGCACTGAGGCATTGGGCATCCTGTTGTACTTATTCATCTGTTCACAGGACTCCGACCTCCCGTCGAGGTGACACCGGTTGGCGCAATCACGGGTCCGCCCTGAAGCGGCTTGCTTGATCCCCGCGGGCTGGACTCGAGCCGCAAACATCCCAACACAACAGTTGAGCCCTCAGTGGGAAGCAGCAACTTAGTCGGAAAATTTGCATCCATTTCATTTTGGAGCAGATGCAGCAGGAGACGCATTCGGGCACAGACATCTCGCCTTCATCTTGCCAGACCGGTTTCGGGATCATCATCCCTTTCTCAGTGGCAGCTGTTCACTCTGAAAACCTTACGTGCACTCCAATATTAAGAGCCTGCCCCTGTGGGCGTGTCCGAAAAACGGCATTCTGGTTCTTGTGGTGCTTTTGATAATTTCTCAGGTGAGTAGGTTCAAAGTGGCAGCGAAATTAAAAGTTAATAAAACCCCTGTGGGCTGATGCACTGTGGCGTGGAGTATCCTGTTGTACTTATTCATCTGTTCACAGGACTCCGACCTCCCGACGAGGTGAAACCTGTTAGCGCCATTGAGGGTCCGCCCTGAAGCGGCTTGCTTGATCCCCGCGGCTGGACTCGAGCCGCAAACATCCCAACACAACAGTTGAGCCCTCAGGGGGAAGCAGCAACTTAGTCGAAAAATTTCCATCCATTTCATTTTGGAGCAGATGCAGCAGGAGATGCATTCGGGCACAGACATCTCGCCTTCATCTTGCCAGACCGGTTTCGGGATCATCATCCCTTTATCACTGGCAGCTGTTCAGTCTGAAAACCTTACGTGCACTCCAATATTAAGAGCCTGCCCCTGTGGGCGTGTCCGAAAAACGGCATTCTGGTTCTTGTGGTGCTTTTGATAATTTCTCAGGTGAGTGGGCTCAAAGTGGCAGCGAAATTAAAAGTTAATAAAACCCCTGTGGGCTGATGCACTGTGGCGTTGGGCATCCTGTTGTACTTATTCATCTGTTCACAGGAGTCCGATCTCCCGTCGAGGTGACACCGGTTGGCGCCATCACGGGTCCGCCCTGAAGCGGCTTGCTTGATCCCCGCGGCTGGACTCGAGCCGCAAACATCCCAACACAACAGTTGAGCCCTCAGTGGGAAGCAGCAACTTAGTCGGAAAATTTGCATCCATTTCATTTCGGAGCAGATGCAGCAGGAGACGCATTCGGGCACAGACATCTCGCCTTCATCTTGCCAGACCGGTTTCGGGATCATCATCCCTTCATCAATGGCAGTTGTTCACTCTGAAAACCTTAGGTGCACTCCAATATTAAGAGCCTGCCCCTGTGGGCGTGTCTGAAAAACGGCATTCTGGTTCTTGTGGTGCTTTTGATAATTTCTCAGGTGAGTAGGTTCAAAGTGGCAGCGAAATTAAAAGTTAATAAAACCCCTGTGGGCTGATGCTCTGTAGCATTGGGCATCCTGTTGTACTTATTCATCTGTTCACAGGACTCCGACCTCCCGTCGAGGTGACACCGGTTGGCGCCATCATGGGTCCGCCCTGAATCGGCTTGCGTGATCCCCGCGGCTGGACTCGAGCCGCAAACATCCCAACACAACAGTTGAGCCCTCAGTGGGAAGCAGCAACTTAGTCAGAAAATTTGCATCCATTTCATTTCGGAGCAGATGCAGCAGGAGACGCATTAGGGCACAGACATCTCGCCTTCATCTTGCCAGACCGGTTTCGGGATCATCATCCCTTTATCAATGGCAGCTGTTCACTCTGAAAACCTTACGTGCACTCCAATATTAAGAGCCTGCCCCTGTGGGCGTGTCCGAAAAACGGCATTCTGGTTCTTGTGGTGCTTTTGATAATTTTCTCAGGTGAGTAGGTTCAAAGTGGCAGCGAAATTAAAAGTTAATAAAACCCCTGTGGGCTGATGCACTGTGGCGTTGGGCATCCTGTTGTACTTATTCATCTGTTCACAGGACTCCGACCTCCCGTCGAGGTGATACCGGTTGGCGCCATCACGGGTCCGCCCTGAAGCGGCTTGCTTGATCCCCGCGGCTGGACTCGAGCCGCAAACATCCCAACACAACAGTTGAGCCCTCAGTGGGAAGCAGCAACTTAGTCGGAAAATTTGCATCCATTTCATTTCGGAGCAGTTGCAGCAGGAGACGCATTCGGGCACAGACATCTTGCCTTCATCTTGCCAGACCGGTTTCGGGATCATCATCCCTTTATCAATGGCAGCTGTTCACTCTGAAAACCTTACGTGCACTCCAATGTTAAGAGCCTGCCCCTGTGGGCGTGTCCGAAAAACGGCATTCTGGTTCTTGTGGTGCTTTTGATAATTTCTCAGGTGAGTAGGTTAAAAGTGGCAGCGAAATTAAAAGTTAATAAAACCCCTGTGGGCTGATGCACTGTGGCGTTGGGCATCCTGTTGTACTTATTCATCTGTTCACAGGACTCCGACCTCCCGTCGAGGTGACACCGGTTGGCGCCATCACGGGTCCGCCCTGAAGCGGCTTGCTTGATCCCCGCGGCTGGACTCTAGCTGCTAACATCCCAACACAACAGTTGAGCCCTCAGTGGGAAGCAGCAACTTAGTCGGAAAATTTGCATCCATTTCATTTCGGAGCAGATGCAGCAGGAGACGCATTCGGGCACAGACATCTCGCCTTCATCTTGCCCGACCGGTTTCGGGATCATCATCCCTTTATCAATGGCAGCTGTTCACTCTGAAAGCCTTACGTGCACTCCAATATTAAGAGCCTGCCCCTGTGGGCGTGTCCGAAAAACGGCATTCTGGTTCTTGTGGTGCTTTTGATAATTTCTCAGGTGAGTAGGTTCAAAGTGGCAGCGAAATTAAAAGTTAATAAAACCCCTGTGGGCTGATGCACTGTGGCGTTGGGCATCCTGTTATACTTATTCATCTGTTCACAGGACTCCGACCTCCCGTCGAGGTGACACCGTTTGGCGCCATCACGGGTCCGCCCTGAAGAGGCTTGCTTGATCCCCGCGGCTGGACTCGAGCCGCAAACATCCCAACACAACAGTTGAGCCCTCAGTGGGAAGCAGCAACTTAGTCAGAAAATTTGCATCCATTTCATTTCGGAGCAGATGCAGCAGGAGACGCATTAGGGCACAGACATCTCGCCTTCATCTTGCCAGACCGGTTTCGGGATCATCATCCCTTTATCAATGGCAGCTGTTCAGTCTGAAAACCTTACGTGCACTCCAATATTAAGAGCCTGCCCCTGTGGGCGTGTCCGAAAAACGGCATTCTGGTTCTTGTGGTGCTTTTGATAATTTCTCAGGTGAGTGGGTTCAAAGTGGCAGCGAAATTAAAAGTTAATAAAACCCCTGTGGGCTGATGCACTGTGGCGTTGGGCATCCTGTTGTACTTATTCATCTGTTCACAGGACTCCGACCTCCCGTTGAGTTGACACCAGTTGGGGCCATCACGGGTCCGCCCTGAAGCGGCTTGCTTGATCCCCGCGGCTGGACTGTAGCTGCAAACATCCCAACACAACAGTTGAGCCCTCAGTGGGAAGCAGCAACTTAGTCGGAAAATTTGCATCCATTTCATTTCGGAGCAGATGCAGCAGGAGATGCATTCGGGCACAGACATCTCGCCTTCATCTTGCCCGACCGGTTTCGGGATCATCATCCCTTTATCAATGGCAGCTGTTCACTCTGAAAGCCTTACGTGCACTCCAATATTAAGAGCCTGCCCGAAAAACGGCATTCTGGTTCTTGTGGTGCTTTTGATAATTTCTCAGGTGAGTAGGTTCAAAGTGGCAGCGAAATTAAAAGTTAATAAAACCCCTGTTGGCTGATGCACTGTGGCGTTGGGCATCCTGTTGTACTTATTCATCTGTTCACAGGACTCCGACCTCCCGTCGAGGTGACACCGGTTGGCGCCATCACGGGTCCGCCCTGAAGAGGCTTGCTTGATCCCCGCGGCTGGACTCGAGCCGCAAACATCCCAACACAACAGTTGAGCCCTCAGTTGGAAGCAGCAACTTAGTCAGAAAATTTGCATCCATTTCATTTCGGAGCAGATGCAGCAGGAGACGCATTCGGGCACAGACATCTCGCCTTCATCTTGCCAGACCGGTTTCGGGATCATCATCCCTTTATCATGGGCAGCTGTTCACTCTGAAAACCTTAGGTGCACTCCAATATTAAGAGCCTGCCCCTGTGGGCGTGTCTGAAAAACGGCATTCTGGTTCTTGTGGTGCTTTAGATCATTTCTCAGGTGAGTAGGTTCAAAGTGGCAGCGAAATTAAAAGTTAATAAAACCCCTGTGGGCTGATGCACTGTGGCGTTGGGCATCCTGTTGTACTTATTCATCTGTTCACAGGACTCCGACCTCCCGTCGAGGTGACACCGGTTGGCGCCATCACGGGTCCGCCCTGAAGAGGCTTGCTTGATCCCCGCGGCTGGACTCGAGCCGCAAACATCCCAACACAACAGTTGAGCCCTCAGTGGGAAGCAGCAACTTAGTCGGAAAATTTGCATCCATTTCATTTTGGAGCAGATGCAGCAGGAGACGCATTCGGGCACAGACATCTCGCCTTCATCTTGCCAGACCGGTTTCGGGATCATCATCCCTTTCTCAATGGCAGCTGTTCACTCTGAAAACCTTACGTGAACTCCAATATTAAGAGCCTGCCCCTGTGGGCGTGTCCTAAAAACGGCCTTCTGGTTCTTGTGGTGCTTTTGATAATTTCTCAGGTGAGTGGGTTCAAAGTGGCAGCGAAATTAAAAGTTAATAAAACCCCTCTGGGCTGATGCACTGTGGCGTTGGGCATCCTGTTGTACTTATTCATCTGTTCACAGGACTCCGACCTCCAGTCGAGTTGACACCAGTTGGGGCCATCACGGGTCCGCCCTGAAGCGGCTTGCTTGATCCCCGCGGCTGGACTCGAGCCGCAAACATCCCAACACAACAGTTGAGCCCTCAGTGGGAAGCAGCAACTTAGTCAGAAAATTTGCATTCATTTCATTTCGGAGCAGATGCAGCAGGAGACGCATTCGGGCACAGACATCTTGCCTTCATCTTGCCAGACCGGTTTCGGGATCATCATCCCTTTATCAATGGCAGCTGTTCACTCTGAAAACCTTACGTGCACTCCAATATTAAGAGCCTGCCCCTGTGGGCGTGTCCGAAAAACGGCATTCTGGTTCTTGTGGTGCTTTTGATAATTTCTCAGGTGAGTAGGTTCAAACTGGCAGCGAAATTAAAAGTTAATAAAACCCCTGTGGGCTGATGCACTGTGGCGTTGGGCATCCTGTTGTACTTATTCATCTGTTCACAGGACTCCAACCTCCCGTCGAGGTGACACCGGTTGGCGCCATCACGGGTCCGCCCTGAAGCGGCTTACTTGATCCCCGCGGCTGGACTCTAGCTGCAAACATCCCAACACAACAGTTGAGCCCTCAGTGGGAAGCAGCAACTTAGTCGGAAAATTTGCATCCATTTCATTTCGGAGCAGATGCAGCAGGAGATGCATTCGGGCACAGACATCTCGCCTTCATCTTGCCAGACCGGTTTCGGGATCATCATCCCTTTATCATGGGCAGCTGTTCACTCTGAAAACCTTAGGTGCACTCCAATATTAAGAGCCTGCCCCTGTGGGCGTGTCTGAAAAACGGCATTCTGGTTCTTGTGGTGCTTTTGATAATTTCTCAGGTGAGTAGGTTCAAAGTGGCAGCGAAATTAAAAGTTAATAAAACCCCTGTGGGCTGATGCACTGAGGCATTGGGCATCCTGTTGTACTTATTCATCTGTTCACAGGACTCCGACCTCCCGTCGAGGTGACACCGGTTGGCGCCATCACGGGTCCGCCCTGAAGCGGCTTGCTTGATCCCCGCGGCTGGACTCGAGCCGCAAACATCCCAACACAACAGTTGAGCCCTCAGTGGGAAGCAGCAACTTAGTCGGAAAATTTGCATCCATTTCATTTTAGAGCAGATGCAGCAGGAGACGCATTCGGGCACAGACATCTCGCCTTCATCTTGCCAGACCGGTTTCGGGATCATCATCCCTTTCTCAATGGCAGCTGTTCACTCTGAAAACCTTACGTGCACTCCAATATTAAGAGCCTGCCCCTGTGGGCGTGTCCGAAAAACGGCATTCTGGTTCTTGTGGTGCTTTTGATAATTTCTCAGGTGAGTAGGTTCAAAGTGGCAGCGAAATTAAAAGTTAATAAAACCCCTGTGGGCTGATGCACTGTGGCGTTGGGCATCCTGTTGTACTTATTCATCTGTTCACAGGACTCCGACCTCCCGATGAGGTGAAACCTGTTAGCGCCATTGGGGGTCTGCCCTGAAGCGGCTTGCTTGATCCCCGCGGCTGGACTCGAGCCGCAAACATCCCAACACAACAGTTGAGCCCTCAGTGGGAAGCAGCAACTTAGTCAGAAAATTTGCATCCATTTCATTTCGGAGCAGATGCAGCAGGAGACGCATTCAGGCACAGACATCTCGCCTTCATCTTGCCAGACCGGTTTCGGGATCATCATCCCTTTATCAATGGCAGCTGTTCAGTCTGAAAACCTTACGTGCACTCCAATATTAAGAGCCTGCCCCTGTGGGCGTGTCAGAAAAATGGCATTCTGGTTCCTGTGGTGCTTTTGATAATTTCTCAGGTGAGTAGGTTCAAAGTGGCAGCGAAATTAAAAGTTAATAAAACCCCTGTGGGCTGATGCACTGTGGCGTTGGGCATCCTGTTGTACTTATTCATCTGTTCACAGGACTCCGACCTCCCGACGAGGTGAAACCTGTTAGCGCCATTGGGGGTCCGCCCTGAAGCGGCTTGCTTGAACCCCGCGGCTGGACTCGAGCCGCAAACATCCCAACACAACAGTTGAGCCCTCAGTGGGAAGCAGCAACTTAGTTGAAAAATTTCCATCCATTTCATTTTGGAGCAGATGCAGCAGGAGATGCATTCGGGCACAGACATCTCGCCTTCATCTTGCCAGACCGGTTTCGGGATCATCATCCCTTTATCAATGGCAGTTGTTCACTCTGAAAACCTTAGGTGCACTCCAATATTAAGAGCCTGCCCCTGTGGGCGTGTCTGAAAAACGGCATTCTGGTCCTTGTGGTGCTTTTGATAATTTCTCAGGTGAGTAGGTTCAAAGTGGCAGCGAAATTAAAAGTTAATAAAACCCCCGTGGGCTGATGCACTGTGGCATTCGGCATCCTGTTGTACTTATTCATCTGTTCACAGGACTCCGACCTCCCGACGAGGTGAAACCGGTTAGCGCCATCACGGGTCCGCCCTGAAGCGGCTTGCTTGATCCCCGCGGCTGGACTCGAGCCGCAAACATCCCAACACAACAGTTGAGCCCTCAGTGGGAAGCAGCAACTTAGTCGGAAAATTTGCATCCATTTCATTTCGGAGCAGATGCAGCAGGAGACGCATTCGGGCACAGACATCTTGCCTTCATCTTGCCAGACCGGTTTCGGGATCATCATCCCTTTATCAATGGCAGCTGTTCACTCTGAAAACCTTACGTGCACTCCAATATTAAGAGCCTGCCCCTGTGGGCGTGTCCGAAAAACGGCATTCTGGTTCTTGTGGTGCTTTTGATAATTTCTCAGGTGAGTAGGTTCAAACTGGCAGCGAAATTAAAAGTTAATAAAACCCCTGTGGGCTGATGCACTGTGGCGTTGGGCATCCTGTTGTACTTATTCATCTGTTCACAGGACTCTGACCTCCCGTCGAGGTGACACCGGTTGGCGCCATCACGGGTCCGCCCTGAAGCGGCTTGCTTGATCCCCGCGGCTGGACTCTAGCTGCAAACATCCCAACACAACAGTTGAGCCCTCAGTGGGAAGCAGCAACTTAGTCGGAAAATTTGCATCCATTTCATTTCGGAGCAGATGCAGCAGGAGATGCATTTGGGCACAGACATCTCGCCTTCATCTGCCCAGACCGGTTTCGGGGTCATCATCCCTTTATCATGGGCAGCTGTTCACTCTGAAAACCTTAGGTGCACTCCAATATTAAGAGCCTGCCCCTGTGGGCGTGTCTGAAAAACGGCATTCTGGTTTTTGTGGTGCTTTTGATAATTTCTCAGGTGAGTAGGTTCAAAGTGGCAGCGAAATTAAAAGTTAATAAAACCCCTGTGGGCTGATGCACTGAGGCATTGGGCATCCTGTTGTACTTATTCATCTGTTCACAGGACTCCGACCTCCCGTCGAGGTGACACCGGTTGGCGCCATTACGGGTCCGCCCTGAAGCGGCTTGCTTGATCCCCGCGGCTGGACTCGAGCCGCAAACATCCCAACACAACAGTTGAGCCCTCAGTGGGAAGCAGCAACTTAGTCGGAAAATTTGCATCCATTTCATTTTGGAGCAGATGCAGCAGGAGACGCATTCGGGCACAGACATCTCGCCTTCATCTTGCCAGACCGGTTTCGGGATCATCATCCCTTTCTCAATGGCAGCTGTTCACTCTGAAAACCTTACGTGCACTCCAATATTAAGAGCCTGCCCCTGTGGGCGTGTCCGAAAAACGGCATTCTGGTTCTTGTGGTGCTTTTGATAATTTCTCAGGTGAGTAGGTTCAAAGTGGCAGCGAAATTAAAAGTTAATAAAACCCCTGTGGGCTGATGCACTGTGGCGTTGGGCATCCTGTTGTACTTATTCATCTGTTCACAGGACTCCGACCTCCCGACGAGGTGAAACCTGTTAGCGCCATTGGGGGTCTGCCCTGAAGCGGCTTGCTTGATCCCCGCGGCTGGACTCAAGCCGCAAACATCCCAACACAACAGTTGAGCCCTCAGTGGGAAGCAGCAACTTAGTCAAAAAATGTCCATCCATTTCATTTTGGAGCAGATGCAGCAGGAGATGCATTCGGGCACAGACATCTCGCCTTCATCTTGCCAGACCGGTTTCGGGATCATCATCCCTTTATCAATGGCAGTTGTTCACTCTGAAAACCTTAGGTGCACTCCAATATTAAGAGCCTGCCCCTGTGGGCGTGTCTGAAAAACGGCATTCTGGTCCTTGTGGTGCTTTTGATAATTTCTCAGGTGAGTAGGTTCAAAGTGGCAGCGAAATTAAAAGTTAATAAAACCCCTGTGGGCTGATGCACTGTGGCATTGGGCATCCTGTTGTACTTATTCATCTGTTCACAGGACTCCGACCTCCCGTCGAGGTGACACCGGTTGGCGCCATCATGGGTCCGCCCTGAATCGGCTTGCGTGATCCCCGAGGCTGGACTCGAGCCGCAAACATCCCAACACAACAGTTGAGCCCTCAGTGGGAAGCAGCAACTTAGTCAGAAAATTTGCATCCATTTCATTTCGGAGCAGATGCAGCAGGAGACGCATTCAGGCACAGACATCTCGCCTTCATCTTGCCAGACCGGTTTCGGGATCATCATCCCTTTATCAATGGCAGCTGTTCAGTCTGAAAACCTTACGTGCACTCCAATATTAAGAGCCTGCCCCTGTGGGCGTGTCCGAAAAACGGCATTCTGGTTCCTGTGGTGCTTTTGATAATTTCTCAGGTGAGTAGGTTCAAAGTGGCAGCGAAATTAAAAGTTAATAAAACCCCTGTGGGCTTATGCACTGTGGCGTTGGGCATCCTGTTGTACTTATTCATCTCTTCACAGGACTCCGACCTCCCGACGAGGTGAAACCTGTTAGCGCCATTGGGGGTCCGCCCTGAAGCGGCTTGCTTGATCCCCGCGGCTGGACTCGAGCCGCAAACATCCCAACACAACAGTTGAGCCCTCAGTGGGAAGCAGCAACTTAGTTGAAAAATTTCCATCCATTTCATTTTGGAGCAGATGCAGCAGGAGATGCATTCGGGCACAGACATCTCGCCTTCATCTTGCCAGACCGGTTTCGGGATCATCATCCCTTTATCAATGGCAGTTGTTCACTCTGAAAACCTTAGGTGCACTCCAATATTAAGAGCCTGCCCCTGTGGGCGTGTCTGAAAACGGCATTCTGGTCCTTGTGGTGCTTTTGATAATTTCTCAGGTGAGTAGGTTCAAAGTGGCAGCGAAATTAAAAGTTAATAAAACCCCCGTGGGCTGATGCACTGTGGCATTCGGCATCCTGTTGTACTTATTCATCTGTTCACAGGACTCCGACCTCCCGACGAGGTGAAACCGGTTAGCGCCATCACGGGTCCGCCCTGAAGCGGCTTGCTTGATCCCCGCGGCTGGACTCGAGCCGCAAACATCCCAACACAACAGTTGAGCCCTCAGTGGGAAGCAGCAACTTAGTCGGAAAATTTGCATCCATTTAATTTCGGAGCAGATGCAGCAGGAGACGCATTCGGGCACAGACATCTTGCCTTCATCTTGCCAGACCGGTTTCGGGATCATCATCCCTTTATCAATGGCAGCTGTTCACTCTGAAAACCTTACGTGCACTCCAATATTAAGAGCCTGCCCCTGTGGGCGTGTCCGAAAAACGGCATTTTGGTTCTTGTGGTGCTTTTGATAATTTCTCAGGTGAGTAGGTTCAAAGTGGCAGCGAAATTAAAAGTTAATAAAACCCCTGTGGGCTGATGCACTGTGGCGTTGGGCATCCTGTTGTACTTATTCATCTGTTCACAGGACCCCGACCTCCCGTCGAGGTGACACTGGTTGGCGCCATCACGGGTCTGCCCTGAAGCGGCTTGCTTGATCCCCGCGGCTGGACTCGAGCCGCAAACATCCCAACACAACAGTTGAGCCCTCAGTAGGAAGCAGCAACTTAGTCGGAAAATTTGCATCCATTTCATTTCGGAGCAGATGCAGCAGGAGATGCATTCGGGCACAGACATCTCGCCTTCATCTTGCCAGACCGGTTTCGGGATCATCATCCCTTTATCATGGGCAGCTGTTCACTCTGAAAACCTTAGGTGCACTCCAATATTAAGAGCCTGCCCCTGTGGGCGTGTCTGAAAAACGGCATTCTGGTTCTTGTGGTGCTTTTGATAATTTCTCAGGTGAGTAGGTTCAAAGTGGCAGCGAAATTAAAAGTTAATAAAACCCCTGTGGGCTGATGCACTGAGGCATTGGGCATCCTGTTGTACTTATTCATCTGTTCACAGGACTCCGACCTCCCGTCGAGGTGACACCGGTTGGCGCCATCACGGGTCCGCCCTGAAGCGGCTTGCTTGATCCCCGCGGCTGGACTCGAGCCGCAAACATCCCAACACAACAGTTGAGCCCTCAGTGGGAAGCAGCAACTTAGTCGGAAAATTTGCATCCATTTCATTTTGGAGCAGATGCAGCAGGAGACGCATTCGGGCACAGACATCTCGCCTTCATCTTGCCAGACCGGTTTCGGGATCATCATCCCTTTCTCAATGGCAGCTGTTCACTCTGAAAACCTTACGTGCACTCCAATATTAAGAGCCTGCCCCTGTGGGCGTGTCCGAAAAACGGCATTCTGGTTCTTGTGGTGCTTTTGATAATTTCTCAGGTGAGTAGGTTCAAAGTGGCAGCGAAATTAAAAGTTAATAAAACCCCTGTGGGCTGATGCACTGTGGCATTCGGCATCCTGTTGTACTTATTCATCTGTTCACAGGACTCCGACCTCCCGACGAGGTGAAACCGGTTAGCGCCATCACGGGTCCGCCCTGAAGCGGCTTGCTTGATCCCCGCGGCTGGACTCGAGCCGCAAACATCCCAACACAACAGTTGAGCCCTCAGTGGGAAGCAGCAACTTAGTCGAAAAATTTCCATCCATTTCATTTTGGAGCAGATGCAGCAGGAGACGCATTCGGGCACAGACATCTCGCCTTCATCTTGCCAGACCGGTTTCGGGATCATCATCCCTTCATCAATGGCAGCTGTTCAGTCTGAAAACCTTACGTGCACTCCAATATTAAGAGCCTGCCCCTATGGGCGTGTCCGAAAAACGGCATTCTGGTTCTTGTGGTGCTTTTGATAATTTCTCAGGTGAGTGGGCTCAAAGTGGCAGCGAAATTAAAAGTTAATAAAACCCCTGTGGGCTGATGCACTGTGGCGTTGGGCATCCTGTTGTACTTATTCATCTGTTCACAGGACTCCGACCTCCCGTCGAGGTGACACCGGTTGGCGCCATCACGGGTCCGCCCTGAAGAGGCTTGCTTGATCCCCGCAGCTGGACTCGAGCCGCAAACATCCCAACACAACAGTTGAGCCCTCAGTGGGAAGCAGCAACTTAGTCAGAAAATTTGCATCCATTTCATTTCGGAGCAGATGCAGCAGGAGAAGCATTCGGGCACAGACATCTCGCCTTCATCTTGCCAGACCGGTTTCGGGATCATCATCCCTTTATCATGGGCAGCTGTTCACTCTGAAAACCTTACGTGCACTCCAATATTAAGAGCCTGCCCCTGTGGGCGTGTCCGAAAAACGGCATTCTGGTTCTTGTGGTGCTTTTGATAATTTCTCAGGTGAGTAGGTTCAAAGTGGCAGCGAAATTAAAAGTTAATAAAACCCCTGTGGGCTGATGCACTGTGGCATTCGGCATCCTGTTGTACTTATTCATCTGTTCACAGGACTCCGACCTCCCGACGAGGTGAAACCGGTTAGCGCCATCACGGGTCCGCCCTGAAGCGGCTTGCTTGATCCCCGCGGCTGGACTCGAGCCGCAAACATCCCAACACAACAGTTGAGCCCTCAGTGGGAAGCAGCAACTTAGTCGAAAAATTTCCATCCATTTCATTTTGGAGCAGATGCAGCAGGAGACGCATTCGGGCACAGACATCTCGCCTTCATCTTGCCAGACCGGTTTCGGGATCATCATCCCTTCATCAATGGCAGCTGTTCAGTCTGAAAACCTTACGTGCACTCCAATATTAAGAGCCTGCCCCTATGGGCGTGTCCGAAAAACGGCATTCTGGTTCTTGTGGTGCTTTTGATAATTTCTCAGGTGAGTGGGCTCAAAGTGGCAGCGAAATTAAAAGTTAATAAAACCCCTGTGGGCTGATGCACTGTGGCGTTGGGCATCCTGTTGTACTTATTCATCTGTTCACAGGACTCCGACCTCCCGTCGAGGTGACACCGGTTGGCGCCATCACGGGTCCGCCCTGAAGAGGCTTGCTTGATCCCCGCAGCTGGACTCGAGCCGCAAACATCCCAACACAACAGTTGAGCCCTCAGTGGGAAGCAGCAACTTAGTCAGAAAATTTGCATCCATTTCATTTCGGAGCAGATGCAGCAGGAGAAGCATTCGGGCACAGACATCTCGCCTTCATCTTGCCAGACCGGTTTCGGGATCATCATCCCTTTATCATGGGCAGCTGTTCACTCTGAAAACCTTAGGTGTACTCCAATATTAAGAGCCTGCCCGTGTGTGCGTGTCTGAAAAACGGCATTCTGGTTCTTGTGGTGCTTTTGATAATTTCTCAGGTGAGTAGGTTCAAAGTGGCAGCGAAATTAAAAGTTAATAAAACCCCTGTGGGCTGATGCACTGTGGCATTCGGCATCCTGTTGTACTTATTCATCTGTTCACAGGACTCCGACCTCCCGTCGAGGTGACACCGGTTGGCGCCATCATGGGTCCGCCCTGAATCGGCTTGCGTGATCCCCGCGGCTGGACTCGAGCCGCAAACATCCCAACACAACAGTTGAGCCCTCAGTGGGAAGCAGCAACTTAGTCAAAAAATTTCCATCCATTTCATTTCGGAGCAGATGCAGCAGGAGACGCATTCGGGCACAGACATCTCGCCTTCATCTTGCCAGACCGGTTTCGGGATCATCATCCCTTTATCAATGGCAGCTGTTCAGTCTGAAAACCTTACGTGCACTCCAATATTAAGAGCCTGCCCCTGTGGGCGTGTCCGAAAAACGGCATTCTGGTTCTTGTGGTGCTTTTGATAATTTCTCAGGTGAGTGGGTTCAAAGTGGCAGCGAAATTAAAAGTTAATAAAACCCCTGTGGGCTGATGCACTGTGGCGTTGGGCATCCTGTTGTACTTATTCATCTGTTCACAGGACTCCGACCTCCCGTCGAGTTGACACCAGTTGGGGCCATCACGGGTCCGCCCTGAAGCGGCTTGCTTGATCCCCGCGGCTGGACTCGAGCCGCAAACATCCCAACACAACAGTTGAGCCCTCAGTGGGAAGCAGCAACTTAGTCGGAAAATTTGCATCCATTTCATTTCGGAGCAGATGCAGCAGGAGACGCATTCGGGCACAGACATCTTGCCTTCATCTTGCCAGACCGGTTTCGGGATCATCATCCCTTTATCAATGGCAGCTGTTCACTCTGAAAACCTTACGTGCACTCCAATATTAAGAGCCTGCCCCTGTGGGCGTGTCCGAAAAACGGCATTCTGGTTCTTGTGGTGCTTTTGATAATTTCTCAGGTGAGTAGGTTCAAAGTGGCAGCGAAATTAAAAGTTAATAAAACCCCTGTGGGCTGATGCACTGTGGCGTTGGGCATCCTGTTGTACTTATTCATCTGTTCACAGGACTCCGACCACCCGTCGAGGTGACACCGGTTGGCGCCATCACGGGTCCGCCCTGAAGCGGCTTGCTTCATCCCCGCGGCTGGACTCTAGCTGCAAACATCCCAACACAACAGTTGAGCCCTCAGTGGGAAGCAGCAACTTAGTCGGAAAATTTGCATCCATTTCATTTCGGAGCAGATGCAGCAGGAGATGCATTCGGGCACAGACATCTCGCCTTCATCTTGCCAGACCGGTTTCGGGATCATCATCCCTTTATCATGGGCAGCTGTTCACTCTGAAAACCTTAGGTGCACTCCAATATTAAGAGCCTGCCCCTGTGGGCGTGTCTGAAAAACGGCATTCTGGTTCTTGTGGTGCTTTTGATAATTTCTCAGGTGAGTAGGTTCAAAGTGGCAGCGAAATTAAAAGTTAATAAAACCCCTGTGGGCTGATGCACTGAGGCATTGGGCATCCTGTTGTACTTATTCATCTGTTCACAGGACTCCGACCTCCCAACGAGGTGACACCGGTTGGCGCCATCACGGGTCCGCCCTGAAGCGGCTTGCTTGATCCCCGCGGCTGGACTCGAGCCGCAAACATCCCAACACAACAGTTGAGCCCTCAGTGGGAAGCAGCAACTTAGTCGGAAAATTTGCATCCATTTCATTTCGGAGCAGATGCAGCAGGAGACGCATTCGGGCACAGACATCTTGCCTTCATCTTGCCGGACCGGTTTCGGGATCATATCCCTTTAGCAATGGCAGCTGTTCACTCTGAAAACCTTACGTGCACTCCAATATTAAGAGCCTGCCCCTGTGGGCGTGTCCGAAAAACGGCATTCTGGTTCTTGTGGTGCTTTTGATAATTTCTCAGGTGAGTAGGTTCAAAGTGGCAGCGAAATTAAAAGTTATTAAAACCCCTGTGGGCTGATGCACTGTGGCGTTGGGCATCCTGTTGTACTTATTCATCTGTTCACAGGACTCCGACCTCCCGTCGAGGTGACACCGGTTGTCGCCATCACGGGTCCGCCCTGAAGCGGCTTGCTTGATCCCAGCGGCTGGACTCGAGCCGCAAACATCCCAACACAACAGTTGAGCCCTCAGTGGGAAGCAGCAACTTAGTCGGAAAATTTGCATCCATTTCATATCGGAGCAGATGCAGCAGGAGACGCATTCGGGCACAGACATCTCGCCTTCATCTTGCCAGACCGGTTTCGGGATCATCATCCCTTTATCAATGGCAGCTGTTCACTCTGAAAACCTTACGTGCACTCCAATATTAAGAGCCTGCCTCTGTGGGCGTGTCCGGAAAACGGCATTCTGGTTCTTGTGGTGCTTTTGATAATTTCTCAGGTGAGTAGGTTCAAAGTGGCAGCAAAATTAAAAGTTAATAAAACCCCTGTGGGCTGATGCACTGTGGCGTTGGGCATCCTGTTGTACTTATTCATCTGTTCACAGGACTCCGACCTCCCGTCGAGGTGACCCCGGTTGGCGCCATCACGGGTCCGCCCTGAAGCAGCTTGCTTGATCCCCGCGGCTGGACTCGAGCCGCAAACCCAACACAACAGTTGAGCCCTCAGTGGGAAGCAGCAACTTAGTCAGAAAATTTGCATCCATTTCATTTCGGAGCAGATGCAGCAGGAGACGCATTCGAGCACAGACATCTCGCCTTCATCTTGCCAGACCGGTTTCGGGATCATCATCCCTTTATCAATGGCAGCTGTTCACTCTGAAAACCTTACGTGCACTCCAATATTAAGGGCCTGCTCCTGTGGGCGTGTCCGAAAAACGGCATTCTGGTTCTTGTGGTGCTTTTGATAATTTCTCAGGTGAGTAGGTTCAAAGTGGCAGCGAAATTAAAAGTTAATAAAACCCCTGTGGGCTGATGCACTGTGGCGTTGGGCATCCTGTTGTACTTATTCATCTGTTCACAGGACTCCGACCTCCCGTCGAGGTGACACTGGTTGGCGCCATCACGGGTCCGCCCTGAAGCGGCTTGCTTGATCCCCGCGGCTGGACTCGAGCCGCAAACATCCCAACACAACAGTTGAGCCCTCAGTGGGAAGCAGCAACTTAGTCGTAAAAATTTGCATCCATTTCATTTCGGAGTAGATGCAGCAGGAGACGCATTCGGGCACAGACATCTCGCCTTCATCTTGCCCGACCAGTTTCGGGATCATCATCCCTTTATGAATGGCAGCTGTTCACTCTGAAAACCTTACGTGCACTCCAATATTAAGAGCCTGCCCCTGTGGGCGTGTCCGAAAAACGGCATTCTGGTTCTTGTGGTGCTTTTGATAATTTCTCAGGTGAGTAGGTTCAAAGTGGCAGCAAAAATAAGTTAATAAAACCCCTGTGGGCTGATGCACTGTGGCGTTGGGCATCCTGTTGTACTTATTCATCTGTTCAAAGGACTCCGACCTCCCGTCGAGGTGACACCGGTTGGCGCCATCACGGTTCCGCCCTGAAGTGGCTTGCTTGATCCCCGCGGCTAAACTCGAGCCGCAAACATCCCAACACAACAGTTGAGCCCTCAGTGGGAAGCGGCAACTTAGTCGGAAAATTTGCATCCATTTCATTTCGGAGCAGATGCAGCAGGAGACGCATTCGGGCACAGACATCTCGCCTTCATCTTGCCAGACCGGTTTCGGGATCATCATCCCTTTATCAATGGCAGCTGTTCACTCTGAAAACCTTACGTGCACTCCAATATTAAGAGCCTGCCCCTGTGGGCGTGTCCGAAAAATGGCATTCTGGTTCTTGTGGTGCTTTTGATAATTTCTCAGGTGAGTAGGTTCAAAGTGGCAGCGAAATTAAAAGTTAATAAAACCCCTGTGGGCTGATGCACTGTGGCGTTGGGCATCCTGTTGTACTTATTCATCTGTTCACAGGACTCCGACCTCCCGTCGAGGTGACACCGGTTGGCACCATCACGGGTGCGCCCTGAAGCGGCTTGCTTGATCCCCGCGGCTGGACACGAGCCGCAAACATCCCAACACAACAGTTGAGCCCTCAGTGGGAAGCAGCAACTTAGTCGGAAAATTTGCATCCATTTCATTTCGGAGCAGATGCAGCAGGAGACGCATTCGGGCACAGACATCTTGCCTTCATCTTGCCGGACCGGTTTCGGGATCATATCCCTTTAGCAATGGCAGCTGTTCACTCTGAAAACCTTACGTGCACTCCAATATTAAGAGCCTGCCCCTGTGGGCGTGTCCGAAAAACGGCATTCTGGTTCTTGTGGTGCTTTTGATAATTTCTCAGGTGAGTAGGTTCAAAGTGGCAGCGAAATTAAAAGTTAATAAAACCCCTGTGGGCTGATGCACTGTGGCGTTGGGCATCCTGTTGTACTTATTCATCTGTTCACAGGACTCCGACCTCCCGTCGAGGTGACACCGGTTGTCGCCATCACGGGTCCGCCCTGAAGCGGCTTGCTTGATCCCCGCGGCTGGACTCGAGCCGCAAACATCCCAACACAACAGTTGAGCCCTCAGTGGGAAGCAGCAACTTAGTCTGAAAATTTGCATCCATTTCATTTCAGAGCAGATGCAGCAGGAGAAGCATTCGGGCACAGACATCTCGCCTTCTTCTTGCCAGATTGGTTTCGGGATCATCATCCCTTTATCAATTGCAGCTGTTCACTCTGAAAACCTTACGTGCACTCCAATATTAAGAGCCTGCCCCTGTGGGTGTGTCCGAAAAACGGCATTCTGTTTCTTGTGGTGCTTTTGATCATTTCTCAGGTGAGTAGGTTCAAAGTGGCAGCGAAATTAAAAGTTAATAAAACCCCTGTGGGCTGATGCACTGTGGCGTTGGGCATCCTGTTGTACTTATTCATCTGTTCACAGGACTCCGACCTCCCATCGAGGTGACACCGGTTGGCGCCATCACGGTTCCACCCTGAAGCGGCTTGCTTGATCCCCGCGGCTGGACTCGAGCCGCAAACATCCCAACACAACAGTTGAGCCCTCAGTGGGAAGCAGCAACTTAGTCGGAACATTTGCATCCATTTCATTTTGGAGCAGATGCAGCAGGAGACGCATTCGGGCACAGACATCTCGCCTTCATCTTGCTAGACCGGTTTCGGGATCATCATCCCTTTATCAATGGCAGCTGTTCACTCTGAAAACCTTACGTGCACTCCAATATTAAGAACCTGCCCCTGTGGGCGTGTCCGAAAAACGGCATTCTGGTTCTTGTGGTGCTTTTGATAATTTCTCAGGTGAGTAGGTTCAAAGTGGCAGCGAAATTAAAAGTTAATAAAACCCCTGTGGGCTGATGCACTGTGGCGTTGGGCATCCTGTTATACTTATTCATCTGTTCACAGGACTCCGACCTCCCGTCGAGGTGACACCGGTTGGCGCCATCACGGGTCCGCCCTGAAGCCGCTTGCTTGATCCCCGCGGCTGGACTCGAGCCGCAAACATCCCAACACAACAGTTGAGCCCTCAGTGGGAAGAAGCAACTTAGTCGGAAAATTTGCATCCATTTCATATCGGAGCAGATGCAGCAGGAGACGCATTCGGGCACAGACGAATGTCTGACAAAATATCGAGATTCACAATATCGACGTACAAAAATATCGGAGCAAAAATATCGAAATCAAAAATATCGGGTTCCTATACTTAACTAGATATATACACAAATATCGATTTTTTAATATCGATATACAAAAACATCGTTTACTTTTATATCGACTACATTAACATCGGAAAACAAAAATATCGCTATCTACAAAAAATAATGACATTAACTATAATATCGACATCAAAAATATCGTGCACTTCAATATCGGATTATCAGCTATATCGACTTTTTATATGCATCTGTTTGCATAATTAATTAACGTTTTATATGTTTTCACATCTAAATAAACACACAATACTTAAATTAATACTATAGACACACTATTAATTTGTCAAAAATATCCTATTGGTATAATTATATCACCTACACATATAAAAATATTCTATAGTACTTTGTATAATTTTATAATTTGTTTTTGTTTTTCACTTCTATTACAAAGTAATCACAACTGAAATTCAAATATACTAACTAACCAATCACAAACCTAATTTTTTAAATGAACCAATAGCAAAATAATTACTACTGACACTCCCCTATATAAACAATTAAAATCTAAGCACAAACTACTTGCCAAAAGTCACTGAAGGAGATTCATCTCTATCCGAATTGCTGCACAACAACTAGAAGAACCAGACTATCAACCTACTATCACATCTTCTAAGTAAGTAAATAAAATAGAAAATGCATTATTTGCTAATACTACTTACTTACCTGCTAAATACCCAGTGCCCCTTTGCTATTCATACTACTTAACATGCTAAATATTTATATGAAACTATTTTTTTTAGATACAACGAGTACTGAATATTCTACTCAAAATAACTGTGAACAAACCATAGGAATACAGATTCTAATAACTATGTAAGTAATTTCACATTGATTCATTATGTGCACATAAATCTAAACACACAGAAATAATGACTTTTGCCCCACATATTTCTTTTTTTCTGTAGATTCTACTACTGAAAACTGCACTACTAATGAACTAAGGACATCAGTACTATTTCTCCAATACATTTTACTACGTAAGTATTATGCAACTGAAATAAATGTGGAAAAACAATACAAACATTTAGAACTGTTCTAAATATGTTCTATTATATATTGTTTATTTACAGAGCAAACACAACGAATAGATATACAGACATAATACAGAACTCCACATTCTGAATAATACAGATAATAATCACAAAGTAAGTATATTAAAGAACATAATTACCAGATAATCTATTAAAAAACATACCAACATGGTGATTATTCTAATACATATGTTCCTTTTTTATTTAAGGTAACACTACAAACTACTCTCCAGAAGCTGAAGAAACAACTATACTGGCAAAGACCAACCTAAAAAAATATGTAAGTATCTTCACAATGTGAATCATGAAGATACACTTTTGTAGTAGAAATGAGCTCTAACATTGCAAATGTACCGAAACATTAATTAATAATATACTACTTTCATGTTTTTCATAACAGCTACAACAACATCACAAATAAATATCCCCAACTAAAGAAGCAAGCAGCTCCTAATTTTGCTGTAAATTCAAAAACACGTAAGTATAAACATTCCTACTTATCACTGACATAGATTATTTATCACATTTAATTTGACATTAACTATTATATATACATTTTATAGATATACAAAGTACAAAATGACCGAAGGAGCCGAATTTGTGACCAGCCAGAAAGGAAAACTATTACTATGCTACATGGGTTACACTTATACACAAGAAAAGCAATATGGCATGCAAGTTAATTGGAAATGTTGTAAATATTATTCTAACAAGTGCTATGGCAGAGCAACAACTAAAGAAGCTACAGTACTGTATACTAGGGAACACAATCATCCACCTAATGTTACTGAAATAGAAGTTAGAACAGCTTTGGAAAATATAAAAGAAGCTAGTACTGGTTCCCAAAAGCAAACAAATGTCATTTTAAAAGAAGCCATTCCTAAAATCCCAAAAACTGCCACAACTCAAATGCCAAATATCCTCTCCTTAAAAAGAACTATAGCACGAACTAAAAAAGCTACTACTTCTACAACACCATCTCCCAGAACATATCAGGATATAAATTTAACTGCTAACCAAATAATAACTTTAAATAAACAACCATTTATAGTTTACGACAACGAAAACAATGACAAAAGGCTTATAATTTTTGGTACCAGTATGAATTTAGTTAAACTGCAGCAAAGCCAATATTGGATGATGGATGGAACATTTAACATCTGTCCCAAACCATTTTTCCAATTATACACAATACATGGCCTCTACCACAACTGCAACATACCTTTGCTATATGCACTATTACCAAACAAAAATAATTCCACATATATGGAATTAATAAATATAATTAAACAAAAAACTAATGATTTTTCTCCTGAAAGTATCATTCTTGATTTTGAGCAAGCAATGCTCTCAACTATCATAAAAATCCACCCCCATACCTGCATTCAAGGCTGCTATTATCATTTAAACCAGTGTTTATGGAGACACCTTCAAAAAACTACCCTAAGTGTCGAATATGCTACAAACTCATCTTTTGCTTTCCAAATTAAAAAACTCATTGCACTTGCTTATGTACCTGAAACAGACGTAGCTGAACACTACAACATTCTTATAGACAGCCCCTTCTACAAACAAAATGAAGCTAAATTAAGTCCATTTCTCGACTACTTTGAAGACACCTGGGTAGGCAGACTCCACAGATCTGGCCACAGACGAAATCCCAAATTCCTCATACCCTGGTGGAACGTTTACAGAAGTACCCTTAACGGAGATTCAAAAACTAACAATGCAGTGGAAGGTTGGCACAATGCATTTGTACAATCAACTGGCAGAACCAAACCTACTCTAGAACATTTCATTAAATGCCTACAGAAAGAACAGAGCTACCAGGAATTTAGAATGGACCAATCTGTAACTGAACTTGTCCCTAAAACATCAAAGCAAAATAAACAAATGCACAAGTACCTGGAAGAACAAGTTAAACTTTACCCTAGTACAAAAGGCATAGAATACCTAAATATCATTGCCAAAACACTACTCTAATTAATTCCCAAAATGTTATAAAACACTAAAAGTATCACCTAAGTATGGAAAAATATGTAACGTGAGCTTCTAAAGTATTTAATGTATGCAATATATAGAGATATTATTATAATATATGCACACATTAAAACTAAATAACAAGTAAAAAACTATTCCATAATAAAAATAACATTACCCACCCACACAAAATAAGAAAGCAAGGATTTACCAATCATGTTGTCAATCCAATAACCTCCTTGTCCACCAAAGTAATCCAGGTAGTGCCAAATTAACCCCAAAAAAATGTAAAAATACAACTGTTCCAAAATTAAGACATCCACGTTATCCAGAGCCATCGAATAAGCATAAAAAACCCGAAAAATTTGAAAAATAGAAAGAATCGCTCCAGCAAAACCGAAAAATGTAAAGAAGTGTTTGTAAAGCAGTGTTGAATGAAACAAACAAACACTTCCTTTAAAAAAAAACGGAACTTCCGATGTAGCGTACACCTATGACAAAAACATAGAAAACAGACATTCCCACCCACATTAATTAGCTAGTAATTAGGTACAAACATATTAAAATAGATGATTTCACTTGTAGATATACCGTAAAAGACTAAAATTCACTCTATATATAATGAGTTAACTAACTAACACTACGTGTATATACCATAAGTAATTATCTGTTTTCGAAATCTAAAACATACCTCCCTCACATTCAACAACACAAAATATAAGGTCACTAATCTCAAAACATCATTAAAATACACATAAAACATATAAAATAAACCTTACCTGAAGCGACGTGAAGTGTCTCCCAACCGCGATCAGCCCTTCTTCCAAATAACCCAAAACGACCTAACCCGGTTACAAAATAAAGCACCCAAATGCAATAAAATAGTCCCAAGTATAAAATATAATATATATACTTCACTAAATATGCAAAAATGAACATTAAGTTTCTATTATTGTAAAGAAATATTTACTTTAATCCTACAATGATTTGATTAACAAATATGTAAATGAATGTAATAAATACATATTATGAAAAGAATAATATTTATATTAACAATGTATAGAAATATAACTACATTGTCAAAAATTATAATAATAGAAAAATGTGTTAAAAATATGTGACTCACATAATAAATATTTTATGTATTGAAATAAAGTGTAAAAAATACTTTTGTTATTTCTACATTTCTTTATGAAATTACAATATGTAAAAGAGATAATAAATAATATTCATTTTTGTACAAAAAGTATGAAAATAATAATGCTTCTGTATAGTTGCTTATCATTGTGTTTATAAAATATGTTTATAAAACCAAATGTAATAAAAAGAATTTTGTAATGAAATAACATTTTATTTGTGAAACATAAATAAAAATAATGTTTCTACAATCATGTTGTACTATTTGTATCATTATCTTACTATAATGTAACAATCTTATCAGAAATTTTGCACTGTATATTAAATGTGAGTATATGTTGGTGTCTAATAATTTAATTATTACTATACCAAATCCAGCGTACATTAAATTAAAACTGACCCTGAACCCAAAAAATACCCCTTTACCCAAAAACAGAAAACTGACCCTGAACCCTAAAAATACGCCTTTACCCAAAAACCCAAAACTGACCCTGAACCCTAAAAATACCCCTTTACCCAAAAACCCAAAACTGACCCTGAACCCTAAAAATACCCCTTAACCCAAAAACTGAAAACTGACCCTGAACCCAAAAAATACCCCTTTACCCAAAAACAGAAAACTGACCCTGACCCCTAAAAATACCCCTTTACCCAAAAACCCAAAACTGACCCTGAACCCTAAAAATACCCCTTAACCCAAAAACTGAAAACTGATCCTGAACCCAAAAAATACCCCTTTACCCAAAAACTGAAAACTGACCCTGAACCCAAAAAATACCCCTTTACCCAAAAACTAAAAACTGACCCTGAACCCAAAAAATACCCCTTTACCCAAAAACTGAAAACTGACCCTGAACCCTAAAAATACCCCTTTACCCAAAAACTGAAAACTGACCCTGAACCCAAGAAATACCCCTTAACCCAAAAACTGAAAACTGACCCTGAACCCAAAAAATACCCCTTTACCCAAAAACTGAAAACTGACCCTGACCCCTAAAAATACCCCGTTACCCAAAAACTAAAAACTGACCCTGAACCCAAAAAATACCCCTTTACCCAAAAACTGAAAACTGACCCTGACCCCTAAAAATACCCCTTTACCCAAAAACCCAAAACTGACCCTGAACCCTAAAAATACCCCTTAACCCAAAAACTGAAAACTGACCCTGAACCCAAAAAATACCCCTTTACCCAAAAACTGAAAATTGACCCTGAACCCAAAAAATACCCCTTTACCCAAAAACTAAAAACTGACCCTGAACCCAAAAAATACCCCTTTACCCAAAAACTGAAAACTGACCCTGAACCCTAAAAATACCCCTTTACCCAAAAACTGAAAACTGACCCTGAACCCAAGAAATACCCCTTTACCCAAAAACTGAAAACTGACCCTGAATCCTAAAAATACCCCTTTACCCAAAAACTGAAAACTGACCCTGAACTCAAGAAATACCCCTTTACCCAAAAACTGAAAACTGACCCTGAACCCAAGAAATACCCCTTTACCCAAAAACAGAACACTGACCCTGAACCCTAAAAATACCCCTTTAACCAAGAACTGAAAACTGACCCTGAACTCTAACAATACTCCTTTACCCAAAAATAATTATTATTATGTAATTACAAATTAATTATTAATTAATAATAACAATAAAGTTAATATATTTGCACATTAGCTGTAAAGAAATAAATTTAATTATTAATATTATATTTTCCAAAATAATTTACAATAAGTAAAAAATATATATTAAACTAAATGAAGCTAATTAATATAATTAACTCATTTATATTAATTAATTACCAATTAATTATTATTTAAAAATATGTAAAAAATTATATTCATTAATTAACTCATTAATATTAATTAATTAACAATTATTTATTCTTTAAAAATATATTCAAAATTATATTAATTAATTAACTAGTTAATATTAATTAATTACCAAATAATTATTATTATTATTTAATTACCAATTATTTATTATATAAAATAATGTACAAAATTATATTAATTAATTAACTAATTAATATTAATTAGTTACCAATTAATTATTAATACATTTTTTTTACAAATATATATTAATTTATTAATTATTTTTAAATTACTTCCCACCCTTATCCCCTATAAACCCAATAACCCGCTCCTAAAACTATATATGTTTTTTAAAAATATTTTTATATTAAATATATTGTAATTTTTTAATATAGACCTTTTTATCAAATTTTTATTTACAATTACTATATTTTTTCCTACACTATTTATTTTTTCCATTACTACACGATATTTTGTATTGTCGATATTTTGTCATACGATATTATTTTTTTCGATATTTCTACTTACTTACCTATTACGATATTTTTGTATCCGATATATTTGCTTCCCAATATTTTTTACCTTCGATATTTTAACTTCGATATTTTGTCTTTCCGATATTTTTTTTTCGATATTTTGTCTGTGTACCGGCACAGACATCTCGCCTTCATCTTGCCAGACCGGTTTCGGGATCATCATCCCTTTATCAATGGCAGCTGTTCACTCTGAAAACCTTACGTGCACTCCAATATTAAGAGCCTGCCTCTGTGGGCGTGTCCGGAAAACGGCATTCTGGTTCTTGTGGTGCTTTTGATAATTTCTCAGGTGAGTAGGTTCAAAGTGGCAGCGAAATTAAAAGTTAATAAAACCCCTGTGGGCTGATGCACTGTGGCGTTGGGCATCCTGTTGTACTTATTCATCTGTTCACAGGACTCCGACCTCCCGTCGAGGTGACACCGGTTGGCGCCATCACGGGTCCGCCCTGAAGCAGCTTGCTTGATCCCCGCGGCTGGACTCGAGCCGCAAACCCAACACAACAGTTGAGCCCTCAGTGGGAAGCAGCAACTTAGTCAGAAAATTTGCATCCATTTCATTTCGGAGCAGATGCAGCAGGAGACGCATTCGGGCACAGACATCTCGCCTTCATCTTGCCAGACCGGTTTCGGGATCATCATCCCTTTATCAATGGCAGCTGTTCACTCTGAAAACCTTACGTGCACTCCAATATTAAGGGCCTGCTCCTGTGGGCGTGTCCGAAAAACGGCATTCTGGTTCTTGTGGTGCTTTTGATAATTTCTCAGGTGAGTAGGTTCAAAGTGGCAGCGAAATTAAAAGTTAATAAAACCCCTGTGGGCTGATGCACTGTGGCGTTGGGCATCCTGTTGTACTTATTCATCTGTTCACAGGACTCCGACCTCCCGTCGAGGTGACACCGGTTGGCACCATCACGGGTGCGCCCTGAAGCGGCTTGCTTGATCCCCGCGGCTGGACTCGAGCCGCAAACATCCCAACACAACAGTTGAGCCCTCAGTGGGAAGCGGCAACTTAGTCGGAAAATTTGCATCCATTTCATTTCGGAGCAGATGCAGCAGGAGACGCATTCGGGCACAGACATCTAGCCTTCATCTTGCCAGACCGGTTTCGGGATCATCATCCCTTTATCAATGGCAGCTGTTCACTCTGAAAACCTTACGTGCACTCCAATATTAAGAGCCTGCCCCTGTGGGCGTGTCCGAAAAACGGCATTCTGGTTCTTGTGGTGCTTTTGATAATTTCTCAGGTGAGTAGGTTCAAAGTGGCAGCAAAATTAAGTTAATAAAACCCCTGTGGGCTGATGCACTGTGGCGTTGGGCATCCTGTTGTACTTATTCATCTGTTCAAAGGACTCCGACCTCCCGTCGAGGTGACACCGGTTGGCGCCATCACGGTTCCGCCCTGAAGTGGCTTGCTTGATCCCCGCGGCTAAACTCGAGCCGCAAACATCCCAACACAACAGTTGAGCCCTCAGTGGGAAGCGGCAACTTAGTCGGAAAATTTGCATCCATTTCATTTCGGAGCAGATGCAGCAGGAGACGCATTCGGGCACAGACATCTCGCCTTCATCTTGCCAGACCGGTTTCGGGATCATCATCCCTTTATCAATGGCAGCTGTTCACTCTGAAAACCTTACGTGCACTCCAATATTAAGAGCCTGCCCCTGTGGGCGTGTCCGAAAAATGGCATTCTGGTTCTTGTGGTGCTTTTGATAATTTCTCAGGTGAGTAGGTTCAAAGTGGCAGCGAAATTAAAAGTTAATAAAACCCCTGTGGGCTGATGCACTGTGGCGTTGGGCATCCTGTTGTACTTATTCATCTGTTCACAGGACTCCGACCTCCCGTCGAGGTGACACCGGTTGGCACCATCACGGGTGCGCCCTGAAGCGGCTTGCTTGATCCCCGCGGCTGGACACGAGCCGCAAACATCCCAACACAACAGTTGAGCCCTCAGTGGGAAGCAGCAACTTAGTCGGAAAATTTGCATCCATTTCATTTCGGAGCAGATGCAGCAGGAGACGCATTCGGGCACAGACATCTTGCCTTCATATTGCCGGACCGGTTTCGGGATCATATCCCTTTAGCAATGGCAGCTGTTCACTCTGAAAACCTTACGTGCACTCCAATATTAAGAGCCTGCCCCTGTGGGCGTGTCCGAAAAACGGCATTCTGGTTCTTGTGGTGCTTTTGATAATTTCTCAGGTGAGTAGGTTCAAAGTGGCAGCGAAATTAAAAGTTAATAAAACCCCTGTGGGCTGATGCACTGTGGCGTTGGGCATCCTGTTGTACTTATTCATCTGTTCACAGGACTCCGACCTCCCGTCGAGGTGAAACCGGTTGTCGCCATCACGGGTCCGCCCTGAAGCGGCTTGCTTGATCCCCGCGGCTAGACTCGAGCCGCAAACATCCCAACACAACAGTTGAGCCCTCAGTGGGAAGCAGCAACTTAGTCTGAAAATTTGCATCCATTTCATTTCGGAGCAGATGCAGCAGGAGAAGCATTCGGGCACAGACATCTCGCCTTCTTCTTGCCAGATTGGTTTCGGGATCATCATCCCTTTATCAATTGCAGCTGTTCACTCTGAAAACCTTACGTGCACTCCAATATTAAGAGCCTGCCCCTGTGGGTGTGTCCGAAAAACGGCATTCTGTTTCTTGTGGTGCTTTTGATCATTTCTCAGGTGAGTAGGTTCAAAGTGGCAGCGAAATTAAAAGTTAATAAAACCCCTGTGGGCTGATGCACTGTGGCGTTGGGCATCCTGTTGTACTTATTCATCTGTTCACAGGACTCCGACCTCCCATCGAGGTGACACCGGTTGGCGCCATCACGGTTCCACCCTGAAGCGGCTTGCTTGATCCCCGCGGCTGGACTTGAGCCGCAAACATCCCAACACAACAGTTGAGCCCTCAGTGGGAAGCAGCAACTTAGTCGGAACATTTGCATCCATTTCATTTTGGAGCAGATGCAGCAGGAGACGCATTCGGGCACAGACATCTCGCCTTCATCTTGCTAGACCGGTTTCGGGATCATCATCCCTTTATCAATGGCAGCTGTTCACTCTGAAAACCTTACGTGCACTCCAATATTAAGAACCTGCCCCTGTGGGCGTGTCCGAAAAACGGCATTCTGGTTCTTGTGGTGCTTTTGATAATTTCTCAGGTGAGTAGGTTCAAAGTGGCAGCGAAATTAAAAGTTAATAAAACCCCTGTGGGCTGATGCACTGTGGCGTTGGGCATCCTGTTATACTTATTCATCTGTTCACAGGACTCCGACCTCCCGTCGAGGTGACACCGGTTGGCGCCATCACTTGTCCGCCCTGAAGCCGCTTGCTTGATCCCCGCGGCTGGACTCGAGCCGCAAACATCCCAACACAACAGTTGAGCCCTCAGTGGGAAGCAGCAACTTAGTCGGAAAATTTGCATCCATTTCATATCGGAGCAGATGCAGCAGGAGACGCATTCGGGCACAGACATCTCGCCTTCATCTTGCCAGACCGGTTTCGGGATCATCATCCCTTTATCAATGGCAGCTGTTCACTCTGAAAACCTTACGTGCACTCCAATATTAAGAGCCTGCCTCTGTGGGCGTGTCCGGAAAACGGCATTCTGGTTCTTGTGGTGCTTTTGATAATTTCTCAGGTGAGTAGGTTCAAAGTGGCAGCGAAATTAAAAGTTAATAAAACCCCTGTGGGCTGATGCACGGTGGCGTTGGGCATCCTGTTGTACTTATTCATCTGTTCACAGGACTCCGACCTCCCGTCGAGGTGACACCGGTTGGCGCCATCACGGGTCCGCCCTGAAGCAGCTTGCTTGATCCCCGCGGCTGGACTCGAGCCGCAAACCCAACACAACAGTTGAGCCCTCAGTGGGAAGCAGCAACTTAGTCAGAAAATTTGCATCCATTTCATTTCGGAGCAGATGCAGCAGGAGACGCATTCGGGCACAGACATCTCGCCTTCATCTTGCCAGACCGGTTTCGGGATCATCATCCCTTTATCAATGGCAGCTGTTCACTCTGAAAACCTTACGTGCACTCCAATATTAAGGGCCTGCTCCTGTGGGCGTGTCCGGAAAACGGCATTCTGGTTCTTGTGGTGCTTTTGATAATTTCTCAGGTGAGTAGGTTCAAAGTGGCAGCGAAATTAAAAGTTAATAAAACCCCTGTGGGCTGATGCACTGTGGCGTTGGGCATCCTGTTGTACTTATTCATCTGTTCACAGGACTCCGACCTCCCGTCGAGGTGACACCGGTTGGCGCCATCACGGGTCCGCCCTGAAGCAGCTTGCTTGATCCCCGCGGCTGGACTCGAGCCGCAAACCCAACACAACAGTTGAGCCCTCAGTGGGAAGCAGAAACTTAGTCAGAAAATTTGCATCCATTTCATTTCGGAGCAGATGCAGCAGGAGACGCATTCGGGCACAGACATCTCGCCTTCATCTTGCCAGACCAGTTTCGGGATCATCATCCCTTTATGAATGGCAGCTGTTCACTCTGAAAACCTTACGTGCACTCCAATATTAAGAGCCTGCCCCTGTGGGCGTGTCCGAAAAACGGCATTCTGGTTCTTGTGGTGCTTTTGATAATTTCTCAGGTGAGTAGGTTCAAAGTGGCAGCAAAATTAAGTTAATAAAACCCCTGTGGGCTGATGCACTGTGGCGTTGGGCATCCTGTTGTACTTATTCATCTGTTCAAAGGACTCCGACCTCCCGTCGAGGTGACACCGGTTGGCGCCATCACGGTTCCGCCCTGAAGTGGCTTGCTTGATCCCCGCGGCTAAACTCGAGCCGCAAACATCCCAACACAACAGTTGAGCCCTCAGTGGGAAGCGGCAACTTAGTCGGAAAATTTGCATCCATTTCATTTCGGAGCAGATGCAGCAGGAGACGCATTCGGGCACAGACATCTCGCCTTCATCTTGCCAGACCGGTTTCGGGATCATCATCCCTTTATCAATGGCAGCTGTTCACTCTGAAAACCTTACGTGCACTCCAATATTAAGAGCCTGCCCCTGTGGGCGTGTCCGAAAAATGGCATTCTGGTTCTTGTGGTGCTTTTGATAATTTCTAAGGTGAATAGGTTCAAAGTGGCAGCGAAATTAAAAGTTAATAAAACCCCTGTGGGCTGATGCACTGTGGCGTTGGGCATCCTGTTGTACTTATTCATCTGTTCACAGGACTCCGACCTCCCGTCGAGGTGACACCGGTTGGCACCATCACGGGTGCGCCCTGAAGCGGCTTGCTTGATCCCCGCGGCTGGACACGAGCCGCAAACATCCCAACACAACAGTTGAGCCCTCAGTGGGAAGCAGCAACTTAGTCGGAAAATTTGCATCCATTTCATTTCGGAGCAGATGCAGCAGGAGACGCATTCGGGCACAGACATCTTGCCTTCATCTTGCCGGACCGGTTTCGGGATCATATCCCTTTAGCAATGGCAGCTGTTCACTCTGAAAACCTTACGTGCACTCCAATATTAAGAGCCTGCCCCTGTGGGCGTGTCCGAAAAACGGCATTCTGGTTCTTGTGGTGCTTTTGATAATTTCTCAGGTGAGTAGGTTCAAAGTGGCAGCGAAATTAAAAGTTAATAAAACCCCTGTGGGCTGATGCACTGTGGCGTTGGGCATCCTGTTGTACTTATTCATCTGTTCACAGGACTCCGACCTCCCGTCGAGGTGACACCGGTTGTCGCCATCACGGGTCCGCCCTGAAGCGGCTTGCTTGATCCCCGCGGCTGGACTCGAGCCGCAAACATCCCAACACAACAGTTGAGCCCTCAGTGGGAAGCAGCAACTTAGTCTGAAAATTTGCATCCATTTCATTTCGGAGCAGATGCAGCAGGAGAAGCATTCGGGCATAGACATCTCGCCTTCTTCTTGCCAGATTGGTTTCGGGATCATCATCCCTTTATCAATTGCAGCTGTTCACTCTGAAAACCTTACGTGCACTCCAATATTAAGAGCCTGCCCCTGTGGGTGTGTCCGAAAAACGGCATTCTGTTTCTTGTGGTGCTTTTGATCATTTCTCAGGTGAGTAGGTTCAAAGTGGCAGCGAAATTAAAAGTTAATAAAACCCCTGTGGGCTGATGCACTGTGGCGTTGGGCATCCTGTTGTACTTATTCATCTGTTCACAGGACTCCGACCTCCCATCGAGGTGACACCGGTTGGCGCCATCACGGTTCCACCCTGAAGCGGCTTGCTTGATCCCCGCGGCTGGACTCGAGCCGCAAACATCCCAACACAACAGTTGAGCCCTCAGTGGGAAGCAGTAACTTAGTCGGAACATTTGCATCCATTTCATTTTGGAGCAGATGCAGCAGGAGACGCATTCGGGCACAGACATCTCGCCTTCATCTTGCTAGACCGGTTTCGGGATCATCATCCCTTTATCAATGGCAGCTGTTCACTCTGAAAACCTTACGTGCACTCCAATATTAAGAACCTGCCCCTGTGGGCGTGTCCGAAAAACGGCATTCTGGTTCTTGTGGTGCTTATGATAATTTCTCAGGTGAGTAGGTTCAAAGTGGCAGCGAAATTAAAAGTTAATAAAACCCCTGTGGGCTGATGCACTGTGGCGTTGGGCATCCTGTTATACTTATTCATCTGTTCACAGGACTCCGACCTCCCGTCGAGGTGACACCGGTTGGCGCCATCACGGGTCCGCCCTGAAGCCGCTTGCTTGATCCCCGCGGCTGGACTCGAGCCGCAAACATCCCAACACAACAGTTGAGCCCTCAGTGGGAAGCAGCAACTTAGTCGGAAAATTTGCATCCATTTCATATCGGAGCAGATGCAGCAGGAGACGCATTCGGGCACAGACATTTCGCCTTCATCTTGCCAGACCGGTTTCGGGATCATCATCCCTTTATCAATGGCAGCTGTTCACTCTGAAAACCTTACGTGCACTCCAATATTAAGAGCCTGCCTCTGTGGGCGTGTCCGGAAAACGGCATTCTGGTTCTTGTGGTGCTTTTGATAATTTCTCAGGTGAGTAGGTTCAAAGTGGCAGCGAAATTAAAAGTTAATAAAACCCCTGTGGGCTGATGCACTGTGGCGTTGGGCATCCTGTTGTACTTATTCATCTGTTCACAGGACTCCGACCTCCCGTCGAGGTGACACCGGTTGGCGCCATCACGGGTCCGCCCTGAAGCAGCTTGCTTGATCCCCGCGGCTGGACTCGAGCCGCAAACCCAACACAACAGTTGAGCCCTCAGTGGGAAGCAGCAACTTAGTCAGAAAATTTGCATCCATTTCATTTCGGAGCAGATGCAGCAGGAGACGCATTCGGGCACAGACATCTCGCCTTCATCTTGCCAGACCGGTTTCGGGATCATCATCCCTTTATCAATGGCAGCTGTTCACTCTGAAAACCTTACGTGCACTCCAATATTAAGGGCCTGCTCCTGTGGGCATGTCCGAAAAACGGCATTCTGGTTCTTGTGGTGCTTTTGATAATTTCTCAGGTGAGTAGGTTCAAAGTGGCAGCGAAATTAAAAGTTAATAAAACCCCTGTGGGCTGATGCACTGTGGCGTTGGGCATCCTGTTGTACTTATTCATCTGTTCACAGGACTCCGACCTCCCGTCGAGGTGACACTGGTTGGCGCCATCACGGGTCCGCCCTGAAGCGGCTTGCTTGATCCCCGCGGCTGGACTCGAGCCGCAAACATCCCAACACAACAGTTGAGCCCTCAGTGGGAAGCTGCAACTTAGTCGGAAAATTTGCATCCATTTCATTTCGGAGCAGATGCAGCAGGAGACGCATTCGGGCACAGACATCTCGCCTTCATCTTGCCAGACCGGTTTCGGGATCATCATCCCTTTATCAATGGCAGCTGTTCACTCTGAAAACCTTACGTGCACTCCAATATTAAGAGCCTGCCCCTGTGGGCGTGTCCGAAAAACGGCATTCTGGTTCTTGTGGTGCTTTTGATAATTTCTCAAGTGAGTAGGTTCAAAGTGGCAGCAAAATTAAGTTAATAAAACCCCTGTGGGCTGATGCACTGTGGCGTTGGGCATCCTGTTGTACTTATTCATCTGTTCAAAGGACTCCGACCTCCCGTCGAGGTGACACCGGTTGGCGCCATCACGGTTCCGCCCTGAAGTGGCTTGCTTGATCCCCGCGGCTAAACTCGAGCCGCAAACATCCCAACACAACAGTTGAGCCCTCAGTGGGAAGCGGCAACTTAGTCGGAAAATTTGCATCCATTTCATTTCGGAGCAGATGCAGCAGGAGACGCATTCGGGCACAGACATCTCGCCTTCATCTTGCCAGACCGGTTTCGGGATCATCATCCCTTTATCAATGGCAGCTGTTCACTCTGAAAACCTTACGTGCACTCCAATATTAAGAGCCTGCCCCTGTGGGCGTGTCCGAAAAATGGCATTCTGGTTCTTGTGGTGCTTTTGATAATTTCTCAGGTGAGTAGGTTCAAAGTGGCAGCGAAATTAAAAGTTAATAAAACCCCTGTGGGCTGATGCACTGTGGCGTTGGGCATCCTGTTGTACTTATTCATCTGTTCACAGGACTCCGACCTCCCGTCGAGGTGACACCGGTTGGCACCATCACGGGTGCGCCCTGAAGCGGCTTGCTTGATCCCCGCGGCTGGACACGAGCCGCAAACATCCCAACACAACAGTTGAGCCCTCAGTGGGAAGCAGCAACTTAGTCGGAAAATTTGCATCCATTTCATTTCGGAGCAGATGCAGCAGGAGACGCATTCGGGCACAGACATCTTGCCTTCATCTTGCCGGACCGGTTTCGGGATCATATCCCTTTAGCAATGGCAGCTGTTCACTCTGAAAACCTTACGTGCACTCCAATATTAAGAGCCTGCCCCTGTGGGCGTGTCCGAAAAACGGCATTCTGGTTCTTGTGGTGCTTTTGATAATTTCTCAGGTGAGTAGGTTCAAAGTGGCAGCGAAATTAAAAGTTAATAAAACCCCTGTGGGCTGATGCACTGTGGCGTTGGGCATCCTGTTGTACTTATTCATCTGTTCACAGGACTCCGACCTCCCGTCGAGGTGACACCGGTTGTCGCCATCACGGGTCCGCCCTGAAGCGGCTTGCTTGATCCCCGCGGCTGGACTCGAGCCGCAAACATCCCAACACAACAGTTGAGCCCTCAGTGGGAAGCAGCAACTTAGTCTGAAAATTTGCATCCATTTCATTTCGGAGCAGATGCAGCAGGAGAAGCATTCGGGCACAGACATCTCGCCTTCTTCTTGCCAGATTGGTTTCGGGATCATCATCCCTTTATCAATTGCAGCTGTTCACTCTGAAAACCTTACGTGCACTCCAATATTAAGAGCCTGCCCCTGTGGGTGTGTCCGAAAAACGGCATTCTGTTTCTTGTGGTGCTTTTGATCATTTCTCAGGTGAGTAGGTTCAAAGTGGCAGCGAAATTAAAAGTTAATAAAACCCCTGTGGGCTGATGCACTGTGGCGTTGGGCATCCTGTTGTACTTATTCATCTGTTCACAGGACTCCGACCTCCCATCGAGGTGACACCGGTTGGCGCCATCACGGTTCCACCCTGAAGCGGCTTGCTTGATCCCCGCGGCTGGACTCGAGCCGCAAACATCCCAACACAACAGTTGAGCCCTCAGTGGGAAGCAGCAACTTAGTCGGAACATTTGCATCCATTTCATTTTGGAGCAGATGCAGCAGGAGACGCATTCGGGCACAGACATCTCGCCTTCATCTTGCTAGACCGGTTTCGGGATCATCATCCCTTTATCAATGGCAGCTGTTCACTCTGAAAACCTTACGTGCACTCCAATATTAAGAACCTGCCCCTGTGGGCGTGTCCGAAAAACGGCATTCTGGTTCTTGTGGTGCTTTTGATAATTTCTCAGGTGAGTAGGTTCAAAGTGGCAGCGAAATTAAAAGTTAATAAAACCCCTGTGGGCTGATGCACTGTGGCGTTGGGCATCCTGTTATACTTATTCATCTGTTCACAGGACTCCGACCTCCCGTCGAGGTGACACCGGTTGGCGCCATCACGGGTCCGCCCTGAAGCCGCTTGCTTGATCCCCGCGGCTGGACTCGAGCCGCAAACATCCCAACACTACAGTTGAGCCCTCAGTGGGAAGCAGCAACTTAGTCGGAAAATTTGCATCCATTTCATATCGGAGCAGATGCAGCAGGAGACGCATTCGGGCACAGACATCTCGCCTTCATCTTGCCAGACCGGTTTCGGGATCATCATCCCTTTATCAATGGCAGCTGTTCACTCTGAAAACCTTACGTGCACTCCAATATTAAGAGCCTTCCTCTGTGGGCGTGTCCGGAAAACGGCATTCTGGTTCTTGTGGTGCTTTTGATAATTTCTCAGGTGAGTAGGTTCAAAGTGGCAGCGAAATTAAAAGTTAATAAAACCCCTGTGGGCTGATGCACTGTGGCGTTGGGCATCCTGTTGTACTTATTCATCTGTTCACAGGACTCCGACCTCCCGTCGAGGTGACACCGGTTGGCGCCATCACGGGTCCGCCCTGAAGCAGCTTGCTTGATCCCCGCGGCTGGACTCGAGCCGCAAACCCAACACAACAGTTGAGCCCTCAGTGGGAAGCAGCAACTTAGTCAGAAAATTTGCATCCATTTCATTTCGGAGCAGATGCAGCAGGAGACGCATTCGGGCACAGACATCTCGCCTTCATCTTGCCAGACCGGTTTCGGGATCATCATCCCTTTATCAATGGCAGCTGTTCACTCTGAAAACCTTACGTGCACTCCAATATTAAGGGCCTGCTCCTGTGGGCGTGTCCGGAAAACGGCATTCTGGTTCTTGTGGTGCTTTTGATAATTTCTCAGGTGAGTAGGTTCAAAGTGGCAGCGAAATTAAAAGTTAATAAAACCCCTGTGGGCTGATGCACTGTGGCGTTGGGCATCCTGTTGTACTTATTCATCTGTTCACAGGACTCCGACCTCCCGTCGAGGTGACACTTGTTGGCGCCATCACGGGTCCGCCCTGAAGCGGCTTGCTTGATCCCCGCGGCTGGACTCGAGCCGCAAACATCCCAACACAACAGTTGAGCCCTCAGTGGGAAGCGGCAACTTAGTCGGAAAATTTGCATCCATTTCATTTCGGAGCAGATGCAGCAGGAGACGCATTCGGGCACAGACATCACGCCTTCATCTTGCCAGACCGGTTTCGGGATCATCATCCCTTTATCAATGGCAGCTGTTCACTCTGAAAACCTTACGTGCACTCCAATATTAAGAGCCTGCCCCTGTGGGCGTGTCCGAAAAATGGCATTCTGGTTCTTGTGGTGCTTTTGATAATTTCTCAGGTGAGTAGGTTCAAAGTGGCAGCGAAATTAAAAGTTAATAAAACCCCTGTGGGCTGATGCACTGTGGCGTTGGGCATCCTGTTGTACTTATTCATCTGTTCACAGGACTCCGACCTCCCGTCGAGGTGACACCGGTTGGCACCATCACGGGTGGGCCCTGAAGCGGCTTGCTTGATCCCCGCGGCTGGACACGAGCCGCAAACATCCCAACACAACAGTTGAGCCCTCAGTGGGAAGCAGCAACTTAGTCGGAAAATTTGCATCCATATCATTTCGGAGCAGATGCAGCAGGAGACGCATTCGGGCACAGACATCTTGCTTTCATCTTGCCGGACCGGTTTCGGGATCATATCCCTTTAGCAATGGCAGCTGTTCACTCTGAAAACCTTACGTGCACTCCAATATTAAGAGCCTGCCCCTGTGGGCGTGTCCGAAAAACGGCATTCTGGTTCTTGTGGTGCTTTTGATAATTTCTCAGGTGAGTAGGTTCAAAGTGGCAGCGAAATTAAAAGTTAATAAAACCCCTGTGGGCTGATGCACTGTGGCGTTGGGCATCCTGTTGTACTTATTCATCTGTTCACAGGACTCCGACCTCCCGTCGAGGTGACACCGGTTGTCGCCATCACGGGTCCGCCCTGAAGCGGCTTGCTTGATCCCCGCGGCTGGACTCGAGCCGCAAACATCCCAACACAACAGTTGAGCCCTCAGTGGGAAGCAGCAACTTAGTCTGAAAATTTGCATCCATTTCATTTCGGAGCAGATGCAGCAGGAGAAGCATTCGGGCACAGACATCTCGCCTTCTTCTTGCCAGATTGGTTTCGGGATCATCATCCCTTTATCAATTGCAGCTGTTCACTCTGAAAACCTTACGTGCACTCCAATATTAAGAGCCTGCCCCTGTGGGTGTGTCCGAAAAACGGCATTCTGTTTCTTGTGGTGCTTTTGATCATTTCTCAGGTGAGTAGGTTCAAAGTGGCAGCGAAATTAAAAGTTAATAAAACCCCTGTGGGCTGATGCACTGTGGCGTTGGGCATCCTGTTGTACTTATTCATCTGTTCACAGGACTCCGACCTCCCATCGAGGTGACACCGGTTGGCGCCATCACGGTTCCACCCTGAAGCGGCTTGCTTGATCCCCGCGGCTGGACTCGAGCCGCAAACATCCCAACACAACAGTTGAGCCCTCAGTGGGAAGCAGCAACTTAGTCGGAACATTTGCATCCATTTCATTTTGGAGCAGATGCAGCAGGAGACGCATTCGGGCACAGACATCTCGCCTTCATCTTGCTAGACCGGTTTCGGGATCATCATCCCTTTATCAATGGCAGCTGTTCACTCTGAAAACCTTACGTGCACTCCAATATTAAGAACCTGCCCCTGTGGGCGTGTCCGAAAAACGGCATTCTGGTTCTTGTGGTGCTTTTGATAATTTCTCAGGTGAGTAGGTTCAAAGTGGCAGCGAAATTAAAAGTTAATAAAACCCCTGTGGGCTGATGCACTGTGGCGTTGGGCATCCTGTTATACTTATTCATCTGTTCACAGGACTCCGACCTCCCGTCGAGGTGACACCGGTTGGCGCCATCACGGGTCCGCCCTGAAGCCGCTTGCTTGATCCCCGCGGCTGGACTCGAGCCGCAAACATCCCAACACAACAGTTGAGCCCTCAGTGGGAAGCAGCAACTTAGTCAGAAAATTTGCATCCATTTCATTTCGGAGCAGATGCAGCAGGAGACGCATTCGGGCACAGACATCTCGCCTTCATCTTGCCAGACCTGTTTCGGGATCATCATCCCTTTATCAATGGCAGCTGTTCACTCTGAAAACCTTACGTGCACTCCAATATTAAGGGCCTGCTCCTGTGGGCGTGTCCGAAAAACGGCATTCTGGTTCTTGTGGTGCTTTTGATAATTTCTCAGGTGAGTAGGTTCAAAGTGGCAGCGAAATTAAAAGGTAATAAAACCCCTGTGGGCTGATGCACTGTGGCGTTGGGCATCCTGTTGTACTTATTCATCTGTTCACAGGACTCCGACCTCCCGTCGAGGTGACACTGGTTGGCGCCATCACGGGTCCGCCCTGAAGCGGCTTGCTTGATCCCCGCGGCTGGACTCGAGCCGCAAACATCCCAACACAACAGTTGAGCCCTCAGTGGGAAGCAGCAACTTAGTCGTAAAAATTTGCATCCATTTCATTTCGGAGTAGATGCAGCAGGAGACGCATTCGGGCACAGACATCTTGCCTTCATCTTGCCCGACCAGTTTCGGGATCATCATCCCTTTATGAATGGCAGCTGTTCACTCTGAAAACCTTACTTGCACTCCAATATTAAGAGCCTGCCCCTGTGGGCGTGTCCGAAAAACGGCATTCTGGTTCTTGTGGTGCTTTTGATAATTTCTCAGGTGAGTAGGTTCAAAGTGGCAGCAAAATTAAGTTAATAAAACCCCTGTGGGCTGATGCACTGTGGCGTTGGGCATCCTGTTGTACTTATTCATCTGTTCAAAGGACTCCGACCTCCCGTCGAGGTGACACCGGTTGGCGCCATCACGGTTCCGCCCTGAAGCGGCTTGCTTGATCCCCGCGGCTAAACTCGAGCCGCAAACATCCCAACACAACAGTTGAGCCCTCAGTGGGAAGCTGCAACTTAGTCGGAAAATTTGCATCCATTTCATTTCGGAGCAGATGCAGCAGGAGACGCATTCGGGCACAGACATCTCGCCTTCATCTTGCCAGACCGGTTTCGGGATCATCATCCCTTTATCAATGGCAGCTGTTCACTCTGAAAACCTTACGTGCACTCCAATATTAAGAGCCTGCCCCTGTGGGCGTGTCCGAAAAACGGCATACTGGTTCTTGTGGTGCTTTTGATAATTTCTCAGGTGAGTAGGTTCAAAGTGGCAGCGAAATGAAAAGTTAATAAAACCCCTGTGGGCTGATGCACTGTGGCGTTGGGCATCCTGTTGTACTTATTCATCTGTTCACAGGACTCCGACCTCCCGTCGAGGTGACACCGGTTGGCGCCATCACGGGTCCGCCCTGAAGCGGCTTGCTTGATCCCCGCGGCTGGACTCGAGCCGCAAACGTCCCAACAGAACAGTTGAGCTCTCAATGGGAAGCAGCAACTTAGTCGGGAAATTTGCATCCATTTAATTTCTGAGCAGATGCAGCAGGAGACGCATTTGGGCACAGACATCTCGCCTTCATCTTGCCCGACCATTTTCGGGATCATCATCCCTTTATCACTGGCAGCTGTTCACTCTGAAAACCTTATGTGCACTCCAATATTAAGAGCCTGCCCCTGTGGGCGTGTCCGAAAAACGGCATTCTGGTTCTTGTGGTGCTTTTGATAATTTCTCAGGTGAGTAGGTTCAAAGTGGCAGCAAAATTAAAAGTTAATAAAACCCCTGTGGGCTGATGCACTGTGGCGTTGGGCATCCTGTTGTACTTATTCATCTGTTCACAGGACTTCGACCTCCCGTCGAGGTGACACCAGTTGGCGCCATCACGGTTCCACCCTGAAGCGGCTTGCTTGATCCCCGGGGCTGGACTCGAGCCGCAAACATCCCAACACAACAGTTGAGCCCTCAGTGGGAAGCAGCAACTTAGTCGGAACATTTGCATCCATTTAATTTTGGAGCAGATGCAGCAGGAGACGCATTCGGGCACAGACATCTCGCCTTCATCTTGCCAGACCGGTTTCGAGATCATCATCCCTTTATCAATGGCAGCTGTTCACTCTGAAAACCTTACGTGCACTCCAATATTAGGAGCCTGCCCCTGTGGGCGTGTCCGAAAAACGCCATTCTGGTTCTTGTGGTGCTTTTGATAATTTCTCAGGTGAGTAGGTTCAAAGTGGCAGCGAAATTAAAAGTTAATAAAACCCCTGTGGGCTGATGCACTGTGGCGTTGGGCATCCTGTTGTACTTATTCATCTGTTCACAGGACTCCGACCTCCCGTCGAGGTGACACCGGTTGGCGCCATCGCGGGTCCGCCCTGAAGCGGCTTGCTTGATCCCCGCGGCTGGACTCGAGCCGCAAACATCCCAACACAACAGTTGAGCCCTCAGTGGGAAGCAGCAACTTAGTCTGAAAATTTGCATCCATTTCATTTCGGAGCAGATGCAGCAGGAGTAGCATTCGGGCACAGACATCTCGCCTTCATCTTGCCAGATCGGTTTCGGGATCATCATCCCTTTATCAATTGCAGCTGTTCACTCTGAAAACCTTACGTGCACTCCAATATTAAGAACCTGCCCCTGTGGGCGTGTCCGAAAAACGGCATTCTGTTTCTTGTGGTGCTTTTGATCATTTCTCAGGTGAGTAGGTTCAAAGTGGCAGCGAAATTAAAAGTTAATAAAACCCCTGTGGGCTGATGCACTGTGGCGTTGGGCATCCTGTTGTACTTATTCATCTGTTCACAGGACTCCGACCTCCCATCGAGGTGACACCGGTTGGCGCCATCACGGGTCCGCCCTGAAGCGGCTTGCTTGATCCCCGCGGCTGGACTCGAGCCGCAAACGTCCCAACACAACAGTTGAGCTCTCAATGGGAAGCAGCAACTTAGTCGGGAAATTTGCATCCATTTCATTTCTGAGCAGATGCAGCAGGAGACGCATTTGGGCACAGACATCTCGCCTTCATCTTGCCCGACCATTTTCGGGATCATCATCCCTTTATCACTGGCAGCTGTTCACTCTGAAAACCTTATGTGCACTCCAATATTAAGAGCCTGCCCCTGTGGGCGTGTCCGAAAAACGTCATTCTGGTTCTTGTGGTGCTTTTGATAATTTCTCAGGTGAGTAGGTTCAAAGTGGCAGCAAAATTAAAAGTTAATAAAACCCCTGTGGGCTGATGCACTGTGGCATTGGGCATCCTGTTTTACTTATTCATCTGTTCACAGGACTTCGACCTCCCGTCGAGGTGACACCGGTTGGCGCCATCACGGTTCCACCCTGAAGCGGCTTGCTTGATCCCCGCGGCTGGACTCGAGCCGCAAACATCCCAACACAACAGTTGAGCCCTCAGTGGGAAGCAGCAACTTAGTCGGAACATTTGCATCCATTTCATTTTGGAGCAGATGCAGCAGGAGACGCATTCGGGCACAGACATCTCGCCTTCATCTTGCCAGACCGGTTTCGGGATCATCATCCCTTTATCAATGGCAACTGTTCACTCTGAAAACCTTACGTGCACTCCAATATTAAGAACCTGCCCCTGTGGGCGTGTCCGAAAAACGGCATTCTGGTTCTTGTGGTGCTTTTGATAATTTCTCAGGTGAGTAGGTTCAAAGTGGCAGCGAAATTAAAAGTTAATAAAACCCCTGTGGGCTGATGCACTGTGGCGTTGGGCATCCTGTTATACTTATTCATCTGTTCACAGGACTCCGACCTCCCGTCGAGGTGACACCGGTTGGCGCCATCACGGGTCCGCCCTGAAGCCGCTTGCTTGATCCCCGCGGCTGGACTCGAGCCGCAAACATCCCAACACAACAGTTGAGCCCTCAGTGGGAAGCAGCAACTTAGTCGGAAAATTTGCATCCATTTCATATCGGAGCAGATGCAGCAGGAGACGCATTCGGGCACAGACATCTCGCCTTCATCTTGCCAGACCGGTTTCGGGATCATCATCCCTTTATCAATGGCAGCTGTTCACTCTGAAAACCTTACGTGCACTCCAATATTAAGAGCTTGCCCCTGTGGGCGTGTCCGAAAAACGGCATTCTGGTTCTTGTGGTGCTTTTGATAATTTCTCAGGTGAGTAGGTTCAAAGTGGCAGCGAAATTAAAAGTTAATAAAACCCCTGTGGGCTGATGCACTGTGGCATTGGGCATCCTGTTGTACTTATTCATCTGTTCACAGGACTCCGACCTCCCGTCGAGGTGACACCGGTTGGAGCCATCACGGGTCCGCCCTGAAGCGGCTTGCTTGATCCCTGCGGCTGGACTCGAGCCGCAAACATCCCAACACAACAGTTGAGCCCTCAGTGGGAAGCAGCAACTTAGTCTGAAAATTTGCATCCATTTCATTTCGGAGCAGATGCAGCAGGAGTAGCATTCGGGCACAGACATCTCGCCTTCATCTTGCCAGATCGGTTTCGGGATCATCATCCCTTTATCAATTGCAGCTGTTCACTCTGAAAACCTTACGTGCACTCCAATATTAAGAACCTGCCCCTGTGGGCGTGTCCGAAAAACGGCATTCTGTTTCTTGTGGTGCTTTTGATCATTTCTCAGGTGAGTAGGTTCAAAGTGGCAGCGAAATTAAAAGTTAATAAAACCCCTGTGGGCTGATGCACTGTGGCGATGGGCATCCTGTTGTACTTATTCATCTGTTCACAGGACTCCGACCTCCCATCGAGGTGACACCGGTTGGCGCCATCACGGGTCCGCCCTGAAGCGGCTTGCTTGATCCCCGCGGCTGGACTCGAGCCGCAAACGTCCCAACACAACAGTTGAGCTCTCAATGGGAAGCAGCAACTTAGTCGGGAAATTTGCATCCATTTCATTTCTGAGCAGATGCAGCAGGAGACGCATTTGGGCACAGACATCTCGCCTTCATCTTGCCCGACCATTTTCGGGATCATCATCCCTATATCACTGGCAGCTGTTCACTCTGAAAACCTTATGTGCACTCCAATATTAAGAGCCTGCCCCTGTGGGCGTGTCCGAAAAACGGCATTCTGGTTCTTGTGGTGCTTTTGATAATTTCTCAGGTGAGTAGGTTCAAAGTGGCAGCAAAATTAAAAGTTAATAAAACCCCTGTGGGCTGATGCACTGTGGCGTTGGGCATCCTGTTGTACTTATTCATCTGTTCACAGGACTTCGACCTCCCGTCGAGGTGACACCGGTTGGCGCCATCACGGTTCCACCCTGAAGCGGCTTGCTTGATCCCCGCGGCTGGACTCGAGCCGCAAACATCCCAACACAACAGTTGAGCCCTCAGTGGGAAGCAGCAACTTAGTCGGAACATTTGCATCCATTTCATTTTGGAGCAGATGCAGCAGGAGATGCATTCGGGCACAGACATCTCGCCTTCATCTTGCCAGACCGGTTTCGGGATCATCATCCCTTTATCAATGGCAGCTGTTCACTCTGAAAACCTTACGTGCACTCCAATATTAAGAACCTGCCCCTGTGGGCGTGTCCGAAAAACGGCATTCTGGTTCTTGTGGTGCTTTTGATAATTTCTCAGGTGAGTAGGTTCAAAGTGGCAGCGAAATTAAAAGTTAATAAAACCCCTGTGGGCTGATGCACTGTGGCGTTGGGCATCCTGTTATACTTATTCATCCGTTCACAGGACTCCGACCTCCCGTCGAGGTGACACCGGTTGGCGCCATCACGGGTCCGCCCTGAAGCCGCTTGCTTGATCCCCGCGGCTGGACTCGAGCCGCAAACATCCCAACACAACAGTTGAGCCCTCAGTGGGAAGCAGCAACTTAGTCGGAAAATTTGCATCCATTTCATATCGGAGCAGATGCAGCAGGAGACGCATTCAGGCACAGACATCTCGCCTTCATCTTGCCAGACCGGTTTCGGGATCATCATCCCTTTATCAATGGCAGCTGTTCACTCTGAAAACCTTACGTGCACTCCAATATTAAGAGCCTGCCCCTGTGGGCGTGTCCGAAAAACGGCATTCTGGTTCTTGTGGTGCTTTTGATAATTTCTCAGGTGAGTAGGTTCAAAGTGGCAGCGAAATTAAAAGTTAATAAAACCCCTGTGGGCTGATGCACTGTGGCGTTGGGCATCCTGTTGTACTTATTCATCTGTTCACAGGACTCCGACCTCCCGTCGAGGTGACACCGGTTGGCGCCATCACGGGTCCGCCCTGAAGCGGCTTGCTTGATCCCCGCGGCTGGACTCGAGCCGCAAACCCAACACAACAGTTGAGCCCTCAGTGGGAAGCAGCAACTTAGTCAGAAAATTTGCATCCATTTCATTTCGGAGCAGATGCAGCAGGAGACGCATTCGGGCACAGACATCTCGCCTTCATCTTGCCAGACCGGTTTCGGGATCATCATCCCTTTATCAATGGCAGCTGTTCACTCTGAAAACCTTACGTGCACTCCAATATTAAGGGCCTGCCCCTGTGGGCGTGTCCGAAAAACGGCATTTTGGTTCTTGTGGTGCTTTTGATAATTTCTCAGGTGAGTAGGTTCAAAGTGGCAGCGAAATTAAAAGTTAATAAAACCCCTGTGGGCTGATGCACTGTGGCGTTGGGCATCCTGTCGTACTTATTTATCTGTTCACAGGACTCCGACCTCCCGTCGAGGTGACACTGGTTGGCGCCATCACGGGTCCGCCCTGAAGCGGCTTGCTTGATCCCCACGGCTGGACTCGAGCCGCAAACATCCCAACACAACAGTTGAGCCCTCAGTGGGAAGCAGCAACTTAGTCGGAAAATTTGCATCCATTTCATTTCGGAGCAGATGCAGCAGGAGACGCATTCGGGCACAGACATCTCGCCTTCATCTTGCCCGACCAGTTTCGGGATCATCATCCCTTTATGAATGGCAGCTGTTCACTCTGAAAACCTTACGTGCACTCCAATATTAAGAGCCTGCCCCTGTGGGCGTGTCCGAAAAACGGCATTCTGGTTCTTGTGGTGCTTTTGATAATTTCTCAGGTGAGTAGGTTCAAAGTGGCAGCGAAATTAAAAGTTAATAAAACCCCTGTGGGCTGATGCACTGTGGCGTTGGGCATCCTGTTGTACTTATTCATCTGTTCACAGGACTCCGACCTCCCGTCGAGGTGACACCGGTTGGCGCCATCACGGGTCCGCCCTGAAGCGGCTTGCTTGATCCCTGCGGCTGGACTCGAGCCGCAAACATCCCAACACAACAGTTGAGCCCTCAGTGGGAAGCAGCAACTTAGTCTGAAAATTTGCATCCATTTCATTTCGGAGCAGATGCAGCAGGAGACGCATTCGGGCACAGACATCTCGCCTTCATCTTGCCAGACCGGTTTCGGGATCATCATCCCTTTATCAATGGCAGCTGTTCACTCTGAAAACCTTACGTGCACTCCAATATTAGGAGCCTGTCCCTGTGGGCGTGTCCGAAAAACGGCATTCTGGTTCTTGTGGTGCTTTTGATAATTTCTCAGGTGAGTAGGTTCAAAGTGGCAGCGAAATTAAAAGTTAATAAAACCCCTGTAGGCTGATGCACTGTGGCGTTGGGCATCCTGTTGTACTTATTCATCTGTTCACAGGACTCCGACCTCCCGTCGAGGTGACACCGGTTGGCGCCATCACGGGTCCGCCCTGAAGCGGCTTGCTTGATCCCCGCGGCTGGACTCGAGCCGCAAACATCCCAACACAACAGTTGAGCCCTCAGTGGGAAGCAGCAACTTAGTCTGAAAATTTGCATCCATTTCATTTCGGAGCAGATGCAGCAGGAGTAGCATTCGGGCACAGACATCTCGCCTTCATCTTGCCAGACCGGTTTCGGGATCATCATCCCTTTATCAATGGCAGCTGTTCACTCTGAAAACCTTACGTGCACTCCAATATTAAGAGCCTGCCCCTGTGGGCGTGTCCGAAAAACGGCATTCTGGTTCTTGTGGTGCTTTTGATAATTTCTCAGGTGAGTAGGTTCAAAGTGGCAGCGAAATTAAAAGTTAATAAAACCCCTGTGGGCTGATGCACTGTGGCGTTGGGCATCCTGTTGTACTTATTCATCTGTTCACAGGACTCCGACCTCCCGTCGAGGTGACACCGGTTGGCGCCATCACGGGTCCGCCCTGAAGCGGCTTGCTTGATCCCCGCGGCTGGACTCGAGCCGCAAACCCAACACAACAGTTGAGCCCTCAGTGGGAAGCAGCAACTTAGTCAGAAAATTTGCATCCATTTCATTTCGGAGCAGATGCAGCAGGAGACGCATTCGGGCACAGACATCTCGCCTTCATCTTGCCAGACCGGTTTCGGGATCATCATCCCTTTATCAATGGCAGCTGTTCACTCTGAAAACCTTACGTGCACTCCAATATTAAGGGCCTGCCCCTGTGGGCGTGTCCGAAAAACGGCATTCTGGTTCTTGTGGTGCTTTTGATAATTTCTCAGGTGAGTAGGTTCAAAGTGGCAGCGAAATTAAAAGTTAATAAAACCCCTGTGGGCTGATGCACTGTGGCGTTGGGCATCCTGTTGTACTTATTTATCTGTTCACAGGACTCCGACCTCCCGTCGAGGTGACACTGGTTGGCGCCATCACGGGTCCGCCCTGAAGCGGCTTGCTTGATCCCCGCGGCTGGACTCGAGCCGCAAACATCCCAACACAACAGTTGAGCCCTCAGTGGGAAGCAGCAACTTAGTCGGAAAATTTTCATCCATTTCATTTCGGAGCAGATGCAGCAGGAGACGCATTCGGGCACAGACATCTCGCCTTCATCTTGCCCGACCAGTTTCGGGATCATCATCCCTTTATGAATGGCAGCTGTTCACTCTGAAAACCTTACGTGCACTCCAATATTAAGAGCCTGCCCCTGTGGGCGTGTCCGAAAAACGGCATTCTGGTTCTTGTGGTGCTTTTGATAATTTCTCAGGTGAGTAGGTTCAAAGTGGCAGCGAAATTAAAAGTTAATAAAACCCCTGTGGGCTGATGCACTGTGGCGTTGGGCATCCTGTTGTACTTATTCATCTGTTCACAGGACTCCGACCTCCCGTCGAGGTGACACCGGTTGGCGCCATCACGGGTCCGCCCTGAAGCGGCTTGCTTGATCCCTGCGGCTGGACTCGAGCCGCAAACATCCCAACACAACAGTTGAGCCCTCAGTGGGAAGCAGCAACTTAGTCTGAAAATTTGCATCCATTTCATTTCGGAGCAGATGCAGCAGGAGACGCATTCAGGCACAGACATCTCGCCTTCATCTTGCCAGACCGGTTTCGGGATCATCATCCCTTTATCAATGGCAGCTGTTCACTCTGAAAACCTTACGTGCACTCCAATATTAAGAGCCTGCCCCTGTGGGCGTGTCCGAAAAACGGCATTCTGGTTCTTGTGGTGCTTTTGATAATTTCTCAGGTGAGTAGGTTCAAAGTGGCAGCGAAATTAAAAGTTAATAAAACCCCTGTGGGCTGATGCACTGTGGCGTTGGGCATCCTGTTGTACTTATTCATCTGTTCACAGGACTCCGACCTCCCGTCGAGGTGACACCGGTTGGCGCCATCACGGGTCCGCCCTGAAGCGGCTTGCTTGATCCCCGCGGCTGGACTCGAGCCGCAAACATCCCAACACAACAGTTGAGCCCTCAGTGGGAAGCAGCAACTTAGTCGGAAAATTTGCATCCATTTCATTTCGGAGCAGATGCAGCAGGAGACGCATTCGGGCACAGACATCTCGCCTTCATCTTGCCCGACCATTTTCGGGATCATCATCCCTTTATCACTGGCAGCTGTTCACTCTGAAAACCTTATGTGCACTCCAATATTAAGAGCCTGCCCCTGTGGGCGTGTCCGAAAAACGGCATTCTGGTTCTTGTGGTGCTTTTGATAATTTCTCAGGTGAGTAGGTTCAAAGTGGCAGCGAAATTAAAAGTTAATAAAACCCCTGTGGGCTGCTGCACTGTGGCGTTGGGCATCCTGTTATACTTATTCATCTGTTCACAGGACTCCGACCGCCCGTCGAGGTGACATCGGTTGGCGCCATCACGGGTCCGCCCTGAAGCGGCTTGCTTGATCACCGCGGCTGGACTCGAGCCGCAAACCCAACACAACAGTTGAGCCCTCAGTGGGAAGCAGCAACTTAGTCGGAAAATTTGCATCCATTTCATTTCGGAGCAGATGCAGCAGGAGACGCATTCGGGCACAGACATCTCGCCTTCATCTTGCCCGACCAGTTTCGGGATCATCATCCCTTTATGAATGGCAGCTGTTCACTCTGAGAACCTTACGTGCACTCCAATATTAAGAGCCTGCCCCTGTGGGCGTGTCCGAAAAACGGCATTCTGGTTCTTGTGGTGCTTTTGATAATGTCTCAGGTGAGTAGGTTCAAAGTGGCAGCGAAATTAAAAGTTAATAAAACCCTGTGGGCTGATGCACTGTGGCATTGGGCATCCTGTTGTACTTATTCATCTGTTCACAGGACTCCGACCTCCCGTCGAGGTGACACCGGTTGGAGCCATCACGGGTCCGCCCTGAAGCGGCTTGCTTGATCCCTGCGGCTGGACTCGAGCCGCAAACATCCCAACACAACAGTTGAGCCCTCAGTGGGAAGCAGCAACTTAGTCTGAAAATTTGCATCCATTTCATTTCGGAGCAGATGCAGCAGGAGTAGCATTCGGGCACAGACATCTCGCCTTCATCTTGCCAGATCGGTTTCGGGATCATCATCCCTTTATCAATTGCAGCTGTTCACTCTGAAAACCTTACGTGCACTCCAATATTAAGAACCTGCCCCTGTGGGCGTGTCCGAAAAACGGCATTCTGTTTCTTGTGGTGCTTTTGATCATTTCTCAGGTGAGTAGGTTCAAAGTGGCAGCGAAATTAAAAGTTAATAAAACCCCTGTGGGCTGATGCACTGTGGCGATGGGCATCCTGTTGTACTTATTCATCTGTTCACAGGACTCCGACCTCCCATCGAGGTGACACCGGTTGGCGCCATCACGGGTCCGCCCTGAAGCGGCTTGCTTGATCCCCGCGGCTGGACTCGAGCCGCAAACGTCCCAACACAACAGTTGAGCTCTCAATAGGAAGCAGCAACTTAGTCGGGAAATTTGCATCCATTTCATTTCTGAGCAGATGCAGCAGGAGACGCATTTGGGCACAGACATCTCGCCTTCATCTTGCCCGACCATTTTCGGGATCATCATCCCTATATCACTGGCAGCTGTTCACTCTGAAAACCTTATGTGCACTCCAATATTAAGAGCCTGCCCCTGTGGGCGTGTCCGAAAAACGGCATTCTGGTTCTTGTGGTGCTTTTGATAATTTCTCAGGTGAGTAGGTTCCAAGTGGCAGCAAAATTAAAAGTTAATAAAACCCCTGTGGGCTGATGCACTGTGGCGTTGGGCATCCTGTTGTACTTATTCATCTGTTCACAGGACTTCGACCTCCCGTCGAGGTGACACCGGTTGGCGCCATCACGGTTCCACCCTGAAGCGGCTTGCTTGATCCCCGCGGCTGGACTCGAGCCGCAAACATCCCAACACAACAGTTGAGCCCTCAGTGGGAAGCAGCAACTTAGTCGGAACATTTGCATCCATTTCATTTTGGAGCAGATGCAGCAGGAGATGCATTCGGGCACAGACATCTCGCCTTCATCTTGCCAGACCGGTTTCGGGATCATCATCCCTTTATCAATGGCAGCTGTTCACTCTGAAAACCTTACGTGCACTCCAATATTAAGAACCTGCCCCTGTGGGCGTGTCCGAAAAACGGCATTCTGGTTCTTGTGGTGCTTTTGATAATTTCTCAGGTGAGTAGGTTCAAAGTGGCAGCGAAATTAAAAGTTAATAAAACCCCTGTGGGCTGATGCACTGTGGCGTTGGGCATCCTGTTATACTTATTCATCCGTTCACAGGACTCCGACCTCCCGTCGAGGTGACACCGGTTGGCGCCATCACGGGTCCGCCCTGAAGCCGCTTGCTTGATCCCCGCGGCTGGACTCGAGCCGCAAACATCCCAACACAACAGTTGAGCCCTCAGTGGGAAGCAGCAACTTAGTCGGAAAATTTGCATCCATTTCATATCGGAGCAGATGCAGCAGGAGACGCATTCCGGCACAGACATCTCGCCTTCATCTTGCCAGACCGGTTTCGGGATCATCATCCCTTTATCAATGGCAGCTGTTCACTCTGAAAACCTTACGTGCACTCCAATATTAAGAGCCTGCCCCTGTGGGCGTGTCCGAAAAACGGCATTCTGGTTCTTGTGGTGCTTTTGATAATTTCTCAGGTGAGTAGGTTCAAAGTGGCAGCGAAATTAAAAGTTAATAAAACCCCTGTGGGCTGATGCACTGTGGCGTTGGGCATCCTGTTGTACTTATTCATCTGTTCACAGGACTCCGACCTCCCGTCGAGGTGACACCGGTTGGCGCCATCACGGGTCCGCCCTGAAGCGGCTTGCTTGATCCCCGCGGCTGGACTCGAGCCGCAAACCCAACACAACAGTTGAGCCCTCAGTGGGAAGCAGCAACTTAGTCAGAAAATTTGCATCCATTTCATTTCGGAGCAGATGCAGCAGGAGACGCATTCGGGCACAGACATCTCGCCTTCATCTTGCCAGACCGGTTTCGGGATCATCATCCCTTTATCAATGGCAGCTGTTCACTCTGAAAACCTTACGTGCACTCCAATATTAAGGGCCTGCCCCTGTGGGCGTGTCCGAAAAACGGCATTTTGGTTCTTGTGGTGCTTTTGATAATTTCTCAGGTGAGTAGGTTCAAAGTGGCAGCGAAATTAAAAGTTAATAAAACCCCTGTGGGCTGATGCACTGTGGCGTTGGGCATCCTGTCGTACTTATTTATCTGTTCACAGGACTCCGACCTCCCATCGAGGTGACACTGGTTGGCGCCATCACGGGTCCGCCCTGAAGCGGCTTGCTTGATCCCCACGGCTGGACTCGAGCCGCAAACATCCCAACACAACAGTTGAGCCCTCAGTGGGAAGCAGCAACTTAGTCGGAAAATTTGCATCCATTTCATTTCGGAGCAGATGCAGCAGGAGACGCATTCGGGCACAGACATCTCGCCTTCATCTTGCCCGACCAGTTTCGGGATCATCATCCCTTTATGAATGGCAGCTGTTCACTCTGAAAACCTTACGTGCACTCCAATATTAAGAGCCTGCCCCTGTGGGCGTGTCCGAAAAACGGCATTCTGGTTCTTGTGGTGCTTTTGATAATTTCTCAGGTGAGTAGGTTCAAAGTGGCAGCGAAATTAAAAGTTAATAAAACCCCTGTGGGCTGATGCACTGTGGCGTTGGGCATCCTGTTGTACTTATTCATCTGTTCACAGGACTCCGACCTCCCGTCGAGGTGACACCGGTTGGCGCCATCACGGGTCCGCCCTGAAGCGGCTTGCTTGATCCCTGCGGCTGGACTCGAGCCGCAAACATCCCAACACAACAGTTGAGCCCTCAGTGGGAAGCAGCAACTTAGTCTGAAAATTTGCATCCATTTCATTTCGGAGCAGATGCAGCAGGAGACGCATTCGGGCACAGACATCTCGCCTTCATCTTGCCAGACCGGTTTCGGGATCATCATCCCTTTATCAATGGCAGCTGTTCACTCTGAAAACCTTACGTGCACTCCAATATTAGGAGCCTGTCCCTGTGGGCGTGTCCGAAAAACGGCATTCTGGTTCTTGTGGTGCTTTTGATAATTTCTCAGGTGAGTAGGTTCAAAGTGGCAGCGAAATTAAAAGTTAATAAAACCCCTGTGGGCTGATGCACTGTGGCGTTGGGCATCCTGTTGTACTTATTCATCTGTTCACAGGACTCCGACCTCCCGTCGAGGTGACACCGGTTGGCGCCATCACGGGTCCGCCCTGAAGCGGCTTGCTTGATCCCCGCGGCTGGACTCGAGCCGCAAACATCCCAACACAACAGTTGAGCCCTCAGTGGGAAGCAGCAACTTAGTCTGAAAATTTGCATCCATTTCATTTCGGAGCAGATGCAGCAGGAGTAGCATTCGGGCACAGACATCTCGCCTTCATCTTGCCAGACCGGTTTCGGGATCATCATCCCTTTATCAATGGCAGCTGTTCACTCTGAAAACCTTACGTGCACTCCAATATTAAGAGCCTGCCCCTGTGGGCGTGTCCGAAAAACGGCATTCTGGTTCTTGTGGTGCTTTTGATAATTTCTCAGGTGAGTAGGTTCAAAGTGGCAGCGAAATTAAAAGTTAATAAAACCCCTGTGGGCTGATGCACTGTGGCGTTGGGCATCCTGTTGTACTTATTCATCTGTTCACAGGACTCCGACCTCCCGTCGAGGTGACACCGGTTGGCGCCATCACGGGTCCGCCCTGAAGCGGCTTGCTTGATCCCCGCGGCTGGACTCGAGCCGCAAACCCAACACAACAGTTGAGCCCTCAGTGGGAAGCAGCAACTTAGTCAGAAAATTTGCATCCATTTCATTTCGGAGCAGATGCAGCAGGAGACGCATTCGGGCACAGACATCTCGCCTTCATCTTGCCAGACCGGTTTCGGGATCATCATCCCTTTATCAATGGCAGCTGTTCACTCTGAAAACCTTACGTGCACTCCAATATTAAGGGCCTGCCCCTGTGGGCGTGTCCGAAAAACGGCATTCTGGTTCTTGTGGTGCTTTTGATAATTTCTCAGGTGAGTAGGTTCAAAGTGGCAGCGAAATTAAAAGTTAATAAAACCCCTGTGGGCTGATGCACTGTGGCGTTGGGCATCCTGTTGTACTTATTTATCTGTTCACAGGACTCCGACCTCCCGTCGAGGTGACACTGGTTGGCGCCATCACGGGTCCGCCCTGAAGCGGCTTGCTTGATCCCCGCGGCTGGACTCGAGCCGCAAACATCCCAACACAACAGTTGAGCCCTCAGTGGGAAGCAGCAACTTAGTCGGAAAATTTGCATCCATTTCATTTCGGAGCAGATGCAGCAGGAGACGCATTCGGGCACAGACATCTCGCCTTCATCTTGCCCGACCAGTTTCGGGATCATCATCCCTTTATGAATGGCAGCTGTTCACTCTGAAAACCTTACGTGCACTCCAATATTAAGAGCCTGCCCCTGTGGGCGTGTCCGAAAAACGGCATTCTGGTTCTTGTGGTGCTTTTGATAATTTCTCAGGTGAGTAGGTTCAAAGTGGCAGCGAAATTAAAAGTTAATAAAACCCCTGTGGGCTGATGCACTGTGGCGTTGGGCATCCTGTTGTACTTATTCATCTGTTCACAGGACTCCGACCTCCCGTCGAGGTGACACCGGTTGGCGCCATCACGGGTCCGCCCTGAAGCGGCTTGCTTGATCCCTGCGGCTGGACTCGAGCCGCAAACATCCCAACACAACAGTTGAGCCCTCAGTGGGAAGCAGCAACTTAGTCTGAAAATTTGCATCCATTTCATTTGGGAGCAGATGCAGCAGGAGACGCATTCAGGCACAGACATCTCGCCTTCATCTTGCCAGACCGGTTTCGGGATCATCATCCCTTTATCAATGGCAGCTGTTCACTCTGAAAACCTTACGTGCACTCCAATATTAAGAGCCTGCCCCTGTGGGCGTGTCCGAAAAACGGCATTCTGGTTCTTGTGGTGCTTTTGATAATTTCTCAGGTGAGTAGGTTCAAAGTGGCAGCGAAATTAAAAGTTAATAAAACCCCTGTGGGCTGATGCACTGTGGCGTTGGGCATCCTGTTGTACTTATTCATCTGTTCACAGGACTCCGACCTCCCGTCGAGGTGACACCGGTTGGCGCCATCACGGGTCCGCCCTGAAGCGGCTTGCTTGATCCCCGCGGCTGGACTCGAGCCGCAAACATCCCAACACAACAGTTGAGCCCTCAGTGGGAAGCAGCAACTTAGTCGGAAAATTTGCATCCATTTCATTTCGGAGCAGATGCAGCAGGAGACGCATTCGGGCACAGACATCTCGCCTTCATCTTGCCCGACCATTTTCGGGATCATCATCCCTTTATCACTGGCAGCTGTTCACTCTGAAAACCTTATGTGCACTCCAATATTAAGAGCCTGCCCCTGTGGGCGTGTCCGAAAAACGGCATTCTGGTTCTTGTGGTGCTTTTGATAATTTCTCAGGTGAGTAGGTTCAAAGTGGCAGCGAAATTAAAAGTTAATAAAACCCCTGTGGGCTGCTGCACTGTGGCGTTGGGCATCCTGTTATACTTATTCATCTGTTCACAGGACTCCGACCGCCCGTCGAGGTGACATCGGTTGGCGCCATCACGGGTCCGCCCTGAAGCGGCTTGCTTGATCACCGCGGCTGGACTCGAGCCGCAAACCCAACACAACAGTTGAGCCCTCAGTGGGAAGCAGCAACTTAGTCGGAAAATTTGCATCCATTTCATTTCGGAGCAGATGCAGCAGGAGACGCATTCGGGCACAGACATCTCGCCTTCATCTTGCCCGACCAGTTTCGGGATCATCATCCCTTTATGAATGGCAGCTGTTCACTCTGAGAACCTTACGTGCACTCCAATATTAAGAGCCTGCCCCTGTGGGCGTGTCCGAAAAACGGCATTCTGGTTCTTGTGGTGCTTTTGATAATTTCTCAGGTGAGTAGGTTCAAAGTGGCAGCGAAATTAAAAGTTAATAAAACCCTGTGGGCTGATGCACTGTGGCATTGGGCATCCTGTTGTACTTATTCATCTGTTCACAGGACTCCGACCTCCCGTCGAGGTGACACTGGTTGGCGCCATCACGGGTCCGCCCTGAAGCGGCTTGCTTGATCCCCGCGGCTGGACTCGAGCCGCAAACATCCCAACACAACAGTTGAGCCCTCAGTGGGAAGCAGCAACTTAGTCGGAAAATTTGCATCCATTTCATTTCGGAGCAGATGCAGCAGGAGACGCATTCGGGCACAGACATCTCGCCTTCATCTTGCCCGACCAGTTTCGGGATCATCATCCCTTTATGAATGGCAGCTGTTCACTCTGAAAACCTTACGTGCACTCCAATATTAAGAGCCTGCCCCTGTGGGCGTGTCCGAAAAACGGCATTCTGGTTCTTGTGGTGCTTTTGATAATTTCTCAGGTGAGTAGGTTCAAAGTGGCAGCGAAATTAAAAGTTAATAAAACCCCTGTGGGCTGATGCACTGGGGCGTTGGGCATCCTGTTGTACTTATTCATCTGTTCACAGGACTCCGACCTCCCATCGAGGTGACACCGGTTGGCGCCATCACGGGTCCGCCCTGAAGCGGCTTGCTTGATCCCCGCGGCTGGACTCGAGCCGCAAACATCCCAACACAACAGTTGAGCCCTCAGTGGGAAGCAGCAACTTAGTCGGAAAATTTGCATCCATTTCATTTCGGAGCAGATGCAGCAGGAGACGCATTCGGGCACAGACATCTTGCCTTCATCTTGCCAGACCGGTTTCGGGATCATCATCCCTTTATCAATGGCAGCTGTTCACTCTGAAAACCTTACGTGCACTCCAATATTAAGGGCCTGCCCCTGTGGGCGTGTCTGAAAAACGGCATTCTGGTTCTTGTGGTGCTTTTGATAATTTCTCAGGTGAGTAGGTTCAAAGTGGCAGAGAAATTAAAAGTTAATAAAACCCCTGTGGGCTGATGCACTGTGGCGTTGGGCATCCTGTTGTACTTATTCATCTGTTCACAGGACCCCGACCTCCCGTCGAGGTGACACTGGTTGGCGCCATCACGGGTCTGCCCTGAAGCGGCTTGCTTGATCCCCGCGGCTGGACTCGAGCCGCAAACATCCCAACACAACAGTTGAGCCCTCAGTGGGAAGCAGCAACTTAGTCGGAAAATTTGCATCCATTTCATTTCGGAGCAGATGCAGCAGGAGAAGCATTCGGGCACAGACATCTCGCCTTCATCTTGCCAGATCGGTTTCGGGATCATCATCCCTTTATCAATGGCAGCTGTTCACTCTGAAAACCTTACGTGCACTCCAATATTAAGAGCCTGTGGGTGTGTCCGAAAACCGGCATTCTGGTTCTTGTGGTGCTTTTGATAATTTCTCAGGTGAGTAGGTTCAAAGTGGCAGCGAAATTAAAAGTTAATAAAACCCCTGTGGGCTGATGCACTGTGGCGTTGGGCATCCTGTTGTACTTATTCATCTGTTCACAGGACTCTGACCTCCCGTCGAGGTGACACCGGTTGGCGCCATCACGGTTCCGCCCTGAAGCGGCTTGCTTGATCCCCGCGGCTGGACTCGAGCCGCAAACATCCCAACACAACAGTTGAGCCCTCAGTGGGAAGCAGCACCTTAGTCGGAAAATTTGCATCCATTTCATTTCGGAGCAGATGCAGCAGGAGATGCATTCGGGCACAGACATCTCGCCTTCATCTTGCCAGACCGGTTTCGGGATCATCATCCCTTTATCAATGGCAGCTGTTCACTCTGAAAACCTTACGTGCACTCCAATATTAAGAGCCTGCCCCTGTGGGCGTGTCCGAAAAACGGCATTCTGGTTCTTGTGGTGCTTTTGATAATTTCTCAGGTGAGTAGGATCAAAGTGGCAGCGAAATTAAAAGTTAATAAAACCCCTGTGGGCTGATGCACTGTGGCGTTGGGCATCCTGTTGTACTTATTCATCTGTTCACAGGACTCCGACCTGCCGTCGAGGTGACACCGGTTGGCGCCATCACGGGTCCGCCCTGAAGCGGCTTGTTTGATCGCCGCGGCTGGACTCGAGCCGCAAACATCCCAACACAACAGTTGAGCCCTCAGTGGGAAGCAGCAACTTAGTCGGAAAATTTGCATCCATTTAATTTCGGAGCAGATGCAGCAGGAGAAGCATTCGGGCACAGACATCTCGTCTTCATCTTGCCAGATCGGTTTCGGGATCATCATCCCTTTATCAATGGCAGCTGTTCACTCTGAAAACCTTACGTGCACTCCAATATTAAGAGCCTGCCCCTGTGGGTGTGTCCGAAAAACGGCATTCTGGTTCTTGTGGTGCTTTTGATAATTTCTCAGGTGAGTAGGTTCAAAGTGGCAGCGAAATTAAAAGTTAATAAAACCCCTGTGGGCTGATGCACTGTGGCGTTGGGCATCCTGTTGTACTTATTCATCTGTTCACAGGACCCCGACCTCCCGTCGAGGTGACACTGGTTGGCGCCATCACGGGTCTGCCCTGAAGCGGCTTGCTTGATCCCCGCCGCTGGACTCGAGCCGCAAACATCCCAACACAACAGTTGAGCCCTCAGTGGGAAGCAGCAACTTAGTCGGAAAATTTGCATCCATTTCATTTCGGAGCAGATGCAACAGGAGAAGCATTCGGGCACAGACATCTCGCCTTCATCTTGCCAGATCGGTTTCGGGATCATCATCCCTTTATCAATGGCAGCTGTTCACTCTGAAAACCTTACGTGCACTCCAATATTAAGAGCCTGTGGGTGTGTCCGAAAACCGGCATTCTGGTTCTTGTGGTGCTTTTGATAATTTCTCAGGTGAGTAGGTTCAAAGTGGCAGCGAAATTAAAAGTTAATAAAACCCCTGTGGGCTGATGCACTGTGGCGTTGGGCATCCTGTTGTACTTATTCATCTGTTCACAGGACTCTGACCTCCCGTCGAGGTGACACCGGTTGGCGCCATCACGGTTCCGCCCTGAAGCGGCTTGCTTGATCCCCGCGGCTGGACTCGAGCCGCGAACATCCCAACACAACAGTGGAGCCCTCAGTGGGAAGCAGCAACTTAGTCGGAAAATTTGCATCCATTTCATTTCGGAGCAGATGCAGCAGGAGATGCATTCGGGCACAGACATCTCGCCTTCATCTTGCCAGACCGGTTTCGGGATCATCATCCCTTTATCAATGGCAGCTGTTCACTCTGAAAACCTTACGTGCACTCCAATATTAAGAGCCTGCCCCTGTGGGCGTGTCCGAAAAACGGCATTCTGGTTCTTGTGGTGCTTTTGATAATTTCTCAGGTGAGTAGGATAAGTGGCAGCGAAATTAAAAGTTAATAAAACCCCTGTGGGCTGATGCACTGTGGCGTTGGGCATCCTGTTGTACTTATTCATCTGTTCACAGGACTCCGACCTGCCGTCGAGGTGACACCGGTTGGCGCCATCACGGGTCCGCCCTGAAGCGGCTTGCTTGATCGCCGCGGCTGGACTCGAGCCGCAAACATCCCAACACAACAGTTGAGCCCTCAGTGGGAAGCAGCAACTTAGTCGGAAAATTTGCATCCATTTAATTTCGGAGCAGATGCAGCAGGAGAAGCATTCGGGCACAGACATCTCGCCTTCATCTTGCCAGATCGGTTTCGGGATCATCATCCCTTTATCAATGGCAGCTGTTCACTCTGAAAACCTTACGTGCACTCCAATATTAGGAACCTGCCCCTGTGGGTGTGTCCGAAAAACGGCATTCTGGTTCTTGTGGTGCTTTTGATCATTTCTCAGGTGAGTAGGTTCAAAGTGGCAGCGAAATTAAATGTTAATAAAACCCCTGTGGGCTGATGCGCTGTGGCGTTGGGCATCCTGTTGTACTTATTCATCTGTTCACAGGACTCCGACCTCCCATCGAGGTGACACCGGTTGGCGCCATCACGGATCCGCCCTGAAGCGGCTTGCTTGATCCCCGCGGCTGGACTCAAGCCGCAAACAACCCAAAACAACAGTTGAGCCCTCAGTGGGAAGCAGCAACTTAGTCGGAAAATTTGCATCCATTTCATTTCGGAGCAGATGCAGCAGGAGACGCATTTGGGCACAGACATCTCGCCTTCATCTTGCCCGACCGGTTTCGGGATCATCATCCCTTTATCAAAGGCAGCTGTTTACTCTGAAAACCTTATGTGCACTCCAATATTAAGAGCCTGCCCCTGTGGGCGTGTCCGAAAACCGGCATTCTGGTTCTTGTGGTGCTTTTGATAATTTCTCAGGTGAGTAGGTTGAAAGTGGCAGCGAAATTAAAAGTTAATAAAACCCCTGTAGGCTGATTCACTGTGGCGTTGGGCATCCTGTTGTACTTATTCATCTGTTCACAGGACTCCGACCTCCCGTCGAGGTGACACCGGTTAGCGCCATCACGGTTCCGCCCTGAAGCGGCTTGCTTGATCCCCGCGGCTGGACTCGAGACGCAAACATCCCAACACAACAGTTGAGCCCTCAGTGGGAAGCAGCAACTTAGTCGGAAAATTTGCATCCATTTCATTTTGGAGCAGATGCAGCAGGAGACGCATTCGGGCACAGACATCTCGCCTTCATCTTGCCAGACTGGTTTCGGGATCATCATCCCTTTATCATTGGCAGCTGTTCACTCTGAAAACCTTACGTGCACTCCAATATTAAGAGCCTGTGGGTGTGTCCGAAAACCGGCATTCTGGTTCTTGTGGTGCTTTTGATAATTTCTCAGGTGAGTAGGTTCAAAGTGGCAGCGAAATTAAAAGTTAATAAAACCCCTGTGGGCTGATGCACTGTGGTGTTGGGCATCCTGTTGTACTTATTCATCTGTTCACAGGACTCTGACCTCCCGTCGAGGTGACACCGGTTGGCGCCATCACGGTTCCGCCCTGAAGCGGCTTGCTTGATCCCCGCAGCTGGACTCGAGCCGCAAACATCCCAACACAACAGTTGAGCCCTCAGTGGGAAGCAGCAACTTAGTCGGAAAATTTGCATCCATTTCATTTCGGAGCAGATGCAGCAGGAGATGCATTCGGGCACAGACATCTCGCCTTCATCTTGCCAGACCGGTTTCGGGATCATCATCCCTTTATCAATGGCAGCTGTTCACTCTGAAAACCTTATGTGCACTCCAATATTAAGAGCCTGCCCCTGTGGGCGTGTCCGAAAAACGGCATTCTGGTTCTTGTGGTGCTTTTGATAATTTCTCAGGTGAGTAGGATAAAAGTGGCAGCGAAATTAAAAGTTAATAAAACCCCTGTGGGCTGATGCACTGTGGCGTTGGGCATCCTGTTGTACTTATTCATCTGTTCACAGGACTCCGACCTGCCGTGGAGGTGACACCGGTTGGCGCCATCACGGGTCCGCCCTGAAGCGGCTTGCTTGATCGCCGCGGCTGGACTCGAGCCGCAAACATCCCAACACAACAGTTGAGCCCTCAGTGGGAAGCAGCAACTTAGTCGGAAAATTTGCATCCATTTAATTTCGGAGCAGATGCAGCAGGAGAAGCATTCGGGCACAGACATCTCGCCTTCATCTTGCCAGATCGGTTTCGGGATCATCATCCCTTTATCAATGGCAGCTGTTCACTCTGAAAACCTTACGTGCACTCCAATATTAAGAGCCTGCCCCTGTGGGTGTGTCCGAAAAACGGCATTCTGGTTCTTGTGGTGCTTTTGATCATTTCTCAGGTGAGTAGGTTCAAAGTGGCAGCGAAATTAAAAGTTAATAAAACCCCTGTGGGCTGATGCGCTGTGGCGTTGGGCATCCTGTTGTACTTATTCATCTGTTCACAGGACTCCGACCTCCCATCGAGGTGACACCGGTTGGCGCCATCACGGGTCCGCCCTGAAGCGGCTTGCTTGATCCCCGCGGCTGGACTCAAGCCGCAAACAACCCAAAACAACAGTTGAGCCCTCAGTGGGAAGCAGCAACTTAGTCGGAAAATTTGCATCCATTTCATTTCGGAGCAGATGCAGCAGGAGACGCATTCGGGCACAGACATCTCGCCTTCATCTTGCCCGACCGGTTTCGGGATCATCATCCCTTTATCAAAGGCAGCTGTTCACTCTGAAAACCTTATGTGCACTCCAATATTAAGAGCCTGCCCCTGTGGGCGTGTCCGAAAACCGGCATTCTGGTTCTTGTGGTGCTTTTGATAATTTCTCAGGTGAGTAGGTTGAAAGTGGCAGCAAAATTAAAAGTTAATAAAACCCCTGTAGGCTGATTCACTGTGGCGTTGGGCATCCTGTTGTACTTATTCATCTGTTCACAGGACTCCGACCTCCCGTCGAGGTGACACCGGTTAGCACCATCACGGTTCCGCCCTGAAGCGGCTTGCTTGATCCCCGCGGCTGGACTCGAGACGCAAACATCCCAACACAACAGTTGAGCCCTCAGTGGGAAGCAGCAACTTAGTCGGAAAATTTGCATCCATTTCATTTTGGAGCAGATGCAGCAGGAGACGCATTCGGGCACAGACATCTCGCCTTCATCTTGCCAGACCGGTTTCGGGATCATCATCCCTTTATCAATGGCAGCTGTTCACTCTGAAAACCTTACGTGCACTCCAATATTAAGAGCCTGCCCCTGTGGGCGTGTCCGAAAAACTGCATTTTGGTTCTTGTGGTGCTTTTGATAATTTCTCAGGTGAGTAGGTTCAAAGTGGCAGCGAAATTAAAAGTTAATAAAACCCCTGTGGGCTGATGCACTGTGGCGTTGGGCATCCTGTTATACTTATTCATCTGTTCACAGGACTCCGACCTCCCGTCGAGGTGACACCGGTTGGCGCCATCACGGGTCCGCCCTGAAGCGGCTTGCTTGATCCCCGCGGCTGGACTCGAGCCGCAAACATCCCAACACAACAGTTGAGCCCTCAGTGGGAAGCAGCAACTTAGTCGGAAAATTTGCATCCATTTCATTTCGGAGCAGATGCAGCAGGAGACGCATTCGGGCACAGACATCTTGCCTTCATCTTGCCAGACCGGTTTCGGGATCATCATCCCTTTATCAATGGCAGCTGTTCACTCTGAAAACCTTACGTGCACTCCAATATTAAGAGCCTGCCCCTGTGGGCGTGTCCGAAAAACGGCATTCTGGTTCTTGTTTTGCTTTAGATCATTTCTCAGGTGAGTAGGTTCAAAGTGGCAGCGAAATTAAAAGTTAATAAAACCCCTGTGGGCTGATGCACTGTGGCGTTGGGCATCCTGTTGTACTTATTCATCTGTTCACAGGACTCCGACCTCCCGTCGAGGTGACACTGGTTGGCGCCATCACGGGTCCGCCCTGAAGCGGCTTGCTTGATCCCCGCGGCTGGACTCGAGCCGCAAACATCCCAACACAACAGTTGAGCCCTCAGTGGGAAGCAGCAACTTAGTCGGAAAATTTGCATCCATTTCATTTCGGAGCAGATGCAGCAGGAGAAGCATTCGGGCACAGACATCTCGCCTTCATCTTGCCAGATCGGTTTCGGGATCATCATCCCTTTATCAATGGCAGCTGTTCACTCTGAAAACCTTACGTGCACTCCAATATTAAGAGCCTGCCCCTGTGGGTGTGTCCGAAAACCGGCATTCTGGTTCTTGTGGTGCTTTTGATAATTTCTCAGGTGAGTAGGTTCAAAGTGGCAGCGAAATTAAAAGTTAATAAAACCCCTGTGGGCTGATGCACTGTGGCGTTGGGCATCCTGTTGTACTTATTCATCTGTTCACAGGACTCCGACCTCCCGTCGAGGTGACACCGGTTGGCGCCATCACGGGTCCGCCCTGAAGCGGCTTGCTTGATCCCCGCGGCTGGACTCGAGCCGCAAACATCCCAACACAACAGTTGAGCCCTCAGTGGGAAGCAGCAACTTAGTCGGAAAATTTGCATCCATTTCATTTCGGAGCAGATGCAGCAGGAGACGCATTCGGGCACAGACATCTTGCCTTCATCTTGCCAGACCGGTTTCGGGATCATCATCCCTTTATCAATGGCAGCTGTTCACTCTGAAAACCTTACGTGCACTCCAATATTAAGGGCCTGCCCCTGTGGGCGTGTCTGAAAAACGGCATTCTGGTTCTTGTGGTGCTTTTGATAATTTCTCAGGTGAGTAGGTTCAAAGTGGCAGAGAAATTAAAAGTTAATAAAACCCCTGTGGGCTGATGCACTGTGGCGTTGGGCATCCTGTTGTACTTATTCATCTGTTCACAGGACCCCGACCTCCCGTCGAGGTGACACTGGTTGGCGCCATCACGGGTCTGCCCTGAAGCGGCTTGCTTGATCCCCGCGGCTGGACTCGAGCCGCAAACATCCCAACACAACAGTTGAGCCCTCAGTGGGAAGCAGCAACTTAGTCGGAAAATTTGCATCCATTTCATTTCGGAGCAGATGCAGCAGGAGAAGCATTCGGGCACAGACATCTCGCCTTCATCTTGCCAGATCGGTTTCGGGATCATCATCCCTTTATCAATGGCAGCTGTTCACTCTGAAAACCTTACGTGCACTCCAATATTAAGAGCCTGTGGGTGTGTCCGAAAACCGGCATTCTGGTTCTTGTGGTGCTTTTGATAATTTCTCAGGTGAGTAGGTTCAAAGTGGCAGCGAAATTAAAAGTTAATAAAACCCCTGTGGGCTGATGCACTGTGGCGTTGGGCATCCTGTTGTACTTATTCATCCGTTCACAGGACTCTGACCTCCCGTCGAGGTGACACCGGTTGGCGCCATCACGGTTCCGCCCTGAAGCGGCTTGCTTGATCCCCGCGGCTGGACTCGAGCCGCAAACATCCCAACACAACAGTTGAGCCCTCAGTGGGAAGCAGCACCTTAGTCGGAAAATTTGCATCCATTTCATTTCGGAGCAGATGCAGCAGGAGATGCATTCGGGCACAGACATCTCGCCTTCATCTTGCCAGACCGGTTTCGGGATCATCATCCCTTTATCAATGGCAGCTGTTCACTCTGAAAACCTTACGTGCACTCCAATATTAAGAGCCTGCCCCTGTGGGCGTGTCCGAAAAACGGCATTCTGGTTCTTGTGGTGCTTTTGATAATTTCTCAGGTGAGTAGGATCAAAGTGGCAGCGAAATTAAAAGTTAATAAAACCCCTGTGGGCTGATGCACTGTGGCGTTGGGCATCCTGTTGTACTTATTCATCTGTTCACAGGACTCCGACCTGCCGTCGAGGTGACACCGGTTGGCGCCATCACGGGTCCGCCCTGAAGCGGCTTGTTTGATCACCGCGGCTGGACTCGAGCCGCAAACATCCCAACACAACAGTTGAGCCCTCAGTGGGAAGCAGCAACTTAGTCGGAAAATTTGCATCCATTTAATTTCGGAGCAGATGCAGCAGGAGAAGCATTCGGGCACAGACATCTCGTCTTCATCTTGCCAGATCGGTTTCGGGATCATCATCCCTTTATCAATGGCAGCTGTTCACTCTGAAAACCTTACGTGCACTCCAATATTAAGAGCCTGCCCCTGTGGGTGTGTCCGAAAAACGGCATTCTGGTTCTTGTGGTGCTTTTGATAATTTCTCAGGTGAGTAGGTTCAAAGTGGCAGCGAAATTAAAAGTTAATAAAACCCCTGTGGGCTGATGCACTGTGGCGTTGGGCATCCTGTTGTACTTATTCATCTGTTCACAGGACCCCGACCTCCCGTCGAGGTGACACTGGTTGGCGCCATCACGGGTCTGCCCTGAAGCGGCTTGCTTGATCCCCGCGGCTGGACTCGAGCCGCAAACATCCCAACACAACAGTTGAGCCCTCAGTGGGAAGCAGCAACTTAGTCGGAAAATTTGCATCCATTTCATTTCGGAGCAGATGCAGCAGGAGAAGCATTCGGGCACAGACATCTCGCCTTCATCTTGCCAGATCGGTTTCGGGATCATCATCCCTTTATCAATGGCAGCTGTTCACTCTGAAAACCTTACGTGCACTCCAATATTAAGAGCCTGTGGGTGTGTCCGAAAACCGGCATTCTGGTTCTTGTGGTGCTTTTGATAATTTCTCAGGTGAGTAGGTTCAAAGTGGCAGCGAAATTAAAAGTTAATAAAACCCCTGTGGGCTGATGCACTGTGGCGTTGGGCATCCTGTTGTACTTATTCATCTGTTCACAGGACTCTGACCTCCCGTCGAGGTGACACCGGTTGGCGCCATCACGGTTCCGCCCTGAAGCGGCTTGCTTGATCCCCGCGGCTGGACTCGAGCCGCAAACATCCCAACACAACAGTTGAGCCCTCAGTGGGAAGCAGCACCTTAGTCGGAAAATTTGCATCCATTTCATTTCGGAGCAGATGCAGCAGGAGATGCATTCGGGCACAGACATCTCGCCTTCATCTTGCCAGACCGGTTTCGGGATCATCATCCCTTTATCAATGGCAGCTGTTCACTCTGAAAACCTTACGTGCACTCCAATATTAAGAGCCTGCCCCTGTGGGCGTGTCCGAAAAACGGCATTCTGGTTCTTGTGGTGCTTTTGATAATTTCTCAGGTGAGTAGGATCAAAGTGGCAGCGAAATTAAAAGTTAATAAAACCCCTGTGGGCTGATGCACTGTGGCGTTGGGCATCCTGTTGTACTTATTCATCTGTTCACAGGACTCCGACCTGCCGTCGAGGTGACACCGGTTGGCGCCATCACGGGTCCGCCCTGAAGCGGCTTGTTTGATCACCGCGGCTGGACTCGAGCCGCAAACATCCCAACACAACAGTTGAGCCCTCAGTGGGAAGCAGCAACTTAGTCGGAAAATTTGCATCCATTTAATTTCGGAGCAGATGCAGCAGGAGAAGCATTCGGGCACAGACATCTCGTCTTCATCTTGCCAGATCGGTTTCGGGATCATCATCCCTTTATCAATGGCAGCTGTTCACTCTGAAAACCTTACGTGCACTCCAATATTAAGAGCCTGCCCCTGTGGGTGTGTCCGAAAAACGGCATTCTGGTTCTTGTGGTGCTTTTGATAATTTCTCAGGTGAGTAGGTTCAAAGTGGCAGCGAAATTAAAAGTTAATAAAACCCCTGTGGGCTGATGCACTGTGGCGTTGGGCATCCTGTTGTACTTATTCATCTGTTCACAGGACCCCGACCTCCCGTCGAGGTGACACTGGTTGGCGCCATCACGGGTCTGCCCTGAAGCGGCTTGCTTGATCCCCGCCGCTGGACTCGAGCCGCAAACATCCCAACACAACAGTTGAGCCCTCAGTGGGAAGCAGCAACTTAGTCGGAAAATTTGCATCCATTTCATTTCGGAGCAGATGCAGCAGGAGAAGCATTCGGGCACAGACATCTCGCCTTCATCTTGCCAGATCGGTTTCGGGATCATCATCCCTTTATCAATGGCAGCTGTTCACTCTGAAAACCTTACGTGCACTCCAATATTAAGAGCCTGTGGGTGTGTCCGAAAACCGGCATTCTGGTTCTTGTGGTGCTTTTGATAATTTCTCAGGTGAGTAGGTTCAAAGTGGCAGCGAAATTAAAAGTTAATAAAACCCCTGTGGGCTGATGCACTGTGGCGTTGGGCATCCTGTTGTACTTATTCATCTGTTCACAGGACTCTGACCTCCCGTCGAGGTGACACTGGTTGGCGCCATCACGGTTCCGCCCTGAAGCGGCTTGCTTGATCCCCGCGGCTGGACTCGAGCCGCAAACATCCCAACACAACAGTTGAGCCCTCAGTGGGAAGCAGCAACTTAGTCGGAAAATTTGCATCCATTTAATTTCGGAGCAGATGCAGCAGGAGAAGCATTCGGGCACAGACATCTCGTCTTCATCTTGCCAGATCGGTTTCGGGATCATCATCCCTTTATCAATGGCAGCTGTTCACTCTGAAAACCTTACGTGCACTCCAATATTAAGAGCCTGCCCCTGTGGGTGTGTCCGAAAAACGGCATTCTGGTTCTTGTGGTGCTTTTGATAATTTCTCAGGTGAGTAGGTTCAAAGTGGCAGCGAAATTAAAAGTTAATAAAACCCCTGTGGGCTGATGCACTGTGGCGTTGGGCATCCTGTTGTACTTATTCATCTGTTCACAGGACCCCGACCTCCCGTCGAGGTGACACTGGTTGGCGCCATCACGGGTCTGCCCTGAAGCGGCTTGCTTGATCCCCGCGGCTGGACTCGAGCCGCAAACATCCCAACACAACAGTTGAGCCCTCAGTGGGAAGCAGCAACTTAGTCGGAAAATTTGCATCCATTTCATTTCGGAGCAGATGCAGCAGGAGAAGCATTCGGGCACAGACATCTCGCCTTCATCTTGCCAGATCGGTTTCGGGATCATCATCCCTTTATCAATGGCAGCTGTTCACTCTGAAAACCTTACGTGCACTCCAATATTAAGAGCCTGTGGGTGTGTCCGAAAACCGGCATTCTGGTTCTTGTGGTGCTTTTGATAATTTCTCAGGTGAGTAGGTTCAAAGTGGCAGCGAAATTAAAAGTTAATAAAACCCCTGTGGGCTGATGCACTGTGGCGTTGGGCATCCTGTTGTACTTATTCATCTGTTCACAGGACTCTGACCTCCCGTCGAGGTGACACCGGTTGGCGCCATCACGGTTCCGCCCTGAAGCGGCTTGCTTGATCCCCGCGGCTGGACTCGAGCCGCAAACATCCCAACACAACAGTTGAGCCCTCAGTGGGAAGCAGCACCTTAGTCGGAAAATTTGCATCCATTTCATTTCGGAGCAGATGCAGCAGGAGATGCATTCGGGCACAGACATCTCGCCTTCATCTTGCCAGACCGGTTTCGGGATCATCATCCCTTTATCAATGGCAGCTGTTCACTCTGAAAACCTTACGTGCACTCCAATATTAAGAGCCTGCCCCTGTGGGCGTGTCCGAAAAACGGCATTCTGGTTCTTGTGGTGCTTTTGATAATTTCTCAGGTGAGTAGGATCAAAGTGGCAGCGAAATTAAAAGTTAATAAAACCCCTGTGGGCTGATGCACTGTGGCGTTGGGCATCCTGTTGTACTTATTCATCTGTTCACAGGACTCCGACCTGCCGTCGAGGTGACACCGGTTGGCGCCATCACGGGTCCGCCCTGAAGCGGCTTGTTTGATCACCGCGGCTGGACTCGAGCCGCAAACATCCCAACACAACAGTTGAGCCCTCAGTGGGAAGCAGCAACTTAGTCGGAAAATTTGCATCCATTTAATTTCGGAGCAGATGCAGCAGGAGAAGCATTCGGGCACAGACATCTCGTCTTCATCTTGCCAGATCGGTTTCGGGATCATCATCCCTTTATCAATGGCAGCTGTTCACTCTGAAAACCTTACGTGCACTCCAATATTAAGAGCCTGCCCCTGTGGGTGTGTCCGAAAAACGGCATTCTGGTTCTTGTGGTGCTTTTGATAATTTCTCAGGTGAGTAGGTTCAAAGTGGCAGCGAAATTAAAAGTTAATAAAACCCCTGTGGGCTGATGCACTGTGGCGTTGGGCATCCTGTTGTACTTATTCATCTGTTCACAGGACCCCGACCTCCCGTCGAGGTGACACTGGTTGGCGCCATCACGGGTCTGCCCTGAAGCGGCTTGCTTGATCCCCGCCGCTGGACTCGAGCCGCAAACATCCCAACACAACAGTTGAGCCCTCAGTGGGAAGCAGCAACTTAGTCGGAAAATTTGCATCCATTTCATTTCGGAGCAGATGCAGCAGGAGAAGCATTCGGGCACAGACATCTCGCCTTCATCTTGCCAGATCGGTTTCGGGATCATCATCCCTTTATCAATGGCAGCTGTTCACTCTGAAAACCTTACGTGCACTCCAATATTAAGAGCCTGTGGGTGTGTCCGAAAACCGGCATTCTGGTTCTTGTGGTGCTTTTGATAATTTCTCAGGTGAGTAGGTTCAAAGTGGCAGCGAAATTAAAAGTTAATAAAACCCCTGTGGGCTGATGCACTGTGGCGTTGGGCATCCTGTTGTACTTATTCATCTGTTCACAGGACTCTGACCTCCCGTCGAGGTGACACTGGTTGGCGCCATCACGGTTCCGCCCTGAAGCGGCTTGCTTGATCCCCGCGGCTGGACTCGAGCCGCGAACATCCCAACACAACAGTGGAGCCCTCAGTGGGAAGCAGCAACTTAGTCGGAAAATTTGCATCCATTTCATTTCGGAGCAGATGCAGCAGGAGATGCATTCGGGCACAGACATCTCGCCTTCATCTTGCCAGACCGGTTTCGGGATCATCATCCCTTTATCAATGGCAGCTGTTCACTCTGAAAACCTTACGTGCACTCCAATATTAAGAGCCTGCCCCTGTGGGCGTGTCCGAAAAACGGCATTCTGGTTCTTGTGGTGCTTTTGATAATTTCTCAGGTGAGTAGGATCAAAGTGGCAGCGAAATTAAAAGTTAATAAAACCCCTGTGGGCTGATGCACTGTGGCGTTGGGCATCCTGTTGTACTTATTCATCTGTTCACAGGACTCCGCCCTGCCGTCGAGGTGACACCGGTTGGCGCCATCACAGGTCCGCCCTGAAGCGGCTTGCTTGATCGCCGCGGCTGGACTCGAGCCGCAAACATCCCAACACAACAGTTGAGCCCTCAGTGGGAAGCAGCAACTTAGTCGGAAAATTTGCATCCATTTAATTTCGGAGCAGATGCAGCAGGAGAAGCATTCGGGCACAGACATCTCGCCTTCATCTTGCCAGATCGGTTTCGGGATCATCATCCCTTTATCAATGGCAGCTGTTCACTCTGAAAACCTTACGTGCACTCCAATATTAAGAGCCTGCCCCTGAGGGTGTGTCCGAAAAACGGCATTCTGGTTCTTGTGGTGCTTTTGATCATTTCTCAGGTGAGTAGGTTCAAAGTGGCAGCGAAATTAAAAGTTAATAAAACCCCTGTGGGCTGATGCACTGTGGCGTTGGGCATCCTGTTGTACTTATTCATCTGTTCACAGGACCCCGACCTCCCGTCGAGGTGACACTGGTTGGCGCCATCACGGGTCTGCCCTGAAGCGGCTTGCTTGATCCCCGCCGCTGGACTCGAGCCGCAAACATCCCAACACAACAGTTGAGCCCTCAGTGGGAAGCAGCAACTTAGTCGGAAAATTTGCATCCATTTCATTTCGGAGCAGATGCAGCAGGAGAAGCATTCGGGCACAGACATCTCGCCTTCATCTTGCCAGATCGGTTTCGGGATCATCATCCCTTTATCAATGGCAGCTGTTCACTCTGAAAACCTTACGTGCACTCCAATATTAAGAGCCTGTGGGTGTGTCCGAAAACCGGCATTCTGGTTCTTGTGGTGCTTTTGATAATTTCTCAGGTGAGTAGGTTCAAAGTGGCAGCGAAATTAAAAGTTAATAAAACCCCTGTGGGCTGATGCACTGTGGCGTTGGGCATCCTGTTGTACTTATTCATCTGTTCACAGGACTCTGACCTCCCGTCGAGGTGACACTGGTTGGCGCCATCACGGTTCCGCCCTGAAGCGGCTTGCTTGATCCCCGCGGCTGGACTCGAGCCGCGAACATCCCAACACAACAGTGGAGCCCTCAGTGGGAAGCAGCAACTTAGTCGGAAAATTTGCATCCATTTCATTTCGGAGCAGATGCAGCAGGAGATGCATTCGGGCACAGACATCTCGCCTTCATCTTGCCAGACCGGTTTCGGGATCATCATCCCTTTATCAATGGCAGCTGTTCACTCTGAAAACCTTACGTGCACTCCAATATTAAGAGCCTGCCCCTGTGGGCGTGTCCGAAAAACGGCATTCTGGTTCTTGTGGTGCTTTTGATAATTTCTCAGGTGAGTAGGATCAAAGTGGCAGCGAAATTAAAAGTTAATAAAACCCCTGTGGGCTGATGCACTGTGGCGTTGGGCATCCTGTTGTACTTATTCATCTGTTCACAGGACTCCGCCCTGCCGTCGAGGTGACACCGGTTGGCGCCATCACAGGTCCGCCCTGAAGCGGCTTGCTTGATCGCCGCGGCTGGACTCGAGCCGCAAACATCCCAACACAACAGTTGAGCCCTCAGTGGGAAGCAGCAACTTAGTCGGAAAATTTGCATCCATTTAATTTCGGAGCAGATGCAGCAGGAGAAGCATTCGGGCACAGACATCTCGCCTTCATCTTGCCAGATCGGTTTCGGGATCATCATCCCTTTATCAATGGCAGCTGTTCACTCTGAAAACCTTACGTGCACTCCAATATTAAGAGCCTGCCCCTGAGGGTGTGTCCGAAAAACGGCATTCTGGTTCTTGTGGTGCTTTTGATCATTTCTCAGGTGAGTAGGTTCAAAGTGGCAGCGAAATTAAAAGTTAATAAAACCCCTGTGGGCTGATGCGCTGTGGCGTTGGGCATCCTGTTGTACTTATTCATCTGTTCACAGGACTCCGACCTCCCATCGAGGTGACACCGGTTGGCGCCATCACGGATCCGCCCTGAAGCGGCTTGCTTGATCCCCGCGGCTGGACTCAAGCCGCAAACAACCCAAAACAACAGTTGAGCCCTCAGTGGGAAGCAGCAACTTAGTCGGAAAATTTGCATCCATTTCATTTCGGAGCAGATGCAGCAGGAGACGCATTTGGGCACAGACATCTCGCCTTCATCTTGCCCGACCGGTTTCGGGATCATCATCCCTTTATCATTGGCAGCTGTTCACTCTGAAAACCTTACGTGCACTCCAATATTAAGAGCCTGCCCCTGTGGGCGTGTCCGAAAACCGGCATTCTGGTTCTTGTGGTGCTTTTGATAATTTCTCAGGTGAGTAGGTTGAAAGTGGCAGCAAAATTAAAAGTTAATAAAACCCCTGTAGGCTGATTCACTGTGGCGTTGGGCATCCTGTTGTACTTATTCATCTGTTCACAGGACTCCGACCTCCCGTCGAGGTGGCACCGGTTAGCGCCATCACGGTTCCGCCCTGAAGCGGCTTGCTTGATCCCCGCGGCTGGACTCGAGACGCAAACATCCCAACACAACAGTTGAGCCCTCAGTGGGAAGCAGCAACTTAGTCGGAAAATTTGCATCCATTTAATTTCGGAGCAGATGCAGCAGGAGAAGCATTCGGGCACAGACATCTCGCCTTCATCTTGCCAGATCGGTTTCGGGATCATCATCCCTTTATCAATGGCAGCTGTTCACTCTGAAAACCTTACGTGCACTCCAATATTAAGAGCCTGCCCCTGAGGGTGTGTCCGAAAAACGGCATTCTGGTTCTTGTGGTGCTTTTGATCATTTCTCAGGTGAGTAGGTTCAAAGTGGCAGCGAAATTAAAAGTTAATAAAACCCCTGTGGGCTGATGCGCTGTGGCGTTGGGCATCCTGTTGTACTTATTCATCTGTTCACAGGACTCCGACCTCCCATCGAGGTGACACCGGTTGGCGCCATCACGGATCCGCCCTGAAGCGGCTTGCTTGATCCCCGCGGCTGGACTCAAGCCGCAAACAACCCAAAACAACAGTTGAGCCCTCAGTGGGAAGCAGCAACTTAGTCGGAAAATTTGCATCCATTTCATTTCGGAGCAGATGCAGCAGGAGACGCATTTGGGCACAGACATCTCGCCTTCATCTTGCCCGACCGGTTTCGGGATCATCATCCCTTTATCATTGGCAGCTGTTCACTCTGAAAACCTTACGTGCACTCCAATATTAAGAGCCTGCCCCTGTGGGCGTGTCCGAAAACCGGCATTCTGGTTCTTGTGGTGCTTTTGATAATTTCTCAGGTGAGTAGGTTGAAAGTGGCAGCAAAATTAAAAGTTAATAAAACCCCTGTAGGCTGATTCACTGTGGCGTTGGGCATCCTGTTGTACTTATTCATCTGTTCACAGGACTCCGACCTCCCGTCGAGGTGGCACCGGTTAGCGCCATCACGGTTCCGCCCTGAAGCGGCTTGCTTGATCCCCGCGGCTGGACTCGAGACGCAAACATCCCAACACAACAGTTGAGCCCTCAGTGGGAAGCAGCAACTTAGTCGGAAAATTTGCATCCATTTCATTTTGGAGCAGATGCAGCAGGAGACGCATTCGGGCACAGACATCTCGCCTTCATCTTGCCAGACTGGTTTCGGGATCATCATCCCTTTATCATTGGCAGCTGTTCACTCTGAAAACCTTACGTGCACTCCAATATTAAGAGCCTGCCCCTGTGGGCGTGTCCGAAAACCGGCATTCTGGTTCTTGTGGTGCTTTTGATCATTTCTCAGGTGAGTAGGTTCAAAGTGGCAGCGAAATTAAAAGTTAATAAAACCCCTGTGGGCTGATGCGCTGTGGCGTTGGGCATCCTGTTGTACTTATTCATCTGTTCACAGGACTCCGACCTCCCATCGAGGTGACACCGGTTGGCGCCATCACGGATCCGCCCTGAAGCGGCTTGCTTGATCCCCGCGGCTGGACTCAAGCCGCAAACAACCCAAAACAACAGTTGAGCCCTCAGTGGGAAGCAGCAACTTAGTCGGAAAATTTGCATCCATTTCATTTCGGAGCAGATGCAGCAGGAGACGCATTTGGGCACAGACATCTCGCCTTCATCTTGCCCGACCGGTTTCGGGATCATCATCCCTTTATCAAAGGCAGCTGTTCACTCTGAAAACCTTATGTGCACTCCAATATTAAGAGCCTGCCCCTGTGGGCGTGTCCGAAAACCGGCATTCTGGTTCTTGTGGTGCTTTTGATAATTTCTCAGGTGAGTAGGTTGAAAGTGGCAGCGAAATTAAAAGTTAATAAAACCCCTGTAGGCTGATTCACTGTGGCGTTGGGCATCCTGTTGTACTTATTCATCTGTTCACAGGACTCCGACCTCCCGTCGAGGTGGCACCGGTTAGCGCCATCACGGTTCCGCCCTGAAGCGGCTTGCTTGATCCCCGCGGCTGGACTCGAGACGCAAACATCCCAACACAACAGTTGAGCCCTCAGTGGGAAGCAGCAACTTAGTCGGAAAATTTGCATCCATTTCATTTTGGAGCAAATGCAGCAGGAGACGCATTCGGGCACAGACATCTCGCCTTCATCTTGCCAGACTGGTTTCGGGATCATCATCCCTTTATCATTGGCAGCTGTTCACTCTGAAAACCTTACGTGCACTCCAATATTAAGAGCCTATGGGTGTGTCCGAAAACCGGCATTCTGGTTCTTGTGGTGCTTTTGATAATTTCTCAGGTGAGTAGGTTCAAAGTGGCAGCGAAATTAAAAGTTAATAAAACCCCTGTGGGCTGATGCACTGTGGTGTTGGGCATCCTGTTGTACTTATTCATCTGTTCACAGGACTCTGACCTCCCGTCGAGGTGACACCGGTTGGCGCCATCACGGTTCCGCCCTGAAGCGGCTTGCTTGATCCCCGCAGCTGGACTCGAGCCGCAAACATCCCAACACAACAGTTGAGCCCTCAGTGGGAAGCAGCAACTTAGTCGGAAAATTTGCATCCATTTCATTTCGGAGCAGATGCAGCAGGAGATGCATTCGGGCACAGACATCTCGCCTTCATCTTGCCAGACCGGTTTCGGGATCATCATCCCTTTATCAATGGCAGCTGTTCACTCTGAAAACCTTACGTGCACTCCAATATTAAGAGCCTGCCCCTGTGGGCGTGTCCGAAAAACGGCATTCTGGTTCTTGTGGTGCTTTTGATAATTTCTCAGGTGAGTAGGATAAAAGTGGCAGCGAAATTAAAAGTTAATAAAACCCCTGTGGGCTGATGCACTGTGGCGTTGGGCATCCTGTTGTACTTATTCATCTGTTCACAGGACTCCGACCTGCCGTGGAGGTGACACCGGTTGGCGCCATCACGGGTCCGCCCTGAAGCGGCTTGCTTGATCGCCGCGGCTGGACTCGAGCCGCAAACATCCCAACACAACAGTTGAGCCCTCAGTGGGAAGCAGCAACTTAGTCGGAAAATTTGCATCCATTTAATTTCGGAGCAGATGCAGCAGGAGAAGCATTCGGGCACAGACATCTCGCCTTCATCTTGCCAGATCGGTTTCGGGATCATCATCCCTTTATCAATGGCAGCTGTTCACTCTGAAAACCTTACGTGCACTCCAATATTAAGAGCCTGCCCCTGTGGGTGTGTCCGAAAAACGGCATTCTGGTTCTTGTGGTGCTTTTGATCATTTCTCAGGTGAGTAGGTTCAAAGTGGCAGCGAAATTAAAAGTTAATAAAACCCCTGTGGGCTGATGCGCTGTGGCGTTGGGCATCCTGTTGTACTTATTCATCTGTTCACAGGACTCCGACCTCCCATCGAGGTGACACCGGTTGGCGCCATCACGGGTCCGCCCTGAAGCGGCTTGCTTGATCCCCGCAGCTGGACTCAAGCCGCAAACAACCCAAAACAACAGTTGAGCCCTCAGTGGGAAGCAGCAACTTAGTCGGAAAATTTGCATCCATTTCATTTCGGAGCAGATGCAGCAGGAGACGCATTCGGGCACAGACATCTCGCCTTCATCTTGCCCGACCGGTTTCGGGATCATCATCCCTTTATCAAAGGCAGCTGTTCACTCTGAAAACCTTATGTGCACTCCAATATTAAGAGCCTGCCCCTGTGGGCGTGTCCGAAAACCGGCATTCTGGTTCTTGTGGTGCTTTTGATAATTTCTCAGGTGAGTAGGTTGAAAGTGGCAGCAAAATTAAAAGTTAATAAAACCCCTGTAGGCTGATTCACTGTGGCGTTGGGCATCCTGTTGTACTTATTCATCTGTTCACAGGACTCCGACCTCCCGTCGAGGTGACACCGGTTAGCGCCATCACGGTTCCGCCCTGAAGCGGCTTGCTTGATCCCCGCGGCTGGACTCGAGACGCAAACATCCCAACACAACAGTTGAGCCCTCAGTGGGAAGCAGCAACTTAGTCGGAAAATTTGCATCCATTTCATTTTGGAGCAGATGCAGCAGGAGACGCATTCGGGCACAGACATCTCGCCTTCATCTTGCCAGACCGGTTTCGGGATCATCATCCCTTTATCATTGGCAGCTGTTCACTCTGAAAACCTTACGTGCACTCCAATATTAAGAGCCTATGGGTGTGTCCGAAAACCAGCATTCTGGTTCTTGTGGTGCTTTTGATAATTTCTCAGGTGAGTAGGTTCAAAGTGGCAGCGAAATTAAAAGTTAATAAAACCCCTGTGGGCTGATGCACTGTGGTGTTGGGCATCCTGTTGTACTTATTCATCTGTTCACAGGACTCTGACCTCCCGTCGAGGTGACACCGGTTGGCGCCATCACGGTTCCGCCCTGAAGCGGCTTGCTTGATCCCCGCAGCTGGACTCGAGCCGCAAACATCCCAACACAACAGTTGAGCCCTCATTGGGAAGCAGCAACTTAGTCGGAAAATTTGCATCCATTTCATTTCGGAGCAGATGCAGCAGGAGATGCATTCGGGCACAGACATCTCGCCTTCATCTTGCCAGACCGGTTTCGGGATCATCATCCCTTTATCAATGGCAGCTGTTCACTCTGAAAACCTTACGTGCACTCCAATATTAAGAGCCTGCCCCTGTGGGCGTGTCCGAAAAACGGCATTCTGGTTCTTGTGGTGCTTTTGATAATTTCTCAGGTGAGTAGGATAAAAGTGGCAGCGAAATTAAAAGTTAATAAAACCCCTGTGGGCTGATGCACTGTGGCGTTGGGCATCCTGTTGTACTTATTCATCTGTTCACAGGACTCCGACCTGCCGTGGAGGTGACACCGGTTGGCGCCATCACGGGTCCGCCCTGAAGTGGCTTGCTTGATCGCCGCGGCTGGACTCGAGCCGCAAACATCCCAACACAACAGTTGAGCCCTCAGTGGGAAGCAGCAACTTAGTCGGAAAATTTGCATCCATTTAATTTCGGAGCAGATGCAGCAGGAGAAGCATTCGGGCACAGACATCTCGCCTTCATCTTGCCAGATCGGTTTCGGGATCATCATCCCTTTATCAATGGCAGCTGTTCACTCTGAAAACCTTACGTGCACTCCAATATTAAGAGCCTGCCCCTGTGGGTGTGTCCGAAAAACGGCATTCTGGTTCTTGTGGTGCTTTTGATCATTTCTCAGGTGAGTAGGTTCAAAGTGGCAGCGAAATTAAAAGTTAATAAAACCCCTGTGGGCTGATGCGCTGTGGCGTTGGGCATCCTGTTGTACTTATTCATCTGTTCACAGGACTCCGACCTCCCATCGAGGTGACACCGGTTGGCGCCATCACGGGTCCGCCCTGAAGCGGCTTGCTTGATCCCCGCAGCTGGACTCAAGCCGCAAACAACCCAAAACAACAGTTGAGCCCTCAGTGGGAAGCAGCAACTTAGTCGGAAAATTTGCATCCATTTCATTTCGGAGCAGATGCAGCAGGAGACGCATTCGGGCACAGACATCTCGCCTTCATCTTGCCCGACCGGTTTCGGGATCATCATCCCTTTATCAAAGGCAGCTGTTCACTCTGAAAACCTTATGTGCACTCCAATATTAAGAGCCTGCCCCTGTGGGCGTGTCCGAAAACCGGCATTCTGGTTCTTGTGGTGCTTTTGATAATTTCTCAGGTGAGTAGGTTGAAAGTGGCAGCAAAATTAAAAGTTAATAAAACCCCTGTAGGCTGATTCACTGTGGCGTTGGGCATCCTGTTGTACTTATTCATCTGTTCACAGGACTCCGACCTCCCGTCGAGGTGACACCGGTTAGCGCCATCACGGTTCCGCCCTGAAGCGGCTTGCTTGATCCCCGCGGCTGGACTCGAGACGCAAACATCCCAACACAACAGTTGAGCCCTCAGTGGGAAGCAGCAACTTAGTCGGAAAATTTGCATCCATTTCATTTTGGAGCAGATGCAGCAGGAGACGCATTCGGGCACAGACATCTCGCCTTCATCTTGCCAGACCGGTTTCGGGATCAACATCCCTTTATCAATGGCAGCTGTTCACTCTGAAAACCTTACGTGCATTCCAATATTAAGAGCCTGCCCCTGTGGGCGTGTCCGAAAAACTGCATTTTGGTTCTTGTGGTGCTTTTGATAATTTCTCAGGTGAGTAGGTTCAAAGTGGCAGCGAAATTAAAAGTTAATAAAACCCCTGTGGGCTGATGCACTGTGGCGTTGGGCATCCTGTTATACTTATTCATCTGTTCACAGGACTCCGACCTCCCGTCGAGGTCACACCGGTTGGCGCCATCACGGGTCCGCCCTGAAGCGGCTTGCTTGATCCCCGCGGCTGGACTCGAGCCGCAAACATCCCAACACAACAGTTGAGCCCTCAGTGGGAAGCAGCAACTTAGTCGGAAAATTTGCATCCATTTCATTTCGGAGCAGATGCAGCAGGAGACGCATTCGGGCACAGACATCTTGCCTTCATCTTGCCAGACCGGTTTCGGGATCATCATCCCTTTATCAATGGCAGCTGTTCACTCTGAAAACCTTACGTGCACTCCAATATTAAGAGCCTGCCCCTGTGGGCGTGTCCGAAAAACGGCATTCTGGTTCTTGTGGTGCTTTAGATCATTTCTCAGGTGAGTAGGTTCAAAGTGGCAGCGAAATTAAAAGTTAATAAAACCCCTGTGGGCTGATGCACTGTGGCGTTGGGCATCCTGTTGTACTTATTCATCTGTTCACAGGACTCCGACCTCCCGTCGAGGTGACACTGGTTGGCGCCATCACGGGTCCGCCCTGAAGCGGCTTGCTTGATCCCCGCGGCTGGACTCGAGCCGCAAACATCCCAACACAACAGTTGAGCCCTCAGTGGGAAGCAGCAACTTAGTCGGAAAATTTGCATCCATTTCATTTCGGAGCAGATGCAGCAGGAGAAGCATTCGGGCACAGACATCTCGCCTTCATCTTGCCAGATCGGTTTCGGGATCATCATCCCTTTATCAATGGCAGCTGTTCACTCTGAAAACCTTACGTGCACTCCAATATTAAGAGCCTGCCCCTGTGGGTGTGTCCGAAAACCGGCATTCTGGTTCTTGTGGTGCTTTTAATAATTTCTCAGGTGAGTAGGTTCAAAGTGGCAGCGAAATTAAAAGTTAATAAAACCCCTGTGGGCTGATGCACTGTGGCGTTGGGCATCCTGTTGTACTTATTCATCTGTTCACAGGACTCCGACCTCCCGTCGAGGTGACACCGGTTGGCGCCATCACAGTTCCGCCCTGAAGCGGCTTGCTTGATCCCCGCGGCTGGACTCGAGCCGCAAACATCCCAACACAACAGTTGAGCCCTCAGTGGGAAGCAGCAACTTAGTCGGAAAATTTGCATCCTTTTCATTTCGGAGCAGATGCAGCAGGAGACGCATTTGGGCACAGACATGTCGCCTCCATCTTGCCAGACCGGTTTCGGGATCATCATCCCTTTATCAATGGTAGCTGTTCACTCTGAAAACCTTACGTGCACTCCAATATTAGGAGCCTGCCCCTGTGGGCGTGTCCGAAAAACGGCATTCTGGTTCTTGTGGTGCTTTTGATAAATTCTCAGGTGAGTAGGTTCAAAGTGGCAGTGAAATTAAAAGTTAATAAAACCCCTGTGGGTTGATGCACTGTGGCGTTGGGCATCCTGTTGTACTTATTCTTCTGTTCACAGGACTCCGACCTCCCGTCGAGGTGACACCGGTTGGCGCCATCACGGGTCCGCCCTGAAGCGGCTTGCTTGATCCCCGTGGCTGGACTCGAGCCGCAAACATCCCAACACAACAGTTGAGCCCTCAGTGGGAAGCAGCAACTTAGTCGGAAAATTTGCATTCATTTAATTTCGGAGCAGATGCAGCAGGAGACGGTTTCGGGCACAGACATCTCGCCTTCATCTTGCCAGACCGGTTTTGGGATCATCATCCCTTTATCAATGGCAGCTGTTCACTCTGAAAACCTTACGTGCACTCCAATATTAAGAGCCTGCCCCTGTGGGCATGTCCGAAAAACGGCATTCTGGTTCTTGTGGTGCTTTTGATAATTTCTCAGGTGAGAAGGTTCAAAGTGGCAGCGAAATTAAAAGTTAATAAAACCCCTGTGGGCTGATGCACTGTGGCGTTGGGCATCCTGTTGCACTTATTCATCTGTTCACAGGACTCCGACCTCCCGTCGAGGTGACACCAGTTGGCGCCATCACGGGTCCGCCCTGAAGCGGCTTGCTTGATCCCCGCGGCTGGACTCGAGCCGCAAACATCCCAACACAACAGTTGAGCCCTCAGTGGGAAGCAGCAACTTAGTTGGAAAATTTGCATCCATTTCATTTCGGAGCAGATGCAGCAGGAGAAGCATTCGGGCACAGACATCTCGCCTTCTTCTTGCCAGATCAGTTTCGGGATCATCATCCCTTTTTCAATGGCAGCTGTTCACTCTGAAAACCTTACGTGCACTCCAATTTTAGGAGGCTGCCCCTGTGGGTGTGTCCGAATAACGGCATTCTGGTTCTTGTGGTGCTTTTGATCATTTCTCAGGTGAGTAGGTTCAAAGTGGCAGCGAAATTAAAAGTTAATAAAACCCCTGTGGGCTGATGCACTGTGGCGTTGGGCATCCTGTTGTACTTATTCATCTGTTCACAGGACTCCGACCTCCCATCGAGGTGACACCGGTTGGCGCCATCACGGGTCTGCCCTGAAGCGGCTTGCTTGATCCCCGCGGCTGGACTCGAGCCGCAAACATCCCAACACAACAGTTGAGCCCTCAGTGGGAAGCAGCAACTTAGTCGGAAAATTTGCATCCATTTCATTTCGGAGCAGATGCAGCAGGAGACGCATTCGGGCACAGACATCTCGCCTTCATCTTGCCCGACCGGTTTCGGGATCATCATCCCTTTATCAATGGCAGCTGTTCACTCTGAAAACCTTATGTGCACTCCAATATTAAGAGCCTGCCCCTGTGGGCGTGTCCGAAAAACGGCATTCTGGTTCTTGTGGTGCTTTTGATAATTTCTCAGGTGAGTAGGTTCAAAGTGGCAGCGAAATTAAAAGTTAATAAAACCCCTGTGGGCTGATGCACTGTGGCGTTGGGCATCCTGTTATGCTTATTCATCTGTTCACAGGACTCCGACCTCCCGTCGAGGTGACACCGGTTGGCGCCATCACGGGTCCGCCCTGAAGCGGCTTGCTTGATCCCCGCGGCTGGACTCGAGCCGCAAACATCCCAACACAACAGTTGAGCCCTCAGTGGGAAGCAGCAACTTAGTCAGAAAATTTGCATCCATTTCATTTCGGAGCAGATGCAGCAGGAGACGCATTCGGGCACAGACATCTTGCCTTCATCTTGCCAGACCGGTTTCGGGATCATCATCCCTTTATCAATGGCAGCTGTTCACTCTGAAAACCTTACGTGCACTCCAATATTAAGAGCCTGCCCCTGTGGGCGTGTCCGAAAAACGGCATTCTGGTTCTTGTGGTGCTTTTGATCATTTCTCAGGTGAGTAGGTTCAAAGTGGCAGCGAAATTAAAAGTTAATAAAACCCCTGTGGGCTGATGCACTGTGGCGTTGGGCGTCCTGTTGTACTTATTCATCTGTTCACAGGACTCCGACCTCCGGTCGAGGTGACACCGGTTGGCGCCATCACGGTTCCGCCCTGAAGCGGCTTGCTTGATCCCCGCGGCTGGACTCGAGCCGCAAACATCCCAACACAACAGTTGAGCCCTCAGTGGGAAGCAGCAACTTAGTCGGAAAATTTGCATCCATTTCATTTCGGAGCAGATGCAGCAGGAGACGCATTCGGGCACAGACATCTCGCCTTCATCTTGCCAGACCGGTTTCGGGATCATCATCCCTTTATCAATGGTAGCTGTTCACTCTGAAAACCTTACGTGCACTCCAATATTAGGAGCCTGCCCCTGTGGGCGTGTCCGAAAAACGGCATTCTGGTTCTTGTGGTGCTTTTGATAATTTCTCAGGTGAGTAGGTTCAAAGTGGCAGCGAAATTAAAAGTTAATAAAACCCCTGTGGGTTGATGCACTGTGGCGTTGGGCATCCTGTTGTACTTATTCATCTGTTCACAGGACTCCGACCTCCCGTCGAGGTGACACCGGTTGGCGCCATCACGGGTCCGCCCTGAAGCGGCTTGCTTGATCCCCGCGGCTGGACTCGAGCCGCAAACATCCCAACACAACAGTTGAGCCCTCAGTGGGAAGCAGCAACTTAGTTGGAAAATTTGCATCCATTTAATTTCGGAGCAGATGCAGCAGGAGAAGCATTCGGGCACAGACATCTCGCCTTCTTCTTGCCAGATCGGTTTCGGGATCATCATCCCTTTATCAATGGCAGCTGTTCACTCTGAAAACCTTACGTGCACTCCAATATTAAAAGCCTGCCCCTGTGGGTGTGTCCGAATAACGGCATTCTGGTTCTTGTGGTGCTTTTGATCATTTCTCAGGTGAGTAGGTTCAAAGTGGCAGCGAAATTAAAAGTTAATAAAACCCCTGTGGGCTGATGCACTGTGGCGTTGGGCATCCTGTTGTACTTATTCATCTGTTCACAGGACTCCGACCTCCCGTCGAGGTGACATTGGTTGGCGCCATCACGGGTCTGCCCTGAAGCGGCTTGCTTGATCCCCGCGGCTGGACTCGAGCCGCAAACATCCCAACACAACAGTTGAGCCCTCAGTGGGAAGCAGCAACTTAGTCGGAAAATTTGCATCCATTTCATTTTGGAGCAGATGCAGCAGGAGAAGCATTCGGGCACAGACATCTCGCCTTCATCTTGCCAGATCGGTTTCGGGATCATCATCCCTTTATCAATGGCGGCTGTTCACTCTGAAAACCTTACGTGCACTCCAATATTAAGAGCCTGCCCCTGTGGGTGTGTCCAAAAAACGGCATTCTGGTTCTTGTGGTGCTTTTGATAATTTCTCAGGTGAGTAGGTTCAAAGTGGGAGCGAAATTAAAAGTTAATAAAACCCCTGTGGGCTAATGCACTGTGGCGTTGGGCATCCTGTTGTACTTATTCATCTGTTCACAGGACTCCGACCTCCCGTCGAGGTGACACCGGTTGGCGCCATCACGGGCCCGCCCTGAATCGGCTTGCTTGATCCCCGCGGCTGGACTCGAGCCGCAAACCCAACACAACAGTTGAGCCCTCAGTGGGAAGCAGCAACTTAGTCGGAAAATTTGCATTCCATTTCATTTCGGAGCAGATGCAGCAGGAGACGCATTCGGGCACAGACATCTCGCCTTCATCTTGCCAGACCGGTTTCGGGATCATCATCCCTTTATCAATGGCAGCTGTTTACTCTGAAAACCTTACGTGCACTCCAATATTAAGAGTCTGCCCCTGTGGGCGTGTCCGAAAAACGGCATTCTGGTTCTTGTGGTGCTTTTGATAATTTCTCAGGTGAGTAGGTTCAAAGTGGCAGCGAAATTAAAAGTTAATAAAACCCCTGTGGGCTGATGCACTGTGGCGTTGGGCATCCTGTTGTACTTATTCATCTGTTCACAGGACTCCGACCTCCCATCGAGGTGACACCGGTTGGCGCCATCACGGGTCCGCCCTGAAGCGGCTTGCTTGATCCCCGCGGCTGGACTCGAGACACAAACGTCCCAACACAACAGTTGAGCCCTCAGTGGGAAGCAGCAACTTAGTCGGAAAATTTGCATCCATTTCATTTCGGAGCCGATGCAGCAGGAGACGCATTCGGGCACAGACATCCTGCCTTCATCTTGCCAGACCGGTTTCGGGATCATCATCCCTTTATCAATGGCAGCTGTTCACTCTGAAAACCTTACGTGCACTCCAATATTAAGAGCCTGCCCCTGTGGGCGTGTCCGAAAAACGGCATTCTGGTTCTTGTGGAGCTTTTGATAATTTCTCAGGTGAGTAGGTTCAAAGTGGCAGCGAAATTAAAAGTTAATAAAACCCCTGTGGGCTGATGCACTGTGGCGTTGGGCATCCTGTTGTACTTATTCATCTGTTCACAGGACTACAACCTCCCGTCCAGGTGACACCGGTTGGCGCCATCACGGGTCCGCCCTGAAGCAGCTTGCTTGATCCCCGCGGCTGGACTCGAGCCGCAAACATCCCAACACAACAGTTGAGCCCTCAGTGGGAAGCAGCAACTTAGTCGGAAAATTTGCATCCATTTCATTTCGGAGCAGATGCAGCAGGAGACGCATTCGGGCACAGACATCTCGCCTTCATCTTGCCAGACCGGTTTCGGGATCATCATCCCTTTATCAATGGCAGCTGTTCACTCTGAAAACCTTACGTGCACTCCAATATTAAGAGCCTGCCCCTGTGGGCGTGTCCGCAAAACGGCATTCTGGTTCTTGTGCTGCTTTTGATAATTTCTCAGGTGAGTAGGTTCAAAGTGGCAGCGAAATTAAAAGTTAATAAAACCCCTGTGGGCTGATGCACTGTGGCGTTGGGCATCCTGTTGTACTTATTCATCTGTTCACAGGACTCCGACCTCCCGTCGAGGTGACACCGGTTGGCGCCATCACGGGTCCGCCCTGAAGCGGCTTGCTTGATCCCCGCGGCTGGACTCGAGCCGCAAACCCAACACAACAGTTGAGCCCTCAGTGGGAAGCAGCAACTTAGTCGGAAAATTTGCATCCATTTCATTTCGGAGCAGATGCAGCAGGAGACGCATTCGGGCACAGACATCTTGCCTTCATCTTGCCAGACCGGTTTCGGGATCATCATCCCTTTATCAATGGCAGCTGTTCACTCTGAAAACCTTACGTGCACTCCAATATTAAGAGCCTGCCCCTGTGGGCGTGTCCGAAAAACGGCATTCTGGTTCTTGTGGTGCTTTAGATCATTTCTCAGGTGAGTAGGTTCAAAGCGGCAGCGAAATTAAAAGTTAATAAAACCCCTGTGGGCTGATGCACTGTGGCGTTGGGCATCCTGTTGTACTTATTCATCTGTTCACAGGACTCCGACCTCCCGTCGAGGTGACACTGGTTGGCGCCATCACGGGTCCGCCCTGAAGCGGCTTGCTTGATCCCCGCGGCTGGACTCGAGCCGCAAACATCCCAACACAACAGTTGAGCCCTCAGTGGGAAGCAGCAACTTAGTCGGAAAATTTGCATCCATTTCATTTCGGAGCAGATGCAGCAGGAGAAGCATTCGGGCACAGACATCTCGCCTTCATCTTGCCAGATCGGTTTCGGGATCATCATCCCTTTATCAATGGCAGCTGTTCACTCTGAAAACCTTACGTGCACTCCAATATTAAGAGCCTGCCCCTGTGGGTGTGTCCGAAAACCGGCATTCTGGTTCTTGTGGTGCTTTTGATAATTTCTCAGGTGAGTAGGTTCAAAGTGGCAGCGAAATTAAAAGTTAATAAAACCCCTGTGGGCTGATGCACTGTGGCGTTGGGCATCCTGTTGTACTTATTCATCTGTTCACAGGACTCCGACCTCCCGTCGAGGTGACACCGGTTGGCGCCATCACAGTTCCGCCCTGAAGCGGCTTGCTTGATCCCCGCGGCTGGACTCGAGCCGCAAACATCCCAACACAACAGTTGAGCCCTCAGTGGGAAGCAGCAACTTAGTCGGAAAATTTGCATCCTTTTCATTTCGGAGCAGATGCAGCAGGAGACGCATTTGGGCGCAGACATGTCGCCTTCATCTTGCCAGACCGGTTTCGGGATCATCATCCCTTTATCAATGGTAGCTGTTCACTCTGAAAACCTTACGTGCACTCCAATATTAGGAGCCTGCCCCTGTGGGCGTGTCCGAAAAACGGCATTCTGGTTCTTGTTGTGCTTTTGATAAATTCTCAGGGGAGTAGGTTCAAAGTGGCAGCGAAATAAAAAGTTAATAAAACCCCTGTGGGTTGATGCACTGTGGCGTTGGGCATCCTGTTGTACTTATTCTTCTGTTCACAGGACTCCGACCTCCCGTCGAGGTGACACCGGTTGGCGCCATCACCGGTCCGCCCTGAAGCGGCTTGCTTGATCCCCGCGGCTGGACTCGAGCCGCAAACATCCCAACACAACAGTTGAGCCCTCAGTGGGAAGCAGCAACTTAGTCGGAAAATTTGCATTCATTTAATTTCGGAGCAGATGCAGCAGGAGACGGTTTCGGGCACAGACATCTCGCCTTCATCTTGCCAGACCGGTTTTGGGATCATCATCCCTTTATCAATGGCAGCTGTTCACTCTGAAAACCTTACGTGCACTCCAATATTAAGAGCCTGCCACTGTGGGCATGTCCGAAAAACGGCATTCTGGTTCTTGTGGTGCTTTTGATAATTTCTCAGGTGAGAAGGTTCAAAGTGGCAGCGAAATTAAAAGTTAATAAAACCCCTGTGGGCTGATGCACTGTGGCGTTGGGCATCCTGTTGCACTTATTCATCTGTTCACAGGACTCCGACCTCCCGTCGAGGTGACACCAGTTGGCGCCATCACGGGTCCGCCCTGAAGCGGCTTGCTTGATCCCCGCGGCTGGACTCGAGCCGCAAACATCCCAACACAACAGTTGAGCCCTCAGTGGGAAGCAGCAACTTAGTTGGAAAATTTGCATCCATTTCATTTCGGAGCAGATGCAGCAGGAGAAGCATTCGGGCACAGACATCTCGCCTTCTTCTTGCCAGATCAGTTTCGGGATCATCATCCCTTTATCAATGGCAGCTGTTCACTCTGAAAACCTTACGTGCACTCCAATTTTAAGAGCCTGCCCCTGTGGGTGTGTCCGAATAACGGCATTCTGGTTCTTGTGGTGCTTTTGATCATTTCTCAGGTGAGTAGGTTCAAAGTGGCAGCGAAATTAAAAGTTAATAAAACCCCTGTGGGCTGATGCACTGTGGCGTTGGGCATCCTGTTGTACTTATTCATCTGTTCACAGGACTCCGACCTCCCATCGAGGTGACACCGGTTGGCGCCATCACTGGTCTGCCCTGAAGCGGCTTGCTTGATCCCCGCGGCTGGACTCGAGCCGCAAACATCCCAACACAACAGTTGAGCCCTCAGTGGGAAGCAGCAACTTAGTCGGAAAATTTGCATCCATTTCATTTCGGAGCAGATGCAGCAGGAGACGCATTCGGGCACAGACATCTCACCTTCATCTTGCCCGACCGGTTTCGGGATCATCATCCCTTTATCAATGGCAGCTGTTCACTCTGAAAACCTTATGTGCACTCCAATATTAAGAGCCTGCCCCTGTGGGCGTGTCCGAAAAACGGCATTCTGGTTCTTGTGGTGCTTTTGATAATTTCTCAGGTGAGTAGGTTCAAAGTGGCAGCGAAATTAAAAGTTAATAAAACCCCTGTGGGCTGATGCACTGTGGCGTTGGGCATCCTGTTATACTTATTCATCTGTTCACAGGACTCCGACCTCCCGTCGAGGTGACACCGGTTGGCGCCATCACGGGTCCGCCCTGAAGCGGCTTGCTTGATCCCCGCGGCTGGACTCGAGCCGCAAACATCCCAACACAACAGTTGAGCCCTCAGTGGGAAGCAGCAACTTAGTCGGAAAATTTGCATCCATTTCATTTCGGAGCAGATGCAGCAGGAGACGCATTCGGGCACAGACATCTTGCCTTCATCTTGCCAGACCGGTTTCGGGATCATCATCCCTTTATCAATGGCAGCTGTTCACTCTGAAAACCTTACGTGCACTCCAATATTAAGAGCCTGCCCCTGTGGGCGTGTCCGAAAAACGGCATTCTGGTTCTTGTGGTGCTTTTGATCATTTCTCAGGTGAGTAGGTTCAAAGTGGCAGCGAAATTAAAAGTTAATAAAACCCCTGTGGGCTGATGCACTGTGGCGTTAAGCATCCTGTTGTACTTATTCATCTGTTCACAGGACTCCGACCTCCGGTCGAGGTGACACCGGTTGGCGCCATCACGGTTCCGCCCTGAAGCGGCTTGGTTGATCCCCGCGGCTGGACTCGAGCCGCAAACATCCCAACACAACAGTTGAGCCCTCAGTGGGAAGCAGCAACTTAGTCGGAAAATTTGCATCCATTTCATTTCGGAGCAGATGCAGCAGGAGACGCATTCGGGCACAGACATCTCGCCTTCATCTTGCCAGACCGGTTTCGGGATCATCATCCCTTTATCAATGGCAGCTGTTCACTCTGAAAACCTTACGTGCACTCCAATTTTAAGAGCCTGCCCCTGTGGGTGTGTCCGAATAACGGCATTCTGGTTCTTGTGGTGCTTTTGATCATTTCTCAGGTGAGTAGGTTCAAAGTGGCAGCGAAATTAAAAGTTAATAAAACCCCTGTGGGCTGATGCACTGTGGCGTTGGGCATCCTGTTGTACTTATTCATCTGTTCACAGGACTCCGACCTCCCATCGAGGTGACACCGGTTGGCGCCATCACGGGTCTGCCCTGAAGCGGCTTGCTTGATCCCCGCGGCTGGACTCGAGCCGCAAACATCCCAACACAACAGTTGAGCCCTCAGTGGGAAGCAGCAACTTAGTCGGAAAATTTGCATCCATTTCATTTCGGAGCAGATGCAGCAGGAGACGCATTCGGGCACAGACATCTCGCCTTCATCTTGCCCGACCGGTTTCGGGATCATCATCCCTTTATCAATGGCAGCTGTTCACTCTGAAAACCTTATGTGCACTCCAATATTAAGAGCCTGCCCCTGTGGGCGTGTCCGAAAAACGGCATTCTGGTTCTTGTGGTGCTTTTGATAATTTCTCAGGTGAGTAGGTTCAAAGTGGCAGCGAAATTAAAAGTTAATAAAACCCCTGTGGGCTGATGCACTGTGGCGTTGGGCATCCTGTTATACTTATTCATCTGTTCACAGGACTCCGACCTCCCGTCGAGGTGACACCGGTTGGCGCCATCACGGGTCCGCCCTGAAGCGGCTTGCTTGATCCCCGCGGCTGGACTCGAGCCGCAAACATCCCAACACAACAGTTGAGCCCTCAGTGAGAAGCAGCAACTTAGTCGGAAAATTTGCATCCATTTCATTTCGGAGCAGATGCAGCAGGAGACGCATTCGGGCACAGACATCTTGCCTTCATCTTGCCAGACCGGTTTCGGGATCATCATCCCTTTATCAATGGCAGCTGTTCACTCTGAAAACCTTACGTGCACTCCAATATTAAGAGCCTGCCCCTGTGGGCGTGTCCGAAAAACGGCATTCTGGTTCTTGTGGTGCTTTTGATCATTTCTCAGGTGAGTAGGTTCAAAGTGGCAGCGAAATTAAAAGTTAATAAAACCCCTGTGGGCTGATGCACTGTGGCGTTGGGCATCCTGTTGTACTTATTCATCTGTTCACAGGACTCCGACCTCCGGTCGAGGTGACACCGGTTGGCGCCATCACGGTTCCGCCCTGAAGCGGCTTGCTTGATCCCCGCGGCTGGACTCGAGCCGCAAACATCCCAACACAACAGTTGAGCCCTCAGTGGGAAGCAGCAACTTAGTCGGAAAATTTGCATCCATTTCATTTCGGAGCAGATGCAGCAGGAGACGCATTCGGGCACAGACATCTCGCCTTCATCTTGCCAGACCGGTTTCGGGATCATCATCCCTTTATCAATGGTAGCTGTTCACTCTGAAAACCTTACGTGCACTCCAATATTAGGAGCCTGCCCCTGTGGGCGTGTCCGAAAAACGGCATTCTGGTTCTTGTGGTGCTTTTGATAATTTCTCAGGTGAGTAGGTTCAAAGTGGCAGCGAAATTAAAAGTTAATAAAACCCCTGTGGGTTGATGCACTGTGGCGTTGGGCATCCTGTTGTACTTATTCATCTGTTCACAGGACTCCGACCTCCCGTCGAGGTGACACCGGTTGGCGCCATCACAGGTCCGCCCTGAAGCGGCTTGCTTGATCCCCGCAGCTGGACTCGAGCCGCAAACATCCCAACACAACAGTTGAGCCCTCAGTGGGAAGCAGCAACTTTGTTGGAAAATTTGCATCCATTAAATTTCGGAGCAGATGCAGCAGGAGAAGCATTCGGGCACAGACATCTCGCCTTCTTCTTGCCAGATCGGTTTCGGGATCATCATCCCTTTATCAATGGCAGCTGTTCACTCTGAAAACCTTACGTGCACTCCAATATTAAGATCCTGCCCCTGTGGGTGTGTCCGAATAACGGCATTCTGGTTCTTGTGGTGCTTTTGATCATTTCTCAGGTGAGTAGGTTCAAAGTGGCAGCGAAATTAAAAGTTAATAAAACCCCTGTGGGCTGATGCACTGTGGCGTTGGGCATCCTGTTGTACTTATTCATCTGTTCACAGGACTCCGACCTCCCGTCGAGGTGACATTGGTTGGCGCCATCACGGGTCTGCCCTGAAGCGGCTTGCTTGATCCCCGCGGCTGGACTCGAGCCGCAAACATCCCAACACAACAGTTGAGCCCTCAGTGGGAAGCAGCAACTTAGTCGGAAAATTTGCATCCATTTCATTTTGGAGCAGATGCAGCAGGAGAAGCATTCGGGCACAGACATCTCGCCTTCATCTTGCCAGATCGGTTTCGGGATCATCATCCCTTTATCAATGGCGGCTGTTCACTCTGAAAACCTTACGTGCACTCCAATATTAAGAGCCTGCCCCTGTGGGTGTGTCCAAAAAACGGCATTCTGGTTCTTGTGGTGCTTTTGATAATTTCTCAGGTGAGTAGGTTCAAAGTGGGAGCGAAATTAAAAGTTAATAAAACCCCTGTGGGCTGATGCACTGTGGCGTTGGGCATCCTGTTGTACTTATTCATCTGTTCACAGGACTCCGACCTCCCGTCGAGGTGACACCGGTTGGCGCCATCACGGGCCCGCCCTGAATCGGCTTGCTTGATCCCCGCGGCTGGACTCGAGCCGCAAACCCAACACAACAGTTGAGCCCTCAGTGGGAAGCAGCAACTTAGTCGGAAAATTTGCATTCCATTTCATTTCGGAGCAGATGCAGCAGGAGACGCATTCGGGCACAGACATCTCGCCTTCATCTTGCCAGACCGGTTTCGGGATCATCATCCCTTTATCAATGGCAGCTGTTTACTCTGAAAACCTTACGTGCACTCCAATATTAAGAGTCTGCCCCTGTGGGCGTGTCCGAAAAACGACATTCTCTTGTGGTGCTTTTGATAATTTCTCAGGTGAGTAGGTTCAAAGTGGCAGCGAAATTAAAAGTTAATAAAACCCCTGTGGGCTGATGCACTGTGGCGTTGGGCATCCTGTTGTACTTATTCATCTGTTCACAGGACTCCGACCTCCCATCGAGGTGACACCGGTTGGCGCCATCACGGGTCCGCCCTGAAGCGGCTTGCTTGATCCCCGCGGCTGGACTCGAGACACAAACGTCCCAACACAACAGTTGAGCCCTCAGTGGGAAGCAGCAACTTAGTCGGAAAATTTGCATCCATTTCATTTCGGAGCAGATGCAGCAGGAGACGCATTCGGGCACAGACATCCTGCCTTCATCTTGCCAGACCGGTTTCGGGATCATCATCCCTTTATCAATGGCAGCTGTTCACTCTGAAAACCTTACGTGCACTCCAATATTAAGAGCCTGCCCCTGTGGGCGTGTCCGAAAAACGGCATTCTGGTTCTTGTGGAGCTTTTGATAATTTCTCAGGTGAGTAGGTTCAAAGTGGCAGCGAAATTAAAAGTTAATAAAACCCCTGTGGGCTGATGCACTGTGGCGTTGGGCATCCTGTTGTACTTATTCATCTGTTCACAGGACTACAACCTCCCGTCCAGGTGACACCGGTTGGCGCCATCACGGGTCCGCCCTGAAGCAGCTTGCTTGATCCCCGCGGCTGGACTCGAGCCGCAAACATCCCAACACAACAGTTGAGCCCTCAGTGGGAAGCAGCAACTTAGTCGGAAAATTTGCATCCATTTCATTTCGGAGCAGATGCAGCAGGAGACGCATTCGGGCACAGACATCTCGCCTTCATCTTGCCAGACCGGTTTCGGGATCATCATCCCTTTATCAATGGCAGCTGTTCACTCTGAAAACCTTACGTGCACTCCAATATTAAGAGCCTGCCCCTGTGGGCGTGTCCGTAAAACGGCATTTTGGTTCTTGTGCTGCTTTTGATAATTTCTCAGGTGAGTAGGTTCAAAGTGGCAGCGAAATTAAAAGTTAATAAAACCCCTGTCGGCTGATGCACTGTGGCGTTGGGCATCCTGTTGTACTTATTCATCTGTTCACAGGACTCCGACCTCCCGTCGAGGTGACACCGGTTGGCGCCATCACGGGTCCGCCCTGAAGCGGCTTGCTTGATCCCCGCGGCTGGACTCGAGCCGCAAACCCAACACAACAGTTGAGCCCTCAGTGGGAAGCAGCAACTTAGTCGGAAAATTTGCATCCATTTCATTTCGGAGCAGATGCAGCAGGAGACGCATTCGGGCACAGACATCTCGCCGTCATCTTGCCAGACCGGTTTCGGGATCATCATCCCTTTATCAATGGCAGCTGTTTACTCTGAAAACCTTACGTGCACTCCAATATTAAGAGTCTGCCCCTGTGGGCGTGTCCGAAAAACGGCATTCTGGTTCTTGTGGTGCTTTTGATAATTTCTCAGGTGAGTAGGTTCAAAGTGGCAGCGAAATTAAAAGTTAATAAATCCCCTGTGGGCTGATGCACTGTGGCGTTGGGCATCCTGTTGTACTTATTCATCTGTTCACAGGACTCCGACCTCCCGTCGAGGTGACACTGGTTGGCGCCATCACGGGTCCGCCCTGAAGCGGCTTGCTTGATCCCCGCGGCTGGACTCGAGCCGCAAACATCCCAACACAACAGTTGAGCCCTCAGTGGGAAGCAGCAACTTAGTCGGAAATTTTGCATCCATTTCATTTTGGAGCAGATGCAGCAGGAGAAGCATTCGGGCACAGACATCTCGCCTTCATCTTGCCAGATCGGTTTCGGGATCATCATCCCTTTATCAATGGCAGCTGTTCACTCTGAAAACCTTACGTGCACTCCAATATTAAGAGCCTGCCCCTGTGGGTGTGTCCGAAAAACGGCATTCTGGTTCTTGTGGTGCTTTTGATAATTTCTCAGGTGAGTAAGTTCAAAGTGGCAGCGAAATTAAAAGTTAATAAAACCCCTGTGGGCTGATCCACTGTGGCGTTGGGCATCCTGTTGTACTTATTCATCTGTTCACAGGACTCCGACCTCCCATCGAGGTGACACCGGTTGGCGCCATCACGGGTCCGCCCTGAAGCGGCTTGCTTGATCCCCGCGGCTGGACTCGAGCCGCAAACGTCCCAACACAACAGTTGAGCCCTCAGTGGGAAGCAGCAACTTAGTCAGAAAATTTGCATCCATTTCATTTTGGAGCAGATGCAGCAGGAGACGCATTCGGGCACAAACATCTCGCCTTCATCTTGCCAGACCGGTTTCGGGATCATCATCCCTTTATCAATGGCAGCTGTTCACTCTTTAAACCTTACGTGCACTCCAATATTAAGAGCCTGCCCCTGTGGGCGTGTCCGAAAAACGGCATTCTGGTTCTTGTGGTGCTTTTGTTATTTCTCAGGTGAGTAGGTTCACAGTGGCAGCGAAATTAAAAGTTAATAAAACCCCTGTGGGCTGATGCACTGTGGCGTTGGGCATCCTGTTGTACTTATTCATCTGTTCACAGGACTACGACCTCCCGTCGAGGTGACACCGGTTGGCGCCATCACGGGTCCGCCCTGAAGCGGCTTGCTTGATCCCCGCGGCTGGACTCGAGCCGCAAACATCCCAACACAACAGTTGAGCCCTCAGTGGGAAGCAGCAACTTAGTAGGAAAATTAGCATCCATTTCATTTCGGAGCAGATGCAGCAGGAGAAGCATTCCGGCACTGACATCTCGCCTTCATCTTGCCAGATCGGTTTCGGGATCATCATCCATTTATCAATGGCAGCTGTTCACTCTGAAAACCTTACGTGCACTCCAATATTAAGAGCCTGCCCCTGTGGGTGTGTCCGAAAAATGGCATTCTGGTTCTTGTGGTGCTTTTGATCATTTCTCAGGGGAGTAGGTTCAAAGTGGCAGCGAAATTAAAAGTTAATAAAACCCCTGTGGGCTGATGCACTGTGGCGTTGGGCATCCTGTTGTACTTATTCATCTGTTCACAGGACTCCGACCTCCCATCGAGGTGACACCGGTTGGCGCCATCACGGGTCCGACCTGAAGCGGCTAGCTTGATCCCCGCGGCTGGACTCGAGCCGCAAACATCCCAACACAACAGTTGAGCCCTCAGTGGGCAGCAGCAACTTAGTCGGAAAATTTGCATCCATTTCATTTCGGAGCAGATGCAGCAGGAGACGCATTCGGGCACAGACATCTCGCCTTCATCTTGCCCGACCGGTTTCGGGATCATCATCCCTTTATCAATGGCAGCTGTTCAATCTGAAAACCTTACGTGCACTCCAATATTAAGAGCCTGCCCCTGTGGGCGTGTCCGAAAAACGGCATTCTGGTTCTTGTGGTGCTGTTGATAATTTCTCAGGTAGGTAGGTTCAAAGTGGCAGCGAAATTAAAAGTTAATAAAAAACCCCTGTGGGCTGATGCACTGTGGCGTTGGGCATCCTGTTGTACTTATTCATCTGTTCACAGGACTCCGACCTCCCGTCGAGGTGACACCGGTTGGCGCCATCACGGTTCCGCCTTGAAGCGGCTTGCTTGATCCCCGCGGCTGGACTCGAGCCGCAAACATCCCAACACAACAGTTGAGCCCTCAGTAGGAAGCAGCAACTTAGTCGGAAAATTTGCATCCATTTCATTTCGGAGCAGATGCAGCAGGAGACGCATTCGGACACAGACATCTCGCCTTCATCTTGCCAGACCGGTTTCGGGATCATCATCCCTTTATCAATGGCAGCTGTCCACTCTGAAAACCTTACGTGCACTCCAATATTAAGAGCCTGCCCCTGTGGGCGTGTCCGAAAAACGGCATTCTGGTTCTTGTGGTGCTTTTGATAATTTCTCAGGTGAGTAGGTTCAAAGTGGCAGCGAAATTAAAAGTAAATAAACCCCTGTGGGCTGATGCACTGTGGCGTTGGGCATCCTGTTGTACTTATTCATCTGTTCACAGGACTACGACCTCCCGTCGAGGTGACACCGGTTGGCGCCATCACGGGTCCGCCCTGAAGCGGCTTGCTTGATCCCCGCGGCTGGACTCGAGCCGCAAACATCCCAACACAACAGTTGAGCCCTCAGTGGGAAGCAGCAACTTAGTCGGAAAATTAGCATCCATTTAATTTCGGAGCAGATGCAGCAGGAGAAGCATTCGGGCACTGACATCTCGCCTTCATCTTGCCAGATCGGTTTCGGGATCATCATCCCTTTATCAATGGCAGCTGTTCACTCTGAAAACCTTACGTGCACTCCAATATTAAGAGCCTGCCCCTGTGGGTGTGTCCGAAAAACGGCATTCTGGTTCTTGTGGTGCTTTTGATAATTTGTCAGGTGAGTAGGTTCAAAGTGGCAGCGAAATTAAAAGTTAATAAAACCCCTGTGGGCTGATCCACTGTGGCGTTGGGCATCCTGTTGTACTTATTCATCTGTTCACAGGACTCCGACCTCCCATCGAGGTGACACCGGTTGGCGCCATCACGGGTCCGCCCTGAAGCGGCTTGCTTGATCCCCGCGGCTGGACTCGAGCCGCAAACGTCCCAACACAACAGTTGAGCCCTCAGTGGGAAGCAGCAACTTAGTCAGAAAATTTGCATCCATTTCATTTTGGAGCAGATGCAGCAGGAGACGCATTCGGGCACAGACATCTCGCCTTCATCTTGCCAGACCGGTTTCGGGATCATCATCCCTTTATCAATGGCAGCTGTTCACTCTGAAAACCTTACGTGCACTCCAATATTAAGAGCCTGCCCCTGTGGGCGTGTCCGAAAAACGGCATTCTGGTTCTTGTGGTGCTTTTGATAATTTCTCAGGTGAGTAGGTTCAAAGTGGCAGCGAAATTAAAAGTTAATAAAACCCCTGTGGGCTGATGCACTGTGGCGTTGGGCATCCTGTTGTACTTATTCATCTGTTCACAGGACTACGACCTCCCGTCGAGGTGACACCGGTTGGCGCCATCACGGGTCCGCCCTGAAGCGGCTTGCTTGATCCCCGCGGCTGGACTCGAGCCGCAAACATCCCAACACAACAGTTGAGCCCTCAGTGGGAAGCAGCAACTTAGTAGGAAAATTAGCATCCATTTCATTTCGGAGCAGATGCAGCAGGAGAAGCATTCGGGCACTGACATCTCGCCTTCATCTTGCCAGATCGGTTTCGGGATCATCATCCATTTATCAATGGCAGCTGTTCACTCTGAAAACCTTACGTGCGCTCCAATATTAAGAGCCTGCCCCTGTGGGTGTGTCCGAAAAACGGCATTCTGGTTCTTGTGGTGCTTTTGATCATTTCTCAGGTGAGTAGGTTCAAAGTGGCAGCGAAATTAAAAGTTAATAAAACCCCTGTGGGCTGATCCACTGTGGCGTTGGGCATCCTGTTGTACTTATTCATCTGTTCACAGGACTCCGACCTCCCATCGAGGTGACACCGGTTGGCGCCATCACGGGTCGCCCTGAAGCGGCTTGCTTGATCCCCGCGGCTGGACTCGAGCCGCAAACGTCCCAACACAACAGTTGAGCCCTCAGTGGGAAGCAGCAACTTAGTCAGAAAATTTGCATCCATTTCATTTTGGAGCAGATGCAGCAGGAGACGCATTCGGGCACAGACATCTCGCCTTCATCTTGCCAGACCGGTTTCGGGATCATCATCCCTTTATCAATGGCAGCTGTTCACTCTGAAAACCTTACGTGCACTCCAATATTAAGAGCCTGCCCCTGTGGGCGTGTCCGAAAAACGGCATTCTGGTTCTTGTGGTGCTTTTGATAATTTCTCAGGTGAGTAGGTTCAAAGTGGCAGCGAAATTAAAAGTTAATAAAACCCCTGTGGGCTGATGCACTGTGGCGTTGGGCATCCTGTTGTACTTATTCATCTGTTCACAGGACTACGACCTCCCGTCGAGGTGACACCGGTTGGCGCCATCACGGGTCCGCCCTGAAGCGGCTTGCTTGATCCCCGCGGCTGGACTCGAGCCGCAAACATCCCAACACAACAGTTGAGCCCTCAGTGGGAAGCAGCAACTTAGTAGGAAAATTAGCATCCATTTCATTTCGGAGCAGATGCAGCAGGAGAAGCATTCGGGCACTGACATCTCGCCTTCATCTTGCCAGATCGGTTTCGGGATCATCATCCATTTATCAATGGCAGCTGTTCACTCTGAAAACCTTACGTGCACTCCAATATTAAGAGCCTGCCCCTGTGGGTGTGTCCGAAAAACGGCATTCTGGTTCTTGTGGTGCTTTTGATCATTTCTCAGGTGAGTAGGTTCAAAGTGGCAGCGAAATTAAAAGTTAATAAAACCCCTGTGGGCTGATGCACTGTGGCGTTGGGCATCCTGTTGTACTTATTCATCTGTTCACAGGACTCCGACCTCCCATCGAGGTGACACCGGTTGGCGACATCACGGGTCCGACCTGTAGCGGCTAGCTTGATCCCCGCGGCTGGACTCGAACCGCAAACATCCCAACACAACAGTTGAGCCCTCAGTGGGCAGCAGCAACTTAGTCAGAAAATTTGCATCCATTTCATTTCGGAGCAGATGCAGCAGGAGACGCATTCGGGCACAGACATCTCGCCTTCATCTTGCCCGACCGGTTTCGGGATCATCATCCCTTTATCAATGGCAGCTGTTCAATCTGAAAACCTTACGTGCACTCCAATATTAAGAGCCTGCCCCTGTGGGCGTGTCCGAAAAACGGCATTCTGGTTCTTGTGGTGCTTTTGATAATTTCTCAGGTAGGTAGGTTCAAAGTGGCAGCGAAATTAAAAGTTAATAAAACCCCTGTGGGCTGATGCACTGTGGCGTTGGGCATCCTGATGTACTTATTCATCTGTTCACAGGACACCGACCTCCCGTCGAGGTGACACCGGTTGGCGCCATCACGGTTCCGCCTTGAAGCGGCTTGCTTGATCCCCGCGGCTGGACTCGAGCCGCAAACATCCCAACACAACAGTTGAGCCCTCAGTAGGAAGCAGCAACTTAGTCGGAAAATTTGCATCCATTTCATTTCGGAGCAGATGCAGCAGGAGACGCATTCGGACACAGACATCTCGCCTTCATCTTGCCAGACCGGTTTCGGGATCATCATCCCTTTATCAATGGCAGCTGTCCACTCTGAAAACCTTACGTGCACTCCAATATTAAGAGCCTGCCCCTGTGGGCGTGTCCGAAAAACGGCATTCTGGTTCTTGTGGTGCTTTTGATAATTTCTCAGGTGAGTAGGTTCAAAGTGGCAGCGAAATTAAAAGTTAATAAACCCCTGTGGGCTGATGCACTGTGGCGTTGGGCATCCTGTTGTACTTATTCATCTGTTCACAGGACTACGACCTCCCGTCGAGGTGACACCGGTTGGCGCCATCACGGGTCCGCCCTGAAGCGGCTTGCTTGATCCCCGCGGCTGGACTCGAGCCGCAAGCATCCCAACACAACAGTTGAGCCCTCAGTGGGAAGCAGCAACTTAGTCGGAAAATTAGCATCCATTTAATTTCGGAGCAGATGCAGCAGGAGAAGCATTCGGGCACTGACATCTCACCTTCATCTTGCCAGATCGGTTTCGGGATCATCATCCCTTTATCAATGGCAGCTGTTCACTCTGAAAACCTTACGTGCACTCCAATATTAAGAGCCTGCCCTGTGGGCGTGTCCAAAAAACGGCATTCTGGTTCTTGTGGTGCTTTTGATAATTTCTCAGGTGAGTAGGTTCAAAGTGGGAGCGAAATTAAAAGTTAATAAAACCCCTGTGGGCTGATGCACTGTGGCGTTGGGCATCCTGTTGTACTTATTCATCTGTTCACAGGACTCCGACCTCCCGTCGAGGTGACACCGGTTGGCGCCATCACGGGCCCGCCCTGAATCGGCTTGCTTGATCCCCGCGGCTGGACTCGAGCCGCAAACCCAACACAACAGTTGAGCCCTCAGTGGGAAGCAGCAACTTAGTCGGAAAATTTGCATCCATTTCATTTCGGAGCAGATGCAGCAGGAGACGCATTCGGGCACAGACATCTCGCCTTCATCTTGCCAGACCGGTTTCGGGATCATCATCCCTTTATCAATGGCAGCTGTTTACTCTGAAAACCTTACGTGCACTCCAATATTAAGAGTCTGCCCCTGTGGGCGTGTCCGAAAAACGGCATTCTGGTTCTTGTGGTGCTTTTGATAATTTCTCAGGTGAGTAGGTTCAAAGTGGCAGCGAAATTAAAAGTTAATAAAACCCTTGTGGGCTGATGCACTGTGGCGTTGGGCATCCTGTTGTACTTATTCATCTGTTCACAGGACTCCGACCTCCCATCGAGGTGACACCGGTTGGCGCCATCACGGGTCCGCCCTGAAGCGGCTTGCTTGATCCCCGCGGCTGGACTCGAGCCACAAACGTCCCAACACAACAGTTGAGCCCTCAGTGGGAAGCAGCAACTTAGTCGGAAAATTTGCATCCATTTCATTTCGGAGCAGATGCAGCAGGAGACGCATTCGGGCACAGACATCCTGCCTTCATCTTGCCAGACCGGTTTCGGGATCATCATCAATTTATCAATGGCAGCTGTTCACTCTGAAAACCTTACGTGCACTCCAATATTAAGAGCCTGCCCCTGTGGGCGTGTCCGAAAAACGGCATTCTGGTTCTTGAGGAGCTTTTGATAATTTCTCAGGTGAGTAGGTTCAAAGTGGCAGCGAAATTAAAAGTTAATAAAACCCCTGTGGGCTGATGCACTGTGGCGTTGGGCATCCTGTTGTACTTATTCATCTGTTCACAGGACTACAACCTCCCGTCCAGGTGACACCGGTTGGCGCCATCACGGGTCCGCCCTGAAGCAGCTTGCTTGATCCCCGCGGCTGGACTCGAGCCGCAAACATCCCAACACAACAGTTGAGCCCTCAGTGGGAAGCAGCAACTTAGTCGGAAAATTTGCATCCATTTCATTTCGGAGCAGATGCAGCAGGAGACGCATTCGGTCACAGACATCTCGCCTTCATCTTGCCAGACCGGTTTCGGGATCATCATCCCTTTATCAATGGCAGCTGTTCACTCTGAAAACCTTACGTGCACTCCAATATTAAGAGCCTGCCCCTGTGGGCGTGTCCGCAAAACGGCATTCTGGTTCTTGTGCTGCTTTTGATAATTTCTCAGGTGAGTAGGTTCAAAGTGGCAGCGAAATTAAAAGTTAATAAAACCCCTGTCGGCTGATGCACTGTGGCGTTGGGCATCCTGTTGTACTTATTCATCTGTTCACAGGACTCCGACCTCCCGTCGAGGTGACACCGGTTGGCGCCATCACGGGTCCGCCCTGAAGCGGCTTGCTTGATCCCCGCGGCTGGACTCGAGCCGCAAACCCAACACAACAGTTGAGCCCTCAGTGGGAAGCAGCAACTTAGTCGGAAAATTTGCATCCATTTCATTTCGGAGCAGATGCAGCAGGAGACGCATTCGGGCACAGACATCTCGCCGTCATCTTGCCAGACCGGTTTCGGGATCATCATCCCTTTATCAATGGCAGCTGTTTACTCTGAAAACCTGACGTGCACTCCAATATTAAGAGTCTGCCCCTGTGGGCGTGTCCGAAAAACGGCATTCTGGTTCTTGTGGTGCTTTTGATAATTTCTCAGGTGAGTAGGTTCAAAGTGGCAGCGAAATTAAAAGTTAATAAAACCCCTGTGGGCTGATGCACTGTGGCATTGGGCATCCTGTTGTACTTATTCATCTGTTCACAGGACTCCGACCTCCCGTCGAGGTGACACTGGTTGGCGCCATCACGGGTCCGCCCTGAAGAGGCTTGCTTGATCCCCGCGGCTGGACTCGAGCCGCAAACATCCCAACACAACAGTTGAGCCCTCAGTGGGAAGCAGCAACTTAGTCGGAAAATTTGCATCCATTTCATTTTGGAGCAGATGCAGCAGGAGGCGCATTCGGGCACAGACATCTCGCCTTCATCTTGCCAGACCGGTTTCGGGATCATCATCCCTTTATCAATGGCAGCTGTCCACTCTGAAAACCTTACGTGCACTCCAATATTAAGAGCCTGCCCCTGTGGGCGTGTCCGAAAAACGGCATTCTGGTTCTTGTGGTGCTTTTGATAATTTCTCAGGTGAGTAGGTTCAAAGTGGCAGCGAAATTAAAAGTTAATAAACCCCTGTGGGCTGATGCACTGTGGCGTTGGGCATCCTGTTGTACTTATTCATCTGTTCACAGGACTACGACCTCCTGTCGAGGTGACACCGGTTGGCGCCATCACGGGTCCGCCCTGAAGCAGCTTGCTTGATCCCCGCGGCTGGACTCGAGCCGCAAACATCCCAACACAACAGTTGAGCCCTCAGTGGGAAGCAGCAACTTAGTCGGAAAATTAGCATCCATTTAATTTCGGAGCAGATGCAGCAGGAGAAGCATTCGGGCACTGACATCTCGCCTTCATCTTGCCAGATCGGTTTCGGGATCATCATCCCTTTATCAATGGCAGCTGTTCACTCTGAAAACCTTACGTGCACTCCAATATTAAGAGCCTGCCCCTGTGGGTGTGTCCGAAAAACTGCATTCTGGTTCTTGTGGTGCTTTTGATCATTTCTCAGGTGAGTAGGTTCAAAGTGGCAGCGAAATTAAAAGTTAATAAAACCCCTGTGGGCTGATGCACTGTGGCGTTGGGCATCCTGTTGTACTTATTCATCTGTTCACAGGACTCCGACCTCCCGTCGAGGTGACACTGGTTGGCGCCATCACGGGTCCGCCCTGAAGCGGCTTGCTTGATCCCCGCGGCTGGACTCGAGCCGCAAACATCCCAACACAACAGTTGAGCCCTCAGTGGGAAGCAGCAACTTAGTCGGAAAATTTGCATCCATTTCATTTCGGAGCAGATGCAGCAGGAGACGCATTCGGTCACAGACATCTCGCCTTCATCTTGCCAGACCGGTTTCGGGATCATCATCCCTTTATCAATGGCAGCTGTTCACTCTGAAAACCTTACGTGCACTCCAATATTAAGAGCCTGCCCCTGTGGGCGTGTCCGCAAAACGGCATTCTGGTTCTTGTGCTGCTTTTGATAATTTCTCAGGTGAGTAGGTTCAAAGTGGCAGCGAAATTAAAAGTTAATAAAACCCCTGTCGGCTGATGCACTGTGGCGTTGGGCATCCTGTTGTACTTATTCATCTGTTCACAGGACTCCGACCTCCCGTCGAGGTGACACCGGTTGGCGCCATCACGGGTCCGCCCTGAAGCGGCTTGCTTGATCCCCGCGGCTGGACTCGAGCCGCAAACCCAACACAACAGTTGAGCCCTCAGTGGGAAGCAGCAACTTAGTCGGAAAATTTGCATCCATTTCATTTCGGAGCAGATGCAGCAGGGTACGCATTTGGGCACAGACATCTCGCCGTCATCTTGCCAGACCGGTTTCGGGATCATCATCCCTTTATCAATGGCAGCTGTTTACTCTGAAAACCTTACGTGCACTCCAATATTAAGAGTCTGCCCCTGTGGGCGTGTCCGAAAAACGGCATTCTGGTTCTTGTGGTGCTTTTGATAATTTCTCAGGTGAGTAGGTTCAAAGTGGCAGCGAAATTAAAAGTTAATAAAACCCCTGTGGGCTGATGCACTGTGGCGTTGGGCATCCTGTTGTACTTATTCATCTGTTCACAGGACTCCGACCTCCCGTCGAGGTGACACTGGTTGGCGCCATCACGGGTCCGCCCTGAAGAGGCTTGCTTGATCCCCGCGGCTGGACTCGAGCCGCAAACATCCCAACACAACAGTTGAGCCCTCAGTGGGAAGCAGCAACTTAGTCGGAAAATTTGCATCCATTTCATTTTGGAGCAGATGCAGCAGGAGGCGCATTCGGGCACAGACATCTCGCCTTCATCTTGCCAGACCGGTTTCGGGATCATCATCCCTTTATCAATGGCAGCTGTCCACTCTGAAAACCTTACGTGCACTCCAATATTAAGAGCCTGCCCCTGTGGGCGTGTCCGAAAAACGGCATTCTGGTTCTTGTGGTGCTTTTGATAATTTCTCAGGTGAGTAGGTTCAAAGTGGCAGCGAAATTAAAAGTTAATAAACCCCTGTGGGCTGATGCACTGTGGCGTTGGGCATCCTGTTGTACTTATTCATCTGTTCACAGGACTACGACCTCCCGTCGAGGTGACACCGGTTGGCGCCATCACGGGTCCGCCCTGAAGCAGCTTGCTTGATCCCCGCGGCTGGACTCGAGCCGCAAACATCCCAACACAACAGTTGAGCCCTCAGTGGGAAGCAGCAACTTAGTCGGAAAATTAGCATCCATTTAATTTCGGAGCAGATGCAGCAGGAGAAGCATTCGGGCACTGACATCTCGCCTTCATCTTGCCAGATCGGTTTCGGGATCATCATCCCTTTATCAATGGCAGCTGTTCACTCTGAAAACCTTACGTGCACTCCAATATTAAGAGCCTGCCCCTGTGGGTGTGTCCGAAAAACTGCATTCTGGTTCTTGTGGTGCTTTTGATCATTTCTCAGGTGAGTAGGTTCAAAGTGGCAGCGAAATTAAAAGTTAATAAAACCCCTGTGGGCTGATGCACTGTGGCGTTGGGCATCCTGTTGTACTTATTCATCTGTTCACAGGACTCCGACCTCCCGTTGAGGTGACACTGGTTGGCGCCATCACGGGTCCGCCCTGAAGCGGCTTGCTTGATCCCCGCGGCTGGACTCGAGCCGCAAACATCCCAACACAACAGTTGAGCCCTCAGTGGAAAGCAGCAACTTAGTCGGAAAATTTGCATCCATTTCATTTTGGAGCAGATGCAGCAGGAGACGCATTCGGGCACAGACATCTCGCCTTCATCTTGCCAGACCGGTTTCGGGATCATCATCCCTTTATCAATGGCAGCTGTCCACTCTGAAAACCTTACGTGCACTCCAATATTAAGAGCCTGCCCCTGTGGGCGTGTCCGAAAAACGGCATTCTGGTTCTTGTAGTGCTTTTGATAATTTCTCAGGTGAGTAGGTTCAAAGTGGCAGCGAAATTAAAAGTTAATAAACCCCTGTGGGCTGATGCACTGTGGCGTTGGGCATCCTGTTGTACTTATTCATCTGTTCACAGGACTACGACCTCCCGTCGAGGTGACACCGGTTGGCGCCATCACGGGTCCGCCCTGAAGCAGCTTGCTTGATCCCCGCGGCTGGACTCGAGCCGCAAACATCCCAACACAACAGTTGAGCCCTCAGTGGGAAGCAGCAACTTAGTCGGAAAATTAGCATCCATTTAGTTTCGGAGCAGATGCAGCAGGAGAAGCATTCGGGCACTGACATCTCGCCTTCATCTTGCCAGATCGGTTTCGGGATCATCATCCCTTTATCAATGGCAGCTGTTCACTCTGAAAACCTTACGTGCACTCCAATATTAAGAGCCTGCCCCTGTGGGTGTGTCCGAAAAACTGCATTCTGGTTCTTGTGGTGCTTTTGATCATTTCTCAGGTGAGTAGGTTCAAAGTGGCAGCGAAATTAAAAGTTAATAAAACCCCTGTGGGCTGATGCACTGTGGCGTTGGGCATCCTGTTGTACTTATTCATCTGTTCACAGGACTCCGATCTCCCATCGAGGTGACACCGGTTGGCGCCATCAAGGGTCCGCCCTGAAGCGGCTTGCTTGATCCCCGCGGCTGGACTCGAGCCGCAAACATCCCAACACAACAGTTGAGCCCTCAGTGGGAAGCAGCAACTTAGTCGGAAAATTTGCATCCATTTAATTTCGGAGCAGATGCAGCAGGAGACGCATTCGGGCACAGACATCTCGCCTTCATCTTGCCCGACCGGTTTCGGGATCATCATCCCTTTATCAATGGCAGCTGTTCAATCTGAAAACCTTACGTGCACTCCAATATTAAGAGCCTGCCCCTGTGGGCGTGTCCGAAAAACGGCATTCTGGTTCTTGTGGTGCTTTTGATAATTTCTCAGGTAGGTAGGTTCAAAGTGGCAGCGAAATTAAAAGTTAATAAAACCCCTGTGGGCTGATGCACTGTGGCGTTGGGCATCCTGTTGTACTTATTCATCTGTTCACAGGACTCCGACCTCCCGTCGAGGTGACACCGGTGGGCGCCATCACGGTTCCGCCTTGAAGCGGCTTGCTTGATCCCCGCGGCTGGACTCGAGCCTCAAACATCCCAACACAACAGTTGAGCCCTCAGTGGGAAGCAGCAACTTAGTCGGAAAATTTGCATCCATTTCATTTCGGAGCAGATGCAGCAGGAGACGCATTCAGGCACAGACATCTCGCCTTCATCTTGCCAGACCGGTTTCGGGATCATCATCCCTTTATCAATGGCAGCTGTTTACTCTGAAAACCTTACGTGCACTCCAATATTAAGAGTCTGCCCCTGTGGGCGTGTCCGAAAAACGGCATTCTGGTTCTTGTGGTGCTTTTGATAATTTCTCAGGTGAGTAGGTTCAAAGTGGCAGCGAAATGAAAAGTTAATAAAACCCCTGTGGGCTAATGCACTGTGGCGTTGGGCATCCTGTTGTACTTATTCATCTGTTCACAGGACTCCGACCTCCCGTCGAGGTGACACTGGTTGGCGCCATCACGGGTCCGCCCTGATGCGGCTTGCTTGATCCCCGCGGCTGGACTCGAGCCGCAAACATCCCAACACAACAGTTGAGCCCTCAGTGTGAAGCAGCAACTTAGTCGGAAAATTTGCATCCATTTCATTTTGGAGCAGATGCAGCAGGAGAAGCATTCGGGCACAGACATCTCGCCTTCATCTTGCCAGATTGGTTTCGGGATCATCATCCCTTTATCAATGGCAGCTGTTCACTCTGAAAACCTTACGTGCACTTCAATATTAAGAGCCTGCCCCTGTGGGTGTGTCCGAAAAAACGGCATTCTGGTTCTTGTGGTGCTTTTGATAATTTCTCAGGTGAGTAGGTTCAAAGTGGCAGCAAAATTAAAAGTTAATAAAACCCTTGTGGGCTGATCCACTGTGGCGTTGGGCATCCTGTTGTACTTATTCATCTGTTCACAGGACTCCGACCTCCCATCGAGGTGACACCGGTTGGCGCCATCACGGGTCCGCCCTGAAGCGGCTTGCTTGATCCCCGCGGCTGGACTCGACCCGCAAACGTCCCAACACAACAGTTGAGCCCTCAGTGGGAAGCAGCAACTTAGTCAGAAAATTTGCATCCATTTCATTTTGGAGCAGATGCAGCAGGAGACGCATTCGGGCACAGACATCTCGCCTTCATCTTGCCAGACCGGTTTCGGGATCATCATCCCTTTATCAATGGCAGCTGTTCAATCTGAAAACCTTACGTGCACTCCAATATTAAGAGCCTGCCCCTGTGGGCGTGTCCGAAAAACGGCATTCTGGTTCTTGTGGTGCTTTTGATAATTTCTCAGGTGAGTAGGTTCAAAGTGGCAGCGAAATTAAAAGTTAATAAAACCCCTGTGGGCTGATGCACTGTGGCGTTGGGCATCCTGTTGTACTTATTCATCTGTTCACAGGACTACGACCTCCCGTCGAGGTGACACCGGTTGGCGCCATCACGGGTCCGCCCTGAAGCGGCTTGCTTGATCCCCGCGGCTGGACTCGAGCCGCAAACATCCCAACACAACAGTTGAGCCCTCAGTGGGAAGCAGCAACTTAGTAGGAAAATTAGCATCCATTTCATTTCGGAGCAGATGCAGCAGGAGAAGCATTCGGGCACTGACATCTCGCCTTCATCTTGCCAGATCGGTTTCGGGATCATCATCCATTTATCAATGGCAGCTGTTCACTCTGAAAACCTTACGTGCACTCCAATATTAAGAGCCTGCCCCTGTGGGTGTGTCCGAAAAACGGCATTCTGGTTCTTGTGGTGCTTTTGATCATTTCTCAGGTGAGTAGGTTCAAAGTGGCAGCGAAATTAAAAGTTAATAAAACCCCTGTGGGCTGATGCACTGTGGCGTTGGGCATCCTGTTGTACTTATTCATCTGTTCACAGGACTCCGACTTCCCATCGAGGTGACACCGGTTGGCGCCATCACGGGTCCGACCTGAAGCGGCTAGCTTGATCCCCGCGGCTGGACTCGAGCCGCAAACATCCCAACACAACAGTTGAGCCCTCAGTGGGCAGCAGCAACTTAGGCGGAAAATTTGCATCCATTTCATTTCGGAGCAGATGCAGCAGGAGACGCATTCGGGCACAGACATCTCGACTTCATCTTGCCCGACCGGTTTCGGGATCATCATCCCTTTATCAATGGCAGCTGTTCAATCTGAAAACCTTACGTGCACTCCAATATTAAGAGCCTGCCCCTGTGGGCGTGTCCGAAAAACGGCATTCTGGTTCTTGTGGTGCTTTTGATAATTTCTCAGGTAGGTAGGTTCAAAGTGGCAGCGAAATTAAAAGTTAATAAAACCCCTGTGGGCTGATGCACTGTGGCGTTGGGCATCCTGTTGTACTTATTCATCTGTTCACAGGACTCCGACCTCCCGTCGACGTGACACCGGTTGGCGCCATCACGGTTCCGCCTTGAAGCGGCTTGCTTGATCCCCGCGGCTGGACTCGAGCCGCAAACATCCCAACACAACAGTTGAGCCCTCAGTAGGAAGCAGCAACTTAGTCGGAAAATTTGCATCCATTTCATTTCAGAGCAGATGCAGCAGGAGACGCATTCGGACACAGACATCTCGCCTTCATCTTGCCAGACCGGTTTCGGGATCATCATCCCTTTATCAATGGCAGCTGTTTACTCTGAAAACCTTACGTGCACTCCAATATTAAGAGTCTGCCCCTGTGGGCGTGTCCGAAAAACGGCATTCTGGTTCTTGTGGTGCTTTTGATAATTTCTCAGGTGAGTAGGTTCAAAGTGGCAGCGAAATGAAAAGTTAATAAAACCCCTGTGGGCTAATGCACTGTGGCGTTGGGCATCCTGTTGTACTTATTCATCTGTTCACAGGACTCCGACCTCCCGTCGAGGAGACACTGGTTGGCGCCATCACGGGTCCGCCCTGATGCGGCTTGCTTGATCCCCGCGGCTGGACTCGAGCCACAAACATCCCAACACAACAGTTGAGCCCTCAGTGTGAAGCAGCAACTTAGTCGGAAAATTTGCATCCATTTCATTTTGGAGCAGATGCAGCAGGAGAAGCATTCGGGCACAGACATCTCGCCTTCATCTTGCCAGATCGGTTTCGGGATCATCATCCCTTTATCAATGGCAGCTGTTCACTCTGAAAACCTTACGTGCACTTCAATATTAAGAGCCTGCCCCTGTGGGTGTGTCCGAAAAAACGGCATTCTGGTTCTTGTGGTGCTTTTGATAATTTCTCAGGTGAGTAGGTTCAAAGTGGCAGCGAAATTAAAAGTTAATAAAACCCTTGTGGGCTGATCCACTGTGGCGTTGGGCATCCTGTTGTACTTATTCATCTGTTCACAGGACTCCGACCTCCCATCGAGGTGACACCGGTTGGCGCCATCACGGGTCCGCCCTGAAGCGGCTTGCTTGATCCCCGCGGCTGGACTCGACCCGCAAACGTCCCAACACAACAGTTGAGCCCTCAGTGGGAAGCAGCAACTTAGTCAGAAAATTTGCATCCATTTCATTTTGGAGCAGATGCAGCAGGAGACGCATTCGGGCACAGACATCTCGCCTTCATCTTGCCAGACCGGTTTCGGGATCATCATCCCTTTATCAATGGCAGCTGTTCAATCTGAAAACCTTACGTGCACTCCAATATTAAGAGCCTGCCCCTGTGGGCGTGTCCGAAAAACGGCATTCTGGTTCTTGTGGTGCTTTTGATAATTTCTCAGGTGAGTAGGTTCAAAGTGGCAGCGAAATTAAAAGTTAATAAAACCCCTGTGGGCTGATGCACTGTGGCGTTGGGCATCCTGTTGTACTTATTCATCTGTTCACAGGACTACGACCTCCCGTCGAGGTGACACCGGTTGGCGCCATCACGGGTCCGCCCTGAAGCGGCTTGCTTGATCCCCGCGGCTGGACTCGAGCCGCAAACATCCCAACACAACAGTTGAGCCCTCAGTGGGAAGCAGCAACTTAGTAGGAAAATTAGCATCCATTTCATTTCGGAGCAGATGCAGCAGGAGAAGCATTCGGGCACTGACATCTCGCCTTCATCTTGCCAGATCGGTTTCGGGATCATCATCCATTTATCAATGGCAGCTGTTCACTCTGAAAACCTTACGTGCACTCCAATATTAAGAGCCTGCCCCTGTGGGTGTGTCCGAAAAACGGCATTCTGGTTCTTGTGGTGCTTTTGATCATTTCTCAGGTGAGTAGGTTCAAAGTGGCAGCGAAATTAAAAGTTAATAAAACCCCTGTGGGCTGATGCACTGTGGCGTTGGGCATCCTGTTGTACTTATTCATCTGTTCACAGGACTCCGACTTCCCATCGAGGTGACACCGGTTGGCGCCATCACGGGTCCGACCTGAAGCGGCTAGCTTGATCCCCGCGGCTGGACTCGAGCCGCAAACATCCCAACACAACAGTTGAGCCCTCAGTGGGCAGCAGCAACTTAGGCGGAAAATTTGCATCCATTTCATTTCGGAGCAGATGCAGCAGGAGACGCATTCGGGCACAGACATCTCGACTTCATCTTGCCCGACCGGTTTCGGGATCATCATCCCTTTATCAATGGCAGCTGTTCAATCTGAAAACCTTACGTGCACTCCAATATTAAGAGCCTGCCCCTGTGGGCGTGTCCGAAAAACGGCATTCTGGTTCTTGTGGTGCTTTTGATAATTTCTCAGGTAGGTAGGCTCAAAGTGGCAGCGAAATTAAAAGTTAATAAAACCCCTGTGGGCTGATGCACTGTGGCGTTGGGCATCCTGTTGTACTTATTCATCTGTTCACAGGACTCCGACCTCCCGTCGACGTGACACCGGTTGGCGCCATCACGGTTCCGCCTTGAAGCGGCTTGCTTGATCCCCGCGGCTGGACTCGAGCCGCAAACATCCCAACACAACAGTTGAGCCCTCAGTAGGAAGCAGCAACTTAGTCGGAAAATTTGCATCCATTTCATTTCAGAGCAGATGCAGCAGGAGACGCATTCGGACACAGACATCTCGCCTTCATCTTGCCAGACCGGTTTCGGGATCATCATCCCTTTATCAATGGCAGCTGTCCACTCTGAAAACCTTACGTGCACTCCAATATTAAGAGCCTGCCCCTGTGGGCGTGTCCGAAAAACGGCATTCTGGTTCTTGTGGTGCTTTTGATAATTTCTCAGGTAGGTAGGCTCAAAGTGGCAGCGAAATTAAAAGTTAATAAAACCCCTGTGGGCTGATGCACTGTGGCGTTGGGCATCCTGTTGTACTTATTCATCTGTTCACAGGACTCCGACCTCCCATCGAGGTGACACCGGTTGGCGCCATCACGGGTCCGCCCTGAAGCGGCTTGCTTGATCCCCGCGGCTGGACTCGACCCGCAAACGTCCCAACACAACAGTTGAGCCCTCAGTGGGAAGCAGCAACTTAGTCAGAAAATTTGCATCCATTTCATTTTGGAGCAGATGCAGCAGGAGACGCATTCGGGCACAGACATCTCGCCTTCATCTTGCCAGACCGGTTTCGGGATCATCATCCCTTTATCAATGGCAGCTGTTCAATCTGAAAACCTTACGTGCACTCCAATATTAAGAGCCTGCCCCTGTGGGCGTGTCCGAAAAACGGCATTCTGGTTCTTGTGGTGCTTTTGATAATTTCTCAGGTGAGTAGGTTCAAAGTGGCAGCGAAATTAAAAGTTAATAAAACCCCTGTGGGCTGATGCACTGTGGCGTTGGGCATCCTGTTGTACTTATTCATCTGTTCACAGGACTACGACCTCCCGTCGAGGTGACACCGGTTGGCGCCATCACGGGTCCGCCCTGAAGCGGCTTGCTTGATCCCCGCGGCTGGACTCGAGCCGCAAACATCCCAACACAACAGTTGAGCCCTCAGTGGGAAGCAGCAACTTAGTAGGAAAATTAGCATCCATTTCATTTCGGAGCAGATGCAGCAGGAGAAGCATTCGGGCACTGACATCTCGCCTTCATCTTGCCAGATCGGTTTCGGGATCATCATCCATTTATCAATGGCAGCTGTTCACTCTGAAAACCTTACGTGCACTCCAATATTAAGAGCCTGCCCCTGTGGGTGTGTCCGAAAAACGGCATTCTGGTTCTTGTGGTGCTTTTGATCATTTCTCAGGTGAGTAGGTTCAAAGTGGCAGCGAAATTAAAAGTTAATAAAACCCCTGTGGGCTGATGCACTGTGGCGTTGGGCATCCTGTTGTACTTATTCATCTGTTCACAGGACTCCGACTTCCCATCGAGGTGACACCGGTTGGCGCCATCACGGGTCCGACCTGAAGCGGCTAGCTTGATCCCCGCGGCTGGACTCGAGCCGCAAACATCCCAACACAACAGTTGAGCCCTCAGTGGGCAGCAGCAACTTAGGCGGAAAATTTGCATCCATTTCATTTCGGAGCAGATGCAGCAGGAGACGCATTCGGGCACAGACATCTCGACTTCATCTTGCCCGACCGGTTTCGGGATCATCATCCCTTTATCAATGGCAGCTGTTCAATCTGAAAACCTTACGTGCACTCCAATATTAAGAGCCTGCCCCTGTGGGCGTGTCCGAAAAACGGCATTCTGGTTCTTGTGGTGCTTTTGATAATTTCTCAGGTAGGTAGGCTCAAAGTGGCAGCGAAATTAAAAGTTAATAAAACCCCTGTGGGCTGATGCACTGTGGCGTTGGGCATCCTGTTGTACTTATTCATCTGTTCACAGGACTCCGACCTCCCGTCGACGTGACACCGGTTGGCGCCATCACGGTTCCGCCTTGAAGCGGCTTGCTTGATCCCCGCGGCTGGACTCGAGCCGCAAACATCCCAACACAACAGTTGAGCCCTCAGTAGGAAGCAGCAACTTAGTCGGAAAATTTGCATCCATTTCATTTCAGAGCAGATGCAGCAGGAGACGCATTCGGACACAGACATCTCGCCTTCATCTTGCCAGACCGGTTTCGGGATCATCATCCCTTTATCAATGGCAGCTGTCCACTCTGAAAACCTTACGTGCACTCCAATATTAAGAGCCTGCCCCTGTGGGCGTGTCCGAAAAACGGCATTCTGGTTCTTGTGGTGCTTTTGATAATTTCTCAGGTGAGTAGGTTCAAAGTGGCAGCGAAATTAAAAGTTAATAAACCCCTGTGGGCTGATGCACTGTGGCGTTGGGCATCCTGTTGTACTTATTCATCTGTTCACAGGACTACGACCTCCCGTCGAGGTGACACCGGTTGGCGCCATCACGGGTCCGCCCTGAAGCGGCTTGCTTGATCCCCGCGGCTGGACTCGAGCCGCAAACATCCCAACACAACAGTTGAGCCCCCCAGTGGGAAGCAGCAACTTAGTCGGAAAATTAGCATCCATTTCATTTCGGAGCAGATGCAGCAGGAGAAGCATTCGGGCACTGACATCTCGCCTTCATCTTGCCAGATCGGTTTCGGGATCATCATCCCTTTATCAATGGCAGCTGTTCACTCTGAAAACCTTACGTGCACTCCAATATTAAGAGCCTGCCCCTGTGGGTTTGTCCGAAAAACTGCATTCTGGTTCTTGTGGTGCTTTTGATCATTTCTCAGGTGAGTAGGTTCAAAGTGGCAGCGAAATTAAAAGTTAATAAAACCCCTGTGGGCTGATGCACTGTGGCGTTGGGCATCCTGTTGTACTTATTCATCTGTTCACAGGACTCCGATCTCCCATCGAGGTGACACCGGTTGGCGCCATCAAGGGTCCGCCCTGAAGCGGCTTGCTTGATCCCCGCGGCTGGACTCGAGCCGCAAACATCCCAACACAACAGTTGAGCCCTCAGTGGGAAGCAGCAACTTAGTCGGAAAATTTGCATCCATTTCATTTCGGAGCAGATGCAGCAGGAGACGCATTCGGGCACAGACATCTCGCCTTCATCTTGCCCGACCGGTTTCGGGATCATCATCCCTTTATCAATGGCAGCTGTTCAATCTGAAAACCTTACGTGCACTCCAATATTAAGAGCCTGCCCCTGTGGGCGTGTCCGAAAAACGGCATTCTGGTTCTTGTGGTGCTTTTGATAATTTCTCAGGTAGGTAGGTTCAAAGTGGCAGCGAAATTAAAAGTTAATAAAACCCCTGTGGGCTGATGCACTGTGGCGTTGGGCATCCTGTTGTACTTATTCATCTGTTCACAGGACTCCGACCTCCCGTCGAGGTGACACCGGTTGGCGCCATCACGGTTCCGCCTCGAAGCGGCTTGCTTGATCCCCGCAGCTGGACTCGAGCCTCAAACATCCCAACACAACAGTTGAGCCCTCAGTGGGAAGCAGCAACTTAGTCGGAAAATTTGCATCCATTTCATTTCGGAGCAGATGCAGCAGGAGACGCATTCAGGCACAGACATCTCGCCTTCATCTTGCCAGACCGGTTTCGGGATCATCATCCCTTTATCAATGGCAGCTGTTCACTCTGAAAACCTTACGTGCACTCCAATATTAAGAGCCTGCCCCTGTGGGCGTGTCCAAAAAACGGCATTCTGGTTCTTGTGGTGCTTTTGATAATTTCTCAGGTGAGTAGGTTCAAAGTGGCAGCGAAATTAAAAGTTAATAAAACCCCTGTGGGCTGATGCACTGTGGCGTTGGGCATCCTGTTGTACTTATTCATCTGTTCACAGGACTCCGACCTCCCGTCGAGGTGACACCGGTTGGCGCCATCACGGGCCCGCCCTGAATCGGCTTGCTTGATCCCCGCGGCTGGACTCGAGCCGCAAACATCCCAACACAACAGTTGAGCCCTCAGTGGGAAGCAGCAACTTAGTCGGAAAATTTGCATCCATTTCATTTCGGAGCAGATGCAGCAGGAGACGCATTCGGGCACAGACATCTCGCCTTCATCTAGCCCGACCGGTTTCGGGATCATCATCCCTTTATCAATGGCAGCTGTTCAATCTGAAAACCTTACGTGCACTCCAATATTAAGAGCCTGCCCCTGTGGGCGTGTCCGAAAAACGGCATTCTGGTTCTTGTGGTGCTTTTGATAATTTCTCAGGTGAGTAGGTTCAAAGTGGCAGCAAAATTAAAAGTTAATATAACCCCTGTGGGCTGATGCACTGTGGCGATGAGCATCCTGTTGTACTTATTCATCTGTTCACAGGACTCCGACCTCCCGTCGAGGTGACACCTTTTGGCGCCATCACGGTTCCACCCTGAAGCGGCTTGCTTGATCCCCGCGGCTGGACTAGAGCCGCAAACATCCCAACACAACAGTTGAGCCCTCAGTGGGAAGCAGCAACTTACTTGGAAAATTTGCATCCATTTCATTTTGGAGCAGATGCAGCAGGAGACGCATTCCGGCACAGACATCTCGCCTTCATCTTGCCAGACCGGTTTCGGGAACATCATCCCTTTATCAATGGCATTTGTTCACTCTGAAAACCTTACGTGCACTCCAATATTAAGAGCCTGCCCCTGTGGGCGTGTCCGAAAAACGGCATTCTGGTTCTTGTGGTGCTTTTGATAATTTCTCAGGTGAGTAGGTTCAAAGTGGCAGCGAAATTAAAAGTTAATAAATCCCCTGTGGGCTGATGCACTGTGGCGTTGGGCATCCTGTTGTACTTATTCATCTGTTCACAGGACTCCGACCTCCCGTCGAGGTGACACCGGTTGGCGCCATCATGGGTCCGCCCTGAAGTGGCTTGCTTGATCCCCGCGGCTGGACTCGAGCCGCAAACATCCCAACACAACAGTTGAGCACTCAGTGGGAAGCAGGAACTTAGTCGGAAAATTTCCATCCATTTCATTTCGGAGCAGATGCAGCAGGAGAAGCATTCGGGCACAGACATCTCGCCTTCATCTTGCCAGATCGGTTTCGGGATCATCATCCCTTTATCAATGGCAGCTCTTCACTCTGAAAACCTTACATGCACTCCAATATTAAGAGCCTGCCCCTGTGGGTGTGTCCGAAAAACGGCATTCTGTTTCTTGTGGTGCTTTTGATAATTTCTCAGGTGAGTAGGTTCAAAGTGGCAGCGAAATTAAAAGTTAATAAAACCCCTGTGGGCAGATGCACTGTGGCGTTGGGCATCCTATTGTACTTATTCATCTGTTCACAGGACTCCGACCTCCCATCGAGGTGACACCGGTTGGCGCCATCATGGGTCCGCCCTGAAGCAGCTTGCTTGATCCCCGCGGCTGGACTCGAGCCGCAAACATCCCAACACAACAGTTGAGCCCTCAGTGGGAAGCAGGAACTTAGTCGGAAAATTTCCATCCATTTCATTTCGGAGCAGATGCAGCAGGAGAAGCATTCGGGCACAGACATCTCGCCTTCATCTTGCCAGATCGATTTCGGGATCATCATCCCTTTATCAATGGCAGCTGTTCACTCTGAAAACCTTACATGCACTCCAATATTAAGAGCCTGCCCCTGTGGGTGTGTCCGAAAAACCGCATTCTGGTTCTTGTGGTGCTTTTGATCATTTCTCAGGTGAGCAGGTTCAAAGGTGCAGCGAAATTAAAAGTTAATAAAACCCCTGTGGGCTGATGCAGTGTGGCGGTGGGCATCCTGTTGTACTTATTCATCTGTTCACTGGACTCCGACCTCCCATCGAGGTGACACCGGTTGGCGCCATCACGGGTCCGCCCTGAAGCGGCTTGCTTGATCCCCGCGGCTGGACTCGAGCCGCAAACGTCCCAACACAACAGTTGAGCCCTCAGTGGGAAGCAGCAACTTAGTCGGAAAATTTGCATCCATTTCATTTCGGAGCAGATGCAACAGGAGATGCATTCGGGCACAGACATCTCGCCTTCATCTTGCCCGACCGGTTTCGGGATCATCATCCCTTTATCAATGGCAGCTGTTCAATCTGAAAACCTTACGTGCACTCCAATATTAAGAGCCTGCCCCTGTGGGCGTGTCCGAAAAACGGCATTCTGGTTCTTGTGGTGCTTTTGATAATTTCTCAGGTGAGTAGGTTCAAAGTGGCAGCGAAATTAAAAGTTAATAAAACCCCTGTGGGCTGATGCACTGTGGCGTTGGGCATCCTGTTGTACTTATTCATCTGTTCACAGGACTCCGACCTCCCGTCGAGGTGACACCGGTTGGCGCCATCACGGTTCCGCCTTTAAGCGGCTTGCTTGATCCCCGCGGCTGGACTCGAGCCGCAAACATCCCAACACAACAGTTTAGCCCTCAGTGGGAAGCAGCAACTTAGTCGGAAAATTTGCATCCATTTCATTTCGGAGCAGATGCAGCAGGAGACGCATTCAGGCACAGACATCTCGCCTTCATCTTGCCAGACCGGTTTCGGGATCATCATCCCTTTATCAATGGCAGCTGTTCACTCTGAAAACCTTACGTGCACTCCAATATTAAGAGCCTGCCCTTGTGGGCGTGTCCAAAAAACGGCATTCTGGTTCTTGTGGTGCTTTTGATAATTTCTCAGGTGAGTAGGTTCAAAGTGGCAGCGAAATTAAAAGTTAATAAAACCCCTGTGGGCTGATGCACTGTGGCGTTGGGCATCCTGTTGTACTTATTCATCTGTTCACAGGACTCCGACCTCCCGTCGAGGTGACACCGGTTGGCGCCATCACGGGCCCGCCCTGAATCGGCTTGCTTGATCCCCGCGGCTGGACTCGAGCCGCAAACATCCCAACACAACAGTTGAGCCCTCAGTGGGAAGCAGCAACTTAGTCGAAAAATTTGCATCCATTTCATTTCGGAGCAGATGCAGCAGGAGAAGCATTCGGGCACAGACATCTCGCCTTCATCTTGCCAGACCGGTTTCGGGATCATCATCCCTTTATCAATGGCAGCTGTTCAATCTAAAAACATTACGTGCACTCCAATATTAAGAGCCTGCCCCTGTGGGCGTGTCTGAAAAACGGCATTCTGGTTCTTGTGGTGCTTTTGATAATTTATCAGGTGAGTAGGTTCAAAGTGGCAGCAAAATTAAAAGTTAATAAAACCCCTGTGGGCTGATGCACTGTGGCGTTGGGCATCCTGTTGTACTTATTCATCTGTTCACAGGACTCCGACCTCCCGTCGAGGTGACACCTGTTGGCGCCATCACGGTTCCGCCCTGAAGCGGCTTGCTTGATCCCCGCGGCTGGACTAGAGCCGCAAACATCCCAACACAACAGTTGAGCCCTCAGTGGGAAGCAGCAACTTAGTTGGAAAATTTGCATCCATTTCATTTTGGAGCAGATGCAGCTGGAGACGCATTCGGGCACAGACATCTCGTCTTCATCTTGCCAGACCGGTTTCGGGAACATCATCCCTTTATCAATGGCAGTTCTTCACTCTGAAAACCTTACGTGCACTCCAATATTAAGAGCCTGCCCCTGTCGGCGTGTCCAAAAAACGGCATTCTGGTTCTTGTGGTGCTTTTGATAATTTCTCAGGTGAGTAGGTTCAAGGTGGCAGCGAAATTAAAAGTTAATAAATCCCCTGTGGGCTGATGCACTGTGGCGTTGGGCATCCTGTTGTACTTATTCATCTGTTCACAGGACTCCGACCTCCCGTCGAGGTGACACCGGTTAGCGCCATCATGGGTCCGCCCTGAAGCGGCTTGCTTGATCCCCGCGGCTGGACTCGAGCCGCAAACATCCCAACACAACAGTTGAGCCCTCAGTGGGAAGCAGGAACTTAGTCGGAAAATTTCCATCCATTTCATTTCGGAGCAGATGCAGCAGGAGAAGCATTCGGGCACAGACATCTCGCCTTCATCTTGCCAGATCGGTTTCGGGATCATCATCCCTTTATCAATGGCAGCTGTTCACTCTGAAAACCTTACATGCACTCCAATATTAAGAGCCTGCCCCTGTGGGCGTGTCCGAAAAACGGCATTCTGGTTCTTGTGGTGCTTTTGATAATTTCTCAGGTGAGTAGGTTCAAAGTGGCAGCGAAATTAAAAGTTAATAAAACCCCTGTGGGCTGATGCACTGTGGCGTTGGGCATCCTGTTGTACTTATTCATCTGGTCCCAGGACTCCGACCTCCCATCGAGGTGACACCGGTTGGCGCCATCATGGGTCCGCCCTGAAGCGGCTTGCTTGATCCCCGCGGCTGGACTCGAGCCGCAAACATCCCAACACAACAGTTGAGCCCTCAGTGGGAAGCAGGAACTTAGTCGGAAAATTTCCATCCATTTCATTTCGGAGCAGATACAGCAGGAGAAGCATTCGGGCACAGACATCTCGCCTTCATCTTGCCAGATCGGTTTCGGGATCATCATCCCTTTATCAATGGCAGCTGTTCACTCTGAAAACCTTACATGCACTCCAATATTAAGAGCCTGCCCCTGTGGGTGTGTCCGAAAAACCGCATTCTGGTTCTTGTGGTGCTTTTGATCATTTCTCAGGTGAGTAGGTTCAAAGTGGCAGCGAAATTAAAAGTTAATAAAACCCCTGTGGGCTGATGCAGTGTGGCGGTGGGCATCCTGTTGTACTTATTCATCTGTTCACTGGACTCCGACCTCCCATCGAGGTGACACCGGTTGGCGCCATCACGGGTCCGCCCTGAAGCGGCTTGCTTGATCCCCGCGGCTGGACTCGAGCCGCAAACGTCCCAACACAACAGTTGAGCCCTCAGTGGGAAGCAGCAACTTAGTCGGAAAATTTGCATCCATTTCATTTCGGAGCAGATGCAACAGGAGACGCATTCGGGCACAGACATCTCGCCTTCATCTTGCCCGACCGGTTTCGGGATCATCATCCCTTTATCAATGGCAGCTGTTCAATCTGAAAACCTTACGTGCACTCCAATATTAAGAGCCTGCCCCTGTGGGCGTGTCCGAAAAACGGCATTCTGGTTCTTGTGGTGCTTTTGATAATTTCTCAGGTGAGTAGGTTCAAAGTGGCAGCGAAATTAAAAGTTAATAAAACCCCTGTGGGCTGATGCACTGTGGCGTTGGGCATCCTGTTGTACTTATTCATCTGTTCACAGGACTCCGACCTCCCGTCGAGGTGACACCGGTTGGCACCATCACGGGTGCGCCCTGAAGCGGCTTGCTTGATCCCCGCGGCTGGACTCGAGCCGCAAACCCAACACAACAGTTGAGCCCTCAGTGGGAAACAGCAACTTAGTCGGAAAATTTGCATCCATTTCATTTCGGAGCAGATGCAGCAGGAGATGCATTCGGGCACAGACATCTCGCCTTCATCTTGCCAGACCGGTTTCGGGAACATCATCCCTTTATCAATGGCAGTTGTTCACTCTGAAAACCTTACGTGCACTCCAATATTAAGAGCCTGCCCCTGTGGGCGTGTCCGAAAAACGGCATTCTGGTTCTTGTGGTGCTTTTGATAATTTCTCAGGTGAGTAGGTTCAAAGTGGCAGCGAAATTAAAAGTTAATAAAACCCCTGTGGGCTGATGCACTGTGGCGTTGGGCATCCTGTTGTACTTATTCATCTGGTCACAGGACTCCGACCTCCCGTCGAGGTGACACCGGTTGGCGCCATCATGGGTCCGCCCTGAAGCGGCTTGCTTGATCCCCGCGGCTGGACTCGAGCCGCAAACGTCCCAACACAACAGTTGAGCCCTCAGTGGGAAGCAGGAACTTAGTCGGAAAATTTCCATCCATTTCATTTCGGAGCAGATACAGCAGGAGAAGCATTCGGGCACAGACATCTCGCCTTCATCTTGCCAGATCGGTTTCGGGATCATCATCCCTTTATCAATGGCAGCTGTTCACTCTGAAAACCTTACATGCACTCCAATATTAAGAGCCTGCCCCTGTGGGTGTGTCCAAAAAACCGCATTCTGGTTCTTGTGGTGCTTTTGATCATTTCTCAGGTGAGTAGGTTCAAAGTGGCAGCGAAATTAAAAGTTAATAAAACCCTGTGGGCTGATGCACTGTGGCGTTGGGCATCCTATTGTACTTATTCATCTGTTCACAGGACTCCGACCTCCCATCGAGGTGACACCGGTTGGCGCCATCACGGGTCCGCCCTGAAGCGGCTTGCTTGATCCCCGCGGCTGGACTCGAGCCGCAAACGTCCCTACACAACAGTTGAGCCCTCAGTGGGAAGCAGCAACTTAGTCGGAAAATTTGCATCCATTTCATTTCGGAGCAGATGCAGCAGGAGACGCATTCGGGCACAGACATCTCGCCTTCATCTTGCCCGACCGGTTTCGGGATCATCATCCCTTTATCAATGGCAGCTGTTCACTCTGAAAACCTTACGTGCACTCCAATATTAAGAGCCTGCCCCTGTGGGCGTGTCCAAAAACGGCATTCTGGTTCTTGTGGTGCTTTTGATAATTTCTCAGGTGAGTAGGTTCAAAGTGGCAGCAAAATTAAAAGTTAATAAAACCCCTGTGGGCTGATGCACTGTGGCGTTGGGCATCCTGTTGTACTTATTCATCTGTTCACAGGACTCCGACCTCCCGTCCAGGTGACACCTGTTGGCGCAAACGCAACTGTATGTGTCACTAATCCGATGTTGACTTTGCCGATACACGGCAGGATTATATTGTGGTGGCTTGTGATAAAGATAACATGCACATTCAAAGATGGCGCTTAAACTGAAATTTCTGAAGCAGTCCTATATTTATGTTTACCATCCACAACAGATGTATCTAATGATGCCGCGCAGTGCGTTCGTTTGAACACTGACGAAGGAAGTTTCTCCCGAACCGCGTTTGTTTAGGTAATAAAAACCACCTTTTGCTGACTATCGGAACTCCAAGAGTGCTGTACTTCTTCTAACCCGGCTGGGTATTATTTGAAGAGATTGGAGCAAACAATTTTTATCGTGGGACACCACCACGGAAACAGCACCCGCTGCATGAGTGACTCGTGTTATTGGTGTTTCGGAGCAAGAATATATATATATATATATATATATATATATATATATATATATATATATATATATATATATATATATATATATATATATATTCGGCTAGATATTTCCGTAACTTCAACAGAAACCACAGCACTCAGGAGGGTAACTTGCTTCACAGATTTATTTTCTTGCAGGAATCACACACAGCCGCGTTTCGGCGTACCGCCTTCGTCATATTACAACTTCGCCATATTACCTCGGACTCTTAGGAGCAGGTCCTTTCGCATGTTTACCTTCAGTAAAGACAATCTTCCTTTAATCCACGCTGCGTCCTTTCGGTTTCTTGAAAAGAAGTTGCCGTTTGTTTTATGTTTATGAACATATGCCAGTAACATGCAAAAGGACCCGCTCTTAAGAGTCCGAGGTATTATGGCGAAGTTGTAATCACTGCTAAAGTGTTGGTATCACCACGGACCGCCTCGAAAACCAACCCAGCAAGGAGTTTTTGCCAGGAGCAACCCGGATCCGACGGGGAAGCACGGACACTGCGCTTATGTTCCGAGACCCGGTTGGGAGCAGTATTGGAGGCAGAGCGTTTGGGGACCAGAGGGAGACGTTTAACCATCTCATCGGATCAAGCAGGGAAACGAACATAAACCCCGAAAAGGCATGAACAGTACTAATGTGTAGAATGGCCCCACTGAAGTTAAATTACCAACCTGCTGACTTCCTGGAAGTGGTAGTCCCGATCATCGGAACCCAAATCCTTACGAAGGCTTAATGTCAAAATGCATCATGCCACAATCACCTTCAGTAAAGACGATCTTACTTTAATTCCCGCTGTGTCCTTTTGGTTTCTTGAAAAGAAGTTGCAGTTTGTTCTATATATATATATATATATATATATATATATATATATATATATATATATATATATCTATATATATCCTTCTGGTGGTCGCAATTAGGTAGGTATAGTTAGGACCATGTTTCCATAGGAAAAGCATTTATTGACTTGCCTATAACTTTGGCGTTGTTTGACTACTTTTCATGAAATTTTCCCAAAAAAGTGTCCTGGTTGTCATGGAAAGTTAGGGGTGATCTGTTCAGTGGCGACTGAGAATATGGGTGTGTTTGTAATGTTAATTCCCATAGGGACCTTTAGCCACACCTACTGCCCGGACCTCTGAACAGACTTACACCAAATTTCGCAGGGAGGTAGATGTTGGTTTGAGGAAGTGCTTATTGCCTATTTCATGTAAATTGTTCAGTAGATTTAAAGATATTTAAGCTGAAAATTAAATTATAGTGATATCCATGGCCGTGGATATTTCGTGGTGGTTTCGCGATTGCTCGCAAATGCACGTGGCAACAAGAATGCTGTGATTGGCTGAACACAACTTGAACAGAAAGTTGCAGCTCCCATTTTATCTAGCGGGAATGGCTCCCGGGCTGAACATTTGTCTGAAAGCCCACATAAGTGGTCAGGGTGGAGATACTCTGACCCCATGGTTGAGAAATGGGGTGTAAGTGACACAATTTATGTGTCCAAAATGGATTTTTTTAATCAGGCTCAATATTTGCGATGACGTCGCAACCGCCAGTGTGGCTCCCTGTGTATCCTCGTGAGGACATCGTGACGATCAACGTTGTCGCGAATGTTGGTTGAAATATAAAAAAAGATCTGTGAATCATTAAAATGCATTGTTATACAGATATGGAGATTTTGATCAATGTTTTTATAGCATTATTTATATAATGGGGTTGAGCACATCGCCTATTTAGCTGGCAACCGGGGAGACTGAATGAGGAATTCAGTGATTTTAAGCATAGCTGTACCCTTGAAAGTTATCTCGACATCATTAAAGTGCCGGCTGATAGGAAGCTGTACATTCAGTTCAGGCTTGGCAGTCCGCCCATCAATGCATTCACAAACTCATGGCTGTATAATAAAGCACAGTCAAACGGCTGCCCTTGTTGTCCTTGCCCAGAAGAATCCAAGGCCCACTTCCTCTTTGCATGTAAAGCATACACCCAAACAAGGATCAGATGGCTTTTTCCTGTCTGTAGAGAACTTGGCACTCAAGACTTTACAGTGGCTCTGTGTATACCGAAATCAGATGCAAGACCGCTATTTGTGTGTGCAATTACAAAATATTAGGAAAATGCATGGGCAATCAGAAGGAGTTTGCTGATTGTATCCCAACTCAACCCTGTGATGGTTAAAATTAATTTTATAGGTATCATTTTTTAATGTGGTGGTGGCTATTAAATTCCTGCTTCTGCTTTCCTCTTTCACAACTTAATCGGTGGATCGGAATGACCAACGTCATCATAATCTCCGGCCTAAATGTGTAAATGGAAAATAGGTTTTAGAGATGGTTGTTCTAGAAATACACTAGAAAGACATGAGTTTGAAGAGTGCAGTAATAAACCCCTAGTGCATAAAATACTGTAATATATGTGCATATAAGTGTTTTCACTTTATGGAAAAGGTACGACAGTCATGGTTAACGGCAACAATGGGACATCCTGAATAACAATGAACACAGAAAATAGGTTTGAAAGATGGTTTTTAAAGAAACTTAGTGCACAAATATGAGTTAAACCATGTTGTTTCATAATGTGTCCAAAGGGATCGCAATTACCAACGTCATTGTAGTCTCTGGAGTCACCCCGAAAAGATAAAATAGGTTTTAGAGATTGGTTTTATACAAACGCTCTAGAAAAATATGACTTTAGAGAATATTGTAAGAAACCTATAGTGTGTAAAATACTGTAATATGTGTGGCTATATGCTTTTTGGACTTTTTAGAAAAGGCACGATCGTCGTGGTTAATGATGTCATCGTGACGTCCTGAATGAATGAATGAATGAATTACACATTTGTTACGCGCACAGCTACCCGTAGGCATCCCGGCGCCCTTTGCTCATTCATTCACAAGTTAGGCAAACAGGTGAGTTTTCACTAGCCTCCTGAATTTTTGATGATTGGGTTCCAATCTAATGGAGTCAGGAAGACTATTCCATAGTTTGGTTGCCTGTAGCGAAAAGCGTCTCCCGCCTGTACGTGTTCTTTTTGTTTTAGGGACCACTAACAGATTCTTATTATTAGATCTGAGGGTCCGTTGAGGGCAATAGGGGGAGAACATGGTTTGAATTAGTACAGGCCAGTCTTATAGAAAGCTTTATCTACCGTGGTCAAGGACTTAAACTCCACTCTCCTTTGCACTGGAAGCCAGTGTAACTGGCGCAAACCAGATCTGGTGGAGGTCCGTCGTGGGATGTCCAGTAACAGACGTGCGGCACAGTTTTGGACCGTCTGGAGGATTTTAATAGCGCCTTGTGGAGCTCCCAGATAGAGTGCATTGGAGTAGTCAAGGCGCGATAATATCAGGGATTGTACCAGTATTCTCCTGGAACTGAACGGGAGGAGTTTAATGGTTTTCCTCAGTTGTCTCAGTAAGGCATAACAGATCGCTGCTACCTTGCGCACCTGTACTCCAAGATTAAGGGCAGGGTCGAGCCAGACCCCCAAGCTCTTGATTTGGCTTTTTGGTGGGGGGGCTGTCCAAGGCAAGGTGGCCACCAGTTGTCAATGGTGGACGGAGGCTTCTGTCCCAGTAACATTACCTCTGTTTCCGCACCGTTCAATTTAAGAAAGGATGTCTCCATCCATGCGTGGATATCCGTTAGACAAGAGGAGAGATTTTTATAGGGGGCATTCTGAGACGATAGTGAGATGATCAATTGCGTATCATCTGCATACGTCACCAGCTGTACTCCCCAGTACAGAATCACCTCAGCCAAAGGCCTCATATAGATATTAAATTGTGTAGGGCTGAGGGAGGAGCCCTGGGGAACACCACACTGGAGACGCATTTGGGGTGAAGAAGCGTTATCCTCAAAGACCGTGAAGGTCCTTTCCGTTAGAAAGGAACGCAGCCAATTGAGCGCTTGCCCCCCAACCCCTACTTCTCTCAGCCTCTGCAGCAAGATGTTGTGATTCACGGTATCGAATGCCGCACTGAGGTCTAAGAGAAGTATGGCGGCATTGCAGCCGGTGTCAAGGATCTTCCTAGTCTCCTCTACCACCGTAATAAGGGCGGTCTCTGTTCCCTGAAGGCTCCGAAAGCCTGTTTGCGTAGGGTGCAGTACATTCCTTTCCTCCAGAAATGCAGAGAGCTGGGCATTTACATACTTTTCCGCAAGCTTACTGACTGTTGGCAGCAAGGATATAGGCCGATAATTTGCCCAGTCATCTGGGTTAAGGTTTGATTTTGTTAGAAGAGCCTTTACTCTGGCTTGTTTCCAGGAAGGGGGCACCATGCCAGAGGCCAGTGAGGAGTTTATCACCTCCTGAATAAGTGGAGTCACCGTCTCCGATACCAGCTGTAAAATCGTAGGGGGTGCTGGATCCAACGGGGACCCGGATTTTAAGTTTTTAAGCAGTCCCTGAGTAGTCAAGACATCCATGGGAGGAAATTCTTTAAACTCCGCCATGTCTTCACCCACAGAAGTAGACGGTTCTGTGGGGGCGTGGGGAAGGAGGAATAGATATTTATCACTTTTTCCGAGAAAAATGTGGCCAGCTCATTACAACGTAGTTGCGCTTTGTTGGGATCGGCCAATGAGGTCGGTGGTGTAATCAATGATTTAAAAATTTTAAACATTTCGCGGGGAGCATTGGCTGAGGTATAAATTTTTTCCTGGAAATACTTAGATTGTGTAATTTTAATTTCCTGTTTGTATTTCCTAAGAGCAATCTTATAGTTCTCCTTCGTATCTGGAGTGGAGTTCTTCCTCCACTTTCTTTCCTCCTGTTTACAACTCCGCTTGAGTGCCTTTAATTCTTCGGTGTACCAAGGTTTCTTATTCTCCCCACGTCTGTGGGAGAGTTGGGATTTAGGGAGGGTAAGGTCTAGGGAATTTTCTACCCACTGGTTGAACTGGGCATTAGCTTCTATAGGGTCATTCTTTAAACTAGGTAGGGATTCCCTAAGATTAAGGTTCCAGTTATCCACTGGGAGCTTAGACCATATCCGGGTTATTCTCTTAGATGTTGTTGCAGGTCTGTCTTGTTCTGTCAATGGCAGCGTGAAGAGTAGCAGATAATGGTCTGACCAGGGGACCCTGATTGAATTGGTAAATTTAAGGTTACCCAGATTAGTATAACCACGAAAACGAAAAATAGGTCTGACAGATGGATTTTAAAGAAACTTAGTACAAACACATGAGTTCAAACATGTTTTTAAAGAAGTAGGTATATAGTAATATGTGGAGGGTAATTTTCAGTATGATATTTTTTATATATTATTTTTGGATGTGTTGGTGGTTATTGAATGTTTGCTTTTTTCCGTTTTGCAACGTGTTCGCAGGGATTGAGACGTTGTTGCAAAAATTCCTACACACTAAAGAAAAAAGAACCCTTTAGAAAAAAACTTCACAATATTTCCGATACTAGGGTGGATCTGAGAAGAGCCATTGCAATGGTTGTGTGTATATGGTTGCTACACATAAGACCAGATGCAGAGTTTCAGGTTACTTAGAAACACCCTGTTGACGTCATCACGAATATAAATCCACTTAAGAAAATACAAGCTTATAAAAATGCCCCTCATAGAGCCATTTTAGAAAGAAAATGCATTTTAAAAACCTTACAAATTCAATTAAAAAATCAGAGGTTACATGGGTGTTACAGCTAGAAATTACCATTTAAAAACCCTTAGAAATTCACTGAAAAAACAAAAAATACAGGGGCATTATAGTTAGGAAATAGAATTTTACAAAACCCACGGTTACAGGGATGTTATAGTTAGGATGACATTTCACTCGTACAAAACCAGAGAAAATCAGCAGTTATAGTTAGCTGAGTTAACTATATCTCACGCCCCCACAATACACTGCTTATGACCTCACATATTACATCATTCATGACATGGTCAGTGACATCATTGATGACATCTCAAATGACATCACTGATGAAATCATCATGTGACTGTGAGTGTTTTAAAGTGTTAAATATAAATAACAAGGGGCCAGATGTAGGTGGCCCAATACCGGTCGGTAACGGCCGATTTCGGCCGTTACCGACCGGTATTTAGGATTTGGCATGTAGGGGGCATCTCATTTACAGAATCGGTATATTTACAGATTCGGTAAATATACAGAATCGGTAAAATACCGAATCGGTAAATTTACCGATTCTGTAAATCAAGATGTAGGTGGCACTTCAAAGAGTGCCACAGGCCCTTTAGGAGTCGGTATTTACCACCCAATCCTATTGGGTGGTAGAATACCGATTTCCTGTGTACATGCACATCTGTGCCAGTACACCTATGCCATGTGACACACAGACATGCCCTTAGAGCATGTATGTGTGCCACATGGCACACAAGCCTGCAATTGGGGTGCTACAGGGTGTCAAAGTGACACCCCGTTCCCCCTGCCAGGATTCGGTATTTACCGATTCTGTAAATACAGAATCGGTATTTGCTATTGAATCCTATGGGCTTCAAGGCCCATTGGATTCAATGGCAAATACCGGTAAATACCGAATCTTACAGATTCGGTAATTGTAAATTAAGAATTACCTACATCTGCCTCCTTCTAATTTACCGATTCATAAATACCGAATCGGTAAAATTCTTTATTTATGAATCGGTAAATTAGATTTACCTACATCTAGCCCAAGGTGTATTAATGAATCAGCGGCTGTGTTGGTGCCTGTATGGATGATTTCGTGGGTGCGTGACAGACTGTAGAAGTAAGTGATTAGGTGTCTCAGTGAATGTATGGTTGAGTGACTTGGTTTTGAGAATGTCTGCATCAGTCTGTCAGATGGGGTCTAAGTGGCTGTATGGGTTGGTGAGTGGGTACATGAGTGGTTGTATGGGTGATTGATTGGGGGTCTGCGTACCTGTATGGTGTATGAGTGTCTCTTTGGCTGGGTAAGATAGTGTGTGCCTGCCTGCATGGATGAGTGAGTGTGTGAGTCGGTGGTTATATGGGTTAGTGAGTATGTAAGTAAGAGGCAGTATAGGTGACTGAGTGTGTGCATGAGTGTGTATAGGTGAATGAATGTATGTATGGGTGTGTTAGAAAGTGAATGAATGCGTCTGGTATATGGGTGAGTAACTTGATATGTGAAAGGCATGTGTTAGTATGAATAAGTAAGTGAGTGTGTATAACTGTAAAGGTGAGTAAATGGCTCTGTGAGTGACTCTGTAGGTGAGGGAGTAGGTGTGTGAGTAGCTCTATACACACTCACTCACTTAGTCATACAGATATCAACATATGCTGACACACTTATACAGTCACTGACACAATCACACACTCACCCATACAGCTACTATCACAATCCCTCACTCACACATACAGTCACTCATATACTCCAGCACTCACCTATACTGCCTTTCACCTATCCAGTTACTCACCCATATACCACTGACACATTTGTTCACTCTGTATAATGATAATGATATATATATATATATACATATATATATGTATATCTATGTATATACACATATAACTATCCACCTCTAAACTTTAAAAACACCCTTACCACCCCATTCCCTTTCCCCATTCCTAAACCCCAAAAACTCCCTAACCACCCAATGCCCTTACCCACCCCAAAACCATAAAAACACCCTTACCACTCAAAAGCCATACCAATCCCTAAACCCTAAAATATAATTTCCACCCAATACCCTTACCCACCCCTAAACCCTAAATTCCTCCTTAACACCTAATACCCTTACACACCCCTAAGGCATCCTTAACACAAAACTCTAAAAACACCCTTGCCACACAAAACCTTTATTCACCTCTAAACCCTAAAAAGAATCCTCACAACCCAATACAATCACCAAAGCCTAAACCTTAAATATACACTTACCTCCCTATATTCCTACCCACCCCTAAAAAGACCCTTACCCACCCCTAACCACTAAAAACCCATTTACCACCTAATACCCTTACCCACTATGAAACCCCTAAAAACACCCATAACCACCAGACCATAGACCTACACTTGTCACCTGGTTGATTTTCACATATGTTGTCAGTTGATGTTAAAGTAGCATGGACACAAGCAGCTGATCACCCCTGAGCAAGGCGTCCGGGATTGCCAAAACACATTATGTGTTATCATCCTGTATGCTGATGCGGGATATGACCATCGTGGAATAAATCACTAATTTTACTCTGCTGGAGTGCGTGTTTTTTCTCTGCAATATCGAATGATTCAGGGAAGTGCAGCTTAAATGCCTTACCTGGACGCACCCCTACCGCATGGATTAAAAGGGGCTATAAGGCCTGATGAAGTTGGATTTGTACGTGTTGGTTGCCCTAGAGCCCGCTGTCACCGATGGATGGTAGAAGCCACAAACGCCTTGACTGCCTCACAATATTGAGGCTGCTAGTGGCTGTAAAAGCAGTGATGCCATTGATTGCATGCCAAGTCAGATGACTCCGGGCAATTGTTCCTGTGAGGTGGGTGAGTATACTTCCTCGTTTTCCCCAGATTGATGTATGTTGGTTGCAATGGTTAGACACCCAGCATGTTTATCACAAAATGAAGGCCAAGGAAGGCGGTAACATTTTGGTATGACACGAGGTATCGGTTTTTCATCATTAGCAGTAGGTAACATACTGTTAAAAGTGTGCCAGTGTGAAGTGAGACATTATTTCAGGATTACTTACAAGGGACCCCATTCCCTTTCCCTCTCACGATCACAATGAATGCAAGTGATGCACTAAGGAGGAAAAAAGCGAAGGACCTATTTACAAAAACAAATAGTAATGGGAACAGAATGGGTGAATCAATTATCAATTAGAGCAGCAGACAGAAATACTTCAGGCTGGAGAAACTCATGCAGCAGGAAATAACTATGTGGTGGGAAGCTGGCACTTTAGAAAAATACTTGGAATGCGGATGCATTCCAAGAGGTTTTTGCATACTGATTGCCCTGTCCCATGAACGTCCCAACCAGAGATTTTGCAAGAAGGGGGCACTAACATTTCAAGCAGTTGAATTGATGAGGATACTTATCAAGTATGCATGGAAAGATCGAGAAGAGATTCTAACTTGAGACATTAAAACAAGAACCGCAGGCTGCAGATAACAGTCTTTTGGAAGCCAATGTTGGAAGTTACTGAAAAAATAACTAAACTTGTAACAGAGACTCAACTAAACAAACAATTCAAATTTCTCAGGTACAAAAAAGAATATGAGACTGCAAGAGTCTTGACATTTAGCGGAATGAGAAACATCATAAAATCTCCATAACAATACAGCAGTGGAAAGTGAGAATAGTGAACTAAGTGAGAGTGACATATTTGTTGAAGAAATGAGTGACCGTTCAAACAGCAGCAGTAAGAAGCCGTCAAATTTATGGGAGGAATTCAGATTAATGGGAGAAAAAATAAACCAGCAGAACTGGAAAAAGGATGGGGGAAAAGAAAGAGGAAGAGGCAGAGGCAATAGCGGAGGAAGACCAGAAGAGGAAAAAAGAACAGGAAATCCAGTTCCCATGGGAATTGTAACCAGGGGACAGAGAACAGGCCCATAATGGATTACAACATTAATGTTGTAAATCTCTCTACACATACATTAATTAACACTGAGGTGAGGGTGTAAAAACTGGGACTATCCTTCAACCCTACTAATGCCTTTAACTATGCAAGCAGCTGTATCGACCTATTTGATTTTATATGTAAACTCAAATTGCATGAATTGTTTTCTCTGAAGGGAACTACCAGACCAAAAGCCCCCAACATGAAAACTCCAAGCAATCTTAGTATAAGTGACATTGACACTTTAGTTACACTGGCAGAACTTGACACTGTATCTTCATATACATGGATGAGTTTCTAAATCTGGATGATAGGGGAATTGACCTAGAGATAAGCAGTCCTAACAACTTTAAAATAAAATTTACTTTTAATCCTAAACTGAACCATGATTTGATTGACACATTGGCCAAAAATAAATCCTGGTACTATGACAAACTGCCCAAACTGGAGAGAGAGGCTCTGAGAGACCTCCAAAATGACAATAATATTGCAATAAGACAATCTGACAAGGGAGCCAATGTGGTCGTTTTGGTGAAAGAAATTTACCTCCAAGAAGGATATTGTCAATTGAACGATAATGACTGCTAAGAGATCACTAACCATAAAACCACACATGACTCTAACAAAATGTATCATGAAAAATTGATGAAGCGGAGAGACAGGGATTTAATAGAATGGGAGGATTTAGATTTTTGTATTGTGAATACCCTAGAATTCCTATCCATAATTTACTTCCCAAACTACACCAGAACCCCACTATTCCATCAGGGACCCATTGTTTCCTCTATTAATTCTGTTCTAGAACACATTTCACTATATATAGATTATTTTTAACACTCCTTCGTCATTACTTTACCACCATACATTCAAGACAGCAGGGACTTCTTGAATATAATTGAGGGATTGAAATAAGAAGATGACTTCCTGCTCCGTGACAAGCCTATATTCCTGCATCAGACATGCATATGGTATTGTGACGTATAAACATTTCCTCAGATCAAGATAGCTCTCACTTTCCTTTCACACTGAGATGCTGTTACAGATGATTCTATTGTGCCTAGAAAAATAAATATCAAAATAAACTCTTTTGGCAGAAGCAAGGGACTGTGATGTGTACCTGTTTTGCTCCCAGTTATGCTGGTCTCTTTATTGGATGGTAGGACCAACAGGTTTCCGAGGCAATGGAGGAATTCCACACTAAGGTAATTATGTGGGTATGCAGTGCTCCACGCATCCAGTAGTCACCCTGAAACACATATTGATAGCATCCCTTATGGCAAACTGCTAAGAGCACGAAGAAATTGCAGGACTGATAGCTCTTTCCAACTAGAATGTGAAATCACAGTACATAGGTTTACAAAAAGAGGTTATAGACCTGCAATTTTTTAACCCACTGTCTAAAAAGCTCAGAAATTCAAAAGGGAAGAGCTTCTGATTCCCAAAAAAGAACCTATAAAAGAGTCACACACTAAGAATAGCTTCATTACTACTTACAAAAATTTGGCAGATGAAATCAGGAAAATCTTATGCAAACATTGGCCTAATTTGTCAATCGAAAATAGTTTTACTGATTTTATTGATGAGAAGGCTAAAGTAACATTTAGGAAGGGCGCTTCACTGACAGACAGACTCAGTAACAATGACATTGACAAGAAGAATAATAGTGGGAGGAACGTTAAAGGCTTTTACGCATACCTCAACTGCAAAGCGTGTAAGCACATTACCTCTGTCACTGAATTCACATCCCCCTTACTGGGGCGACTACCAAAATACACTCATTCTTCACCTGTTCATCTGACTTTTTCAATCTATGTACTGCGATGCCCAGGTGAAATATGGTACTTAGACCCAGAAAAGGATATTGGATCGCACAAGAGCTATGACACAAGTAGACCCCCACTACACTGTAGTCAGACATTTCAGCACTCACCACAATAAAGATGTTTCAAAATTGAGATTTTTCATAATTGACAGGATACCAGCCAACCAACAAAAAAGAAGGTGACAGAGTGAAAGCACTTAGGCAGCTGGAATCTCAATACATTATTTCGTTTAACGCTAAAACCCTGAATGGATTGGAATATGGATGATGAATTGTATATCCACTTGGGGTAGTATGATAACTGCTTAGATCAATTTACACTCCGTCCCATCTCCCACTTTATGTTCTACTTAGACAAAAGTATTGAACCTGAAAGACGGTTTTAATTGTTTTTAACTCACCATCACTTTCTGTTCTTCAATTTGTTGCAACAATGTTTAGTTTGTCTTTTGTCACTACACCTTTCTCAAAACTCTTCTCTTTTCTGCAGTTATATGGGTTACTACGAATGTGTACTGAGGGCCTCGAAAGTGACCAAGTATTCTATATTGATATAATTCCTTTATTAGTCTCTCAGTGAGTTAACATAAATATATAGACATATTCTTTTGACTATGGTGATTTTTATTTGGAAAATAATCTATATGGACTGTGGCTTGATGAAGTATCACTTGATTCAGTGTATTCATGATTGTATCAATCATTTTGATATGCCCACTGGAGCTGCATTGCATTTTTTACCTACGCATATTTCATGCAATTTGAGATACTGTTGGAATGCAGTAACATGATCAATGAATATGTATAATCTGCACTATCTAGCTCATTTTGTGACGTGTTAGCTTATTTTGGTCGACACTATTAGTCAATTGTGTTATTATGCACACTAGCAGAGTTAACATTTAGAGTTAGGGATTATTTGTTGTTGCCCACTTGGGCACAATATGGAAAACACTACTACAGGTGTTATGCCCTACACCATTTGGTGGGCAGTGTAATTTCCACATTGCCAGTGACATGAGCCCCAATAATACTAAAACAGTCCACTTGGGCTTCATGAAATGTATCTACCCATGGGCAGATGGGTCAGAAGCGTATACAGGAACATACTTATTTCCATCATTTATCTTCATGACAATTACTGCAGGTCAGGCCAGCAATGCGCCTATCATGCCAGATTGCTAATTTAGCATTCACTATTCATTTATTGCTAACTTACTTTTACTAGTCATTACTGAATGAGCATATTCAACATTACCTACTTGTGGTTGCCAGTAGGTAATTATAGTTAGGACCTAGTTTCCATAGGAAATGCATTTTTTGACTTGCTTATAACTTTGGTGCCGTTTGAAGAGTCTTCACAAATCCTCCAAAGGCTTAGCACACCTCCCCCATGTAAATCCGTAATGGATCTATGAATATTGATGCATTTTGAAGAAAAATACAATTTTAGACCCACTCAGACACCCACACAGGTACTCTTGCACTCATTTACAGTCTTGCAAAAGCAGTCATGCACCAACTCATGGACCTATGCAAGTACTCAAACATCCATCATAGACCCACTCAGGCATTGACACAATTACACACAGACCCATGCAGGCACTAACAGACTGACATATGCACTCACATACCTACTCCCAGACCCACATAGACACTCACACACCTACTCACAGACTCACACAGACACTCACACACCCACTCACAGACCCACTCAGCCACTCACACACCCACTCACAGACCTTCTCGCACATTCACAGACCCACTCACAGACTCACACACCTTCTCACAGATCCACACAGGCACTCACACATCTACTCACAGGCTCATGTAGGCAGTCACACACCCATTCACAGACCCCCACAGGAACTTACACATCTACTTACAGACTCATACTAACACACATACACTCACTCACAGTCATTTACACATCCTCTTACAGACCCACTCAGGCCCTCACACACTCACTAACAGACTCACGGAGGGACTCAACACCCGCTCATAGACCCACGCAGGCATTGACACACCTGCTCACAGACCCATGCAGGCACACACAGACCCACTCACGTACCCATGTAGGCACTCACACACCAATTCACAGACCCACTCAGACACTCACACCCCAACTCACAGACTCATACAGACACTCCCACACCCACTCACAGACCCACACAAACACTCACACACCCACTGGCAGCTCCTCTCACACGTTCACAGACCCACTCACAGATCCATACAGACACTCACACACCCTCTCACAGATCCACACAAGCACTCACACAGCCACTCACAGAACTATGCAGGCATTGACACACCTACTCATAAACCCATGCAGGCATTCACAGGCCCACTCACAGACCCACATAGGCACTCTTATACCCACCTATTCACAGATCCACACAGCCACTCACATACCAACTCACACCCATTCACACAGCCACTCACTCACCCAGTCACAGACCCATGCAGGCACTGACAGACCAATTCACAGACCAACATATTCACTCACTGACCCAATCACAGACCCCTGCAGATACTCACACACCCATTCACAGCCCCATTATGGCATTCAGAAACCCACTCACATACCCACATAGGTACTCACACACTCACTTACAGACCTATACAACCACTTACACACTTACTCACAGACCTACACATGCACTGTCACACCCGCTGATGGAACCACAAGGGCACTCACAGACCCACTGACAGAGCCATGTAGACACTCATATACCCAGTCAGAACTCCATGCAGGCACTGGCAGACCTACTCACATAACCACACAGGTACACACAGACCCACTCACAGACATATTCAGGTACTCACAGACCCACTCACATACCCATGATTCCACTTACATATCCACTTACAGACCCACATAGGCACTCTCACACCCACTCACAGGCCCACACTGCCACTCACACACTCATATAGGCAGTCACACATCCAGTCACACACCCACAAACCACTCACATACCCACTCAGACACATACAACCACTCCCATATTGATACAGCCACTTAGACATTCAGGCAAACACTGATACAGCCTTCCAAACACCAATACACATATTGATACAGCCACTGACATACCCAGACACACACTAATACAGACACTAACACACCCAGACATGCATTGTTACAGACACTGACACACCCAGGCAAATACCAATATGGTCGCTGACACTCTCAGGCACATACCGATACAACCACTGACACACCCAGGCACACTACTTGTGGTTGCCAGTAGGTAATTATAGTTAAGACCTAGTTTCCATAGGAAATGCATTTTTTGACTTGCTTATAACTTTGGTGCTGTTTGAAGAGTCTTCACAAATCTTCCAAAGGCTTAGCACACCTCCCCCATGTAAATCCGTAATGGATCTATGAATATTGATGCATTTTGAAGAAAAATACAATTTTAGACCCACTCAGACACCCACACAGGTACTTTTGCACTCATTTACAGTCTTGCAAAAGCAGTCATGCACCAACTCATGGACCTATGCAAGTACTCAAACATCCATCATAGACCCACTCAGGCATTGACACAATTACACACAGACCCATGCAGGCACTAACATACTGAAATAGGCACTCACATACCTACTCCCAGACCCACATAGACACTCACACACCTACTCACAGACTCACACAGACACTCACACACCCACTCACAGACCCACTCAGCCACTCACACACCCGCTCACAGACCTTCTCGCACATTCACAGATCCACTCACAGACTCACACACCTTCTCACAGATCCACACAGACACTCACACATCTACTCACAGGCTCATGTAGGCAGTCACGCACCCATTCACAGACCCCCACAGGAACTTACACATCTACTTACAGACTCATACTAACACACATACACTCACTCACAGTCATTTACACATCCTCCTACAGACCCACTCAGGCACTCACACACTCACTAACAGACTCACGGAGGGACTCAACACCCGCTCATAGACCCACGCAGGCATTGACACACCTGATCACAGACCCATGCAGGCACACACAGACCCACTCACGTACCCATGTAGGCACTTACACACCAATTCACAGACCCACAAACGCATTCACACACCCACTCATAGACTCAGACAGGCACTAACACACCCACTCGCAGACCCACTCAGACACTCACACCCCAACTCACAGACTCATACAGACACTCCCACACCCACTCACAGACCCACACAAACACTCACACGCCCACTGGCAGCTCCTCTCACACGTTCACAGACCCACTCACAGATCCATACAGACACTCACACACCCTCTCACAGATCCACACAAGCACTCACACAGCCACTCACAGATCTATGCAGGCATTGACACACCTACTCATAAACCCATGCAGGCATTCACAGGCCCACTCACAGACCCACATAGGCACTCTTATACCCACCTATTCACAGATCCACACAGCCACTCACATACCAACTCACACCCATTCACACAGCCACTCACTCACCCAGTCACAGACCCATGCAGGCACTGACAGACCAATTCACAGACCAACATATTCACTCACTGACCCAATCACAGACCCCTGCAGATACTCACACACCCATTCACAGCCCCATTATGGCATTCAGAAACCCACTCACATACCCACATAGGTACTCACACACTCACTTACAGACCTATACAACCACTTACACACTTACTCACAGACCTACACATGCACTGTCACACCCGCTGATGGAACCACAAGGGCACTCACAGACCCACTGACAGAGCCATGGAGACACTCATATACCCTTGTCAGAACTCCATGCAGGCACTGGCAGACCTACTCACATAACCACACAGGTACTCACAGACCCACTCACAGACATATTCAGGTACTCACAGACCCACTCACAGACCCATGATTCCACTTACACATCCACTTACAGACCCACATAGGCACTCTCACACCCACTCACAGGCCCACACTGACACTCACACACTCATATAGGCAGTCACACATCCAGTCACACACCCACAAAACCACTCACATACCCACTCAGACACATACAACCACTCACATATTGATACAGCGACTTAGACATTCAGACAAACACTGATACAGCCTTCCAAACACCAATACACATATTGATACAGCCACTGACATACCCAGACACACACTAATACAGACACTAACACACCCAGACATGCATTGTTACAGACACTGACACACCCAGGCAAATACCAATATGGTCGCTGACACTCTCAGGCACATACCGATACAACCACTGACACACCCAGGCACACACTAATACACCCAATAACACACTCACTCACAAATCAATAGAGCTACTTGCATACCACAGAAAACATCATTACAGACACAACCATTGACACACCCAGCTACACACTGATACAGAGTTTGACACACCCAGACACACATTGTTTGACACTGACACACCCAGGTACACACAGATGCAGCTAGTGACACACCCAGCCACACTCTGATACAGAGACTGACACATTCATCCACACACACTACAGTCACTGACACTCCCAGGCACTGACCAATACATCCACTGACATACCCAGACACACACTGATACATCTACTGACACACCCAGCCACAAACCAGTACAGAAACTGACACATCCAGGCTCATTTTCATACAGCCACTGACACACTCAGTCACATATCAATAAAGCCACTTAGACATTCACATTGACATTGATACAGCCTCTCTAACACCCATACAAATACTGATACCGCCACTGACCCACCCAGGTTCACCCTAATACAGACACTAACACACGGGGCACACAATGTTAAATTCACTGACACACCCAGACCCACAGCAGTATAGCCACTGACTCACTGAGGCACACACCAGTACAGCCACTGACACACTCAGGCACACACTCATACACCCAAAAACACACCCACTCATACATCGATAGAGGCACTTACACACCCAGTCTCACACCGATACATTAACTAACAGATTAGAAACACAGAGTTAGTTCTTTGTTTGACTAGATAGTGGTTCTAAAAAGAAGTGTTTTTTGTAGAAGTTATTATTAACAGGTTTTTTTCATGTTTTTCTTCAACAAAAAGTAAACAGGGTTTTACTCAATTTTTTATGGGGACGCACCAAAAAGAAGTCCAATGAGATAGTTTCTTGTATATATAGAAAAGTTCTTTATTTGTTTTTATCCATTCCTTTAAAATACAAATCACTAGATACTTTGTACCAATGATCAGCCAACGCGTTTCACTCCCTTCCAAGGGGTTTCTTCAGGGCTGAAAACAGAATAAGTAGAAAAAGACTACCATGAGTTTCATATGTCATAATGCTTATCTCCTGATCAAGTTGTTTCTCTGTCTATTTCACATTTCATTTCAGTTTAAGACTGATAATGTCTTTTACACCTATTACTCAAAAAGTTTTCTCAAATAAATTAAACAGTAGTTTTATAGATTTCAAAGATTCGTTGATCTTTCATTGTGTCTATACTTCATAAGGGGACACTAGGGTTCCTGACTTACTCCATTTCTTAGTTGGGCGGCCGCAGAAGGGTGAGAAACAAACATATTACGCGGCAGACCTCATAGAGGGAAAGACAAAATAGAGGGAGCAACAGATAAGGGGCCCAAAAAACACCCTAATTTAGATTGACATGTAATAATGTCACTGCTAACACCATCCATTCCTTCTTCACCCCTGAAACCCTACACTGGCATAGCATGTTAGGTATGGATTTCCACATGACAGAATCCTCCATAATGTTGTCCTACTGTTTACCAACATCATGATATTTGTCTACAATAGTACATCATCAATCCTGTAATATAAAAAAAAATTTGATATAAAATTCTTTGATAGGAAGAGCTGAGGTAAGGTTGAACACAAGGAAGACAAGTCGAAGGAGAGATAAATGCTCTTACCAAATAAATTAAGTGCACCGGAAACGTAGTATGGATCCTTCAAATATGGGTTCAGAGCTAACTTTTTTCTTTGTTTAGGTAAAGTAAATCCCCAATTAATCTGTATAGAGAGAGAGAGAGAGGGTACTATTATATCCCTCAGGATACATTTTTAAACCGTGCGTAGAATGTTGGTCTGGTCTCATGCCTACCTGGTGTGGGGGGCAGTGTGATCTCACCCACTTGTGTCTGGCGATTCCGATGTTTGTAAAGGTTTTTTGCCAAGGAAGTCGTGTCGCTTCCTCCTCCTGACCATATATAAAGGTTCAGTCGGCTTAAACCTAGTGTGAAAGAACAGCAATACTATTTTAAACATTATCCTAATAGTTAAAATGTGTTTATTTGTACAGAAGAACGCCTCCTGGCTCAGAGCTCTAAAACAGATAAAAGACTTATGCAGTAGGCTACAAGATCCAGCATTACTTGTGCCAGACAAGCACATTTGCCTGATTTGCTTAGACATTACCAAAAAAGTAATGATCAAATATCAGAACTGGGAAAACCTGTATGGAGGTTTAGTCAATTTTATTGTTTGCTGTTTACGTTTTTTGCTCATTGTATTTTTGTATTTTGTAATTTGTATTTTGTATTTTGTTGTTAGTATCTCTGTTCTAGGAGTCTTTGCAAAAACCGATTAATGCGCCTCTCTCTGTGTTGAAATATTGGTGACTGTGTCATATGTCTTTTCCTTATTGTCTTAAACTGAAATGAAATGTGAAATAGACAGAGAAACAACTTGATCAGGGGATAAGCATTATGACATATGAAACTCATGGTAGTCTTTTTCTACTTATTCTGTTTTCAGCCCTGAAGAAACTCCTTGGAAGGGAGTGAAACGCGTTGGCTGATCATTGGTACAAAGTATCTAGTGATTTGTATTTTAAAGGAATGGATAAAAAAAATAAAGAACTTTTCTATATATTCAAGAAACTATCTCATTGGACTTCTTTTTGGTGCGCCCCCATAAAAAATTGAGTAAAACATCATTTTGATCTGGAAAGCACAGCAACGTCAAATAGCAGCTGACGTTGGGGTTGGCAGCACAAAACTATAAAGACTATCTTGGAATTGGATCTTAAGTGCGGCATTGTAGTGTCCGCTGCTACTTTTTTTATGATCAAAAAGTAAACAGGGTACTAAAAGGGTAAAGTAAGGGAAATGCAAAGAAGCAATTAACTTCAGTGTTATAAAAACATTGTGTCAACAGGAAGAAAAAAAACTAACAGTGATGCTGCTTCAATGTATCCAGGAATACACCAATAGAAGACATTTTTACAGTGACAAGTATGTGGCATTTTGCACAGTGAGTAACCATCTTATTTAATTATTCGCAGGTGGCTGGTATAGTAATGAATGCAGCTGATTATGGTTCTCACAAGGGTACTGCAGGCGTAGGCTGTCCTGTGGCACCTGCTTTCAACTGCATCATCCGGTTGTACCCTTCCATGAATTATTTTTAAGTGTTTCCATATGGAACTTGTCTAATGTGAATATTCCTTTGCAGTGCCCCTGGATAACTGTTTGCCAGAAATACTGCACTGCACATATTTAGCAGTTACCTACTTTTTTCCTGAAGGTATTGTAAAATGCTTCCTGTCATCACTTTGCTTTCTTGTAGTCGGTGTCTCTTGCTCCTCACTCTCAACCGTTTCTTGATGTTCATCCTTGACAGAAGATGAAGCTTCAACCATTCTATCAAATTATTCATCACCTGAAGAAAAAATAGATCACCACTGCTTCGGAATCCTCGTTCTACAGAGTTCACTGTAGAAATAACTGCTTTGGGTGTGGTTAAACATGCACATGGGTAGAGTCCTAATGTGCTTAATTAAAAGGCAAGGTTTGTGTGTGCCATCCGGCGAATAAGCGATTCCAGTGCGTAGATTCATGAATTTGCGAAACTCATAAAACAAGTAACATTCTTGAAAAACAGATATAGGGTGCCATGTATATACTTCTAAATAGGTTTACACTGAGGTCATATATGAAAGTGGAGTGACCTTCATATTTAGAAGAATTTTTTTAATTTTCAGCGAATCCGCAAATCTCAATTTGGGGTTTTATTGTGATCATGTGACCGGAATTAATAACCACAGAGTACTAGTAGTACTGTCTATGTTTTTGTACCAGCGGAAGAGACTAACTCAAAAAATTAAATATTACTGAGATATAATACTTTGAAAATAGCTGCTCACTCACCCATACAGCTACTCACCCCCCATTTATTCACCCATACAGCCACTCACAACCCATTACTGACCCATACAGCCTTTTAACAGAGCCACTCACCTTTACAACCACTCACACCCCCACTCACACAATCGCTTATATAGCCATTCACACATCCATACAAGCACTGACACGTCCACTCACTCACCCATACAGCCAGTCACACAGACACTCTTTCTCTAATGCAGGCACTCACACACCCAATCAGTTAACCAAAAGAGGCCTTTTAGGGCTTAGCCTGTCACATTTTAGGGACTTACCTATTTGGACCAGTTTAAAAAAAGAAGGCACCCATGACTTTGTTTTATTTTTAATGTGTAGATTGTGTACATTGTTTCTGATAGCTGTGTAGCTACAGAAATTACTTCCAGTGGAAGTTGGGAATATATCCTACACAGTACTTTTAGGAAGCACATACAGCCTGATTCATGAAGCGAAATAGCGCCCGCAATGGCTGCGAAAACGCAATTGTGGGTGCAAAACACGGAATCGGCATTCAAGTACGAAATAGCGAAATCGCAAAAAAATAATAGCGAGCGGAATAGCGATTACGCTGTAAAAGTCGCAGACTCCGGGAAGTCGAGCATTAGCGATAATGAAATAGCGACCAACCACGGAATCTGCGAATTGAATAGCGAAACGCAATATTGTCTCAATCGGCATTCATGAAAGAAATACATTAGCGAAAAAGCGCTAAATCGCACATTTGCGCGGCGCAATTTAAGGACAACTCAAAGCAGGTGGTAACCATAAAAGCCATGATTAACCAAAATTTGAAAAACTGTTAGCCAATCACCAACAGGTCCAGGCCTGACCAATCACACATAAGGACATTCAGCAGCAGCAATAGGCGTTCCACAATGCCTGGGATGTACATGGTGGTGAGGCGGCGAAGGCTACAGCGAGCAGCACTGAGGAGACGCATGAGGCAGGCAAGGATTTACCGGCAGCGGGTCACCTTGCTGGGGCAAACCAGAGAACAGATTTATGCTAAATACAGGCTGAATGGGGAAATGATCACCTGGCTGATACAAGAACTTGACCCCATCATGCAGCACCCAACAAGGCGAAACAATTCTGTGCCCACACATGTGCAGGTATTGTGCAGCCTGCACCTCCTGGCATCCGGCAGTTTCCAGGGCATAGTAGCCGCTGCTGGGGGGATATCCCAGCCCACCATGTCACGCTGCCTCCACACTTTTGTTGACGCCATGCTCACCCAGCTCCACCGGCACATCACATTTCCCACGAGCCAACAGGATTTGGACCTCACAAAACTACAATTTTATAATGTTGCCCATTTTCCCCATGTCCTTGGCTGCATAGACTGTACCCACGTCGCCATCTGCCCACCAGCTGGCACGGAGTATATGTACCGCAACAGGAAGTCGTACCACTCCCTCAACATACAGATGGTCTGCAATGCCAAGACCATCATCACTGACATTGTGGCCCAGTACCCAGGGAGTACCCATGACTCCTTCATCTTCAGGCACAGCGGACTCCACACACGACTGATCAGGGGAGAGTTTGGGGAAGGACACCTACTTGGTAAGTACACTTTGTCGACAATGTCACATTGCTGTGAAGTAACTGCGCTGCACAGGCAATCAACATCTGCTCCTCTCATACAGGTGACAGTGGCTACGCCCTACGGGAATACCTCCTGACCCCTTACCTCAACCCTGCCACACCTCAGCAACGCCGCTACAATGTTGCGCACATCCGGACAAGGAACTGTATTGAAAGGACATTTGGCCTGCTCAAGAGCAGGTTCCGTATACTGCACAAGACAGGTGGGGCCATGTATTACAGTCCTGCAGCGTGCTGCCGCATTGTGGCTGTCTGTGCAATGCTTCATAACATTGCAACCAAGCGCCGGATACCAGTTGACATCTCAGGCAGTGAATCTGAGGGGGACGACCGGCCACCAGCACATGCGCACCATGCACGCGGGGAGAACCCAGCTGAAGGCCACAGACGTCGCAACCACATCACAGCTAACAATTTCTAGCCCACCCCCTTCCCCCACCCCACATATCACAATTGCATGCAAACTGTAATGATTACACAAGGCGTATGTGTGCACCAAAATAAATGTATTTGTTATAATCACAAAAAAAGTAATGGGTCTTGGAAACAACTATTTACAAAATGCAGTATTCATGCATACTGCATGAGACGGTCCATGGCAGGCTTAAGTTCAGCCTGCGCCTGTGTCCCTGACACAATGTCATTGGCGCCTCTGGCGCACAATTTGCAGGCGCCTGGGAGGCTCTTCCTCCTCCTGGGCAGCTGGAGCAGGCGTAGCCCTTGTGCTGCGCCTAGGTGGGGGAGCCTGCGTGGCAGAGTGGCTGCTGACACTGGAGGCACCCTCACTAGCATCATCACCCCCCACAATTGCCGGTAGCACAGGTGCGTGCAGTGCGGTGACGGCGGTGGTCAAATGCTCCAGCACCCGGGTAATATCTTCGCAGCACTGGACCAGTTGGTGCTGCTGGGTCAAGGAGCGCCGCGCAAGCAGGGTGGTGGCATTTGCCGAGACATAATTGGAGCGGCTGTAGGTGGACAGCCGGCTCAGCAACTGGTGGTGGCGCCTGCTTGCAACACTGCGGTGCTTCACCAGCGCTGCAGTGTTGTCTTCCATAGCCGCCGTCATGCGGTCCATGGCCGCCGTCATGCGGTCCATCCTCTCCCCGACTCCAGCCACATTGCGGCCTATCTTATGAAGCTGGAGCTGGATTGCTCCTTGCTGCTGGGACTGCCGCTGGTGTATGCGGAGCATGCGCCGCTCGACGCTCATGCAGGCATGGAGATGCCCATTGCCCCGCCTGCTGTTGGGCCGCTGTGTAGCGGATGTGGCTGGCCCAGATCTCATTGGCCGTGCTGCAGGTGTTGTTGCAGCTGGTGTTGCAGGTGCCGCAGCCACTGGAGGCACATTGGTGGGGTGCCTGGCTCTGGCAGACGGTGGGCCTGCAGGTGTTGAAGCAGCAGAGGCGGGGGGCCTGGCCTTGGCAGACGGTGGGCCTGCAGGTGTTGAAGCAGCAGAGGCGGGGGGCCTGGCCTTGGCAGACGGTGGGCCTGCAGGTGTTGAAGCAGCAGAGGCGGGGGGCCTGGCCTTGGCAGACGGTGGGCCTGCAGGTGTTGAAGCAGCAGAGGCGGGGGGCCTGGCTGCTGGTGTTGGCGCTGCTGCAGGGGCTGGTGGCTGTGTATCAGGTAGGGATTCCTCCTCCTGGGCCTCCTCATCGATCAGCAGCCTCTCACTGTCACTGCTGTCTCCCGCACCTGTGAGGGTAAGTGGATACTCATTAGGTGCATGTGACTGTCAGACGTGCAGATGTTACATGCATGCTGGGTGTCATTCCCTGGGTGGCTGTGTATTTGCGCACTTTGGAACCTTTCTGGCCGCATTGTGGTACTACTACATTGTGGACATACTACGTCTCCCACAATGCTTCAGGGCATTTCCTGATGCACAACATAGGCATGACTAAGGGCCAATGAGTGAGCCTATTTGGTCAGGGGCGGTCATAGGGGACAGGGTCGCAGTCGCATGCCACTTACCTTGGGTGTCTTGGGTGGGGCGGGAGGAGTCCAGAGGGGTCACGCCAACACACGCCTCCCTCTCCAACGTGTCCTCTACCTGGTCCTCCAGGGGGGTGTTGGGTGGGACAGTCGGTCCACCACCTCCGGTGCCTGATGCCTCACCAAGGCGCTCCGCAACCCTCTCCTTGGCACGGCCTCGGAGGTCGTACCACCGCTTTTTGAGTTCCTCCAGAGACCTGTCCGCAACGCCCACAGAGTTCACACTGGAGGCAATCCCAACCCAGATCCTCCTCTTCTCCTGCTCTGGGACCCTCCGGGAGTTGGCACCAAACAGCTGGTCGTGGTTGGCCACCACCCCTTCGATGAGGTTCTCCAGCTCCTGTTCGGAGAATTTCAGTTTGCGCTTGCGGCCAGCGCTGTTGCTGGGGCCTGGCTGGGGTTCCTCCGACATGGCGGTCGCTATTTCGGCGGGGTTGTGAGTCGCTAACGGCGGTTTAGCGGCAGCTTTCGGTCTTCAACACTCGACTGATAGCGTCACTGTGTTGTTTGGGGGTGGGATTTGGCTGCTTCCTGGTTGTGATGTCATCACGGTGCTCGTAATGCGTCTTCCCGTTTTCCAGTTCCCGCGAGATAGCGACTCGCGTTCCCGATCCCACGGGATTGCGAGTCGCTATCCCGTGCGATCGGGATTGCGAGTCGCTATCCCGTGCAATCGGGATTGCGAGTCGCTATCCCGATCGCAGGTAGCCGGAAATAGCGATTTTTCTGCGTTTTTTGTCGGTCGCTAACGGCTTTAGCGCCCGCGTGCGAGTCGCTATTTTTTCCCCGAAAAGTACATGAATGCCGTTTTGCGTTTCCTCAATAGCGAGTCGCTATTAATCGCTATTAGGGACACGCAAAACGGCCCGTACATGAATCAGGCTGTTAATCTTTTATGTTGGTTGCTCAAGCTTGAACCTTTAAAAGTATTACCCATATTTGTGTTTGCACTTTGTTTCCATTACTGGTTTAGTCATTGCACAGCCCCAGCCTTTCTCCCTTACAGACAATTGCAGACCTGCAGGTCACGCACATGTAACTGTACATTGCTTTACATATCCAGAGAGTGCCTTATATTCATGGTCGAAGCCCACAATGGCTATCGCTTAGAAGTCTTTAACTCTTTTGCCAATTTTCTGGCTGTGGATTATAATATGAATACATTTCATGAATATACAATCGTTGCTCCACCACAATACAATATGTGCTAGAAAATACCATTATCACATTGGGAACATCAAAATTAGTTCTGAGGAACCCATGTATTTGCATCACTACATACAGGTCCGCTTAGTAATGAAGGGGCTACTTAGCCAGTATTAGCTGGTAATGCACCATTCCCTAATTTAGCGAATCTTAATGTTCAAGAGCTATAACAATTATACAATGGTCTAGTTAGACTATACAGACACTTGACTCAGTATGTTTCGCACACCTGGCTTGCAGTCCCAATAAGGTCTGGCTGGCAGGGCAAGCCCAGTTGCATGCATTGCCAACTGCAAGTCCTGTGCCTGTTCATTCAATTATGGGCAAGATTCCCACTAATCATGATGAAATTCCTTTTTGGATAACCCCAAAAATCTGATTAGAGCTGTGTTTCCCCTTACAGGACCACAAATCAAGTACAGAGTATTTACTATGTGCTTATCGCATAGAATGGTTCCTGGAAAAGGTGACTGCACCACATGGGGCACAGCCTTCACTGCAGTCTATACCATTAGTCATGGTACTCTGTCCCAGTCAGTCTTGCCAGAGGTGTTAAAACAAGTAATGAACCAACACGTGGAAGTTGCGGCCCTGGATTTGGGGATGAAACTAATGGGTCATTTTCCCACGGTATCTGCAATGGTTCTGTTTAACATTAAAGGCGAAGCAGCTTCTCTCGCTGTAAGCCATTGGCTCAAGTAAGTCGCACAAGCCGACTTGGAACGTGAGCTACCTATAATTATTGTGGATGTCTATACTTCTTTGGGAGGCAATATTTTGAGAACTAGACCTACCAAACCACAACTTGGCAAATCTAGTTCCGACAAAGAGAGTGTCAAGCAGAACCCTGAGTTTGTTAAAAAAACAATGGGATAAATTCAAACCAAAACAGAAAGGTCAATCTCTTGTAGGTTCTTTGCCACCAAAGATCTCTGAGAGACGCTATAATTTACAGGATCGCTTACAAATAAAGGCGCCAGAGAGGTATCAGATTTCGGATACTCATCCTTCTCCTTCCTTTAAGGACTCCTCTGATAAGCAATACAAAAGAGGAGGTTATTCTGACCGCAGACAGGGAGAGTATGAGAAACTGAAGGGGGACTCACAACGCTGGTCTGATGTGAAGATAAAAGAAGGAGATAAAATGTCATCAATTTAAGCCCAATTTCAGAAAAACAAATGTGTGGCGATGCCAGAACAACATGCCACAAATATTGAGAACTCTTCTCCTAAACAAGAGGTGGGGGGTGACTCTCCTAGACAGCATGGCAGAAGTCACTATAGTGCACTGGAATCTCCAGGTGTTTCTGGCAGCGACAGCAACTATCAGTGATTATCCTAGAACATTCTTTTAGCAGAGGTCGATTGACCCTCACAGTTTGTCCAAACATCTATGCAAGGTGAGGATATAATACTTCTGTCTTTCTCTGTGCTTGTCCTGGACATAGTGGAATGAGCTCTTGCACTTGTCCCAGCAATATAATGCAATCATGCTGGGAAAAGGACTCTCCTTATCATGTAATACCCATATGGCACAGCCACAATACCCAATCAAATTGGATGCTAAAGCACCTGTTAGAGAAATAGTCTCCCAGTTGGGGTACCAGGGAGTATTTGAACCCTGTGTCTCTCAAATGAATAATCCTCTTTTTCCTGTTCTGAACCCAGATCATTCATACCACATAGTCTTAGATTACAGACATTTAAACAATCAAACACACATCTCTTCAATACAAAATACACACCGTAAAGAACTCATGAATAATATAGTTAAAAAAATACAAAATGAGGAGCTACGCTAGCAATCAAGATGGCCGCGTAAGCTCCCGGCTCCGCCGACCTCCGCCAGTAACTCGTATATCCTGCCATCTATCCTGAACTTGCACCAGATTCCCGTGTTCATGAAGTATTTCTGCTTCTAAAGGTGCAACCCCGAGATTTTTATCTTATCGGATGACGAAGATACGCCGTGTTTCCATTCTCGGCCTAACACCGTGTGGAAGCCGGGGCCTCGATTTCTAGCCTATCCGGGTTGGAGTTGATCAACATCGGCCGCCGGACCTGGACTGAGCCCGGTCTCCCGAAGTGTGCCGTAAACTGTTTGTTTTGGATGGCGACACTGTGAACGGTCTACACCGAGGAAACAGCAGCGTACCACACCGGTTGCCGTGGTCGGGGGTCCGACGCACGGAGACCCTGCTACCTTCCCGGGGTGGACGGGCTGGGGCCCTCGCTAACGGCGAAGGTGTCGATCTTGCAAGACGGAGAGCGCCCACTGTTGTCATCGGATTCGCGTGGCCTGTTACCCCGGAGTAGCCGGCCTCCGGGGTTAGAGTCCTGCTCTGTCGTTTCGTGAGAGGGGATGGGGCGGACGGAAGGCACGCCATCGCTGCAGGCCGTCATGGCCGCCATTGGGGCGCTCCATTCGCAATCCACCGCTGTACTCCTGACACTGATTGTGAAAGTGGCGGTATCTTGGGACCGGATAACGACTCTTCGCTAAGTTCTCATCTAGCTGTGGTACCAGCGGTACAATGTACGCCTGAGATCGAGGTCCCCGTGCGGAACCCGGATTTAATGTGCTTTGTCGGCTCCCAATTAACAGCCAGCGAGCCCGTGATTATTGCCAGCGTTCCCTGCTCGATCCTGCTGCCGCCTAATACAGATATTGACAGTCTTCTGTGCTGTAACAAGTTCCTCAGTGACTATTGGAGAGACTCGCTATTTTTGAACACTCCCCCTCGCTCGATTTGTGGACATCGTGAACTTTTGTCCTATTATCGATCCTGCAACACTGACATGACCTTTAACGAACGTTCTGCTTTTTCCATTGAGATGGTGGTTCGAGTGAAGAAGGCTCTCACGAAAGACCGTACTGGCCAGGGCTGAACTTGACTGTTTGGGTTTGATAAAATAGCTTGATTCGATGCTGGGATTGTAACCTATAATGTGATGGGAGTTGGTTGGTGCTTTGCTAAACTCCCCTGATTTGGTCTGTATATTTTGCTGTATATTCGTTTGACTATATGACGGGGGGTCGCTTCTGGCGGGGGGTACGGGAGACCGGGGGTGTATTTGCTTTCTCCTCCTCCGCTTTATCTTCTTTCCTTCTTTTAGGGCAAGATCTTGGGCGACAGGCACGCTGCTAGTGGGGTTAGGCCGTAGCCATTGCAGGGGTGCAGGGTGGGGGGTTGGGGGGGTTTATTTTGCCTTTGTTTTGTTCTATGGCTCCTTTTTTCTTTCCTTTTTCCTTTCACGAGAGGTGGGCTGTTTATCCTTCACTGATTCTTTATTTGTCTGGGGGTCTACACTAGCGTTAATTATCCTGTACCTCTGAGGACTGGGGCTTGCGGATGGGATTGTTCTAGGTCGTCTAATATGTTGTTTATTCCTCCTTTCAATATGCGTAATCAAGATGCCGTCACATGTTCCTTTCGCTTTTATTATTGGCATGAATATTTCCCCCGCCTGTACCTGTTCTATATTTTATAGTATGACACCTGATATTTCTACTGCCTCCTCTTGCTTCATTAATAAACTCTTTTAAAAAAAAAATATATATACAAAATAACCTTGTATATCTCCAATATTATTTTTTGTCACAATATAGCTCCTGAAAGCAGAGATTTGGTAGTCGTCTCGGCTGTAAGTGTCGTTTCTCATGAGTATGGGGCATTAGAATTGTCTTGGACTATTTGCTGCCAGCACAGTATCAATTCTACAAGATATTGACCCAGATGCATTGTCCTATGTAGACGATATCGACCTGATGGATGATGAGTTTAATACACATTTGGCAAAAATGGATCGCATAATCCTAGGATTCACTTGGTATGGTTACAAATTCAACTTTAAGCAATCTAATATGGCATTTCAAAGTGTCCTATTTTTGGGATATGAACTTCCAGATGAAGGCAAAAGCTTAGCGCCTCACTTCCTGGAGAACTGTGCTCTGCTGCAACCTCGAAATATTATACAGAAACTGCAATCCTTATTGGGATTCCATAATTTTCGCAGAACCTACAAACCTGATTATGCATAGTGTCTGAAATCATTGTATGACCTGATACACCCTGACTTTTCAAGTTCTTGTTGGATATCAGAACGCACAGAAATACTCAGATTCTTACAATCTGAATTGTTTGATACACAATACTTACATGCACATGACAACACAGCAAACCTGCTCCTCCATGTCATTATGGGTGCCATTGGATTCATCCATGTCACCTGTAACGAAGGTGAGACAGTACTGATTACATATAAACCACAATTATATTCCAGTGTGGAAATGTGTTTTTTATCCACTGAAAAGATACTGACTGCCATGCAGATGACCATACTTAAATGGTGGCCACTTGCACAGGGAAAACACATCAATGTCATCACCACAGTCCCAGAGGCTGTTACAACAAAAAGCATTCCCATTGCTAAAGCCCTCTGTCATAGGTGGATACAAAAACAAGCATTCTCATCGCTAAAGCACTCTGTCTCTGAATACAATAGGCAACACTCTTGACAGTTATTGATGTGGACTTCGTCCTTTTTCCCGTCTTTACCGACACAAGAGTTTCTTCAATATGAGCATGTTTATCCCATGCCCAGTAACATTTTACCTGTTGATCAATATATATATACGTTGTTTATACTGATGGTTCAGCACATCCTGTTATAAGTACAAAGCACTAATATTTAGTGGCATGTGCCACTGTCCTTGGAGTGATGTTGGACAGAAAATTCCAACCACAAAAGGGGCTGTACTGTGCAGTTGGCTGAGCAGAAGTTCTTTGTTACTTGCATTGGAACATAAGGATCTAGAATTTCCCACACCTATCGAGTGTGATTCATACTACTGCCTCAGTCTTTCAAAGACAATTTGCAGTATGGGCACCAAAATGGATTCAAACACTCTAAAGGTGACACAATCAAGCATAAACTGCTTTGGGTTAAGGTGGCAAACCTTAAAGATAGGTTGTGACGGACTCATGGCATCCATACATTGAGTCATCAACGTGTGGGACCACACGTTGCAGGTAATTATATGGCTGATGAAGCTGCCAAATCCGCAGTTGCCACTGCAACAATTCGGCTGGATCATCAACTCCAGACAGTTTTTGAGTCAGAGAAACTGTACATGAGTTCTGCTATTCATGGTGAAATGTTTTGTTACCATCATTCTTGACATCACTACTTACATTGAGCAAGTGTTTAACGCATACTTCTTAATTGTACACAATGGGAATATTGTCCTACTCCCCCACAAAGGAGCTTTAAAAAATATAGGGATGAATTCACATATTTTTCTGGACATGATTCATCAGACCCAAAATCATACTATTTTAAACTTGTCACTACACCACCAAAGAAATGTATGCATACACAAACTAAGCTAACATATATAGATTTGTTTGTCACACAATGAGCAATGAAAGGCAATGATTATTGGGAGGACATCATTGATATCAAATTGATTTGGGCTACCAAACCTTGGAAAACTCATGGGACCGACACCTTATTCTGAGCCTGTTTAAATCCAACACAAATCATTTTTATGAATGATACAGTTTAGCAGACTACATGTCGAGAACTGGCAAAGATTAATGAAATTAATTCCCCTAGCATTTCTTCTATTGCCTGATTTGGTAATTGGCAACATCTCACAAATTATACAGAAGAACAGTTCAATAGTATGATGCAGAATTGTACATTTAGGTCCTAATGGGTGGTTATTGTGGCCAGTGGACATAAATAATTGGTATGCTTGTTTTTGTAATTCCTCATCTAGGTTTAAGGTAAGCAGACCCAACCCCCATTAGTCTCACTCTCAGCATTCAGGTTTTGTCACCACCTACTCAGTGAAGAATGGTTGGAACATTCCACGCTGTCTGCAGTAAAACAACATTCAGAAGAGATGGACCTATCAGGTTTTCTACTGGGTCATATGTCTCAATGTTCAAAACTATTTGTTTATGCCATATATAAAGAAATTTGGAAATTATCACAAAGGGAAGCTGCTGCGTGTTTAATACAAATTGGTTAAGGTAATGTGAATAAAGTACTTGCTGATGTTGAGAGATTAATATGTTGTCTTCTCTAATTTACAACTTAAACAATAGTGTGTCATCTATTATCGATCCTATACAAACTGACATGTCTTCATTGTACCATGGGCAAAGTCAGCTTAGATCTAATATACAATTTAGATGGACCCTTCAGGTACTAAAAAGTGGTCACGGACCATGGTGTTACCTTAATTAGACACAGCTATTCTGGCCTTTCTGTCTCACATGCAAAGAACGACTCATGTCTTAAATAGATGCCACATACACAATGTTACATCCGAGAAGTTAGAACAGATCCCATTCACAAGAGAAGAAACACTGTCCGCAGTATAGCTGATACATAGTGCAATATATTTGCCAATTTCAACATTTCAGTTCACAGCTTGCATGAAACACTCCCGGTGGGTAGGCATGAAGCCTTTATTCATGAATTATGGTCACTCCCATTTTCTTATTGAAATGAGCAGGCAGAGAAAGAGGTCTTTCTCACTGGAAAGGAATGTGACTCTTCTGTTGGTCACTCACTTGTCTGTCAACACATTACCATTCGCAGTGCATGTAATACTTTGGTTGCAAATTTGGCTTGTTAACTGATAGGAATACTAGCCCCTTCAATTCTCCCCCTCATTAATGTTCTTTCACATGGAAGTTATTTAATGATAAGCGACCAAGACTGGTGCAGTGTGAAGACCGGGATCCCGTATATTTTACTGGTATCCCAGATGGTGACCTGCTGCAATAATGGTCTTTTTCCCCCAAGCATATAGCTTGGATGCTCTACTGTGGCCTTCAATTCCAACTTTGAAGGCAGATTTTAACACGCTAAGTCGACTCAAAGCCTTATTGTTTAAAAAGGAAGTGACATTACCATCTGCCCGGGAAACTTGTTTCAAGGACAGCCAGGGAAATACAGTCCTTGCTTAATTCCAATATGCCAATATGCCATTACACTTCGGTGAGCTAGTGCACCAAATCTGTAATTCATCCAACACATCTAGAATTGCACACTTTTTAAAAATGATCAGAGCTGGCTTGGTCAGTACCTGTCCAACACATTTTTGGAGTAACACCGGCATTTATCCATTCATTCTTTTACAGTGTGTTCGGAGGCATACCATTGCTGTTATTCCTCTTTGGCGGCATTTTGATTCTGTTTTTGTTCTTCCACAGTGGATGTTCCATTTTGAAGCCCATTAGTACTGGAACTACTGCCAGTCCAGCTGTGCCGTGAACGCATAATATGACTCTTTGGAGACCCTTTGCTCCAGGAACCCAACACTGACTAATCACTGTCATTCCAGCCCACCTGGTTTGCCTGCATACAGCTAAAGTTTCACTGCCTCTGGTGCCTCCTTTGAATGGGCACTGAAACTGAATGTCTGTTTGGCTCAGCAACTGTCTGTTCCTATGGACATGAACCTGTTGATGAGTCCGAAAATTACCCCTTTTCGGAGTAATCCCATGAACTTGTGGCTGCTTTAAGATGCATGGTACGAGCCCCTCTCCCTGTGGGAGATGAGTGCTAGAGCACACAGAATACTGAAGTCTGGCTCTAATAACATAGATGCCGGTTGCTTGGCTACTTCCTCAGCATCAGCTGAGAACAACAATCATATCTGTTCTTTGAGTCTCTTAAATGGGGCTATTGAAGATTCATCATCTATGGAGATGGAATCCATTCTGGATTCACTAACCATTGATCTTGTGGAAGAAGCCTTGGGTGCCTCCAGCTCACCATATTTTAGCCACATTACCCAAATCGTCATGTTATGTTTTTTATTATGCTTATAATTGATTTTGTACAACATATCGCATTGAATGTGCGCATTTTGTGCTTGTTTTTTTCCTTTTTAGTTATTCTCTAACTTACTTTCCTGACCAGGAGGGGGTGTATTATTTCCCCTTCGGGGCCTACTTTGGTCTCCCTTGGTTACATGTGTTAGCAGCTGTCGGCTGCCTTTGGTTTGTTCAGTCATACATGATACATTTGGTTTGTGACATGGTGTTATTTTAGCACACTATGCATAATGGGGCATATGTATCAAATACTGTTTTTGCGATTCTCAAATAGCGATTCTTAGAGAATCGCTATTTGAGAATCGCAAAACGGGATGTAATAAAAAATGTGCAAATGTTTTGCAATTCCTTGGCATTCCTTAATTGCGATTATCAAATTGTGAATCAAAATTAAGGAATACCTTCCCATTCATTTCTATGGGCTAGGAGGCCCATAAGAATGAATGGGAAGACATTCTCGATTTGTGATTCGCAATTAGAGAATCGCAAACTGAGAATGCAATTTCAAGGGTGCCAGGGTGTCAAAAGGACACTCTGTTGCACCCCTAAAATGTGTATGTGTGCACATGTGGCGCACATACATGCCCTAAGGGCATGTATGTACAAAAGGGGGTGGTGATGGACGGAGCATCTGAACCAATCAAACACTCACACCCAGTCAACAGATCTGGGTTTATTCTATCACCGTTCTTTAGCCCACTCTGCCACCCCAGTTCAGACATGGCCATATGCAAATCAGTCTGACCCTGTGCCTCATGGGAACAGTCCAGCCCGAACTGCCAAGCCATGCCTTCCCTGGACCGGATTCAAGCTTCCTAGGACCGGTTTCTGGCATTACAGCCGTCTTCAGCCAGGCTTGCTTGAATCCAGTGGCAAAGTGAGCAAGGGACTCACGTCTCAGCGTACCCTGCCAACTTATGACGAACAAAGCTGTACAAAAGGGGGTGGTGATGGACGGAGCATCTGAACCAATCAAACACTCACACCCAGTCAACAGATCTGGGTTTATTCTATCACCGTTCTTTAGCCCACTCTGCCACCCCAGTTCAGACATGGCCATATGCAAATCAGTCTGACCCTGTGCCTCATGGGAACAGTCCAGCCCGAACTGCCAAGCCATGCCTTCCCTGGACCGGATTCAAGCTTTCTAGGACCGGTTTCTTGCATTACAGCCGTCTTCAGCCAGGCTTGCTTGAATCCAGTGGCAAGGTGAGCAAGGGACTCACGTCTGAGCACACCCTGCCAACTTATGGCGAACAAAGCGGTACAAAAGGGGGTGGTGATGGACGGAGTTTTAAACTGTACAAAACCACCCTCTTTTGTACCACTAAGGGCATGTATGTGCGCCACATGGCATTTTGGAAAGTGTATAAAACTGCATTTTTCAAAGAAATCGCACATTACCACCAACTTGAAGTTGGTGGTAATTTGTTATTCCTTAAGGCCAAATCACACTTTTTCTGTTCTTCATACATTGCATTTAAGGAATCGTAATTTGCGATTCTTTTAAATGCAATTGCAAAATAGAGAATCGCAAAATTTGCGATTCTATATTTTGCAATGCCCTTTTGCGAACAGGAAAAGGGCTTGATACACATGACCCAATATTTGTTATTCAGTGACTTTTCCTGAGATTCAGTCTGAACATTTCTTACAAGGTCGAACAACATGGTGTACTGTTTTCTCTATGTTCAGTCAGCAATATCTCCTAATGTTTTTAGACAAAGCATGATAGCACAGCTGCAGGATGTCTAACCCAACAGTTTGTATATTATAAATTGTGTCTCGACCCCTTGGACCCCTTGGACCCCTTGAAGTTTAGAGGGTAGAATTTCAGCAGAGGGATCAGTCTTGGAACGGAGGCAGCAGCCTTGTGTAAACTGAGTTTACACCTCTGATGCAGACCACCTAACTGCACACACCAGGTATGGGGTTCGGCCCTAATCCAAGAAATCATCTAAATAGTGAGGGTAGGCTAAAATAGATATATTAGTTATTAGATATATTAGTTGCCATGGTCGGGCTGTTCATAGTGTACAGTCTGTTAGTATTATTAATTACTTTTCTTAGTTGTATCAGTTTACTAATCACAGCAAACCTGCTTTAAACTAGACTACAATAGTTTCAATAAATATATTGATAACTTTCTTCATGCCTTTCTTCTGTTTACTATGGACATTTCTGAGTGAGAACAAAAGGTGATGATCTGTTTCCATGGTACCCTCCGGGACTAGGATTCACTTCCCTAGGTTTGCTGTAATCACTCTGGAAGGTTAGGAGTGCTGGTGAGGCACTTTTAGCTATTCAGATTTTGGCCTACAGTTACTGAGGTTGTAGTGAGACTCAGTCCCTACATCCAGACACACTGTTCTCCCAAGGCACAGTTCTGTTTCCAAACAGAATCCCTACAACAGTGGTGGCAATTGCATGACTGGGGCAAACGACAGGTAGTTGGTTGGAGAGGAGAAGTTGAGGAAGATTCACAATAGATCAGCATTTAAGACAGAGAAATTAAGGTATTGTTATAAAATCTGCTGCACCAGGCATGCTGGAGATGCTATTTAACTGCACGCCACTGGCGGTTGTAAAAAAGCAAAAAGATCACTCAACAGACATCCCACTCATGAAGGTTATAAGTAGGGCTCCCGGTTTTATAGTATTTATATTTTTGTCATTTCTGTCTGTATTTATCCATATACATTTTTTGCTAATTGTACATGTATTTTTCCATATTTATTTTAAGTTTTGGGAAAAAAAGAAGCTGAAATGTGTATATTTCTGCATGTAATTAACCAGTTAATGTACACTTGTGCCTGAATGCCTGACAGTTTTCAATTATATATACACACTCAGGTGGTCAATTATGCACTTATAAGAAAATATGTAATTTTAGTAGCAGTTATGTGCAAATCTACTACTGTTTAAGGCTCTTTCCTAAAATCTATATATTTTTTTAATCCCCTTGCCTGTTAGTCGGCACAGCTTTTGACCTGGCAGTCATGATTGACAGCATTTCAAATCACTCACAAAGAATCCAATTTACGTTTTAGCCACATTTCAAAAATAAATACAGACAGGACAATAAATGGTATTCTGTCTGTATTTATCTGTAAAAATCAGTAAAAATCGAAAACAGGGAGCCTTATTTATAAAGAAACAGGGATACTTTGAAAAGTATTCCTGAAGGAACAGGTGAGGTGGTGAGTTTGGATGGCATGTTACTGGGCCAAGAAAAAAAAACTTCCATGGAGCCAGTGTTGGACTGGGACAAAATGTATGCCTGGGTACCAAAATACAATTGGCCCTAATTATCTAAACAGTTAGCTAAAAATGGACCCAAATTTACAAATCAGGGCAGTTATGAACTTCTAAAAACACCTACATGGGTATTTCGTGAGGTATGGGAGCCTGCATGCATTTGTCTTTGCTGCAGGCAATGCTTGTGCTTATATCTGGCCCACCTGGCGATAAATCTGGCCCACAAACTGCTAAAAAAAAACGGCTCACACCGGCCACACCAGCCCAACAGGCCTGGAGCAATATAATCTGAAGATGCTAAAAGGATATGAAAACACAGAATCAAGAGACGCTCAGGACTGATCTAAATCTCATTCTATGATTAGGCAAGAATATTGTTTTCAGCTATTCTAAATCAAAGTTCACTAGCTAACATATAAAAGCAAAATACATCAACCCCTTAACATGCATGAAATTCTCCACCCCACGCCAGTCGTTTTCTATGAAATTATGCTCTATTTTTGAGAAAGTCCTTTGACTGAATAACAGAACTAATAATAAGCTCTCATCAATGTACTTTTTCCTTTTAATGGCCCTTGTGAAAATCCTACCACTGCTTCTGTGTCACAAGGGTGGTAATGTGCTCCATATTTAATTAGAGCAAGGCATTGTAATCAGACTTGCCTAAGTACCTCTTGTTAAAACGTTAACTAGTAGGAAATGCACATGTGCGCATGCGCAGTTTTCTTAAGCAGTATTTCTAATGGCGAATAAGAGGAGGAGGGCAGCCCGGGGACGCCGCGGTTAAAAGGTAAGTGTTTTTTAATTGCTTTAAGTTAGTTTTAAGTTATATATTAATAGGGGGGTGGAGTCTGGCAGCAGCGCAGAGCTACTTGGGGTCCCACAGAATTTATTACCAACTCCATGGCCCCCTACTCACACTACGCCCAGGGTTACATTTCACCTTATCTAAATTGAAATGTTGTAGCCGTTGTTTGCATAACATTCCCACACTGTATGTAGTGACAACTCCCATGTGTGGTGTCTGCACATTATTTGGATCTGGCCTATTTGTTTTGAAACCCCCTGCATTGTTTAGAAAACATGCATGACTACCATTAGTATCTAATGGCCACGCTAGCCACCCAACCCAACAGGAGTGTGAGGAATTGTGTGTACCATTCTGTATCATGCTGTTGAGCAGTTCCTCTGTGTAATTTGTGAACTGATACCATTGATCAAAATGTGCAATAGTATTAAAGTTAGGTGTATGCATGTCCTTTACTTTAGCCAAGCATAGGAATAATGTTTGCTATACTGTTTTGTTCAGAAAAATCATGTGTCTCTGTATTAGATGAGCTCTAAACAAAGCCTCATTGCCCTGAACTTGGCAATCTTTTATTCCTCAAACAGATTTCAAATCAATATTTTTTTCCAAAAGTCATAGCCCTGTACAGACAACTGGAACATAAAGGAAGCCGCATAAATACATTTTGTTTTGGTCAGCATATTTTCATTTGCTGGTGAAGGGGAAAGTTTAAAATAATAAGACACTGGGACTACAGGGTTGTTGCCGGAAAAATATGCAAACTGTTGCAGGTATGTTTTGAGCTACCCACTGGCGGTGTTGGGCAATGTTCCCATTGTGTATAATTAACGATGCATGTGGAATACTTGCTCTGTGTAAATAAAGGTGTGCATAGTGATGAATTCAGAACATTTCACCATAATTAGATGTCCCACTATACATATCTTCTCTTTTGAATACAGTATAAAATTCTAGCTCAGAAAGCATAGAAATAAGAGATTTTACATCCCAATCATCAGACAAGCTGCCAGGAGTTAAAATGTCACTTAGTGAGATTTAAAAAACATAAATCATCCGTGAAATCTCAGTAGGACCAAAAATATCAAATGGGACCTTATCTGAAACAATGCCATCCAGGATGGGAAATGCAGAAATGTTCCCATGGGACAGGTCTCTTTCCAGTTTATGTGATGAAGAATGAGGCCTCAATACCTCTGTGACCAGTTCAACAGTAGAGCGTTCTGGGAGATTATGTCCATTTAGGCACAAAAGTAGAAAACTGTCATAAATCCAAACGAAAAGGAAAATCAATGAAAAGGCAATCCAAAAGTAAATCCAAAGTGGAACACGGTAAATCTGTTTAAGCCTAAACAAATGTATGAATGTCATGCAATAGTGTGCCTGGCGAATCTGAAGAAAAGTCATCTACATCAGAAAACTAGCTGGTGGATACCTCCAAATGTGGATCATGATAAACAACTTGGTTGTTAGGAGTAGTAGTCGAAGACTGTGGATTTACATATGGTGTGTGTATGGTGTTGGTAGTTGTAACTGGAAGTAGCAAAAATTCAGTGTCTGATATCGCCCACCAGGGAGTAGAAATTTCAGTATTATTAATGCTTGCAACAGGATTTCTTGTATGGTAGTGAGAGGAGACAGCTAACTACCCAAGAGACCTCCTACCCAACTATTGTGTTTCGATTTAGATTCCGTATGAATTTCCTGATTCATGCCCTTATATAGGTACAACTCACATTGCCCATATATAGGCATAGAAATCCAGTCCTTATTTAGGCATAGCCCATGCTAACCAAATACAGGCATGGCTACTTCCATCCATTCATCTACATTACAACGATTTCTTGGAAAACCAGACTCTTAAGTCTTAGGCACATCCCCTTGCCTGGATATTGATTTCTCTAAGAACTCATTTATTATGTATGAACATCCATTCCTTAGGGGTTCATTCATGACGTTCATATGCCCGACTTTTACGTCAATACTGGCATTCCTGAACACCTTCAAGGTATAAATATACCTTCACTTGCTATGGCAAGGCACGGTTCGGTTTGGTTCAGTGCAGTTTGACTGCATGCTTGCACGATGTGGCTCGACACAACAAGTCCCGAAGGAAGTCAACTCCCCAGCTGACGCACTGACCAGACGCTGCCATCCTCCTGCCGAGAATCCAGCTCCAGTGTTTCTGATTCCCCTTGCGGGGTGTTAGACATCGAGTCCCGGGAAAGAGATACCAACCTCTCTCATTCTAAGGTATGGAGCTGATTAAAACCTAGAGAAACCTTTGGAAATTTTTGGCACAACTAAACCAAACTAGACTATTAGCTAAACAGCACCTACTTCTTCCCTCGTACTAGACCTAGGTTAGGTACACTGGGGTAGGCGTATTTTAGAAGCACCAGTTGAGTATTTTAGCCTGTGTTATTTATGTATGTATTTTAATGAATATGCGATAGCCTCAAAACCTTGCTATTACAATATTTTTTTATATTACTGCTAACGCTGTACATATTCTATTTTGCATTCTGTCTTACGATTGTAGCAGTTCATATCTCTTGCATGACAAATAACACTGTTCAATAAACCTTTTTATTGAAATGCCCATTTCTCTATTTCTATGCAACTCTGTAGAAACGAAGCATGCACGATTGACTGGGTGAAATAGTTATTTATTGTTTTCACAACTCTGAAGATATTGTTCCAACTCTAAGGGAAACAAAGTTGTCATGTTTATGCGGTTGTCAGAGACTAATCCCTTCTTGTTCATTCGAGAAAGTTTCTAGTGACCTCTGAGTTAGCTGGCACACTCAATTAAGTTTAATGTACTCTATAGAGACATTCTGACCTCAGTCCTATGTCAAATCTATAGTGTATATCATTCCAATGCGCAGAGCCGAATAAGGATATAGGAACTACACTACATGGCGCACAGCGGTTTGGTAAGACACTAATTCCACACTAGATACTGAAGTAACTCACCGTGCTTTTCTCTGAGACCCCTTTACTCATAATACTCCAATAGATGTCTGGAGTGGGTAAGGGATAATATCCGCCATAGCAGAGTAGGACGAAAAATCCTATGTATTAGCTTTTTGGTTTGTTCAACATTGAAGGATACAGTGTTCCAAAATTTTGTACACCTTATCTTTGTTCCCTTGAAACTTGCTCTGCAACTGATGAGATTAACACCTCGACCAGAGCTACAGGCGTAAACGCCGTACCAGCTTTTAACCTAACAGGTTTCCAAGAAACTGGTGCGAATGCTATAACCATTCCTACAAGTTTAAGGAGAGCCGTTACTCTAAAACTTACAAAACATGGCCTAACATCAAGAGGGGGTAGGAGAGTTTTTGTGATAGAGGCACATGAATATCACCAGACAGAGGTCTTCTATTCATGGATAGTATTCCCAGAATCAAATCCAGTAACACATTTGTTTCACTTCTACAAAGAAGGTGATCCACCTGATAAATATATTCCTTTCGAGGATATTGAAATTCCACTCACATACCAGGAGCATGAGCTCTGGTTTAAAGGCGCCATAAAACATTTAAATCACATTACCAGGCTCGGCCCACTAGGTAGACCAGGAGCAACATGGCTGGCTTTAGCCGGCTACACACCTGACCCTGTTATTGAATCAATGTCGGACGAGGATTTACTTAGTAACATACAAAATGTTATAGAATTATACAATTAATCCACAACTGTCTGATAGTCCTCAAAAGGTCTTTATTAAGAACACTCCTACATCTTCTAAAAAGAAGTAGGAAAATATCAACCAAACTTCCAAAGAGAAGCGTTCTCAGTCCCGAGGTAGGTCTCCTCAAAAGGAGCCCTCTGAAAGGAGGTACAACCTCAGGAATAAGGATAATTTGTGTAAACCTGATAGATATCAAGATACTGATACACGTTCCTCTCGTACCTTTCAGACTTCGTCACAGAAATTCGAAAGAAGAGGATGGTCAGACAAAAAGGAAGAACGCGTGAAGTCCAAAGGCAACCAACACGTTCAGAAAATTAAAAAACCTCAATTCACCAAAAAGAAGATGGGAGGTCTATAAATCAGACATGCCGAGGATCTTGATGACACAACTCAAGAAAGGAGAATGGGCTCAGACAATATTGGATAGCACAGCAGAAGTAACAATAGCTTGCCAGAACCTGAAGGGACTTCTGGAGACAGTGGACTTGAATGAAGACATTCAAGTTGAAACTGCAGACACCAGGTTTAGCTCTAAACAAAGGTTATATGGAATAAATCTCCGGATGGAGGGAGACATACCAAGAAAAGTGAAAGCACTCTTTTGGGAGCAACTTTCGAGGGGTTATGACATACTCCTAGCAGAAAAAGAATGCCCACCAGAATTTGTAAGGGAGTGCCCACATGGCGAAGACATCATTATGCCAACCTTCTCTAACCATGTTCCAGTACATTTAAAATATACTTATGCCAGGAAATGGGCAGTGGCCCAAGCCCCAGCATTATACAAGAATCATGTAGGATGGGATGAGGACTCACCTAACCACAAAATCGAATTAAAAATAAAATCAACCAACTGCACAAAGGCAGTACCCAGTTAAGAAAGAAGCTACAAAAACAGGTCAGGGAGATATTAGATCAACTTGAATACCAAGGGGTGATTTAAACATGCACCTCCTCAGTGAACAATCCTTTGTTTCCTGTCTCCAAACCAGACAATACATATCGTCTAGTTTTGGATTACAGACACTTAAACTCTTGTTGCAAAACATTTGCAGTGCAAAATACACACAGTACAGCTTTAATGAATAACATTGTACGTAAAAAGTACAAAACCACATTAGACATTTCGAATGGTTTCTTTTGTCAAAACATTACACCTGAAAGCAGGTATTTGACTAAGCATGGGCGTAAAATCCTTTCCGTTCACGGAATTTGCGGATTTTCTGCAATTTCGCGGTCCGCGAATCTCGCGAAATTGCAGAAAAATCAGCGAAATCGCGTTCGGGACGGATTTTCAAAAACTGAAGTACAGGAAGCACTTACAGGTGCCCAAGTTGAAGCTAATTTCTTTGTAACCATTTACAAAATGGTTACAAAGAAATTAACTTCAACTTGTGCACCTGCTGTAACCCTGTAAGTGCTTCCTGAGCGGCGCCTCCAGAGTTGTTGCCTAATTGCAACTATTCTCTGACCCTGCTCTGACCCTAGAAGTAAGGTCAGAGAATAGTTACAAGTATGGCACAATGCTCCAGGCTATCACAAAAATTAAACCACAACAGGAAGCACTTACAGATAAGGAAGCAGGTGCCGGACTTGAAGCTCAAATTCAGTAACACATTAACCAGCCCCGGGTTGAGGCTGGGCAGGTGTGCTTTCTCCCTTTAATCTACAGTGGTGAACTAGAGGGTGCTGTGATGAACCAGAAGGTGCAGTTGTGAACCAGAGGGTGCTGTGATGAACCAGAGGGTGGCAGTGGTGTACCAGAGGGTGGCAGTGGTGATCCAGAGGGTGTCAGTGATGAACCAGAGGGTGCCAGTGGTGAACCAGAGGGTGGTAGTGGTGAACCAGAGGGTGGCAGTGATGAACCAGAGGGTGGCAGTGATGAACCAGATGGTGGCAGGGGTGAACCAGAGGGTGGCAGTAGTGAACCAGAGGGTGGCAGTGATGAACCAGAGGGTGACAGTGGTGACCCAGAGGGTGACAGTGGTGAACCAGAGGGTGCTGTGATGAAAAAGATGGTGGCAGGGGTGAACCAGAGGGTCTCTTTTGTGAACCAGAGGGTGGCAGTGGTGAACCAGAGGGTGCTGTGATGAACAAGAGGGTGGCAGTGGTGAACCAGAGGGTGACAGTGATGAACCAGAGGGTGGCAGGGGTGAACCAGAGGGTGCTGGGATGAACCAGAGGGTGGCAGTGATGAACCAGAGGGTGGCAGTGGTGAACCAGAGGGTGGCAGTGATAAACCAGAGGGTGACAGTGATGATCCGGTGGGTGGCAGTGGTGAACCAGAGGGTGGCAGTGATGAACTAGAGGGTGGCAGTGATAAACCAGAGGGTGGCAGTGGTGAACCAGAGGGTGCTGTGATGAACCAGAGGGTGGCAGTGATGAACCAGAGAGTGGCAGTGGTGAACCAGAGGGAGCTGTGATGAACCAGAGAGTGGCAGTGATGAACCAGAGGGTGGCAGTGGTGAACCAGAGGGTGCTGTGATGAACCAGAGGATGGCAGTGATAAACCAGAGGGTGGCAGTCTTGAACCAGAGGGTGGCAGTGATGAACCAGAGGGTGGCAGTGATGAACCAGAGGGTGGCACTGGTGAACCAGAGGGTGCTGTGATGAACCAGAGGGTGGCAGTGATGAACCAGAGGGTGACAGTGATGATCCAGAGGGTGGCAGTGGCAAACCAGAAGGTGGCAGTGAGGAACCAGAGGTTGGCAGTGATGATCCAGAGGGTGGCAGTGGGGAACCAGAGGGTGGCTGCAATGAACCAGAGGGTGGCAGTGATGAACCAGAGGGTGGCAGTGATGAACCAGAGGGTGGCAGTGATGAACCAGAGGGTGCTGTGATGAACCAGAGGGTGGCAGTGATGAACCAGAGGGCGACAGTATTGAACCAGAGGGTGGCAGTGGTGAACCAGAGGGTGGCAATGAGGAATCAGAGGGTGACAGTGATGAACCAGAGGGTGGCAGTGGTGAACCAAAGGGTGGCAGTGGTGAACCAGAGGGTGGCAGTGATGAACCAGCGGGTGGCAGTGGTGAACCATAGGGTGGCAGTGATGAACCAGAGGGTGACAGTGATGAACCAGAGGGTGGTAGTGATGAACCAGATGGTGGCAGTGGTGAACCAGAGGGTGCTGTGACGAACCAGCGGGTGGCAGTGATGAGCCGGAGTGTGACAGTGATGAACCAGAGGGTGGTATTGGTGAACCAGAGGGTGGCAGTGATGAACCAGAGGGTGGCAGTGGTGAACCAGAGGGTGACAGTGATGAACCAGATGGTGGCAGTGGTGAACCAGAGGGTGGCAGTGATGAACCAGAGGGTGGCAGTGGTGAACCAGAGGGTGGCAGTGATGAACCAGAGGGTGGCAGTGATGAACCAGATGATGGCAGGGGTGAATCAGAGGGTGGCAGTGGTGAGCCAAAGGGTGGCAGGGGTGAACCAGAGGGTGGCAGTAGTGAACCAAAGGGTGGCAGTGGTGAACCAGAGGGTGGCAGTGATGAACCAGAGGATGGCAGTGATGAACCAGAGGGTGGCAGTGATGAACTAGAGGGTGGCAGGGGTGAACCAGAGGGTGGCAGTGGTGAACCAGAGGGTGGCAGTGATGAACCAGAGGGTGACAGTGGTGACCCAGAGGGTGACAGTGATGAACCAGAGGGTGCTATGATGAACAAGATGGTGGCAGGGGTGAACCAGAGGGTCTCTTTTGTGAACCAGAGGGTGGCAGTGGTGAACCAGAGGGTGCTGTGATGAACAAGAGGGTGGCAGTGGTGAACCAGAGGGTGACAGTGATGAACCAGAGGGTGGCAGGGGTGAACCAGAGGGTGCTGGGATGAACCAGAGGGTGGCAGTGATGAACCAGAGGGTGGCAGTGGTGAACCAGAGGGTGGCAGTGATGAACCAGAGGGTGACAGTGATGATCCAGTGGGTGGCAGTGGTGAACCAGAGGGTGGCAGTGATGAACTAGAGGGTGGCAGTGATGAACCAGAGGGTGGCAGTGGTGAACCAGAGGGTGCTGTGATGAACCAGAGGGTGGCAGTGATGAACCAGAGAGTGGCAGTGGTGAACCAGAGGGAGCTGTGATGAACCAGAGAGTGGCAGTGATGAACCAGAGGGTGGCAGTGGTGAACCAGAGGGTGCTGTGATGAACCAGAGGATGGCAGTGATCAACCAGAGGGTGGCAGTCTTGAACCAGAGGGTGGCAGTGATGAACCAGAGGGTGGCAGTGATGAACCAGAGGGTGGCACTGGTGAACCAGAGGGTGCTGTGATGAACCAGAGGGTGGCAGTGATGAACCAGAGGGTGACAGTGATGATCCAGAGAATGGCAGTGGCAAACCAGAAGGTGGCAGTGATGAACCAGAGGTTGGCAGTGATGATCCAGAGGGTGGCAGTGAGAAACCAGAGGGTGGCTGCAATGAACCAGAGGGTGGCAGTGATGAACCAGAGGGTGGCAGTGATGAACCAGAGGGTGGCAGTGATGAACCAGAGGGTGCTGTGATGAACCAGAGGGTGGCAGTGATGAACCAGAGGGTGACAGTATTGAACCAGAGGGTGGCAGTGGTGAACCAGAGGGTGGCAATGAGGAACCAGAGGGTGACAGTGATGAACCAGAGGGTGGCAGTGGTGAACCAAAGGGTGGCAGTGGTGAACCAGAGGGTGGCAGTGATGAACCAGCGGGTGGCAGTGGTGAACCATAGGGTGGCAGTGATGAACCAGAGGGTGACAGTGATGAACCAGAGGGTGGCAGTGATGAACCAGATGGTGGCAGTGGTGAACCAGAGGGTGCTGTGACAAACCAGCGGGTGGCAGTGATGAGCCGGAGTGTGACAGTGATGAACCAGAGGGTGGTATTGGTGAACCAGAGGGTGGCAGTGATGAACCAGAGGGTGGCAGTGGTGAACCAGAGGGTGACAGTGATGAACCAGAGGGTGGCAGTGGTGAACCAGAGGGTGGCACTGATGAACCAGAGGGTGGCAGTGGTGAACCAGAGGGTGGCAGTGATGAACCAGAGGGTGGCAGTGATGAACCAGATGGTTGCAGGGGTGAACCAGAGGGTGGCAGTGGTGAGCCAAAGGGTGGCAGTGATGAACCAGAGGATGGCATTGATGAACCAGAGGGTGGCAGGGGTGAACCAGAGGGTGGCAGTGATGAACCAGAGGGTGACAGTGGTGAACCAGAGGGTGACAGTGGTGAACCAGAGGGTGATGTGATGAACCAGAGGGTGGCAGCGGTGAACCAGATGGTGGCAGTGATTAACCAGAGGGTGGCAGGGGTGAACCAGAGGGTGCTGTGATTAACCAGAGGGTGGCAGTGATGAACCAGAGGGTGGCAGTGGTAAACCAGAGGGTGACAGTGATGATCCAGAGGGTGGCAGTGGTGAACCAGAGGGTGGCAGTGATGAACTAGAGGGTGGCAGTGATGAACCAGAGGGTGGAAGTGGTGAACCAGAGGGTGCTGTGATGAACCAGAGGGTGGCAGTAATGAATGTTGTTTTTTTTTTTTTTTTTGTTCTTTGGTAGTTAACGGAAGACGAGTTTTTACTTACTGTTGCACAACAACTAAATGGACAATATATAATTGAATTTACTTGGCACTGGATGTTTCTTGTACGTACCTTTCGTATTTTAATGTTGCCAATTTTAATCATGGATGCTCGTTGATCATTCATTTTTAATGGCTGTTCCTTTTTCTACTTTTGTAATGGTTTTTATTAACTATACAATAAAGTTTATTCATTTATTCATGGCAGAGGGTGGCAGTAATGAACCAGAGAGTGGCAGTGGTGAACCAGAGGGAGCTAAGATGAACCAGAGGGTGGGAGTGATGAACCAGAGGGTGGCAGTGGTGAACCAGAGGGTGCTGTGATGAACCAGAGGATGGCAGTGATGAACCAGAGGGTGGCAGTCGTGTACCAGAGGGTGGCAGTGATGAACCAGAGGGTGGCAGTGATGAACCAGAGGGTGACACTGGTGAACCAGAGGGTGCTGTAATGAACCAGAGGGTGGCAGTGATGAACCAGAGGGTGACAGTGATGATCCAGAGGGTGACAGTGGCAAACCAGAGGGTGGCAGTGATGAACCAGAGGGTGGCCGTGATGATCCAGAGGGTGGCAGTGGCGAACCAGAGGGTGGCAGTAATGAACCGAGGGTGGCAGTGATGAACCAGAGGGTGGCAGTGATGAACCAGAGGGTGCTGTGATTAACCAGAGGGTGGCAGTGATGAACCAGAGGGTGACAGTGATAAACCAGGGGGTGGCAGTGGTGAACCAGAGGGTGGCAGTGAGGAACCAGAGGGTGACAGTGATGAACCAGAGGGTGGCAGTGGTGAACCAGAGGGTGGCAGTGATGAACCAGAGGATGACAGTGATGAACCAGAGGGTGGCAGTGATGAGCCAGAGGGTGACAGTGATGAACCAGAGGGTGGCAGTGGTGAACCAGAGGGTGCTGTGATGAACCAGAGGGTGACAGTGGTGAACCAGAGGGTGGCAGTGGTGAACCAGAGGGTGGCAGTGATGAACCAGAGGGTGACAGTGGTGAACCAGAGGGTGGCATTGATGAACCAGAGGGTGGCAGTGATGAACCAGAGGGTGGTGCTGCTAAACTGCCCGGGAGCCTTGTGGGTGTGAGCCCCTGCGCTGCTGAGCTGCCTAGGGAGCCCCTGCGCTGCTGAGCTGCCTAGGGGTTGTGAGCCCACGCGCTACTGAACTGCTCCGGGGCCCAATGGGTGTGAGCCCCCGTGCTGCTGAACTGCCCTGGAGCCCTCTCAGTGTGAAAATTATTCATGCTCAATTGCCTGGGAGCCCTCTGGGTGAGAGCACACATTGTGCTAAGTGTCCCCCTGCCCCCAGCACATATGTACCTGAATCGCGCAGCACCATTATGCTCTTGCACCATGAAGTCTGGTGCCTGGATGCTCCTGATCCGTGTAGGTGGTACCACCGTCTGGTGCAGTAAAAATGTAAATCATAACTTGCTACACAGCACCAATAAACACGTGTCCCCCCTGCAGCGGTATGCGCATGTACCAGGCGTGGAGCACCCGCATGCCACTGCACCCTACTGCCCAGCGCCAGCATATGCCTGTACGGGCAGTTTAGTATGAGATGGGACATTGTCCAGCAGCAGCAGCTGCATTCGCCTGAACCCACTGAGCAGGATCGGAATGGCTTTGTACCAACACGTGCAGCAGAGCTATCTTGGACATCAGAAGGATTCTGGGGTCCTGTGCCAAACGTATTTTTGCATCCATAAGTGTCCTGAGTGCCATCCCCTTGTAGCTCCTGTGACCAGGAGGCTGCTTTCTCCTCATCTGCTGCTCTGCTCGGTCTCTGACCCTTTATAAACAAGATGCATGTGAACTCGCATAGAAGCCCCGCCCATTTGGCCCCATCCACCACACACTAGCGGTATGAAACGTCTTCCCGCCCGTCCCCACTATAATGGCCAGCTCACTCAAGGGACCTCGGTGCCTTTTGGCGTGCTGGCAAAGTTACAGGCACACGTGGTCACATATTTGTGCAAATGGCACAAAAATCTGCGAGTTCGCGGGAAAATTCGCGTACTTGCTGGCTTTTTTTGCAATTTCCCACGAATTCGCAAATTTCGCCTATACTTATTTTATTTATTTGGGCATTTGTTAAGCGCCTGGTTACGCCACTGGCGTGTCCCCGCGCTATGATAAGTGAAGTAGCTGTCCCCCCTCCTCCCGCAAAAGGCTATCTGCTAAAAAGATGCGTCTTCAGTTTTTTTCTGAATAAGACTTCAGAAGGTTCAAGTCGCAGTTCCAGCGGGAGAGCATTCCAACGTTTGGGAGCAAGATATCTAAAAGACCTGCCCCCCATGCGTGCTCTTAATACTCTGGGGACTTTTAACAGCCCAGTCTGAGAAGACCGTAAACTGCGAGTGGGCTCGTAGTGGGTTATTAGGCTCTGGAGTGGTCTGGGCGCTTTGCCGCTGAAGATGCGATGACAGGTGGCTAGGGCCTTAAACTCCACTCTCCTCTCAATTGGAAGCCAATGGAGGGCCCGCAGAGCTGGTTTAGCGGAAGACCTCCTAGGGAGCCTAAGTACCAGTCGCGCTGCCGCATTTTGAAGGACCTGTAAACGGCCCATGACCTTACCTGTGGCCCCTTGAAAAAGCAGGTTCCCGTAATCAAGTCGGGAGGTGACGAGGGCATGCACCAGCGTCTTTCAAGCAGGGATGGGAAGCAGATCTAGCACTTTCCTAAGGGCTCTCAGAACACTGAAGCATACCCCTGCCACCCGACCGACCTGTGGGCCGAAGGTAAGGTCCCTGTCTAGCCATACCCCAAGGTTCCTGGCTTCACGGCAGGGAACTGGGACTTCACCCAGGCAGGGCGGCCACCACGCCGATGACCACGCAGATGGCCCACTCCCCACCACGAGCACCTCAGTCTTGCTGCCGTTCAGTTTTAAGCAGTTTGAGGACATCCAGGCCGCAAGATCTTGCATGCAGTTCCTGAAGATGTCCGCCGCAAGATCGGGCGCGCGCGATAGGGAGATGACCAGCTGCGTGTCATCGGCGTATGACACCAGACGGAGACCATATCCTTCCACGATAGCCGCCAGGGGGGAGACGTAGATATTAAATAGGGTTGGGCTCAGTGACGAGCCCTGAGGCACGCCCTGGCCCAACTCAATCTCCCTGGAGTAGCATTCCCCTAGCCTAACTTGAAAACGCCTGTCAGACAGGAAGGACGTGATCCAGCCAAGCGCAGCTCCTGTCACCCCTCCTCCGATCAGACACTGTAGCAGGATGGGATGAGCTACAGTGTCGAATGCTGCGCTTAGGTCTAAAAGGATCAATACAACAAGAAGGTATAGGAGGGTCCGAGGGAAAGTTTAACGACCTCACAGGTAGTTACCCCCAGTACAACAGCCACAAGAACAAAACGTACCTGTCGGTCGGATAACGCCGAGGTGCTGAGAAATAGTGCTGGAGAAAGGAATGCACAGAAGAAACAATACAACAACCAGATAAATCAAAAACTAATTTGACCATCAACATTTGCTGATTAAAGTCCTATCAGACCAACCAAACAAGGCGGGGCCTCATCATGTAGGACACTCAGGCCATGGTCAGTCTACAGATGCCCAGATGTAAATTGGCGATGTATGACTGAGTCACGGTCTGGACACCGCAAAAGTTAATATAGAAATGGTACTGATAGGTGCAGTGCAAACAAAGAATACATAAGTATAGTGCAGTGGCTAAAATGGCTGTCGAGGCAAACAAAGACATTTATTAGTGCCTGCCTGGACGTCAGATTAAAAATAGTGTAATGACAGCGTAAAATAATCACTGTCCTGCTCGCTTGGTGGAAAACAAAAATAAGGCCAACATGTTTCTGCCGTATTGTGTCAGTACACCGGCATTCGTCAGGGCCAAGCTATCAAATGCTACTGCAGATCACACTACCTAATGTGTAGAAAAAATAAAATGTGAATAAACTAAGAGTGGTCGGACACGACCATCCTACCGCATCTTCTAAATCTTGGCAGTGGATGCGAATGGTCTTCCCTATGGTGAAAGAGTGAGAAAAAAACGTCAATTGTATGAACACGTAGATTAATCACATAGGCTCTAAATACCACGTATTATTACAGTGCATCTCCAGCAATCATTCCAGCAACCTACGGCCGATCAAGCATAAACTTATGATGATCATTCTAGTGGCACGCGAAAAACATCACCACAAGCTACTACTGTGTAGAATTACATAATAAGTGAAGAAATTGTTTAGCACTTACCCATTAACTGTGGGAAGTACGCCTCACCTCACCCGGCAACTGCTCGGAAAGACAAGGCCCCGCTCTAGACGTGTAAACAAAGACAGTTCCTTGGTCAGATCACTGTCAATGTTGTAGTACACTGTACTGTCTACCTAACCCAATAATTTTCTGAATTGTCCAAACAGGAGATCCCGCCACGAGAGAGAAAGATGGTCACATTAAGATGAGTCATTTAGGCAAAAATCCCAATGAGTCAAGCCACAAATCTAGTGACTACAGACACAATCCCTAGTGAGACACATCTACTTGCAGAGTGTATAAACTCTATGAATATAGATAAAGGTTTAGCTGTAGATATACTAATAACAGTCAGGTATACCTCCACTAAGGGATGTGCAACCCATGAGGATATATAAGTTGTTTCAGTTGTAAAAAAACGAAAACCAGGGAAAAATGAGCAGTATAGCTCCTCAACCCTTTCAGTGTATCTCAAGTCAAACCATACTCAAGCACACATAGCCAAAGTCAGCGGAGTGCGCTAGAAATACCTGTTAGGTCACACGCAATCACTCACTACTAACCTGTCCGTCGGTACCTCACGGCGGGTTCACGAGCCGAAGGGGAGGCACCGACGGACAGTTCAGGGCCAGTATATATACCGGCGCTAGCCGGTGTAATGCAGGGCAGCTGGACCGCGTCCCGCTATAAACGCGCCTGTGTGTAAACAAGACACTACCCTGCGCATGCGCGTCTGTGAGGCCGGTGAAGGCGCGCATGCGAGGAAGCTTCAGTAATGATCGCCTCCCGCGCCACTACCCCTGCCGCACTCCGTCTCAGGACCGCGCATGCGCACACGACAGAGACTCAGAAAGCTGTATCTGCCCCGCATTCACCGCGCATTAAAGGCTAACGAGAGCCAGTCAAGCAAGCGCGACCTGGCTGTTACAGTTCAAATCACAGTGTGATAGGAGTGATAAATCACCCCCAGTGTACCCTCCACGACATAGAGGACCAACATGGTAATCCATAGCTCACAGAGCATCAAACACGGAGGAAAAAGAGGAGGACAATCGTCCTGAGTCAGTCGCCATTTAAATATTGGGTGCTACAGTGTGACTACTCAATTTGTAGAAGACCAAAGCTAAAGTGAGTCACTAAGTATACACAATCTACCTGTGTATAGATCAATGTACCTCATCATTAATGGATACACCCCGATCAGTAAGTGTGAACCTATGTTAAGCAAAGTCACACCGGGCAGACCTCCTCCCCAGTAGACTCAAAGGGTAGCAGACGAGTCAAGAAGAGCCTACCTGGGAAAAATCTGATGGCCAGACTCAACAAAGAAGGGGAGGGGTGGTATAGTGGATATATGCCCCGGAAAAGGAGTCTATATGTGTCTATTTGACCCTAGAGAAGTACAGTACGCTATACAGCCCCAGAGGTGTTGACAACTCATGCTTGAGTGCACAATACTAACGGGGACAGTTACCCGTTACCAGGTATACCATAGACACTTAGGTCCCCATGTTGGAAGGTACCCGCTCAGTTCCCGAGGGGGGTAATAAATGTAATGGTTATATGCCCCAGAAAAGGAGTCTATATGTATCTATTTGACCCTAGGGAAGTGCAGTACGCTATACAACCCTATAGGTGCTGACAACTCATACATGAGTGCACAGCACTAACGGGGACAGTCACCAATTAGCAGGTTTACCATTGACACTTAGATCCCAATGTTGGAAAGTACCCGCTCAGTTCCCAAGGGGGGTAGTTGAGGAGTATCGCAATGGCAAATAGTGCAAAACCAGGTCATGGGTGCACAAGTAAGTGCTGTCAGATGGAAATCCACGGGATGTTGTCATTCAAGCCACTCACGTCCGTTTTCAACTTGAAAATCCAGCGCTGCTCTTTAACAAATAAAAAGTGCGAGACATCGGTGATATGTGGTGGAATATACGGCTGTTCGAGAACTACCCAAAACAACTCCTCGGCCTTGTGTTTAGCCTCTAAGAAATGGTTGGTGAGGCCCGTAGACTGTTTCTTACAGCGGATCGTGCTTTTGTGCTCGCTGATTCGCGCCTTGATGGGTCTTGTTGTGTGGCCCACATACTGTTTCTTGCATGGACACGAGATTAAATAGATGAGTTTGTCCGAATTGCAGTTCGTATGTTTTGTGAGCCTCCACGGTCTCGTAGTCCCGATGTCCACTGTTAGGGTCTTGCGTGTCTGTGGACAGGCCGCACAGTTGCCGCATGGATAATGGCCTTGTACAGGTATGGTGTTCCACAATGTGTTCGTACTTTGTTGAAGTTCTCTCCGTGGTCGAGTGTGGACCAAACTATCTCGGATCGATGGTCCTCTCTTGAATGCAAACAGGGGTCGGGGTATGGTGTCACACCCTGTGTTCAAGATCTTCCAATGTCTGAGTATGGTTTTTTTGACTGCATTGGACGATGTAGTGAAGGTCTGTACCATGGTCATACAGTCTCTGGTACCCTCAGACCTCCTGTGTTGGAGCAGAGCCTCACGATTGTTGTTAAAAGCTCTCTTGTGAGCCCTGCGTACTAGATGATTCGGGTAGTGCCGATCCCTTAGATTGGATGCTAATTCAGCCGCATGGTGTTCATATAGAGGGTTCGAAGAACAATTCCTTCTAACCCTAAGGAATTGGCCAACAGGCAAGTTCTCGCGCAAAGATTGCGGATGGAAGCTATGAAATGACAATAGCGAGTTCCGTGCCATGGGTTTTTTGTAGAGTTCACTTCGTAAACCTCCCTCGGCTGGAAAGATATGTAGGTCCAGGTAGGCCAATCTGTCTTTACTGCTCTCCATGGTGAAATTAAGGAACAGATTCCTTGTATTCAACCAGGCGTGAAAAGATCCCAAATCGGCAACAGACCCCTTCCATATGACGAGAATATCGTCAATGTAACGTTTCCACAGTCCTACCTGGTGGAAGAAGGGGTTACTGTGGTTCAACACATGGTCCTGCTCAAATTGGTGCATGTATAGATTTGCCAGGCTCGGTGCGAAGACGCTCCCCATTGACGTGCCTGACACCTGGAGGTAGAGATCGTTCCGGTACTGGAAGAAATTCTCCATCATGGCGACGTCCTGAGACTACTCACAGCTGTAGAGTTCGACGCAGAGACCGACCTACTGGTCAGCTTTGACGTCGAGTCGCTGTATACGTCGATTCCCCAACAGGAAACTCTTGACTGCATCAGAACCATCCTGGATGCTAAACAACTGGACACGATAACACCGGTTTCCTTCATCATGGAGTGTGCCAGGATCGCCATGATGGAGAATTTCTTCCAGTACCGGAACGATCTCTACCTCCAGGTGTCAGGCACGTCAATGGGGAGCGTCTTCGCACCGAGCCTGGCAAATCTATACATGCACCAATTTGAGCAGGACCATGTGTTGAACCACAGTAACCCCTTCTTCCACCAGGTAGGACTGTGGAAACGTTACATTGACGATATTCTCGTCATATGGAAGGGGTCTGTTGCCGATTTGGGATCTTTTCACGCCTGGTTGAATACAAGGAATCTGTTCCTTAATTTCACCATGGAGAGCAGTAAAGACAGATTGGCCTACCTGGACCTACATATCTTTCCAGCCGAGGGAGGTTTACGAAGTGAACTCTACAAAAAACCCATGGCACGGAACTCGCTATTGTCATTTCATAGCTTCCATCCGCAATCTTTGCGCGAGAACTTGCCTGTTGGCCAATTCCTTAGGGTTAGAAGGAATTGTTCTTCGAACCCTCTATATGAACACCATGCGGCTGAATTAGCATCCAATCTAAGGGATCGGCACTACCCGAATCATCTAGTACGCAGGGCTCACAAGAGAGCTTTTAACAACAATCGTGAGGCTCTGCTCCAACACAGGAGGTCTGAGGGTACCAGAGACTGTATGACCATGGTACAGACCTTCACTACATCGTCCAATGCAGTCAAAAAAACCATACTCAGACATTGGAAGATCTTGAACACAGGGTGTGACACCATACCCCGACCCCTGTTTGCATTCAAGAGAGGACCATCGATCCGAGATAGTTTGGTCCACACTCGACCACGGAGAGAACTTCAACAAAGTACGAACACATTGTGGAACACCATACCTGTACAAGGCCATTATCCATGCGGCAACTGTGCGGCCTGTCCACAGACACGCAAGACCCTAACAGTGGACATCGGGACTACGAGACCGTGGAGGCTCACAAAACATACGAACTGCAATTCGGACAAACTCATCTATTTAATCTCGTGTCCATGCAAGAAACAGTATGTGGGCCACACAACAAGACCCATCAAGGCGCGAATCAGCGAGCACAAAAGCACGATCCGCTGTAAGAAACAGTCTACGGGCCTCACCAACCATTTCTTAGAGGCTAAACACAAGGCCGAGGAGTTGTTTTGGGTAGTTCTCGAACAGCCGTATATTCCACCACATATCACCGATGTCTCGCACTTTTTATTTGTTAAAGAGCAGCGCTGGATTTTCAAGTTGAAAACGGACGTGAGTGGCTTGAATGACAACATCCCGTGGATTTCCATCTGACAGCACTTACTTGTGCACCCATGACCTGGTTTTGCACTATTTGCCATTGCGATACTCCTCAACTACCCCCCTTGGGAACTGAGCGGGTACTTTCCAACATTGGGATCTAAGTGTCAATGGTAAACCTGCTAATTGGTGACTGTCCCCGTTAGTGCTGTGCACTCATGTATGAGTTGTCAGCACCTATAGGGTTGTATAGCGTACTGCACTTCCCTAGGGTCAAATAGATACATATAGACTCCTTTTCTGGGGCATATAACCATTACATTTATTACCCCCCTCGGGAACTGAGCGGGTACCTTCCAACATGGGGACCTAAGTGTCTATGGTATACCTGGTAACGGGTAACTGTCCCCGTTAGTATTGTGCACTCAAGCATGAGTTGTCAACACCTCTGGGGCTGTATAGCGTACTGTACTTCTCTAGGGTCAAATAGACACATATAGACTCCTTTTCCGGGGCATATATCCACTATACCACCCCTCCCCTTCTTTGTTGAGTCTGGCCATCAGATTTTTCCCAGGTAGGCTCTTCTTGACTCGTCTGCTACCCTTTGAGTCTACTGGGGAGGAGGTCTGCCCGGTGTGACTTTGCTTAACATAGGTTCACACTTACTGATCGGGGTGTATCCATTAATGATGAGGTACATTGATCTATACACAGGTAGATTGTGTATACTTAGTGACTCACTTTAGCTTTGGTCTTCTACAAATTGAGTAGTCACACTGTAGCACCCAATATTTAAATGGCGACTGACTCAGGACGATTGTCCTCCTCTTTTTCCTCCGTGTTTGATGCTCTGTGAGCTATGGATTACCATGTTGGTCCTCTATGTCGTGGAGGGTACACTGGGGGTGATTTATCACTCCTATCACACTGTGATTTGAACTGTAACAGCCAGGTCGCGCTTGCTTGACTGGCTCTCGTTAGCCTTTAATGCGCGGTGAATGCGGGGCAGATACAGCTTTCTGAGTCTCTGTGGTGTGCGCATGCGCGGTCCTGAGACGGAGTGCGGCAGGGGTAGTGGCGTGGGAGGCGATCATTACTGAAGCTTCCTCGCATGCGCGCCTTCACCGGCCTCACAGACGCGCATGCGCAGGGTAGTGTCTTGTTTACACACAGGCGCGTTTACAGCGGGACGCGGTCCAGCTGCCCTGCATTACACCGGCTAGCGCCGGTATATATACTGGCCCTGAACTGTCCGTCGGTGCCTCCCCTTCGGCTCGTGAACCCGCCGTGAGGTACCGACGGACAGGTTAGTAGTGAGTGATTGCGTGTGACCTAACAGGTATTTCTAGCGCACTCCGCTGACTTTGGCTATGTGTGCTTGAGTATGGTTTGACTTGAGATACACTGAAAGGGTTGAGGAGCTATACTGCTCATTTTTCCCTGGTTTTCGTTTTTTTACAACTGAAACAACTTATATATCCTCATGGGTTGCACATCCCTTAGTGGAGGTATACCTGACTGTTATTAGTATATCTACAGCTAAACCTTTATCTATATTCATAGAGTTTATACACTCTGCAAGTAGATGTGTCTCACTAGGGATTGTGTCTGTAGTCACTAGATTTGTGGCTTGACTCATTGGGATTTTTGCCTAAATGACTCATCTTAATGTGACCATCTTTCTCTCTCGTGGCGGGATCCCCTGTTTGGACAATTCAGAAAATTATTGGGTTAGGTAGACAGTACAGTGTACTACAACATTGACAGTGATCTGACCAAGGAACTGTCTTTGTTTACACGTCTAGAGCGGGGCCTTGTCTTTCCGAGCAGTTGCCGGGTGAGGTGAGGCGTACTTCCCACAGTTAATGGGTAAGTGCTAAACAATTTCTTCACTTATTATGTAATTCTACACAGTAGTAGCTTGTGGTGATGTTTTTCGCGTGCCACTAGAATGATCATCATAAGTTTATGCTTGATCGGCCGTAGGTTGCTGGAATGATTGCTGGAGATGCACTGTAATAATACGTGGTATTTAGAGCCTATGTGATTAATCTACGTGTTCATACAATTGACGTTTTTTTCTCACTCTTTCACCATAGGGAAGACCATTCGCATCCACTGCCAAGATTTAGAAGATGCGGTAGGATGGTCGTGTCCGACCACTCTTAGTTTATTCACATTTTATTTTTTCTACACATTAGGTAGTGTGATCTGCAGTAGCATTTGATAGCTTGGCCCTGACGAATGCCGGTGTACTGACACAATACGGCAGAAACATGTTGGCCTTATTTTTGTTTTCCACCAAGCGAGCAGGACAGTGATTATTTTACGCTGTCATTACACTATTTTTAATCTGACGTCCAGGCAGGCACTAATAAAGGTCTTTGTTTGCCTCGACAGCCATTTTAGCCACTGCACTATACTTATGTATTCTTTGTTTGCACTGCACCTATCAGTACCATTTCTATATTAACTTTTGCGGTGTCCAGACCGTGACTCAGTCATACATCGCCAATTTACATCTGGGCATCTGTAGACTGACCATGGCCTGAGTGTCCTACATGATGAGGCCCCGCCTTGTTTGGTTGGTCTGATAGGACTTTAATCAGCAAATGTTGATGGTCAAATTAGTTTTTGATTTATCTGGTTGTTGTATTGTTTCTTCTGTGCATTCCTTTCTCCAGCACTATTTCTCAGCACCTCGGCGTTATCCGACCGACAGGTACGTTTTGTTCTTGTGGCTAAAAGGATCAATGCCATAGTTTGGCCCTCGTCCACACCCTGTCTTAGTGCTTCCACCGCCACGAGAAGAGCAGACTATATTTGACCGCTTTCTCAATAATGAGGACACAGCGTCATTTCTGTTGTCTCCCTCAGATATTCAAGAATAGTCCGGGGTTATTCTCAGCAAGGGTAACAGAGTTACTACAAACATATGATGACGAGGCATTGTCATATGCCGATGATATATATCTCAAATCAAAAAATATAGGGGGGAGGGAGAGGGAAAAAGCTAGGTCCACCCTCCTGTTGCAATAGTGAACCTACAAATCCGGTATGACCAGATAGGGACCTAGCATGGATGTAGATTCTTACTCTTACTTTTAGGGGGAGCAGTACCGCGAGGTACGTAGGACGAGACAGAACGTCTGATCATTGTAAGTTATTGATTCCCATCGCTAGAGGGATTTCAACAGACAAACTGTGGTTTGTCTTGTATGACTGAATGTTTGAGTATATGTTTGATTGAACATTCACAGGATAGATAGAAGTTGAATTAGTTTAAAAGGGTTGTGAGTCTAGTTTTCATTTATTTCTAAATTTTATTTCCATTCTGTTTTCACATAACAACAAAATATACTAGGTGGCAGAGTCTCTCACATTATTATAGAATGTCAGAGAATGAAACTTTTGCCTACAGCGAGGATCACATACAAAAATTAATTAGTAACCCTCCACTCTTCAGCTCGGCGGCTTTAAGCTCCACAGCCAAGATCAATAATGAATCTGAAAAACTGATCAGACTAAAAAAGAAACAAATACGGACAGATCTACACGGACATTACTTAATACAACATCTACGCTCAGGGACTATTCCAAATGGATTAATAATACGAAACGTGCCAGTGATTTTCACCGAAGATCCTACCTATAAAAAGGGATACAGTTTCATCGAAACTAAGTGCAGCTGAGACCTCATGGTCCTGACTGTAGAGACAGCACAACGTCTTTCTAAGGACCAACTCATGGAAATAGAGAAATTAGAATCAGAAATCAAAACAAACCAACTTATCACAGATTCAAAAGCTTTATTAGACAAAGTTGAAAAAGACATCTTAGAATTCAAAGACTATACAATAAACCAAAAAGAGACTAAATTCGAAAAGGACAAAAAGAGCTTCTCCCTGGAAAAGGCATACCCATATTTACAGCAGGATTTTTATACACGAACCGATTCGAGGCGCTACTTGTCAGATCACCACGGCAGATCCAGACAAAATTTCATTACTTTCTCGGATACATCATCGTCATCAAGTGGCAGTGAAACGGATAATAGCAATAACAGGACTGGATTTAATAGAAGAGGCAATTTCCAACAAAACTTTCAGTCAAATCCTCAAGCCCAACAACAGCCTTTTTTAGGAAGAGGCCAACAAAAAACACGCGGGAAAGCGAGATTTCAACTCGAACACGGACATACAGAAACTAAACAAAACATTGATACACAACTTATCATCAAAAATCTTAACAACTATGGAATTAAGTGCACTAGAAAAAGGACTTTCTTTTGTGCCTACAAGACTAACCAATTTCGTTCTGTTAAAAACAGAATTCATCGATTTCTGTCGTAAGATCAGACTAACCACCTTTTTCTCAGGGCAACAACCATTAGAGAGCATTGAAACCACTGGTCTCAAAAGACCGTCAAATTTTTGTCCACCAACTAACAAAATACCAAAAGAGGTTGTTATCTTTGAAAAGACAATTCTATCGGCAATAACTGCACAAGAGAAGAACAGACAAGGCTTCATTAAATATAACATAACAAAATCACAAAAAGAGGCCCTTTTGAATTTAAAAAATGACCATTCAATAATCATTAAACAAGCCGACAAAGGCGGATCAATAGTGGTGTGGGGCACCACGGAATACACCATAGAAGTAACTCGACAGCTTTCAGATTAACAATGTTACAAGAAAATCCCAAAAGACCCCACTTGGGAATTACAGCCGAACTTTTTCAAATCTTACAAATTGGTTTTGATAATGGTTTTCTTGAAAAGAAAGAATATGCTTATTTACAAAACAAACATCCAAGAATTCCAATTTTTTACATCTTTTTATATTTTTTTTAAGACCAATGGTCCCAAACTTTATTTAAATTCACAGATAAGTCAATAAGTGTACATACAGTGTCAGAACAACGGGTTAATGCCACAAACAGTACCCAGCAGATTGTACACTTCAACACAGCAGTTATACATGAGTGAAAGTAAACAGGTGCTGATAGAAATGCATTGGTACATAATTGACTGTGCCAGGGAGTGACTCACGGTGCAGTGCCCGCAGTTCGCAGCACTGCAGAAAGGGCCTAGCGCGTTCAAAAAAGAAAAGTCCACAGTTAGTGCATGAAATGAGTTCCCTGTACAATGCAGCAGAGAATAGAGGCAACAGTGGTGGTGTGTACTGGCATGATTAGAGGTACAGTATAATCGGCCCCTGTGTCAACCAAAAAGTAAACTGGGAAGTCTAATACTGGGGGGAGGGAAAAACATTCCAAAAAACTGTTGGACTAGCATTCGTGTGTGTGGTAGTGTACCCAGGATCCTAGCTGTGTGTGGTGCATCCGGTAGGGGCCATGCAGGGGTGGGGGCAAGTGAGGAGGCGGCGTCGGGAAATTGAGACCAATTTTTTACATCTTGCACAAAGATGAACACAAACCACCTGGACGACCAATCGTTTCAGGATGTGAATCCTTATTTGAGCCAATCTCTAAATGTGTGGACTTTTTCTTAAAACCCTGGATGACCGAAGTGAAATCATACATAAAAGATACAACCGATTTCATTAATAAACTAGAACTGCTGGAATTTGATGAAGAGAACGACCTTATGGTCAGTATGGACGTAACATCTCTCTACACCCAGATCCCCCAGGAGGAAGGACTGGCAGTATTAGAATTCTACCTGGATAAACGACCAAGACCAATGAGAATACCAACGAGTTTCATTTTGGATTTAGCCAGTATGGCTTTAAAAAAGAATTACTTTAAGTTTAAAGAGGATTTCTACTACCAGATAAAGGGAGTAGCAATGGGGTGTCCATTTGCCCCAGAGCTAGCTGTGCTGTTCATGTCTCAATATGAGGAAAAATGTGTCTATCATAATAACCCCTTCCATCAATATATCGGATGTTGGATCCGATATATTGAAGACGTCTTCCTGATTTGGAAAGGCTCTGAAGGCCAGCTACATGGATTTCACGAATGGCTGAATAACAAAACAGAAGACATAAAATTCAGCATCAATTTCTCAAAAGCCAAATTGTCTTTTTTGGATGTAGAAATATATCCCTCAGAAGGAAGTTTAAAGACAACACTATACAAGAAGAAAACAGATAGAAACAAATCGCTTCATTACACCAGCAACCATCCGCGCAGCCTAAAAGACAATTTACCGGTGGGACAATTTTTAAGAATTAGACGCAACTGCTCATTCAAAGATGATTTTTTTTTCCATGCCAGCAAGTTACAAGACAACCTGCTTGCCAGAGGTTACCCCAAAAAAATGCTGAAAAGGGCAATAAAAAGAGCTTGGTGGACTCCCCGAGAGGCACTTTTGGAGTCCAAACAAAAAAAGCAGATGAACCGGATTGTGTGTGTCTCCGCATATTGCCCATCGTCAAACTGGCTAAAAAAGCAGATAAAAAACAACTGGCATCTAGTTCAAGATCTAGACAAAAAATTGAACGACGCCCCTCTTTTCGCTTTCAAAAGAGATAAGAGCATCGCAAACCAAGTGATACGAGCAGCCCTCCCGAAAGAGCGGAGTACAACATTACGCGACTTTGTAAATTTGTCCCCGATAAAAGGCCACCATAAATGCGGCACCTGCCTATGTTGCAACTCAACAATAGAAGGAGATTTGTTCAACCATAACGGAGTCTTCTGGAAGCATGAAAGCTTCACGAACTGTAAATCAAAAAATGTTATTTACGCAATCTTGTGTCCATGTAAAAAAATCTACATCGGCAAAACGAGCCAGGAGGTAAGACATCGAATATCCCAACATAAATCAAGGATCAGAAAAAATGTACAAACGGCCCCCCTTGTCAATCACTGGCACATGCACACACACACAGAAAAAGAACTCCAGTGGACTATAATCTCGAAAGTCGATCAGGACGCCAGGGGAGGAGACCTAGAAGCAAAATTGTCAAAACGAGAAGCAATGCTTATCATCAAATTTAACACGACCATTGATAGACTCAACGAACTGTCAGAGATTTTCAATCTGTAGTAAAATAAATCCCATCAGGCCTCAAACAAGTACAAGATGCGATAGAATGTAAACAAACCACCAACAGGACGCGGTTAATTTAAGATTCCCACCAAGCCTTCCGATATAACCAGCGAGATTACCAAGTTATTTAACAACAAGTCACACAAAAGAATTCACCCTTTTTGTGAATAGAGATGACTTTGAGAAAAGTGTTTCCAAAGAGGCGAACTGCCGGCTCGAACTTTTTTTTCCCCCTACCAACTAAACTACATGCCCCAGAATTCCCTGAAGACTAAATAACGCGAGATCAATAGCGGCATTTACATCGACTTTCCAAGAAGGAGCTTATGGAGAAAGACGAACGCCAAGCTTGCTGAGCAAGACGCCAGGTAAATACATTTCGATAGAGGCAGCTCTTTATAAACACAAAGGAAGCAGTTACGCGCATGCCAGCTACACGACTCTGCAATACATTCTAGAACAGCACGCTTCGCATAAAATTCTGCCGCGCACTATGTCTTTGAATGGACGGTGACCCTCTCTTTTTTTTTTTAAAACTCAGAGACGAGGCTATGCTTTATGGTCTACTGGTGAATGTATTAAAATGCTCCCTAAACCAATGGGCTAAATAGCATCATCCCGCCCTCATTTTTCTTCTAGATCAATACAAAACGTTTCCGCCGCAAGCACAGTAAGAGAAAACAATTACGAGGCAACGAAGGTAGGATGAAACTCCGGTTTATTCTTGTAACACTGATGAACCAGTACATGCACAGTGACAAACGGGCATCACAAAGTAGCGTCTTTTAAATTTTATTTTTCCAGACAACCCTGGGTCCAAGATTCAAGCTTCCAAATAACACTCCACAATGGAACTGACAACGTCAAAGTAAGAGCATAGTCCACCTTGCAGTGAGTCACTGCACACACTTTTTCAGACAGACCAATGTAGATTCATTCACTTACTTTTTCCTTTATGATTTTTTTATATAGAGCACGATTGTTATTAGAATGCAATTAAGGATGTGAACCTTGAGGTAAGAGAGCCACACCCCCGCTTTGCAGACAAAAGGGTTACTATTTTTCTCAATAAAACTTTAAGACAAGCCCTCCTATTATGTTTTTCAGAACCAAACTGAGGTCCTGAAGAGAGATCCTCCCCTAAGGAACTCGAAACGCGTCGACCACACCATGCTAGGCCAATCTGTGCTAAATCACTGAAAACAGATTTTGTAAACCATTTATATTCCAGATGGCCGTTTGTATAAAGTAGTAAATGTTTCATTGTAAATATGTTCCAAGTGCAATAACCGATTGATCGTTAGATGCATAAAACACAGTTTTGGATTTAATTGTTGATTTGTGTTCCCTTCCTTCCACCTTTCCCCTCCTCTACACTGTCCCCACAAAGTATGTATGAGTATGACTGAGGTTCATGAGTAAACACCGGTTTGAATGTGTACCCTAAGCGATTGTAAATACTGTTAATAGGATTTTTCTCTTTTCCTTTCTCCTGTCTAATGAATTTCTTAATCTTTGTAAAAATATAAAAAGTTGCCGCCTAAATAATGCCGAGTGACTTTGTTTTGGAAAATAAATAGATTAAATAAAAAAACTCATTAGTCTGAAGAACCAGTTTAATTTCTGTTCTTCGTGTTACAATTATTCTAAAAGAAAAACATTGCAGTACTGGCAATTGTAGTTGTTTCTTTTTGTAGATTCTTACTCAGCATGAGCTAGAGAATCTTAAGGAAAGAAAGCGTTCCTTTCTTGAGTCCCCTCACTCACCGGGGTTGCCCCACGGTGACATGCTTCATCATTGGGGCCATCTCAACCCGCTGTGGGCTGAGGCATGCTACGACTTGCGATGAGACGTAGGAGCACTAATTGTGAGGAGCTATGTGTAGTGCAGTGGTGTGGTGGAGTGGAGTGTGTTAAAAAGTACCTAACTGGGGGGCGTGGCTAGCGACCGAACATGGTGGCTGCATAGAAGAGGAGCGCGATAGGCTAGGCCGCTCCATCGCATAAATCCGGACAATTATCCGTTCGAATTATTCCCCCAACAGCAGATCCCGAGTGTGGAGACCGAGAGGCACCGCCCGGAACAACTCCGAGACCAGTCCGACACCGGGAACCAGACAAAGAGTGAAGCGACCAGTGAAGGCCTATCTGCGGTGAAGCAACACCGGACTCACGTCTACACCTGCCCGGGCGGAAGTGGGGCTTGACCGGGAGCGTGGACCGGAAGTGGTCGCTGAGGAGGGTCTCCATCAAGAACGCGGAACCTGCGGCAAAGCGGAACTGAAGACGCAGCCGGGTGCGGGACCGCAAAGGAAAGAAATGGAGCAGCTGACCAGTGCTGCGATTACAGTGTGCAGCAGGGGGCAAAAGACGTGGCCCGACGTCGGAGGCAACACCGCCGGACAGCCTAGTGGGAGCATACGTGACGCCTGGGCCAGGGCTGTGGGACCGCTGCCGCATTCACTCACTCCTTTTGTCTCCCCCACCCCCCTGGGGCGATTGCCGGCATCGAGCGCTACATTGCCACAGACGAGCACGGGAGACCCGGTAAGAGCGTGGGTCCCGCAGAAAAGAACTGGTGATTGGGCATATGCGCATACAGCAACCGGAGCTGGTCGGGCAGGCCCCTATCTGACACTCAAGCCCCAAGGGAATACGAGATGCCTGTTTTGGGGTACTGTCTCATGACCAGATGAGAGGTGACCTGCGGGAAGACTCAGGCACACAGGTGACAGTGTCACCATCCGTGGAAGGGGTTGAGGCAGTGAGGGAGGCCCAGCGCGAGGTGAGGCCTGTGATTCACACACTGTGCAAAGGACATATTGTATTCAACAGCAGATAAGCGGCACACAGGGAATGACCACCTTCGGCGCACCAGTGCTGACAAACCGACCGGTGCCAATAATTGATTGTACCGGAGGGCCCAGGAAGCGGTACCATCGAGTACTATAAGACCATACCAGTTGACTAGTTTCAGATACCCAACAGCAGCATCACCCGCAAACATCTCTAGACAGAAGGCTCCCTACACTACGACGCGTGCTGATGAGGGAACGGGAACGCCTTGCGACACAGAGGCGGAGGATGCCATGGCAGGCAGAGGGCCGAGAAACAACGCGACGCAGGCGAAGCTGGACAAGTACGCTTATGACAGGCATACTACGTCGCAAACGGAGGGCCGCACCTCTACAGGAAAAGGCCCGGAGGGTGATGGGGCCAAGAAGGTGACGTTAGAGGACATAATGAAGACGCTGTTCAATGTCCAAACAACGGTGGGATCCATCTCCACTGATGTTAATTTGCTACAAGCAGATTTTCACAAAATGACAGAACGAGTGGCGCAGGTAGAGGTAGTCACTAAATCCCTGGTAGAGGACACCTCGGAATTGCAGCTGGCAATGGAAAGTATGGAAGCCGTAAACAAGCAGCTCCAGGAAAAGCTAGATGATCAGGAAGGGCGCTCAAGGCGCAATAACGTGCGGATTTTGGGAGTGCCGGAGTCGGAAGGCAAACGAGCCATGGACCTGTATGTTGAAGACCTAATCAAGACCAAACTGCAACCCAAAATACTGTCACATTTTTTCTCAGTGGAGAGGGCGCATGGGGTGCCCAGCGGTGCACCGAAGCCGGGTGCTGCGCCACGACCAGTGCTGGCCAGACTGTTCAATTTCTGGGACAGGGATGCCATACTCCAAGCAGCGCGAACTTCGCCACCAATCAAGATACTGAACTCGACGATTGCCTTCTTTCCTGACTACACAGCCGAGGTGGCCCGACGTCGAAAAGGAACTGCCTTACTCAATGCTCTTCCCGGCGAGGCTGAGAGTAGTAGATAACCACAAAACATGTTTTTTCGACATGCCTGAAGCAGCGCAGGAATGGCTGGATGGTTGGCGACAGGTGGGAGTGCCTCACCGCAATGACAGAAAACAGTGGAACCAACGGAGCGAACTCCTTGCGGGCTCACAAACGTCGGACAGGAATGATCCGGAACACTCATCAGAGGCAGGACTGGGTGGCGACAAACAGCAACCGGAATCCTGAGGGACTGGCTGCGATGATTGAGGCAGCAAACGTCTACCATGCTGGGCATGCTGCCCTCGGACTCTAAGCAGGGAGAAGCTAAGGAGGGCAGATCGGGCCGCTGCCATCACGGAGCTCCCTACCCCCGCAAGCAAGTACAATGGGTTGGGAAGGGGTAAAGCACTCTGCTAAGTTGGGGAGGCGGGTGGTTTTTTGTCCGTGGAGCAGGGAGGCAGGGAGGCAGGAAGGGAGGGGAAATTCAACTGTTATTGTTCATGTTCCACACGTTATGGCAAGATACGATGAGACACTCACACACACCACTAGATAGGGCAGCAGATGTATTGTACTTATGAGAGGGACAGAGCTACTCTCACCCAAACCACTTCACTATGTCACAACACTCGCAATCTATCGCCCTTGATGGCTCTATGCGACGAACCCCGGATCCACTCCTAAAACTGTTGACATGGAATGTGCGCGGACTGGGAGACAAAATCAAGAGGGGGCTGGTAATGCAGGCTCTCAAGCGGCAGGGCCCGGCACTAGTTCTATTGCAGGAAACACACCTCACAGGGAGGGCTTGTCAGGCGCTAGACCGCCGGGGCTACAAAATGGTGGCGCACTCTGTATTTACCTCTGGCTCTAGGGGGACGGGTATCCTGCTGAAGAAGGCCTCTCCGTTCATTCTCTTACAGCACAAAATAGATGACCAAGGACGCTTTGCAGCGATACATGGGCAGTGGGAAGGCCGGCTTTTAAACGTAGTGTCAGTCTATGTACCTCTGGCACTTCAAACAGAGGCCCTGCCAGCACTGGGAGAGTTCCTGCTGGATGTCCCGGTGGGAGACATCATCATAGGGGGGGATTTCAACTCAGTGGCGGACCCAGTATTAGATAAATTCCCGGTGCGGGCACACGCGTCTGGTCCCTCAGGCTTCCAGGGTTTCTTAACAGCATTGGGCCGCGCAGATATTTGGAGACACAAACACCCCACAACGACACAGTATACCTACCACTCGACAGTACACAATAGTCTATCCCGCATAGACTACTTCCTTATGATGCATGACGTAGACACCGTAGAAATACTCCCTATGGGCATATCAGACCATTCTCCGGTGGTACTGACCCTCTCCAGCCGGGAGAAGACTGGGAGGAGAATATACCCCATCTACCCTACTTTCCTGAAAGTCCCCAAAATCAAAAAGATCTAAAGAAAGCGACCAAATTCTACTTCAACTAAAATGAAGCATCAGTGACCTCTCCCTCGATTCTTTGGGAAGCGTACAAAACAGTCCTTCGAGGACAAGCAATGGCCTCCATTACGGGACACAAAAGGGCACAGCGGAGGGAACTATCAGAGCTGGAGTTGACCCTGCATACGGCGAATGTGGCCCATATGGCGGACCCCACGGCAGACTCAGCACACATTTTACAGTTACACCAGCAGCGATATAGGGAACACATCCAACTGCAAGTGATTGACAGTATCTCGTCCACGACCCACAGGCTTTATGACGTGGGAGACAAAGCCGGAAGGATGTTAGCCTGGTTAGAAAAAAAAGGGGGAGCAACAGAGGCATACAGCAACTACACACTACTGAGGGACAATTCAAGGCACACCCTGAGGAGATTGTGAACATACTAGCAGATCACTTTGAGAAGGTGTATACCCCTGACCAAGAAGTCACGGAAAGTGCAGCCCTGGAATCCCTTAAACACATAGTGACCAGGACGCTTCCACAGGCGGCAGTCCAAGAGATGGAAGCCGACTTCACTGTTGAGGAAATACAACTAGCTATACAGGCGATACAATCCGGGAAAGCCCTGGGCCCCAGCGGGATCCCCATAGAGTGTTTTAAACTCATGTCGGATACACTCAGCCCACCATTGCTGGCTATGTACACGGAGAGTCTCACGAAGGTGGAGCTCCCGCGGGATCAACGGACAGCTGCGATAGTGGTGATACCGAAACCTGGTAAGCCACCGACAGACTGCGCGTCATACCTCCCTATCTCACTTCTTAATGCAGAAGCAAAGATTCTCGCAAAGCTGTTAGCCACTAGATTGATGGCACATCTCCCGCTATTGGTCCACCCTGATCAATCGTGTTTAATGCCACACAGGAGCACCGCTTTCAATCTAAGACGGGTACATGGGGTCTTAGCAAGAGCTCCGTTGCTGTTAGAACAAGCTTTAATCCTTTCTTTGGACGCAAGAATGGCATTCGACATGGTGGAATGGGGACATTTATTTGCAGTGCTGGCCCACATGGGCTTCGGCCCTAAGTTTATAGCTTGGATACGCCTTCTGTATGCCAATCCAGTTGCCCATGTTGTAGCCAACGGTCCCATCTCACGTACAATCCAACTGGCGTGGGGGACCCGACAGGGATGTCCCCTCTCGCCGCTACTGTTTGCCCTGATATTAGAACCACTGGCGGGACTGATTAGAAGTACAACTTTGTTGCAAGGCATTAGCTGGAAAGAGGGATGGGAGGATCGTGTGTCACTATACGCCGACGATATGTTGGTGTACCTGACAGATCCAGAAAGGAGTATAGCGGCGCTCCTGGCGATATGCAACGCCTACGGGACAATGTCGGGATACACGCTAAATTGGTAAAAATCAGTCTTATATGTACTGAAGGGACCGGCGCCCATGCTGGACAGGGACTGCCCACTTATAAGGGCCACGGCCGCCTTTAAATATCTTGGTATATATATATTACTGACAATCAAACGGAGTTCTTTGAAAAAAAACTGAAACCGCCACTGGACCGACTGCAGAACGATGTAAAACACTGGCGTTGTTACCGCTGACACTCCTCGGTAAAGCAGCACTCTACAAAATGATGGCCCTCCCAAGGTTTCTCTATGGCCTAGAAAACTCACCATATACTGTCGCACCGCGGTATTTTCGACAGGTGACAGCACTGATGTCCAACCTGCTATGGAGTAACAAACCTGCGCGTATTGCCCATGCCAAACTGAACAGAAGTTAGTATGAGGGGGGAATTGCACTGCCAAACTTGCAATTGTACTATTGGGTAGCCCAACTCAAAATCATCAACCAATGGATTCATGCGCCCCGGGATGACCCAGCCTACAGAGCTGATTGGGTCCAATTGGGTACAGAAGGTATGCTCTCAGTACTCTATGACAGAAGTCGGGCAGCGAGGTTGATAGGATCCACAAAGCACACAACCGCGATCTGGCACATGGCACAGGCAAAGTTGGGCTGGAAGGGAACAATTACCAAGCTTACACCACTCTGGGACACCAAGACGCTGGGGTACTTCAGAAAGAGCAAGGGGTTTACACAATGGGACAACATAGGGATATCCACAGTGGGAGACTTATAGGACAAGGGTACAGTAATCCCGTTCACCCAACTCCAGCAACAAAATGATCTGAGCCCGATCGAAACCTATAGATATGTGCAGATCAGACACGCACTACTACAGGCGATACCAGCAGACACTGAGGTCCCGGAGTCCTCTTCACTGGAGGATAGACTACTCACTGACTTCATGCAGCATAGTGCCACTTCCCTTACCTACAAAAAACTACTACATAACCTGTTAGACCCCCACATTGAAACTGCGCAAGAGATGGGTGGAGGAATTGGGCGAGATGGATGATACGGAGTGGAACGAAGCGCTGGCGTCCCCGAGGGAGGTGGGTATTTCGGCTAGGTTCCGGCTGGTACAATAAAAAATCCTGCATCGCGTATACTATACTAGAACCACACTACACAAACTCCAGCGAGCTCCGCATCCCTATTGTCTGCGGGACTGTGGCAAAGAAGGTACCCTGTTCCATACCCTCTGGGACTGTCCATTCATCGCAGCCTACTGGCGTCAAGTGATGCGTACTATTCCACAAACACTAAAGGTATCACTGACGCCAGAGCCACGTAAATGTCTTTTCAATGTCTGGGATCCAAATGATTTGTCTAGATATGGTCTAATATGGGGCACGCTAGCCCTCATGGTGGCGAAGCGAGATATTGCACAAAAATGGGGCGCTGCAGACTTACCAACACTGGCACAATGGAGCAGGAACATGGACTTATTAATGTTTACTGAAAGGGCGGTGTATGTCAATAGGGCGTGCCCTCGTAAGTGGAACAAGGTTTAGACTAGTTGGAATGTGTATGGGGGAACCCTGTGACCCGTTGCCGGAAGATGATGAAGATAGCTCAGATGAAGACGAGGGAGGGGAATGGGATTGTGACAACTGAGCTGCTAGACGCAGTAGAATGCATAATGGGCTACCTCACGAGATAATGTACTTATAAAATCTGCTAATGTTTAACTGTATATCTAAATCTTCACAGAACTATTGTCGTATTGATTGTCAACGTGTATGTTTATTACGCTGGAAAATAATAAAAATAGTTTAAAAAAAAAAATAGTACCTTACTAGTGGGCAGAAAAAACTTTATTCGGGCTCCTAGTTGGGCTAATAAAACCGGGGTGAGTCTCTAGTGGGCCTATCCAAGTGCGTTAGGAGTCCCTAGTAGACGTCAACATGTTTCGAGCTTTCCCAAAGCTCTTCTTTAGGAGGACACAGGGTTCCGCCCTGTGTGTACCACTCCAAAGTGACCTACAGTGCGATAAGTGAAACAAACTATACACTGCAAAACTAAGCAGGTATTACTAATACATACGACACAAAATTGTCACGTAGTATGGTACATAATAGTCACGTAGTATCTGTAAGAAAGAAAAAAGGATACATAGTTTAGAAAACACTGCCCCCTTTTTTGGGGGGGTAGGTGGGACACGGCGTAATAACCATAAGCTTCTTGAGATTTGTGCTTATACTTTGCCATTGTGTGTTTTTTGCCATGCAGAGTTGCGAAAAAAACATGCTTGCCTAAAGTCATGATGGAGCTTAGGCATTGTAGTACATGTGTTATTTTAAAGGAAAAGTTAAAATTGCACCTGGTGACTAATCCGTGGACACAACATACATTTAGACAAAACATGTAGCATAAACAACATACTGTATTTTAAGCAACAATGTGCCTCATGGTCTTATTCCGGGTGTGAGGGTTCCGACTGGAACTCTGCAAAAGCGGAAGAAAAACATTGTCAGTTAGCCGTTCTACGAACGAGGTCCGAGTCGGGGAAGAAAAAGAACCAAAACGTGCCGAAGGGAGTCCCCGCAATGCACTCGGTTTTCGGGTTCTGCCTGTAATGTAAATCACTTACTTGAATGCCTTTCCTCTCGCTCAGTAGACCTAGTGACCTCCCCTCGAGACCGCATATTGGCCTCTCTTTCTTTGGGAGCTGGGTTAAAAGGAAGTGTTTCCATCTAGTTATACTCGGATGACTCGAACGTAAACCTTCCCAAAATGGCCGCCCAGTGCTGTGCTAATGGCGAGGCCCTGTTGGGAAAGGAAAATTATGCGTGCCTAACAGTTAGGGAAGTGGGATAAGAGTGCTATGAGATAAAACAGGTAATACAAAACAGAAAATACGGAAACACAAACTCAGACATTGGTTGAGATAGTGTACCTTAACACATGCCGTTGTCGAATACTCAATAGTAGCTGAGGGTGCATGATGTGCATTGCGTATTATTTTTACTGAGTGCTGTTTGATGTTGGGTTCATGCCAAAGGGGGTATTTATATGGCAGGCGCTTGGATCAAATAGGGATCTCCCCTATAGTGTCTTAGTCATTGAATAAATCGGCCCCTTAGACAGTGCCATCTCTTGGGGTGGTGAGTCTTTGATCCCAGGGCCTGCCAGATAAATACCCCCTTTGGCATGAACCCAACATCAAACAGCACTCAGTAAAAATAATACACAATGCACATCAAGCGTCCTCAGCTACTAATGAGTATTCAACATGTGTTGCGGTACACTATCTCAACCACTCTCTGAGTTTGTGTTTCTGTATTATCTGCTTTGTATTATCTATTTTATCTCATAGCACTCTTATCACACTTCCCTAACTGTTAGGCATGCATAATTTTCCTTTCCGAACAGGGCCATTCCATTAGCACAATACTGGGTGGCCATTTTGGGAAGGTTTACATTCTAGTCATCCGAGTAGGACTAGACGGAAACACTTCCTTTTAACCCAGCTCCCGAGCAAGAGACGCCAATATGCGGTCTCGAGGGGAGGTCAATAGGTCTACTGACCGAGAGGAAAGACATTCAAGTAAGTGATTTACATTACAGTCAGAACCCGAAAACCGAGCGCATTGCAGGGACTCCCTTCATCGCGTTTTGGTTCTTTTTCTTCTCCGACACGGACCTCGTTCGTAAAACGGCTAACTGACAACGTTTCTCTTCCGTTTCTGCAGAGTTCCAGTCGGAACCCTCTCACCCCGAATAAGACCATGAAGCACATTGTTGCTTAAAATACAGTATGTTCTTTATGTTACATGTTTTGTCTAAATGTATGTTGTGTCCACAGATTAGTCACCAGGTGCAATTTTAACTTTTCCTTTTAAAAGAACACATCTACTACAACGCCTAAGCTCCATCATGACTTTAGGCAAGCATGTTTTTTTCTCAACTCTGCATGGCAAAAAACACACATGGGCAGAGGATAAGCACGAATCTCAAGGAGCTCATGGTTATTATGCCGTGTCCCACCTACCCCCCCAAAAAAGGGGGGGCTGTGTTTTCTAAACCATGTTCCTTTTTTTCTTTCTTAAAGATACTACATGACTATTATATGCCATACTATGTGACCATTTTGTGTCATATGTGTTACTAACGCCTGCTCATTTTTGCAGTGTATAGTTTGTTTCACTTATCTCACTGTAGGTCACTTTGGAGTGGTACACACAGGGTGGGACCCTGTGTTGTCCTGAAGAAGAGCTTTGGGGAAGCTGGAAACATGTTGACGTCTACTAGGGACTCCTAACACATTTGGATAGGCCCACTAGAGACTCACCCTGGTATTAAAAGACCAACTAGGAGCCCGAATAAAGTTTTTCTGCCCACTAGTTAGGTACTTTTTAACACACTCCACTCCACCACACCACTGCACTACACATAGCTCCTCACAATTAGCGCTCCTACGTCTCATCGCAAGTCGTAGCACGCCTCCACCCGCAGCGGGTTGAGATGGCCCCAATGATGAAGCATGCCACTGTGGGGAAAACTGGTGAGTGAGGGGACTCAAGAAAGGAAGTCTTTTCTTCCTTAAGATTCTCTAGCTCATACTGAGTGAGAATCTACATCCCAGCTAGGTCCCTATCCGGTTATACCAGATTTGTAGATTATATATATCTGACAGACCATGACCTGGATAGGCACTTGAACAGGGTGAACACCATTATACTTGGTTTCGCCTCTGAAGGGTACAAATTCAATTTTATAAAATCAAGAATTTACCGTCTCAATGTCCTTTTCCTAGGATACGAGTTACCAAGTGAAGGCAAATGCCTGGCAGCCAACTTTTTAGAAAAGTGTGCACTGCTCTAACCTCCAAAAATGCTGAAAAACTTACAGTCAATTCTAGGTTTCCTGAATTTTGGAAGAACTTACATTCTAAACTACGCAGAAAGGGTTCAACCTCTCTAAGAATTAATCAAACCTGATTTCAAAATCATGCATTGGGCACAAAAACACAGAGAAATTTTGCGTTCACTTCAAACAGACATTGTAGCAACAAAACATTTGCAAACACGTGTAAACGTACGCAACTGAGTGATCCGAATCATTCTGGGTCAATGCGGATTCACCTACTTAACTTTTAACGAATGTGAAAAAGTACCAATAGCTTACAAATCACATTTGTACACACAAGCAGAAATGAAATTTATATCAACAGAAAAAATTCTGACAGCTGTGCAAACCGCTGTAGCAAAAGAAAGAGCCCTAGCACAGGGGAAACGCATCATGGTCATAACTCCTGTGCCTGACTTAGAGGCAGTGACGAAAGCAAGCATTCCAAACGCTAAAGCTTTACATCCAAGATGGATACAATGGGTTAACTCTCTTGCTGCAACTGATGTTGAATACTTTTTTGATCCTTATTTGAAAAGACAAGCATTCCAGCAATACAAACAAGAATGTCACCTGCCTACTGAAATGCTCCCTCTTGATCAGTATGAATGTATAATTTACACTGATAGATCAGCACAACCCATTACGGGGGGTGGAAACAGGCTTATAGTGCTGCGTGCACGATCACTAAAGGTCATAAGCGCGATGGCAAATTCAGACCTATGGTCACAAAGATGCAATCTCTAGGAGATTGTACAGCTCAGCGAGCTGAACTACAAGCATTCAAAATGGCACTTGAAAATACGTTTTGCATTCGTTAGAAATTGCAATTGGATTAGGTAAATTCCTGAAGGCCATAAAAGATTTTGGAAGGGAGCTATCGAAGGAGGGACACTGATTTTAAGTCCTTTTAAGCCTTTTATAAAGTTTAAATGTTTCCTTTTATTCTTCTAGAGATGTGAGACTTCCGTAAAACTTGGGTTTAATGAACTGTGTGTTTCTGAGGGTGCTACCCTCTTTTAACCTTCTTTTAACATGTATTCAATTTTAACTATTTATGATGTAGTAGAATTTTGTCGGTTCGCACTTTTTGGATCCTGATTGTGTTTTTGTGTTGTATTGTTTAAAAGACCATGGTCTAAATAAACAAGTTTCTCTCTCTCTCTCTCACTTGAAAATACAGATTGCGAATTTCCCACACACATAGGGCCTCATTAGGATCGCGGACGGACTTGCGTCCGTCCGCGACCCCAGAGGATGAGGGAACGTCCGCATGGGCTGCGGCGTTCCCTCATGTGCGATTAGGATGTGACCGCCACCCTGGCGGTCACATCCTGGATATTTAACATTGCGGTGGGTGCTGCTTCAAGCAGCACCCGCCGCAATGTTAAAAGTGCATGTTTAACATTTACATGCACGAAGCGGCAGGCACCGCGCGGTGCCTGCCGCTTTGTGCATGTAAATCCTGGGGGGTACCATAGGTACCCCCCATGTGCACCCCCCACCCGCCAACACCCTGGGGGCCCGCAACGGGCCCCCAAAATCAAAAGTACACATGCTTTTCCACGGCGGAAAAACCGCCGCGGAAAAGCATGTTTTTATATGCTTCCTAATTCGGCTGGCGGTGTCTGATAGACACTGCCAGCCAAATGAGAGCTTTTCCGCCGCGGTCGTAATCCGACCGCGGCGGAAAAGCAGCAGACAGAAACCAAGACCCACCAGCCATCGTAATGCGGCAGTGGGTCTTTGGTGAGTCCGCAGAGGATTTTCCGCCTCCTCCGGGCCGGAGGTGGCTTCCGCCGGCCCGGAGGAGGCGGAATATCCTCCATCATAATGAGGCCCATAGTGTGCGATTCTTTCTACTGTGTCATATCCTACAATGAATATTTGCAGAACTGGATTCAAATCGGTTTCAAAGATGCCAAAGGTGGCACAATTAAGCATAGGATGCTTTGGGAACAAGTAGTTCAGTTGCAAGAAGAACTACAAAACACTCACTTGATACACACGCTGAGTTATCAACGTGATGACGATCACGTTGAAGGGAATTCATTGGCTGATGAAGCCGCGAAGGGGGCTGTGCAATCAGCTTCCGTAGCTACAATCACTCATTCAAAAACGAAAATAGACAGTGAAATATTACTGCCTCTCAATTCTACAAGCAAAGGCAGCGGGTGCAGTGTTACCTAAAAAGTTTCCACTCAAATACTCATATTTAATTGATGCGAATGCCGTTCCGTTTGCTCGAATCCCTGGAGTGGGGGATAGGATAATTCCAAACATGGAACGTAGGACGACTTTGATTTACGAAGCACATCTGGGAGAGGGTCTGATACATCAGAGGATCTCTGAAACAGTCCTAGAATTAAAAGAGATGTACTGGTGGCCAGGGATGAATACTCAGATTCACATCTCCATCAATAACTATATAGCATGCAATAGAGATCGCAGTACAGAATGCCACCAGACACCTGACTACAACATAGCCAGCCCAGTACAGACACCATTGTTAGACAGCATTAGACTGTCTATGTGCAAATGTCCCTGTGGGTAAATGCAGTCCGAGAAATACTAAATCTAGGTTCCTTTGGAAGTGGCCTCAGTGCTCGGCTGACGCTCAAACTGTTATAAAAAAGATTGGCGGGTCTTTATCGGCACATACACAATAGGCACGCTACATTCTGGCCAGGGTCCTGCGTTTAGCTCTCGGGCTTACAAAGAAGCCATATCCAGTTTGGGCATTGCATTGCGGTATTCTAGTCCATTCCATCCTGAGGGAAATTCGGTCGTGGAAAGAAAAAAACGGGACATAAAGCAATCTATAACAGCTAGGGTAATAGGTTCGGGTGACGGGGGGGTTTAACATCTATAAGTGTCCAACGTAGTCTTAACAACTTGCCAAGAAGTTCTCTAGGGGGTATCACTCCATATGAGGTCCTATTTGGGACAAGAATGTTGGTCGTGGACCTTGATTGTCACACATCAGTGGTGGAACCTAAGACATTTGATATCAAAGATCGTTTGGCTGTTTTACAGGACTTAACTGAGCTGAGAACGAAACAAGGCAAAGTTTTCCTGAAGCCAACCACCACTGGGAAAAACGGACCGTCCCAGCAAGGCCTGTCTGGATCCCAAAGCTTGGTGATCTAGTCAGAGAAAAGATCGCGGACAAGAAGGAATTTGGGCGTTCTTACAGACAACCAGTACATGTCCTAGCAATCCACGGATCAAGAACAGTTTTACTGCCGCCCCTTGCTGGTAAAAAGGAGAACAGGTTTGTGTCCATTGACCTGATAAAACCACACTATATGGCCGACACTAAGCAGTAGGCCAAGTGGACTCCAACAATGTAGCAGACACGCTGCTCTAGCTACAATTCAAGAGGTTCAAACTGAGAGGCTCTTCACTTTTGAAGAATCTGCAGTGAGCAAAGAAGGACTAAGCCACAGTGCTATGGAACTCGTTCTTCTTGAGACCCATATAACAGTTTGTCAAGAAGCACCTGTCTAAAACAAAGTAACAAATGATCAAGTGGTTCCAGCGATTTAAAACAAATCCGGATGCAATCCCAACCATTGACAGAACTGCCTCTGGCTGTTTCATGAACTTTGATACGTTTTCTGAGGATCCCAACGAACCTGAAACAACGCCAGCTAAAATAACATTTAAATAACAAGCACCTGACTTTTTTCATCATCTGGAAAAAACGTATCTGGTTTCACCATGGAATAAACTATGGATTGTGTTGGGAATATTTTTTCTTCAACTTTGGTTAACTCTGGTACTAACTATGGGTATGCTGATAAATGGAAGATATGTCAAAATGGACACAGCAAGTAAGAAAGTCAACTTACTCCTCAAGCCACACAAATCATCCCATCGTGAACAAAGAGACTTGTCTTCAGTGAACATCAAAGCCTTTCCTATACCTAATGGTATAACTTGGGACAAAACAGAATATTACATTTTTGGCCCATTGGAGCTGTTGAAGATTCCATACTTATTCAAGATTTCATTAAGTGACTTTGTTTCATCTATTACCTTTTCTGATGATTGGGACTTCGAGACTGTTAATAATATGATGTCAGATCTAGAGATGTCAGCAATATTCACAAATCATGAATATTTAGAAGGTTCATCAGACTATGAACAAATGCATTGTTATAACCATTATGGTGATCATTTCTTGCAAAAATCATCAATGCCTAAAAATGTATTAATGTATAACCAATGGGAACATTGTCATATGCCACCAAAGGGTAACTTTTGCTATGAAGTTTCCATACTTTTCAGGGTTCAATGTATCCAATGCAGAATCATTTTATTTGCAAAATGTGGAAACAAAACAGGAATGAAAATTATGTTGACCAATACAAAACAGATTTATTCTGCAGCCTTTTATGCCCAACTATCTAGACAGGGTTTCGACTTTTGAAAAGACCACATTGAGACAAAAACTGTCTGGGGTACAACAGATTGGCAAGTACAGGGGGTAGAAGCTTTATTTAGAGCCCGTATCATCCCTGAGCAAATTATGTTTTTGAATGACACTGTCCAACAGACATCTTGCCTTGGGTTACCCAAGATCAAAGACATCAACAATACTTCCATACCTACACCTACACCTGAGAGTGATAACACTTCAGAGGGGGAGCTTGTCATACGTACTATTTTGCATCACAAAAGAACAGATCCAGATTGGAATAAATGGTTCAATTGGCCCACAGACACAAACAACTGTCAAGATAGATTCCTGAATAAAACACAAGGGTTTAGAATCAATAGGCCAGACCTGAGATATGTTGAAAGACAGCATCCTGGAATAGTAACAACATACAGTGTAGGGAAACTCTGCCTTGATTGGCTACAGAAATCTACACTTAAGGATATAAAGCAACACTTATCTTTACTTAAAGATGGTGCAGGCCTTAGGGAATTCTTGTTGACCAAGAAAACCGTGTCACAAAAGCTTCATATATGCCGAAATATATGCTGCATATAACAAAATATGGAAGATTACGCAAGCAGAGACTGCAGAACGAATACGAGAAATTGATCGTATTCATTTAGAGAAATCTCTCTCTGTAGTTGACAATGGGATAATGACTCTGTCATCCGGAATATATTCATTGGACAGCATAGTGTCTTCTGCCAAAGACATAATGGAACAAGACTTGGTCATGTTGCAACATGGTCAGTCTCAACTATGTTCTATCATGCTATTTGGCTGGACATTACAAAACCTTTGTTCAGGCTATGTGCCTTGGCATTTTATCAATACTACGTCACTGTTTTCAGAATCCAATCTCACTGATAAACTGACCTCGATCGTCATACTTCAGTGGTAGAACAAAAACCCCTTTGATATCAAAGACTGATTGGCTGTTTTGAAGGACTTAAATGAAACAAGAAAAAGTCTAAGCAACACATTACAGAAGCCAACGACCACTGACGAAAAACTACCTGTCCCAGCAAGGCCTGTCTGGATTCGAAAGATTGGGGATCTAGTCAGAGAAATGATCGCGGATAAGAAGGAATTTGGGCCTTCATATAGAAAACCAGTACCTGTGCTAGCAATTCATGGATGAAGAACAGTGTTACTGCCCACCCCTTGCTGGAAGAAAGTAGAACTGGTTCGTATCAATTGACCTGGTAATACCACACCATGTGGCCGATAACAAGTAGTAGGCCCAGTGGACTTCAAAGATGTAGCAGACGACCAAATCTGGCTACTATCCAAGAGGTTCAAACTGAGAGACTCATCACCTTTAAAGAATCTGCAGTAAGAAAAGAAGGACTATGCAACAAAGCAATGGAACTTGTGCCTTTTGAAACCCAAATAACAGTTCGTCAAGACACTCCTGTTTACAATGATGTAGCCTCGGATTATACTAATATGTCAAGAGATCCAGTAGCTCCAGCGATTTCAAGTAATCCGGATGCAATACCAACAATTGACAGAACTGCCTCTGGCTATTTCATCAACTCTGATACATTTTCTGAGGATACCAGTGAGCCCGAAACAATGCCAGCAAACAAAACTTTTGAAGACAAAATACCAGCACTTCTTCAGCAACTAGAAAAGACTTATCTGGTTTCACCATGGGTTGAATTTTGGATTGTGTTAGGTGTACTTTTTCTCCTACTTTGGCTCATTCTTGTTTTAAGTTTGGGATGGCTGATAGATGGAAAATATAGTAAAATGGACAAGGCAAGTAAGAATATCAACTTGCTCCTGAAACCACTCAAATCATCTCATCATGAACAAAGAGACCTGTCATCAGTGAACATCACAGCCGTTCGTATACCAGGTGGTATAGCATGGGACAGAACTGATTATGACATTTATGGTCCCGCCGAGCTGCTGAAGATTCCACATCAATTCAAGGTTTTCCTGAGTGACTTTGTTTCACCCAGCACATTTTCTGATGATTGGTACTTTGAGACTGTTAATAACATGATGTCAGATTTAGAAATGTCTGCAAAATGTACAAAACATGAATACTTAGAAGGTTCATCAGATTATGCACAAATATATTGTTATAATCATTTTGGTCATCATTACTTGCACAAATCTGCAAGCCCTAGAAATGTTTATACTTTCAATCAATGGGAAAACTGTCCAACGCCACCAAAGGTAGCTCAAAAACATTCTATAACAAATTTCCATACTTCTCAGGTTTTAATACCACAAATACGGAAACATTTTACTTTAAAAATGTCAATAAGACAGGAATGAAAAGTGTGCTAACCAACACAAAGCAAATTTATTCAGCAGCCTTCTATGCCCAGCTATCCTCATTAGGCTTTGACTTTTGGAGTGACAACATAGAAAAAAAACTGTCTGGGGCTCAAAAGACTGGCAAGTACAGGGAGTAGAAGCTTTATTTCGAGCCTGTATTATTCCTGAACAAATAATGTTTTTGAATGACACTGTTCAGCAAACATCCTGTCTTGGACTAGCCAAGATAAAAGATTTAAACAAACCACCCATACCTGTACCTACAGCTGATAGTAAAAACACTTCAGAGAGTGGCTCGACGTAAAAACTATTTTACTTAACGGACTCGTTGCAGGGATACTATTTTTGCTCCTACTGCTACCATATGGCAAGCCAAATCACCAGAGACACCCAGTTCACCATGGAGACCGCTCTTCTGGCGAGGAAGTGTAGTGAGCGCATCGTCCAAATTCTGGGGTTACCTCCTCAACGATAATTGAATACCACATGGTTTCTGTCATTCAGACCAATTTGGCAAGATTGCATCTTACCTGTTTTACGCTGCCTGCTATGCGGAGAAGAATGCACGTTAGACACATGTCTCACACTTCCATCAGTCATGCCAATGGATGTTGATACTTTGCTTGACCCGGTAATGTCCCATGCTTTGTGTTGTCCCCAGCAGCTACCAATCCTGATGACGGCATTTATTGAGATCTCACAGACGCAAATTGCTACTGCTGAGGTACGAGAAGAAACATCAGGCGCGCAGGTAACAACCGATTCGAACATTGCTAATGCAACCAATGCTGACGGGGATGCTTCACATCAATGTGCGGTTAATCTTCTAAACGAGGTAATCCAACTTTCACCTACAATAGTAGACGACTTTTTGTTCCCCAAGCCCAAACACTGACTTTTGATTTTGGTACACAGTGTTCTGAGGGACTTTGAATTTGACCCACATTTTTCAAAAACGAGGGACTAACTTTGGAATTTTTTCCTATGATTAATTTTTGTTTGTCAAATTTGTATTTTTTTCATTTTATGGCACAAGTAATCTGCTTATAGTAGAACTATTCATAGAGAAAATATTTATTTGAATACTTCCAGAGACAATATATGACCTTGTCCACAAACAAACAGTTTTATGTAATCTAAAATGAAATGGTTTCGGCCCTTTTTCTTCTGTATGTACAAGCCATTTCATAAATGTATATTTTCATGATTCATTCAGTTAGCATTCAAATGTCAAAAAATATGCTTCGAATGAAGCATTGCTTTAATATGTACAGCACCATTGCATTCATGTATCGCAACAGTTTAATGAATTTTTAGAAATGTATTTTAGACTTATATGTAGCACTTCGTGTGTAGATATATTTTAGATATGTTACCATGTTTAGGATCTAGTAATGTCGTACATACAAAAGTGGAGGGGGTGTTGTGTATCGATTTAGATTCCGTATGAATTTCCCGATTCATGCCCTTATATAGGTACAATTCACATTGCCCTTATATAGGCATAGAAACCCAGTCCTTATTTAGGCATAGCCCATGCTTATCAAATACAGGCATGGCTACTTCCATCCGTTCATCTATGTCACAACGATTTCTTGGAAAACCAGACAATTAAGCTTGAGGGACTTCCCCTTGCCTGGATATTGATTTCTCCAAGAACTCATTTATTATGCCTGAACATCTATTCCTTAGGGGTTCATGTATGACGTTCATGTGCCCGACTTTTATGTCAATACTGGCATACCTAAATACCTTCAAGGTATAAATATACCTTCACTTGCTATGGCAAGGCACGGTTCGGTGTGGTTCGGTGCAGTTCGACTGCATGCATGCTTGACGCGGCTCACCACCGCAAGTCCCGAAGGAAGCCAACTCCCCAGCTGACGCACTGACCAGACGCTGTCATCCTCCTGCCAAGAATTCAGCTCCAGTGTTTCTGATGCCCCTTGCGGGGTGTTAGAGATCGAGTCCCGGGAAAGAGATACCAACCTCTCTCATTCTTAGATATGGAGCTGATTAGAACCTAGAGAAACCTTTAGCAATTCTTGACACAATTAAACCAAACTAGACTATTAGCTAAACAGCACCTACTTCTTCCCTCGTACTAGACCTAGGTTAGGTACACTGGGGTATGCGTATTTAAGAAGCACCAGCTGAGTATTTTAGCCTGTGTTATTTATGTATGTGTTTTAATGAATATCTGATAGCCTCAAAACCATGCTATTACAATATTATTTTATATTACTGCTAATGCTGTACATATTCTATTTTGCATTCTGTCTTACGATTGTAGCAGTTCATATCTCATGTATGAGAAATAAGACTATTCAATAAACCTTTTTATTGAAACGCTTGTCTCTCTATTTCTATGCAACTCTGTAGAAACAAAGCATGCACGATTGACTGAGTGAAATAGTTATCTATTGTTTCCGCGACTCTGAAGATATTGTCCCTACACTAAGGGAAACAAAGTTGGCATGGTTATGCGGTTGTCAGAGACTAATCCCTTCTTGTTCATTCGAGAAGGTTTCTAGTGACCTCCGAGTTAGCTGGCACACACAATTAAGTTTAATGTACTCGATAGAGACACACTGACCTCAGTCCTATGTCAAATCTATAGTGTCTATTATTCCAATGCGCAGAGCCTATTAGGGATATAGGAACTACACTACACAACTGTGTAGGACTGGTCACGTGGTGTGGTTTTATGAGATCTATGGATACAAATATCTTGTGTTTACAACCAACAAGGGGTGGCAAAAGTGCTGTCCTGGCACCTTCAACTCACAGTACTGGCATTGGTGCTCTGTATGATGGGCCAAATTCCTTTCCGTCAAAAATCTTCTCTCAAACTAGATCCCCAATCTTTGGAATCCAGACAGGAGTTCCCGGTTGCACCTTCAATTCTCCAGTGGTATAGAACTTCATGTGTTTGTTTGAACTACCCCTCATGAGCAGCTATGATCAATTCTAGTCTATGGTCTGAATTTGGAATCACTCAAACTCCCAGGCCAGGAATATGAGCAAATCCTATGTTTTGTGCTTTCAATAGGTAGGAGCATTTTACTGGATATTGTTTAGGTAATGGAGTGCCAGTGCATGAATCATTGGCAGCTACCATGATGTTTTCATCCACTCTTGTATGGGAATGAGTAATCACAGCTGTGACAGCAGTCTGGACTGCTGCCTTTGCAGCTTCATCAGCTAGTGAATTCACAGCAACATGTATTCCAACACGTTGGTGACACCATGGCCAACGTTCTTTCAAATTATCAGCTTATGCTTGATAGTATTCCTTTTAGAGTCTCTGAATCCATTCAGGTGTTAATAGTGCAAGTACTCATTGTAAGACTGGACAAAATCATATGAATCGCTCTCTATTAGTGTGGGGAATTCAGAATCCATATTTTCAAGTGGCAGAATTAGAGCTTTAAATTCTGCCAGCTGTGCAGTGCAGTCATTTAGTGATTGTGTAAATATTTTAATAGGCAGTATAGACTCTGAAGTCATACTTGTCAAGAGGGTAAACACCATTGGGCACAGGGTATTCTTGTTCATTTTGTAGGAATTCTTGTGTATTTAATGTACAATCGAAAACATAGTCTATGTCAGTAGTTGTTAAGGAGGTGGTCCAATGTATCTATCTATTATGTAAGGCTTTCACATTAGAAAAGCTGGTCTTCTTAATAGCCTTGAAAGCTGGTATGGGAGTCACAACAGTTATGCGTTTCCCCTGAGCTAAGGATCTTTCCTTCATAACAGCCATCTGAACTGCAGTCAGTATATATTAGTAGGTACTAAACGCATTTCTGCTGTTGGTACTGGTACTGTTCACCTTCACTGAAAGTAACATATGTGTAGCTCATGGTCACACAATTAGGTGGATCACCAAGTTTACGATGTTAATACGTGTGTAAAGGTTTTGTTGAAGCATGTCAGTTTGCCGTAATCTCAGAATCTGTGCATGTCTGGATGTCCAATGTGTGCTGGGGAAGTCTGGACATTTTAAATTGTACAAACGGTTTCACCCAATGTGCATAATCTGATATGTATGTTCTACCAGAGTTGAGTTGAGAAAAGGACACTTTTTACTCACGTTGTGATATAGCGCTGCAGAAACTCTCTCTGCCCTTTCACGTTACTGCTCGCGGTACCAGCTTCGCGGGTCCCACTTCGTGTGTGGGCTCCTTTCATCACTACCGGCAAAGCCTGCTTCTGGTGTCCAGCGCCCTTTGTCAGAGGCAGTGACTGTGGGTGCTTGTGCAGGGCTGCGAGCGAGTGCGGGCGCAGGACTCCAAGTCCCAGGAGCGCCCGCCAGACCCAATTGGCAGCACCTGGGCCGCTCTCCCTGCATGCTCCGCCCCACCATCTTGATTTAAGTACCCTTGCCCCAGGATATTTGTTGGGACACTTTTTACTCACGTTGTGATATAGCGCTGCAGAAACTCTCTCTGCCCTTTCGCGTTACTGCTCGCGGTACACGCTTCGCGGGTCCCGCTTCGTGTGTGGGCTCCTTTCATCACTACCGGCGAAGCCTGCTTCTGGAGTCCAGCGCCCTTTGTCAGAGGCAGTGACTGTGGGTGCTTGTGCAGGGCTGCGAGCGAGTGCGGGCGCAGGACTCCAAGTCCCAGGAGCACCCGCCAGACCCAATTGGCAGCACCTGGGCCGCTCTCCCTGCATGCTCTGCCCCACCATCTTGATTTAAGTACCCTTGTCCCTGGATATTTGTTGGGACACTTTTTACTCACGTTGTGATATAGCGCTGCAGAAACTCTCTCTGCCCTTTCACGTTACTGTTCGCGGTACCCGCTTCGCGGGTCCCGCTTCGCGGGTCCCGCTTCGTGTGTGGGCTACTTTTATCACTACCGGCGAAGCCTGCTCTGGAGTCCAGCACCCTTTGTCAGAGGCAGTGACTGTGGGTGCTTGTGCAGGGCTGCGAGCGAGTGCGGGCGCAGGACTCCAAGTCCCAGGAGCGCCCGCCAGACCCAATTGGCAGCACCTGGGCCGCTCTCCCTGCACGCTCAGCCCCTCTCACACCCATCATATAATTACAACCATCTAGCCCCGCTGCGCGGGAGCGCGCGGGAGAAGCCCGGGACAAGGGCGGGCCCGTTCTAGCCCGTTACAGACCGGGCAAGACCGGACCGGGCCACCCCTCTTGGCTGTCTGGTTGTGCTAGATAGCCTTGGTAATAGTCCTCTTTGCGCATTTCAGCCCTGGGATATTGTCAAACGATGTCTTCGCGTGAAAGTCGGAGCAGGGCTGCTAAAACTGTGAAAAAGGCTACAGGGACCCTGGATGACTTTATTACAAAGACTAATACGAACATTGACATTGAGATCACTAAACTACAGCATAGAGTGTCCTTGGAGCTGGAAGCAGCCAGAAGACTGTCCTCAGACCTTGCAGTGGGTAAAAAATCTTCTTTAGGTAGCATTGCTTTAGCTAAAACTCCCGAGCATTCTACTGGCCCCACACCCATTATTATATTGGCCGAAGTGCATTCCGCTTCTGAGGAAACAGCTATTTCTGCTGATGCCATATTAGATTCAACCCATCAAACAATCAATAGCAAATTATTTGAAAACTCTACTAAAATGGATATTCTGTTGGAGGATGTCAAAGGGGAGAAAGCCTCAGGGAAAGAAGAGACCAAGAGTAACCAGGGTGAAACCAATGTAGAGCCAAAACAAAAGAGAAAACGTAAAGCCATGTCAGTGTACGCTAGGAAAAAGGCTAAAGTGGCTAAAAGCCAGTGTTTCATAGGGGGGGCTATGCAACTAGGGAGCGTAAGTAGCTTGCAATATCGGACGCTCTCAACTATGCAAATGTCTAATAATAGTGACAAAATGGAAGCGTCGAATTTAGATACAATAGACGGGCCCCCTGTTATTGGGGATGAGAAGATCATCACCCCTGTGGTAGAGTTAGAGGGGGGCAAAGAAGAGTTTTTGAAAATTGTGTGGGAGACATTAAAGAAACTTCTTAGGCCGTTGGAAGTTAGGTTAACTTGTATTGAAAACCAGCTCCTTGAGGTGGATAAAAGTATCATCACCCTGTCCAGTTTAAGTTTAAGAGGCAGTGAGCTACAAAGCTCTGATGTAGTTGCTAGCCCTACACTGGCCCCTATTGCGACCCCCTTGGTACCACCGAAAATAAATCCCTCTAACAAACAACATTCGAAGAAGGACGTACTAAATGTAAATAATCAGATTGTGAGTGTCTTTGATACTTCTATTGCAACCCCCTTGGTTCCATTTAAAGGAAAACCCGCTAATAAACCACTCTTGAAGGGTTCTGTATCAAACGTGAATACTCAAATAGTGAGTGTTGTCGATACTCAACCTCCCGTACACACTGCTTCTGCTTTAAATGAGTCTTTGGTCCAGAGAACCTCTGCAAATAAAGTTTATAATCACAACTACCATACATCTCATGTTAGAGATAATCTAAGGGGAGGATTTATAGATCTTCCGCCCGATGCAAGTCCTTTTGTAGTTGTAATTACTGGGGTCCCTGAACTAGATAATCAACACGAGGAAACATTTTTGTCCTTGAAAAACAAGGTGATATATTGGCTGAACGAAAATAAGCCTGTTCCTAATCATATGAAAAGTAGAATTCTTATGGTACGAAGGGTGCCTTGGATTGGCCCCATAAATAAATCAATTTCGGGTGACTGTATTGTTGTCTCATTCGAGGAACCCCACACTGCCCAACATATATGATTATGTACATGGAATACTTATGCAGGCACATCATCTATTGAAGCTAGACCCCTAACCTTCTTTTATCCCCCACTGAGGCGTACCAACTATGGGGGTAATTGGACTACGATCAATCAACATTCTAGGCGTGGTACCGAATTAGGTAGGCAGGGTAATCGCAATGTGTGGAATGGAGTCCCTACCTACAATAGGTTCTGCTGCTTAGATGGAGTTGATTGCCTCGTGCCTTTGCTAAGCTGCACCACTAATTCCTATGGCACACATCACCCACCCTGTGATGAGAATAATTCCACCAAATATGACAACAGCGAGGTAATATGGGCAAAGGGAGAGGGGGGTAATGACCACTGTAAAAATGGGGATGCCCTAGCTAAGAAGTGCATTCTAGAAGCCACCCCCATGAACCCAGGAAATGAAGAGGGTTGTTTGGGTGATGGAGCCGACAACGGTGTAGTGGGTCTGGCTCCTCGAATAGAACTGCACACTGTAGATGGCACGTCGCAAGATAGTGTGATATCACCAGTGGCACCAATATTGGTCACTGTAAAGCCAACTTGTCCTGGTAGCGGGGCAAATCCACCACTGCTCTTAATCTCCTGGAATATTGCGGGGGTAAACAAAAATCTGAGGGACCCAGAGTTGGCTGATTATATTGATTCTAGCGACTTTTGTCTATTACAAGAAACATGGGCAATAGATACACCTCACAGGATAGGGTTTAAAACATTTGGCATTGGGGCAGTTCAGTCCAATAGGGGTAGGCCTTCGGGGGGACTTATTACATGGGTCAAAATTACACTGAAGATCAAGGCCGAAGTAATAGAAGCAGGTTCATCTGACATCTTGGCCCTAAAACTTACAAATACGAATGGGGTAGAATGCTATATAATTAATGTTTATAATAGACCCTCAGCACACTCTGAAGATTCTCCCACTCTTGAAATCCTGGACAGCTTTCTGAAAAGGGTGGTTGGTGATGTTGCAGTGATCTTGGGTGGTGACATAAACTGTCATTTTGAACCCGTCCTAGGGCTTGCAGACGTTTTTGAGGACGGAGATCAAGCTAATAACATTCCTCAGCTTGAGACTACAAATTTCGTCAAATGTTCGGCTTTGGTTGTGCAATTGGTGGGGTTAACGGCTGATCACGGTCTCAGGGCGTGTAACGGTCGCCTTCCCTCTGACCTTTCAAAACAACCCACCTTTGCGAGGTCCGATATTAAAAGCAACTTGGACTTTATATTTGTCTCACTGAGCATCTGGCACCATATGGTTGATCTCGTGGTGGCAAATAGGGCTGAGAGTGATCACTATCCATTGGAATTGTCCATTGATGTAATTATGTTTAGCAAACCCTCTCTATTATCTGCCACCGAGGTTTCTAACTTCATTCCGTGTGATGTGGTACATGTCAGTAATAACAGACGTGTATTGAAATGGTCGCATGTTCTCGCACATGGAAATGCTCTTGCAACTGTATATTCACTTTTTGATACAACCTTTGGGCCCATAGTTGGATACTCTTTTTCACCCAACTACTATGATCAATTCATTGCACTACATAAGATATTTTTTCAGGAGCTAAAAATATGTTTGACAAAAATGCCCAAAAAAAAATCAGCAAAATGCAAGGATTGGGTGTCATGGTAAATTATGGTATGACCATTCATGTAGGTCGGCCAAGAGGGAGCTCTTGTTTGCTATCAAAAACAAAACGAAAGACGATGTCAAAGTTGCCAGGGAGACATATAAGCACACCCAAAGGATCTCAAAAAAGATATGGGAGGAGTCAAACTGGGCGGACATGCTGGCTGCTGCCAAATCTAATGACAATGTTGCGTTTTGGAGGCAGGTCGCTAATGGGTGCCATGCAGGTAGAGCTGTGAAGGACGTCTTTTTAGACGAACTGACTTGGGTGACGCACTTCACAACTCTTTATAAACAATACGACAGTGGTTTTGATGAGACTCCATGGTCGCCACCCCCGATTGAGTGTCTTGATTTCTCAATTGGTGAAACCAAAAGGGCCATCGCTGAACTGAAAAGTAGTAAAGCTCCTGGTCCTGATAAGATACCGGGTGACCTGTATAAACATGAGATTGAAGTCTGGGCTCCATATATAAACCACTTGTTTAATGCTCTATCTAGTAATTGTCAGTTTCCAGATAGTTGGCGTGCTGCAGAAGTTGTTTTAATATTTAAAAAGGGTAGCAGGTTTGTTCCATCAAACTATAGACCGATTAGTTTGATGGACATCTTGCAAAAACTCTACGCCAAGCATTTACTATTTCGGATAAATGACTGGCTAGAGGAAAAAGCAATACTCACCAAACTTCAAGCCGGGTTCAGGGGTAAGGTCAGCACCATAGACCAGGTCTTCAGATTTTGTTGTATATATTGGAAATATGTACTCATTAGGAAGGGGCACTTGTATGTCGCCTTCGTAGATTTGAGAGCGGCATTTGACCTCGTCCCTCGCAACTTGCTCTGGAGGTCCCTAAGTGAAGTTGGATTGCCAGGGTGCCTCCTGGCTCAAATAGTCGAGTTGCACGCTAGGAATTACGCCAACATCAGGTGGGGTCCAAATGGGGAATTGACGCGCAACATCCCCATAGAGCGTGGCGTCCGCCAAGGATGCGTTTTGGCCCCTACCTTATTTTCATTATTTGTTAATGATATCCCTGATCATTTGAACGGTTGTACAAGTGATTCACCACAACTTAATGGGGAAAGGGTGCCTGCGTTACTTTTCGCGGATGATACCATCTTGATATCCCAAACTAAGAAAGGTCTCCAGGCACTCTTGAACTCCTTTAGTATGTACTGTGTGAAGAAAGGATTAGAGATAAATGTTAACAAAACTAAGTGTATGGCATTGAATCCCTGTAGGCCGGATAGGGGGACCTTAAGTCTGGATGGCCAAGTGCTAGAAATAGTCGATAATTTTTCCTATTTGGGGGTGGTGCTAGATTCAAACCTAACATGGAAGGCCCAAATCGAGAAAAGTAAGGTGTCTTATGCCCAAAACGTTAAGCCAATTATTAGCAAACTTAATACCAGTACAAGCAAATGTGTGACTCCTGTGCTTGAGCTTTTTAAATTTAAAATTCAATCTGCTAACCTTTATGGGGCTGAGATATGGGGGCCTTGGGCAAGGGATAGCTTTCATGGTCTGGATAATAAATGTATGAGATCCATTGTAAGGGTTCCCAGTAGTACACCTCTGACACCTCTCCAATTTGATTTGAACCTCAAAAGAACTAATAACCATACAATTATTAGACCATTAATGTTCTGGATAAGAATATGGTCTACTCCAGAACTGATTGATTATAGGAAAGGTCTTCAGGAGATATTGGGTCTAGATTCTCTACATTCTGTCTTATGGCTCAAACACATTAAAAAATGGTTTTCAATCCTGGGCCTGCCTCAGCTATGGGAGAGTCCGGAAAGGCAACCGCATTATGCGAAATCTATGGTGAAACGAGCCTTCTGGTCCTTCATAACTAATCAGTTAGTAAATGGAAATAGAATTGGGTCTCTAACCCAAAAATGTTTAGGTTTCAAAGATGAACCCTTTTTTGAGGTATTTCTAGATGAGATAGAGCCTCCCTTTGCGAAGTCTTTATTTTTGAAGTTCAGGTATGGGAATCTTATGATAAACTCTAACCTGGAACGTTGGTCCAAGAGAAAATCGGAAGGGTCCAACGTTACACAGGGGAAGTGTATAATGTGCTCAGGTTTTCACACGGAGGATGAGGTCCATATACTGTTCTTTTGCCAAGCATATACTAAAGCAAGAAAAAGGTGGATCAAACCCTTGTGTAACCTTCTATGAATAAGATCTTGTATTATGGCATATACAATTATTAAAACAAACACTTCCCAATCTATTGTATTTAGCATTAGTAGATTTCTTTATTCTGTGTATATTGCTCGCAGGAAGACTGGTCAATTACTTTGAGCCGTTAAACTTTTGTTGGCTTTTTAACGTTATAGTTGCTTTATATGATGATGGTGTATGATTTCCCCTCCAAGTATGGTACATGTCTAGTCCTTAGATGTTAACTGTGATGAAGCTTTTGTGTTTCTAATGCATTTATGTATGTATTATTTTTGAGGATGCTTATAATGAATTCTGTAACCTATGGATACGTTTTTAACTGTTTTTAGACTTGTATGTGTAAAACAATATGGCCTTGCGTTTTGATGTATGTATCTTTTATGGCTAAAGCAGCCGAAATAAAGATAATAAAGAAAGAAAGAAAGAAAGCCTAATTGTAATTGCAGCTTTTTTATTGTGTTGGGGAGTTGTAGGAGTGCACATTTCTCTTAAAAATGTGCTGCTAGGCTTTTGACTTTGTTAGGTAACTCGTATCCCAAGAACAGGACAATGAGATAGGCAATTTTGGATTTTGGGAAGTTGACTTTGTAGCAATTTTCAACAAATACCATGACAATATGATCTACTCTGGCTAGATATGTGCTTAAGTCATGATCCGTAAGGTATATGTCATTGACATAGGACAATGCTTCTGGATCAGTTTCTTGTAGAATTGCTGTTAGACGGGCAGAGAACAAGCTAGGTCTGTTCTTATACCCCTGAGTTAATCAACAAAACGTTTTTTGATACCTGACGACTGTGCTGAATGTGGTTAGATACCTGCTTTCAGGTGCTAGGTTTTTGACAGAAAAAGTCATTTGAAAGGTCTATTATTATTTTGTATTTTTTGCAGGCAATGTTGTTCATTAGTGCTGCGTTGTGTGAATTTTGTACTGCAAATGTGTTTGTATCACTGGGTAAATGTGTGGAGTCTAAGACTAAGCGATATGAATGATCTAGTTTTGCTACTGGAAACAAAAGATTGGTCAATGATGAGGAGCAAAGCTCAATTGCGCCTTGATTTTCAAGTCATGATAGCATTTCTTTAACAGGTCATTTAGCTTCATGTTTAATAGGATAATATATTTGCACTTGGGTGCTGGACCTTATTGCTATAACATGATAAGGTGAATCTTGATCCCAGCCTACATAGTTGCAGTATAATGCTGAGCTTGAGCAATAGCCCACTCTGTGGCATACACAAGTTTAACTCCTTCAAGAACAAGGATGGAGAAGGTGAGTATTATTATGTCTCCCCCATGTGGGACTTTTCTAGAAACTCTGGTGGCCAATCCCTTTCAGCCAAAAGAATGTCATATGTCACTGTCAAATGTCCCCTTAGAAAGACTTTAATGATTCTATGTTTGACACCCTTGATTTGGATGTACAAATCATATAATCTGCTTGGAGAGCTAACTCTCTGATGAGTGTTTCCACCTCAACAAAATAATTAGTTACAATTGCCACCAGATACTCTTTAAGATTCTGGAAAATTATTAAGGCCTCTGCCATGCTGTCTGGCAGAGTTTGCGCCCACTTCTGGCTCTGGTGCAGCATCCTCAATATGTGTGGCATATTTAAGGGAAATACCTGGCACCTTGTCCTTCTTGAATTGTGGCTTTTGTTGTGCAAGTTTCTCTTCCGTTTTGATGATGATGTCAGATGAGCTTTGTGAGTCCTTTTTCGATTTCATGTTCTCTTCTGATCTGCGCTCTCATCCTTCTCCTCTCTCTGAGCGTTTTTCAGAAATTTCCTGAAAGGAACTAGAAGGACGTTGAGCAATGTACTGATACCTATCAGGCTTTTCAATTGCTTCACTGTTACGCAAATTATAGCATTTTTCAGAGGACCCCAGCTGAGGAAATCCTCCCAGTGATTTTGCTTTTTCTTTATTTAGTTGTTCATCTTATCATTTTTTAGAAGACTATAGGGCCTGTTTGGAGTACTCTGTTACAGCATTACTCTACAGTTGTGGATTATTTGGTCTGGCTCCCAAATTATCTCAATCTATAGCTGTATACATTTCAGCAATACTTTTTGGTAGTTCGTGCTCCGGCTTGCATGAGGCCTTGGCATACTGCCAAAGCTGCTGCTTTCCCTTTAATGTTGCTTACAATAATTAAGGCTACTGTGGCATGATCACCAATAAGTTTCATCCCCATACCAGTGCAGGGGCAGCCCTGTATTCATTTTGAATCTGCTTCAGCACAACAGCTATAGATGTTGTGCCATGTGTGATGGTATATATTGCAGCAAAAACCGTGCCCCAAGTGCCACATTCCTCTACCGGGGGGAACCATCTCTAAAGGTAGGCACATTGTGAGAATTCTATGTTTAACTTGGGGTCTCGTATGAGGAAATACTGCTTCAAGCTGATTTGGTTTTTAAACATCCAGAACAGAATGTCTTCCCGTCTGGAAAGAACCTTACATAGTATTGTGTTAATATTAACTGGACTAATTGCAGGCATTGCTAATTGCGACTGCCCAGCTTGAACAGCCCTCACTTGGTTTGCTGTTATTGGTAACATAAAAAACTGTGTTAAGCATCTGTATAGTCTAACTAGATTTGTGTAAGTGTACGAAGCTCTACTACTGTGAGTACTCCTTATTGTAGATATGGTGTGTAGCCAGCTAAGACTGGCCATGTTGTCCCGTCATTTCTGAGGGGACCCAGTTGTAGATTTGCTAGTGAATGTGGTAGAGTGCTTTGGAACCAATCTTTGTGTTCCTGAAATGGTAATGGTTTTTCTAAATCTTCATAGGCTCTGTATTTGCTAGGTATGGGTGCTTCTGTGTATGTATGGAATACTCTAGTGTTGGCATCTGCTGCAGTAAAAGTGACCCATGAATAGAATACCTCTGTTTTATACGCTTCATGGTCCTCTGCCAGGAGGGTAATATCTCCTCAAGTAAGAGGAATCCCTTGTTGTTGTTACCTCTCTGTTACTGCACGTCTGCAATTTAATTGGATAACCACTTGTACTGTACATGCCATTTTAATCAATGAGATTCAGAGAAGGGAAACATTATAGTAGGGTGATCCTTTTAAAGATTCAAGCTTGAACAACCTACAGACGAAAATAGAGGTTCCCCTTTTAGCTGAGGAGGATTGTTCCCTAACACTATGTATGTCTCTGTATTAGGTGACTAGGGGCTTGGGGCACCTGTAAGACCTAATCAGGAGACCCATTTAATAGGTACCTGACCTATAATGTTGGTGACACCATGTTGTACGTTTCCTACTAATCAATTAAGACTGTGCATTTGGACAGTTTGGACAACATATGCATCAAAATATGGGTACTGAGTCCATGCATATAATCAGAATATGTTGGCCCACCTCCTGTCTAGCTCACAGTGTGCCATCTGGATCCCTAAACTTGACGGATGCTGTCTGCAACCTTAGAACATGACCACTCTGACTTCCCCAAGGTAATTGTGGATACAGATCTAACCTTTTGTTATTACTTCAAGCCTGCCCAACGGGAGAAACAAGAAATATACAAATTGGCATTTCATAAATTTATTGAAGCAATTGGATTCTTGTGTAAAATACATGCGCTACAATTATCAGTAGAAGAAAGCAAAATATTTTATCAGCATTACAATAATGGTGAAGAAGACGAATATATCAACCATTATAACCTTGCAGTGATTACATGAATATATGAATATATATCATAAGGATAACCCTACATATAATTAAATATACTATGGAGAGCATAGTAAGAAGTGCATTCTGTCAGATCTCTTGGAGGAGTTTAACTCCCCATTTACCTGTGTGTGATATGTCAGGAAGTCAGTCTGATGTAGAACTGGCTGCCATCATTTTCAGGATAGTGATGGCAGTCAGCAGGGCTGGCAATTTGTAATAGGCGAACTTCACAATCCAATCACTGAACTTGATGTCCTTAACGTCATTTCCAGACTGAAACCATCATCTCACACTAAAGATCCTCTCCCTCCCAACCTTGTACAAGATCTAAAACATATCATTGCCCCTATTGGACCTCAATCATCAACTCCTCCTTTACCTCCGGTTGTGTCCCTGCGATCCTCCATCAGGGACAAATCACTCCCATCATCAAAAATCCCGCTGGTGACCCTAATGACCTAAATAACCTTTGTCCTATCTCTAACCTCCCTCTTCTCTCAATAGCCATTGAAAAATGCGCCCTGCTCCAACTAGATAGACACATTGATTCTTTCAATATTCTAGTCCCGCCCCAATCAGGCTTCAGAAAGGGCTGTAGTACAGAAACGGCAATGCTAAACATAATTGATGACATCCATCACGCACTCGACAACAGTGAATCCTCCCTACTCATTCTCCTTGATCTCTCTGTTGCTTTCGACACTGTTAATCACTCTACACTTCTTAACACACTTAAAGATCGTTTTGACATTAACGGTTCGGGGAACATCGTTTACAATGCAGTGTTTACACCGCGTTGCCTTTACAACGATGCCATTACAACACAAGTCGTTACTACGACTTGCGCTGGATGGCGCTGTTGTATAAGGAATATTGTAATTTTATATTCCAACACCTTCCCTTCTGTTACGTGGACTGGTGTTGGAATATAAAATTATATTATTCCACAATCCAGGCCCTCCAACACAAGTCGTTGTAACGACTTGCGTTGTAATGGCAGCGTTGTCATGTACCGCGATCTAAAAGATCGCGTTGTACTGACATACATCCTAACGGTTCAGTCCTCAAATGGTTCACCTCCTTTTTCCAACATAGAACCCAGCAAATTAAAATCCACGACTGCCTTTCTTAACCTCTGCCCATCTCCCATGGGATCCCTCATGGCTCTATCCTCTCCCCCTCTCTATTTAATCTCTTCATGGACCCCCTCACCCTTAAACAAGCGGGAATCAATTACCACCTATAGGCTGATGACACACAACTTTACTATAAGATTCAATCCCGCTCAGACGTTCTTCACCTCAATGATGCCTTGAGTAAGAATCAAGCCTGGTTCCACCACAACCACCTCAAACTCAACCCAAAAAAGACTGAAATCATTCTTTTCTCCCCTAAGAACAACTCTCTAACTATTCTATCCTGGATCTCTGTCCTTACATCACTCAACTGCTCTCTCATGATTTCTAACTCAATTAAATCCCTCGGTTTTAACATTGACCAGAACCTCACTCTTATCCCCCACATAAAAAGCTCAGCCAAAAGCGCTCTCTTCACACTCTATCACTTAAAGAAAATAAAACCCTTCATTCCAGCTGATGACTTTAAATTAGTTGTCCAATCGCTGGTCCTGTAAAAAATCGACTATGGTAACACCATCCTCGCTGGTACTCCTAAAACCCACCGTGCCCCAATCAAATCGGTTCTGAACCTTGCAGCTAGGCTCATTAGCAACCTCAAATGGTTTGATCATATCTCGCCTGCCCTCAAAGCCTTTAAGTGGCTGCCCCTTAAAGGAAGAGCTTCCTACAAGACAGCTTGCATTACGCACAAAGCCCTGCATCAATGCACCCTGCAATGCCTCATAGATAAACTTCACTTAGCCGGCTGCTCTAGACCACTGAGAAGCTCCAACACCCTCACTCTTGTCCCTCCTCTATTAAACAAGAATACCACACAATCTCAATCCTTTTCTAGGAACGCACCTTACTTCTGGAACTCCCTCCCCAAAGATCTTTGTTGCAACCCCTCTTACGCCAGCTTCAAAAAAGACCTTAAACTTCTCCTGCTTACCAAATACTGGGGTCCTTAAATCCTCCCCTGAGCTCTCCTCCCTCCCCTACCTCCTATTGCTCTCCTCCCCATTTCTCATCTTCCTTCGCCCACTAACTCCTCGCTCCAGTCTTTCCTATATGACCTGCCTTGTCACACCTGGTATTACCGAAACCTCCCCCCCAGCCTCCCTCCTTTCCCTTACACTTCCCCCATCTTCTCCATCCTCTCCCCCCATGCTAGGCTAATCTCTCAGGACTTGCTGTAACCCTTTGCAACTCATGTAATGTGATGGTATAAAACTAGAGTTGTTTTTACCTTCTTCTGGGGTTTTGAATACCACCTCATTGTAAACCTATTATATGCAAATAATTGTATCTATTTAAAGCTGTTTGAAATTGCCTCAACTATACCCCTCCTTTACCTCTCCCCTTCCTTACCCTTCCTCCCTATTTTACATACTTTCCCTCTCTCTCTAGCCTAATACCGCATGATTTGCTGTAACCCTTGGCAACTTGTTTTGTTTAATTTGATTGTGTAATATTTAAATTGCTTTCTATCCTCTGTATTAATTTCTGAATACTACCTCATTATAAATGTTGCTATATTACAATGTATACTCATGTAAAGCGCTCCGATACCCCCGGGTCCAGCTAGCGCTATATAAAACATGTTAAATGAATAAATAAATAAATAAAATTTCATGGAAGTGCTACTCTGAAGCAGTCTCCGAGGTTCTTTGTCAGTGTTATTATTTATCTTACTGATTCAGACATGTCGCCAAACAACAACAAAATACAAGGGCAGCGTGCTCAGTGTACTTTATCCTTGAACAAGATGTACAGTGTTGTGATATAATGTTTACGAACAAATATGCGTAGCAAGCAGAACACTTTCTGAGTATGTTTTCATGTACGTGCAAAGTATGATAAAAGTCCCCATCCAAAAAGATGTCAAGTTTAAACATGAACTTATAAAATGGAAGCTTTTGTGCACTGGCCCTGTTGAAACCCACAGCAGCCCAATACAATAAAATAATTGCCTAGGATCACACAATGTGGTCAAATGATCAAGTTAACATTGGTCCAAGTTTTTCTGGTCCCACATTGGGTAATTCAGTGACTTAAGTATAAGTAAGTAAGTATCCCTTACTCACTCCTGTTTGACATCAAACTTTAATGCTTTTTCTTTCATTCTTTTTTTTTAAACATTTTTATGATCTTTTGTCATCATAAATTCAAACTTCAAGCATGTCAATGTCGAGCAGCACACCCACCCCCCGCCTCCCCATCTACCTTACCCTCCCCTTGATCTAAGGCATAGTCTGATTTATCCAATAGTACAGTTAGGCCTCTCACCCAAATCCATCTACAGAGCAGCCCCAGTCCCCTCATCCATTTCCGCTCCTTGAAGAATAAAAGTCCATACCTCCCATTCAGCTCATAGCCCTCCATCCAGTCCATGATAACGCCTCCATATACCCCATACCCTACCAAACTTCTTGGGGCACCCCCTCGCCTTATACGTGACCCTCTCAGCAGCCATATAAAGGTCCTGTCCCCTCCTCCACTCTTCCAGTTGTGGCGTGTCGGGTGCTTTTTCTTTCATTCTTGGTGCATGAGGTTTAAGTGTGGGTGGAAGGCAGAATCCATGAGAAAGTTCAGCTCATTTTGGGTTCAACCGGCCAATAGAACATCTAGTTGAATCAGATCCTAGTATTTGGCTTGCACCTCCAGAGACTTACCCACCTCTATACTGTAATCTGGGTATTCTGTGCCAGATAATAAGTTTTCTTCTGCCAGTGTGATACCTGCTTTGTATGTGAAGATTACGTAGCTTTCGCTGCTGCTGATCATCTTATACTCGTGGTGTCTGTGAGGGGAACTAAACTGCTGCCATATGCTGCACATTGTGTGTATGCGTTTACATCCAGACTTGGACTGCTGCTGCAGACGCTGTCCATATTCTGTGCATGTGAGGAAAGCTTGCATTGATTATGACAAAATCTGGATGTGTTCTATGTGTGTGAGGGAAACGTATACTCCTGCCTGGGGCTGTCCCTGTTTTGTGTGTGGAAATATTTCTATGTGTGTGAGTCAAACTTGGACTCATACACCCAGTGATGCTCCTTACACTTATGCCAAATCTTAAATGATGCTTGTTCATTGTATGTAAGGATGGGTAGTTAAATAGTGTCGCCCAGTGCCACATTTGTTCCATGTCTTTGAAGGAAGCTTGCACTGGCCCTGAGTAAAACACTTGTTCCATGTCTGGCCTTGCAGTACCACATTTTTTCCTGTTCTTTGAAGAAACTTGCTATGGCTGGCCCTGCAGTAGCACACCTGTTCAATGACCTGAAATGAAACTTGCACTGCTTGTGCCGTATCACACTTGTTCAATGTCTTTATGGGAAGACCGTGATGCCCTTGACCAGTCTTGTATATTCTTATGCATGAGCCAAGGACCCCCTGTGCTCCTGCTACCCATGCCTTATTTATTTCTGTGTGTTTTAGGTCTGACTAAAATACTTTTAAATGTCTCACCAGTCTCATCTTTTCTCAAGCATAATACATAATCTTGCTTAGAGAACATTGGCGTTAGTTAAGCCCACTTCAGTTATTCATCAGAGTGTCATTCACACATTAGTTCAGCTCTTCAGAACAGCATACATTAAATTAGGCAGTGTATCAGCCCTCTTCAGCCATTTGCTTTCGTGCCAGAGTATGGTTCTGCCTAATAGAAAACTGTTCGCCTTTAAAATGTCAGGTATTCTGAGTAACAGTATTATACCTGGTTACTCTGGGCTATTCTGCATACAGTAAAGTCCAACCTCAGGAGATATTTTTTTTAGATCAAAACTCAGCCATTCACCTGCAATTGCAGACTACTGCTAAGTGAGAAATAAGAGTACCAGCAGCTCTGCTGTCATTGCTCATGGACCACAAGTTTCTGATGGAGAGTGGTAGGCATCACTGCTGCAAGCTTCAAAACCATGCCTCAATCTTGAAATTGTAGTCTTCATACTCTATCACTTTTTACTGTTACAAGATGGCAGAACAGTGCAAAGTTTATTTTTTTTATTGGAACACATGCCCTCCACATTTAGTTGCCATATTTTTACTTTAGTTTTTTTTAAGTTGTTTCCTATTTATTTCAGCATATGCTTGCACTACAAAGAAAACCACCAATTTATGTTTTAGAAGGCAAGCAAAACTTTTTGTTTTGATGCCAAGGCTCTCCCCAGGAAAAGTTCATAAAGATCAGACCCACATAGTTTGCAGAGCTGGTCCAAGTTTGGCTTCTAGGAATTATATAACATCAATGGACATTCAAGCTTCAGTGTAGCTTTCTTCAAGAGCTTTGAATTACACTTGTGGACCGATACACCAGATACTCAGACTAGATCAGAATTAACTTTATTTGATCTAAATCATTAGATCAAATAATTAATTAGCATTAGATCTTGAGAGTACAATAAAAAAACAACGGACTACATTAATAAAACAATATCCACAACAATTTGTAACAGTGCATAACATGACAATTATATAAAAGGGCGTTCACACCTTGATGCTCAATAAATATAGTACATTGTCAGATTCAATGCACACAAAAAAGAGAAAAAGAACAAAAGCCTCAAAAGGGTCCACTATGTGCTCCTGCCAACATAGTTATTACTTTAGAATGTCTGGAATGTACTAAGAGAGATACTTGTATGCCAGCTCTAGACATATGTAAAAGTCAAGCAAAATGAGAGCAAGGCATACGCACAAAGGCCACCCTCCTGGCGGGTTTAATCAGAGCGCCATAATGCCAAGGCCAAAAACCACATGCTCACACCTCACAGGATAAAAGGAAGGGGCCAATGCCCTAGGAAGGGTTAGGGAGGGCTAAAGGAGAGCAGCCTGCTAAAATGCTAAAATTAAAGTGCATGAAATTTGATGACATGAAATAAAAATCATCAATTAACAGAACACAAGTCTGAAAGTCTTAACAAAATTGTAAAAAAGTGCAAAGTTATTTTCAATACCCCCTGCACAACAGACCCTACCCACAGACATGATGGTGGGATCATGGCAAAGGAGATGGAGCTCCATAAACTGGGCAATCACAGAACTGCATCATAATGTAGTTAAGAATCATTGATTAATAAAAGACCTGGCGGTGACTTCCCTTGTAGTCCCCTGATTCCTGCTAATCTTTATTATCACTCTAGGGTATAAACAGTTACACTCCCCGTTGCTACAATAAGGGAATTCCACTAGCCGGTGGAATAACTGAAGTCTAACCTTCAAAAGGAGGAAGCTCTGGCAGTGTTGGTCGTAGTAAAATAGTCTGCGGGCCATCAGATGGGGCCAGTGAGATTTAAGATATGACCGAGGGCATGGCTCTAACTTTATCTCACCTTGCTGCCCCAAGCTTAGCTCAATGTCCTTTTTTTAAGAGAGAGGAAGGATGATGGATTATCAATCAGCTCTGTTCTAAACAGAGCCAAAGGCATATTCCTAATCTCTCTCAACCATGGGATTTCAAGTCCCGATCCAATGACAGGCAATCTGTTCTATTTAATGTCATTGCCTCAATAGATAAGACTCGTCACCAAAGGATAAAGGGATGGGTTCATACTTTGTCCTCCATGGGGAATAACCCCAACTCATTCATACAAATAGTTTCCTGTAGCCCTGTTGCTTTATTGAGGCCCCAAACTCCAGCCCCGTAAGTACCACACTTATGCATTTTGCCTGGTAGATTGTTAGCATAATTTAGCAGCAAAACAAAAGAGGGTGTTGGTGAACCAAGCAAACTCACTATTTATGGCATCCAGCAGCTGATGCCAGGACCTAGAGTTGCTGATAACAAGCCCAAGATAACTGAAAATATTTGTAGATGGAATAAGTTTTGAGTGCAGAAACATTTTTAGTTTAACCACACGTTTAGGTCTACAAGACATAACAAAGGTTTTGCTTATACTAATTTTGAGATGCTGCCCCACCACAAAGGGGAAAATTGGTCTAAAAGGTTCTAGGGGGGTACGCCCACTAAGGACAGCATAATCTGCATACAACAGAGCTGGAATGGGACGTTGACTAGTCTGGGGAAAGTCCTAACACATTTGGACCAAAGCCCTTTCCAAATGGTTGATGTAGGGTTGGGCTGCTTTTTTATTCCAGCGGCGGTGTAGACAGAATTCCATGTTACTCATGTAACAAAACAGAGGTACTCATCTTCGAGAGCAACACCTCCCCATGGGGATACTCCTGGTGGCCTCAACTGGGCCCCTTGCCCACTCCTACAGATCGTGCCAGAAACCTCAGCATCATACTTGACAAAAAGCTCACCATGAGGAAGCAGATAAACGCTGGTTCCTCACTCTCCTCATGCTCCAAGAAAATATTTAAATGGTTCCCCATCAACACCAGACACACCGTCACCCAAGCCCTCATCACCAGATGCCTGGAATATGAAACTCCCTCTATGTGGAAATCACCTCACAACTATTGAGCCGACTGCAATCCATCCAAAATGCTGAAGTCAGGCTCATCCTCAACCACCTGCATAGAGCCCACATTACCCCCCTCAAGGTGCTCCACTGTCTCCCTGTCGAAAAAAGGTGCACAATCAAACTGCTGACCCACACCTACAAGGCAGTGTACAGCAAAGGAACGGCCTACCTCAACCACAGACTGAAATTCAACCAACCCGGCAGTCAACTATCCCCTGCCTCCCTTTCCCTTGCCCACACGCCCCGCTTCCATGGTAGCAGAAGCGGCGGCTGCACCGTCTCCTACCTGCCTGCCAAGACCTGGAATGGCCTCCTACTCCACCTCCAGACTGCATCTACCCTACAGAAGTTCAGAGATGGCCTAAATAGTTGGATGTTTGACTGACAACTTCAAGCAGCAGCCCTCCCCAGTGACTGGATACCCACATGGGTAATAAACAGCGCTCTACAAATCGTTGATTGATTGACCAATTGTAACACGGAATTATTAATGAATGTTGCTACTCAGCCAACGGAATTAATCAGCAATAGGTGTACAGGCAGAGGATTTTAATTCACAATGTGAGAGGTTGGCCTTGTATATGCTGTCTGCTAATTAAAGTGAGCACCTTGCGCCAGTCCAAGCGACCCTTATGATGTATGAGGTCAAAGTTAACCTTTAGAAAGCTATCCTAGTGGCAGCTGTGGAGCGCAGCCTTCAGGCTTAATCTTGAAGTACTGTAAATCAGCTTGTTTTACTAGGATGTCGAGTGCTGAGGGGTCGGTGTCTGGCTGGAGTACCAACAAGCCTCGGCAAAAGTAACCCATGCAGGAAAGGTCAAGCAGATTATGGTGTGGACCAGCAAGGTCCAGGGAACTCATCAAGAAATAGAGAGTCAGGGCACATCTGGAGCAACCTGGAAAGTCCAACAGAATTCAAGATGACCCTCAGGAGGACCCACAGCCCGAATGACCAGGAGTTGTAATGGGACCTCAAGCAAGATTACAAAGTACTAGCCCACGGAGCATCCGGTACGAGGAGGCCGGAGATGTTTAGTGGAAATACTGCTCAGGGTCAGGACTACACAGAGTCCAATGTACAAGCTCAGGAATTGCCAACAACTATATGCACTTGCAAAAGTACACAGTGCACAGGGGTTTGGGTTATGCGGTCCCCACGAGGGATACTGACCTCAAACCGGGTGAGAGGGCATCTCAACCTCAAGGAACTTCAGAACCCACCTCCTGTGTTGCTGGAGCCTTGGGAGTCCGCAGGAGCTGAGGATCAGCGGACCGGTCAGTTATGTTATGGTGCCTGCGAATGCAGGGAAGTGACTCCTTCACCCCAAGGGAGATTCTTCAGTTGTCCTTCATGCACCACAGGTCCTACATGGAGCCTGTATGGAGCAAGGGCACAGACAAAGCTTTGGACGGAGAGGGAGATGAAGTGAGGCCCAGTCAAGGTCCAGCGAAGTCAAGAGAGTCCACATGGTCAAAGGCCGGTGGTTTCTTCTTGTAGAATCTTGTCCATGTAAAATCTAAAGTCTTACAGCCAGCTAGGTCCTTTTGTACCCACGGGAGAGGGTTGAACAGATTTAGGGGACCCTCCTAGGAGTGGGTGAGGACAGAGAGGAGGTTACTCCCATGTACTTTGTCCAGTTTCGCGCCAGAGCTGGAGCCTATGGCTCCCAGTACTAGTGTGAGCTGGACAAAGCACAGGATCGCACTGATGAGCGGGAACAGATACTGACTCAACCGGTACTCCCAGCCACTCATGCGATCGGATTCCCGACGCCACGCGGTGGTTCCTGATTTTGATGACCACCCATACGCCTTATGCCTAATCCCTAGCCATATAATGAAATGGTTTTAGAGGCTTGAAATCAATTAGGCACTTACCACCCTACCCTCGGTAACCGGGTCTCGTGGATCAACGAGATCCACGAGACCCGGTTACCGAGGGTAGACGCAGGTACCGAGCGGTGCTAGATGCCGAGGGCGGTGTGCCAATTGCATCTCCATCCCCCTCCCGAGGTCTATGGTGTGCAAGCTTCACACCTGTGAAGTGCATTTTAATTTTTGTGTGGTCTCCATAATTGCGAGTACCCACCAGCATTTGCACTTCTTTATTGACAGTATTTTAATTTTTCACTTTCACGTCCCTTGGTAGGGTGGGCCTTAGCACGTCCATACCGCCGGGGTTTATTACACCATAGGTCCTGACGAATGCGAGGTAAATTAACACCGACATTGGTAGAAACATGTTGACCATAAAGCTAGAGGAAACAAGCCATCTAATTTATCTGGCTTAGTTCTCCCACACATATTTTAATATGTCTTATTGATCAGATAATAAAGATTTTTTGATACATTTAAGACATTTTTATTCCCACCACGTACACTTTTTCTAGTCATTCACACAACCACTTAGCCACTCACGACTTCACATTACCCGCTCCGCAGTAATTCTGGCGTTGCAGCACACTGGGGTGGCATTCATCCACTCCCAGTGGGGCCCGATGATGAAGCATGTCACCGACCAGGTCGGTGAGTGAGGGCTTTCTGAAAACACCAAGAAGGTGCCCCTATTTCCTTATCTTTGTGCTCTGAAACCCGTCCTCTCCGACGAACCTGAACACTCTTTTGTTGTTATTATTGATAACTATACACTCCACCAAGTAAAGGCAACCAGAACACACAAATATGGTAGGCTGAAGGGTGGCTTAGCAACTTATATATCAACTGCTCTAAATGTAAATACGGAACAACTACCGAGTACGACATCAGACCTACAAGTAATTAAAACGGTCCAGGGGCCTAAAAAAATCAGTAGTATTAATAAATCTCTACATTCATCCAAACGCGAGAAAAAAAGAGGCACAATCCAAAAAACTGATGTTGTTAGGCACTTCTATAAGATTTGAATACCCAGAGTGGGAGATAATAATAACCGGCGACTTCAATTCATATTTAATCCATACACCAGATGATGATGACCAGCTGATAGCAGACAACGAGCAATGGTCTGTTCCGCCACAATCATCCTCATTATTAAAGAAACATGACTTAAATGGGCAAAAGCTGGTCCTGGCACTAGAACATCTAGGCTTGCAAGTCTTAAATGGTAGAACTAAAGATAACACTCCTCTGCGGTGGACCTATCAGGGTGTCCACGCGCAGTCGATCTTAGATTATACAATAATAACGCTTCCTTTACTCGCGTGCGTGACGAAATATTAGATAAAATATTCTACTCGAAGTGATCATGCATATCAGGTATTTGAACTGGAAACAGGCCATCAAAAACATCGTCTGGCTCCCACAGAGATGGGTCAATTGACCACAACAAACCTGAAAAGAATAAGACGGTCAGCAGAAACCCTACCTGAACTATCAGCATTAGCAAAAGAAATATTTGAAGCTAAGAATACATCCGGCAAAAACTCAGTAGAGAGCTGGTCCATATTCGCGAACATACTATTGATTCAGGCACCAAAGATGAATTATGCACAGACTAGAAGGTTCAAGCCCGATATAAACATGTCTAGGAAGGCCTACTTGCTAAGAAAAGAGCTGGGAAAGATGGTGAGGAAAAATAATACACAGAAAGTCCCAAATCATACATGGTGGGATATAAAGATCGTCAAGAAGCTGTATGAAACCCAAATCTGGAAGGATCAGAAAGCGCAACAGGAGACCCTCTGGACGAAATTACTTTTTAGTGCCAAACAAGCAAACAACAGGCTCTTTTGGGAACTAGTAAATGGCACAATAAGATCAAAAAAGAGATCAACAATGCCTCGGTATCAGAGAATGCATGGGCAGTCCATCTAAATAAAACATTTGAAGATCACATATCATCCACGAAAGATGAAATTAATGTTAACAGCGATACTCCAATCCCAGTCCTCATAGGGAATAATCACCCTGGATCTCAAGATCCCGGCACCATCATAGCCTCTGGAAAGTCAATGCCACACACTAGAAGATATTGCCAGAATAATAAAAAAGGGTCACAATGATGGGGCCCCAGGCCCAAATGGCATCCCCCTGGCCATGTTCAGGGCTGATCCCGACTATTGGGCAAAATTGTTATCAGGGCTCTACAATGAAATCAGTTTAACAAATACCCTCCCCACAAGCTGGAAGGGGTAAATCATTAATCCGATGTTCAAGGGGGGTGACAGGGCAGATCCGGCAAATTATCGGTTAATTGCACTTATGGACGTGGAAGCGAAATATTTTGCCTCATTAATCCTGGAGGACCTGGTAGAATGGTCAAATACAAATGGGCTGATTCCATTAAACCAATGCGGATTCCGTAAAGGATGTGGCACTACAACAAATATTTTAGCCCTTGCCACAATAGCTGATGAGTGCAAACGCCAGCAAAGACCACTACAATTGTGTTTTATGGACTTCAAATCCGCATTTTATCAAGTGAATCGCGGGCTACTATGGACCAAATTACAGAATCTGGGTCTCCCGGAAACAATATTACATCCCATTATACAACTGTACACGCACACGTGGGTCCGTGTGAAAATGGCGAATGGTACTAAATTATCCAAAAAGATACAAACTGAGATTGGATTAAAACAAGGCTGTGTATTAGCCCCCCATTCATTCAAGCTTTTTATGGCAGACCTCTCACCCCGACTGGATCAAGCAAATACACACCCACCGCGTTTGGGAACATTGCCCATAACGCATCTCTTGTATGCAGACAACATAGTTTTGTTCAGCCTGACCCGAGTAGATCTACAAAGAGTACTTAATGAACTCCTGATGTTTGCTAATACCAACGCACTGGAGATTAACAATACCAAAACAAAAACTATGTCACTCACGAACTGCACACGCTATCAGTATCAATTCAAAATGGGAGAGACGCGCCTCGGAATAGTAAGTAAGTACTTGGCAGTATACATAGACAAAAGACTGAACTTTCAATTTCAGAAACAATATCTTGAAAAAAAAGGAAATGGAATTATTTATGCTTTTTGTGCTATCGCAAAGAAACTATATGGTCCTTCATTCACGCCACTAATTTCCGTGATGGCCGCGAAGCTACTACCTGCAATAACCTATGCAAGCATAGTGTTAAATGGTAAAGATGGAAAAATCCTAGACTCTTTACAAATAAAGGCCTACAAAAAAATCTTCAGTCTACCACAGTCAGCAGCTCCGGCACAGGTCCGGCTGGAATTCGGCCTTATCAAGCAGGAAATTGGGAAAAAATATGCCGTGATCAAAACTTGGTATAAATTGTGGTAGAATCGATCTAATATACTAAATGACGCTCTGTGGCAAGCCCAGGAGGATCCAAACTCAATTCGTGAAAATGGCGTTGAATGACACCGAGACGATGGATCTATGGGCGAAGAACCCTTAATTCCATATTTTCTGTAGCTTAACAAACAAGACGGCAAAATTACAATCATTATTGGAAGACAAAGGTACCTTAGCAAAAAGATCCCAAGGGTGGATGGTTCTGCAATCCTATACATCACTCCGACTGGCGGAATATCTCGGCGCAACATACTCACCCCACTTGAAATGCAAGCTAATGGCAACTAGATTTGGGGTATTACCAAGCCTGGCTGAACAACCATCGTGGAAGTATACCAGCGTCAAATCCTGTGGCTTATGTGGTGAAGCCTGGCAAGATATTATCCATCTAATATGTGTCTGCCCCAGCCTAAAAATGAAATGCGTCATACTACTAAAAAAGGCTTTTAACGACAGAGGAATTCGAACTTGTAGATCTGCAATCATTAGAGGACTTGGCACTACAGACGCTCAGCTGACCTGTAAAATGATGAAATTCCTATTGTTTTATGAGAAAAACTATGTGGCACTTCCAAAATAATAATGTTTAGAATTTTATTGCAATTTTATAAAAAAACGTTAAAATGTTTTATATGTCACTACGTGCAAAAACCATAAACCGATAACAATATGATGTTGCAGAATTATGAACAAACTTTAAATTGGCATCATGAGAAGGATACCGCTTCCGGTTTTTAGGACTAAACAATTAACATGTTTGTTCTTTTTTTTTAAATACTTTTTAATCATTTTATGGGGATATCAAATTTGTACTATGACATTGTTAGGGTTTTAAATAACTTAAACAATAAAGATTACTACTACAGATCAGTGGCCACCTAACAGAGGAAGCCTCTCCCACTGCACTGGTAAGAGCTATCCATGCCAGGCAGTCAATTCACATGGCACCACAAAGAGAAAAGAGGGCGACATGGACTGGTGTACCAGGTCTGGGCTCACATATGTATCCTCAAAGTGCCACGCACAGTATGGGATATGCGGCTTTAGAGAGCTCCTTCGCCAGTCCACTTCGCTGGTCCACCTTTCCTTTCTTGGGTTGCATGGAAATATTACTTTCTTAATCACATAGAAACAATTGAAGATCAAGGAACAGTATTATCTCCTCAGCCATCCTTATTCCTCCTATGTTATTGTTGCTGTCCTGTGGGGGAATAAGCCAGACGGACACTTCTGAATGTTCTCACTTCCTGTAGCATCACCAGGCACCCTCAGGATGGAGGCTGTCATCTCCTATCACCATCTTGCATGTGGCAAGCATAGTAAGAGCACCAGGTAATCAAGCTGTTTCTCCTATGCCGCCATCTTTCCAAACTCTGCTCCTTCCCAGTGAGCAGTGTACTTTTGTGTGACCAGTGTACAAAAACCAGTGCAGGATATCCACCATGTTTTGTGAGGGCATTGTTAGTGATGTGCCTGTGTGAATGTGGCAGTAACATTGTATTCTGTGAGTGTAGGGTAAGGTTTCACAGGTTGAAATCTGTGCCTGTGTGAATGCAGAGTGAGGCATATGTCTGTGTGACTACAGTGTGAGGGAAATGCCAATGGGTCGGTAGTACTGTGAGTATGAGGTCCCTGCATGTTGTGATATTGTAGATGCAGACTCTGTCAGTTCAGTTCAATTCCTTTATTCGGTTTTCATGAAATATAGAAAAACCATAAAAGTACAATAAAAAATACAAATTACATTTCAAATTTACACTTCATTCACTATTTACAGTAAATAATTTAAAATGTCTACTCATTCAGGAATTGAAGTACATTATAACATTAAGAAGATAAAAACAGAGTTAAGAAATCAGTAATTGAGAGCATGTGACAGCTAATTTTAACATATATAAAAAGAACCTTAATCACATTCAGAATATACATTGTAAATTTCTATTCTAGGTTTTTCCTATGCCTAATACAGAATTTCAGGATATGTGCAATATTTTTCGCAAAACACTCTGTATCCAGACATTGCAGGGCAATAAATGCTGGGCGGCATGATCTCAGACCAAAGATTCTTAAAATTGGTTTTATCCATCTTCCCCTCCACTCTTTATAGAATTTACAAAACAACACCACGTGCATTGTCGACTGGACAGATACGTCGTCGCAGGGGCAATATTACAAAACCTTTGTCCAGTTGTTCATTTTAGGGAAGGTTGTCAGATGATGGAATGTGTTCAACCTAAACCGTATTAGAACAAACCTTCCATAACCATTCAAAGTGTAGGTAAGGTAAGGTTGTATCTTTAGTGTGGTTTGAATCATAAGGTTATGCTGTACCGAACGCTTATTTACTTCGGTAATAATCTGAGCCCCTCCAGATGGCCCATGCACTGTTTTTTAATCGATTTCCTTGGAATCTTGGCTATCAACGCTGAATTATGATAGTACGTTAAGAGACCCAGGTCAGATAGAACTTTTTCACATACATGAGCCACCCAATCTTATCAACATTATCAAGGGAAAGGCAATCCTTCAATGTCTCCCGATTAAATACTGTTTTAGGCGATGACCAATGTAGATGCCTTAATAGGACTCGTTGTGCTTTTATTATATCAGTAATATATGGTATTACTAGTTCCACATGGCAATTATACATTGATGTGTCTCGGGGAACTGCCAGCAAATACCTAAAAAAAGCATGTTCCACTTTCTGTATGGCATCTACCCCATAGAATCCCCATATTACAGCCCCATATGTTGCCGTACTGATGCATTTGGCTTGGTATATCTGGAGCATTTCTACCGGGGACCTCTTGCCTAGCCTCTGTGCGAAACCGCTCCCTGGCCATAGCATTTGTGTAAGAATCTCTAAGAAAATTAACTATGGAGATATCCACACCCATTTCTACGAAGATACTCCAAAGTTTGGCGTGACCAACACAATCGAAGGCGGCGGTCAGATCTACATAGGGCATATATACCCTTCCCCCCTTCGCTTTCACATATTTTCCCATTAGAAATAACAGACTAAGACCTTGCTCCATGGTGCCCAAGCCTTCCCTAAACCGAAATTGGAGATCAGACAATACTTTGCTATCTTCTGCCCATTACTGTAGGCGTTCAAGAACGATACGGCCTGCATCCTTGCCCAAAGAATCCAATAAGGATATAGGACAATAACAGGCCGGGTTCTGTCGATCTCCCTTCTTAAAGATTGGGACTAGGATTGAGTTTGACCATGAACCAATAAGCCCTACTGAACAAGTAGCTTGTAACATTCTTGTCAGTATTGGTGACCATAAGTTCATATTAAATGTGAAAAGATCCACTGGGACCCCATCAGGGCCCGGAGCCTTACCCCTTTACTGGCCTTTAGAGCGTGTTCAACATCCGATAAATTGATATCAAGATCTATAGGGAAAGATACAGGGCTAGAAAGGTAACTTGTCATAGAGTTATCATCTGTCACAGACTTTACATCAATATTTGAGCTAAAGATTTTGGAAAAATGTTGTATCCAGTGATTTTCATCAACAGCATTTTCAACTGTCGGCCCATGTCCCCCTTCGGAAAGAAATGGGGTTTAAAGAACTCTCCAAAAGGCAGCACTGTCCTTGTTTCTACAGCTTTTATGAAGTTCTTCCCAGAGTTCTTTTTTCAACTCAGATTATCTTAGTTTTATAGCCTGATTGTATGCTCTTCTTAGCTGTACAATGCTATTTCTATCCCTCTCCTCTGCATGTAGAGCGGTTTTTAGCTCGCGATAAGCCTTTGTGGAGGTCTTATTAAACCAACTATTGCTCTTACCTTTATTGTTTTTTTGTTGAACATTCAGTGTTTTATTTATCTCCTTAGTAATTTCCAAGAAGTTACTTATAACCTCCTGATGTGAAGATGAGGGATCTAAACATATAATTATCGAGTCAAAGGAATTCGCTACTACCGCTTTCGTAGTTTGTTGTGGGTCAACTTTATCCCCTCTGAGGGAATATCCGTTTGTTCTATCAATTGACATTTTTTTTTGCCCTAACTTTCTTTCCGATTTATTACTGCCCGTATTAGGGGGACAGGAGATTGAAATGCTATTTGGGAAGTGATCACTAGTTGCATTTTCGTGGGTCTTAAAATTCATCAGACGGGGGGGCAGCACTACTCGTTATTAAAATAAAATCTATAACGGTACTAGCGCCTCTGCCATTACATTTTTGCGAAAAAGTTATTGGTGGTGAGATTAATTCATTAGCAAATCCCAATTCCAGTAAAAATAAGGTCTCATTTAGGCATTCACCACTTATAGTGTGCGGGAAATGATTTAAGTTTATACTGTTTTCATCAGATAAGCCACTTGTTAGGTTGCTGCTTTGGTTACATGGCGATAAATTAAAATCACCCCCCCCCCCCATATCACAAAAGGTGGATTAGAACTCCTACTCTGAATCTCCAGAAGGGTGAAGTGAATTTCTTTTAGGGTTAAAATCAACTGTTCCTTATGCATATTGTTATAGAAATTAATCAAAACTAACTTTTCTCGTTTATTCATGTTAATAGTTATAATTTGGTAGTTTGGATCTGATTTAGTAAAAGTTATTGACTTAGACCCCAAAAGGTTCGAAATATAAACTATCAAACCTCTTTTAGCCCTACCAAGGTCGAAGGAATGGCAGGGGAAAAAAGTAGTCTTGAACCCCTCAATATGGATTGTTGTAGTGGCCTATGTCTCCTGTAAGCAGAGCCCCTGAAATTTACCAACAAAAGCGAACCATATATCATTACTAATTTTTTATCGCAGGCCCGCTACATTCCAAAATAAAATATTCCATATTTCTTCATTCATTGTTTCCAGGTGATTACGATCTGAGACATTCTGCCCCAAAAAAGCATCTAATTCAATCCCCAAGGTTTCTAATCCATTCTCCGTAATAGTATGCGGGGCCAAATCAACAACTGCTAATGTTTTATTTGGGTCAAAGGTCTGAAACTCTGGATGGTGATCCAGTACAGTATGTGAAACATATGAGCTAGAATTTGTAGTAATCTCTAAGGTATTCAATCTACGAGAAGCAGAATTAGTCTGAATCGTAGAATATAAAACTTGTTGTTTAGATGGCATCGCCAGAGTTGGTGGTATACAGCTCAGTCAATCTATTTCCTCCAAACTTGAGAAGAGATCGAATCTATTGTAGATAGGAACATTGTATTCATAGGGATTCTGCGGCTGAGTCCCATCCCTACAGTAAACCCTTCTGGAAATATGTCGAATTGTATTGCGATAAAAGAACCCAAGTGGCAATATGCAAATTCCATCCCTACTCAGATGTCTTGCACCTGCCCTTTCTAAAATAGTTTTTGCAAATTTTGCACTGCCTACTTTTGGGGAGGACCCAACCCAGGGAGTTCTACGGATCATTTTGAATTCCTGGAAGAGGTGACTACCCAGCCCTGTTCTGCTATTTAATAAATGAAGGGCCTTATTTCTAAGCACTGACCAGTGTTCATCAGAACCAGAGTGAAGTGGTGGAACATTGGTGAGTATAACAGTTTAGTGCGTAGATTCTGGTGGTAGTTTAAGAAAGTCCTTAGCATAGGGCAAATCACCCCTAATCTTTCCTGAATTATTACCCTCGGTCAACTCCAAAGGGGTCCCCCCCTAACTGTTGCGGCTTGCGCGTTAAGAATATTTGCAGGGGGGGCACACACTATTTTGCTGGTACTAGCTACAGCGTCAGCGAAAGATGTCAATTTATCTTGCACTGTTACTGACCCAAGCTCCTTTGAGCCGCTAGTGCTATCGTTACTTGCGTTTGATTTCGAAGGACAGAGATATTTCTCTATTTTTATGAAGCCTTGCATCAATATCTGTCAGTTTAGTTACTACAGGTTTGAGCATTGCCGCAATCTTTCCCTCCAGTATTACTCTGTCAAAAGAGGACAAACATATTATTGTTCCTGACTTTTCGGAATGTTTACAGTGTACTGACCTTGCTCACACACTTTACAAGAAGAAATAGGATAGATATATGCCCAGCCTTGATGAAGTCTACTTTTATACTTACAGCACATAGACGAAACACGTGTTGGCAAGTGAAAGTTCAAGTACAAGGGCAGAATTAAACACTGGAATAAAAGAACTGTTGATACCACGATCTTGACGCCTCATATTTTGTGTGCTTGAAGAATATTGTAACTCGTTCAGATTTCCTCTGGTAGAAGAAGATGAGGTGGCTCTTCCTTCTCCAGAGCACCAAATGAGATATAGGGCCAGATGTAGGTAATTCCGATTTACCTACTCTTAAATACCAAATCATACCGATTCGGTATTTAAGAGTAGGTAAATAGGAAGGAGGCAGATGTAGGTAATTCCGATTTCACAATTACTGATTCTGTAGGATTCGGTATTTACCGATTCTGTAAATACCGAATCGGTATTTCCCATTGATTCCTATGGGCCTTGAAGCCCATAGGAATCAATGGGAAATACCGATTCGGTATTTACAGAATCGGTAAATACCGAATCCTGGCAGGGGGAACAGGGTGTCACTTTGACACCCTGTAGCACCCCAATTGCAGGCTTGTGTGCCATGTGGCACACATACATGCCCTAAGGGCATGTCTGTGTGTCACATAGCATAGGTGTACATGCACAGATGTGCATGTACACTGGAATTCGGTATTTTACCACCCAATAGGATTGGGTGGTAAAATAGGAATTCCTAAGGGCCTGTGGCACTGCAAACTGTGCCACCTACATATGGATTTACAGAATCAGTATATTTACCGATTCGGAAAAATACCGAAGTGGTAAATTTACCGAATCGGTAAATATACCGATTCTGTAAATTCCGAGCCACCAACATGTCAAAAGCCAAATACCGGTCGGTAACGGCCGATTTCGGCCGTTACCGACCGGTATTTGGCTACCTACATCTGGCCCATAGACTTTTGTTGTACGGACTGAATGGTATATTTATTTCTCATACTGACTAAGTTCTGTGTGCCCACATTCCCAGCCACCGTTTATATATTGTAACATGCTATTGAATCATGCCTCACCTCCTTAAACTATAACTTTACTTTAGAGACATCAACCAACCCAATGACAGACAGATTTCCACCCACTGTAGTGCCACACTGCATAGCATTCATAAGCCAACACATACCTGATGCTCAAGTTGAATGAATGCATGAACAAGGGTAAAGACAATATACCATTACATGAGATCACACCAGTTGTTGTTGGGGAAAGATTAGCTGCAAGTTGATGATATGCAAGCAGGTAGTGAGCTCGGGTCGATCTGCCTACAACTTAGGCTGTCACATTTTGCTGCTTTTGATTTTTCCCAGTGAACTGCACGATAGGTTGCAGATTTCAGAGCCCGACACGCTGCCATGCTCAACCTTGTAAGCCTCCACAGCCCCATTACACCCTGCCTTCTACAGCGTAGGGCTGGTTTGAACATTTTTGACAGGGCTATTGTTGGTTTCCAGGCCGATGGTGAGGCACTGAGACCTAATAGCACTCTTTGATGGCATATCAACCCTTATTTGACAGTAGTACCAGTGGCCTTATTCACCTGGGCATAGCAGCAGCAGGTGACACATCAACTAGATACATCACCTATCTATCTATCTATCTATCTATCTATCTATCTATCTATCTATCTATCTATCTATCTATCTATCTATCTATCTATCTATCTATCTATCTATCTATCTATCTATCTATCTATCTATCCGTTCTAAGAAACCAGGGTCCTTTCTCTTAGAAAAGTATATTTTAATGGGCTGCATAAAGGACAACAGATGCACTAACACAAAGGAATAGCCAGCCAGCAGTGCCATGGAGATGCCTGGTCATTGCGCCTACCTGAGGATTTCCCCATGTGGAAATACACCCATGCACAGGGAAACATCCTTTACGACGCAACTTTTACCACGCAGTGCCTTTACAACACAGGTTTTTCAACGCAAGTCATTACAACGAATTGCGCTGGGGGCGCTCTAGGATAGGTAATAGTTTAATTTACTATCCAACACCTTCCCTACTATCCACGGGGACTGGAGTTGGAATAGTAAATTAAACTATTCACTATCCAGCACCCCCCAACGCGAGTCGTTGTAACGACTTGTGTTGAAAAACCTGCATTGTAAAAGCATGCGTGGTAAAAGCATGCGTTGTAACAACGTACATCCCCATGCACAACTCTGATCGGCTGAGTATGCTGAAGTTATCTTTTAAACCTTTTAAAAGTGGAATTTGCTTAAGAAAAATCAGTTTTAAAGTGATGTGTGAACAATTTTTTGTAGTCTACTCTGTGGGGCTTATTTACAAGCCCCTTGAGATTCTGGTGCATCACTTTTTGTGACGTACTGGCGGCGTATTTTGCTGCCCCATATTTACAAGGACGGGAAAAGTCTCCCTGCGTGGTTTTTCCTGTCCTTGTAAATACGGCCCATTTACATGCAGCACATTGTGTGAAAGGGGCGTTCCATGGGTGTTGCTCTGGGTGTTCCAATGCAACACCCATGGAACCTGACACATTTACAGATTTACGGGAAATTGTAAACCCGGAAATGCTTCTGAATGCTACGCCTCCCAAGGGTAGGGAGGTGCAACGAGGGGACATTTTTTCATTTTACCCTCTTTTTTTCCACTTTCTATGTGTGCTGCATTCTGCAGCACACATCGAACGATGAAATAACCTCTGGTGATTTTATGTGCAGGAAGGTGTCCCTTCCTGCACGCAAACAATCATTAAAAAAATTATGTTTTGCAAGTTCTGTGTGCGCCAATGCAGTACAGATAGATGTTCAAAAACGGCATTTAAGATTGTTTATGTGCAGGGAGGGACACCTTCCTGCACAGAAACAATCATAACCGTGACTCAGGAACCCTTGCACCATGGTGCAAGGGTGCCTGCATCAGCACATGGTAGCCAATTGTGCGGCAGCTCAGTGGAAAGCCCAGGAATGCAACATATCATTGTAAATACATTGCATCCCTGTGCTTTGACAGTGCTGCAGCATGGCGCAGACAAATGGCTTATGGTGCCATGCTGCAGCACTTTCTTGTAAATCAGGCCCTAGGTTTTTAGGTGTTTACTTAAGGCATACTGAGCCAAATTATGTTTTATTTTTAAAGGAAATTACTAGTTCCTGCAATCTATTATCCTCAAAACAATCCGCTGCTATTTTGCACTTTGCACAATTCTGTCTTAACAAGGTAGTTTCTTTCTTTTTTTTTAATATAGTTACATCTTCTTTTCCTTAATCCAACTATTGAACTTGGAGTTATTTGCTAGAGGGCTTGGTACCTGAAGCCTCACAGTTGAAGTAAAATTGTTCCAAAGATTTTGTATATACAATTGTAATGTCTTGTTAACGCTGTTTTGCCAAACAAAAATTAATAAATAAATATCTTTGAATTTGTATAAAATGTAAATGTCTTGTTAATGTTGTTTTAGCATGTAATGGTTTTAAGTAACCAAACAACAATAAATAAATAAATTAATAAATAAATAAATATCTATCTTTGAATTTGTAATGCGCATGGCTATCCAATGGAGTTTCCCAGCGCTAAGTAAGCAACAGATTGCAGCTAACACAGTTAAAACAGCCAGGTCTTCAGCAATTTTCGAAACTTCATAAAGGAAGTATACAGGCGCAACTTTACGGGCAAAGTGTTCCATAAGGTAGGACCAAGCATGGCACAAGTCCTTCCACCTTTCCTAGGTAGTGGAATATGTGGTATCATACAAGTGCAGCCGGCACAAGGCGATGTGGCGAGAGCATGGTAAGTCGCTTTATTTTTAAAAAAATTTAATTTGACCTATTCCGTCGACTGTTGACATGCCCGCCACCCCACCCACCCCGCCCTGCCTCACCACTCTTACGTGTGTCGGCCTCGCATGTTATCATAGCAAGATACAGACTGCTAGAACGAAGAGCTCGTTTAGGTGAATATGGCTGAATATCACACTCAGATAGGTAGGTTCATGGCCTTGCAAAGCGTTGTGCAAATAGTACAGTGCTTTGACCTGTAGAAAGTGTGACAGGGCCACAATATGTGAGTGTGTACTTTCCTCTACCTCGGTGTACACTTATAGAATGTTGGTCTGTCGGGTTTGCACCATTTGTGATATGTAGCAATGAATACACATGTCTTGCTGAACATATTTGAACACAGAGCTGCAATGGGTGATTCAACTGCCCTGCAATACATGAAAGATGATTACTAAACTGAAACCTACCCACCGAAACACTGGGATCCTTCTTTAATTCAAATACAGCTTAATTTCTTATTGGATAGTATTAATCGTATTATTGTGTTCTAACCTTTCCGGTTCTGAGAAGTTTGCACTGAAGGATTAGTGTGGTGTCAGTTTAATAAAAGCACCCTGATGTGTCATTGCATTCAAAGTGTCACCATTAATTATTCCTGGAATATGAAGGTCCAATTTCCCATTAAAATAGCCTGACATATGAATCTACATCACAGCCGTATTACCATGAAATGACTTTAGTTCTGGAAGTAATCAAAAGGTGGTAGAATACTAACAAAAACATCCCTCTTCCTGTTCCATAATTCGGCTGGTGGGAGGTGGTATACAGCCTTTACAACAAAACTTTTACAACGAACTACCATTACAACGAAACTTTTACAACGCAAACCATTACAGAGCGTAGCGCTGGGGGGCGCTCTAGGATAGGGAATAGGTTTAATGTACTATCCAACACCTTCCCTACTATCCACGGGGACTGGAGTTGGAATAGTAAATTAAACTATTCACTATCCAGCGCCCAAAAGCATTGTGCGTTGTAATGGTATGTGTTGTAAAACTTACGATGTAAAGGTAGGCGTTGTAAAAGTATGCGTTGTAACGTCATACATCCGTGGGAGGTGGATAACTTGCTGCTGAATTTATAATCCATAAGCTGGGAATCATTGATGTCCTCTTCCCATGGAGATGTGAGGCTAAGGAGCTCACACATGTCTTATTCATGCTTCCAAGTAAAAGCAAGTCAGGAGATACAGATGTTAGGTTGCACCTTAATAAGAGTATCTTGTTGCTGCATCTATTAGACTGCGTTGTTGCGTCGTTGATAAATGCAAATAGTGCTTGATTGTCTGAGTGGCTACGTGAGTGTGCAGTGGTGCCGCTACATAAAATATATCTACATAGTAATAATCTTTTTTTAATCCAATGATAACCTCACACTTCAGTACTTTGGAAGCGCTGTAATTAATATTTATTCTGCATTTTATGGTACTTAATTTACTCACCTTTGAAGTGTAGTATTCAGGCCTGGGAAGAGTTTCAGCTACGTCAGAGTAATCAGAATAATTTTGGTAATTCTGCGTTACTCTTTGATGCAGAATTACTGATAATTAAGCTGTTTTCTCCTGCGTGCGTTGTTAAGAGTAATTTTGGGGGGACATTGTACTCCGAGAGCACATTTAGAGAGCGCTAATGGGCTCTTGCGCTCGCTATTCATGTTCTGCTGCATTTGCTAGGCTCTGCATTTTGGACACAAGGGTGTATTTTTAGGATCACTGAAATAATATCGAGGGACAGAATATCGACCATCAAAAATATCGTTGACAAAATATCGACAGTCAAAATATCGAGTTTCTATCTACAAACAGGTAAGTACAAAAATATCGAGTTAAAAATATCCTTTACAAAAATATAGTTGTAAAAAATATCGTATTTACTAAAAACAGTGTTAAATTAAATTAATATTAATAATTAATTACTAAAATATACTTAAAATTACTTAAATTAACTTATAATAATTAAATAATTAATGAAAGTTAAATAAATATTTTTTTATTTCATATTTATTAAAACATATATATATAGTAACAAAATATAATAAAATAATACCCAAAAACTGAAAACTGACCCTGAACCCTAAAAATACCCCTTTACCCAAAAACCCAAAACTGACCCTGAACCCTAAAAATACCCCTTTACCCAAAAACTGAAAACTGACCCTAAACCCTAAAAAATACCCCTTTACCCAAAAACTGAAAACTGACCCTGAACCCTAAAAATACCCCTTTACCCAAAAACTGAAAACTGACCCTGAACCCTAAAAATACCCCTTTACCCAAAAACCCAAAACTGACCCTGAACCCTAAAAATACCCCTTTACCCAAAAACCCAAAACTGACCCTGAACCCTAAAAATAAAAACGATTATTTTTACTATCTATATTATATACTTACATATTTTCACTTTCTATATTATTTTCAGTCGATATTACTTCACTTACCTTAAAAACGATATTTTGGCTGTCTATATTCTGTCCTGTCGATATTTTGTCCAAACGATATTTTTGACTCGATATTCTGTCCGAACGATATTTTGGAGTCGATATGTCTGTGCACCGTATTTTTACGCTAAGAAATAGTACTAAATAGAGAATTGCTCTGCTCATGTAATTCAAGGGTAATATTGTAGAATTCTTAGGTAATTCTGCATGATTACGCTACACGGAATTACGTGAGTTACGCTGAATCTGTCTTACACGCATGTCCTACGTAGCACCATATTTGCAAGCCTTATTAGCATCTTAGTAAGCCTTCAGATTCCTGCTCTACCATGCCTGCTTAGCCTGCACTTGAGATACCAATACATAAAAGCTACTGCACTGAAATGACGATGTATGAGGAAACCAATAGGAAGAATAGCACTACTGAGATTACAACTGAATTGAATAATGTAAGTACAAGAGAAAGAAGATGGCGTCGAGATTTGTGGATGCAGAACACCTCCCAAAGTTGGTATATGTCCCATATCTGTCATACTTTAAATAACCCTACTAACACTAAACCTAGTCCTAAAAAAGAATCCCAAAATGTAACTTTAGATAATGTTCTGTCTAATCTTATCTTTAGTCATAAGTCTACCCTTAAAACACACCCATATCTTGCCCTGTGCCTAATGAAAACCATTTTATAAAACTAATACTAAGCCTAAACCTAAACATAAGGGCCTAGATGTATCAAGCATTTTGTGATTCGTTATGGCCGAAATTCGCAGAATTTTGACCTTAACGAATCGCAAATGAACATTTTGCATATTTCGGGATGTATGTGTTTTTTCGCAGCGCTAAATATGAATTCGCAATTTTTAGCGTTTCCTTATTTGCGTTTTTCATTTTTCTGCGAATATTTTTTTGCGAATCTCTATTTTGCATGGTCGCATGTTAAGAAGTCGCTGTTAGATGTATGAATGATTCGCAATTAGCGAAAAATGGCAGATCGCAAATTAAGAATTCGCATTTAACACTAACTCACATCAGGTGTAAATTTTTTTTTAAACTTTAAAAGTCAGCCCCAACTGCCTTTTTCAACAGAACCATGGCTGGACTTTACCTGATAGCTAGGAGGCTGCGCATTCAAGCACTTGCACAGATGAGACAGAGGCAGGAAAGGATTTTCAAACTGAGGATTACCTTATTTCAACAGACTGAAGAAGACATTTTTGAGAAATATAGACTGCATCCACATACCATTTTGGACCTAATTGAGGAATTGAAGCCTTTTTTAGAGCATGAGACACACAGGACACAATCAATACCAACTCATGTGCAGGTCTTATGTTCCCTGTACCTTCTTGCTTCAGGATCTTTTCAAAGAGTGATTGCAGAGGTGGGAGGAGTATCTCAGAGTGCTTTTTCTCGTTTTTTTAGGGTGTTTTTGGATGCAATGATGAACAGGTTGCACCATCATATTTACTTCTCCAGCACACCACAAGATATCCAAATCTCAAAGTTTGATTTTTATCAAATTGCTCATTTTCCACATGTTATTGGATGTATAGTTGGCACACACATTGCCATTACTCCTCCAGCTGCAACTGAATATGTTTATAGGAATAGGAAAAGTTACCACTCTTTAAACATTCAAATGGTGTGTAATGCTAAGTATATTATTACTGACATTGTTGCAAAATTTCCAGGAAGCACTCATGATTCATACATGTTTAGACACAGTGGATTACATGGACGTTTGAGTGCTGGTGAATTTGGAGATGGATTTCTGCTTGGTAAGTGCTTGTTCAAAACACATAATCCAATTTATAAGTTCCAATGCCATCTAATTTTAAAACTGTCATATTTCTTAAATTACCATTTAGGAGACAGTGCCTATGCAGTTCGTGATTTCATTTTGACCCCATATCTAAATCCAAGCAACATTCATGAAAGGAGGTACAATAAGGCACACCGTTCTACACGTGGAGTTATTGAAAGAACTTTTGGAATTTTGAAAAGCAGGTTCAGAAGAATCCATAAAAGTGGAGGATCCTTGCAATATAAACCATCAATGTGTTGCAAAATAATTACAAGTTGTGCTATGCTACATAACATGGCTATTAGAAAAGGAACAGATTGTGAAGTTAGTGACCCTGAATCTTGAGACAATGATGATGTACCACCCCCAAGAAGATGTGCTATAGGTTTAGGAGCTGTGGCTGGTCGACAAAGGCGTGCAGAAATTACAAACAATTATTTCTAGGTAAGAAATAAAAGCACAACAACTGTATTTTGATTATATAAACCTTTAATTCTTTAAACATATAAAGGTAACATAAATGTGAAACCTGTTAATCCACAGGACATACATCTGAGAATGTTTGCTCACAGTGACATGCACTTTTCTTATAAGATATGTGGAAATATCTTTTAATTGTTTTCCCTGTCTGCTACTTCTGCGTTGCCCTGGCCCACTTCTCCTCACAGATGTGTGTGGGCTCCCAAGGCTCCTACTCCTCATTTCTGGGGTGTCCAATGTGGGCGTAGGGTTACTGCTGGTTCTACTTCCAGTGTCCTCAGACTCAATGGCCTCAAAGAAAGCACTTGCACCTTTCTGACAAGTTTTTAGTAATTCAAAAGAATTGGATACTTTATCCAGCCCTTTAGCAACATTTCTAGAGCATTCACTGACCATGCGTTGCATTGCAATACTACGCCTGTTACTCTGTGCTGTCACAGTGCACAGTCTATTTATTGCTGAATAGTACTTCTGTAATCTAATGTTATGACTGCGTGAATCTCTCACTCTATTTGACTCTGATCTTTCGATTGCAACACAAAGTCTGTCCATAGAGTCAGCCATGCGCATCATACCATCACCCAGGTTACTATTACTCTTATTTAATTTATTCAGTTGGGCATTAATTGACCTTAATGCTTTATGTTGCTTCTCTTGAACTAAAAGCATGTTGTGCTCCAAACCAGCAAAAACATTTGTGGTCTCTGTGACTTCTCCCCTGCTTCTTCTGGTACTATTAACAGAATATGTTCTTTTTGAAGCAGAATCAGTGACTGTGTCAAGATGTATAACTTCCTGTTCTGACACATGTATGCTATTTGTTGATCCCTCAGGTTCATCATCTGAGTCTTGGAAAGGTTGCAGTTGAGCAACTGCTTTTCTTTTTCTTCTAAAAAAAGAAATGGATTCATGTTCATCATTGACATTTACTTCTTCTGGGGCTGTAATATGTTCTTGTTAGGATTGCCCCCCATCACCATCATGTGAATCTACAACATGATCTGGGAATAAAGAAAGAGGCACATGAGATGCTTGCCTGTCTGTCTGTCTGTCTGCTTTTAAATTATTAAAACATGCAAACTACAGAGGTAATGTTGTGTACTTATTAATAGGTATTTATGTAATTGAAGCTAAAGTGTAATGTAGGTAATATTTTTAAAGACATGTAAGATAAAAGGGTTTCAATTTTTACATTACAGTACTCTCATTTTTCCAAATAATTGCTGTAATGCACACACACTCATACTAATACACTCATACATCATACTTATGCAATGAAATAGTCAAGCATCCTGCTTACCATCTTCAGCAACTCTGTGATCAGAACTGTCAATGGCTGAGACTCCAGAAACACTTTCATGCTGAATTGTAGATTCAATGAGCTCCTCATGTGGGGTTGGTTGGTCTATATTTGCAGATCCTCCACCAGTTTTATTTGCTTCCTTCAGTCTCTCAGCAAGTTTCTCCTTTGCCCTCAGCCTCATGTTGTACCAACGCTTTTTAATTTCATCAATTGATCTTGGGATGACACCGACTGCATTGACTTTTTCCTGTATTTCCAGCCATAACTTCCTCTTCCTCACTTCTGGAACATATTTGGCTTGTTTTCCGAATAAAAGTTCATGATTGCAGGCCATTTCCTCCACCAGTGTCTCCACCTCCCTCTCAGAAAACTTCTGCTTCCTCTTCCTTTTCTCTGCTGAGGGGCCTCCTTCTGAATTTGCAGCCTCCATCCTGAAGTCAAGCAGGTCTTCTCTCCAGCCAAACAGGTTTCCAACTGCCACTGGGTGTGGCTCAGGCATGCAGGTGAAAGTAATCAAGAGCATTTCCTGAGTATGACTCAGCTATTTTGTAGCTGGCTGCAGCAGATTCACGCATTTTTGCGATTTCTTAATTTGCAAAATTCGCAAATTTAGAAGTCGCATAAAATTCTCCAAAAAAATTGCGACCTTTAAGGAATCGCAGAAAAATCGCAGAAACATACATACATCGCATTTAACGATTTCTTAATAGCGATTCGCAACGATTCGCAATTAAGAAGTCGCAAACACGAATCTTGATACATCTACCCCAAGCTTTCTAATCCTTACTCTAACATGTTCATTAACAAACCAAAACCTTAACTCTAATTCTAACAATTACCTTAACCCTAAACCTTACACAACCCTTTATGTTATGTTATGTTCTGTTATAGCTATTTCTAAAGCGCGGCAATTACACAAGGGTGTCCTGGCGCTAACCACTATTCTCTGAGAAATTAGGATAGGAGGCAACTTTAAAGCGTAAAAAAACACGTTTTCAATCCCCTCCGAAAAGTGAGGAGGTCAGGGGCCTTTCTCAGACATGGCGGAAAATCATTCCAAGCCTTAGCTGCGCACACTGTAAAGCTTCTCCCACCCATGAAGACTTTTTAATGGGTGGTACTACCGCCAACTTGGCTCCACATCCTATCATAAGCCATAACCCTAACCACAACTCTAAGCTTAACCCTAAACCCAATTCTTATCTGAAGCATAACACTTAGGCCCTCATTATGAGTGGCCTGCTGTTTGGTGCAATATTTATCACACTTGATAAATAACGATTCCTCAAACTCCAAAATCTGCATGGCCCAGAAAATACCACACATTATTCCCATAGTTAAATTCTTGAAGGTTGGATCTGCTGATATTTTAACTCACAGGGTCAAAATGTATTATATCCTGTGATTACCAAGTGTCATAAAATCCACATAACGTAAATTTCCATCACCAGCAGAAAAAGGAGTTTGTTGCAATTTTATCAGTTAATCTTAATGAACCCTAACTCTGAAACTGAGGGTATGGCTAGTCCCCTCCCAATCAGTATCTAACATTGAACTAAACCACAACCTTTCTAACCCTAAACTTTCTTAGTATTTACATTGATGTTTTACTTGCTCTGCAGTCGTCATGCACTGACTAAGTGAGTGAGGAAGTTAGTGGGCATATTTACATGGTGCACCGAGAGAATAACAAGTTTCAGGGTTCTTTCTGCCACAACATACAAAACCGGTAGAAATCAGAGAGAAACAGAGGACATGAAGGGCACATTTTTTAGCTCACCTCTGTAAGGACAAAAGTCTCTGAACACATATGCATGTGCCTGCCACTTACCCCCATGCCACTGCAAGGTCTCCTGTATTTTAGTTTTTAGTAATAATATTGGTGACTCCTAATCCTCATTCCTATACCTAAAGCTGAACATCCAGTGCTCTTTACAGACACACTTTGAGTGCTATTCACAAAGCTAAACTTTTATATGAATAAATCTACAAGTGTGAATTCACTCTTACACTTTTGAGCAAATGTACTACTTTTTCCTAGTCAGAATTTACAAGTGAAAAGGTATTCAAAAGTGTAGACGTACATTTCTCAACCTCCAGAATCCAGGGGGTGGAGCTAATTTATGAGTGTAACTTTTCACTTGTAGGTGGAGGTTTCCACCACTCAGTCATGGATCTCCCTTTAAAAGTTTATAGAACTTTTTTAAAAGATTGTAAAAATATTTACATGTTAAAATGTGATGTATATTGATTTTAACTATTTATTTGAAGTGTAGAGCAAAATACAAAATACCTCAGCATTATTGCCTTAATTGTATATTATTAATATTAGTACATTCATTTTTAATTACATAATGATTCGTTTTTAATATATTAAATTGAATTAAAATAATTTTACTTGAGATTTAAATGAATATAAATCCTACGTGAAGCACAACATTTACATTTATTTATTATGTGCTCATAATTATTTAAAGTTATTAGAATTCAGTTAAAAGTAACTTTTTTAAAGTGCCTTACTGTTTATATTTTTAAAATTCTATTAAAAATGTTTCCAATAAACTAATACTTATGTTTTATTTATATTTCTTTTTTAACATTAATTAAATGTTTTGATATTTTCAGAATGTTAAAATGCAATTTTGAAGTACAGTATCTGTACCAAAGGGGTGATTCCTAACTGCCTCTAAATCATCAAAATGGACTCCAGTGGCTTGGAGCAGAAGGGGCTCATTTGTGTTTTCGTTTTATGTGTGATTGGACAAGGTTTATGAACATTATGCACATTTGTTTTGCAATAATGATTGTAAACAGCAGAACATGATGGCAATGGAGATAGTTTACAATCACTACCTGTGCACCTCTTATAGTGCATAGTGAATATCTTCATACAGACCATTTTGAGGGTGGATGCTGTCCACAAAAGACATGGCTGCCTCAACTCTCTTGTCTCTGTCTGTACTATTCCTTTGTCGCAAAGACATGGCCCAGTGCTTAATTTGTAAAAGAATAGGTCCTAGTGTTCAAAGCTTAGCTCAGAAGCCTGCGGCCAGTGCAATTAAATGTCGGTGTGCCGAATACAAAGGCCGGTTATTCTTAAATTCGCCTCATGAGTCTTTAATCATTAGAGACTTAGGCAGATAAAACTTCAGACATTGATCTGGTGCTAGCAGTCCCGGAGGGCTACTCTATTCTTCGTGCAGATAGAAATGGGAAACGTGGGGAGGGCTTGCCATCATCAGCAAAAATGTATTTCAGGTTCGTGGCTTGGCGGCTCGGAGTTTCCCAGAGTGTGAGACACTACCTTTGAAAATCAGCATCACTAATAACTATACCTTTGATGGCCTTTTGCTGTATAGGCCGCCTAAGGCTAGAACCCCCCTGTCACAATCTCTGGGCCCTGCTCTTGAGTCCAGTCTCATAGGGGCAGACTACACCATTTTGGGAGACTTCAATATCCACCTTGAAAAAGTCGCAGATAAAAACATGATACTTATCTCAGAGACCATGGCTAGCTGCGGCCTGACCCAATTGGTCCAACAAGGTACACACTCTGCTGGTCACACCTTGGATGGGATCTTTTCCTCCAATCCCAACATCAAAATAGGTGAAGTGATCCCGGTCCCCTGGTCGGACCACAAAGTCGTCAATTTCACCATAACTATAGACCACGCAAAAACATCAGGGGCCAGATGTAGGTAATTCATATTTACCGACTCTTAAATACCGAATTTTACCGATTCGGTATTTAAGAGTCGGTAAATATGAAGGGGGGAGATGTAGGTATTACAGATTCTGTAAATACCGAATCGTTAAGATTCGGTATTTACCGAATCTGTAAATACCGAATCGGTATTGCCCATTGATTCCTATGGGCCTTAAAGCTGCATTTAGGCAGTGCCACTATAGTTTATTTGGAGAAAGAACCAATTGGTGTCCTTTCAGAAATGCTTTTGAGGTGAGAAACTGCACTCCAGCAGTGGCGTTAACATTAGCCGCCGCAGTGTGGGCATGGACGAGCTCCAGGGGCCCCCCTCTGGCACTGTGCATAGGCAGCGGGCCCCTGATTTGAGAGATCCTGACTGGGTGCGGAGGAGGGGTGTCATGTTCTGTGCAGGGGTGCGCCCTCAAGTTTCGTTACACCACTACGCTCCAGCCATTTTGAAACTTATACTCTGATTCCCACTGATAGATGATTTCTGAACAACTTCCAATGTTTGTAAATATATCCATTTGCTTTCTTTCAGCTTACAGTGCATGCCTTCAGCTCTTCCGACAAGGACATCTGGATACTGCCTTGCTTGATTCCTGCCACTCTGAAATCTTGATAAGATGGCAGTGAGCGCTCTCAGCTTCCTCTTGGTGTTAAAGGTTCGCTGGCCTTACCTGCTGCTGTTACTGTCTGCAGTGCAGGGAATATTAAGGAACAGAAAATTTAATTAGATGAAATTAGCTTTTTTAGTTTGCCTGCTGAGCAAAATGTAGGTGCCACTGCGGTTGAACTGTAAATAATTTTGCTCCCAGGCAAGCATTCTTCACACTGGCTTTCTTCCTGATGAGGCCTTGAGCCATGGGTTTAAGTTATTGTACATCCCCTGCTAGCAAAGTTACTTTCAAGTGCATTGTCAGGGGGCAGGCAATATAATTACATAATTACTAAGGTAATTACATTGCCTCTGACGTTGTTTGGCTAAGGTTTTTGGAGGATGGTGTGGGCCCTTGCCCCGGTCCTCCAGCAGCCAGAAAATGCCTACGCCCCAATACTTTTTGATGCTGGAAAATTCACTGCCGGTCTCAGACACAGCACCAAAGTCATTAGAACAGGCTTCTAGCCAGCCAGGGGTATCACAAATTCACAAGGTCCAGGGAAGACCATTCACAACTCGAATGGACTGTGCTGGACCTAAATCTCCACGAATTATGAGTGCATTTTGAATCCATTCCTAGTTTAGAAAGGGGGTTACTCCATTTACAACCTCTGGAGTTTCTGGGTATTTAGAGAAGCTTGCTAAGCAAACGACTCCCTAATATGTTCGCTTACCACCGTCTGCCAATGGCAAGTGTTTACTACTTCGTAATCGTACAAAATTGTGGCGTACAATCACAAAGCAGTAAAACCATGTACCCATGCCATGTGCTTTTGTGGATACCTGAAAGTCACAGACGTTAACGCAGTGCTAAATTTGTGCCGGTGTTTGTCGATGCTTATAGCGCCGGCACTTTATTATAGACAGTGGCACTAATTTATGACAGTAAACCACATGGTGGTGCTGCCTGTCTATTTTTTAGCAGAGCTTATCAACAACGTGTTCAGTGTACTTTATACAAAATAGTAAAAGCAGCGGGCCAGGCCATCTCTACAGCTTTAGATGTACTGGAATAGTCAAAATGTCACACTTGTATTGTGTGATGGTTAGTATTTGGTTGTGCTGGCAGGTACAGTGGGTGGTGCCGCCCACAGTGGCCTCCTGAGAGATACTGTAGATTGTATGATCCCACCCTAGTTGCCAAAAATGTTGTAATTAAAGAAGTCCTAGAGCCAGGTATTAAACAAGCTGGATTTAATAAAGCTTAGTTCCAAGTTCAGTTTCAAGTAAATATTTTAAGATGAAAAAAACCCCACCAGGAGCAGCCTCCCTGCCGCTCAGCCTGCCTGCCATACAACTGCCACTCCACACACAAGCCAGGCACCCAAGATTCTATGATGTCATCAAGCATTCTAATACCCACACCAGCCGAGCAGCAGGGAAGTCACACAAGCTAACTATAACAGATACCTTAGACCCAAGCACTTACATTTTTACAAATTAAGGGACAGATTTTCATGCCCCTTGCAATACTTTTGCGGCACCGTTGCTTCACTTTTTGTGACGCAGCGGTGGTGTAAACAATGCACTACATTGCGGCCCATATACAATGGGCTGCATCTGGGGAGATGTGTTACGTTGTAAAGCCCTGCGTCGCAATATGCCCTCGTCAGGTATAATGTATGCAGGGTGGGCTTTCCCACCAAGAAAGCCATGTACAACTGACGCAGTGACATTTACAACATGTCACTGTTTCACTCTACGCCTTCACTGCATCAGATTCCCTTCAAATGCTCAGACCAGGCATAAGGAATGACGAAGGGCTTTTAAATTGGACTCACCTATCTGTTGTGGTGCATTGCTGGAACTGCTGGAGTTGCGTCACTTTCATGAGCAACTCCAGCAATGCATCATTTTTGGGTCAACAGATGCATCAGAATTTCTGAGGCATCTGTCAATCCTTGTGCGATGGTGCACTGTATTGAAATTCGGCGCATCCGTGGTGGTGCAAGGGTTTCCTATGAGGGCGCAGGGAAATTGACGCATCTGTACAGATGCGTCAGTTTCTTGTAAATCTGCCACTAAGCACGTAAGCATTAACCGACAATAGAACCTGTTTTTCAGTCTTAAGCATAGGTTTTCAGCCCCAAGTGGCTTTGTACATCAGGCCCTAAATGCTCAAAAAAGACTCACCGCAGGTAACGAGAGGCACCATTAAGATGTACACGTGTTGACCGGAAGTGAGTTTTGTTATCAGCAAAATATCAAACTAGCTAAAAAGGAATTAGGACATTTGTGAACAGCAGGAAGCATTCCATAATGAACAGCTGTCTGTAATGACTGAGAACCCGTATTTACCACATTCATTGTGCCCTGCTGATCCACTTCGCTTTCTAGACTAGACACAGTCACGTGTCGGTTGCTTAGCAACCATTGTATGGAGGTCTAAGGACTTAAAAGCCCTGCTGAAAGTAAGAGCAGCATGTCTTTGACATGTCTTTTAGGGAACATTTCTCATCTACAGTATGGGCAGTTGATCCCAGCAGAGCTTTCTAAACCTCGTTCAGTCTCCGAAATGAAATATGCTCTGACTTTGTTTGAACAAAGAGGATTAGGAATAAAAGTCTGCAGCAGGAAGGGGCATTCTGTGTGGAGCAGATCAGAAAGAAACAGATGCCCTTGCCGCAAAAAATCTTAGTGTGCTGTTACTCTGATGATCAAGCAGTAAGTTGAATGACACTGGCGTAATATGTACCGCCAGAGAAGACAAGCACTGTCAGTTTCACCATGAAATGTGATTTTAGAAAACAAGACGTAAATATTCATCTTATTAAAGGAAGAATGTATCTGTTTGTAGCTTAAACATGCAGTTTCACCAACCTGGAAACGTAAATGAACTTATTTTGACTGTGGCAATACACACCCTTCAGGCTAAAAAAATAATAAAATTCCTCATTCTAATTTATAGACCATACTGCCCCGTGCAGCCATTATGGGGTCACTGCATGAACCTCATTTCGGGGTCACACAAACACAAAAGGGAGGCCAGACAGCACTGAAGACCCACGAGTACTGACTCCCTACAGTACACATCTCAACACACTCAACAGACACTTGCGGTCTTATGAAAACATCAAGTAGTATCACCTTGAAAAAAGATCTGTCTCTCATACTCAAAATGGTAGTTAGGACGAAAATCCTCACCTGCTCTGGGTGACATGCTTCATCATAGAGTTCCTCCTCACCTATAAACCAGTTCTCATGGTGTGGGATACAACTTCCCGGCCGGCGAGGATCTATTGAGAATAATGATCCTATGCATGCAATGGCTTTGAAGGGCAGAGTGCGAAGATGAAGAAGTGAAAGAACTAATAGTGCCCACACTCCCAGCGCTCACTCCCCTCTGCGCCCCGTCAACTCACATACCAAGGAAACCATGAGACAAATTAGTGGGAAAACCGTGGTGCAGGTTTATTTTGCACAACAAGTGGAAATAAGGTGGGTCATCTTACGGGCGATCCAATACGGCAGCCCCTCGCTGTCCCGTATGCCTAATGAGCCATTCTTGCACGGCGAGTCGATGCTCTGACGGTGCAGTCCCTTCTCACTTTCTTTCGTTCACTCCCGCCCCCCCTGTCAGGGCGGAGCGATGAGGCACACCCCCGGTCGGTTCAGGCCCCCCGACCGCCCGAAGGACTAACGGGGCGCCGACGCTGTTCGCTGGAACCCCCTCGGCTCCAGGTTCTTGGCTCAGGCACCCCTACTGTGCCAGGCAGAGGTATTGACTGTGTCCTTCTGCCGCAGAGGTACCCCTACTGTCCATCTGCCTCCAGATCGCCCTGTGACTCCGCCTGCAACACAAAATTAGACCGTTAACAGTTCCAAACATGCCTGCCTGCCGCTCTGCCGCTGGGTCTGGGTCAGGGAGGGAAAAGCGCAGAGCAGCCCGGAGCGACGGCAGGAAAGGCCGAGCCTCGCTGCCGCGCTGGATTTAAACCCTTCAGGGGCCGCCCCTCGTACCTGGGGCCCGCGCCCATAGGCCAAGCATGAAAGGGGGCGGACCAGAGCTGGCGTGCGCGCGGAATGTGGGACTAAGATGCTGTCTTCGCTTAGCTCCCCTTCGCGTCGCGCGGCCAGCGGCATAGTGCCCACACTCCCAGCGCTCACTCCCCTCTGCGCCCCGTCAACTCACATACCAAGGAAACCATGAGACAAATTAGTGGGAAAACCGTGGTGCAGGTTTATTTTGCACAACAAGTGGAAATAAGGTGGGTCATCTTACGGGCGATCCAATACGGCAGCCCCTCGCTGTCCCGTATGCCTAATGAGCCATTCTTGCACGGCGAGTCGATGCTCTGACGGTGCAGTCCCTTCTCACTTTCTTTCGTTCACTCCCGCCCCCCCTGTCAGGGCGGAGCGATGAGGCACACCCCCGGTCGGTTCAGGCCCCCCGACCGCCCGAAGGACTAACGGGGCGCCGACGCTGTTCGCTGGAACCCCCTCGGCTCTAGGTTCTTGGCTCAGGCACCCCTACTGTGCCAGGCAGAGGTATTGACTGTGTCCTTCTGCCGCAGAGGTACCCCTACTGTCCATCTGCCTCCAGATCGCCCTGTACTCCGCCACAGCTCTGGAGGAGGCCCCCGTCAATGACAGAGCCCCCCACCACCTTTCCTTTCTTACTGTTTTCCACTTGTATCTTATTGTGCCCTGCTGCTGCATTGGTACCTGTCAGCCAGGTCACTGGCACCCTGCTGCTGTTAGGCATTCTTCCAGGTCCAAGAGGAAGACATCCATGCCCAACCCCGACAAGTGCACCCCGTCCTTTTCGTAATAACCCACAGTCTTTTCCTGAATCAAAGCATGCCTGATGAACCCCAGGCCCCTCCTCTCCATAAATTTCTGCATGGCCCTGCTCACCCTCTTCCTGCCCTGCTCCAGGGCAACAGCAGACCGCGCTCCCTTCCAAGCCCTCCGGGGAACGATCTCCGACCATATTAGCTCCGTGGCACCCAATTTGTTCGTTATCGCGATAGTGTCCCTCTGCATTGCCTCTAACAAAACTCTCCTCCCCATTGTCGCCAGATCATTTCCGCCCAAGTGGATGATGAGGATGTTGGGAGGCCCCCCCTGCGCTGCCAAACATTGATCGATCCTGCGCCTCAGCTGTACCCATCTCATCCCCGGGCAACCCAGCCATAGAATTCGCGTCCCTGCTAAGGTCGCATCCCATTTCCTGTATGACGCCCACTGTTCAAGCCTGGTAACATACGAATGGCCCATCACCCATACGCAACAGTTGGCTGCAAGAAAAGACACCGTTGGCATTAACCTTTTATTTATAACAGAACACTGCACACAAGCAAACTTAACTTGACTGTACTGTCATCGGCATTAATCTGTTCTTAGTAACTGAACATTGCTCACAACACACATTGTAACTGAACATTTAACTGACAACTGAGTCATGTCTTCGCAGGGCATTGTTGACCCACGCCCCGAGTTCTCTAGCGTCCCGCACTTCAAGGGCGCACATATCGCTGATAACAAGAGGAGGACCACCTCCCCACCCTCATGACCCCTTCTTCGCCCAACCCAGCCCTAAAAGTGGCCGTGGCTGCCCCTATTCTGAATGAATGGCTAGAAAATTTTTTATCACCCTCAGTCTGCGCCAAGCCTGCTTTGACCAACACCTTTGCCATCACTCGCTGGAATTGGAACTGTGTTAATGGCGTACCATCAGCGTGAATTAAGAAGGCGCCCGCTAGCAAGGGCCTTATTTTCAAGTACTCCCTAACCAAGGTGACTGGGCAGTATCTGGGGTCCTCAAATGCATGCAGTGTTATAGCCACACCTTTGCCAGCTTGATCCGTTTTGGACTTCCCGGAGCGACGGCAGGAAAGGCCGAGCCTCGCTGCCGCGCTGGATTTAAACCCTTCAGGGGCCGCCCCTCGCACCTGGGGCCCGCGCCCATAGGCCAAGCATGAAAGGGGGCGGACCAGAGCTGGCGTGCGCGCGGAATGTGGGACTAAGATGCTGTCTTCGCTTAGCTCCCCTTCGCGTCGCGCGGCCAGCGGCATAGTACCTCCAGTCGCGTCTGGTATTTAACGGTGGAGGGGGGGGCGGGTATTAGGGGCAGGAGTGAGGGGGAATGAAGAAAAAAATAAGATAAACACTTACCTGTCTGATGCCGCCGCCGCCTTCTCTCAGTCCTCTTCGCCAACTTTCAGGGCAGGAAGCAGGAAGCACCCGGCTCCGAGCCTCCCGATCGTCAATCACAACGCTGCAATGCAGTGTTGTGATTGGTCTGAGCACCGTGTTTCCCCACTCAACAAGAGAATGGAAGGCTGGGCATGTTCACCGTGCAGGCCGTAATGCAGCATGCATGGAGAATATGCAAAATGCGCTTGGCGGTCTGACTGGCCTGAGACGGCCGGCCAAAGCATCCTGCTTACTTGGAGTTGGCAACCCACTCCTCTCCTGCCCTGCTCTGTGAGCAGAGCAGCCCCGCCCCTACTCAGCTGAGCAAGGGGAAAAATAAAATGATAATAACAATGAGTTACTGTGATTTTCTTTTTTCCTTTTTTGACCTGCTCAGTGAGGCTACACTCCTCTGCCTTAGCAGAGGGGCCGCCACCTAGTACCTCTAAGTGGAACTAACATTGCCTTTAATGATGTCCCCAAGGGATATGATTAAAATTAATGGGAAATTGTACTTGGCATCTTGAGTTCATAAGACTGAAAGTATGCTTTGTCTGTGTTATCAATTAGTGGTCACCAGGGGTCACTATGTCAACCCCTGGGCTCTCACTTTTGAATCCTGGAATTGTTCTTGCGACCCCAAGTCTCTGTAGTTAAAAGCAGCAACAGGAAAAGAGGGTTCTTTCTTCAGTTGCCACCCCTCATTTTCAAACAAAACAATACTGTGGCTTGGATCACAAAGGTTGTAAACAGTTGTAAAGAAACTGTTACAATCTGTCTGGTTACAAATCAGCCCACTGTCCAGGCTCAGGGTCCACTGAAGCTTCCCTGAAGGGTTGCATTTGATACAACACTGAAATCAAGTGGAACAGCCAATGTTTACAGAGGGAGTCTCTGTGGGGAAGCAATTTATTAAAATGTTGTTAGAATCTATACTAGTCTGTGCTTTTATTCAACTGTAAAGTGCATTACTCTTAAATGATGTATTGCATCAATTCATGTTAACAATTCAGTCCTGTGAAATTAACCTAATTCCTGGCCCACAGGAGTTAAGTTTCACTTTATAAACTAGAGTTGTGGAAGAGACCTAGGCCTACTGGCACAGGACACCCGGAAGTGGACATCAAAAAGATACATTGGAGCAATCTGCAATAAACACAGCAGTGGCAGCTCACACTTATGGAAATCCTGACTCCGCCCTTCTTGATTTCTGCTCCCTTTTTCTTACTCCAATAGTGAACATTAGACTAGTATTCACTATTAGTATAAAAATGCAACCCTTGCTGCAAGGGTCAAGCATTCTTCTCAATTATATAGTGAATTTCTCTGATGGCACGCACAGGCACATAAAGACACCTTCACCAGTCATCTGAGAGACTGGCAGAGCCAGCGAAGTGTCAAGTCTGGCGTCAAGTGCCTCACATACCTAGGTGCCTCCTTACTCATGATGCTTTGCGGGTGATGCACCCTGTAGTGACTGGCCCATCCCGCAACTAGGATGTCATCGGATCATCTTTCATCTCATCAAAGGGCGAGGTCAGGAGCATATCTGACCTCACTCAATCCTGTGACATGATGGGAAAAGGTACAGAGAAAAATCTTGAAGTGAAAAATTCAACTCTACTCAGTGAAGACAGACAGATGTCAGATTTCAGTTACTGGCCTCAGATCCAGAGCCTGGAAGTAACTGCATGCCTGTATGAGGGTCTATGCAACAGTAGCCGAGGAGCTGAAGTGGACCGATGCTGGCAGCTGAAGCCATGCAATATAATGGCTATCCACAATGTTGTGAGGAAACTGAGGCTGTTCCGTTTCCTCACAACGACGTGCACCGCCCCTTAGACGACGCTGGAACCAGGAGAGAGGAACCACGAGGACAGAGATGTAAGGGGAATTGTGCTTGGGGTGTGGGTTACTTTTTTACGGTTTAGGGTAGTGTTGAAGTAGTGTTGTAATGTTTGTGTAGTGTAGGGTTGTGTTTTAGGATTTAGGCTAGTGTCGGGGTCATGCAGGGTAGTGTTAGAATATAGCGACCAGACTGGGGGTAGGGGGGTCATGCTGGGGGTAGCGTAATAGGGTTTAAGGTAGTGTTGTGGTGTTTGTGTAGTGTAGGGTAGTATTTTAGGGTTTAGGGTAGTGTCGGGGGTCGTGCAGGGTAGTGTTAGAGTGTAGGGACCGGACTGTGGGAAGGGGGGGTCGTGCTGGGGGTAGTGTTCTAGAGTTTAGGGTAGTGTTGTGGTGTTTGTGCAGTGTAGGGTAGTGTTGTAGGATTTAGAGTAGTGTCGGGGTCGTGCAGGGTAGTGTTTGAGTGTAGGGACCGGACTGAGGTTAGGGGGAGGGTCGTGCAGGGGGTAGTGTTTTAGGGTTTAGGGTAGTGTTGTGGTGTTTGTGTAGTGTAGGGTAGTAGTTTAGGGTAGTGCTGGGGGTCGTGCAGGGTAGTGTTTGAGGGGTTAGGGTAGTGTTTGGGTGTTTGTGTGGTGTATGGTAGTCTTTTAGGATTTAGGGTAGTGTTGGGGGTCGTGCAGGGTAGTGTAGTGTTATTGTAGGGAGAGTACTGGGGGTCGGGGGAGGGTCGTGCAGTGGTACTACATTGTGGTTTAGGGTAGGGTAGGGTGGAGTCACTTACTTTGCAAACGCTTACCATGAGTATACCTTTACCACGCATGCCTTTGCATTGAAATGGTTTGCGTGGTAAAGGCATAGTCGTGGTAAAAGTTTGCTTTGTAATGGTAGTCGTTGTAATTGACATTGTGTAGTAATGCCTGTGCTGTATTTATTTATTTATACATTTTTATTTAGCGCAAACTTGACCCAAGAGGGTATTAGAGCGCATTACATTTAGGATCATTGCATTTAAAGTTACATCAGTTACAAGAGCATAGTAAGGTACAGTACACATAAACAATATTGCAAGAATTTGTAGGAGGGAGAGGAGGAAGGAGTAATAGCAGGGAGTAGAGGAGGAACTGTGCCCAATGTCTGGCTGGGTAGGTGACGGTCAAGTGGGAAAACAGAGCCAATCTCCTCATTAGCTGTCTAGCAGCTTCACTGGGCATCAGCCATTTTGCTCAGTTCTCAGCATTCAGGAAAACCAGTTTTGAATTTATTTGATTTGAGAAGTTTATATAGTGCTGGCTAGACCCGGAGCTATCCGAGCGCTTAACCAGAGGAGCATTGCATTACAAGGTACATCTAAAAAGGTTTATATAGCGCTGGTTAGACCCGGAGGTATCATCAGAGCGCTATACCAGAGCAACATTGCGTTACAAGTTGCATCCGTTAAAATAGCGCAGTAAGGTACAGTAAACAAACAACGAGGTTGAGAGAATTTGTAGGAAAGGAGGGGAGGAAGGAGCCATGGCAGGGAGACAAGGAAGAACTGTGACCAATGTCCGGCTGGGTAGGTGACGGTCGAGGGGGAAACCAGGGCCAATCTCCTCATTAGCTGTCTAGCAACTCCACTGGGCATCAACCATGTTGCTCAGGTGTAATGGCATGTGTGGTATTGCTATGCGATGTAATGAGTCATATTCGCCATATGTAATTGTTAACATAAGGGAATACACCCAATTCATATTAGGTGTACTAATTGACATACACAGTGCATCCACTGCACATTTTGAAATAATGGGGTCCACACCTGGGAGCGTCAGGCTACATTGGCTTGGCACACCAATGGCTTTTGAGCCAATCAGTGTGATTTGACCCCATATCATTCAAAGTGTTCCCAGTTGGCAATCTCCCTGAGCCCTTTTAGCAGATGTCTATGAATATGATTTAAACTTGCACTGCTGCCATGAATGCTGTTCTTGATCTCTGTGCATTTCTGTCATAGTTGTGCCTTTCCATGTGGTGCTGTGGCTGATATTGAGGCAGTAACTGAAATGGAGCTGTAATTGGACAGCATAGCCCGATTGTCTAGAAAAAATATATATGCCCCTGGGTGTATGATAGCTGCATCCTTGTTATAATTGCAGCTCTGTTGGAATATGTATAATAACTAAATATACTTGTACCTCCTTTAGAATGTGTTGTTATTTTATTGACCAGGGGATTAATTTTACTCTTACTGTAAAAAATGTTCAACTTTGGTAATGTTGCTACGTATGATATCATCAGGATAATAGCCATATCACATCACATCACTTCTTATAATGCTACCAAGGGTGATATGTCATGTCACTTACTATGATATTATCATAGGTTAAACGGCATGTGATGTCACTTCTGCTACTCCTGGCATTTTGGTGGATCGATAACATCCATGTGTCTCCGAATTGTTTGTCCCACCTGCTGATTCATTCAAAGATCCCAATCAGTGGCAGCTGCTACATTTTAAATATGGTGAGGCACATAACAAATGTCATTAAACATACCTTTCTTGATGATGTTCTGCAGCACACCTACACCTGAAGTTCCTCCTGCCTCACCCTTTTTGCTGGACAATGGCATCCGAGCCATTCCAAGCCATGCTCTCTTGCTGCTTACAATGCTAAACAGCTTAAGAGCAGTGCTAAGATTGGTTGGACCAGGCAAACACAGAGCTCCTTCGGACATCTGCTGGGCTGTGCCTCTGCTTCCCAGCAGATGTACCGGCTGCTGATTGCAGGAGCCTGAACTGTGTATGTCAGGTTTGCCACAGTGAACACAACTGCCAATTGGACATGCACAGTTCAGGTAACCTAGCCCTCAGGTCGTCCTACTGTATTCCTATGATGCAGTGGGAAAGTTAGGGGGTCAATGCCCACACGTCCCTATGGATGCATCATCCCTGATCCCAATTACACCCTTTGTGAAATTGTGAATTGTCCTAATACATTTTTTACACCAAGAGTTATTATTGCATTACTGTTTTCAGTGGGTTACATCTTGTAGCAATCAAGCATGTGGGCAAAACCTGTCACAATATGTATTCATGAAATAGCTGACATCCCCTTACTGTGTAATAAGTAACAGGTGCTATTATAGTCCGAAATTCCAATCTTTTGCATTTCCTAAATAGCAATTTCCTATTAGGGAATCACAAATTAGGAAATACAAAAACATTTATTTCTATGCGCTTAGGAAATGCAAAATGGACCCTTAAATAGGATGGTGATTTTTTTATTTATTTTTTATATTTAGTAGACTTGGGGAGGAGAAGTGGACTAAAGGCCAGAGCTGCTGACTTTAGAACTGTAGAATCAGGTTTGAGTCCCCTCAACTCACCATTGTGTGAATTTGGGAGTATCACTTAATCCCAGTCCTCAAAAAATAAAACAGTGTAATGCGATATGATTCTCGTGTAATGTAGTCTGGTGCTCATGCAAAACGATGTAGTAGCCTTGGGCCTAATTTGCGCTATATAAAACTGCAAATAAACTTCTGGCCAGTATAGGCAAGCATCCATAAAATCCCAGAAAGCCCTTTCAGCGTGTAATACCTCGAAGTAAATAGCGTATCTGTCCGGGATGACAGTTTATGAGGGCCGCTGCACTGTGTGCATTTAAGCAGAAATGAGATGCAGTCACTGGAATTAAATGCAGCCTTATGCATACCTCGCAGAGAATAAAACGCGCGAGCTGGGTCTCTAGTTAGAGCTCGCGCTCGCTCTTTCCATTGGCGCGCGGTTCTCAGAGCCCGAGGCACGTCAGTAACATTCCTCATCAGCGCTGTAATGATGCTGCCTTTCCCTGCTCACCCATTCCTCGCAGAAGTGAGTGCAATCCAGCTTGAAGCAAGGAAAGTTACTGCAGCAGAAGAAAGCATAGTTACTGCTCGAATCAGCCAATAGGACGCCTCATGCCTCGCTCATTTTGTTGCTTAGATTTACAATAATTTAGGAAGTGAATTGTCTCGTGGGCGACAGACCGGAAATGACGCTGACGTGGGACAACAGTTCAGAGCAAGGGAACGAAATGTTGAGTTAAGTACGTTAATCAAACGACTGTTGGGAATGCATTGCAAATCTGGGCTATGCTGCACAGCATATGAGCATCCCAAACTAGCGCTGTGATCTGAAAAGCTCAGTCAGTTTCTCAGTTCTGGTCACTCCGTGCATTTGCGGGGGACTGGGAAGTAGATTTCCATCGACTCTTAAGATGATTTAAGACTTCTTGCAGGTCCTCAGGTTTATAGGGTCTTCCGCTGGATCAGTGGTCCTATAGACAGGGCCGGTTCTAGGATTTGCGAGGGCCTGGGCTAAAAGGGAATGTTTGAGGCCCCTCTAATGTAGATAAGTGGCCCCTTTCAAGGAGACCATTCACAGACACTGTGGGAGGCCCATTGTCCAGCATTTTGCCCCCCCCAAAGTTTTAACTTTCAGCCCACAAGCATTTCTCACATCTTCAGTCCAACAGGTGTGAGAATTGCTTGTGGGCTAAAAGTTAAAACTGTGGGGGTGCCAAAATGCTGGACAATGGGCCTCCCACAGTGTCTTTAAATGGGTCTCCTTGCAATTGAGGGGAGCGTCTCCCTCCCTTATGCCTCAAGACACCATCCCTGAGAGGCCAGGGGAGGGGGGCCCCTCCGAAGGACCTTAATTGCAAGGCGACACCTTTCTTTGAAATGGATCGCCAGGGAAACAACAGGACACACCACCAGTGCATGGCCCCATGCTGGTGGGCTGAGTGCGAGGCCCTGGGCGGCTGCCCACGCTGCCCATGCCTAGCGCCGGCCCTGCCTATAGAATAGGAATCACAGATCTTCATGTGAGATGAAAAAGGGGAGGGAGCTCTAAAATGGGAGTGGCCTAAATAAATATGGGTGTGGCTTAAACAGTAAACTACATTTTTTGTGAGTCCCATAGCGTGCCACCTGACCGTATATAGGTTCCTCTCTGAGCTTTCTGTTATTGCATCCATACATATAACACAAAAACGTTCACACATCTAAAATCAGCCAGTTCGCAGGAATTCACAGAATTTACCTGCCCTCAATATCTCAGACTATTCAGATTAACAGAAGCCCCCCACCCGCAAGATACATTTTAGGATTCTGAAGGTAATTAAGGTTAATAGCTAGATCAGAAAATCAAAACCAGCCACCTTGGAACCAAGTGCTCAAAATCACAAGATTGGATGTTCCTATCCATCAAGACAGCTGAAACGTTGAGCCTTAAATAATTAGAACTTATCAAAGAACTTGAAGAGGCTCTACTATCCAAATCAGTAGAACCAGAGGTATGCAATTATGAAGTGAAAATAGTGACTAAAAGCACAAAGTGCAATCTGTGGTTATCTGGTCTCACTGTATCGTGTCAAAGTCACACGTTCAGGTAGACTGCGAAGGAGTGGAGGCCGGACACAGGGACCGAGTTTAGCCCGCTGAACAAAATACCTTAAATCCTAGTTGTAGAGCACTGTGAGATCCTGCGTAAAGGATGTGTTGTGCAGCGGATGTTCCAAAGAGCTGCGAGGCTGCAATGCAGAGTCCTGCATCATCACCAAGGATGCTGTCTTCGAGGGTCTTGAGATGCGAAGTCCTGCGTCAAGGATGTGTCGCTCACTGGCGGTTCAGAAGAAGCTACTGGACTGCGATGTAGAGTCCATCGTCAAGGATGCTGTCGATGAATGGCTTGTGATGCGAAGACTTGCATAGAGGATGTGTTGTGCAGCACCGGTTCTAAGGAGACTCCTGGCCTGCGATGCAACGTTCAGCATACGGGATGTGTTGCGCTGTTGTACTTCTGAAGTGGAATGGCGTGGAGATGCGTCACACTGTATCATTTCCAACCACAGCTGGCAGCACAGCAGAGCACCATCAGTTCCACTTCCAAGGGTTCAGGACTCGAGTGACACCACTTGGGGGCAAGACTCATAGCAGACCAAGTACAGACGCTGAGTTCAATGTGGATGGAGCCTTTTCCGTCTTCCAGACTGATCAGGATGCTGGCCAACAAGCTCTAGAGTCACCATTATGGTCCGCATAAAAAATTCCACATCCTTTATTGAGCTAAGATTAAAAGATCAGGATTTAGTTGAGGAGTTGGTAGGTTTGGAGCTGAAGAAAATCTTCCAGAAGAGTACTCTCATACAGTTCAAATTCCCCATCCCACAAGCCCTACCCTTAGTGCACGATTTGGGGTTTGTGTGTTTTTGCAGTTTTTATGTAGCGTGACCCAAACATATTGGTGTGCTTTACATGAGCACCGGTTACGTTACACAAGGACATATTCATTTTTTGGTAAGCACAGGGAGATTAAGTGATTTGCACAGAATCACCAAGACTCGAACGTGGTTCCCCAGCACCAAAGTCGGCAGTTATGACTATTATTCAACATTTAGTCGGGTCTGAGGGTTCAATATTTATACCTGGCACTCACTTTGAAGTAGGATAAGTATCTGATGGTTTCCACCCCAAGAGGTGCTTGGAATTTCCTGGCCCCCTGTGGGCCCCAGCTTGTCTGGGGTCTCAAATGACTAGTGTCAAACCCTTTGTGACCGTGCTCAGGTGGGGCTTCGTGATTTGCAAGTGAGGTAGGTGACAGCTCTGTCAAGTCGGAGTTGGCCCATCCTGTCGACAATTATTCCCTCTTTGTCTCACTGTCTAGGAGCAATACACAAAGACCAACTGCCAGTTACAACCAGTCATGAGAACCAGAATACAGGCTGCAGACACCAAATGATTAGGACAATACATTGGCAACTTTCTAAAAATGTTGTTTTCAGAGTTAAGATTTAAAATTCAACTTTACCATTAAAGAGGATCTTAAATTGCCGTTCTTTAAACACCAAACATGATACTTCTACTAGCTCCCAATTGAAAGTTAGTGCTTAGTCAATTTAATAAGGTAACTCCATGTTGTTCTATGGGAGAAGAAGGCCTTGCACTAGTGTAAAATAAATGTAAGAGTTTTCCAATACCAGGCCATGTTAAACGTAAAGGAACATGCCCAACCTTTTAAATTCACTGCCCTATGCCCTATGAGGTGGTTAAAGCCTACTCTAGGGTTGACCTATATGCATTAAAAAGGAAGGTTTAGGCCTGGGAAATGGTTTGTTTTGCACAGTCGAAATGTCAGTGTAAACTGCACACACAGGCTGCAATAGTAGACCTGAGACTTGTTTTAAGAGCTCCTAAAGTGGGTGGCACAATCAGTGCTGAAGGCCCACTAGTGACATTTCATTTACAGGTAGTATATCTTTACTAGGGAGGAGTAAGGCAAGAAGTTTGAGGGAAGGCCACCCTAAGTCTGACAGGTCCTATAGTTACCATTTTTAGGTCTCGCCTGTCGATGCGCATGCGCATCGAGCAAGGCGAGAGTATTGCGACTTATCTACTCTTTATCCACACTGCAAGGAATCGTGGCGATTCCTTGCAGTGCCCGTGACTTTTAAGCTCAATGCGCATGCGCATTGAGCTTAAAAGCGCGTGCACGTCCGTCTTTGTTTACCCGCTCCGCCCCCTCCCCTTCCCGCCGTGTCGCATTTCTCCTCCCCCCTCCCCTCTCTTCCCTCCGGCTTGTTTGTTTATTTGACCCGCTCCGCCCCCTCCCCTTCCCGCCGTGTCGCATTTCTCCTCCCCCATCCCCTCTCTTCCCTCCGGCTTGTTTGTTTATTTGACCCGCTCCGCCCCCTCCCCTTCCCGCCATGTCGCATTTCTCCTCCCCCCTCCCCTCTCTTCCCTCCGTTTTGTTAAAGTCCGTCGCTATGCTACTTGCCCTATCCAAATGGCTCTGAAGTGCCAGACAGCGGAACAACTTGAATTAGTCACTGACAAAGTCGATAGGTCGCTACCATGTTCCTTCAAAGAAGTTTTTGCGTGCTTTGCATGTACGTGTGATTCACAAGAGAAATCGGGGCTCGACGGTGCCTAGTTTGCACAAGTCTGCCTCCCGCTGTGGGTCGGCCCGATGAGAAGAGCTGCGCTGATTGGCAAAGTGTCCCCTCTACATTGTTAGTTGAGCCGGAGCTGTTGCGACTCAAGGTAGGAATCTGTGTGCAGCGAACTCTTATGTTTTACTACTTCGGACTGCTGATGCTTATTCTTGGGAATGTCGCACGGCGCATGCAATCTCCATAAGGTTTGGTGCTTTGAAAACTGGTGCCGAATTCCACTTTCATTCTCAGTTGCACTAAAATAGCCTTGCAGATGATGGTCACTTTTCATCTCAAACGTTTTAATGTCCTTCTATGGTTATACATATGTCTGAAAGCTCTGTTGAACTGCCAGTGCCCTTTTGCTTTTATTCTATAATTGCAATGCTTTTTAATTAACACGCCAATAAAGATGTGACACATGAAATTGTTTATGAAAAACAGCCACAGAGCACACGCTAAAAGCTGAGGCAGGCTAGGTTCAAAGTGTTTCCCCAGCAGGGCTTTAAGTGAGATGAAAACACAGGGGTGGTGGTCTCACAGAGGGCAATGGCCAAAGTAATTAAGTGCGTTGCTTAAACACACCTAAGCTAAAAATCTGTGCTTAGCATAGTGTTCCGCCCGACATGTATTTTGCAGCAATTATGGCTTGTTTTTTTTACTTGCCATTGTTTTTTAATGCGGTATTAGATCTCTCAGATTTGGGTTAGGTTGCTTCTTTTACGAGGCACGCGTCCTGCATCCAGTGGTGGTGGCTTCTCTGTTGCACTTCTTGGATGACATCACTGTCTGGCGCCGCTCACTTATTTCCTGGAAATAGAAACGTACTTTCTGCGGAGAGGCAGGACGTGCCCCTGTAAACGGCGATCCAGCATTTCTATCAGATGTGCAACGTAAAACCTGACGAAGGCGAATGGAGGCTCTTTTGGGGGAAATTAGGGCAGAAAGATTTCATTTTTCCAGACTTTTATTTTTCAAGTTCGCCTGACTTCACATTCCTGGATTGCAGTCGCCGAAACAAAGCGGCCAGCTCTTCTTCCCTGAAGCGAATCCTTCTGGCGCTCAACACTGCCGCTGACGTGCTTTCAAAGGGGCGTTTAAGAATGACCCGACAGGGAGCTTGCTCGGATCGTTCCTTTGTTCCCCAATACGGAAGATGGGATGCAGCGACCCTCAACCCCTCACTCACTCTCAACCCCTCACCCTCAACCCCTCATCCTCAACCCCTCATCCTCAACCCCTCACCCTCACCCTCACTCACCCTCACCCTCACTCACCCTCACTCACCCTCAACCCCTCACCCTCACTCACCCTCACCCTCACTCACCCTCAACACCTCACCCTCACTCACCCTCAACCCCTCACCCTCAACCCCTCACTCACCCTCAACCCCTCACCCTCACTCACCCTCAACCCCTCACCCTCACTCACCCTCAACCCCTCACCCTCACTCACCCTCAACCCCTCACCCTCAACCCCTCACCCTCACTCACCCTCGACCCCTCCCCCTCGACCCCTCCCCCTCAACCCCTCACCCTCCCTCACTCACCCTCACTCACCCTCACCCCCTCACCCTCACTCACCCTCACTCACCCTCACCCTCACTCACCCTCACCCTCACTCACCCTCACCCTCACTCACCCTCAACCCCTCACCCTCACTCACCCTCACTCACCCTCAACCCCTCACCCTCACTCACCCTCACCCACCCTCAACCCCTCACCCTCACTCACCCTCAACCCCTCACCCTCACTCACCCTCACCCTCACTCACCCTCACTCACCCTCAACCCCTCACCCTCACTCACCCTCACTCACCCTCAACCCCTCACCCTCACTCACCCTCACCCACCCTCACCCTCACTCACCCTCACCCACCCTCACCCTCACTCAACCCCTCACCCTCACTCACCCTCAACCCCTCACCCTCACTCACCCTCAACCCCTCACCCTCACTCACCCTCGACCCCTCCCCCTCGACCCCTCCCCCTCAACCCCTCACCCTCCCTCACTCACCCTCACTCACCCACACTCACCCTCACCCCCTCACCCTCACTCACCCTCACTCACCCTCACCCTCACTCACCCTCACCCTCACTCACCCTCACCCTCACTCACCCTCAACCCCTCACCCTCACTCACCCTCACTCACCCTCAACCCCTCACCCTCACTCACCCTCACCCACCCTCAACCCCTCACCCTCACTCACCCTCAACCCCTCACCCTCACTCACCCTCACCCTCACTCACCCTCACCCTCACTCACCCTCAACCCCTCACCCTCACTAACACTGAAACCCTCAATCACCCTCACTCTTATTCTCACTCACACTCTACACCTCAGCCTCACCCTCACTCACTCACCCTCAACACCTCACCCTCACCCCCTCAACCCCTCACCCCCTCACCCTCACTCGCCCTCACCCTCAACCCCTCACCCTCAACCCCTCACCCCCTCACCCTCAACTCCTCACCCTCAACACCTCACCCTCACTCACTCTCAACCCCTCAACCTCACTCACTCACCCTCAACACCTCACCCTCACTCACTCACACTCACTCACCCTCAACCCCTCACCCTCAACACCTCACCCTCAACACCTCACCCTCAACACCTCACGCTCAACACCTCACCCTCAACCCCTCACCCTCAACCCCTCACCCTCACTCACCCTCACTCACCCTCACTCACCCTCACTCACCCTCACTCACCCTCACTCACCCTCACTCACCCTCACTCACCCTCAACCCCTCACTCACCCTCACTCATCATCACTCACCCTCAACCCCTCACCCTCACCCTCACCCACCCTCAACACCTCACCCTAACTCACAATCACCCTCACTCACCCTCACTCACTCTCACTCTCACTCACCCTCAACCCCTCACTCACCCTCAACCCCTCACTCACCCTCACCCTCACTCACCCTCAACACCTCACCCTCACACAGTGCAATAGGTCTCAGAGGATTTTTAGTTAAAGCTTTTACAATTGTTTATGGCTTTTTTGATTTGTAATTCTTTAGCATTGGCTACAAGAAATAAAAATGCTAAAGATTTACAACAAAAAACCCATAAACAATTCTAAAAGCACTAACTCTAATGCTGCGAGACCTATTGCATTTCCAATGCTTGTTAAATATAAGGCAAGCCTTTTGGCTTTGTGAATAGGGTCACCACATTATAATATATGATAAGCCTAATGCCGTTGTCGATAATCACATGTTAAAAATCACTGTCCTATCATTTGAATCAGTAGTCATGTTCATTTAATATTGTCAATAAAAGCAATGCCAAAGTCATTGTCAGCAATGTACTTGTTATAAAGCTTTAGAAACCAATATAACATGTTAATGTTAAGGTTAACTAGACTTATATAGCGCACAGCTGCCTCAGCGAAGAGGCGTCCCGGCGCTGCCTGAGTGAGTTTTATACACCTATAAAAGCAAAGGTGCTTGCCCAGAGTGCTTGAAAAATGTAGCAAAACTCTCCTTAGGTCATATTGCCTGGAACCTGGAAAGCACAGCGTTAAGTTATCCAAATTGTTCCAGAGTGGGGCTGCAGCACTCTCTACAGCCCCCACAGCACAAAAGGTTTGCATTGGGGTGCCCCTGCTCTACTAGGGGCACCACGCAAGGTAGGAATTATTCAAAAAGGTCTCTTGTGAGGCATTATGAGGTGTTCCCGAATGAGAACGGTGCATAGTTGATGCTGAGCAGCTTTTCTCTCTGTTTATCTGGATGGCCTTGTGTTGCCTGTATTTTGTTTTCCATTTATGGTTTTTAGAAAATGGGTGCCTAGGTCCCACCCAAGACACCCAAGGATGTGTTCATTGTAGGGGCAGCGTGGGTAACCCAGTCCAGCACTGTCCAACCGGCTCCCCAACCGGCCGACACTCTCCCATGCTGGTGTCAGCACCAGCATGTCAATTTACCACACCAGCACCTTTGCAGGCTGACTTGTTTGTCGGCCTCCCTGCTCTCACCAGTCACTGGCATGGGGAACCGGAGGCAACACCACAACACAGGAAGGGCAGTGGTGTTCCTCCATTCTTCCTCACCATTAATGGAATCGTGGCTTCATGGAAGGTTACACCAAGCCGGTGGAACCGGTACCCAAGGAGAGTCTTGAGAGGGGGTCCAAGCATGCCCCTTCCCAATTATTTTATTAATGTAAGTTGTGTCAATCCCCCAGTCACTGGCCCACCCCTTAAGTACCCCACACACTCCCTTTCAGCAAAAAAGTTCAAAGGTCAGGGTCTCTAAAATGCCATAACTCAGAAACTGATGATGGGACGCTGTTTTGTAGTAATTTGCTCCTTTTGTTCCTGATGGTGATTCCTATCTATTTGGAGCAGTTTTGCAACGTTTGCTAGGAGACGGTTTCATTGGCTCCCTGACCCAGCTTTGTCTTTTGCCTGACTTCTGGTGCTCCTATCCTCCTCCTGGGAATAGAAGTCCAAGTCTTACCCCAACTAGTGCTAAGAGGGTTTAATGGCACCCATGCCACTGGATCTTGATGGACCTCTCTAGTTCTGGGGTCAACTGCAGACAGGGGGGCTTATTTACAAGCCCCTTGCGTCTCTGGTACATCACTTTTTGCCATATTAAAAGTGACACACCGGTGGCGCAAGGGGCTTGTAAATAATATGCCCCAGAGTTCTTGGTCCATCAGAGCATCAGGAGCCTTGTCCTGTCAGCTGCCCCTGGTGTTGCCTCCATCGCCGTCCAGCTCAAGGGTCTTGCTCGACTTCAGATTTTGGGGATGCCACTTTTAGGACCAGTTCAAGCCAGACTCCTTTGCTAAACCTAAAACAATTTCTGGTCCGTTCCATACTTCCCCCTTGGTATGACTCCAGCCTGGCTAGTTAAACAAAGACAGGGGCAGGCCTGGTGGCATGTTCTCTTGTGTGTGCTGGGGGCAGGTTCCTTTATAGTATAATGAGGGCAGGACACTGCTCTTTCCCAGCCAGCCAGTCAGGAATACCCACTCCTCTCTACACCCAGGTCCTTTTGTCTCCTATCTGACCCCAGGACAAATTGCATACTGGGAGAGTCATCACCAGCCCAAGCCGATGGCCATCACAGAAAGGCCCCAGAAACTTTAGTCAGGAAAACACCAAATTTTTAAAAGTGGCATTTACAAAATAATAATTTAAAATCTGACTTTACCATTAAATGGACTTGCTGGGGACTCCAAGACCCACAGCCCCCTCTGCTCTGGTCCACCTGAGCCTTATCAGCACCATTTAAGGCTCACCACAGTCCTGCACCTTGGGGGCTGTGATCCGCCAGTTTTGGCTGTTTGTATGAGGTGTGTACATCATCCTGGTCAAGCTGTAACGTGAGGGCATCTGGGCTGCTGCTAAAGGACCCACAACTCCAGCATCATCGGGGTGAACCGCTGCAGGTGATACTGCCACCACTGGGGTCTCCAAGTCCCACCCCCCTCTGCTCTTATTCACCTGATCCTTATCAGCACCATTTAAGGTGAGCTGAAACCCTGCATCGCAGAATGCATGCGGACTGCACTTGGGCCAAGGGCAGGCCCATCCTGTGCCCATCAGTGACAGGAAGAGGCAGGGCAAACCCCCCGCCCCCGGTCCTATTCACGGAGCTTGACGCTGTAGGCAGTCTTCCTGTTTGTCTTGTAAAATCATCTTAAAAGGTATTCGGTGGTCCTTTTCACCCATAGTTTTTACACTTTTATGAACTGCTAACATGGGTAAGGGTAAAGCAATGGAAGCCCTTCCTGAGAAATGGAAAAAAGTTTTAAAAACTGCCTCCCTGTGAGGCCAACTGCAATTCTACAACTAGCGTGTCTCTGGAAGACATTGACACCCTAACTAAAGAGGTTAAATCTCTTCTTGGGGGGGTCCCAGGGAGGTACTGATGCAAAACAAAGTAAAGCTGATGCCTTCTTATAACATCCCTGCTAGCCATGGGTCTGTCCCTTTGGAGCCGGTTACAGTTTGTTCCAATAGGTTTGCAGTATTTACAGACCCCAGCAGAATGGTACAACAGAAGGGGTGGTTGAGAGGGAAGCCTGTGCAGAGGGGAAGGATTGTGGTGACTGGATGGAAACAATGTTTTGCATGGATGGTTTGTATGAGGAGTGGATATACATAGTCATTGCACTGATTAAGAGCTTGCAAAATGAGGGGAGGGAGCTCCGGGCAGACGCTGCCCGTGGAGGGAGTTGCAGTGGGGCAGGCAGGCGGGGCAGGGGAGGGGCAGGGTGGGGGGTGCATCGTAAAATGTGATACAGGGCGCTCTACGAAATTTGTTTTATTAATTTAATTGTTTACTTACCTGCAATCATCCATATTCCGATGTTTATCACGCCCCACCCTGCCCCTCCCCCGCCCCATCTGCCTGTCCCACCGCAACTCCCTCCACGGGCAGCGGCTGGCTCCGAAAACAGCTGACAACTGTGGAGGGGGGTGGAAATGGTGAAAAACCTAAAAATTACCCGGAGCAGGCTGTCTGCCACAGCATTCCCAAGCTTTGGCTATCCTGCACTGATAGCACATCAAAAGAAGAGACCAATATGTAGGAATGGGTCAACTGCCTACTCAGAGTGCTGGCTTAAGTCATCAACCAGTTCATGGTCAATCCATCCCATGGCCCCCTCTTCAGACCGTACCATCAGGTTCAGGCAGGAGGCACACACCTATTAAACTGAGAACCCGAGATGAGATGACCCAAGGGGAACGGTCTAGAAGCAGTCATGTAGCCACTATAGAGGCTCTGAGGGGTTAGTCTGAGGGGGATTTGGACATGGGTGGCGGGAGACTCCATACTGATCAATGACCAAAGCTTGCAGGAGGGGCAAAAGAGGATGAGGAAACCTTGATTTGCCAGTGTATTTATTATATAAGACACACTAGGAAATGTTATTCTGTTACAGGTCAGATATTACCCAAGCCAAAAGATCTCAGGACCCAGATTTCTTAGGGGCCCATCTGGATTGCATTGACCTAAGATTAAAAGACAAGGATTTAGATGAGGGGTTGGTAGGTTTAGAGCTGAGGAAAACCCCACAAAGAGTATGCTCATACAGTTCAAATTCTTAGCGCACGATTTGAGAGTTACACTGTCTGATAGTACATCAGGGTTGTCACTGGTTGAATGACATAAGGACAGTGTTGTAAATGTAATCCTATGTTGCCCACAATTCTTATTAGCCCTTTATTTATGTTCATCCTTTTACCATCTTATTAGAATCTCTAAATGTTCCATCTTTTGTCATCAGTGAATTAGGATTCCAGACTTGCCAGTTGGAGTCTGGTCAGCTGGAGAGATGTAGCGTTTGTCTGTACTCTCTGAATAAAGTATTCCTACTTATCTAAGAAGTGTCTCCAAGGAGACTCATTTAATTTACCACAGACAGCCGCCCCCCTCCCCCACCAGCAAACAACGCTAACGACTCTCTGTTGGATATAGTGTGTGTCCACCATGCAGCTGCTTGTGATAAGGACGGTGCCAGTCTTGTAAATATGTCTTGAGTGGCGGATGGATCCTCAAACAAACCACACTCTAGATCTATACCTAATCTAAGTATCCTATCATGGAATATTGAGGGGCTAACTTTCAAGCTGAGTGATGAAGATTGGTAGGTGTTTAAGGATCAATCTGTATGTTACAAGAGAACTGGAGTCTGAATCCTATCCATATATCCAGCTACATTAACTTATAGGTTACAGCAACCTCCAGTGGGAAGGGGTGGCCCTTTGGAGGGTTGGTGTTATGGACTCATAACTCCCTGAATGCAACATTGTGCTCTGTATATGCTCCATCTCTAGACATACAGCGAATCAAAATAACTGTGTTGGTAAACAACCTTTACAACGAAACTTTTACAACGCACTACCATTACAACGCGGTCATTACAATGCAAACTATTACAACGCATTGCTCTGGGGGGCGCTCTAGGATAGGGAATAGGTTAATTTACTATCCAATAACCTTCCCTAGTGTCCACGGGGACTGGAGTTGGAATAGTAAATTAAACTATTCACTATCCAACACCCAAAAGCACTATGCGTTGTAATGGATTGCGATGTAAAAACCGTGTTGTAAAGGCAGGCGTTGTAATAGCCTGCGTTGTAACGTCATACATCCAACTGTGTTGAATGACCTGGTGGTTTATCATTGTATCGTCTATAACCAGGGGTAAGAAGTGGTAGAGAAACTCGTACCCTAAAGCAATTGAGGAATTTACTTCTCATGAAACTGTGATTATAACAGGGGATTACACCACATTTGAGCCCATGGGAGGTGATTGTTATTTGCTCACTGAGGAAGCAGATTTGGGATGGGGGTCCCACCCTTTGATGCTCCGCCGGTGAAGAGGTGGTCTGAAGTTGCATACCCACTGCTCTCCCCCACACTATCCTATCAGCTAAGGGCATGTAATGGACTCACTAGGTCCGATTCCCATGCAGCCTACACTTGCACTTCAATAAAGCACAATAATAGGATTATTGATACATTTTCTTCGCCCTACATCTATGGAAATTTGTGGATAATAGTGTGATTTCCAGCAGGAGTGACAGTGATCACAGTGCTGTTGTATGGGTCTACCACTTTAATCTGGACTGCGTCTTTTGGGGTAGATTCAAAACTTATTTGCATAATGCTGTCCTCCTTTTTCCATTACCCTGACTAGTAAAAGAATGACGGAATGTAATTCTACCCAGAGCATGACCACCTGGTTAAGTTTTATTATGATTATTTGAGAGCATTTCCACCCATCACATTGTTTTCTGGTAAATCGATTCTTCCGAATGTTGGATGGTGTACGTAGATGTCACACCCGTCGTTGCTGTGCCATTGAAAGTTAAGAAATATTGAAGACTTTCTGTTAATGCTGTGTTTACCATATTTATGTCTAATCTATTATACTTCAATTGAATGGGCATGTGCAGATGTTGGCCTCAAACTTGTTGTGTTCCGAAAAACAGTACTTCACCAGCATGCATCTGCTTAAGAAACATGTGGAAATAATGAGAAGTTTGGAAACTGAAGTACAGTCTTTCTACTCTCACATACGTCTTAAGGCCCACACAAACAAGGTCCAATTATTGAAACAAAAAGAGGCTGAAATGATTGACCTGCGTCAACTCCTGAAATTTCAACACACTTTCTGTTACTGGAACACCACCCATCAGCTTCACACTGATGTAGCATGTCAGGTAAAGGTTACCTGAAGGTTATTATGGGTTGTACACAGAGGTTTATTGACCTGCTCCTGAAAGTGCCTTTTAGTAGTAAAGTCCTATTAAGGCATTTTGAAGTGATTGCCTAAATTTACTTTCAATCGTTATAACCTTTTAGGTGTCCTGTACATCTGACATTTTGGTCTGATATTCCCCAAACATTTTGCTTTCAGCCCTCTTGTTTTGCTGAATTTGTTTCTTTTGGCCATAGGACTCTGTGCACTTTTCCACTGCTAACCAGTGCTAAAGGTCTTGTGCTCTCTGCTTCAAAATACAGGAAAATTGACTACACCTACATGGCATATTTAACTTACTTGTAGGTCCATAATAAATGGCACTACCTGTACCCACAGCCTGTAAATTAAATGCAACCAGTGGGCCTGAGCACTCCTGTGACCCACTAAAATAGTATTTTAAAAATCTGAGATCATCCTGTAATACAGTTGCAAACCACCATTTTGACCTGGCATAGTAATTCTTTTACATGGATTAAACCTTCCTTTTTAGGTCTCGCTGAGTAAGCGCACATGCCCTGCTCGGAGAGACATGTAGTAGGGCTTTGGGAAGTACTCCCATAGCGGCGACCAGCTCTCTAGAACGCGCACAAGCACACGTGCTGCTGCGCGCGCATCCCTTGCGTGCCTCACGTCATCGCGATCACTTTCGCTTTCACAGTGATCGTGAACACGATGACTTTCTCTTTGTTATTCTGGCTGGAGGGTACATATACACGAGGTAAACAGTGTGTGCTGCAGAGAGAAGCTCCCACATTTCGTTGTTGCAGTGATTTTGAGAAGATGCCTTCACTGTACCACTGCTCCCCACCGAAGGAAAGATGTCCTTTCTAACTTATCGTTTTCAAAATATTCGACCCGTAAAATGCAGTTCGCAAACTCCTGCGCCCCTGTACACTTTCCAAAACAAAAGAGAATGCCGATAAACACCTCATTGTGATTATTTAGATTTTCCATTCGTCGGCTGGTAACTTGTGGCTTTTTTTCTTTCTGCCATCAAAAACAGGATTGGCTCGAGTGTGTTTTTAATTTTTCAGTACGCCCATTGTTTTACATGATATATGTTAAAAGCATTCACAAACAGCGGTGCTATTGAATAAAACGTCTATGTGTATATTACATGTTTTTAGAAAGGAGCTATGCGCCTTAAAAGATGTTTATTCCATATGAATGAATGGGTTAATAAATAGCGACGGGAGCGGCTGCCTGGGTTGCTGTGCCCCCTGGGAGGCTTGTGTAGCCTCGAGGGTTCGCTGGCACACAGTGGCATTTGAGTTTGGTGGCACATATGTAGTAGCACTCAGCTGCCCAATATAGCGCCTACCTTCGAGTTTGAGTTAGTACGTCAAAAAAAACAAAAGAAGCGCGTTCTCAAGTTTAAATAAAAGTTAACATTAATTATTGACCCGTTGCTTCACACTAATAGTGTACCCTTCCTTGTCATGTGCTTGACTGTGACCCGAAAGATGCCAAAGTATAAAAACAACATAAAACGCCCCTCTTTCCTATCACGTCCCAACAGCATCCCCACACTTGTTTTTTTATTTCACCGCCGAACCTGTGAAGGAAACACTCCTTATCCTGACACTTTGAAGGGAGTCTCTTGGTTGAAACAAAAAACTGTGATTTTTAAATACATTTATTGTCCATGTTAAGAATATGCAAAAAGGTTGTTTTTAAGAAAAAAAAAAATTGTTAACTCTAAACTGGCTGTTCCTTCCGTTGTTGTGAACGTGTGATTGGCTTTGTGTGTTTTAAACTCGGCTGTATGTTTGAAGAGTTCTTTAACTGTGATTGGCATGACGCATCAGACAGAAAGACTAAAGGTGGGGCAGTTTGTGTATATTAGTAGAAAGAGAAGTCTTTTTGATAACAGTATTTAAGACACAAACAGACATACAGATAAAACAAGCATTGGCATAGCCAATAGGCCTCGCCTTTGGGACCTTATACGTTTTTGCCATGCAACAGTTGCTGTTGTTGCACCAAGGATATTGTTCTGCATTACTAAATACTTATAAGGTCCCAAAAGCTAGACCTATTGCCTACGCCAATGCTTGTTAATACTTACAAGCCACCCCTAAGGTAGGCTCTAAAGGCTCTTAGGGCATTGTTCACTGTATTTAAAAATTAGTACATGTGTATTTAAGTGTAACATGTCCTGTCAGTAAAAAACTCCAATCATAATTTTTCGCTGTTGAAATTCCTCTCTCTCTCTACCATTGACTAACATTAGGTTACCTTATTACGTTTAATAAGAGCTAACTACGAATTTGGAGTGGATAGAGATATATAGTTTACATTCAAATGAATTGCAATTTAAAATCCTCTTTACAGTTAAAGTTGAATTTTAGGTCACAATTCTCAAAATGTCACTTCTAAAAAGTTGAAATGTTCTTATGCCAACCATCTGTGCCTTCTGCCAGTGTCTTGGGACACATGACTGTTAATGGTTCTGCTGTTAGGGTTTGTGTATTGCTTCCTGACAGTAACACAAAGGGGGCTTAGGTGTGTTCAGGATGGGCCACTCTGACAGGATTAATTGGGCAGGGCTGTGTGCAGTCTAACGTACACTGCAAAGGGCTTTACCTCCTGCACACGCAAAGAAACCTGACACAAGACCTGCACTGCCATTTCTCACCCCCAGACAGTTTGGAGCCTTGACAGGGGGAGGGAGAGAACTTCCAGAACCAGATGGGAGGGTAGGACAGGGAGTCCCCCTCCCACGAAAGGTCAGGCACCAGGTTTAAATATTATAGCAGAAACTTCAAATATTGAACCTCTAGAACCACTCAGCCGAACAATCCTGGACCTGTGGAAGTTACAGGAGAAGGACTGGCCTGCTGCCAGAGGTCAACCCCACTGCTTGAAGGACTGCCTTAGTTTCTGGGAAGGAAGATTGGACCTGCTTGCTTTATCCCAGGTTGACCAGATTGATTCCAATGATCAGTTCGGTGTTCTCCTATGTGAGCTATGGGAGCAAAACAGGCTAAGAGGCCACCCTGCAACTGCCCAGCTGACCTTCTGCAAATCGACCTGCCTGTTTGCCCCAACTCTACCGCCTGTGATGACCACCAACTTGAAGTTCTGGTAAGACCTGCTCTTCACATTCACAGTGACCACCAGTTATGACAAGAAATGCAAGACCTGATTTTTGTGTTGACAGTGACTACCAGCGACGACTGGGAATGCAAGACATGGACTTTGCACTACAGCAACGGCAGCCCGAAACAACAACCAATGCGCAGCTACAGCTATGACCTTCCACTATGCTCAGCCTCCTCCTCGTGGACTTCTCCAACCTGAATGTAACTCTTTGCGCCGGGCTTAGAAGGAAACATTTTAGCGGGATTAACCTGGTCCCTGTATTCGATCCGCACTCTATCGCGGTCAGACTGAACTTGTGTAGTTTTCCCCTGGTCTAGCACGACCAGATGACTGCCAGTGGGACTTTGTACTTTTAGGAGCCACTTTGACTAAAAATTATAAAATGTAATATCTCTGGGTCTGCTGATTGGATTTTTGCTGTTCTTGTATCATTGTCTTTATTCAAATTTACTCTCTTTTACTAAATTGATCAGGGATTTTTCTGGTGTTGTATTTCACTTTATTACTGTTTGTGTGCCGCATAAATGCTTTGCTCTAAGTTAATCCATCATCTGTTTGCCTTTTACTTTCTCTCCCTAAGTGCGCTGGGTATGCCCAGACGTGGGTCCTGGGCTCACTGTGCCACTGTATTCAAGCTAGCCTGGCTGATGAGGGGTGATGCTCTGAAACTGGTCCCAGGGTGGTTGTTTCCAATCCAGGGAGGACCTGGCTTGGCAGTTCGAGCTGGACTGTTACCATGAGGCACAGAGTCAAGACTGATTTCCTTGCGGCTGGGTCTAAACTGGGGTGGCATGGTGAACAAAAGAATAATGGATTTAACCCAGATATCTTTACTGGGGGTGAATGTTTGATTTGCTCTGCATTCCGTCCATCCTCTGTGTGTCTTTTGCTCTAAGTTAAGTCAGGCTGCTAGTGTGCCAAGTTACCAGAGGGTTAAGCACAGGTGAATTTAGTGATTTTTGTGGTTCACCCTGGCAAATCCGCCATATGGGTTAACAAGCACATTTAACTTGCCCCTCCCCATATAACAGTTGTGCACTCAAGTTTGAGAATTGGTGAGGGCCCCACTTGGTCTCAAATGTATTATTGGCTAGTTTCCCATGACGCGGACACTTGGGTTAGACGCTGTATTCATCTCACCCGAACACTCCTGGACCATGCCTCAGTTCTATTATAATTTCAACTGCCGGATGTACCGAATAGAGCCTTCAACTGGAGACACCCTACTGGAGCTCTTCGGGAACAGGTGTTCCGGGAGGAGGTCAGGTCCGCCATACAGGACTTCTTTGATACTAATGTCGGCTCAGTGAGCTCCCCATCGACGTTATAAGTGGGAGGTGTATCCCCACGCAGATGGGCGTTTTGCGTTCATTAAGGAATGATCTGCGGCGGCTCCAAAGGGAGATACGCTTGATCGAGTCTGAATTTTTGGCATCCAATTAGCATACGGCAGGCAGATTAAGGCCAAGATAGAGGAGTTTGAGGAGGTAGCGTACAGAGAAACGCATTATTTGGGTCGTGAAGCGCGTGCCCATCAGTACGGCGAGGACGGCCGGGCCAGCAAAACCTTGGCAGGTCTTCTTAAAAAGCCATGGGCAAATGATTACATTAGCACGGACGAGGGTGCAGTTGTGGCAGGGCAGGCACAGGTTCAAGCTGAATTGGTCAAATATTACTCTTCGCTATATAATGCGCGGCAGCTGGAGGTTCTCCCTGACCTGCTTCCCTTCTTTGAATCCCTCGAATTAGTTTATCTCAGCGATGCGCATAGGAAGTACCTGGACGAGCCTTACACAGAAGACCAGGTGATATGGGTAATCCAAGCCATGCCCGGGGACAAGGCGCTGAGACTGGATGGATTGACCCCTGCTTTCTACAAGAGTTCCCCCTGCTTCTTGTACCTCACCTCCTCAACATGTATGAGGACTCACTTGAACAAGGCGTTCTCTCCCCTGTCCCTTTGCGAGGCTCTGATTGTGACCATTCTTAATCTGGACAAGGATCCGCTCCTCTGTGACTCGTACAGGCCACTATGAATGATCAATGTGGATAATAAGATCCTTGCTAAGTTATTAGCTATGGGACTACTCCCGCTGCTCCCCACGATACTCAAGCCGGACCAATGCGTCTTCGTGCCTGGCCATAGCACTGCTCACAACCTCCGCACTCTCTTTGCGATAATACAGGGGGTAGATCCCTCCCTCCCTGCCGCCCCTGTATTTATGGATGCAACTAAAGCGTTTGATATGCTAGAGTGACCTTATCTGTTCTCGCTACTGACCCGCATTGGCGTGAGCCCTGCTTTTCTCTAAAAGATCGTGCTACTATACATTTCTCCAGCTGCTAGACTGCGGGTTAATGGCGCAATGTCTCCCCCGATTGTGGTAGCCTGAGGTACGAGGCAGGGGTGCCTGCTGTCACCACTCCTCTTTGCTATAGCAATGGAGCATTTGGCAGCTAGACTGCAGCAGCATCATGCCCAGAGGGGACTCGACTTCACGCCTAGGGTTATATTGGAGTTTATGTATGCGGATGATGTGACTCTCTATGTCAATCACCCGGAGACCAATCTTGTCCCCTTATGTGGGAAATCACCAGATTCGGGGGACTGTCTGACGTTTGCATCAACTGTGGGAAGTCAATAATTGTCCCACTCATGGCCGCCACGGTTATATTTCAGTCCGAATTCCCTCTAAAATGGGCTACCTCTCCAGTGAAATACCTCGGTATCTGGATTAGCAGAGACCATGAGCAGCTGTGGAGGTGCACTTATGGTAAGCTGGAAAGCAGACTGCCCCACTGGAGAGCGCTCCCTCTTTCCTTGGCTGGCCAGTTCGCCATTGCTAAGATGGTGATTTTACCTAAGTTCCTTTACGTCTTCGTGAATCTCCCACTCCCCGTCACCTCCGAATTTAAGAGGAGGCTGTGTTCAAATCTGATTTCCCTCGCATGGGCGGCTGGGAATGCTGGGAAGCCCTCACGCTCCCGTTCGAGCAGGGGACCTGGGGGCGCCCGACATGGAACTGCATCATAGTTGCGTGCTGGCCCACTTTGGGTCCCACTGGATCTACTTGACCCTCTTCATGGCACATACACTACTGAGAGCGATCAAGCGGACCCGGTTCCCCTCCACATGGTACTGTTCTGCATGCAGTGCCTCCTGAGGCCTGGGATTGACACCGTGGGATGCACAGTGTAGGCGTGGCAGCAGCTCCGCCGTAGAGCACGATTGGATGCCATTTTCGCAACGTCTGTCCCACTTACTAGGCACCCAGCACTGCCTTTTACGACTGAGGTGGGGGTCTGCCTACGTTTGCACAAGCTCTAGCTACATACACTTGGATGTGCTTTGCCTGAAGGCGTTTTTATCGACCTAGACTCTGCATTAGGAGAGGAACACACTGGACTCCTTGAGAGGATGACATACTCCCAATTGCGGGCCGCACTTCGAGCCCAGTATCCTTTGTTCCCGATTGTGCTTCCAACGTGCCAAGTCCTGGAAGCATTCTTAACTAATCCCTTGCTCCGCAAACTCATCTCACGTATATACTCTAACATGCAGCACGAGTCTCCAATTTGCGTGCCCCCCGCTCAGTGCGAATGGGAGGCATGCCTGGGTACACTGTTCGAGGAAGGGGTCTGGGCCTACTGATGCGCACAATCAAAAGACGTGTTACCCAATTACAGACTGCGGCTAATTCATTTTAAATTCCTTCATCAGTTATGTATAACTTCTGTCTGGCTGCACAAAGTGGGACTGAGTGCGGATGCGCGGTGTGCGGTGTGGAATGCCCGAGGCCTCCTTTATACACTTGGCCCGGGAGTGTTTGGATGTAGCTAACTATTGGACCTGTGTTTTTGAGGCGCTGAGTTAAATGTTGGAGTACAGGTTGGAGTGCTCCCCACTTCTTGCACTGCTAGGTTATGTCAAAGACATCCCGGCAGACATCAGGAGACTGGCTGCCATGATGCTGCTGCTTGCCAAGAGGCGGGTGGCTATATGCTGGTGCAGAAAGCGCAAACAGTGTAGGAATGACTGGCTTAGGGATGCTGCTTTCTTCCATCAGCCCAGTCAGGCTCCCAGCTGGGGCGAAAAACAGGCTCATCATCATCACAAATCACTTGAGCAAGACCTGGACAAAATCCTCCTTCAGAGGCAAACCCCAGTGGTAGTCGATCTGCAACATTTATTTAACTGGTGTGTAGCACACATGTCGTCCGAGTGATATATGCAGCTTTTAAAGTCCCAGACCGGGCTGAGCCAGACAACCACTCCAGAAGGGGTGAAGAGTTGGAGCGTAAAATCACAGCAGCGACTTGGGATCAGAGCCACTAGCAGCTCCAACCGCTCAATAAGAGTGCAGCGGAGGCCCACCAAGGCGAGGAGTGACAGACACCTCTGTCTCTGGGCTTCACACACTCAACCACTAGCTGCCAACTCAGTCTCTCCAGCACCACAGCCTGAAGCGGCAAGACCCCAGCCCAGATTTCTACCAGGGCACATCTTTGCCTCAGTTCTTAAGCCCGCAAGTAAGCCACTTACACAACTCAACCATGCCTCAAAGTCTCTCAGTGCATTATGGGGAGGGCAGGGTCCATTCTTCCTCCAAAATGTGAATCATGCTCAGCTCACCAGGACACCAACAGTGGATATAGCAGGCCATGCAAGTCCTCCTGGTGCAGCTCACAATGCGCTGCACTCCCTCAACGAGTGTGCTGCTGTGACTATTTCACGGTGCTTAGGAAGGATGACTAGAATCCGGTAGTAATGCTGGCTTCAGTGATATAGATGGTCAATTTCTCCCTTTCCATACAGGTAACAGCTTAGATGTGTCAGATATATGACAGATTATCTTCCCAGCCATGGGAGCTTCACAGAGTTGCAGCCATTTTTCACCTGGCTCTTTGGCACCCCACTTGAGGAATAACCTCAGAAAAAGGGTTTGAGGGTTTCCCTGAGACCATAGCAAGTGATAATGGGGTGCAGTGAACGCTCATAAAAACAACAGAATTCTTAAATACAAACAAAATCAACCACATCTAGTCAGCCCTCTTTGACACCCAATGTAACAGTCTAGTTGAGTGTTTTAATCTCTAGCTTAAGGATTGTGGGAAATTGTCAGAAATCGATGTTAGCATTTAGCTGAAGCCATCTTGTTTCTGGCAGCCATTTTTTCTGCCATGTGCTCTTTCCTTCTTCTCTGTTGTTTACTCTTGTGATCTGCTCAAAGGACTGGCTACACTTAGCCTCTGCTACTCTGCACATGCTCAGTTGAGCTTGTGGCTGCCCATGCACCTGTTTAGGTTTGTTACTGTCAGGATGTTTCTACTGAAGTCAGCAACTGTTAACTCCTCCTTCTTTGTTGACTGTGCATTTCTGTATGACCATTTATGTATGTAACTCTCCTGTGTGTGCTTGTACTGCCTTCTTTTGAGCTCCTGTTTGGGTATAAAAGACCCATGGTTCTTCTACTCAGTGTGCTACTTCATATACCACCGAAGGGTGTTGTGTGAATGTAGTTCCACCTCATGAGGTTTAATAAATATCTCTTTTGCTATTTCAGTTTCCGTGCCAAATTCTATTTACTGGTCTGAGGACTTGTGTGCAGAGAAGGGTGAATCCCTAGCACTTGTAGGCCTGGCTGAGGCCCACCTCTACAGGATAGTGTCCATCTTGCCTTTCAGAGACATACACCTATTCTCCAAACTATCTGACAGAGAATGTGAGCTTATTGCATCTTGTGTGCACTCCTTGCCTGGGCTAGTCCCCTGTCAAATGCTCAACAGTCTCCTGCCTGCTTCTAAAGTCCACACATGGTGGCTTAACCAAATATCCTGTTCACATGGATGATAACACCTAGTAGACACCACATTTCAAACACACAGCCACACAACTATAACCACACCGTACAGTCTGCTGTGAAGCAAGAAGAGACATACTTGAAAAAAATATTCCCACAGGAAATGTTCCATGTGCTTAAAGTGCTTTTTTGCATGTTACATAGTTTTTCCTTCTGTGGAAAGTTGTGAATGCATTGGTGAAGTGCTAGGAACGTATAGTCTAATCTAATGCAAGAAGTACTCTAGAAGAAACTGGACCGACAGACTGGGGAGTAGAGTGTCCAACAACATAGATAGATCCTATAGCAATGCTCCCTCAATAACTTGATCTTGAAGACCGCACAGTGTCAAATTAAAATGTCTCAAGTTATCACTTAGCTCCCTTTTGGTAGCATAGGCTGAGCTCAGGGTGTGAAGCAGAAAAACAATGGTATAGAAAGGCTTCTGAGAGATAAAGATTTTATAATTTCCGAAACAGGGATCTAAAATATAGTGCAAAATAATATGTAGCCACTAAAAAATTCACAGAGTGTAAGTTAGAGATTAACATATTGTTTTAAAAAACATATGTTCAGAGGAAAGTGGAGGCAATGACACTGGAGAAAAAGTACTTGGAGCAAAGACGCCCCTGCAAGTTTTATTTCACAAGCTGTTAAGATATAATAACATTGAAATCCCCAAGACGGCTATATAAGGAGTCTTTTTGCGATATGAAATCGTTCATCCTTTGCTAAGCAGTTTTAATGGTAATTAGGCAAAATGCAGCATTAAAATACTTTCGCAAAACCTCTTCCGGAGGGCTTCATTTTTTCAAGACTGATCAAACAAGATGGGGGAGACTTTTAACTAAGGAATCGCATGCAGGTTCTCTCTTTAATTTTTCTTTTCCTTTTCCTTAGTTAATGGCTTTTTTGATGGCCATCAAAGTTCATTAAACTGGTACATATTCATCGAGGTTTATGGACATGTGTAGATATTCATGTTGGTTTGCTGGCATGCTTTGCGGGGTGGAACGTCTGTAAAGTGGTTTGCCTCTGTCTTTAGTATTTGTTTTCTGTTTCCGACGAAAGCTGGCCCAGCTGGTGAAGACTGTGTTGCAGCGAGATGGCATTTGCACCATGCAGATTATTGGTACAAACTCCAGTATAAGCTGCACTGAAGGGGATGGACCTTTCAACCTGGAATATGGTCTAACAACAAACCAATAATACATCAACAACAGTAAATCACATTTGGCCCTGCAAAGATAACAGAGACTAGCAGACTTGCAACCCTTTAAAATGCAGAAGCAGATTAGTAAAGTTACAAACTCAAATCATTCAAAGTAATCATAAATCAATCATCACCTCACATGTGATGGTCAGTATAATTCAAATCAATTCAAATATAGCAAATGCAAAGAGTATTAAAAGTTCTCATATGCAAATCAAGCAAATGTTAGTTTCCCCTGAAGGGAAATTTCCTAATGCTAAGCTAAGAAATCTAAAGAATGGGGGAAAGTAGTGCCTTAAAAAGGCCGAATTAAATGAAAATTCAGTGACTAAAATAAGAAAGGATTTGCTCACTTGTCTAACTCTGTGAGAGGTAGCAAAGGCAAGTCTCAAGAGCATGGAAAGGAGAATCTACTCTCAAGTAAATGGAAAAGCATATTTGAAACTAACTAGCTCAGCAATGCACAATTAAAACATACATTTCTCTACAGTGAAGGACAACTCCCTACGGTTCCCATAAAGAGAATCAATCATGATCTAACATTTCATGATGACACATTTGTAGACTTCTTCCCAGGCATTGTACAATGAAAAATTTCAGCTGTGTGACCTTCAAGTGATATCTCACAATAGGATGGTACATAGTGGTCAGCTTGTCTGAGGCTAAGGTGTGCACATTCACTATTAACGTTCTACAGAACACATACTTATAATCAATGCTCGCAGAAAGCAAAACATGTGCAACAATTTTAACTAATTCTTTTTTTTATGTTTGAAAGCTTTATTGAAAAATATTGTCAAAACAAGAATATGACATCAGCAAAATAAATAAGCCAATATGTATTAAACAGTTCTGAATGCATAACATTACTAACGTCAGAACAAGAAATGAAGCATTTTATGGGATTTTTAAAGGGGAGGGAAAGAAGGGAAGGGAAAGGAAGGGAAGTAGCGGGATGTAATCAAATTATGTAATAGAGAAAAATGGCAAAATAAATAATGATGAAAGCAATAATACACAGTTTGCATCATATAAGGAAACATTGTAATAAAAGAGATTTATAAACAACAATAAATAAACAAGAAGGAGAGAGTAAAGTCCTTCAAGGAAGTTTGATGTTTTCTGCGCTAACATGCATGGACTTCTTTTGAGATAATTGATCAAGGTATGTGGTAAGAGGTAACCAATAAAGATCCACATTACGAGTTGGAGTACAGGAAGAAGCAAAGGCAACATCAAGTCTATGAAAATGGCATAAAGAATTCCACCAACTACGAATGGAAATATTCGTAAGGGACTTCCAATTAGAAGATATATGTTGAAAAGCGAGTGCAAGCATGAGATCCAAAAGGTTTTGTGAATGTGGGGGAAGATCCAAAGAATCCAAAAGACTACCTAGAAAAAGAATAGGAAGTGAATATGGAATAGAAAGTGTAAAAATACGGGAGATGTAAGACCAAACCTGTTTCCAAAGCAGATACAGCAGGACAGAGAAAGAAGAGGTGTAGAAGGTCAGTATTGGGAGTACCACAGGTCCATCAGTTAGAGTCAGAAGAAGACATAAAACGAGAAATAGAAAGAGGAGAAAGGTAACGTCTATGGTATAGAAAAAATAAGGTTTGAGTAAGAGAGGCAGATCACGAAGTTTTCAAAGTTTTAGACCAGAGCTTGTCCCAAAGAACTGTGGACCAGGTACAATCCAAATCTTTTTCCCAAGAGAGTTCCAATTTGGATTTGGCACGATCAGGGTTAGAAGAGGAAAAGAACTTGTAAATAAGAGACGCCTTAGGGAGGGTAGAAAGAAGCACTAGAAGGTGAGAAGGAGAAGTTAGTGAAGATGAAGAAGGAAGAGAATAGTAACACTCAAGAATTATTTCCATAAGAATAGTATATTTTTGGAGAAAGGAATGAGGACAGCGAAATTGGAGCTGAAATTGGGGAAACGAACGAGCTAAAATACCATCAAAGAGATGATTAAGCCATATGATACCTTTTAGCCTCCAAGTTTTCCAAGAAATAGGTCTATTATTTAAAAGAATAAGTGAATTATACCAAATAGGAGTAGAGAAGAAGTATGTTTAAATAAAGGAAGTGAAGTATAAGGGGATTTAGTGGAAAAACGTAAAACTTCCTCAAAAGAGAAGGGCGATAATAAAGCTTGTTCAATATGGAGCCAAAGAGGAGAAAAGGGGGAAGATTCTGTCGACAACCAACGTGACACTTGACGTAGAGAAAAGGATTTGTGATATAGACGGAAATCAGGGAAATTAACACCACCATTTGATTTAGCTTTGCGAAGAGCTTGAAGAGAAATTCTAGATTTTTTATTCTTCCAAAGGAATTTTGAAAGAGAAGAGTCAATACGTTTAAAATATAGGGCAGGAATATGCACGGGTAACATGGAGAGAATATAAATAAGAATAGGGGCAATCATCATCTTGATAGAATCAAGACGACCCCACTAAGAAAGAAAGAGAGGGTTCCAGGAGGAAAATATTTGATCGATTCGAGAGAGAACTGCGGACATATTTAATTTACTGGAAGAGGAGATGGAATTGGAGAACCAGATACCAAGATATTTGATCTTCGTACTATTCCAGGAAAAGCCTGTTGAGGAGAAGAAATGAGGAAGACAAAGTTTGGTCAAAGGAAGAATTTCCGTCTTATCAGAATTGATCTTTTATCCTAAGACAAGGGAAAATGCTTCAAATTCAGACAGTAAAGATGGGATAGAAACTTCAGGGTCTGAAATAAACAAGAGAATATCACCTGCATATGCAGAGAGTGTTAATTGATTATCCCCATATAGAAAGTCAGAAATGGAAGAATTATTACGGATAGAGGACAGAAAAGGCTCAAGATCTAAGACATAAAGGAGTACAGAAAGAGGACAAACTTGACGAACTCCCAGTTGAAGGTTGAAGGATGAGGAAAGTTGACCATTCACTAGGACTGAAGCTTTGGGTGATGAGTATAATAAAGAGATGAGAGAGATAAAATTGGGACCAAAACCATGCCATCTGAGTGAGGCAAACAAAAAGGACCAATCAAGCCTATCAAAGTCCTTTTCAGCATCAACAAAGATAGCAGCCAAAGGGATGGAAAGAGAAGAAGCTTTATTTAAGACGTTTAAGAGGAGTCGAGAATTGTCAGAAGTGAGTCTCCCTTTAATAAAACCACACTGTTCTTTCCCAATAAGTTGAGGCATAAACGGGTCTAAACGTAAAGCAAGTATTTTTGCGAAAAGTTTATAATCAACATTAACTAATGAAATTAGACGATACTTTTTACAAAATTTGGGATCACGACCATCTTTTGGAATAAGACAAATGGTGGCATCTTGAAAGGTACCGTCCACTTTGCCAGAAGAATAAATTGATTTGAAAAGAGGGAGAAGTTTGGGTAATAAGAGGTCAGAAAAATGTAAATAAAATTCAACCGGAAAACCATCAGGACCAGGAGTCTTATCTTTAGTAAGGGAAGACAAAGCTGTAGAGAGTTTGTGTAATGAAAGATCAAGTTCAAGGTCTGGAAAATTAAGGGTTGGGTAAGTTTTCAAAATAAGATTGAATAAGAGAGGGAGTTGGAGGAGATTCTAGAGAATATAAATGTTGATAAAATAATTGGAACTGATTAAGTATGTCTTGGTCTGTATGGAGAAGAGTATTTTTAGAGTAATAGATGCAGTCAATAGAAATGTGCTCCTTACGGGACTTAAGATAATTAGCTAAGAGCTTACCAGATTTGTTGCGACCACCATAATAACGCGCACTACTGCGAAGAAGAATCGAAGTGGCATTATCAGTGGAGAGTTTGTTAAAAGCAATGTTCGCACGTAAAAGCTCTGGTGATATACCTTTATCTGAAGAGGTGTAGAATTGGTGCTTCAATTTTTTAATAAGTGCTAGGGAAGAAACACGTTTTTGAAGATATTGTTTCTTTTTCTTAGAGACATAATCAATAATAAAACCTCTTGCAGTGGCCTTAAATGAGTCCCAACGAATATGAGGAGTACTAGGATCGGAGTGGAATTGAAAGAAGTCAGAAGTAAAAGAAAGAAAAGAGGAGGAAAAGTTAGGGTCAGTAAGAGGTGCAAAATTAAAGCGCCAACTAGATGGTTTAGAGCGAGGAGGAAGTAAGTCCATGTTCGTTAAAATGGGGGCATGATCTGGGATAACAATAGGCTCAATAGAGGAAGAAATTAAATTTCGAGACGAGGATTGAGAAAGAAAGATATAATCTAGTCGAGAGAAAGAAACATGAGGAGGAGAGAAAAAGGAGTAGTCCAAAGTGTATTGATGTGTGAGTCTCCAAGAGTCAGAAAGGTGTGTTTGTAAAATGGTATCTAAAAATAATTTGTGGGACTTATGAGGGACAAAGCGAACAGTGGATTTGCGATCAAGGAATGGATCCATAATCTGGTTACAATCTCCTCCTAAAATAAATAAATCATCTTTGTGTTGAATACATTTGCTCGTAATTAAGGGCCAAAATGAACAATTAGGTTGAGTAGGGCCATAATTATTAAAAACAGTGAAAGGGATGGAATTAATTAAAAGTTTAGCCAAAATCCATCTACCATCAGAATCTTTTTCTTCTAACAATACTTTACATTTCAATTGTTTATGAATTAAAATAGCAACTCAATTTTTTTTATTGTTAGATGGGGAAAATAAAACTGTAACAACCCAACTCCTTTTTAATTTAAGGGATTCAAGGTCAGTAAGGTGAGTTTCTTGCATAAGGACAATATCGGCGGTATAGGTAGATAAATGGGAAAGTACTCTCTGACGTTTGATGGGATTAATAAAACCTTTCATTCCATGTAACAACTCTTAATTTATAAATGAGAAAAGTATAATAACATCAAAAAGTGCAAAAAGGCATGCAAACAACAAATAGCCGAAAAAGAAAAAAGATAAAAAATCCAAGAATAGAAGAGAAAATCCAGAAAACAAAAAAAGGGAGATGGAAGAGGACAGAAAGGAAGAGGAAAGAAAGGGAGGAAAAAGAGAAACGGAAGAGAAGACAGTACATATCCAAAGGATGACTGAAATTAACATACCTGAGGTAAACAAACATAAGGAAAGTGGGGAAATGGCGACACTCAACAAGAGGAACCAGGCAAAGGGTGGAAATCCAAACCACACCAGGACAAAGGAGGTAAAAATGCCAAACGCACGGAGTCAGGGACGATCATCATGAGCCTATGTAGGGAGAGAAAAAAAAACAAATAACAATTGGGAAAAAACAATATCAGCATACAAAACAAAATATTATACATGACAAATAGTATAGTGAAGTAAAAGAAATATGCAGTAAGAAATGAAATAAGAATGATGGCGAAAGTTTAAGGGGGAACATTTGAAAACAGAAGAACAACAAACAATCTATAAGGAGGAATCAAACATAGACAAAGCAAGAAGATGAAATGTTCAGCTACTGGAAGAGCTTGAAGTGTCCATGGCGGCACCAGAGTGAAGATGAATAAAGTTTTTAAGTACTCCAGGATCTTGAAAGGTCCAAGTTTTGTTTTGATAAGTAACCTTGAAGATACAAGGATGAAACAATCCATATCGAGCACCAAGAGAACGTAGAGGTGCTTGAAGATTCAGAAACTCCTTTCTTCGGGATGCCGTGGCATTGGAGACATCTTGAGATAGAAACACTCTCTGACCCATCCAGGAAATTTGACGTTTGGATCTGGCTGCAGAAAGAACTGAAAGGAGATCCGTAAATTTCAGAAAGAGAATAATAACACCTCGTGGCTTCGGGGAATCAGATGCACGTGGACCAAGTCTATGAGCTCTCTGGATACTAATAGAAGTGGTAGGAGGCATATCCAATAGCTTTGGAATGAAGGAAGTGAAGAACGTAACAGGGTCATCCCCTTCCAAAGATTCTGGCAAACCATAAATGCGAAGATTATTCCTTCTATTCCTATTTTCCAAATCCTCGGTATGTTGCTGGAGAGCGAGGACCGACTTCTCCAGAGAGAAGAGATGCGTTGAGAATTGGATTGCAATACCAAAACTTGTTGTTCTATAGAAGTGATTCTTTTGTCCACAGATGCCCAATTATCTTTCAAAATGTGCATGTCTTTGCTAGTTTCTTCAACAAAAGGGCGGAGGGCATGAATCTCTTCTAAAAGTAACTCCATTGAGATTGGAGAGGTAGGCTTATCCGGTGAAGGAGGATCCTGCTTCAGACGTTTAGAAGAAATATTAGGAGGAGAAGATTTATTTCATGTAGGCTGGGTTGAGGAAGATCGATGCGGAGCTAGGCCAGCCATTTGATCCACCGCAGTAGAGACACCAGAGGAAGCTGAAATGGTTGATTCTTGGTGAGGCTTGGAGGAGACAAAGACAAATTTTGGTTGACGCAGCTTGCCCATGCACAAGACGATTGCTGCAACGTTTGACCAGCAAATTGGTAACAACAAATTAGAGAAACAGAGCTCCCCAGAGATGGCGATAGAAAAGTTCCTCCAACTTATAAATCCAACTTACATTAATGATCTGCAATTGCCCCTCATGAGAAGAAATCATGCCTCAAACTGATAGTTGCTACCAGACACAGTATCCAGAAATGGCAACAATAAGAATGTCATTGGTAGAAATGGATGATTCTTGATGAGGACTAATGACCTGCTATTGCGCCTCCTGAGAAGAAATCATGTCTCAAAATGACCATTGCTACCAGACACAATAATCAAAGATGTCAGCAGTGAGTATGTCTTTGGTAGAAAAATTCTGAAGAAAATGCAATATTGGGCCAAAGAAATTGTTAATTAGAGAGGCGCATATCCAAATGAGGGAGTATGACCATTATATCATGACAGGAGCAAGGAGGCATATGTGTAAAGTGCTTTCATATAGAGAACTCCATAAACGCCATAAGAAAGATATTTACCCTTAATGAATTATGGTAAACAGAAGCCATGGAGCGTTAAAATGAAGAAATATGTGAGAAATAACAATTTACACGCTCCCTGCAGACACTGGGAAATGCAAACATCTTTTAGGAAGCGAAAGTTTTTTCACAAAGGGAGCCAACCTGAGGAGATGTGCGTCCGTGTTGAAGTAATTGCGTCATGAGGAACAGACGCGCTGCGAAATGGCGGCCGCGGCAAGCTCCGATGCAGAGGGGCGCCGTTAACGTAGACGCGCTGACAGATAATCAGTGGAAACAGCGTATACAAGGCAGCTCACACTCCGCTGGTATTCGGCAGCATTAATGTGCTTGTAAACGCCGTCGGACCATAGAAAAATCCGAAGAATAGGTCCGGTGAGGAGGAGAGACACCACTACGAGGCCATCTTGCGTGGTGCCGTAGCCACGCCCCCAATTGTAACTAATTCTAACTACTGTTGCTTGGCTCTTGAAACGGGACAAAGGGGAGACAGAATCACAGCAGCAAGAATTCATATTTGTAATGTTATTGTTTAATGTTAGTGTGAGTTGTTAAATTGAGGTCTACATTAACTATGACTAACTTAACGCGAACAAACTTTTAACTATGGTCACCTATAACATGACAAGCATACTATGAATACATGTATACAATGTGTGAATTAGGTTTCAGGAAGGGTAGGGGCACGTCAGATCAATGCCTCAACTTACACCTACTGATTGGGAAATACACAGTTGCCAAGAAGGGAGCACTATTTCTGGCATCTATGGACCTTTCCTCGGCGTTTGACCGAGTGAACAGGTCCAAACTGTGGGTCATGCTCCAGAAATTAGGAGTTGACAGTAACATTGTTTATTTCCTTGCAGATCTGCATAGGGGTTTATCTGCCACCGTGCGATATGACCAGATGTGCAACTGCACAGGAGGAATACGTATCACAAACGGTGTCAGGCAGGGGTGCATTTAGGCCCCCTTAATTTTTACTCTTTACATTAATAATCTGGACTCTGCACTATGTGACGCGTGTAAAGATATCCCGCGTGTTGGGAAACGCCTGATCCCGGCACTACTTTATGCAGATGATGCTGCTCTTCTAGCACGAACTACAGTGGGGTTAAAACTACTTTTAAATTCCTTTGCGGCCTTTATGAAATCCCTAGACCTTAAAGTCTATTTCTCCAAGTCCCACATAATGAAAATTGGTATTCCTCCTTTCTTTTGATGACCTTGATATCTTGCAAATCAATGCAACCCTTTGTTTGTTCCTCAGTAAGAAAAATACAATCGTGTGATTCTTTTGACTGAGACTCAGATGCTGGATATGGCAGTAAAGTAGCTGGATTTAAGGTCGCGCACCTCTTCAAAGTAATATGAGGCGCCAGCAACAATAATTCATATCCTGTCAAACGCGCACTAGTTAAATGCTGTGTTTTTGTTTGATTCAACAAAGCATCTACCGCATGGGGCACTAGCACCAACAATTTGTGCGCCAAAACTATTCCTTCACTTTGCCGTATAGATACAGCTGTTGATGCGACTGATCGAAAACACCTAGGTAACCCTCGTGCTACAGGATCAAGTACTGCTGAAAAGTATGCACAGGGACGCTGTTTATCTCCATGTGTCTGCACTAAAACTGACAATGCGCACCCATCTTTCTCATGTACATAAAGTGTAAAGGTCTTCGTATAATCTGGTGTACCTAACACTGGTGCGGAACAAAGAGCTTGTCTAAACTGATGAATAGCATTCTGACATTCATCTGTCCATGAAAGGGGAATTGGAGTGTCTTTTGACAACAGTGCTAGCAAGGGTTTTACAATATGTGAAAATCCTAATATCCATTGTCTACAAAATGAAGTCAACCCAACGAAGGCACAAACATCTTTCTGAGTGGAAGGCACTGGTGTGTCTAAGATTGCTTGAATACAATCTGGTGTCAGTGCACGCCCCTCCTTAGACAGAAGATAACCTAAGTAGGTCACCTTCGGTCTACAATATTGTAATTTCTTTCGTGACACTTTATGCTGATGTATGGCAAGAAAAGAGAGCAAAGATAAAGTACCCTTCTCACATTGTTCAGGGGTATCGGCTGCCAACAATATGTCATCGACATATTGAATGAGAGCCACTCCTGGCGGTAACTCGAAAGAATCAAGCTGCCTCTTCAATGCCTGGCTATAAATACTTGGACTTTCCGTATAGCCTTGAGGAACTCTACAAAATCTGTACAATCTATTATTCAAGGTGAAACCGAATAAATATCAGCTATCAGGGTGAATAGGGATCGAAAAGAAAGCGTTCGTCAAGTCAATAATGGAAACGTAGTAGCTGTGGGAGGGACCAAAGTAAGCAAAGTAGTTATATCAGAAACCACTGGATATTGGGGCACCACAATTTTATTCACCTCCCTCAGTTCAATGATGAAACGATAAATCCTAGCATCAGTGTCTTTTTTCAAAATAGGAAGAATAGGGCTATTTCAGACATTATAGGGGACTTCTTCCACAACACCAACCTCAATCAAATCCCTAATAATGTGTGTGTCAGTGCTTCTTCTTCTTCTCCTTCTCATGAAATCTTATATTGCAGCACCCGGGGCAACAAAGCACCCTCCTTGATGCTAATATGGACGGGAGGAATAGCCATCTGCCCTACATCAGTATCAGAAGTGGCCTACAAAACACTTGGGAGGGAAATGCAATGCAGCATCTTCCTTAACAAGACACGATATCTCAACCACAGGATAATTCTCATTCAAAATAACGCGCACTCCTTCGGGAGAGCAGCGTATCGTAGCTCTAAAGTGTTTTAACATATCAAGGCACACAATATTATCTGGTGTATTCGGAGCCAACAAAAATGGACAGGGAGCAGTGAACTTATCGATGTGGAATGGAAGTGGTTGTGACAATGGGCTAAGGGAAGGTGTTCCATCAAACCCTATCGATGTAATCGTTGTGCCAGACAGGGGATCCTCGGAACCAATTGTTTAGACAAGGTGCTACGAGTAGCTCCTGTATCGACCAGACACTGATCAGTAGAACCCAAAACATGTGCTGTAATATATGGACCCCTCTGATCTACTGGAACTTCAACCGATTCCATACCCCATCTTAGGCAATCCTATGCGTAAGCAGCATCTAAAAATTCAGGAGAGCCACAATCTGATATTTGGTACTGATTTCGTCTATCAAAAGTATTGTACCCATCCTGTCTACGCCCACTGGATTCAAACCTAGCACGATCATTTGTACCCCCTCGAGGGCCTGAATATCCGTTCCTGGGTCTAGCTTGGCCTCGGCCACGTTGATTTTGCTGAGCACGCAACACTGGACAATCTGAAATCCAATGCCCAAACTGTTTCCAGTACGCACACTGATCTGCAGATAGACCAGGACGAGAATAAGGCGGGCCATAAGACCCACGCCTACCTCTATCATTTCCTCTAACAGACGGGGGATAAACCTGAGCCGACATAAATTTTTTTTCAAACCTTTTGTCTTTTTCTCGTCACTTTCTTTAGCCTCCAACTCCTGTCTCTCATAATATTGAGCCATAGTCAAAAGAGAAGCGGGAGTTGAAGTGGCCCACAAACTTTCTCTAGCTTTCAACCGTTTAGCAATTTCTGGTAAGAGGTTTGCAACATATTTGTTGACAAACAGATGCCTACCCGTATCATCCGTTAACGATTGACCACTAAAGTCATGAAAAGCTTCCTCGAAGCGCGTAAAGAAATCCGACACTGACTCGTCTGCCTTTTGTTTACACGAGGCTAACATAGTCCAATCAATCTTTTTAGGCGGGATGATCAATTTTAGTTTATTCAAAATAGCTCCTGGAAGATCTAAAATTAATGTGCATGGTTTACATGCGGGCTCCCTTTCTCTATCTGCTTGTTCCAAATCATTCCATTCTGCCCCCAAATTTGGCCGATCATTAGTTTTACGAATAGTCCTCCACATATCAGGGGGTAGTATCAATCCAAAAAATAGATCGATATCAGCTAGCGTCAGAACACAAGAACTAATAGCCCCCTCTACTTCTTCATAGAAAGCCGCTGGGTTTTTCCGCGGATCAGGCAATGCATTTTTAAGGGCCATAACATCCGCTCTATTCCAAGGGGTATAGACCCAATTATAAATGAAATAACCCTTTGCATCAACAGACAGTTTATCATCATCTGTACCTTGACCTTTAGGAGGTACATACAAAGGAGCGGCTTCCCGCATAGGTTTTGCATTAATTACGTGACCCTTATCTGATCCGAAGATAGCGGCTTCCTTTTCTACGATTGGGGACTGAAGCGCAGCCGGATCCGCTGCCCTTTTCTCCTCCTGCAGTCGTGTTGCGGAGTCTCGTACTTTGATCAGACGGTGAAGAATATCATCTGTCTCTGTGAGAACAAAAACTGCATTACGCAATCTCTGATAATCATCTGCTACATCTTTAGGTTCTAACGCAGGTGAATATTTCCTAAATCGTTCGATAATTTCTGCAGCAAAATGCTCCCAAAAATATGACCGCTCCTTGTCCGACCACCCCTTCATACCCACTAAAACATCAAGAGTAGGAGCAGTATTAAGGCTAATTTTACGAGCGAGAGATCATAAATCGGAAGCACGAGGGGCAGGGAGCATAGAACGAGTACCCCGCCCTTTGTCCTGATCGTCAGAGGATTCGTCGTCATCCGCGTCCGGGGCTGTAGGCATTGCATATGGTGGTGGAGAACGATCTAATAATGAAAAAACATCGGGTAGATTATTAAGGACAGGATAAAGAGGATGCCGAACAGGAGATTGACCATTGATCTGTAAATCACGTTCCCTTTCCTCCCTCTCTTTTTGCACCTGTATTTCCTTATCCTGTAGCTGTAAATCTTTGACATGGGCAGCCTTCCGTTGCTCCTTATCAGCCAAGGCCTGCTCACGCTTCATTCGCTCACGCACCGCTTTCTCCCACATACGCACACAATCAAACATATCCTGTCTAGACCTGCGCTGAAACAAACACTGCTCCACATACTGAACCTTTCGTAAATCAAATGACCCATGCATTGGCCAGCGTAACTCAGGATCCTTTCGTGTGTAATGATGCCATAATGTACTATACATTATGGGCTGCAGTCCAAATTTAACATACATTTCCCTATTAGGTGTCCCCTCCGGGAAAGCCGACTGTGATTCATTTAATCGTAAACTGGTACCACTACAAAAACAACACATCTTTCGAAATGTGCTGAGAACAGGCATGTCGAAAAAACTATTGCAAAATATGCAATAATATACGTAAAGTAGCACTTAAAGTATTTCACATACGTTGTGCCGTTCAAACAAATATAAGATCAGAGAAATATCTCCACATTACCTGCCTGTGTGAGGTGCACTCCACATATGATACAAAGCATAGATCCAAATGTTAGCTAACACATACAAATTCAAAAAGCCACAGTAAGGGGTCCATTATGATATCGGGCGGATTGCCTCCGCCAGGCTGGCAGTAGCCACCGCCAGCCTGGCGGAGGCAATGCGCCGATATCATCACCAGATTTCCCCCCCCCCGCCATATTAGAATGGCGGGGGGGACCACGGTGGACGGAAAGACCGTCCGCCGCTTTTCCGCCCCGGTCGCCTTGCAGCCGGGGCGGAAAAGGAATAATATGGTGGCGGTGTCTAACAGACACCGCCAGCCATATTATGATGTCTGGTTTGTAGTGCCTTTCCGCGGCGGCGATGCCACCACGGAAAGGCATGCGTTCTTCACTCTGGGGGCCCCCTGCGGGCCCCCAGAGTGAAGTACAGCTGGGGGGTGCACATGGGGGGTACCTGTGGTACCCCCCTTCATTGTCATTTACAAAGCGGCAGGCACCGCGCGGTGCCTGCCGCTTTGTAAATGACAATGTGAAAGTGCATTTTCAGCATTGTGGCGAGCGGTGCAGAGAGCACCGCCCGCCACAATGCTGAAAATACAGGATGTGCCCGCCACTGTGGCGGGCACATCCTAATAGCACCCCCGGGACCCCCGCCCTTATGGCGGGCGGTCCCGATTTACGATGGGATGATGGGCGGGCAAAGTCCGCCCGTCATCCTAATGAGGCCCTAAGTGTCAGTAGACTACCTTACCAATCAAAAGCTTACCGATCATCCCAATTGTCCAGATTCCAACTGCCAAGTTCCCGAATCGACCAAACGGTCACTGCAACGCAACACAATGATCAAGACCTCAGTCGAGGACCGGCGCCGCCTGGAAGGCCAGATCAGAAAGAAAGGGAAAATGCCGTAGATGCCAAGACTCGGGTCTCTTCTGGCAACGATCGCATCCAGGGCGAGTTTCCAATCCTTCGTCTCGACCAGTCCTTCGGGCATCCGAGTCGCCGATGAGTCCCTATTCGGGCGGCAATTTGTTGTATCGAGTTTTAACGAACCTACATACACTGCGAATAACTCACGATACCTTAGAATAGAAATTGGCACGGAAACTGGAATACAAAAGATACGTTTATTAAGACCCCATGGGGTGGTGGTACATTCAAACAGCACCCTTCGGTAATGCAAGAAGTATAACCCCGAACAGAAGGCATATGGTCCTTTTATACCCATACAAGGGTTTAAAAAGTGGGCGGCACACACATAAGACGATTTCATGTACATATAAGGACATTTTTGGAACACATCCAACATGTGGGAGGAGTTCAACTACTTGACCAGTTGGGGAAACATCTTTCAACAGTCATCGATTAGTAACATGTGGGTTGATTGCACATGCGCGAATCTTGACCATAAGCTAAATATAGCCTGTTCCTGGGCAGACCATGCGGTCGACTAGCGAGGAGGTAGGACAAAGAGCATGGTGACCACGAGGTAGTGTAGATACTCAAAATTGAGGCGTGAATATGAAATGGCCTCTGAAAAACCAGTCAACATAACAAGGAAAACTCGCGTAGCTTCAGCGAATGCTAACCTAATTGCTGCCAATTTACAACAGGCCCCCTAGTTCTAAGACTACCCTCTCTCAGTTTAGCCTTGGATTTCAGACTCTCCAGGATATGCTGGCTTTTACTGGATTAAATAAATATCGATTGCAACGAATTACAGTCTCTCTCGTCATGTGGCAGTGATACATAGGTGATGTGAAACTAAGGATCATGTTAATGTCACATCATGTACTCAAAGGGAATGTGCCACAGAAAAATCATATCTGGGAAGCTGAACCGCGGGTAACATATGGCCTGAAAGTTTTAGTGTTGTCTGACTATTGTAAATTGAAGAACAGATTATTCCTGGATATTTAACTGGCAATGTAGGAAAATGTTTACCTTTTGTCCCAAATTATTTATATTATTTACAGCAGACCAATACTGTGAGGCCTGTCATCCTTAGGGTAGTCTTCCCCCAACTTTTTACCCACTTACCTCCACTTTTTGCTGTATCTTTGTGTTGGCCATAGGACTCCGAGCTCTTTGAACTCCTCACCAGTGCTAAAGTGGATGTGCTTCTCTTCTAAAACATGGTGAAATTGGTATATACCTGATTGCCATATATAGTTTACCTATAGGTCCCTTACAAAGTGTAATCTAAATTCTACTTGTGGTTCTGCAGCACTAAGTGTGCCACCTACACAAGTAGCCTTTCAAATCAGTCTCACGCCTGCCATTGCAAGGCATGTGTTTGCAGTTCACTGCCACTTTGACTTGCCATTTAAAACCACTTGCCAGGACTTAAACTCCCCTTTTATTACACATAGATCACCCCTAGGGTAGGCCCTATGCAGCCCTATGGCCAGGGTACCGTGCAACTAAATGGTAGGACATGTACTTTTACATTTTACATGCCCCGGAAGTGACAAACAGCCTAAATTCATATTTCACTACTGGGAGGCCTACTCATCTCATGGGCTAGCATTGGGAATTCCTTAAAACACCTTTTAACCTGTAATTCCTGATCAGAAAAGAGTAGCTGCATCATGTTTCATATCTTTAAAATGGTGGTGATAAATCCTTTTTAGTGGTAAAGTTAGATTTGACATTACCATTAGAAATGATACTTTTAGAAAGTACACATTTCTCTGCTCTGGACTTTGCTTTGTGTGCTTGCAGCTTGTTGCAAATCCATGTCTGCTCTGGGTGACAGCTACACTTTGTGCATTCCCTCTAGACAGCCACAAACACTGGAAGGCCTGGGTGTGACAGAGGACTCATCTTCATTCCTCATCATTCTGCTAGTCTTCCTGGTAAGGAAGGGGGAGAGGGGAGCTCACACTTACACATGAATAGGCTATGTCCTGTCCCCACACAAAGTACTGATTATCCCGCACAGATAGCCTGGAAGACAGGACTGGGTTGAGAGGGGTTCTTATGTACTTCTGAGAGTCCCTTTGAAGTCACCTCCTACATCAAATACACTTTTGGGTATAAGTACTGGGGCTATGGCCCTACCAAATCAGTACAATACTTGACCTGGGAAGGACTCTGCTGAAATAGAGACTGCTATGCATTAAGGATTGCCACTTTTCTGTGACTGACTGTTCTGAGGAATTCTTTTCTGCTTTGCTGAGCTGCCCTGCTGCCTGCTGATCTCTGCCTTGCTGAGGATAACGACTGGACCCAACTCATTTTAATCCAGAGTGACTCCAAGGGCTTGCTGGCTTGACTCCTGTTTTCTGAAGTCTCAGGGACACAAAAGACTTTCTGAAATCCTGCTGGTGCTGCTGCACTCTGCCATCTGTGAGTCCTACTCTTGCCTGAGGTGCCCTTCCAGTCATGGGCCTCGATGTAATTTCTGCAGTTGATTTCTGCAAAAAGTGACACTTGGCTTTGACTGCATGAAAAATTCCTTTGCATCGCCCTTCAATGCCTAGGTAGAGGCTGCTTGATGACATCGGATCACCAGCTTGCGCTACTCAACAATGACACTCTGTGTGGCTTGACGACGACACATTGCATTCACTTCAACGGAGCTCAGCGACGATGCTGGACCCCACTTTGCTCTGCTCAATGACAACACAGTAAGCTCTCGAGGGCGACAAAAGCTCCATCCAAGGCATTTCTTCAGCGGGACCTGTCTGGGTCCTGTTGCTGGCCTGAACTTTGAATTTGCACTGGTCCTTCGTGCCCTCAAGTGACCTTTTAACTGTTTTGTTTTGGTCTTGTTTTAGTCAGATAGATTTTCTTTATTTTTCTAAACCTGTATGGAGTCTTTTTGTGGGGGTTATATTGAGTTACTGTAATTTAAGTGTTGCACTTTACACATTGTGTCATAAATTCAGCCTGATTGCTCTGAGCAAAGCTACCAGAGGGCGAGCACCGGTTAATATAGGGTGTGTATCTGACTCACTCTGACTAGAGTGGTGATCCCTACTTGGACAGGGTGCAAACCTCTGCCAACTAGAGACCCTATTTCTAACACATACACTGTGTTTTAGTGCAAGTGTGTAAGTAGTGTGCATAGCAATACATAGTCACCGTAATAAACAAAGAAAATGATGGCCTTGCTACAGACACATCGATGCTAGAGGTAAATCGAAGAGTGCAGCTTTAAGAGTCAGTTTTCTCAGCTTTTCTGCACCATGTTTACCTCAGCTCCCTGTAATTGTTTTATCACATCATCTGGATATTCATCTACATTCATCCAGGTACATAATATATGCTATATGCAATGTCAGGGATGTGACATCTGGGACACATTTGACATAAGTTGGAGTAAATGGTGTTAAGTGTATTTGGGCTGAAATATTTTCCGAGAAGATATTCCCACTAGAGAAGTTTAAACCATGCAGAGCTCGCATTGGGGTATACCAGTAGAGCCTCCAAATCCCCATACATCAGAGGGGAATTTAAGTCATTTTTCCATTTGTCTCTGATCCCAAGATGTATCTGTGATGGAAGAAAGGGATTGGCCACCCCCAGCATGTCTCAGCAGTGCAGCTAATGTCTTGGATTCTGGGGTTCTACCTTGGAATTCTGAATACTGCAGCCTGATTTTCCTAGATAGTCATGTGTAAAAAATGAATTGCCCCACCACATCCCCAAATTCTATCTTTAGGACTTCAAGCATTTTTAGTTTGTTGTCAATATGTTGGTCCTCATGTATCGTACATCCTTTGCTTATCCATCCTGCCCTGTCCGCATCCCTCTCCAATTCATACCGCTGCAGGTAGCACCATATAGACACATTGCCTCCAGAGTCAGACTGGGACAAAAAATATGCCCTAGCACCAAAATAAAGTGGCGCCCATTAGTGAAGCATCTAGTCAAACAAAAAGGGGCAACATATGGAAAATAAATTGTAAAAAATGGCCAAATTGGGCCAAAATCTGGCCCAAACCTTCTAAAAATACACCCCACACACTGATCTTTTAGACCAGCTAATCGGGCACTGCCTGATTGCCTCAAAAATACCTTTTCTTCAGGATTTTCACAGTGGTTCAAGGCTATATACCCAATATGTGCTTGATGAGATGCATACATCCGAGCATCTTCCCTAGCCTCAACATGGTTTATAGATTCACTTCTTTGCCTCCTTGACATCCTGCCCAAAGTCTAGATTCTGGGTTGGGGTTTGGTGCAAGCCATTGGAATAGAGAAAAATAAAAATGTGAAATCATGTAGCTAAAATCATATTCACAACATGAATGTGAAATTTATATATTTGACAGACGTTTAAAAGAGTGCAAAAAATAGCAAGCCATTATACTTATTTGTGCTAGACCTCAAAATGTTTAAAACTCAGCCTTGCTTCATAAATGGCTCAACGAAGAAATGTAGAAACAAGTATAAAAATTGTTTAAAAGTTGACCTTCCCATGACTATGCCTTTACTGAAAAGCTTCACCTAACTTTGTAAAATGTTTTGGATTAATAATCGCGTTTTGAAATGTGTGCTAAAGAAACGTTATCGATAAATTAAATAATAGAGAATAATCGCCAAAGAATACAATGCTTGAATAGAAATGTTGACCTTTTTGACATATTTTTCCTCATTTTGTAGTGATAGATATGATGCTAAACAATTTGTCGTAATAGCTGATGCTTCCATTTTGCGGTTCATTTTTTAGCTAACATACAATTTATTTTGTTAGAAGGTTAGAAATTTAGTTATATTTGTGTGAAAGATGGTCTGAATTGGAAGGCTTTGTATGTAGCCACAATTACAAAGTTTGTTTCACACTTAACAATAACTGCCTGTAGTTCTTTGATTAGGATGTGGGAAAGGAAGAGGAGAGCCTGTTCTCAGAAGAATTCTGAAAGATGAGATGCTTAGACGAGAGCAGAAGGTGCAACATGGACTGCAACATTTCTTTACAACTGGTTATATTAGTGCGTGTTCTAGAGTAGGGCAATGCTTTTCCAAATGCCTTTTCCCTTTATGCTTGGCCATATACCATACCCGCTCACGAGGCTTGAATACTGAAGGCTTCATGCTTAATGCAGAAAGCAGATTTGCAAACTTTTTTTAACTTATAGCTGATTTTGATTTGCTAGTGCTACTACATGATTATTTTTGCTTTATTTGCTTGAGACTCTACTGAGTTTCATGAACCTCTCTTTTGGGAAGTTCTGCTGACACTGATTTATTTAACTTGAGCTTTATGCTCTTTCTCACTCCTCCTCTAGAACTTTAACTCTTTATGGGTTCTGACTAACACAGTTTTTGCCTCGTTCTTAAAGTAGAGATTCTTCCTCTATGGCATGCACTTGATGCTTTATAATTTAAAAATTATATGGTGAAACCATACTTTTATTAATATTTCTTTTGATTGACTAAGATATTGAACTAATCGAATAAAATTGAAAAGATTTTCTAAACCTTTAATGAACATAAAACCCTAAAACTAATTCAAACTCTCATTATTCACTAAGCTCTAATTCTCATACACGGTGGCCAAGTTCAGATGCACATGATCTAAGGGGTGGAGAAAGACAAAAGAAGAACCTCCATCGGGAAAAAGTGAGGGAGGGTCAGCCCTGTGCTTGAGATGAAAAGCCTTGTTATTTAAATCGATTCTTGCTCTAGCACCATTGAATGAATATTGCACTTTGGGAACCAAATAATATCACTCCAGGGCAGCAGGGGAGGTCCTCTCTTCTTATGTGCCTTTTCCAATCTATGCAGCATTTCTCAGAGTTTATTTATCTTCCCAGACCGAGGGGTTCAACAGTAGGTGAGAACTTTATATTTAAAAAAATACATTATTTAAAAAATATGAAAAGGAGTGCCCACACACTATTGTAACATTTTCAAAGGCACTGATGTGCTACTGTGGAATCTGTTTTTGTATTGTCTGGAATCCATTTTTTTGTTCTAGCCTGTGATACTTAATGACAGGGCCTGTAAAAGGATTGCAGGAGTGTAATCACCTCCGATACACTAATGTACCTTGCTAAATAGCTTGTAATGCAAGGCTTGCTCAAGGACACATCATGTGACATACATTTCCTCTTTAGCCCAGCAACATTCAAATACCTTGATGCTCACATAGATCTGAGGCCAAAAGCTACATTTGATTCAACAGAGGCTGTGAAAATAGTTTTGTTGACACCTTGGAAAGTCCCAAACATTTGATTGAAATTAAGGGCACACTTGTGGACATTTGTATCATGCTAACATCACAAAATGTTATTTTGCTGTGATTGGTTAGATGCTTAATGCTTGTGCAATTGCTGCATCTTTCGATCAGCAACACACCATTTGCCCATAACAGTGAAGAAATTACGTTTCACTTTAACATGATTAGATATTTGACACGTGTTTTACATAACATGTGTATTTGTAAAGCGCACGTTCACCCGGAAGTATCTTGGCGCTGAATAACAGATTTTGTTTATTGTTACCCAACTCAATGGTATTCATTTTATCAACCTCAGATGGATGAAAGGCTGAGTGGACCCGCCGGGATTTAAACCTGTGACCATGAGGTCAAACACAGGCCCCTGAAATGGAGATACTTGGTTAAGACTTTAATAAACAAAATAATATTTTACACACGAGGACAAATTGTGACAATTGTTCATTTACCAGCGCGGTGCACAATGGGTACCGGTCACAAAGTGTTTGTCTGTCAAGTTGTAAATGAATAAAACACTTGGAAACTGCAAGAAGGGCTCAGCTTATCCAAGTGGTGGCAACATGTTTGAGAGGAATTAAAGATTGTAAGCACAGCTTTTTTGAGATTGCAGTCTGTCTTTATCAATCTTTATTGTTTGCTCATTTTATCTGCATTTATTCATATTTATTTTGGACTTAGTGTAAACAATGAAGCTCCATTTCTATAATCCCTCTCTTATTTAACCAACAAATTCTTACTCATGTTTGAATGTCCAATGGGTTTTAGTCATTTATAGTACAATACAGTCATTTGAAACACTTTGCTTTGTAGAACAGCTTCAACAGCTGTACAGCTGCAGTTATATAATCTTTATTAGGAAATCTTTTTCAGTTTTGTAACTCCCTTACCTGTCAACCTGCACAGCTATTGACCTAGCATTCATGATTTACCTTAATGAGAATCATCCAAAAGAAAAAATATTTTCCGTATTTAACCATATTTAAAAATAAATATAGACAGGAAAATAAATAGTTTCTGTCTGTATTTATCTGTAAAATCTGTAAAAAACAGAAAACTGGGAGCCTTAGTTATAAGATGTTTCCTGACTATCTCACATGCAGTGAAGTTCTGGTTCATTGAGAGAGTAAACCCCCATTTCCATTTTCATCGTTAAAGTACAAATGTTAATCAACAGAAGGCTCTGCAAACCTATTGACACCAGATGGAAAACACTAAGTAGAGCATCCCATTAGCCATATTATGTGACAGGTGATCACGAGGAGGGGGAAGGACTGACTGCATCAGCTGAGGGTCCAAAGATTTTCTTTTCTGAGAATGCTTTATTTTCAAAATTCGAAAAGTTCATACTTACAGAATTTTAGGCCAAAACAGCTTTATTTTGTAATTTTGTATTGTTGATCACTTCCTGCACTCCAATGCAAGTTTATGAGAAAATTATATTCCCACGTTTTCTCCAAACCTCTCTATTTCCTGTTCCTAAATATTGGTGTTTAAGGAAGTTACATTTTGGGAGTGGTTCTTTCAAACTTAAAGTTATTTGTTTGCATGAAACATTTTCTCCACTTTAGTGATTGATTCCCTTGAATTTCATTTGCAGGATCCATTGACTCAATGTCTGAAGGAAGATGGCCTAAAACCGAAAGCATTTGGTGAATTAGGTTCCATTGTTTCTTCTGCCACTGGCTGATACACTAAAAGTATCCTTAGCTGCAGTATTGAAAGACTCAGATTCTTCAGGAAGTGCCGAAAGCGTACAATTGATAGAAACCAGCTCTCAGACTATTAAATATTTAGAGGCAGGGCCACTGGAATTATGTGATTGCATGGCTGCTGTAATCTTAGCATAATTATAGATTTGCCACATTTGCCACACAATCCATCTGCTGCTTAATCTGGAGATTTTACCAAAAAAAATGGTTTCAAGCTTAAACGGTTCAAAAGTTACTGAGAATGCAGTGACACCTGTTGTGCAGTGGAATTCCATTTGCAACGGTTGACTGCTCCCCTTTCTGTAGCTTATTGTTATATTTGGATGTTACACTGTTACTAGTGAGGTGCCTCTAATGCCCAGACAGTGTTATCAAGTTTAAAAATGACAAAGAAAAAAATGCTGCATAATGTACATGTTCTTGCAGCATAATTTACTCAACCCTGCCACACAATTTGGCCCTCCCATGCTGCATAATTCCAGGGGCTCTGGTTATATGACATGCATATTTCTTCAGACATGCACTTTATTTATTTATTTATTATCAAAACACATCTCTTCGTTATACAGTTTCTGTTACCACATCACTTAGATGTATGCTGTACATTATTCACCTTCTTGTTATCATATACATGAATTACATTGTATTTGTATTTGTATTTATATTGCGCATAAATCACCCGTAGGTCTCAGAGCGCTAGCAGATGCTCAGAGGAGGAAACAGGTAGCCATGCAGAGCTACAAGAGCCAGGTTTTTAGGTTTCTTCAAAATCTCTGGTGATTGGGTTCAGTCCTAATGTGCGGGGGCAGGGCATTCCAAGTTTCTGGTGCTATTTTAGAAAAGGACCTGTCGCCGTTTCTAACTGTACGGACTTTGGGAACAGTTAGGAGAAGCTTGCTAGTGGATCGGAGGGTTCTGATCGGACAGTAGTCTGTGAGTTTTTTTTTTTTAGGTATTTAGGCCCATGTCCGTTGATGGTTTTGCGGACTAGGCAGCATAATTTGAAGCTAATACGTTTTTTTATAGGGAGCCAGTGTAATGTCCTGAGGCTGGGCAGGGAGGGGTGCGGGGGGCGGGAGATCAAGCGCCATCCTGGCCGCGGTGTTTTGCAAGACCTGGAGTTTTGCCAGGAGACTCTCGTTAATGGAAGCAAGCAGTGCATTGCCATAATCCATAAGGCTTACAATTAAGCCTTGAACTAAGGGCATGCAGGTCGGAAGGGGGATCCATTTAAAAATGTTCTTAAGACTGCGCATCAGTCCAAAGCTAGTGTGCACTATCTTGTTGACATGGTCAGTCATGGACAGCTTGTTATCAATTGTCACCCCCAGGTTCCGTACTGAGGTCTTGGGAGAAGGGCAGGGACCCAATGTCGGTGGCTACCATTCATCTGTCCAATGTTTGTCCCATGTTTGTCATACAGTATTGGGGACTATGTAACTAAGTTCCATTATTTTACCATATTTCTTACATATAATATATGTATTTCCACTCACACAACATCGTCCATTACTCTGTATTAAATGCCATTTCCATCTTTTAATTAGTTTCTCTTTAATCTTTTTTATTTTACCGTCCTTATTCCCTGTCTGTGCCAACCTAGCTTCTTTCCCCCCCCCTCATAGACCTCCATCATTTGCGCCTTGTGGTGTATCTTCGCTTTTCCCTTCCGTTTCTCCTGTCTCCTTAACCACTAGGTATGATTGATATGGTCCCCATATATTTCTGGGGTGGCTCTGAATTGGTAGCAGACTATTATATACTTATAAATGTGTGTTGCAATATGTCATAGCCATATGCCACTCTGTTATCGTAGGATTTGGGCCTCTCGCCCAGCGCATGGCTATCCTGCTTTTGGCTAGTAGTAATCCTATAGATACCAATTTCTTATTTCAGTGCTAACATAAGGTCTGTGGATAATGCGGAACCAATGAAATTCTCTAGCTCCTTAAGCATTGTATCCCAAAAGTCTGCTATTTTGGAGCAGTGCTGTTGGCCCTTTTTGCAGGGTCATCCTAGAACTTTTTGCCTTCCTCCTGTATTGTTTCTGGTCAGTTTTTGTTGGTTTTATGACTCTGGGCACTTTACCACTGCTGTTCATTGCTAAAGTACATATGCTGACTGTGTAAATTGTGGTTATGGATTAGTGATTCCATGACTGGCATATTTGATTTACTAGTCAGATCCTAGTAATTTGCACAGTGTGTGCCCGAGGCCTGTAAATCAAATGCTGCTAGTGGGCTGCAGCACTGTAAAATATAACTCTAGCCTGCCATTACAGAGCCTGTGTGCAGTCTGGGGCTGTCATGTTGAGTTGGCAAGTGCACACACTTGCTAGTCCCTAACCTTCCCTTTTCTTACATGTTAGTCACCCCTAAGGTAGACCTACGGTACCCCTGTGGGCAGGGTGCATTGTATGGGAAAGGTAGGATATGTCCTGATAGTGAATTACTGCCAATTTCGTGTTTCACTATTGTAAGGCTACCTGTTCCCATAGGGCAGAATGGGGAATTTGTTTATAACATCTTATAAACATAACTGGCCCTGTGAACAAGGAATGAAAATAAAGTTTAGTATGCCTGAACTCAGAATGTTAAAGTGCATCTTTTAGAGAGGCTGATTTTTATATTCTGTGTTTGAAAATACCACTTTTAGAAAGTAGGTATTTTCTTGCTTAACCATCCAGTGTGCCTCTGCTAGGTTTGTGTATTGCATGTCTGGCTTTGGAGTGTTAGGTGCTGGGGAGGAGCAGTGGCTCCAGAAAGCCTAATGAGTCAGGGCTGGGCTGAATAGACCTGGTCTGCATTTGGAGTGGTGGAAGGAGTAGCATCTGCACCAGAATAGGGTTGTGCCTGCCTTCCACAATGATGGCTCAGCCCCTCTGTGGTGTGTCTGGAGCCAGGGCTCACACTGACAATAGAGGTTGAAGTGCACATGCAAAGTGCGCCACAGAACTTGTTTTGGCTCGGTACAGACACTCTCTGCCTTCAAAGAACAAAGGATTTTGTGTATAAAAAGAGGGGCCAAGACCCCAGACTTTTAGATCACTTCTGGGAAATCAAGAGGAATCTTTGCCAAGGAGAAGAGCCGGAGAAGCTGAGGAGGAATACTGCCCCTGTGCTGTTTGCTGTCTTGGGTTGGCCTGCAGTGGCTACTTGCTGTTTCCCCTGCTTGACGAAGATCTCCAAGGGCTTGAAACTGAGCTTGCCTCCTATTCCGAAGTCTCGGGGACACAAAGACTTCACCACCAGCTCCCCTAAACTTCCTTGCTGGGAGTTCTGACCTGCAAAGATGTGCCTGCTATTGTTTTGAACCTGTAGAGACTGTTTTCTGCTGGGAGCTGGAACAATCCCTGCATCATCCCAGAACGTCACGTCGCATTGAGGCGCCAATTTTGTCATATCGCTGGGGAATACAGTATGAAACCGATGCATCACCTCCCCACACAGTAAGAAACTGACGCATCACCTCCTCTCCGATAAGGATCCAACGCATCACCTCCCCTGCGCAGCAGTAAGGAACCGATGCATCACCTCCCCCGGAGCAAGGAACCAACACATCACCTTCCCTGAGTGTAAGGAACCGACGCATCACCTTCCCTGCGGCCTGTTTTGTTTGTTTGTGTGATGCATCCCAGGTACTTTGTGTGGAAGGTGTCACATCTGCAATTTGCTTTGAACTGAACTATTTCTACCATCTGAAAGTCATATTTTTATTACTGTATTCTGGATTTTTGTCGTTTGGTCTTGTTTTGGTTTAGATAAAGGTTACTTATTTTTCTAAACTGGTGTTGTGTCCATTTGTAGTATTTTCACTGTATTACTGTATGTGTTCACAAATGCTTTACACACTGCCTCTGAGATAAGTCTGCCTGCTCGTGCCAAGCTACCAAGGGGGTGAGCAGGGGTTATTTTAGAAGTGTTTCCCCTTACCCTGACTAGAAGCAAGGTTCCTATTTGGACAAAGGTGCCTACCTCTGCCAACTAGAGACCCCCATTTCTAACAGCACCATGCTATGTGCATGAAGTCGGCCGAATGTTCCCCACACCTGTGGCATTCCACTGAGTCTCTCAGACTGTATCTAAATAGTCTTTCTGGGGTATAGTATACTCTATCTATATGTTTAAAATGTATCAACCCATGCCTTCCATTTAGTGAAACAGTTTTGGACCTTGAGTAGCAATATCTCCAGTATTTGTCATCAATAGTCTTATTGAGGTCTCTCTGCCACTCTAAACGCGCCTTTGTTACACCTGGTCCACGTTCTTCCTGTGTTAGGGAATAGATCTGTGCTCTCAGCTTTGAAAGGGAGCTTGCCTTTATTACCGCTGTTAATGCTGTTATATCTGGGAGTTCTTGCATATTCTTCCCCAGTAGCTCCCTTATTGCCTGCCTCACTCTAAAAATATGAAACTGTGTTATGGGCTTTCGTCGTGTATCTTTATCTTGTATGATCTCCCACTTCCTAACTACTCAAGTCAAGTCAAGTCAAAAAGGCTTTATTTCGATAAAAATTATCATAAAAGCTTCATTTAAAATACATGAATTCATTTAAAAGAGCAAAAAACAAAAGTACAACAAATTTATCTACAGACAATTTTAAAAAAGTTTCAGTTTTCATAAAAAGAAGCATTTCGTAAGTTATTTAAAAAGAAATTAAACTATTGATTTAAGCCTTTTAGCTCTAATGGACCAGGCCCATGATAGAAACTTAGCAAGAGCGCAAGCATACATAGTGCAACTATCGGACGTTAATATACGTAGTGCCTCCGCATGGCGCCTAGTGCCCAACTGACGGCATAAATGTTTAAGCCATTTCTTCCTCGGTAAGGCATATTCTCCGCATTCAAACATGAAATGTGCCACTGTCTCTGGTCTATCTGTGCATGCTGGACAACACTCTGTCGTTTGTGCAGGCAGCTTCCACCGTGATGAAAAAGCATGCAGAGGGAGAGTTCCTGCTCTAAATTTAAAATAAAGGGCCCTATCAAAAGGTTTCTCGATAATGTCCAGATACATTTCCCGTATTGGTAGGTCCTTAAATTTCAGAAAGTCCTCAGTGAGTCTGCCCAGCGAGCCGTTAGTATTGCGTTGTGACATGATCCAGTTCCAATAAAGATTCTTTAATGTTGCCTTAGAGGGAGAGGATCTATTTGTCCAAGCTTCATTAAGACCCAAGTTAGACAGCAAAGTTTTCATATCTCTCAGCCATTTAATTTTATGCCACCCTGGAAGTGACATAATTTCTGAGAGGCCTTGCGCATATTTGCCAAGTTCCTGAACTCGCCACAGGCGTGCCCATAGCAAAAGGGGCCGAAGTTTTGCTAAGTCATCGATGGAGCGGCATCCAAGATCAAGCATTAATGGGACCATGGGAGTACCTTGCGGGAGTGACATAATGGCCCTGCAGAATTTCCTCTCAGACCTTGGCAGATCGCTGGTAATACATGAGCCCCATAGCTCAGCCCCATAAAGAGCAGAACTAACCCCTTTGGCTGTGTAGATTTCAAGAACAGCAGCTATGGGTCTAATTACACAAAAGCGTTGTTCTTTCAGGAGAGCTTCTGTTATTCTCTTGTGGGTAAGCAGCATTTTGTCAAGATGTGGAGTCCATTGCATTTTATGGGACAGACGAATGCCTAGATAATCAAATACTTCCACCCTCTCTAGAGGTTCTGCATTCAAAGTGGGGGGGCATACCGTTTTTTTTGAGGCATTCAAAACAAGGTATTTTGTCTTATTAGCAATAATTACTAGGCCCCGTTCAGAACAAAAGGATTGAAAATTGTTCAGAAGGTTTTGGAGGCCTACAGGGGTTTTCGATATCAAAAGCGTATCATCGGCAAAGAGAAGGGTAGGTATACGCTCTCCAGCCAGGGATGGTTCATCTGAGGGATGTTTCCGAAGATGCTCAACCACCCCATTGATATAAAGGGAAAAGAGAGTGGGAGCTAACACACATCCCCGACGGACCCCTCTCTTGACCGGGATACAGCTAGTTTTTTCCCCATCTGGGCCCCACCTTATCTGAGCAAAACTATTTTCGTGGAGCCTGACAAGTAACGAAAGAATGTAATGTGGCAACCCCATGTCGGCCAGGACTCTCCAAAGGGTCTCCCTTGGTACAAGGTCAAAGGCAGTCTTTAGATCGATAAACGCGAGATAAAGACTGCCTTTGCCTATAACCACTACTTTCCAATACACCATCATCAGCCTGAACGCTTGTTCAATTGTACCAGTACCCACTCTAAATCCTGCCTGGTAATCAGAAATTATATTATTTTCATCTATCCAATCCAATATTCTGACCAGTAGGACCTTACCGACTACTTTTTGGCTAATGTCCAGCAGACTAATAGGTCTATAATTAGACGGATCGTCTCTGGCACCTTTTTTAAAAATGGGAACAACCTCCGCCCCTTTCCAAGATGAGGGAATCGAAGCACCCCTACAAATGGCAGCAAGTAGACAGTGGATACATTTTCCCCAATTCGGGATATCTGATCTCAACAGATCCACCGGAATACCATCAGGACCAGCCGCTTTTTGGGGCTTGATGGTACTTATGGCGTACTCCACTTCTTTTATTGTGAACTAAAATTTATCGAAGTGAGTCTCCCAATCTAATTGGGTCATAGTTAAGGCCTTTTCCCACCCTTCAGCAACCATGGAAGCATCACTATTATTAGGGCCATCTTGACGAGTGTATAGCTTTGAAAAATGATTGACCCACGCCTGACTTGAGATATTGCATGTTATAAGATCACTGTCTGGTCTATTTCTGGCTCTAATTGTGTCCCAGAAACATTTTGGGTCTTTTTTAGAGCTGGCCTCTTTGAGAGTACGCCAGTACTCCTCTTCCCACTCTTTTTTTGCATGTGCCAATGTTCTCTTATACTCTTTCCTGGCCATCTGAATCAGGGGTTGGGATTTGCCTTTAACGGCCTTTATTAAAAGAGACTTTGCCCGTCTGCATGATGATGTATACCAATCATGCTTTCCCCTGGGTTTACAATGTGGCAAGTTCCTCCCAGCAGTGCCCTTTTCCAGGAATACTTCCCCTATAGACTTAACAGTTGTCTCAAAAATGGATGTTGCCTTTTCAGCCAGCAAGGCCGGATTAGTAGTACCCAATTCCAGTTGTGAGGCCATAAGTAGTTCATTTATGGTAGAAAGTTTGGCAGCATCGGTAGAGATTTTGTTCCACTTTAGGCGTCTTCCACAGGAAGAGACAGTGATTTTATGTATTTGGTTGGGTAGGGCTACAAATACATTACTAGACCAAGGATTGGTTAAAGATAGGGAGAGTGAGTTATGGTCGCTCTCCACAGTCGGTAAAACTACCATATCCTGTACCAATCCCTAGATTTTCATATCCAGCAGGATGTAGTCAATCCTTGAGGTATGATCAACTCGATTGAATGTAGGAGCACCGAGGCGGTCTGAAATTGTGCGGCCGTTCGTAGCTCTTAAACCGAACTCTAATGTCAATGCATTTAGCTGGATTGCACTGCGGGTCCATCTTTTTATCGGGGGGATAGTTAATGCTGGAATACCCCATCTGCTGTCATCCTCACCTAGATCTGAGATATCCTCCATAGGGAGTGGCTCATAGGTACAATTGAAATCGCCCGCTACTAGGATATGATCCCCTTCCACATGGTCTCTGAGTTGTACTTCAAGGTTGGATACTACTAGTGACGTAGACCCATTTTTCGTGCCTCTAGCATAGACATTGTATAAAACAAGGGATAAGCCCCTACTAGGGTTTCTCAAAGAGATTCCTAATATGTCTGGGCTATTAACCTGCTTAGATGTTATGCAGCAGTTAAGGGAAATGCTTACCCAGATGAGGAGACCCCCCGAGGGACGTCCCTTCCCGTTTGTAGCTTTCACAGCAGGCACAAAATGGGTTACAAATCCTGCCCGATGGAGCGGTTCAATGCTCCAGGTCTCTTGGAACAAACAAATTTTGTGCACCTCTACCAAGTCATTCCATTCAGGCGAGCCAAGTTTCCTGTGAATACCTGCAAGGTTCCAGCTAAGAGTTTTTATGGACCCTTTATTGGAATTACCATCGTTTTTACCATTATTTTGTGATACCAAGCTCTCACTTAACTGCATAGGAGATATTGGCTGAATTCTTCCCTGAACTATCACAGAGGTAGGGTTAGAGCACATAGCTTGCGGTGCAGTCAGCATGTGCTCCTTCTCCCCCCGTTCCAAGTCCAACAGTGGGTCACTAGTTACCTCGAAAGCAAGTCAAGCTACCTCGCCAAGGGCACAGAACCTGTTCCAGTGTGCAAACTGGGATAAAAAAGGGTCAACTACAGGAGGACCTTGCCAAGGTGACTGCCACTGTTGAGAGATCTGTTGAGGGGTTTGTAGATGAGCCCTGTATGTTGGAAAACTGGTTCTCGGAATATGTTGTCTAGGTGCCAATGGGTAGAAGTAGGAAAGATGGAGTGGGTGGATTTGGGTATTTACTTCACTAATGGGTGCATTACATATATAGTTCACCACCGCTGTGTTCCTAAAATTGATGGTTATAACGTCCCCTGCTATTGTTTTAGTGTTCCTACCTATCCATTCTCCTCTTCTAACTGCAAGAATTTCCCCAGACATATGTGGGGGTAAGGGTCTATTTAGCTGTAGCCATTGGGCGCATTTGTTTCTTAGCTCAACATTGGTTTCCCTTCTTCCCTCCTTCAGTGGTGGTACACCCGCTAATACGACCACAAAGGATGAAGATTCCGGTGGCAAGGTAATTGTCCTAAAATGAACCGGTCTTGTCTTTGCCTCTTGATTTTTACTTTGAGAAGGGGCTAATGTGGTGCATTTGCTAATGGTTTGGGCATCTTTCGCTACTTGGTTGGGGGGATTTTCTGGTTCCTATATTCTGCTGAATCTGCGGGGTAGAATCAGCAGACTTAGAAGTTGGAACAGCAGCAGCAGATTTTTTCCCAGTTTGGGTTGCTTAGCTGTAGCTGTATTTAGTGGGGGCAAATTAGACTGGGTAGAAGCATCTTTCGGAGGTTTATTAATAGTTCCCCCTGATGGCCCCCCTTTAAGACCCCCTTGACATAATGTACCCGCATTTCCCCCAAACTTGTTAGAATCAGACCCTTTGGTGTTTATTAATGATGTCAGTCTGTCGATTTTTGACATGAGAGGCTTAATGTGGGCAATAATCGTGTACTCAAGGTCTGCTTTAAGATCAGCTACCATGTTTGTTACCCAAAAGGGTATGCCTGGTGAGGTATTAGGAGTTGGGGTCACTAAGTTGTGATTCCGTGTATTAGCTTTAGATATTTTCTTTTTCTTGTGTACACTACCTATAGTGCCTACAGACCCTTTTCCTGACGCTATGTTACTTGCCATCCCACCATCCCTTGTAAGACTCAAGTCGAGCTGGGAATTTTGAGAGTCTCCCAAAAGCTCAGCAGAAGGCTGGCCACACGGGAGTTCAGCGAAGGAGGCAGTGACTCCAAGACTTAGATCCAACTCGTCAGTAGCATCTAAAGATGGAGCCAAGGGATCAACTGCTACCTCCTGGGAGTTGTGTACAATGATTGTCAGTGGTAGAGATAGCCTCCTTTCTGTGTTGGCTATAGCAGAGGATACTACCCCTATGGTCTGTTGTAACATAATGTCAATTGCGGTAAGGGTGGGGACCGGTTGAGGGATAGACTCCTTTTGTTTAGTTTTCGATCGTAGGGTAGGCATTCTTCCGGTTTTCAACCCCTTCCTCATACTGTATCAAGTCAGAGAAGTGGAGGAAGCACAGGGAATACAAAGTATCAGTGGGAAAATTAATCCAGAAGTTGCCCACTCAAAATATAATTCTTCAGTCACTCTCCATGGAAGGGCAAACAATAGGTGGTTACCTGGTCACTGGATCGTATGTCGACAGAGGGGTGGCCCAGCCCAGCCTCTGAGGGCCACAGAGGGCCCGCCCTTTGCCCGGGCTTAGCCCCGGGCGCTCCCGGGTGCTCCCGCGACACGGGGGTAACGCGGTCTTTATGCGCCGCCTGGCACGATGTCGAAGGCGTCTCCCGCCGCAAGGCCTGACGGAAAACGTAGTCCTGTGCCCCCCTCCACTCGGCGGCCGCTATTTGTTATCAGTTGCGGCGGCGGGAGGGGGAGGGGGACGGAAACAGCCAGGCACCGGAGTCCTCGGGGTGCGGTGGAGACAAGGTAGGCAAGGCAGGCTTCTGGTGCAGATTACGGGGCCAGGATACCAGGATACCTCAGGGCAATTTTCACAGCGTCTACTCTGTTTTGGAATATTTTTCCCATTTTCGTTATTCCCAATTCTCGAAATGCCATCATTACACATTTCTCTTTGCTAAGTGAGAACCATGTGCACTATGTTTTTTATTTATGTGTGTGGGGAATACAGTGTGGAGCCGGCTTGATACTCTAGTAGTCATTTCCAAGAGTATATTGTGGTGTTTAGTGAGTCATATACTACATAACTTAATGATGGATTGTGAAACAGAGTACGAGGGAGATTGTCTGGTTGTGCTGCGTCCTTTTCTGTATTGAGGTGTGGCAGATTCTGTAGGACTTTGAGCCATTAATAGGCTGGTATGGATTGGGCATCTCTATAATAAAGTTGCAAATCCGGAGCACCTAATCCACCCATCTGGTACGGCATGACCAATATTTTCCATTGCACCCTGGGCTGCTTCCCTGCCCAAGCTAGTCTTAGAAGTAGTGTATGCAGTGTATTGAAAAAGCGAGCAGGAGCAATACTGGAATATTTTGAAATAAGAATACAAATTTGGGGAGGATCACTATATTAATGAGCTCTATACACCCCACCAGTTTAATCCATCTTTCGATGTCTTCTCGTAGATTGTGCGCTGCTCTCCCATAATTTTCTCCGAGGACCTGCTCCGGGACTGTGTTGATCCCTAAGTATCTGATTGATTCCGTCATCCACCGCAATGGGAATTGTAGCATGATTTTTGTTGTAGAAGATTTGAGGGGAAATATGATAGATTTGTTCCAGTTAATTTGCAGGCCCGATAGGCCACTAAATCGAATCACTTCCCATAAAGTTGCCATCAGGTTTTTCTCGGTCTTTCTAATATATAGTAGTTTGTCGTCAGCATATGCTAATATAATGAGATTATAACCAGGGAATCTTCTGCCTCTGCGTTTGTGATATTCTCGCAGCGTGCAAGCCAGCGGTTCTGCCACTATGGCACACAGGAATGGTGATAAGGGGCAACCTTGTCTGGTACCTCTCGTGATCTCTATTGAGCTCATCACTGTGTCCCTTACTCTGACTCTACCTTTTGGATTGTTATATAACACTTCAATAAGCTTAAAAAATATCTCACCAACTCTAATTCTACATAGGACTGCTTAAAAAAAGTCCACTCTACTGAATCCAATGCCTTTTCAGCGTCTAGAAACACAGTTACTGCTTTCACTTTCGGATCTATCTATTGCATTGCACTATAGAGAGTCTGTAAATTATAAAATAGGCTGCGTCCTGGAAAAAATACAAGCTTGTTCAGGACTTATCACTCCCAGTAGGAGCTGTGCCAACCTAAAAGTTAGGACTTTTGTGTATATTTTGGCGTCCACATTTAATAGGGACAGTGGCCAATATGATGTACAATCTTCTAGAATTTTGTTCAGTTTTAGAGGTGTGACTATTAGGGCTTCTCTGAGCGAAGGAGGCATGATACCTGTCTCTGTCATTTCTTCATTCTGTGTTGCTAGGTGTGGAATCAGGAGTTCCCAATAAGCCTTATAGAACGCCACTTTTAGACTGTCTATACTAGGTGCTTTTCCTGCCTGCATTCTGTCAATTGCCGCCCCTATCTCAGATGGTAACAGTGGTGCCATCAGGTGTTCTCAATGTGCCACCTCTAGCCACGGTATTTGAATGTGCTTTAAGTAATCACTTATTGCATTCTCATCTGATAGAATCCTTGTACAGTATAATTTTGCATATTATCGTTGAAATCTGTCTGCTATGTGTCCTGTATCACTAAGCATTTCCCCTGTCTCATCTAATACGCCCTCTGCCTGTTGGGACGCAATAACTTTGCTAATGTAGCTCTGGATCGCTCCCCCTCGCCATATGATCTTGCCATGGTGTATTTCCCTAAGTGTTTTATCTTGTCATTTGCTATACTATGATTTCCGTCTAGTTTGACTTTGAGTTCCCCCAGATGGTCCCTGTCTCTCGTATCTTTATGTTTCAAATCTAACTAGGCAATTTCCGTTTCTAAATATGCTAGCCTACTGCTCATTAACTTTAAAACTCCTGAGTGCTTCGTAAGCGTAATCCCTCTAATATATACATGGAATGTTTCCCATACTGTGGCAAAACTGGATACTGTACCAATGTTAGCTTAAAAGAATTCTTCTTTGACCTGGTCAATTTCTGTTTTAAAAACAGGATCTTATAATGAATACGGGAGAAATCTCCAGAGGAACAGTACTATACGCTTCCTGTGGGTTGCTATGTCTACTGTCACTTGTGAGTGGTCTGAATATGTGCGAGGGAGTGGTCTGCAGTCAGCCATACGTGTAACTAGACTACAGGATATCATCCAGTAATCAATCAGAATCTGGGTTTTTGTGTCTCCATGAGTCTACTAGTCCCAATCTGTCTGCTATTTTTAAACTTGCCCTCGCCGCTAAGGAGGAGCGACGAGGAGGGCCCCCAGAACGGTCTAAAGCTGGGACTAATACACAGTTGAAATCGCCTCCCCATATTTTGGGACATCTCCCCATTGAAGTAGCTGGCCACTTAATGCATTATAAAAATGTGGATTATCCTAATTTGGGCCATGTATACTCACAACTATTACTGCCATTAGGTTGTCCTTTTGGTGGATCACCGTTGCATATCTATCCTTTGGATCTTTGAGAACCCCTGTCAGTTGAACTCCTGATCTGCTGTCTGCCCTTATCAAAACTCCATGTGCATGTGATGTAAAATTTGATGCATAGCAGCATCCCTTCATACATTGGGGCGTCAGGATTTTACTACTTGTGGCTAGGTGTATTTCTTGTAATAAGGCTATATCTATTTTGTGTTGCTTGAGATAGGACACCACTTTGAGGACTTTTCAGTGATCATTGAGTCCCCTTACATTCCATGTTAGGAAGCGAATGCTGAACCCCATGGTGTCTCTCCCTGAATCGTGATTCATGTCCCTCCTGATAACAACTAGATTGAACTACTGTAACAGTTTGTATGCAGGATCAAACAAAGCAGTCTTACACAGTTTACAGATGGTCCGACATGCAGCTGCTCGGCTAGTGCTGAGATGGCCTAGGAAGCCCTCTGCCTCAGCCGCACTGGATGCTCTCCATTGGCTACCAATGCACAAGCGTATCTTGTTTAAAGTACTGGTCATCACCTTTAGGGCCTTTCATTCACAAGACCCCAAGTACATTCAGAAAGGTTTTAGACGCTACTGTCCATCGCGTAATCTTAGATCCTCAAACGCGAATCTGCTAACTATCCCTACCTTTAGGCTTATCTCAAAGGGAGGGAAATGTTTGGCAGTTATAGGATCTAAGGCTTGGAAATAAACTCCCCTGCCAACTACGTCAAATCCCCACCGAAATACTGTTCATAAAATCACTTAAGACCTGGATTTACAGTCTCTCTGATACAGCGTGCAAAGCTTTAGTGTGATTGTCATACCCCACTAATAAGAGCAGTTTTTGACCCGCATTGTCATCTATCTCTGGTCCACAGCGCCAAGATGCTCCTTGGAGTGATAGCTGTGCTATATAAGTTCTCCTTTACATTACATTACATTACATAATACATGTATTCCAGTCTTTGCTCTGTCATGTGTCATCTTGGTATGTGTTTCACCTTTTTTTAAATTAACCAACAAGCCAACATGTCCAAAATCCCCACATCCATGCTATGTATCTCCCAAACTACACACAGCAAAAACATCTCCCTCCCCTTCGACTCCAAGCATCCCCCACCCCACGAACATTGATCCTGATCTATCAGTAACATGAAGTGGAGCACACATGGGGGTGGATGTTGGCAGCTGAGTGATCCTCGGTCCCTGGTCCCTCAACCACATTTTATGTTATTGCTAGTTGTTGCACCCACTTTTTATGTAGTTAACCCCTTAGTTGTGGATGCAGTTTGAATGTTTTAGGTTGCCCTTTTGCCACTCAACAGTGCCCCAAGTCCTATCTGAAGTAGGGTCATTAAATTAATATTCTATCTATCTGTCCCATATTTCTGGGGTCCCTCTGTTAGGGATAGTTCATCCAGAGTATCTCTATGTTATCTCCTCTCTTATATGGGATGATCTCACCGTTTGTCAATTTCTCCAGGCTGCAAGTTGTGTCCTCTTCTTTTTAGCTGTCACTTGTGATGATGCATTAACCTGATTCTGTGCCTCCATTACTATTTCTATCTAGCGGTGTCTGGTAGCGCAATCATTCTAGTGTTCTTCTTCGTCCAATGTGTCTCCATTGTCGTTGGGGTGTTCCTTGGGTAACTGCGCCTATTTTCTGTTCCCACTCTGAGTTTAAGGAAGCATAAGACTTGTTTACGTTCTGTAAAATAATGCGCTTTTCTTTCCGCCATGAATTTCAATTTGGCTGGGTATAGCATATTGTATTTAGCTGTAGATCTCGGAGTTTTCGTTTGACTGGTATAAACAATCTTTGCGCCTCCTGCACCTGTTGTGTGAAATCTAGGAGTATGGACAATTCCATACCCTCATAAGTTAGTGTCTTGAGTTTGCGTGCCCTACATAGGGCTGCATCTTGATCTCTATAATTAAGGTGGTTTGCTATGATGGGACTGGGTCGAGCTCCAGGCACCGGTCTAGGCACCAGGGAGCGGTGCGCTCGCTCAACCACAAACATCTCCGAAAAGTTGTCTCTGCCCATAATAGTGATTAGTAGTTGCTCCACAAAGTGCTCCATGTTGTCAATTTGCATTGATTCCGCTAATCCCACTATGTGCAAATTGTTTCTTCTGGAGCGCGCCTCCAAATCCTCCATCTTGGCTTGGAGCGCATGCAGTAGGTTCTCAGCTTATTTATGTTCGGCTGTTCCTACTGCTGCTGTATCTTCTGCGTCATATACTCTTCTCTCCAGACTGTCTTATCTTTCTGTATGTTTGTCTAGCCTTTCTGTCATTCTGTCCATTCAAAATGTTAAAGCATCAATCTTTCCATCGATTCTTGTGAGACTTTGCTGCATTGCTGTCAGTATTTGTTTCATCTCAGTTTTCAACCGGTGGGTGTGCTGTTTTGTCATCCACCTCTGCTGTGGTTTGGTCAGTCTCTTTCGGCCTGACTGATTTGCGATGTTCAACCTGTAGTCTTGGCTGGGTTTTGTCTGTTTTTCCCATTATGTCTCTCTATTTAGTCTCAATTACTCATTTCAGCTATGGCTTACTCTCCCAGACACTCCGGTGTATTTGGTGCTGTCTCCTGTGACTCTCTGCTGTGACTGTTAGCCAGGTTCTGCCTCAGCGACAAAGTCAGAATCTGGTTCAACTTTTATCTGTCTGTTTGTGGCTTATTATCATTTAGTGCTGATAAGGGAGGGCTATGCTCATTGCAGTGTCTCTTTTATGCTTAAGCCTGCAGCTCTTCAAGGTGCATGCACCTCAGCTACTCCTTCCACATGCATCTCTGGCTCTCACTGATTTTAGGATTGCTGTAGTGTGTGCTAATGTATTAGCACTGTTTTCTATGCCTTCTTTATTTATGTTTTTGTCTCTTAACGTGGTATCTGCTTTTTGCGCGCCCTCCTCATGTATCTTCACATATTTCTTTGCAGGAGTTGGGTCAAGACAATCGCCATCGGCTGCTCCTTTACCAGTGCGTTCTTTCCTTCAGTTTTACCCTGTGAGTCCTAATGCACCCACTGCAGCTCTTCGTGCCAGGCCCACGGGGACGACTCCAGTCTCCTCCCGGTCCCTGCGAGAGCTCTCTATTATGGTCCTGGTGTGCCGCAGCCCACTGGGGGGAAACCCAACGTTCCAATTACATTTTTGGAGCTAGGAGTCATTGGAGCCGGACCACCTTGCTTCCTATTCTTTGGTAGCCTTAACGGCCAAGCCTGGTCTGCGGTCTCGGTCGCACTCCGGGCCCATTCCTGTTTTCACTCGCTCCCCAGGCGTCTGGAGAGCGCTGTTCGCATTGCTGGGTCGCCGTTCAACCCAACCACCTAATGCTGTGGTTTACTGTTCATTTCTGCTTTGTGGTTGCGAGGATAATTCCGGATCGGAGGTCAGGTCTTCGGATCTCTACACACTTGCAGCCATCTTGAGGCCAGGCAAGCGCTGCCCCCCTTCTTCAGACATAGTTAGTTAGTTATTTCTTCTTTATTCGGTATTTCATAATAGAAATCCATAAAAGCAGTATTGTACATGTTATTACAGTAATAAGCAGGAGATCAGGTATACAATAAAACTAAAAAGAAATAGTTAAAAAGAATATCACTTCACATTTCATTAAATTCATTGTTCTTTGTTTTGGGCGTGTTCCTTACAAATTTTTTCTGTGTTTAAAAATACATTTCAAAAAGTTAACAACGTGATAACAAATTGTTTCAGACTCTAAAAACTGAAGGCGCAACATGGCAGGACGGCACTGTCTGAAACCCCACGATTTTAACAATGATAGCAGCCAAAATTTGCGACGATCATGATAAAATTTGCAAAACAGTACAGTATGTATGGTGGTCTGCACTGATTTATCGTCACAAGGACAAAGACCTAAAATTGGCTCCCAAGCATTCGTCGTGGGAAAAGCTACTAGCCGATGGAAAAGGTTTAGTCTGAATCTGGTTAGTAGAAGTCGATCGAAAATACCAATTTCAAGCGTTTGATAAGGCTGGATGGTGATGGTAGTCTGGACCATAATTGCGTGATAGACAGAGGCTTTCCCTATTTCGCTGGCGAGCCTTAGTCCATCTAAATGGCTCAAGGCCATTGCTTTCAGATCTTTCTTAGGTATCTCGCTGATATTTGCTGGTGTGGTGTAAAATGTCTCTAGGCCTAGGTCTGTGAGGACATTTCTAATATAGACGAGCCATCTTATTTTTACCGAATGATCTAGTGCCATTGAGTCTGCCACGATCCCTTTGGTTAACGTGTTTTTATCAGAGGTCCAAATACACCGCCATAATAGCAACGGTTGGATTTTTGCCAGGTCCTCAATGTGTGGTATACCTAGTTCAGTGTGGCACGCGTATGTAGAAGTTCGTCTTGGTGCTGCAAGGAGAAATCTTAGGAATGAGTTTTCTGCAACCTGTAGAGCACTAACATCTGCAAGCCCCCAGACGTCGGCCCCGTACAGTGCAATTGTCTGGCATTTAGCACTGTAAATTTTCAGTAATTCCACAGGCGACCGTTTGCCCAATTTTTGTGAAAAGGACATCAGTGCTGCTATTGCTCGCTTAAAACAATGCTTCCTAGCCTCGACTGCAGCTTTCCAGGTCAATTTTTCATCTATTGTGATGCCTAAATAGGGGTACTGGGCCGTCACTTCAAGTTTTTGATTATTAAGGAATATGTCCTTGGGCCGTTTTCTCCCTGTGCCTGCCACCATTACGAAGGTCTTCTTAATATTAATGTGGAGGTCAAGACTGCCCATTAAATCCGAGTACCTGGAAAGTGCCTTCTGTAATTTGCGCAGGGTGCGTGCCAGTATGACGGCATCGTCTGCGTAGAGCAGAGCGGGAATCGGGCGTTGTTTTGCTTGTGGGAGGTCCTGGGCCCTCCTCAAAATCTCCACCTCCAAGCTGTTTGTATAGAGGGAGAATAAGAAGGGTGCCAGGACACATCCTTGCCTGACTCCACGCTCTACTCCAAAAGGTGCCGACACTCGCCCTTCGTACCGAATCGGACTCTCGCGGAAGCCTTGGAATATAATTCCCTCAAGAAATCTAAAAGTGGGGGATCCACTCCCATTTGTGGCAGTACAGACCAGAGCTTTGTGTGGGACACGCAATCAAAAGATGCGGACAAGTCCACATACACCATGTAGAGTCTGTCCTGTTTTGCGTGAATATATTTTCCCAAAATCATAGATAGATTTAAGGCCTGTTCTGCTGTCCCAAAGCCTTCCCGGAATCCCAATTGTAATTCGGACAGGACACCCCTTTCCTCCGCCCACTGCTGGAGTCGCTCAAGGACAACCCTGCCAGCTACCTTGCCCAACTAATCCAGCAGTGAAATAGGGCGGTAACAAGTAGGGTCCTGGCGGTCTCCCTTTTTAAAAATTGGGACCATGACGGACTTGGTCCAAGACTCCAAAAGCCCCTTTTTTGCGGATGCCGTACATACCCCGGTAAGTATGGGGGCCCATTTTTACTTAGTTTTAGGGCCAGGAGGACCTCAGAGATGTCAAATTCTATGGAAATGGGGTATACCGCGGCTGCGTGGGTTTCGTCATCACTTTCCATATGTGTTTTCCTTTTTTGGAAGATTTTTGAAAAATGGGATACCCAAACTCCTTCTTCTATAGCCACTTCGATTTTAGGGATGTTATCGTCAACCAGGAATGGGGACCGTACTACTCTCCAAAAGGCCTCGCTATTTTTATCAAGGGCACTTTTGTGTAGTTCATCCCACAAAGCCTGTTTTAGTTCGGCCTTTCTCTGTTTCCGCACGAACAGATATTCTTTTCTAAGTGTGGCAATTAACTGAGGATCTCTATCATCGTTGTTCAGGGCCACTTTTAATTTAGAGTGTGCCAGTGTGCAGTCATGGTTAAACCAACCTTTCTTATTTGATGTTTCTGCTTTTGGCTTTGCTGTGAGAAGGCTCTTGATGGTGTCTAGAATTATGGAGAAATTGCTTAAAACTTTCTCCTCTGTCACCGTTAGATCTAGGCATTTTATGATAAGGGGATAGACAGATTTAATCAACTCTTCAGTAATTTGCCCAGGATTTATCTTCCCCCATTTTAAAGTGTACCCATTTAGCTGACCCATGTGTAATTTATTCTGGCTCAGAGCTTTTGCTATCGTTAAAGTAAGGGATTGTTGATGGATTAGATTCAGTTCTAACCTAAGGGCCGAATGGTCACTTAGTGTGTTAGGTAGAACCTCGAAGTGCTTGGCCCTGTTTAACAGTCCATCCGATAGGAGGATATAGTCGACTGTTGAGTGGTGTCCCCTCCCCACATAAGTTGGCTCTAACTGCTTGATGTTACAGTTCAAGCTATTGACTATTTGAAGATCCAAGTCTGATAATAGGTCGTTCATCGCAGTAGCCAGTTTGGTATGACGGAAATGGGTAAGGGGGTTATCCTGCACAATCGCCATCCCACCACATTTTTTTTCAAAATGTGGGCAAGGATGTAGATTGAAGTCCCCCCCCCATAGGAAAAAAACAGCACCTTTACCTCATTTAGCCTGTCTAAGATTAGAGAGTTTCTCATTAAGGTTTGATACCACCCTCAGAAATTCTCCTTCCTCCAAGTTGTTATAGAAATTAATAAGCAGGACTGTCTCTTTTTTGGGTAAGGAAAGGGAGAGAAGCTGAAAGTTAACATCCAGTTCAACAGTAGTTATTTTTAGTTGCTGGATAGTGTTTGCTATATAAATATTTAATCCCCCCTTAGGCCTGCCCATACTCCCTATCAATGCTGGGGAAAAATACGTCCTAAATCCCAGGAGGTGAAGTTCCGTCAATGACCATGTCTCCTGAAGGCAGACAATTTGTTGTTTACCTAGGAAGCTCACGGCACTCCCATCTTCAATCTTGGAGCGAAGACCGGCGATGTTCCAAAAAACAACGCCCAAAACTTGGGTGTCCTTATTGGGAATGTCGCCTGTATGTGATTCAGAGGTAAGCTCCGGCTCCACTGACTTAGGCCTCAGATGGTCTTCTGTCAGTGATGGTCAATCGACTGACTCAAGACCACTATATCTATTCATCGTTGGGATTCCATTCCAGCCCTCCCAATGTGGAAAAGTAAATTTTGCCATGTTCTGTGTCCCTACGTGTTCCCCATCTTATGTTATGTGTGCATGATTAATATGCATATGTATTCCCCATGATCGATTAAAGACGCAATTCTAGTTGTGTCCAACTCTAGTATGCCAGTTCCCAGTTTTCGTGAATACAACGAATATCAGGCCTATGTAAAGCTACGTTGCCACGTTTCTCAGTGTGCACGTTATTTCATTGTAAAATCCCCGTTTCTAGGCCTCAAAAGGGCCCGGACTCAGATTCAGCTCCTGTCTCCTGAACCCTCGCTGAGGAGCGATACAGCCCCCACCTGTATCCCTGACCCTTCACTTACTTCCTGCCTCACAGTGCCCGGCTCGTCCTGGCTCTGCCTGCCAGTCTGCCAAGAGTATGTTATGATTCTAGTTATCAGTCCAGCTCTCCTTCCCTGCATTCCTAAGCTACTGAATCGCATCAATAGTTTCCGTCACAATCTAGCCTTTACGTCTCCATGTAAGAGAAATACTGTATTAATGGTCATTTAATATTCCTCAACACGCACTACATGTAGAATAATGCATGCACCAGTCTTAGAGTCTGTTAGCCTTTACCCTGATAACTTTTGGATTCTATCAACATGTTCTCTAAACATCAGATACTAGATAGTGTTTAGGTACATGTCGCTCTGACTCTCCAGACTTCAGTCTCTGCTCCTAGCGCAGAAGTCATAGCCCCCAGCTTCTCCCTAGTAACACGTCATTGCCAGTTTGCGCGCACCACTAGGTTAGAGGTCCCGGCTCCTCAGGTAGCCCCCTCCATGTTTCCGCCCCGTTCATGACATATTCTGTTACGTTTACATCACATGTCTATGTACACGCCTCCTGTTACACCTACTTTCACCCTTATCTTTCGCGAACTGCTACGAACCCCACCCACTGCTACACCTACTGCATGTACTGTAATGCAATTGTTTTAGTATATATGCTTGTGCACTGTTATTAAAAGTTGCTAGCCATCCCAGATCTTGCCCGTGCAGGTTGTCCTGTTCCTGTCCTTATGCTGTATTAAACCTGCAAACTTCTACTACCTCGAATCTTGACTCTTATTTATTGAGCTATCTGTTATTGTTATATCCAGTCAAAAATAGAGGTATTATTTATTTATTTACCACATAATGGCGCCCGAACAGGGACTTGCCCTTTCCCCACGCGCCGGAGAAGCCACGCAAGCCCCCTGATCCTCTGCAGTCGTGACGGAACCATCCTGCGCAGTGGCAGATATTTCTGCTTCAAGTATCCCTCAGGCCCACGGAGGAGACGGAGGTTGCGGTCCAGCATCCAGACGAGGCGGTGGAGGAACGCGGCGAGTCCCGACCAGAGCCCAAGCCGAGAGTCCAAGGTCCGAGGTATCCGGAGGCCCACCCGTAACAGAAGTCCGAAGTTTGTCCGTCCGGCGTCGTAGCAGTCCAGTCCAGTCCGAGGCCTTCCGTTCTTGCTGCCCGGTGAGTACCGTTGCTGGGGTAGTATCTAGACAGGGTCAATTGCATTGTCTCTGGTCCGTGGGTTTGGGGTACACAGATCCAACAGGAAGTGTCCACTCAGGTGGATGCGGGTCCTGACGTGTCTCTTTATGAGACCGGTAAGTTTCGTACTGTTTTAGCAGTACATCTAGTTTCTGTTCTAGTCTGTTCTGTTCTCGAGAAATTCATCTATTCTGTTTTCAGTATTCCAGGTGGTATTTTGTCCGAACTGTTATTTTAAATGTCATTCGTGTATTTCAATGTCGTGGTATGAAAGTGGTGTTTTTCAAGTCATTATTGTGTTCATTGTGTATTGTATTGTGTCTAGGCTCCAGCCCAGTCATGCCTTTGTTTTCTAAATTACGTCAGTTAAGAACTAGAAAAGGTCTGTTAGAAGAAGCAGTTCCTGTCCCGCCTAGGGACAGTCCAGGTCACTTTATGTATCAAAAGCATGGCATAAGCGCCATATTATATCTAGATTTATGGGTGGAGTACACCAAGGAATTAGAGGAAAAGTATAGATGGCCCGTATCAGGTACGTGGGATGCCGAGTGCATCATGCGAGTAGAAGAAGTATTATGGAAAAAGAAAGCCAGACAGTCACAGAAAGATGCCATTGAGTTATGGCGCAAAGAATCTCATAAAAGAACAGAAAAAGAAATCAGAAAGTCAGAATTAAGTAGAGAATCCACAGAAAGAGCCCAGGAAAGGGAACTAATCGAGATAGGTGAACGAGTTAAAACCGAACAGTCAGACAGACAGAGGAATGCCCTCATTAAGGGCATGTATCCTCTTCTTGCCGAGGGCTTGCCAAAAGCAACCCCGGAAGCATCCAGTAATTTTCCGCCACCCTTAGTTCCGACCAAGTTACGTCACAAACCGACCGCAGCAGATATTTTTCTCTCGTCCTATTTGGACGACACCGTCCCAGAATATGCAAATCCTGCTCAGCCAGCTCCCGTGAATAATGTAATTCCTGCTCCTCCAGTCACCGGGGCACCTGTTGCAGTACCTGTTACGGTACCCCCGGTCCAGCCCGTAGTACAGATTCCCGCCACATCAGTCACTCTGCCAGCACGAAGAGTATCAGTCGATGATTCCAGTATAGGGGCCGCGGGAGGAGGTCCTCCTGGTACCCCGCCGCCAAGTAGACGTTTAGGAGCAGTCGAGTTACATGAACGTGCGTTACAGCGTACGCCCAAATATAAGTCCATTGCAGAAATCAGGCGAGTTCTTACTGAATGCTGTTATGATCCAGTCCCAGGCGAGGATAGTATGGTTCTATACTCCGTGCGTATAAGACAGGTGTCCGAGTATTTGGTCACCCTACCGAATATGAAAGAAGATCTAGACAGAATGTATCGTTTCATCCGTACAGGACAAGATCCAGAAAGTATTGGTGAAGTTATGTCTCTCAGGAAAGCTGAGATCCAGTTGATGTTATTAAAGTTTCTGATCAATTGTTTAATACGGGAACAAGATTCCCCGACTAAAGATCCGGCCGAAATGAAAGTTCTGACAAAGTGGAGTGATAATATAGCCGAGGGTAAGCACAAGACCCTCAATAGTATAGAGAGTATGTACACGAAAATACGTAAAGAAATAATAAGGTTACACGAACAACGCAGAGAAGCACAAGTAAGCGAGAAAGAAAATGACTCTTCTACTGAAGAGGTAGACGACGAGAATACCGCCAGAATAGCGTATGTAGGTAAATCTAGATTTCCAGACCGACGGTCACGCCTAGAACACAAGAAAGTCTTCCATCTTCCAGCACCGGAACAAGGCTCTCTAGAACAAGTATTTCAAGCTACCGATCAAATTCTGAAATCACGAATCGGTTATAGTGAATTAAGTACCATGCATGAACAAGAACTAGCCCGATCAGCAGTCCGATGGATTACTGATTCTACCACTTTTCCAGACGAAATAGTGGTACAAATGTTTCTGAAATTGCCCCCAGCCGAGCAGCGACTGGTGGGTATGTATATGATCCAACACCTCATTACACTGTATGAGGGTCAACATTCTGATCCAGGTCCGTTACATGATATCCTGAACGAGTTACTCCAGTATAGATGGAAAGGTTTAGGTACCGATTTAATTAGTGTCATTCTAGAACAACGCCATAAATATAGAACGTTTCTGAACCCGCATTTTGTTCATGTCTCACCTCCAGAAAGTAAACCGTTTTACATAGACAGACAGAATCCGTTACGAGAAGTACACCCAGTTAGGACAGCGGGTGGTGAAATGCAACGAGTATTTGTTTACACCCCAGTTACCAAGATGGAACTCTTAGAAATGAAGAAATTAATTCCCTGTCACGACAAAGATCCAGCAGGGTTCCACCGAGAATTAAAGGACATGCTCCGTATGGGAGAATATACGTATCCAGATATAATTAAAATGCTAAAAGTCCTGTTGCCTGCGGGCATATACGAAAAACTCAAGGAAAAAGATTGGGAGGTGGGAGAGAAAAAGATAGATTGGACAGCTCTAGAAGCTGAAGAAAATACACGTGTACCAGGTACCGGTCTAGGAGGTAAATGTAAAGAATTACCTGAACTATTAATACAAGTTTTGCCAAGATTATTAGCCACTAAAAAGGAAGACTGGGATGCAATCTCAGCCTGTAAACAGAAACAAGACGAAGACACTAGTGATTTTTATTCTAGATTCGAGAAATGCTTTAGCATTAACAGTGGTCTCAAGACGAGTAGTGAGTCATACCCTCATCTTTTTGTTACTAAACTAGTCGAGAATTCGAGTCCACAAGTTAAAAATCGAGTTTTGAAAGTCGAAAGTACCTGGCAAGCTAATACTCCGTCCCAAATGTTACAGATGCTCCAGTATCATCAGAATAGAATCAGAGAAGAGCAAGATCATGAAAGGAAACGTATGAAAGACACGAAAATGAAAGTACTAGTTGCACAATCTGTTCCTCAAGACAGTCAGAAGAGGGGTCCGAATCAAGCCAGTCATCCTGCAGCTCCCGTTAAAGGGACATGCAATTACTGTAAACAGCCAGGTCATTTTATAAACGAGTGTGCAGTTCTGAAACACAATATAGCTACCGGTAAGACTAAAGAAAGACCACGTCTGCCTAGACAAGAACAAGTTTCACAGACTTCTCAGCCACAGAATGCACAACAGACAGTTACAGCACCGCAGCCTATTGCTGCAACTCAGCATGTTACACAGCAGATGTACCAGTATGCACAGTCCGAGTATCCAGAGTACCAGCAGTATTCATGAAACAGCCTAGAGAGGGAGGTAGGCTTGCCTCTCATCGAGATACCTGTAGATCAAGAAGGTCCCTATGTTCACAGTCAAGTATTAGGGAAAGACAGAAAGTTTCTGATTGATACAGGGGCAAGTAGGACGACTATTAGTCACGACGAGGTTCCAGGGGCTCCGCTCTCAGGCTCTAGAAATGTTTCCCTTGGATTTTCAGGAAAGCCTATTGTAAACGAGATATCAAAACCAGTTACTCTAGAAGTAGGTCCATTGTCCCGAACTACTGACCTGTTACTTACGAAATCATGTCCAGAAAATTTGTTAGGCATTAAGACACTGAAAGAATTAGGTGCAGTTATTTGCTGCTCCCCAGAAGGAATACGTTTGTTTTTACGTGACTTCAAGGGTCACTATGTTTTACGAGATTTTGATCCAAGATTATTGAATGTCCCCCAGCATCTATGGGCGCAAGGTCCAACTGATGTTGGTTTTATGCAAATCACACCCCATCGTGTGACTCTCAAGCAAGGTGTAGTGTTACCACGAATCAGACAGTACAGACTGCCACCTGAGGCTGTAGCAGCCTTATCCAAAATTATTGACGAGCTCATGGCTCAAGGAGTAGTTGTAGAAACTGACTCCAATGTATGTAATTCTCCTATCATTCCAGTCATGAAACGTACTGATCCAAATGCACCCCCAGTATATCGATTAGTGATTGACCTTCGAGAACTCAATAAATGTATCATTCCCCAGTACCCAGTAGTCCCAGATATTTCTTCCCTATTGACAGCCATTGATTCTGAAGCCACATTTTTCACAGTCATAGACCTCAAGAACGCATTTTTCAGTGTCCCCATTCATCCAGACAGCCAGTACCTTTTCGCTTTTTGTTTAAATGGAAGGAGCTATAAATTTACACGAGCTCCTCAAGGTTTCACAGAAAGTCCTAGTATTTACAGTCAAGCACTTAAAAGGCAACTAGACAATATTCACATGCCAGCTGACACCGCCCTGCTCCAATATGTCGATGATCTACTGATCACAGCCCGTTCTGAACGTGCTTGCGAGCGAGCATCACTTACAGTTCTGTATTTCCTAGCCGAGACGGGGCACAAGGTGTCCCCTTCGAAGCTTCAATTCTGTGTCCAGCAAGTGATCTACTTAGGCCACTTACTGTCCAAGTGGGGTAGGCAGTTGACACCCGATCGTATCCAGTTAATAGCGAGTCTTCCTCAGCCCAAGACCCAGAAGGAGGTACGTGCTTTTATTGGCCTCACTTCTTATTGCAGACAATGGATTCCTCAGTATGCATTTCTAGCCAAGCCACTGATACAGTTAACGACACAGGAGGCAGCCGTATCGACTGTCCTCCCTTGGACATCTGAACATACACTTAGTTTTAATGAGCTAAAGAAAGCTTTATGCCAAGCACCCGTTCTAGCTACACCGAACTACAGTAAGCCTTTTACACTTTTTGTCACAGAACGTGATGGTACAGCATTATCTGTTCTTACACAAGATCAAGCAGGACAATACAAGCCCTGTGCTTATTTTTCGAGCACATTAGATCCTGTAGCCCAGGCTCTGCCTGCGTGCCTCAAGTCAGTTGCAGCCACAGCACTAGCTATCAGACAAAGTGACTCCATAGTATTAGGACATTCCTTGACAGTACAAGTTCCACACTCCGTGGAAGTTCTTTTAAATCGAACACAGACTCAGCACTTGACAATTGCACGTTTAACAGGTTATGAATTGACACTGTTCCAGCCACACATAGAAATCAGACGCTGCAATGTTCTGAATCCTGCTACACTGTTACCGTCAGTTACTTCCAGTCCTGCCACACATGACTGTGTGGAAGTAGTTAACACCATGACCAAGCCAAGACAAGACCTGACAGATATTCCATTACCAGATCCTGACCTGACGCTTTATGTGGATGGTTCATGTATGAGAACAAGTACAGGAGAACTAGTAGCCACGTATGCAGTGACCACTGACACTAAAGTTATTGAAACACACCGTATTGACACCCTGTCTGCCCAAGCAGCAGAGCTAGTTGCTCTGACTCAAGCCTGCATACACGCCAAGAACCTGAAAGTTAATATTTACACAGATTCACGCTATGCATTCGGAGTCGTACACGACTTTGGAGTGCTCTGGCAGGAGAGAGGTTTTATGACTTCTCATGGAACCAAGATTCAGCATGGTCTCCTTATTCAAGCTCTGTTAGATGCAATACATTTACCGACAGCTATCGCTATCATGAAGTGCAAAGCACATACTAAAGTCACTGACATCATTTCCCAAGGTAATGATCTAGCAGATCAAACAGCCAAGCTTACAGCACAGACACCAGACATACCAGTTAACAAGACACCGACATCCACTCTAGATCCGACTACTTGTATGACAGTTAAGGACCCCACTCAAGATGTCATAGATATCCAGTTACATGCTACTCCCGATGAAATCAAGAAATGGTCCGAACAAGGAGAGGTCCAGACAGATCAAGGATGGTTGACGAAGGGAAAAGCCACATGGTTTCTCCCCGACTCAATGGTTCAAGTCATTATCAATACCGCACATAGTCCAGCACATTTAGGGGAAAAAGCCATGTTAGACAGTATCCAGAACATTTGGTTCAACAAGCATTTACGAGCTGCAGCCAAGCAGAAAGTCCGTACCTGTATGATATGTTGTCAGTTTAATCCAGGTAAAAGTGTCCCGGTGGAACAAGGTGGATTCCAGCCCCCTGACCACCCTTTTGAAGTCCTCCAGATGGATTATATTCAGATGGAGCGATGTCGAGGTTTCAAGTATGTCCTTGTAGTTGTATGCGCTTTGTCCAGGTGGACAGAAGCATATCCAGTTCCAGATTATACAGCCGCGACCACTGCCAAGCAGTTGGTTCGTGAATTCTTCCCCCGCTATGGACTCCCTAGGGTCATGTATTCTGATAACGGCCAGCCATTCTCATCCGAACTTATGAAGCACGTTTCCCTTTTGTTAGGGTACCAGTGGAAGTTCCATTGTGTACGCCATCCAGAAGCAGCCGGTCTCGTAGAGAGACATAATCAAACCTTGAAAATCCGCATTGCCAAAATCTGTCAAGAAAAAGGTGTGGACTGGCTAGTAGCTCTGCCAGTCGCTCTATTCTATATGCGCATGGTCGCACATTCCAGATCAGGTCTGTCCCCGTATGAGGTCGTATTCGGCCGCCCCCCAAATATGTGGGGTACACCTAGACCCCGAAGTATTACAGATGTTTCCAGTAATATGCTGACAGATTACCTAGCTTCCTTGATGTCTGCCCTCCACTCTTGTCGTTCACAGGTTGCCGCTGCATTTCCCGACAATACTGAAGTCAAGCCACACGAGATCCTTCCCGGCACCCTGGTTCTCGTCCGCAACTTTGGTCGTTCAAGTCCGCTGGAGCCTCGCTGGAAGGAACCGAAGCAAGTCCTTCTGACCACCCGTACGGCCGTGAAGTTGGAGGGCCGTAAGGGGTGGGTCCATCTGTCTCACGTCAAGAAATTTCTCGGACTAAAACCTAAAACTTTTGCCAAGGATTGCATTTTACCTAAAGACTGCCAAGATACTATTCTCAAGGACTGTCCCGCAAAAGACATTGATACCAAGCCTCCCCTGTTAGAGGAAACTCCGCAGCAGGAGTATAAAAAGAAGTTACGTTCTAGTAAAATAAGTCAGCCAGTTTAATTGTCTAAGTCCTCCCCTAGGTGAAACGGTTAGACAGGTTTCTGACATGTATGAAATAGACCCCCATAGCGAGAGAGTTAGTCAAAACTCAATCCGATGTATCGTTTTTCTAAGTTTCATATTATTTTTAAGCCTGATGGTTACCTGCACGAGTTATGCATTTCATTTATGTTTTCCAATTTCTCATGTAAATAAGTTTTCTAATGCTACAGTAGAGCACACGTTTAGTGATCTGCCTCCTCATGAACTATCTTATCGTCTTGCTATGCGCAACAATTCATTTATCCGTATGTTACATTATTCACACCAGACCAGCAATGCCACTAATTGTTGGGTGTGTGGTCGACTCCCCCCTTTCCAGACACCGAAGGGAGTTCTGCCACTGTTTCCTTATCCATTTTCACATAATGGTTCATGTGGAGCATGGTCCACGTTAACGTCATCTTCAACAGATATGTCTTTTCTGAACAGTACATGTTTTCCAGACAAGCAAGGTCTTCCCCACAGAACCGGGTTAGATCTAGAAAATGAAGTTTATAATTTGGGTAATTATTCTTCGAATTTCATGGTCCTGAATGTTCAGTCTGATCCTACTCCAGACTTACCTGCTATTTCAGTACTACCAGTCAAAGGCGAATTATGTGTTAGAAATAATGGTTCCGTACATGTAGGACATAGTGATTGTACTACTATTATCAAGTATAGTGACAGTGGGAAATCTATTTTCAAAGCTTCACGTCATTCTTATTTTGTTTGTGGTCAGACCGCATATGTTCGTCTGCCCCTCGATTGGGAGGGAACCTGTTACATTGCCTTCCTACTGCCACCAGTTTTTCTAGCCCCGTCCGATTATCACAGAAACACACATCTAGTACACATTAGACATAGAAGGGAGATCGAGTCCCCGATTGTCGATCAAACTGAAACTGCTCTAGAACAATATACAGATTTCAATAAAGGATTCTTCTTCTTTATAGGCCCTATCCAGAATAGTAAGTTAATACGTAGATTAACCAGAACCCTTGAAGCAGTAGTTAATGAGACTGCCTCTGCTCCAGGTAACTTAACCGAAGAGCAATCTGCTATGAGATTTGTCGTGCTCCAAAATCGTCTCGTTCTTGACGTCATACTGGCCGATAGAGGAGGAGCATGTAGAGTCATCGGATCTAGTTGCTGCATTTTTATTCCTAATAACGCGCCGTCTGTTTATTCAGCTATAACCAGACTTCATAAAATTGCCCATCAGTTACACCAGAATCCAGGCACCTGGACATGGTCCGGTTGGTTCTGGAGTATAATTTCTGCCTGGGGATGGAAAGTGTTGCCATTCCTAGGTATTGCAGTAGCGATCATATTCAGTTGCTGCCTCTGTATACAATGTGGCCCTGCGATTTGCGGCATTTGTGCTACCTCTTGTATTCCTAGTCCCAAGTCCCGTCCTAAATCCCGTTCCAAGACAATTCGAGACGAGCAAATGATACTGTATGAAATGATAGATGGTATCATGAATATTGATGTTTCCTGATGGAAACGTAGTGACAAGGAGGGAATGTGGAAAAGTAAATTTTGCCATGTTCTGTGTCCCTACGTGTTCCCCATCTTATGTTATGTGTGCATGATTAATATGCATATGTATTCCCCATGATCGATTAAAGACGCAATTCTAGTTGTGTCCAACTCTAGTATGCCAGTTCCCAGTTTTCGTGAATACAACGAATATCAGGCCTATGTAAAGCTACGTTGCCACGTTTCTCAGTGTGCACGTTATTTCATTGTAAAATCCCCGTTTCTAGGCCTCAAAAGGGCCCGGACTCAGATTCAGCTCCTGTCTCCTGAACCCTCGCTGAGGAGCGATACAGCCCCCACCTGTATCCCTGACCCTTCACTTACTTCCTGCCTCACAGTGCCCGGCTCGTCCTGGCTCTGCCTGCCAGTCTGCCAAGAGTATGTTATGATTCTAGTTATCAGTCCAGCTCTCCTTCCCTGCATTCCTAAGCTACTGAATCGCATCAATAGTTTCCGTCACAATCTAGCCTTTACGTCTCCATGTAAGAGAAATACTGTATTAATGGTCATTTAATATTCCTCAACACGCACTACATGTAGAATAATGCATGCACCAGTCTTAGAGTCTGTTAGCCTTTACCCTGATAACTTTTGGATTCTATCAACATGTTCTCTAAACATCAGATACTAGATAGTGTTTAGGTACATGTCGCTCTGACTCTCCAGACTTCAGTCTCTGCTCCTAGCGCAGAAGTCATAGCCCCCAGCTTCTCCCTAGTAACACGTCATTGCCAGTTTGCGCGCACCACTAGGTTAGAGGTCCCGGCTCCTCAGGTAGCCCCCTCCATGTTTCCGCCCCGTTCATGACATATTCTGTTACGTTTACATCACATGTCTATGTACACGCCTCCTGTTACACCTACTTTCACCCTTATCTTTCGCGAACTGCTACGAACCCCACCCACTGCTACACCTACTGCATGTACTGTAATGCAATTGTTTTAGTATATATGCTTGTGCACTGTTATTAAAAGTTGCTAGCCATCCCAGATCTTGCCCGTGCAGGTTGTCCTGTTCCTGTCCTTATGCTGTATTAAACCTGCAAACTCCTACTACCTCGAATCTTGACTCTTATTTATTGAGCTATCTGTTATTGTTATATCCAGTCAAAAATAGAGGTATTATTTATTTATTTACCACACCAACACGGTGGCTCTCTATAGGAATCCCTCTGATGTTGTCCTCCCCACTCTTCCCTCTCTCTACCCCGATATCGAGGGCCCACTGTGTGCCAGGATCCATCGTAATGATAACCATTACGGTGTCTCGTGGGATAAAAGAAGGAAATGAGCTTTGTTCCTATACCACCAGTTAAACTCAGGTGTTCCGCAGAACAGATATAGTCAACCAATTTAGGATGTTCAAAGGTAATAAGGACGTAGTCTCCCTGTATTGTTTTCCTGCCATGCCCTACCCAAGGAGCTCTTATAACCATCAGGATCTTGGTTGAACAATAGGGCGGAAGTGGCCGGTTCGTACTAAGCCAATGTTGGGCCTTGTTCTTTAGTGACCAATTTAGTTCAGAATTTTGATCCGCCAGTCCTGGGACGCCAGTCATTACGACAACAAAGGGACTCGCTTCTGGCGGCAGGTTGATGGAAAATCTTCCGTCAAAGGGTCCTCTATCCCACCCTCTGTTCAGTTGTGTTGATGGTGTTTTTGGACCTGTGTTGGTATGTTCCAGGTTAGTATTAGTGATGATATTTAGAGTATTAGTTAATGGCTTCTCTGTTATCTTATTTTTGGCCACTATGGTTTGACTTGGTTTGGCTACTGCTCCAGGGAGAGTAGATTTTTTTTATTTTGGGCAGTGGGGGTAGAGCAGGGATGCTTGCCTCCCCCGACTTTTTGTACCCCCTGATTTGGGTTGGCTTTTATAGAGGTTGAAAGTTCGGCTAGTACTTTTTCTATCTTAGACAACCTAACTTCTAATGGTGTAAAAATTTGCTTTAGTAAGTCTCCAATTTTTAATAGCAGTTGGGTGTTGGAATTATCGTCTGTCTCCTTTCTTAATGGTGAGTTGGTTGCGATTTCTACACTAATAGGGGCCGGGGTGTCATGTGGTGTATGATGTATAATCACCGTGTGGATGTCCTGATCTCCTGTCAAAGGGGTACAGGGGCGCTTCTCTGCTGTCTTAATTGGAGCTTTATTGGGTTTTTTAGTTTTTTGATTTGTTGGGCCTGCAGGTTTTTTTTTCCTTAATGCTCCCTCTCTCCTCCCTCTTGACTGCCTTATCTCTTAAGGGGTATGTTTGGATCGATAAATCTGGGGTCTTTTCTAGATCCAAAGATAATTGTGTTTCAGAAAGCTGTGATACCGATAGGTCAACTGTGTTTGGTAAGCTCTGCCTTTGACCACAGCCTTCACTCCGTCTTGAATCCCTACAGTGATCCGGTGTTCTTGCATCAGCCAGGTGACCCATGGAGGATCTTTTTGCGTTAGCTAAATCTTGGGACACTCTACGTTCCATGAGCGAAATACTCTGATCTATAAACGAGTTAGCCCTGGTGATGAAGCTATCTATAGGGCCTATGAGTTGCCCTTCCTTTGCAGCGGTTTTACTTCTGCTTCCTCGTCTAGACATAATAAAAATTTAAGGAATACTAAAGTTAAGATAAAAACAGTGAGTGAGGAATATAAATATCCCTGCTATTAATTTAGGACAGAAGAAGAAGTACAAACAGTTCGGAAGATAGTCCTGGGTGATAGTAGTTTTTAGAGGGGGGCCCAGCCCGGACTTTAATGGTCTCTAACGGGCTACACCGGGCCCGCCCTTGGCCCGGGCTTCGCCCGCGCGCGTCCCGCGCGCGTCCCGCGATGCGCGGTATGGCCTTGGTTTAAATACTCAAGTAGGGAAGGGCGGGGCTTATGCGGGAAGAGGCACCAGCTGGCGATGTCCAGAGGTATGCTGGTCCTCGCAGTCCCGGTGAGCCGCGCTGTGAGGTGAAAGCAGGGTCCTTCCTGTGAGATTCGGGCAAGAAGCAGAGTCCAATATGCTCCGATTTACTCCCAGCAAGGTCAGGATGCAGGCAACGTGCAGACTCTTACGAGCGGCTCCCGCGGAGCGGGGGCCGCGAGAAGTACAGTACAGGTGGGGAAGGGCGGGGCTCACGCGGGAAGAGGCACCAGCTGGCGATGTCCAGAGGTATGCTGGTCCTCGCAGTCCCGGTGAGCCGCGCTGTGAGGTGAAAGCAGGGTCCTTCCCGTGAGATTCGGGCAAGAAGCAGAGTCCAATATGCTCCGATTTACTCCCAGCAAGGTCAGGATGCAGGCAACGTGCAGACTCCTAAGAGCGGCACCCCTTCTTCAGACATGCACTTCCCAGCACCCTCCGACTGTGCGTCACTCCGAATCATGAAGTCTGGTGTGAGGCAGGCAGAAGGGACAGACGCAGCAGGACCTCCTGCAGATAGTCTGCATGTGCTGCCACAAGCTTACAAAAACAAACTCTCACGCCCTTTACATATGTGTTAGGCCCCCCATTTAGACGGTGGCGGCAGACTGAGCTCTGTTCCGACAGGGCAGTGAAGGAAAGTACCCCGCTGACCAGGCAGACTACAGCCCATCATAGTTAGAGATCTCTGCCAAGAAGGCAATCTTTATGTCTTCATAGGAGCCATTGCCATGCTAGCTTCACTGAAGGCACTGATGCGTTCAATTGGGGACTGCTGTTTTATTTCATAAAGAAAGCGCGTGTTTTGCAGTGATCCAGTGCCTGTGCCCTTCAGAACAGTATTCATCCAGGGAACGGTACACATACGTGTAGCACGTGTATTTTTTTCCTCTCGTTGGTCGTAACTCGAATCTCAGCAGGGACTGGTCCACGGACCACGTGCTGAAATGACTCAATTTGCACGATGCCAGCTTGAAGGCCTGCGGGGAGCTGTCCACCTGCTGAAAGCACTCGGTGCCTCAGCGCCTGTTGAGCGGGAGGTGTAGTACTGTCCACGCGCAAATCTCAAGGGACTGCTTGTTTATGTGCCCTGACGCCGCGAGCTGCCCAGGTGCTGCTGATAGGGATTTAAGATGCCGCCATGTGCACAGAGCTGTGTCATCACTGACCGGATTCGCTCCAGCCCGAGGCCTGCAGAGATCCTTCCAGACGCGGAATGACAGCCTCTGATTATCGCACGACTCAGAAACATCTAGCCAGAGTTTGCTGATTTATAATACATTTCTGTGGTAATCACGCGATAAGGTTAAGCATGGCTACGCAGCAAAAGGCAGGAAACGCTGAGGCGGCTATGATCGTATGTTCTTAGAGCTGCGCTTTGGTCTAGACAAGCCCGCCGAGCTTTGGGGCTGAATTCCAATTACGTTAGAAAAAAAAACGAATGTCAGTATTTACCAACAGAACAGCGAATACGAAGGTTTCAATTTAAAAGTCCGGAGCGGAGAGCTTAATTTGTCAGCTTGCACTGTGGAAACAATTTAAGCGGGGCACTTAAAAAAAAAAAAAAATCCGGTAGAGTTTTGTATTCGTCAACTTGTTGTGGAGAAATTTTAAGTGGGTCAAACTGAACATAAAATATTACATTTTGAAAATAAAACAGCGCATTACTCTCCACCGTCAGGGTTATGGCATGTGCGTAAAAGTCCGATTGTTCACAGAAAAAAATGATCTACCTGGCGACGGGGCCAAATAAAGATAAAGCTAATGAGAGTAGCATAATGCAGCGAATGAAACTAATGTATAAAAATAAGTGGGCTTCTTTATTTTTATTGAAGAGAAACGTGTTTTTGTTCTGCCTTATTTATTCTGTATTTTTTCGCGTGAGTCTTCCACAACGCACGCATGTCATCGATAACCCCAAAAAAAGTCATACACTAATCCCTTTTTCGTGGTTTAAAAAAAGCAGTCGGAAGATTGATTCATTTCAGACCATAAGTTGCCGCTTATTGCTCACCTGCTGCTGAGCCAAAATATGCCAGGTCTGATTAATATTTTATGCAGAGGTTACTAGGGAGGTCGTCGAGGCGCTGGGTGTTTATTAAAGAAGGCCGCGGCTCCTTAGCCGACGCTGTACATCTTAATTAAAGCGGAACGCGTAGTACCGAGTTGGCACGTCCCTAGGGCCCTGCAAATAGAATTTGAAGCCATTATCTTTATCGAATCCGACGCTGTCTTGATACGGCACCTTTAGTTCCCTCTTGGGAACACTCTTATTTTGTTCCGATTCCCTCCACTGGAGCCGACCGCCTCCAAATAGCAGCGTTTATTCGGAGTGTCAGAGCTGTGATGAGCCTGCCCATAATTTCTGAGCCGCCAAAGATAAACAGCAGCAACAAAAATGGATTGTTGCTTTCCCTTTAGAAACATCTTTGCGGTGACAAGTCGGGCTGCGTTTAACTTTCTCCTCCACTGCATCCCTAAGCTGGTGCAGGAAAGTGACAGGGCCCTTACCCTGAGAGTTGGAAATGATATGACGGTTCAGTGAAAGGAAATTATTTTTGTTGGCTTGCCTTCTTTGACATAAAACCTGGTTCAAGAGTTAGCAATTCCATTCTCCCACTGACTCCTGACCTAGGATAAGCGTTCTGCAATCGGCCTGTCTGATCAGTTATTTTTGGGATTCTAGAGTTTCTAACAGAAGGGTTTAATCTTTTATTGAAGTCAAACTCACTTGGTGTTACTTGTGCTCCCATTCAGAAGGGAGTGCCCCTGTTGTAGCTGGAAAAAGACTAATTTGCATATGGTTGTTCTCCATCTGGAGTGATGCAATGGGCAAAAATATGATGGACTGAAATGCAGTCACAGTGGTTGATAGTGGCTAAAACTTGAACAAGCATCTCACACCTCACTATTTATTGTTTTCACAAGGGCATTCTAAGGGGAAGTAAATATCCTTAGAATATGTGATGCACCTCAGTGACGAGGGACAATAAGACTGAACCGAGAAGCATATTTATTAAATGGGTGGCACAGGGCAGTGCAGCAAGCCACCATGTTGCACTGTCTGCATCACTGGGAAAGGGCAGGAATGTGCCTTAATTATCCAGTACGACGTATTCCTGTCCTTTACTCTTGCGCTGGCACCATTTTGGTAGCCTAGCGCCAACCCAGGCAGACTTGCACCATGGCAGAAGAGTGCTTACTTTGCATACAGTATTATTTTGTGCAGGAAGGGGCACTTTCCTGAGGTTTTTTCCTCTTCTATGTGTGCAGCAGAATTCCGCAACATAGAAAGAGAAACTATAGAGGAGAAATAAAGAGATTTCTCCTTGTTATGCCTCACGTGGTGTGCATACGATTTTTGTGCATTCCAAGGTTTACAAGTCCTTGTAATTCTGGGAACGCGCCAAAACAGTGGGAGCTGCGTTGGAACACCCACCGCAATGCCCATGAAACACCTCCCTTGCACATAGTAAGGCAATGCAGTGATTTGCACTGCATTTCCGGACTCCAGATTTTTGACTCCATTCAAAGCCACCCAAAGTGGATTTCCATGGCATCACAAATTGACTTAGATTCTTGCGTCACACGTTTACTACTTTGATTGGGGCAAACATGCACAAGCTTCTCATAAATATTCCGCCAAGTCTTTAGTTGACTGCACTCCCCTCCAGAGGGGGTATATTGGGTTGGTCTGTTTCAGACTGAATGTTGCTGTTTCCGGTGAGGAGTGACATAGTCTTGAAGAATCTTAGACCAGATTGCAGCCTTAGCAGCTTCTAGTAACTCAGACTTTCAAATACATTTCACTTATTACCTTTTTGTTTTAATGGGTATGCCAAGAAGTTGGCTCACAATTGATGGACGGAATGGAGAACAAATCAAAACATTCATCCCCTGTCAAGAGATCTGATTTAAATCCATTATGCTTTTGCTTACCATGCCACCCCAGTTTAGACATGGCCATATGCAAATCAGTCTTGACCCTGTGCCTCACTGCTACGGTCCAGTCCGAACTGCCAAGCCAGGTCCTCCCTAGGACCAGTTTCGGAGTTTTACCCCTCATCAGCTAGGATAGCTTGAATCCAGTGGGACAGTGAGACCAGGACCCATCTCTGGGCATACCTGGCGTACTTAGGGCGAGGAAGCAAAAGATACACAATTGATTGACGGAATGCAGAACAAATCAAAACAGTCACCCCCAGTCAAGAGATCTGGGTTAAATCCATCATTCTTTTGCTCACTATGCCACCCTAGTTTAGACCTGGCCATGTGAAAATCAGTCTTGACCCTGGGCCTCATGGGACCAGTCCACCCCTGAAGGAAGGTAGGATTTCTCTACAAGCCTGAAATGCCAAGCCAGGTCCTCCCTGGACTGGAAACAATCATCCTCGGACTGGTTTCAGGGTTTCACCCCTCATCAGGCTGGATGGCTTCAATCCAGTGGCACAGTGAGCCCCGGGACCCACGTCTGTGCGTACACAGCGCACTTAGGGCGAGGAAGCAACAGACACACAATTGATGCACGGAATGCAGAACAAATCAAAACATTCACCCCCAGTCTGGGTTATATCCATCATTCTTTTGCTCACCATAACACCCCAGTTTAGAACTGACCATATGCAAATCAGTCTTGACCCTGTGCCTCATCAGAACAGTCCATAGCACGAAAACAGTGGTTGCTGTGGAATAGTGATCTGTACACAATTCTGTAGAAAGCAAAATCACGATAAGAGGGTTATAATGATGGCAGAGAGAGAGGACCAGTAACACTAAAAGTTGTTTAACACAATCGTGGCCCACTTGGGACACCTTGCACAACTGCATTTTGTCTATACATACTTTCTATAGTGTATACTGTATGATTAATACAGACAATTGTGTTAAACAACTATTGGTGTTTCTGGTCCTCTCTCTCTGACATCATTATAACCCTCTTATCGCGATTTCACTTTCTACAGAATTGTATACAGATTACTATTCCACAGGAACCACTTTTTTCGTGCTATAGTTACTTACCCTGGTTCCGCTGTGAGAAGGGTACCCTTGTTTTCCTCTTTCGACTCATGGGAACAGTCCAGCCCGAACTGCCAAGCCAGGTCCTCCCTGGACAGGAAACAAGCATCCTAGTACCGGTTTCCGGTTTTCACCCCTTATTAGCCAGATTAGCTTAAATGCAGTGGCACAAGGAGCCCGGGACCCATGTCTGGGCATACCTGGCACACTTAGAAGTTAATGACATGTTTACTGCTCGATAAGAACCATGGTTGCACACCTCATCTGAGCATCCCCTCACTGATGAGGCTGAACAAGGCTGAAATCACTCTGGAAATTTGTATACTCCTCTTCAGGGTGGACATCACCTCAAAGTTCGTGTTGTACTATTACTACTGGAGCAGAACAAGCCTGGATTCTATGTGGTTGCTTCCTCTATGGATTGGTGCAGTGGGCAAAGAAACGATGAACAGTAATGATAATATGAAACTGTCAATAGCTACAAGTTTATCAAGCACTCCACACATGAGTGCTGTTGTTTTTATGTGCTAACATTTAGGCAAAAAATATGCCAAGAATACAAGCTGATCTGACCTAAAAAGGCTGAATCTGGTTGTGGGTGTTCCATTTCCAAGGGAACATAGCCTAGGGACTTTGTTGATTGAATGGTGTATTAACTTTTGCAAGCATTCCATTCAGCAGCTTTGGTTGGTTTGACGATCTTTTAGCTTGATTTCTGGGTTGGTGGTACTAATTGGATGTTGGATGTATATAGGTGATAAGTGAGTCAACATGGTAGCTTTATATTTCCAAGTGCCATACATTTGCATTAAACAGGTTTTTAAATAGAGATCATCTTTGAAGGGCCCCTCTTGTGATGTTAAAAAGAGGGAGCAGATTTACAAGCCCCTTGCGCCACCTTACACCACCTTGGGCTGCCATTGTGTCATTTTTTTATGACGCAAAGGCGGTGCAAACAAGGCAGCCAATTTACAATGTGACACGTCTAGGGGGATGCGTCACATTGTAAAGCCCTCCGTCACATTATACCTGCGTCAGGTATATTGTATGCAGGGTGGGCGTTCTCACGCAAAAAGACATGTAGAACTGACGCAGTGAAATTTGAAAAAATATAACTGCGTCACTCTATGCCTTCACTGCAACAAAATCCCTTCGCCAGCTCAGCCAAGGCGTAAGGAATGATGCAGGGATTTTTGAATGGGACAAACATATGTGTTATGGCGCATTGATGGAGTTGCGTCACTTTCATGAGCAACTCCCGCAATGCGTCACTTTTGGGCCAACAGATGCACCAGAATTTATGACGCATCTGTTAATCCTTGAACCATGGAGCACTGTATTGTAAATACAGCGCATCCGTGGTGGCGCAAGGACATTTGGCGCTGACGCAAGGTAACTGATGCTTCTATGCACATGCGTCAGTGTTTTGTAAATCTGCCCCAGGATATTTAAATTGATCTCTCTGGCAACATTGCAATTGCTCTTTCGGGCTCTCTTCACTCCTTTTTGCTTCCTTTATCAGTGTTTTCTCATCCTTCTTTTCCCATTTTCGACCTTTCTTTCTCTTGCTGTGGGTCAAAATCAGGGCTGGTCGACTCTCCTGAGAACACCAGTGAGAGGAGAGATTATCGCTGTTAGTCAGCCTGCTTATTTCCAATTCTACATTTTCTAGTCAATACTGTGCTGAGAGAGCAGATAGAAACACGAGCTGAATGCACCTTATGTGAGCATCCAGTCTTGATCTAATATCAAAGCCACAAGCAGCAGAATGCAAAGTGGTGATAGCTACCAATTCATCCTAGCTGGCCTCCTCACACTTTACATGGGGTAATGTTGCAACAGGGACACGAGAGGGGACTGCACAGCAGATAAACAAGAATGCAAGTAGACAACTTTGAGAAAGTAGGACACCAGATGCCCAATAGATGCTGCTCAGTGGGACGTGGACACATGAAGGTTTGCTACCTGGCGCTGTGCCACTAATTACAGAAAGGACAACTAGAGCATCTTCATTATGCAAAGAAAGCTTCATTTTCTATCAGACGCTCAAAAACATATTACATCTAATACATGAATGCGAACGCTTTACAATATGTTGTCTATTTATTTATTTTCTTAGTTCAGAGTGACTTATCCAAGGACATTTGATACTTTAGCATTGCTGCAGTCACATATTTAGAATGCTGTGATCTACTTTGAGGAATTATACGTTCAAGGCCAGAGCCCCCATCAGGTGGCTCACAGCAGGATGTATATCATTACCACCCATGCTTTTACAATGCATGCCTTTACTACGCAACTTTCACAACGCAAGTTGTTACAACGACTTGCGTTGGGGGGGGCTGGATAGTGAATAGTTTAATTTACTATTCCAACTCCAGTCCCCGTGGATAGTAGGGAAGGTTTTGGGTAGTAAATGAACTATTCCCTATCCTAGAGCGCCCCCCAGCACAAGTCATTGTAACAACTTGCGTTGTAAAAGTTGCGTGGTAAAGGTACTGCGTTGTAAAAGTTGCATTGTAAATGCTGTTACCCCTCACAGCAGCTTGCGCCACCCATTGCCTCTGCCTGTGCTACCAGTGACACCACATACACGATTACTAACTATCACACTCCTACAAGTGTGACAGTTCAGACTATTCCAGGCCCCCAAAGCTAACACTGGCTTGGATGGTACGTATTAGACATTTTTAATATATATTGAATGAATAAACAACTGTTGTTGACCTCACCTCTAAATAAGATAGACATCACCACCATGTGCCAGACCGAAAATTAAGTGCACGTGCTGAGCACTGGAATACACCATCTCAACTTAAGCACTGGCATTGATTTCTGTATTATGTTATATGTTGCAGGTAAATCATGATTGAGGCCCGAAGCAAATCCTTGACAACATATAGTTTTTCTAATTATGCACTCTTGAGGGAGCAGAATCCTTTATTTTAGTTATCGAAACGCTAGTTTACCGTAACATAGCCATGCAGCCAGTTTGCTACTATGAGGTTCAAAATCTTTCCTTGGGAGTACAGATTTTACACTGATCTGTATCATGATAAAATTATAGACTGCATATAAATTTTTTATTGGAATTGAGGTGGTTCTGGTTTACTTAAGATCAACTAAGATTTTGTACTGGGCCCTACATTAATGTACTGTGTGGGACCTCCCTGGAATAAGCCCCTATTTGTATCCCCCTTAATGGTTGATAGCATTTTTTGAAAACTGTTTTCCAGTAGGGGCAAAGTGATTCAGAGTACCAGTAAGTTGTTTACACTGAGAGTCTCTTTGCAAGTTAGATGTTGGCAGGGATGTAATGTTGGTTAAAAATGTAAAGATATACCAGTAGTTGCATAGCTGAAACAAAGTCTTTCTGAAGAACACACACATTTAAAGTATGTTGTGGGTTATTTAGAAGAAGCAAAAAAATATATAGAAATATTCATTCAGATATATACACACACACATACACTTTTTGTTGCTTAAAGCCATCTTGTAAATAATGCCCCTATTCATGCAGCACTTAGCGTGAAAGGGTCGTGCAATGGGTGTTGCAGTGGGGGTTTTGCCGCAACACCCATTGCTTTTTGATGCTGCCCCATATTTACAAGGTGTGGGGCAGCACCAAAAATTAGATCAAGAAATACCTTGTCTTAAACAGGGTATACAATGAGAAATGTTTAATTTCTCCCCGTATTTTGCACTTTCTAAGTCAAGCACACATTGAAACAGCAAATTGCCTTTACAGATTGTTTATGTGCAGGAAGGTGTCCCATTCCTGCACATAAACAATCGCCTCTGCAGTGCAGGCACCCTTGCAGCATGGTGCAAGGGTGCCTGCGCTGGTGCTAGGTAGCTCTTTTAGCGCTAGCGCTAGGGGAAATGCAGGGGCGAGCTGTGTTTTTGTAAATACGGTGTATCTCTGCATTTAGAAAACGTTGGTGCGAGGCATTACCAATTTTAGAGTAACACCACGCTTCGACATTCAATTGTAAATATGCCCCTCAATGTCTTGAGGTATCCCCAAATAGTATTTTTAAGTTAATGGAGCTACAGACTGTTGTTTAAAAATTGTACACAACATTGTGAGCTGCAAGGTTATGCAGTTAGCACTTCCAGACTCTAATGGAATCGAATGAAATGGAAATTCAGCGCAATGACTTCTGGCAAATTTGTATTGCTTTGTTCGCCCTAAGTTGGCAGGGTATGCTCAGACGTGAGTCCCTTGCTCACTTGGCCACTGGATTCAAGATAGCCTGGCTGATGAGGATTATGAATCCGAAACCGGTCCCATGATGCTTGTTTCTGGTCCAGGGAAGACATGGCTTGGCAGTTCGGGCTGGACTGTTCCCATGAGGCACAGGTTCAGACTGATTTGCATATGGCCATGTCTGAACTGGGGTGGCTGAGTGAGCTAAAGAATGGTGATGGATTAAACCCAGATCAGTTGACTGGGGGTGAGTGTTTGATTTGCTCAAACGCTCCGTCCATCATCCCCTTTTGTATTGTTCTGGCAAATATGACATGATTTTTTTAAATGAACGTGAATGAAAACAGAGTTATGTGAATTCCTTTTCCATTAGTGATCAGAAACACTGAAGCTAGTCAGTGGAAGATGAACTGTGATGCCCTTTCGTGTACCCGCTGTAAGGTTTATACTTAGTGCAAAAATCTTGGTAGTATACATGGTGAGTGCAGGATGCAATTTGGTTGCTCTCACTTTCTTTTTCTGAACAAGCACCTTGTCTACAAGTCCTGCTAGGATGGAATACACAAGGATTCCTAGAATTGCAGTTATATGGAGGTTGTATCTGCTGGTGTCATTTGGGCACCAGCCCCTGTGGTGCTATCTAGTAGGGGTGTGAGAAATTTGCATAATTTGCCTGCACGCAACTACGTGAAAAAAGAGACGCCAAATTATGTGTAATTATGCGAAATGCAAATCAGTGATTTCATGCTATGTTTTAGCGTGAAATGTGACATTGCATCAATTTTAGATGCAAAGATAGGTTTAACAAAGGCACAGTGAATAAAAGCTGCTCACGTTCTGTTGTTCCCGCATGGTCACGGTAAATATTTTCAACTAATGACTCATTTCGCTGTAAATTTTTACAGTGAATGGCTTTTAATTACATTAAGTGGCATAATGTCATAATTACAGGAATTTCACATCGAAAAAGTAATGTAAAATTTCCAAAATTACGCAAACTAGGCTGGTGTCATTTTAACTTCTCTCAGGCCTAGATTCTAGGAGCAGATTCCCTACTGAGTGCGGAATCCCTGTATTGGATGGTTTGTGAGTGTGTGTTCTTCTGATTCGATCAACCCCACCTAGATTTTAGGATTTTGGACCTCTGCTGTAAGCAAGTCTCACCCTTAGCCGCTGTAAGCTTCTAAAAATGGATCTGAGTGCTAAACAGCAGTGGCTATCTTTTAAAATAAGGATCCTTTGCCTTAGTTACTTGTAAACATACGTGCACACATGTGTGGGTTGAGCAAGTGGAACTACTGTGTAACTCGCACAGGTAGCCTGCCAAGGTGGGGCATGGAGTTAATTCGTTATGGAAACTATAGGTCTTAGAATTTAATTGGGTATCTAAAAAGAAGGAGGCGATTTTCATTTGCCTATAGTGTCAGTCTGTAATGTATTACAGTGAGTCTGTAGCTGTTCATTGAACATCTGTGGCGTTAACTGTGTTCACATTGTAGGTGAAAACTGCACAAAAACGTTAACTTTGCATGTGCTCAACAGATGGAAAAATATGAAAGCCTTTTTCTACTTATATTAAGAAGGTCCTAATTTCAAATATGATATTATTTGATCATATTTGCACTCTTTCCTATACTTTGCGTGCTGTAGTAGTTTACTGAGTCAGCCCTGAACTACACTTCTAGGGAAGGTGAATTACTCTACTGGACAGCAGGTACTGCAATGCCTTCCATAGGCAAGTGGTCATTTTGAAGCAAATTAGCCTGCTCTTGTACAAGGAAGACAATGGAGATCTCCATTGGCTGTTTAGCTCACACTTAATGACAAGCCTGGGCATGACTTTTCTCACATAAACTGCGGCTGGCAGCCACACATCTGGTACCGTCCACAGTGGAGGCTCCATTTTCAAGTTGTGGTGGAAATGAACCAGTTGGCAGTGTCAGCCAAGGGCAGAGCTACAGGATCTGGGAGACTGCAACTGACCCATGCTTGAAGTGTTGGAAAATGCCAGGTTGCTGAGCAGGGAGATGAACCATGAGTGGAGACACATGAGGCATCTTTGGATTCAGCAGTCACACACACCTTCTAGAGCACTATGCCTCCACTTTTAAACACCTGCACAGGGGTAGATCTTTTAGAAGTACAGGCAACAACAGAGGAAAGAGAGCAAAGCGAATGGACCAGCTTGATGTGAAGGAGGTCTCCGTGCTTGTAAAGTAAGAATTCCAGTGGGCCATTTCATGGAGTTCTAGTAACACAGGCATGTGCATTTCTCATGGAGGACAGCAAAGGATGCACTTGCTGCAGATCATGTAGAAGGTGATTCTCTTGCAACCTTGTAGACTGGGCTTGGGATGGAAACGCCTGGAGTGGGGCCCCTGACTCCTGTTAGACATACAGCCTCCCTGCAAGTGGTGCATGGAGAGTAAAGGCAAGCAATCTAACCTAGCTTGAAAGCCACATGATTCTGCTGGAGTAAGATCTTAGGCCAAGGAGATTACCAGGACCACAGACAAAAGAGCAGGTCTGGGGTTCTGCGCACCTCCATCACCCAGTGGAAGGAGACCGCTGAGTGACATAGCTGCCGAAGAGCTTTAAAAGTTAGGTTGAGGATCTAAAAGGGAGGAGTGGAGATCATGGAGGGAGCGTAGTCTACATCAAACTCTTTGAAACTTAGAAAATGTTAGAGGACTAAATACCAATAACTAAAACCTCTGGTGGCTTGAGTACACTACTCAGAGCAAAACAGCAATAACCTCATCCTTGTCGGGCCAGCAAGGCCAAAGAAATGTGCTACTATTGTTTCCGCTCACGGGGAGCTGCCCAGCAGGTTCCATTGCTGAAAAGCCAAAAAACGTGGTATATCTAATCTGGTGATTAATTATTAATTCCCTTATGAAGGGAGAAGATCACACGGAATGTCCCACAAGGATGGAGGTGCATATAGCTCACATTTTTATTACTGCATAACCCCAGGGAGTAGCAGTGCCCTGGAGGATACGGCACTTGGTCCCAGCTGAGTTGCAATGAAGACATGCAGGTAGCAGAGCGGGAAGAAGGGAGCCTGTTCCCTAGCTAGCACCATATCGAGTGTGCTGTGGAGGCGGAGAGCTAGCTTGCTCACATGTGTGGGCTTAACAGGAATTGTCTGCAGATGCAACTCGCACGCTGTACGGGCACCCAGTCTAAAAGAAAAAAGTGGAAGCTCTCGCCAGTGGAAGAAAAGAAGGAAAAAGCGAAGCACCTGGCACAATAATTATATTTCCATGGGGTTCACTATGAACCACAGATAGCAAAAGAGCCACTTCAAAATGTGCATGTTGGCCTTAAGTAGTGCCCTAGGAGAGGTAGAGGAAACACCAACAATTTCTAATGGTGCTATGGGCTACACTGAGTCTAAGTTTTCCCTTTAAATATTGTGCTGACAAAGCCAGAAATCCTGACTTTTGATTACCTAGTACTCTTGTTTTGTTAGGCTCATGGGGCTATTGTGTTTTACCTGTTCAGAGTTTACTGGTGTGCAGGCCGTTAGTGGTGCCTTCAACGCAGCGGGGTGCAGTATACATTCAAGGAGTTTCCATATTCATTGTACCATACTTTAGTGGGCGCCACTGTCAGACCCCATTAGGGGTGATGACGAGGCAAGCAGGGGCTATGGGGCCTCAGCCATGGGGTCTGAGGTCATTTGTCTCTGATGTCCCAGTGTCCATAATACCTTAGCTCTGTAAACTGGGCCAAGTTTAACCCTTTCAGCACTTGACTCTCTGTGGTAGCAATGGTGAGCATGTGCTTAGAGCAGTCAATACTGCTAGTCAGAGCCTCCCTTTTGTTTCCTCCTTTCAAAATGACTAAAGAAGACCATGGGCAAGTGCTCAGAAAACGGAAAAGTATGTATGTATGTGTCTTGTAAAGCGCACTGCTGCCCTGAGGCGTCGTGGCGCTGTAGACCGCTGGGGAACCCGTCCTGGCTATCCCTGTGAGATGGTCCCTACTGGGTATCTCCAAGGTGAAACCAGGCATCCCCGGCGAATGTGGGGGGCCGTTGTGGAGATGAGGCAAGCTAATGCCCAGAGTTGCCGAGTGTGATCCCTGGTTAGAGTAGGCACCGAGGCGAGAATTCTCGAGTCCGCTGACCCTGGTCCACGACCCTGCCGCGTAGGGAATTGAACCTTGGTCCCGGGCTGTTCTCTGCTTCCGGGTCTGCCGCCTCTAACCAGTGAGCCACACCATTCCACGTGTAACGCCAGAACCAGTCCCACTGTCTCATCTGTCACCTTGGGGCCTGCTGGTGGTAAGCAATGCCTATTTATTCTTCCTTGATTTTACAACTCATAATTTCACCTCATTTTAATATAGTAGGGAGGTTGATGTGGTGTTCTGTCAAGCAGCACACTAAACAAAAACCAAGTAGTAAAATAACTGATTGTCCAGTCTAGTCCTTTTCCTTTATAAAAAGAGAGTAATTCAATACACTTTAAAATGCAATACTACACAATCCAGTATGCAGGTTCTTTGAGTCTCTGACATGGAGCATCTGTCTCTCGGTCATAAGTATCCCCAATTAGCAGCCCCCACTTCCATCTTCTTCTATTAGATTGATCAAGACTGTCGTTGGTCTTAGGCACAAATGCAATGCTCCCCGGTCTCAGGTAAAGTGTATGCTCAGTCTCATATTACTTTTCTCAGCAAAGTAAGCCCTCATGGAAGACCTCAACTAGGCCTCAGCATGCATTAGTCTATGTCCTCCATCCACCTAGTAATGATGGACCGGCCACAGGTGTGCCAAATCTCGGCTCCCATCCCAGGAGCAGATTTGGGGGGTGCACAAAAAGTCAGGAGATTATCAAGGTAAGGAAAGCAGGCTGTCCTGAGAGCATCAATACTTTTCTGGGTGCAATGTGAGATGGCGGGAGGTTTAAGATTGTCATGCACTCACCTGGTACTAACCATAATACTGGAGCCTATGCTGGAGCTCCAATCCCCCTCAGGGCTGAGCCGGTTCAAGGAACAGAAACTCCTTGAACCAAGTAGTGCCCCTAGGGAAAGGGCGGCTGGAATAAAATAGGAAAAGAGAAACTTGCGATACTGATCTGCTCAGCGGCTATGCAACACTGTGTATCAGGATTTGTTGCTCCTGAGACCTTCTGTGTCTGCGAGGTAGATATGCACTGGACCAGAATCTCAGGTTTGTGATGACGCAATGCACTGGAAATAACAGAAGGAGGCAGTTGCCATAATTACACTAACAAGCCTCTATATAAAATGACCATGCATTGACTTCAGTGGCATACACTTACAAGTTGAATCAGTAGCACAGCATAAGAGCAGACTTACCAAAATCACAGATTGGGACACTCCCAAGAATAAATTCGGAACACACATAGAAGTTACTGGCACTCCCAAGGATTAAACTCTGACCACATATTTTGGTTCAACGTTCATACATATATCAAACGCTCTGAAGTGCCATCTGTTGGTACTACTTTTTATCAGAGAAACATGGAGCTAAAGTCTTTATTTCTTCTGCAATCACAGTTCAAGCACCAAGGTTGCAAGAAGGGTCTGGAACATGAACACAGAAGAAGTGCTGGAGGGAAGCATGGACGAAAAGTCTACAGTCTTTAAAGATGCTCATTCTCAGTCCTGCTTACTGCTATAGGAGGATTAGTGTGCCCTAACCTGATCTCAAGTACCTAGCCTAGTTCTTCCACTTGTCTGAAGCTGAGCAGGCAGGAGAGATGAAGGAGACGTCGAGGGAGCTGTAACCATGGGAACCACTGATTCAACTTGGAATTGAAGGAGAATAGAGTGCTTCTCTGTTCTGGATGGATTCTTCAGGTGAGTTGGGAGGGTGAAGCTTGTTCCACAGGGAGTGAGACCAAGCCACGACTCTGGGATGGGTGAGGTTTATATACCCTCTTGAAGGCTCAAAAGATGTAGCTAGTTCACATGTGACACAAGGGGCACATGCCCCCTGGAAGATTCTCAACAGCCACTGAAAGAAACATGTGTTAGTGCGCTTGCTTTGACCTTACAGGAAGGACAGGGGAAACTAGAAAATTAATGTATCGTTTTTGCTCAAACCTGACTAATGGAAAAGAGCACCAAGGCCCTAGTAACAGTGGGTGCAAATTGCTCCTTTGGTTCATGGGTTCCTGGGAAGCTTGCAGAGACTCAACGGACATCCACACCAAGGCCCTAGTAGCAGCGGCTGCCAGGTACTCTATTGGCTCACGTGTTCTAGGGGATGCTTGCAGGGACTTAAGCACAATGGAATCATGGGCTCTGGGGAACAATACTCATGGAATCATAGCATGCCATTAAATGCCACAGGAGTAATACAGTTTGAGCCCTGGACACTAGGCCCACTACACAGAGGGTGCATGAGTGGAACTTGACAAAGATCACAGGCCACTTCAGGGTCTTTCTTCCTGGGCTAGAGTTGTCGATTTAGTTTGCTTCCGTTTTTAAGTCCTGTTGGTAGCAGTTGGGCCACTCTAAGGTGCTTTACAGGTTCAGCAGTGACATTACAGTAAAATCTGTAGCACTTCAGGTCATCATCTTTGACAGCCACATAGAGGGTCACAATTATGTGGTCAGCTCATGGCAAGTTCAATGTGCTACCCGCAGCAGAGTTTGTTTAGGCACACTTTGGGCAAGTATCACAGGCTTTGAAGTAATCAAGTTCACCGGTGTACTGATATAGTGTAGCACACTTCAGCAAATGCCATAGGGTTGGCAACAATCTGTTCAGGCATTCTTCAGGAAAGTGCTATAAACTTAGCATCCATAGTTTTTGTGGTGCGATCCACTCAGGAGCACTCAGACAAGCACTGTGGATCCTCCACTTCAGCAAGGATGACAGGTGTGTGGAGTTTTTGGTGCAAGGATCCCTAACTCCAGGGTCAACCCTTTTGTTGGCCGTGCTTGCAATCAGTTACTCCTGCAACCCTCACTTCTCGAAGGCAGGGTACTTCTAGGCACATCAGGACAGAAAGGCAGTTCTTACTTCAAATGAAACTCCAGGTAATGTCCCTTCTCCTCTGGGAAGCTGGATATCAGGCAGACGTCAGACCTCTTTACAAAGTAGTCCTGTGGTTACTCTAAAGAGCACACTTCCTTGGTCAGAAAGAACTTGGCACTTTAACAACAAGTGGTTCAACCGCTCCCACTTTTATACAGGTAGAGCAGTCAAGGGACCTGTATTCTGTATCTGCATCTACAAAACTGTTCAAGGTCAGTTCTTCTTTGATGTGTACCTTTCGGGTATCTTTTAGACTTTATGTAAAGTGTTGCTCAACACATCAGAGTATTCTCCAGACTGGAGCACCCACAACAAAGGCACAAAGAAGTGTGCACATTCTGCAACTGGCTATCAACATCCACACAGTCAGTGATTTGAAAGAGAGATAAATGATTGGCTTTAAGCAAAGGACCCTCCAGATTGTAAACAACCGAGACTGCAGAGCCACACTTCATCCTCACCACCCACCAAATAGCAGTGCTCAGGAAGACTATTCAGCTCTCTTCAGCAAAGGACATACTCAAATTTCTAAGTGCATAGCCCTCTACTCTTCGCCACTTCATTGTCTAGGTCCCGTCCCTTCAGTCTCAGGTATGTGAGCAATACACTTCCAATGCCTGTTATAGCAACCCCACCTGCATCTTGTGCACATGAACATGCCAGAGGCTTCCAAAATCAAACTCACAGGCCTCCTTCACTCTAGTTAGCTCGCACCTTCATGTGTGCGTTGCACCCATGACACATATACACACAAGCATACATATGCAGGTATATTAGTGCTAAGATCCAGGTTAGCTTTTAGTAGTGGAGTTTTATAGTATGGAGTGAGTTGGCTCTGCCTACTCACAAAGGCATGGCATGCTGCCATCACTACTCCACATGCTAACTCCTAACAGGTACGGTAGTCCACTATCACAAATGAGAGCATGCTTAATGCACTTCACTAGGTCGAGGACAGATCCAAGACCTCACTCATGTCAAGAGACTGGACTGTGCCTCTTCACATATGCTTGATTAGTGTGTGACTGGGCTAGAAATCAAGAAACCAGAAACTCACAGTTGGGAACTCACGCAGGGGACACAAATTGAAAACATGCAGGTGTTATTCAGGTCCCCACAACCCCCTAAATTAGTAGTCCCATTATACATACATACATATCTATATATATAACTTACTCACTTATTATGTGATTGACACGATTAATGCAAATAGACGGGGAGGTGACAGAGAGTCCAGACTAAGAAAGTTGGAAACAAAATATATCCTTTTGTTGGACACTAAGGCTCTAACTGGATTAAATGTCATGGAGGACATGTACACATGTCTACCTTAATGCAATGGATTTTCTAATATCACCCCATGGCCGCTTAACCTGTAGATCTGATATTATACCCGGCTGGGATATATTAGTGCAATGGACCAACGGAAGTGTGTATATGTAGGTTGATGTTCTGTTATGACTGCTGCTGTCTGATTTGATATGATGTTTTTAAATGATGAAAACATATGGTATTATATTAAACCTTATGGGTCCTAATGCCCTAATGGTTGGATTTCTTTGAACATAAAATTAGCATCTATGATGAATTTTATGCACTAAAAAAATATATTTTTTGCACTATCACAAAAGCTATGGTCTCCCCACAATATACAACATAACCATAACAACTGCTTGATAAGGAAAAGTTTGAATTGAAGTAAACTCATGTAGAGGAAAGCAACTAGGATGGAAGTGTATTATTATCATTTTTGAAGAGCGAATGTCTTAAATAGTTGTGATGTGATGTTTTATTATAATATATTTACATATATGCGATGCTTTGCACTGAATTTGCAATTTTGCACAAATGCGATATTTGCACGTTGGATTCAATATAAAGCACTTTAGGCACTTGCACTTTGGTTGTAAATACTATGAAATGATTTTTAAATATATATTTATTAATTATATTTATAGCTATTTAATTACATCACATCCGTAAATGGACATTTGTAGGTTGAATTTTAAATTATTGACCTATATTGAGTGTGATAAATACATCCAATAGGTATTTGACCATAATTCTCTCCTTGATTTCAGGTATTTTACTTCAATGAACTTGTCAAAGTATGAAGATATGATATAAAGTGGATAAATACGGCATTTTATATCGTAAAATACACAAGGATATTGATGATGTGGAAACCATAGTATTTTTACTATCTCTATGTTCAGTCCTACATGTGACTTAAGTTGCACCAATCACTGGCACTTTAAAAGAGCGTATCACGATTATGAACACTGTCATGTGAACAAGGCTCCTCGGAGCCGAAACGTCATGCGGCGAATTTGCACTGAATAAATGAAAACAGCACCTCAACTGGTCTGTGTCTGCGTTTTTCTGTGGTGTGGAGGATTCCTGATACATGGAAACAGGACGCTGTTGTTTTGACATATCTATATCTATATATATATATATATATATATGGGAAATGGCCTTAACAACGTGGGCTTAGCCACACGTGCCATTTCCCCACAAGCTGTACCACGCTTGCTTTAACCATGCATGCGCCTTAACAACCCTGTCTAGTTGCTGAGCAGAAGAGGAAGACTTTGTCTCTGGACTCGGGAGAGGACACAGTGAGGTAAGTGGGGCTTGGTGTTGGGGGTAGAGGGGGTAGTTTTTGGGGTGGGGGTAGGGTTTAGGACTAAGGAGGGGGTCATGTTTAGGGGGGACAGTTTTTAAGGCTAAGAGCGGGGGAAAAGGGACTGTTTACAGCGCAGGGAGCATGGGGGGGTAGTTTAGGGAAGTAAGGTATATTTCTTAGGGCTCATGGCAGGGAGGCTGGGGTCGGGGTAGTTTTTGGGGGTGGGTTTATTTTTTAGGGCTCACAGCAGGTGGAAAAGTGCCAGTTTACAGGCAGGGAGCAGAGTGAGGTAGTTTAGTGATGTAGGGAATCCTTTTTAGGGCTCAGGGCAGTGTTGCTGGGTCGGGGTAGTTTTTGGGGCGTGGGGTCATTTTTTAGGGCTCAGGGCAGGGGGAGAAGGGACAGTTTACAGGGCAGGGTCGGTGTAGTTTAGGGATGAAGGGGATAGTTCTCAGGGCTCAGGGCAGGGGGGCTGGGGTTAGAGTAGATTTTGGGGTATGGGTTTAATTTTTAGGAGGCAGGGGAGAGAGAGAAAATGGACAGTTTACAAAGCAGGGGACAGGGGTATGATATCTAGACCGCATGCCCTTACCCCAACCCGATCCCCAGGGGGACTGGGGTTGGGATAGTTTTTGGGGTGTGGGCTTAATTTTCAGGACTCAGGGCAGGGGAAGAAACGACAGTTTACAGGGTCAGGGTAATTTAGGGATGTATTGATAGTGTGGGGCTTGGGGCAGGGGGCTGGGGACAGGGTAGTTTTTGGGGTGTGGGTTTATTTTTTGGGGCTCAGGGAAGGTAAAAAAGGAACAGTTTACAGGGCAGGGAGCAGGGTCGGGGTAGTTTAGGGATGTAGCGGATAGTTTTTAGGTCTCAGGGCAGGGGGGCTGGGTAGGGGTAGTTTTTGGGGAGTGGGCCTAATTTTCAAGTCTTATGACAGGTTGAGAAAGGACAGTTTACAGGGCAGGGTCGGGTAGTTTAGGGATGTAGGGGAAAGTTTAGGGCTCAGGACAGGGGGGCTGGGGTCAGAGTAGCTTTTGGGGTATGGGTTTAATTTTTAGGAGGCAGGGAAGAGAGAGAAAATGGACCGTTTACAAGGCAGGGGGCAGGGGTATGATATCTAGACCGCATGCCCCTTTACCCACCACGGAACTGTGGGGTAAAGGCCTAAGAGGTAAAGGCATGCATGCTAAAGATGTGGACATGGTAGAGACAATGTGGTACAGGCATGTGGGGTTTAGGCATGTGTTGTACCACCATACAACCCTATATATATATATATATATATTACCTACTGGCGGTCGCCAGTAGGTATATATAGTTAGGATTTTTTCTCTATGGGTTTTTTTAAAATTCTATGTCTAATAACTTTGGCGTTTGTGGACGGAATCGGCTGAAATTTTCAGGAAAATGGCACATTTTGTTTCTGAGCAGCCCTTGAAAATTTGGGGGGGGTTCGTCCAGTGGGGGCCGAGAAAAAAGGGGGGTCCCAAAACGTGTTTTTAACATTGAGTTTTCCATAGGGCGGTTGGCCTCACTTTTAGCCCGAACGGCTGAATGGATTTGCACGAAACTTGGCAAAATTGTAGGGACTGGTAGCCCGATGTGCCTTTTGTAGGTCTCAATATATGTGCTCCAGTGGATTTTGAGAAATTAACGTTTAAAAAAAGATATATATCTGTAACAGCGGACCGGTTAGCGCTCTGGTTCGCGGACTTTTCGCGCAACGGAGCTTTGTGAAGCGAAGCTGATTGGTTCTCCGGCGTCTGTCAACATTCCAAACAGTCCGTAGCGGCCGCCATCTTGTCTCTCGGTAGGATCGAGAGACAAGAGGAGGTCAAAACAAAGGGGGAAATAACTATAAGGGGGCATAGTAGATCCTCGCTGACCCCCTAGGTTTGATGTGGAGGTTTTAAAAGGGCCCCGCGGGGCAAAAAAAAATAATAAAAATAATAATTGAACGGCTGAATGGATTTGCACGAAACTTGGCAAAATATTAGGGACTGGTAGCCCGATGTGCCTTTGCTAGGTCTCAATATATGTGCTCCAGTGGATTTTGAGAAATTAACGTTCAAAAAAAGATATATATCTGTAACAGCGCTCCGCTTCGCGTAACGGAGGTTTGCGAAGCTGATTGGTCATTCTGTCACTGGGCTATAGTTGGGCTACATCTGGCTGATATTTGGGCTACATTTGTTTTTTTGTGTGTCTGGCGGCCATCTTTGGGCTACATTGGGCTACATTGGGCTTCATTGGGCTACATTCGGCTAATTAGCAAATAGCTCATCGCAAACTAGGAATGGTAAAGAATCGCTATTTATTCCTTAAAGTTCGCTATTTAGGAAATGCAAATAACTTTGATGATACATATGGCGGTTCATCTCTAACAAGATAAGAAGCATAGGGATAGATTTATGATGACTGGCGCATCACCAGGGATGTGTTAGTCATTCTGTGCCGCTGTTCCGTCACCTATGGTGTGCTGCATTTACAATGCGGCGCATCATGGGGCAAAAACAGCACAGATGCGTGATGTATCTGTGCCGTAAAGGTGGCGCATTGCTGGAGTTGTATCGCAAGTGTGATGAAGCTCCAGCAAGGGTCGGGGGTGCCCCTGTCGCAGGGTTTCTGTTCTCACACAGAACTGTGGACAGAGGATTGGAACCTCGGCGAATTAGGGTGTCCCAAAACTCACGTTAGTAATCAAAAACTATTTAGCAAGCTAGGTACAGTGTCACATTGGATATAACAAACTCTCAATGTTTAGACAATCCAGAATATGAACTTATAGTACCTCAGGATACGTGGAACTCATGAACAGTCGGTCGTTATATATTTCTTAGAAACCAGAACATGGAGTTAAGAAGAACACATGTGTATTTGAAATGTTTATTTACTAATGCCGTCTTCTCAGGCGTAGTACCTTAGATAATAAAAGTACACATATTATCAGTAGCAAAATTACCAGCATAGTTACTAGTACATAAAAAGTGAATGGTGATAGTATGTTAACATGCTGTAAATGAATAAGAGTTAGCAACACTTATAAGCAGCCGCGGGCCGTGGAGGGAGTTACGGTGAGGCAGGGAGGCGGGGAGGGGGAGAAGCAGGGTGGAGAATACAAGTACACATATTATCAGTAGCAAAATTACCAGCATAGTTACTAGTACATAAAAAGCGAATGGTGACAGTATGTTAACATGCTGTAAATGAATAAGAGTTAGCAACACTTATAAGCAGCCGCGGGCCGTGGAGGGAGTTACGGTGGGGCAGGGAGGCGGGGAGGGGGAGGGGCAAGGTAGAGAGGGCTCCACCCTGCTTCTCCCCCTCCCCGCCTCCCTGCCCCATCGTAACTCCCTCCACGGCCCGCGGCTGCTTATATCTCACCCTCCCTAATACACATATTATATTATTTGCTAAGAAGGTCTCTTTGTGTTGGTTTAGGGCGTGTCCATACTTTAGTGTCTTAGATTTGAAGGAATCACATCAGCATACACCAGCTCTCTCTTCATGTGAACCGCATCAACTGTTGTGTATGTGTGTTCGGCAAAGCAATATAAAACCCGCCTCATGCCCAGAATTGGCAGAAGTTGCACTTATGTTATGAGTATGAAGTCGTGGAGATCAGACCTCATAACAATTCTGTATCGTGTTGTTCTTGAAACTTTAGCACTCGCTGTACAGATATAGTTTAACAAGTAAAGCAGATAGTAGACCAATAACATATTATTCTCATGTAAACCACGATGAACTACTAGGTGGAAAGCTAAAGCAACAACTAAGTGTCGTGTGCAGAAGTTGCAAAAAAGGAAAAATGGCGTTTAAACCGGTAATGAGCCCATGCTAACTTAACACGGTGTAAAGATATCCAGGACCTAGATGACACCTCCTCATGATCCGGAAACGAACTGAATAAGATAATAGAAGTGCCATCTCATGAGAGCAGATTGCAAGTTTATATGTGGACGGTCCGCAAGGTAAAGCATTAAAAACTAGGAAAATTCAATGCTAAAGAAAAATAAAACAGCCAAGTACTTTATCGAGTCTTAAGCCAATAGGCAAGGTAAATAATAAAAACTTGACAAATAAGTCAATGAATTGTCAATGAAATGCTAGTACTCAGCATATCAAACATGAAAAAGGTCTATGACATAACTGTGTATGCAAAATAAGCTGCAACAGCCTCCAATAGGAAGTCACCGTCTTCATCCGAAAACAGTTCAGCCATCCAATTTAAAAGCGGAAAAGAACATACGTGCTCTCCCAGCACCGGATCCTCTATCACCATCAGAGGACAGCTCGGTGGGTTTTCAAGAAAGCTGTGTTCCAAGAAAGACTGTGCTGCCGCCAGTAAATTCCAGGGACCAAGTAGTCCATGCATCAATGCCACAGCCATAATCCTTTCGCCAGGACAAATCAACTCGTGAGTAATGATAGGAGTCATCAGCTGATTAAAGTCGACGTCAGGAGAAACCGGTCCGCAGAGACACAAATCAATGGCCCAATCGAAATCACAGGTCAGGCAGTGAAATACAGGCTGGACACAGGTGAAGTAGGAGAACCGAAAAGATAATCCATATGCCGTGCTTAATATCGCCAACGGCATTGTGCCATAATATTCTAGCATGCGATTGCGGAACAGTGTCAGCAGCTGCAGGGTCGGAGGTTGCATAGGAGGGACATCCATATTTAAAAATGTAAAAAAGCACAAGAGCGTCCGCTGGTAATGCAAGTAAAAATGCAATCCACGAACCAGAGTGGAGAAAATGGAATGAAAGGGAGCAGGGATGACTCCAAAGATTTTCTCAAATGAAGTCACGAGACCACTGGTAACAACTTTAAAAAAGTGTGCCAGGGATTTTGTGGAGGATGCGTTAAAGATAGTCGGAAACATGTTGCTGAAATTGAAAGGCAAACCTGTGTACGGGTGTTCGCTATGTGAAGTACGAAAGTTTCACGGGCCGAACTCAAGGCCACCTCTCTCTGAGACAAAAGAGCTCTTATTCTTGTCATGCCGTTGAAACGTGTCCCAAGGTTGGTATTTGTGGCCAGATTGAAAACTCCCTATGTTCATGTGTGGGAGGAAATAGAACATTTCTGCAGCAAATAACCCGTTCACTTACTGTTACGATAAAAGGAATACTTTTTAATTAACTCAGAACAATCTTCATTATTGAGCATCAAATAACTACCATTTTCCAACAACTTGAACGTGGGGATGATAGCAGGAACTGGCGTGCCTTGCAACACGCAAGCCATATTTGGTCGGTGTTTGTTGCATGAATCGTGTAACTGTATGTGCCTACACATTAGTGAATGATCTGGCGTCTCAGTGCATTCCTCTCCATTCAGATAAACTTCTTGATCATTTTTGAAACATCTGTATGTGTATGGAAGCGACCAGACCTCATGAACAAAAGCACTACCTAAAGGTTCATAAAGACCTATTGGTATATATTTCATACAATTTGAAAACTTATATAAAGCAAAAGGCAGCGTTATTAAACCGTGGATAAGGCATGTTGCCAAAAAACCCGCAATCCTCTGCTGATGATGTCACTGAGCATGTCATGAATGATGTAATATGTGACATCATCAGTAGTGGATTATGGGTAATAGTATCTCTAGTTTACTCCCCTATAGCTGTCTTTCTTTTAACATAAGTGTGTGTTTCCTTCCCTTATACTTACTGTTTTTGGTTCGCTTCCAGTTCGCGTACCAGCGAGCGAACTAGGAAGCGAACTAAGAGAAATAGAGGTTGGCACAGTTCCAAATATTGTACCAATTTTTTAATAACGGGGAGGTAGTTCTGAAAAGAACTTTTTTTTTTATTTTTCTGAACATTTTTTTACTGTTTTTGAATTTTTCGGAACAGTTTTATATTTTTTTGGGTTTTTCTTGGAGGGGGCAATGAAAACGATTCATTGTAAAGGGCTCAACAGGAGCAACAAAACAAAAAAAAGAAGTATTTATTATTTTGGGCGTTTCGGACAAACTTGCATATGATAGTCAATAGCTCTGTTGATCAGAGTGATGCTTCTTTCTCCGTAGGAAATGAATCCATCGCAAAATACGCAGGTGTGTTTTACTTCACCAAATCTCATTTGTATATTTGGCACCATCTCCCTGCCCTCTGGTCCCGTTACTTCCGGTACAACAGATCTTCTGGCCATAATAGGGAGATTATCTAGGTCGTTCCGAAACTGTGCAGCACTGTAGTTGTTAGGATGCCACCTAGTCATATGGCGATGCATTGTGTAGTTTCCGAAACTGTATTTTTTGTCGGTCCCTCTGGACAGTCTATCTTGACATATAAGGCAAGTTACGTATCTTGCATTTACTTTTTTCTGACCTTTGGGAATTTTAAAAAATTGCCAAATGAAGTTTTCTTTCCGGTGAGACGTCTTGGGCTGCTCAGGCAAAAACTGCCTCTCTTCGTGCTCGTCCTCCTGTTCCTCTTCTTCTTCTTCTTGTTGAATTACAACTTGAGCAGGTGGTCCACTCTTCCTTGGATGTGGTGGAGGTGGTGGGGAAGCACCAGCTGAAGCTACTAAAGAAGCCATTGCTCAGTGATCACAAAGGGTCTTTCTCTCACAATGATGAAAGTCAGAGTGAGGAAAGAAGGAGGGATTTTCATCATTTGGGAAAAACAAGAGTTCTCAACCAATCAAAAGTGTTCATTTTAGATTATATGACCTAGTCTTACATCATTAGGAAACCAAAAGTGAAATGAACCAATGAAAAGTGTTATTACCAAGTCACATGACTTGCTGTGTTTACGTTAAGCGCTTTGCAGGGCCTCCCGGTTTGCTTCCAGAAACCTGCGCTTTGGCACTCGCTTCGCGTACCAGTTTGCTAACGTAGCACGTCATATGACGTATCAAGCGACAACGTGGAACGTCATGCGGACGGGAGGCGTCACGATGTTGTTTTCTAACGCGGCACTTGCGGTAAAGAAACGTTTACCGGCTCGCGGTCTATTTCGCGGCATCAAGGTCAGCTAACGGGAAGCTTCCCGATTCGCGAAGCGGGAACGAAGAAAAAAAAATATTTTAAAAAAAAATTATTCATAAACATATAAAATATATTTTTGGATTTAAAGAAGAATACATTTTACAGCTACAGATATTAGCTGTTAAAAAACCAATGAAATTCACAGAAAAAACCATAGGTTATAGACCATATATAGTTAGGAATTAGCATTTACAAAACCTTGAAAATTCACTGAAAAAACCATAGGTTATAGACCATATATAGTTAGGAAATAGCATTTAGAAAACCTTATTTTACTCACACAAAACCATTGAAATTCCATATATAGTTAGTTGCACTAACTATATATCGCGCACCTGCAATCCACTGCTGATGATGTCACATATTACATCATTCATGACATGGTCAGTGACATCACTGATGACATCACTGATGACATCTCAAATGACATCACTGATGACATCACTGATGACAACATCCAGTGACTGTATGCTTCTGTAAAGTTAAAATATGTCTTACATATTGAAGAATGAGTGGATATATAAGTGTCTGGATGAAGGATTTAGTAGGTGCATGACTGACTGTATAAGTGAGTGATTAAATGTGTCTCACTGAGTGCATGGGTTAGTGACTAAACTGTTTTAAATTGTGCATCATTGTGTCTGTTGTTTTGTAATCTGATGCATGTGTTGATCATTAGCTATATGACTAACTATATGGGTTATTGATTAGTTGCCCAAGTATTTGTATGGGAGACTGAGTGTGTGTGTGGGTGTCTGGGAGGTGTATGACTCTGTGCATAGATGTGTGAGCAGTTGATTCACTAGATGTATGGGTTCAAAAGTGCATGTGGAAACATCTGTATGGGCGGTTGACTGTGTGCATGAGTGTATTGGTGAGTGAATGGATATCTCAGTGCTACATGTCAAAGTAAGTACATATGTAAAACACAGTACATGTGATAGTTGACATATATAAATAACTGTGCATAAGAGCCAGTGAATGTGTGAGTGGCTGTATGGATTATTGTGAACTTGTATCAGGGATTGTATAACAGAGTAAATATGTGTTATTATATGTTCCAATAAGTAAGGTGTGTATAACTATATAGTTGAGGAAATCGAGGTGTGATTGATTCTTTGCAAGACTGACTAGGTGTGTGAGTAACTCCATGGATGAGTGACAGTCTGTGAGTGTCTGTTTACACTGAGTGTATCTAAGGTTATATTAGAGTCTGAAGAGGTTCATTGTATCATCACATGAATGATGTCATCAGTGATGTGATCAGTAATGTCAAATGAGATGTCATCAGTGATGTCATCAGTGATGTCATTTGAGATGTCATCAGTGATGTCATCAGTGATGTCACTGACCATGTCATGAATGATGTAATATGTGACATCATCAGCAGTGGATTGCAGGTGCGCGATATATAGTTAGTGCAACTAACTATATATGGAATTTCAATGGTTTTGTGTGAGTAAAATAAGGTTTTCTAAATGCTATTTCCTAACTATATATGGTCTATAACCTATGGTTTTTTCAGTGAATATATATATATATATATATACATATATATATTACCTACTGGCGGTCGCCAGTAGGTAGTTATAGTTAGGATCGTTTTCCATAGGAAATCCACAACATTCTATTGGGAATAACTTTGGCGCCGAATGAGGGATCTGCCTGTAATATTCCTTAACTTTGCCTCGCTGCGCTCCGCTCCTTCCCTGAAAGTTTCGGGGGGATCCGTCAAGCGGGGGCCGAGATAAAAGGGGGGGTCCCAAAACGTGTTTTCCCCATTTTAATTTCCATAGGGCGGTTGGACTCACTTTTAGCCCGAACGGCTGAATGGATATCCACCAAACTTGGCAAAATTGTAGGGACTGGTACCCCGATGTGCCTTTGCTATGTCTCAAGATATATGCTCCAGTGGTTTTTACGAAAATTAACTTTGAAAAATATATATTGGGCTACATTGGGCTATATATATGTTAGAGCCCAAATGTAGCCCAATGTAGCCCAATGTAGCCCAAAGATGGCCACCAGAGACAAAAAAAAACAAATGTAACCCAAATACCAGCCAGATGTAGCCCAACTATAGCCCAATGACTGAATGTCCCAGAGTGTTCTAAAGAACCACTAGAGCTCTAACAGTCTTACTTATGACAAACGTATTGCACACCTGAAGTCATCTTGATTGGAATAAAGTGTTAGCACTTAAAACATTTAATTTGCAAAGGAACAAAATGAGGGGTTTCATTTTGCCAAAGAAATTATATATATATATTACCTACTGGCGGTCGCCAGTAGGTATATATAGTTAGGATTTTTTCTCTATGGGATTTTTGAAAATTCTATGTCTAATAACTTTGGCGTTTGTGGACGGAATTGGCTGAAATTTTCAGGAAAATGGAACATTTTGTTTCTGAGCAGCCCCTGAAAATTTGGGGGGGGTTCGTCAAGGGGGGGCCGAGAAAAAAGGGGGGTCCCAAAACATGTTTTTAACATTGAGTTTCCCATAGGGCGGTTGGCCTCACTTTTAGCTCGAACGGCTGAATGGATTTGCACGAAACTTGGCAAAATTGTAGGGACTGGTAGCCCGATGTGCCTTTTGTAGGTCTCAATATATGTGCTTCAGTGGATTTTGAGAAATTAACGTTCAAAAAAAGATATATATCTGTAACAGCGGACCGGGCAGCGCTCCGCTACGCGTACTTTTCGCGCAACGGAGCTTTGTGAAGCGAAGCTGATTGGTTCTCCGGCGTCTGTCAACATTCCAAACAGTCCGTAGCGGCCGCCATCTTGTCTCTCGGTAGGATCGAGAGACAAGAGGAGGCCAAAGCGAAGGGGCAAATGACCATAAGGGGGCATAGTAGATCCTCGCTGACCCTCTAGGTTTGATGTGGAGGTTTTAAAAGGGTCCCGCGGGGCAAAAAAAAAAAATAATAATAATAATCGAACGGCTGAATGGATTTGCACGAAACTTGGTAAAATATTAGGGACTGGTAGCCCGATGTGCCTTTGTTAGGTCTCAATATATGTGCTCCAGTGGATTTTGAGAAATTAACGTTCAAAAAAAGATATATATCTGTAACAGCGCTCCGCTTCGCGTAACGGAGGTTTGCGAAGCTGATTGGTTCTCCGGCGTCTGTAAACATTGCAAACAGTCCGTAGCGGCCGCCATCTTGTCTCTCGGTAGGATCGAGAGACAAGAGGAGGCCAAAGCGAAGGGGCAAATGACCATAAGGGGGCATAGTAGATCCTCCTTGACCTCTTAGGTTTGATGTGGAGGTTTTAAAAGGGCCCCGCGGGGCAAAAAAAAAATAATAATAATAATCGAACGGCTGAATGGATTTGCACGAAACTTGGCAAAATTGTAGGGACTGGTAGCTCGATGTGCCTTTGCTAGGTCTCAATATATGTGCTTCAGTGGATTTTGAGAAATTAACGTTCAAAAACAAGATATATATCTGTAACAGCGCTCCGCTTCGCGGAGATAAAATTATATCTGTATTACCTAGCTGTTGCTAACACCAGTTAGCGACGGCTAGTAGGAGATAGCGACCATCTTGGGCCCCACTTTGCATGTGAGTGATATTTATCACTAATGACATGCAAAGTGGGCGTGCCAAGATGTTAGCGACTGGAAACAGTCGCTAACATCGCTATCTCCTATTATCAACTTTTGGAAATATTCGAGATAAGCGCGAATATCTCCAAAAAGTAGCACCTGCCCTGAGCAGTTCTTAGCCATGTTATCCAATGGGAGGTGGATAACATGGCTAAGAGCATTAGCTCGGTAATGCATGAATATCGCTGAGTTTTCAGCGATATTAATGCATTGCGGTCGTTTATTATCGTATTTGCGATAAACCTTGATAATAGCAAGGTTTATCTGCGATAATTTATGACGATGCTTAGCGGTAAAAAAATCGTTGCTAAGCATCGTTAGGGATAAATATCGCTTAACTTTGGTAATATGCCCCAACGTCTGTTAACGTTCGATTCGAAGGAAATCAGGAAGTGTTGAAAAACATTGTCTGCGCCATCTTGTCTTTTTTCAAATGCCACACTTTTGTCGTGCACGGCAGCCATTTTAGATGCCTTGACCAGACCCACTCTCTGCACGCTGTCGATCCTTAGCATGGCTCCCCACCCTCGCAAGCATCTCCCCCAGGCAGTGGTCACCCCCGCTTTCTGTCTTATGCATGGGTAATAAACCTCCCCCCATCTGCGCTGCTCTTCCCTGAGAATCACACCCTGTGCCCGCCCGACACCTCCCTTTCGCCCTATTCACTACCGCACCCTCTGACACTCCTCTTCCTCTGTGTCCGATTGTCCAGGCCGGTCCTAGGCTATCAGCTAGCCCTGCAGATGTAGTTTATGGCCCCAGCTGTAAAGAATCACCCCTCTTCAAAGGAGTTATAGTAGATCAAGGCCCACACTCGATGAGATTCGTCACAGCAGAAGCGTTCCTATTATCTGAAAACCATCCTGTATTGTGATTGGGGAGGGGACCGAGCCTGAAGCGGAAGATTCCAGGGATGACTCTTTGTACATCAAAGTTTTTACAATTATGTGTCACATTAAAAATATATAGCACTCCGACAAAGTAGTAAGATTATAAAACTTTAATAATTTGTAAATATATACAAGAAAACAAAAATAGTAATAACATATGAACATTTTTAGGGAAAAACAACGAAGTAGCGGTCGGCTGTGCGAATAGTCCCAACGCAGCACAACGTCCAGATTTCCGGCGTGGGGCGTCGCGGGGGGTGGGTCATCAGTAGCAAACTGTTGTGCGAATAGTTCCAAGGCAGCAGAACGCGCTGAAATCTAGATGACACGAAAGTGATGTCTAGTAAGTTGCCACCCAGCAAATAACGGCGTGGGGCGTCGCGGGGGGTGGGTCATCAGTAGCAAACTGTTGTGCGAATAGTTCCAAGGCAGCAGAACGATGGCACCAAGGTGATGTCCAGTAAGTTGCCGCACTGGTTTTGGTATCCTACAATGCTGCTCCGAATAACGGCGTGGGGCGCCCCGGGGGAGGCGGCGTGAACGGGCCTCTCCAGGTGGAGTGTCATCTGTTGTAGTGGGGCGCCCCTTTACCGTTTCAGTTGCCATTCCGTCCGTTTTTGGTCCACTGTGTCAAAAGCCGCAATTCAGCTGAGTTGCGCCCACTCTTGCGGTGCAGCGATAGGCGGCTGTCACAGGACTCTCAAAATGGCGTCAGGCTCTTTCCTTTTTGGGCCTGGTCCACTGAAATGGCCCTGGGACACCTTGGAAATCGGACGCTTGTCTGCTAGGTCTTGGACCCCATTCTCGAAAGCGTCCCCTCCGCCTTGAGGATTTATCAAAAGTTTTGGGGGCCCCCGACTCCTGTAGGCTTCTGGTGGGGAGCGGTTGCCATGATTGCTCGCGGAATGACCACGACGGAGCTACGAGATGGTGGTGCTCTCATGCTGACGCCAGCTTCAGTCTGAAACATCCAGAAACAAGGTGGGGCTTTCATCGTTTGGGAAAAAAAAAAAGTTTTCATCCAATGAAAAGTGTTGTTTTTAGGTCATATGATCATTCCATCATTAGGAAACCAAAAGTAAAATGAACCAATGAAAAGTTTTATAAACAAGTCACATGACCTGTTATGCGGCATAGGGTATAAAATGCGGAGAAAATACGTTGGCACGTGAGGCGGCGTCAGTAGCGGACCGATGTGCGAATAGGCAGAAGGCAACACAACGCGCCAAGATCCGGATGGCACCGAGGTGGTGTCCAGCAAGTTGCAGCACTGGTGTGGCCATCCTATAATGCTGAAAGTCGGCGTGGGGCGCCCCGTTGGCCTGTGAGTTTGCGTCAGTAGCGGACCGATGTGCGAATAGGCCGAAGGCAGCACAACGCGCCAAGATCCGGATGGCACCGAGGTGGTGTCTAGTAAGTTGCCGCACTGGTGTGGCCATCCTACAATGTTGAAAGTCGGCGTGGGGCGCCCCGTTGGCCTGTGAGATGGCGGCAGTAGCGGACCGATGTGCGAATGGGGCCAAAGGCAGCGCAACAATATTTTCGGAATAGAAGACACCACAAGGCGCTGAGATGCCAAGATCCGGATGGCATCGAGGTGGTGTCTAGCAAGTTGTGGCACTGGTGTGGCCATCCTACAATGGTAAAAGTCGGCGTGGGGCGCCCTGTTGGCCTGTGAGATGGTGTCAGTAGCGGACTGATGTGCGAATGGGGCCAAAGGCAGCGCAACAATATTTTCTGAAGAGAATACACCACAAGGCGCTGAGATGCCAAGATCCGGATGGCACCGAGGTGATGTCTAAGTTGCGGACCGATGTGCGAATGGGGTCAAAGGCAGCGCAACAATATTTTCTGTATGGAAGATACCACTAGGCGTTGAGATGCCAAGATCCGGATGGTACCGAGGTGATGTCTAGCAAGTTGCTGTACTGGTGTGGTCATCCTACAATGCTGAAACTCGGCGTGGGGCGCCCTATTAGCCTGTGAGATGGCATCAGTAGCGGACCGATGTGTGAATGGGGCAAAGGTAGCGCAAGAATATTTTCTGAATAGAAGACACCACAAGGCGCTGAGATGCCAAGATCCGGATGGCACCGAGGTGGTGTCTAGTAAGGTGCACTGGTGTGGTCATCCTACAATGCTGAAACTCGGCGTGGGGCGCCCGATTAGTCTGTGAGATGGCGTCAGTAGCGGACCGATGTGCGAATAGGCCGAAGGCAGCACAACGTGCCAAGATCCGGATGTCACCGTGGTGGTTTCATAGTTGAGAGGCACTTCATCTGCAGTGGGGCGCCGAGATCCGGATGGCACCGAGGTGATGTCTAGCAAGTTGCTGTACTGGTGTGGCCATCCTACAATGCTGATAGTCGGCGTGGGGCGCCCCGTTGGCCTGTGAGATGGCGTCAGTAGCGGACCGATGTGCGAATGGGGCCAAAGGCAGCGCAACAATATTTTCTGATTTGAAGACACCACAAGGCGCTGAGATGCAAGATCCGGATGGCACAGAGGTGGTGTCTAGCAAGTTGTGGCACTGGTGTGGCCATCCTACAATGGTAAAAGTCGGCGTGGGGCGCCCTGTTGGCCTGTGAGATGGTGTCAGTAGTGGACCGATGTGCGAATGGGGACAAAGGCAGCGTAACAATATTTTCTGACTGACACCACAAGGCGCTGAGATGCCAAGATCCGGATGGCACCGAGGTGATGTCTAGCAAGTTGCTGTACTGGTGTGGCCATCCTACAATGGTAAAAGTCGGCGTGGGGCGCCCTGTTGGCCTGTGAGATGGTGTCAGTTGCAGACCGATGTGCGAATGGGGCCAAAGGCAGCGCAACAATATTTTCTACAATATTTTCGGAATAGAAGACACCACAAGGCGCTGAAATGCCAAGATCCGGATGGAACCGAGGTGATGTCTAGCAAGTTGCTGTACTGGTGTGGTCATCCTACAATGCTGAAACTCGGCGTGGAGCGCCCCATTAGCCTGTGAGATGGTGTCAGTAGCGGACCGATGTGTGAATGGGGCAAAGGTAGCGCAAGAATATTTTCTGAAGAGGAGACACTACAAGGGGCTGAGATTCGGTTACCACCGAGGTGATGTCTAGCAAGTTGCCGCACTGGTGTGGCCATCCTACAATACTGCTCCGAATAACGGCGTGGGGTGCCCGAAGGGCGGGGGGCTTGGGGGGCGTGAACGGGCCTTCCCAGGTGGAGGCTCGTCTGCTGTAGTGGGGCGCCCCTTTTACCGTTTCAGTTGCCATTCAGCTGAGTTTCGGCTGCTCTTGATGCTACAGCGACAGGCGGCTGCAACAGGACTCTCAAAATGGCGGCCTGTTCTTTGGATTTGGGCCTGGTCCACTAAAATGGCCCTGGGACACCTTAGAACTCGGACGCTCGATTTTTTTTTCCTTTCCTGTACATGCAAAAAAAGGTAAATGTCCGGTACGTTACACGCTTCATCTGCCACGATGAACTCTCCAGAGGAACCGAAAAAAAATATAGTTATGGTAACTATACCATGCATCGTCATATGGAGAGGTGGCACCAATTAATTATAGTGCTGCATAAAAGAGAGATTTGGAGGAGAACCCCTGACCTGCTAGTACATTCATCAAAGAAGTGGCACTGACAGCATCAGAGGCAAGGGAAACGGTCCCAAATATTTAGAAGAACTTTGGAAAGATTAAAATGACATGTTTAGATTGTGGCAAATTAATTTCATGTGGACAGATGAGTGTTACTCTAATAAATACAGCATATGAACATCATCATAGTCGAGGGTTGGTAGAGACATTTTGACTATATCCTGGACCTGCCCGTCCTCGCCCAAAATGGCGCCGGAATAAATGGGACTCGTAACTCCTTGTTGTGTACTGGTTGCAGAACCTTGAAATCACGAGATACATATGCAGTTTTGAAGCACATGGCGGGCGGGGACGAGAATTGATTGAATATTTCGACATCCCTATTGATATTAAGTTCTGAGGTGTTATTGATTACTGTACTATTGAAAGTTCGAATTAACGTCACCCATGGTACTTGCCCGCAAATGTATATGTAGGTAATTTTATTGTAACTGGCCCTGTCGTATTTTAATTATAAAATGTACGTCCACCGATTCCGTAACTGTTAGACACCTTAGTTCTTGCAACCTAATGGCCCGCCCGTTACGTTCCTCTACAGTGTAAATGTCTACTCATCATATACGATTACAGTTTGCTCCGTGGCCGGCCCACGTGGTTATAGGCTCGTATTTGTATAATGAAATTTTCACAATAAAGGTTTTTAAAAGAAAACATGGTAGTAGTATATACATTGGTAAAGTTTTTAATAATAGTCACTGTTTTAGAATCATTAAAAGGCAAGTGAAATAAAGCAGACCAATTACATGAAGGGTAAAAGGTATAATACGAAGGAACGCAGTAAAGATAAATGGTCAAGGGCTGTTGTGTTTTCTACTCCTGCAACATAAAGTGATCGATAAGAATCTCATATTCAGGCGTATCGGCGACTAAGACAGCAGGTCGACCCTCTTTTGCCCAACGGCTCCGTCATGGGACGAAGAAACGCTCTTTTTCTCGAAAAAAGAATATATTTTACTTGCAGGACAGTTGTAAATTTTCCGGGAAAGTACATTAGCCTGGAACATTATAACATATATTTAAGAAAAAATAATGTTCGGAAGTAATAAAAAGCGTAATTTGTAGGTCATATGACAAAGCCTTTCATCATTAGAATAAGAAAAGTAAAATGAACCAATGAAAAGTTTTATTAACAAGTCACATGACTTGTTATGCTTACGTTACGCGCTGCGCGCCCCGGATGACTTCCGGATGCGCTAACGCGGCGCGTCATATGACGCATTACGCGACATCGCAGGTCCAGAATATAGTCAAAATGTCTCCACCAACCAGCGGTCGGAACACAACCCCTTTCAGCAGGCTAAATAGTTCTGTTAAATGACAACAGAAGGGACAGGCAACAAGAACCATCAGTCAAAGAGGGGAGGGCTAGTTCTTCTCTACCGGGTTACATTGGGGCGCTACCGGAACTGATCGAATTGGTAGTCTACAGTGTTTCTGGATGTTTCAGACTGAAGCTGGGGTTAGCATGAGAGCAGCACCATTTCGTAGCTCCGTCGTGGCCATTCCGCAACCAATCATGGCAGCCGCTCTTTATCGTTATTTTGGGCGGGGTGGGTGGCGGAGCCGAGCTGTTTTACAGCCATCATTGTGTGGAGTTCAGTTCATCTCACTAGTTTTGTATTTGTCATGAGGGGTTGTTCCTAATGTTTCTATTTTAGCGAGGTCAAAAAGAGATCCCATTAGTGGCCTACTGATTTTGCTCGATTCCTTTTCTTTTTTTTTTTACACGATTTTTCGTTATCTGCAAAGACTAAACAGAGTATTGCGACTCTGTGTTTGTTTGTAAATAGAGAATGAACCAAAGAGAACCAATTCTAAAACAGTAAATACTTGGATAACAATCAATCAAATGGAGAGAGAAGCAGGCACGACGTATTACAACGGGGGCAAAGGCCTGCGTTAACTACTCTTCACTATGTGCAAAGAGAGAGTACTCCTAATAGAAATGAGGGGGGGGGGCACCATTCAAAGCAGATCAGTGTGCATAAACACGAAAATGTTTTCACTTACCACGTACTTGACATTCGACAGCTTATGATATTTGCTATTAAAAAACCATTGAAATTCACTGAAAAAACCATAGGTTATAGACCATATATAGTTAGGAATTAGCATTTACAAAACCTTGAAAATTCACTGAAAAAACCATAGGTTATAGACCATATATAGTTAGGAATTAGCATTTAAAAAACCTTATTTTACTCACACAAAACCATTGAAATTCCATATATAGTTAGTTGCACTAACTATATATCGCGCACCCGCAATCCACTGCTGATCATGTCACATATTACATCATCCATGACATGGTCAGTGACATCACTGATGACATCACTGATGACATCTCAAATGACATCACTGATGACATCTCAAATGACATCACTGATGACATCTCAAATGACATCACTGATGTCATCACTGATGACATCTCATTTGACATTACTGATCACATCACTGATGACATCATTCATGTGATAATACGATGAACCTCTTCAGACTCTAATATAACCTTAGATACACTCAGTGTAAACAGACACTCATAGACTGTCACTCATCCATGGAGTTACTCAGACACTTAGTCAGTCATGCAAAGAATCAATCACACCTCCATTTCCTCAACTATACAGTTATACACACCTTACTTATTCAAACATATACTAAAACATATTTACTCACTTATACAATCCTGGATACAAGTTCACAATGATCCATACAGCCACTCACACATTCACTGGCTCTTATGCACAGTTATTTATATATGTCAACTCTCACATGTACTGTGTTTTACATATGTACTTACTTTGACATGTAGCACTGAGATATCCATTCACTCACCAATACACTCATGCACACAGTCAACCGCCCATACAGCTGTTTCCACATGCACTTTTGAACCCATACATCTAGTCAATCAACTGCTCACACATCTATGCAGAGAGTCATACACCTCCCAGCCACCCACACACACACTCAGTCTCCCATACAAATGCTTGGGCAACCAATCAATAACCCATACAGTTAATCATATAGCTAATGATCAACACATGCAGCAGTTTACAGAACAACAGACATAATGATGCACAAATTAAGACAGTTTAGTCACTAACCCATGCACTCAGTGAGACACATTTAATCAGTCACTCATACAGTCAGCCATGCCCCTACTAAATCCTTCATCAAGACACTTATACATCCACTCATTCTTCAATATGTAAGACATATTTTAAGTTTACAGAATTATACAGTCACTGGATGTAGTCATCAGTGATGTCATTTGAGATGTCATCAGTGATGTCATCAGTGATGTCATTTGAGATGTCATCAGTGATGTCATCAGTGATGTCACTGACCATGTCATGAATGATGTAATATGTGACATGATCAGCAGTGGATTGCGGGTGCGCGATATATAGTTAGTGCAACTAACTATATATGGAATTTCAATGGTTTTGTGTGAGTAAAATAAGGTTTTTTAAATGCTAATTCCTAACTATATATGGTCTATAACCTATGGTTTTTTCAGTGAATATATATATATATATATATATATATATATATATATATATATATATATATATATATATATTCACTGAAAAAAACATAGGTTTCGCACCAGTTGTAGTTAGGAATTAGCATTTAAAAAACCTATTAAATTCACTGAAAAAACCATAGGTTTCACACCAGTTATAGTTAGGTGGAAATTTTACTCGCGTAAAACCATTGAAATTCCCACGTTATAGTTAGTTGGACTCACTATAACTTGCGCATGCAATGCACTGCTGATGACGTCACATATTACATCACTCATGACATGGTCAGTGACATCACTGATGACATCTCAAATGACATCACTGATGACATCATCCAGTGAATGTGTATCTTTCTGAAAAATAAATATTTTTTATATATGTATATCTAAAGGTTGATGGAAGAATAAATGGGTAAATAAATGTCTAAATGGATGTTTTCTGTGTGTAAAATTGATTGGTTAACTGACTTATTAAATGTATCTTAGTGAACACATATATTAGCGAGTAATGTTTAAATATTTAAATATCTGTATCTGTGTCTCACTTTGTGTATAAGTGGCTGCATGTGTTGGTGAGTAGCTACATGAGTGTGTATATGGGTTATTAGTTGTTTTTTTTGAGTATCAGTATCAGTGTCTGTATGGTTCTGTGGGGGATATTACTTAGAGCACAGATGCATGAATGAGTGACTCACTATTTGTATGTATTTTGAAGACAGCATGTGTGCAAGACTGTATGGGTGGATGATTGTGTGTATGGGTGGGTTAGTGAGTATGTGTTGTTATAATTGATTGTTTAAGAGAGTAAATATGTTTCCGTTTCTGTAGAAGTATGTGTAGTGGTGTATATATAGCAGTATAATCAAGTAAATGGTTTTTTGATAGTTTATTTGCATGTGTGAATTTGTGTGTGAGTAACTATATGGATGAGTATTAGTGTGTAACAGGATGTATAGGTGTATGAGTACATATGATGAGTAAGTACATGCATGAGTGACTATATAGAACTGTTGGTGAATGTGTGGATGTGTATGTAGATGTTGGAATTACCTAATAAGTTGTTGTAATTGGTATTGGTTTCTCCTTTTTTAAGAAAATGTTAGTTTCTATTTTTGAATGTGTGTGTCAAAGGTTATTTTATGCTGATAGGAGGTCTGCCACTTTGTCACAAGGATGTTGTCATCAGTGATGTCATTTGAGATGTCATCAGTGATGTCATGAGTGATGTCACTGACCATGTCATGAGTGATGTAATATGTGACGTCATCAGCAGTGCATTGCACGCGCAAGTTATAGTGAGTCCAACTAACTATAACGTGGGAATTTCAATGGTTTTATGCTAGTAAAATTTCCACCTAACTATAACTGGTGTGAAACCTATGGTTTTTTCAGTGAATTATATATATATATATATATATACACACACATTTGAAATTTCCTAAAAAACATAGGTTTCAGGGATTTTATAGTTAGTTGGACATTTGACTCGTAGGAAACCAGAGAAATTCGTCTGTTATAGTTAGTTGAGCTAACTATAACTCGCACGCCCACAATGCACTGCTAATGATGTCACATATTACAACACTCATGACATGGTCAGTGACATCACTGATGACATCTCAAATGACAGAAATGTAGAATCCTACTATACGTGAGTACGTTATTTGAAGAGTGGGTATATAAATGAGTGTCTGCTTCTATCAGTGATTGTATAAGACAGTAAGTATGTGTTAGTATCTGTATAAATAAGTGATGTGGTGTGTCTATATATAACGGAGTTGGTGTGTATAACTGTATACATGAGGAAATGGGTATGTGATTGATTCTTTGCATTACTGACTAGGTGTGTGAGTAACTGTGGGTGAGAGGCAGAGTGTGACTGCATGTATAGTTGTATGAGTGCATATTATAGTACTGTATTGATGAGTAACTACATGTATAAGTGACTGGATGTGTGTGTGTAGACCTAGGAAATAGTGAGTGGGATGTAATATATGGCATTGTTGTGTATATGGTTTCAATAATAGAAGTCTGCATTTTAAAATGGGTGTATAAAAGTTTACATATAATCTGATGCACATACTGTTTACATTAGGGCATCAGTATGTGCATCAGATTATCACATGGATGATGTCATCAGTGATGTCATTAGTGATGTAATTTGAGATGTCATCAGTGATGTCCTCAGCGATGTCACTGACCATGTCATGAATGATGTAATATGTGACATCATCAGCAGTTTATTGCGGGCGCGCAAGTTATAGTTAGCTCAACTAACTGTAACAGGTAAATTTCTCTGGTTTTCTATGAGTCAAATGTCCAACTAACTATAACATCCCTGAAACCTTTATTTTTTTAATAGTGAATTTCAAAGGTTTTTTAAATGCTAATTCCTAACTATAACGTCTGTAAAACCTATGGTTTTTTCAGTGGATTTCAAAGGTTTTTTAAATGTTAATTTCATATTTTAATATTTATAAAACCTATATTTTTTCTATTTTTTTGGTAATATTTTGGAACTCTATTATTGTTTGTTTTAACTTTTAAAATGATGTAATGTTTTATATCTTCCCTAAAAAAAATTATATCTATTTCTTTTTTAGAAAACTGCAGTCCCATACCGGTAGTGTACCAAGCTCCATCACCAAGCGAATATTGCTAAACTCGTAAATGATGCGCATTTCGTATCCGACGGGTTTGTGGCACCGCGTCTCGCGTAACATCATATATGTATGAAGTCGCACCAGCTGCTACTTTGGTATCCGACAAGTATGCAGGACCAAGCCACGTGTTACGTCATGTGCGTATGGGGTCGCACCCGCTGCACGTTGCGTATGCAACGAGTGCACGCTGCCAGGCCCTGTTTACATCATAGACGTATGTTGTCACGCCCGGTACGCCATTCCCTCATTTTTTTATGTCTCAAAACTATTTCTAAATAACTTTAAAGGTATATGAGAGCAAGCGATAATCTAAAATATTTTAAATATTTATATATTTCTAACTGTAATAAGCTTATATTATGATAAATATATTTCCTCAAAATTGCGTCGGGTGTGGCCTCCTTGCGCGTTTGATGCTCGATTGCAATGTGACCTTAAAAAAAAGCATTTGATTAGTTCATAACATTTCCCATTGTAACAGTTGGAGGACCCCAACCATTTAAGTCATTCTCTCTACAGCGTTTGATGAGACACACCCCTTCTGCTTAGAGAGATTTTTTGAAAAGTTTTCTTGCTGTGTACACATATCTTATACTACACACAACATGCAACGATCATCTTGATCAATATTCATAGTCTGTACATTAGCCTTCCACGTGTGAAGGCAATACATCTGAAACGTTACATCAAAAAACAAATGTGTGTTACACGATGCCCCTGGTGTGTGTGTGTGTGTGCATTATTGTGCTGCCTTTTGGCCTGGGTATTGGTGGCTCAAAGGAGTATCATCAGCCACGGGTGGAGTGCACATCCTAGATCACATGTGACAAACAGTAAAGAGTAATGTGTAGATTTGTGTTGCAGTATGCCTTGTTGTCAGGCTTTACCAGTATAGTAGTGTGTCATATGTGAGACTTTCAGAATCACGTTTCACATGCATTGCTTGACTGTAATGACCGTTATCACTATGTATGACATAGCCTCACTGCTGATCCTCCCTCCATCTGAGCACATTCACTTGTGTGCGCTTAGCGATAGCAACACTTTCAATAATACCGCACACCATTGACATGCGTGTCTGCGCATATCCACAACCTTGACAATGACATGTGATGTTGTCCATTCAATGTTTTTGAACCGCATCTCAATAGTGATAGTTGCTGCCCTCCCGGTACATGCTACATTAATGTAAATTGCGGATTGTGCGACGTCAAAACTGCAACAGGGACACACACATAAGTACACTTCCTGGCCAGAAAGGAACTGAACAACGCCCAGGTCCCCGGAATAATTATTCACACCCATACGCTGGCCTGGCGTATGCAAGCCCAGCCCACTTTGGGTACGTATAAATAGGATAACGACAACGCTACATGTCCCAGTTCTTCCACACTGCCTCAGGTAATATGACCGCATCCACCTCGCATATCACAATGCTCAATAAAAAAAAGGGATCCATGACGTGTACACCATCCTGGCAATCAACACTGGATATGAATTGTGAACCGTACTGGCTGTCGTGTTTGGAAAGGTATCCATGAGGTGTACACCATCCTGTCAACCAACACTGCATATGAATTGTGAACACTGCTGCCCGTCGTGTTTAGACACACAACAATGACAGCAGGTGAGCAGTGGGGCCTGGGTGCACAGGGGCTGCAATTGAGCACAGTGCTGCGGGAGGAGTGGGGTGCATCAGCCTGGGTGCGCAGGTGCAAACAAGCGATGTTGCCGTGTGTAATGATGTGATCTCTGACCTCATTCAGTCACATATCTGTCTCATTTTAAGGACCTGCTGGACAGTAATTTAGGCCTGAGCAAGCGGGCACCGATGCCCTACAGACATATGGTGTTGGCTTTTGCAACACTGTAGTGAGCTAATTACATGCACACAGGCTTGTGCCACTGCATTACACTCGCATATTATGCTTGTAGCATGCGCTCTGTTCCTTTGTATGTAAACGTTTGCATAACATTTTATTATTTAACCTTGTCATTCTTCTGCTCTTCAAATCCTCTTTGAACCACGATTACCACTAACAGTTGGTGGATCATACTTCAAGAAGGAAGGATGCACTCAACTGGTGTTCTCTATTAAGCTTGAAATAAACCTTCATTTACCTCAAGACATTTCCAGCATTATATTATTTCTCCCTTTTCAGACACTGAGTGGCTTGTACCAAAATGGGCTGAGTGGGTGCTCACCCCATGATGATGCCCTGGGCATTCTGACGCCTTCCCTCGTGGTATCAAGACACCGTCCCCGACAGGAGACCTGCTGTGCCACCCTGAGAGAGGCACCCCGGAGTCGTAGCTTGCACCGGCACGTTGTTGGACACACCGGGGGTGGAAGGTGAGCATTGGAGCTGCAATTGAGCACAGTGCGAGAGAAGGGGCTGTGGTGCAGCAGCCTGGGTGCACAGGTGCAAGCAAGCGATGTTGCCGTAGATAATAATGTAATCTCTGGCCTCATTCATATCTGTTTCATTTTAAGGACTTGCTGGACCGCACTCTTTCTCGTGAACCCCAGCGTCCTAGATACACAGGTGACGGAAGGTAAACAGTGAGGGCTTGGTTGAGTAGGCCGATGCTCTGTCTCCTCCTCCCTCTGTTCTTTTGACTCTCCCTCCCCTTCTCCCTTCCACCCACTACCTCTCTGTCCCATTTTCACTATCTTCCTTTAATTCTGACTACCTTTCTTTTTCTCTTGGACATGGCACACATACTTATGTTTTTTTTTTACTTGCAGGTTTTGTACGCTGCTTCCGGAGGAGTCCCACCCACTTATTTCATGTTATACTGTTGTTTATTCGAAAAAGTTGTGTTTCCATTCATGTGTGTTGTTTTAATAAAGGATATTTTTTTCCCAATAAATAAGTGAGTGTATGGTTCTTCTTTTTCTGACAACACTTGTCTGTAGTTTATTGTGAAAATCGTCTGTTTATAGGAGTTTATGAAGGAAAACATGTGTAATTTTGCGGTGCACCTACCAAATATAACCCAACAGACTATTACATAAATGAAACCTGCGTAATTCTACAACTGCAAGGATTCTATGAGTGTATCACTTTATAACACCATCAGTACTGCCTGTATGATTACAGAACCAATACGACACTACCCAGGGACACCAAGGCTTCAGGGACTGGCGAGGCCCACCCTGCATATTTAAGTAAAGCCCCGGAGGGTGGCGATCTCCAAACTTGAGTTGGCCTCGAAGCCCCCAGAGCAATTAGTAATCAATACCCGGGGACGTGGGGATCCTCTAGGCTGCGAAACGTCTCTGTGCCCTCCTGCGTCTAATTTACATGTGAGATTAAGGTCCCCAGTGTTGCAGAGACCCCACAATATAATAATAGGATTGGCCCCGGAACATTACCGACCAGGGTGCGGATTTAAATGGGTGAGATCCCAATACATTTTTTTTCCATCTTTACCATCCGGATCCGCTCTATTAAAGTGATACGAGGTTTTCCTCCTCTCGCTTCAATGAGGCAAACAAGGATTTGCTATCACATGGTGGAAGCCATGCACCCGCCCTGTAATAGCACACATAAATGTCCAGCAAATGCACACCCCGGGACATTGTATGAGCTGCGCCTGGGAGGTGGCACTTCCTAGGACTATGATGCATTGGTTACTGCATAACTACAGAATTAGTACAAACGCATACTAAGACTACTTGCACACGTGTACTACAGTGACCAGAGTATAGTGAAGAGGCAGAGGAAGCCCCAAATCTTAAAATATAAATCCTACCAGAGGTCGGATGACATAGTTCAATGAGCCGACAACCCTAGGATGACTAAAAACAGCTTCATGAAGAAAACGGGTCTTCAGCAAAACGCAAGCAAGCTCGAAATATTGAGTGCTGACTTCTTTTTACCTTCTCCCGCTCGTCGCCAAATGTATGCAGTGAAGAGGCAAACAGCAGTGGATCCGATAAGTAGATTTATTGCAGGAAAACAAGACAGCCTAAACAGCCATGAACAGGAGCAGACAGCAAGGCAACCGTCTTCTCCAGCACCGTGTACAAACTCCCCAAGGTTCCTCTCATGACAGCCCTACATTCTAACATTACATACTTACATTCTACTAGCATTACATACTAACATTTTACTATAACTTACACTAGAATAGTACACAGAGCACATGACTTTACAGCAATGAGCTCATGGTTTCATCCAGGAGTCTTGAGACCAGTAGGGGTGAGTAGTTCGCTTCCCACTCCCTGTATTGTATAAACACAAACTAACATTACTTCCACAGGTATGCTACACCTCCCAGAGCACATCACTTTACAGCAATGGGCTCATGATTTAGGCTCACGCTTTAATCCCCCAGTCGTTCGCTTACCACTCCCTGTATAGTATAAACACATACTAACACTACTTACACAGTTATACTACAGAGGCCAATATGCTACAGTGCCCAGAGCCCATCACTTTACAGCAATCAGCTCAGTTTGCTCCCCGAGTCTTCACACCGGTACGCGTGAATACTTCACTTCCGGTATAGTATAAACTCACGGTAGGGGTCAGTAGTTCGCTTTCCACTCTCTGTATGATATAAACACCTACTAACACTACTTGCACACGTATGCTACCAAGATCAGAGCACATCACTTTACAGCAATGAGCTCACGGTTTAGGCTCTCGGTTTCTTACCCGAGTGTAGCAGCATCTCATCTCAGAACCATGTCATTCTGAGCAACACCGACCTTTCAGACCGGTACAAGTGACTACTTCACTTCGCACTCCCCCACAGAGGTTACAGTGCTCCCATCCTCCTCGTTCCCCCTCTTTTCGCCCTTTTTTCCCTTACTCATTTCAACGGAATCACAAAATGGCTGCCAACACTTCCTAGTTGAATCTGCTCGCACCGCTCGCAGCCAATAAGCAGCATGCTCGTGTTCGCAACGCCTCAGCCAAATGGCAGAATTCCCAAATATTTATATCTGTAAATTTCGATATTTCTCCAAAACTACTGAACGGATTTACACAAAATAAACAAAAGCATGCTTTCTAGACCAAGACCCTTCTCCCTGCCAAATTTGGGGTAATTCTTTTCACCCATTCGACCTGTAGCCTTGTCTAAAGTTTCCTATGGAAATTGCATGGAGAAAGCACGTTTTGGGACCCCCCTTTTTTCTCAGCCCCCCCTTGATGAATCACCCCCAAACTTTCAAGTTAGGACCTGATATGAACAAAGAATTAGTTTGGGAAATTTCAAGAAGATTCATTAAATCAAACGACGCCAAAGTTATAAGCAAAACAAAAAATGCTCCTCCTATGGAAACCTGGTCTTAACTATAACTACCTACTGGCTACCGCCAGTAGGTAATATATACACATATATATGTATATATATATATAGAGAGCGACAGAGTCATTATTCTGGTGTTGTTCTTTTATACAAAATAACGCTTGAATTGACAGCCATCTTTATCAACAATGTAACTGTTTTTGCAATATACAAACTCAGCCTTCACAGCCCCACCTTTGACTTAGTCTGTGACTGCTTGACCACACTCTTCAGAGACTGAAGGATGCTTGAGACGCCAACGTTTCATTGGAGTATCCTGGATACTGGGCATTGCCTGCAATCACACCATTGCTATCTTTAGGTAGTCCCTGTGTCTGCAAGGATCAGGAAAGAGCCAGCACTTGCCAAACCTCTCGAGGCAGTGGTGGTAGGACTGTCAGGAACTTTTTGTAATAGTCCAGTGGGATTAAAGATCCTGTTTGCAATAAATGCATAATCAAGTATGGTGTATTGTGACCTGTAACCTACTTGTAACTTTGATTGTGGGATGATTTAAAACAGAGTATCAATAATTGTTCATACAACCAGAACCCAATGATTGCTAAATGAGCAGCGCGACTAGAGCTGCGACACTGGACCCAGAGCATGGGACACAGCAGCAATTTTTAGCCAGAAATAAAAATGTCAAGATAACTTTGGTGACTAGTGTACCTGCTGGAAAGATCTGAGCTTTGTTGGGGTGAATATTTGACTCCTCATAAAGTAGCACAGAGGATTAATGTGCCTGCTGCACAGTACATGTAACATGCAAATCATAGAATTGTATTTTATGTATATAGCTCAGTGGGTTACTGTTTTTGTCACAGAGAACATTTTGATATTTGCGGTTTATAAGTTATAATCCCAATATAGCATTGTGATCTATGAACTGGCATCAAAGAGCTTCATACAAACTGCAAGGCATAGGTTTAAAAACGTATGTTTTCCCCGGTCTCTCTTTAGACTACGCCTGCAAAAAGGGTTAATTTGGGTAGAAAGAAATTCTTATTATTAAAGCCAACCCCAGCCACTGTGTTACTTTTAAAATTCTGAGTATGTGTTTCTTCAGATCAAGCACTCTTAAAATAAAATGCCTTCCGGTATGGATGGATGGTCACTCCTACATGGTGTGGTCCTCATTTCCTTATATAGTGACTTACACACGTGAATATTTCACTCTCTCCGTAAAATGTGTGTATGATGTAGAGTGATCAGACACACTACATTGGTATGAATAGAGCTATAAATGAAACTAAATGCATGTCGAGTAGGGGCTATGGAGAGATGAGGGACACCCCGAGAGGGTGGTAAAGAGGGAATCAATGGATAAGAAGGTAATTGGAGGTACCAACAAAGATTGCCACACTTGGCGACACCAACGCTAAAGCGATCCTGCTCAGAAATTCGTCTTTTTTTTACTATGGTGTGAATTGTGTTGTGGCTTGAAGAAATAAGTTCACTTTCATACTGATTCTATTCCATCTTTGCAAATGCATCTTCAACTCTTTATGTTTGTCACTTGCACCACATGCCTCAATATATTTTTAACGTGACCTAATGAAGTTATTGCATTGTTAATTAAAAACATTTTTCTAGTGCAATGCACAACTGAGCAGAGTACAGTAACGATTGTTTTTATATTTTATGCCTGTGGAGTGCTCCTCGACTACTGCATTCAGTTACAGAAGATAAGTACTGCTTCTGTTCATTTGCGGAGCAGGAATCCTGGTTTTATTACATTCATGTTTTCTAGACTGGGAGTAGATTTTAATGAAAACCTATCATTTAGGGATGCTTTTTATCTCAAATACAATTGGCATAAGAGTACCTTTTGAAAGATTGCTTGGATCCTGAATCACTACTGCCTGCACATAAGAAAGAGTTCCTTAACATTCACACGTTTTTGTTGAAGAAAATAAAGATCATCCAAATTCAAAATCGCAAAATTCTACTTTCTCTTTATAGTTCCTAAATTACTAAACAATATTCCTATATTCTATAGAAAGTAAGCCAAAACTATACTTTAAAATAGTGAAGGAAATAGCAAACAAATAAAGAATGGCCTCATGTACTAATATTGCAAATAGGAAATTGTGAATATTTACAATTTGCAATTTTTGATTTCTTATTTGCAATGTACTAAAATGTATTCGGCAAAAGTAGAAGTAGATTGTGCATCGATTTCTGTTGAATCCATTTGTATTTTGCAAACCAAGCTATGTATTATTAGGTTGCTTCAGAAAATTCTGATTTGTAGTGGGTCGCAATTTGACCTATCTCATTAAGGGCCAGATGTACGACCATTCCGCTATGCGAGTCCCAAATTGCAAAACTTTGCGACTTGCAATTTGTGACTTGCAGAATGGAATGTACAACAGTGTCTGAGACACTGTTTGCAATTTCCAAATTGGTCCCAAATGACCTGCCTCATTAATATATGAGGAAAGTCGCACTTTGCGACCCCGTGGGAATGGCCAGCACTCACATGGATTGTGGCCTGCTGGGGGCAGCAGACCACCATGTCTGTGACTGATTTTAAGTAAAGCAATTTTTTTTATTAGCTCATTTTCCTAAAAGGAAAATGGGATGTGTTTTTTAAAAATAGAAACATTTTACAACCATTTTTTTTAGTAGGCAATGGCCTGGGTACCACTGACCTATACTTTTCTGAACATTAACACAGAGGAAGGAATCCCTGGGGGACCCCACAGTGTGCGAATAGTTACCACGCAATTTAATTTCAGTCACACCATAAGTAATCAGTATTTGGAAGGGATACCCTTTACACTCCCCTTCTAGGAACCGAATCGGTATTTACTCGCAAATTCAAATTTGAGTCGATAACGTATTATTTTATCACAGTTTGGGTTTCGAACTTGATGAAAGGTGCATGCTTGCGCTATGTGCTGCTAGCTAGTTAAGCGTGGAGCGCTTACAATTTCTATTTTAGAAAACCTTTTTTTTTTCTTTATGCTGCAAATCGTTTTTTTGCTTTTAAAATTTTAATAATATTACCCACATTCTTGCACTATAATTTGTGCCCTCACCGCATTTTGCGGAGTCTGTTGTCTTTGCTGGAAGCCCTTGTGCTCCTCCTTCGCGTGGCGCTTGGCCGCCATCTTGGGGGTGGTGTTGTGTTAACTGTGCCATCTGCTCGAGCGCTCTAGCGCTTGCCAGGACTCCAGGTCAGCCGGTATTTAAGACGAGCACTCTGTTTGCTCGTTCTTGATGAAAGGTGCATGCTTGCGCTATGTGCTGCTAGCTAGTTAAGCGTGGAGCGCTTACAATTTCTATTTTAGAAAACGTTTTTCTTCTTTATGCTGCAAATCGTTTTTTTGCTTTTAAAATTTTAATAATATTACCCACATTCTTGCACTATAATTTGTGCCCTCACCGCATTTTGCGGAGTCTGTTGTCCTTGCTGGAAGCCCTTGTGCTCCTACTTCGCGTGGCGCTTGGCCGCCATCTTGGGGGTGGTGTTGTGTTAACTGTGCCATCTGCTCGAGCGCTCTAGCGCTTGCCAGGACTCCAGGTGAGCCGGTATTTAAGACGAGCACTCTGTTTGCTCGTTTTTGATGAAAGGTGCATGCTTGCGCTATGTGCTGCTAGCTAGTTAAGCGTGGAGCGCTTACAATTTCTATTTTAGAAAACGTTTTTCTTCTTTATGCTGCAAATCGTTTTTTTGCTTTAAAAATTTTAATAATATTACCCACATTCTTGCACTATAATTTGTGCCCTCACCGCATTTTGCGGAGTCTGTTGTCCTTGCTGGAAGCCCTTGTGCTCCTCCTTCGCGTGGCGCTTGGCCGCCATCTTGGGGGTGGTGTTGTGTTAACTGTGCCATCTGCTCGAGCGCTCTAGCGCTTGCCAGGACTCCAGGTGAGCCGGTATTTAAGACGAGCACTCTGTTTGCTCGTTCTTGATGAAAGGTGCATGCTTGCGCTATGTGCTGCTAGCTAGTTAAGCGTGGAGCGCTTACAATTTCTATTTTAGAAAACCTTTTTTTTCTTTATGCTGCAAATCGTTTTTTTGCTTTTAAAATTTTAATAATATTACCCACATTCTTGCACTATAATTTGTGCCCTCACCGCATTTTGCGGAGTCTGTTGTCCTTGCTGGAAGCCCTTGTGCTCCTCCTTCGCGTGGCGCTTGGCCGCCATCTTGGGGGTGGTGTTGTGTTAACTGTGCCATCTGCTCGAGCGCTCTAGCGCTTGCCAGGACTCCAGGTGAGCCGGTATTTAAGACGAGCACTCTGTTTGCTCGTTCTTGATGAAAGGTGCATGCTTGCGTTATGTGCTGCTAGCTAGTTAAGCGTGGAGCGCTTACAATTTCTATTTTAGAAAACGTATTTCTTCTTTATGCTGCAAATCGTTTTTTTGCTTTTAAAATTTTAATAATATTACCCACATTCTTGCACTATAATTTGTGCCCTCACCGCATTTTGCGGAGTCTGTTGTCCTTGCTGGAAGCCCTTGTGCTCCTCCTTCGCGTGGCGCTTGGCCGCCATCTTGGGGGTGGTGTTGTGTTAACTGTGCCATCTGCTCGAGCGCTCTAGCGCTTGCCAGGACTCCAGGTGAGCCGGTATTTAATGGCCACGCGGGCCGCGCAGCGGTGACGCGCAGCGTTAGCGCCTGACTCTCGCCTGAGTCAAGCCAGAGTCTGCCCGTCTGCGCCCGTCAGCACTAAGGAAGTGCGGGGTGCAGCAGACCTTTTTCATCTTCATTATGGCTGCTTCCATCCTCAGGTATGGTAGAGCAGACTTATTGGCCTTACGTGAACAATTTACTATCTGTCCACTTCCGCCTGTAGCACCGCTAAGGGGCCCTTATCGGTGCACCTGTTGCTGTTGGCGCCTGCCTCCCCCTTCTCGCGTCCGCTCCTTGCAAATTTCATCCCGGCAGATTAACGTGTCGGGGGTGAATACTGCCAGTATATACAGCCTAAATGTCAGATCTCTGGTCAAACACCAGGCGGAGATCTTTGATATTGTCACCAATGACTCCCCTGATGTGTTTTTTATGACCGAGACATGGCTACAAGATGCTGACACTGCGATTTTAAATCTTGCCTTCCCCCCTGACTACACCGTGGCAACTCTTAACCGCGGTTCGAGAGGTGGTGGAATTGCAATGGCGGTGAAACGCCGCTTTCCTTGTGAATGGAAAGAACTAAAACTTCCAGGTTGTGAATGTGCCCGCTTTAGAATCTCTCTGTCCCATTGCTATAGCTTTTCCGGTCTTCTAATATATCGGCCTCCGGGCTGCGATGCTGCCTTTAGGGCCGCTCTCCCGGACGTCATTAGCATAGAAGCTCTTGGTTGTGCAAATTTCAATGTTGTAGGTGACCTCAACCTGCACTTTGACTGTCCATCCCAATCCTCCATTAAGAGCTGCCTAGCAGATCTAGAAGCCTTGCAGCTTCTACAGAGAGTGCTGTCCCCCACCCATTCTGGCGGACGCATACTGGACCCGTTCTTCACCTCCTTAGAGGACATTAATTTATGCCAACCTGTCCAGTTGCCATGGACAGACCATATGCTGGTGAAGGCAGTTATCCCTGTGGTAGATTCTCTTTTTGTGGCACAGAATAAAACCTCTCTCTCCCGCCAGTGGAGTAAATTAAAACTTGAAGACTTCTACCTTTTATTAGGAACAACACCCCCACCTCTTCACTCCGATGCTGATTGTGGGTATGATTCATTTTGTACCTGGATTGGCACGGCCTTGGACTCTCTTATTCCCCTTGTTCGTTCCAAGTGCCGGACCAAGGCCCATAGTCCGTGGTATGATGATACTTTGTCGTCTCTCAAGAGAGAGTGCAGGCAAGCAGAAAGGCGATGGAGGAAAGCCTATGACCCCGCGCTTAAAACCTGCTACCTCACTCTATCCAAGGCATATCACAGAGCGGTTTGTCGAACACGTGCCGCATTTTATGCGCAGGAGTTTCGGAACAGCCCTAATCCTTCCAAACTAATTTTTAAGGTCCTAAAGGACCTTACAACTAAGAGGGCCTCCGCGGCAGAAATCTGCACTGATTCTCACTGCGAGAGTCTGGCCTTGTTCTTTGTTCAAAAGGTGCAAGCAATCTACCACACCTTTCCAACTACTGTGCACCGTTCGGATTTATCTGATTGTCCTAAGATCAATGATAGGATCCTGGACATTTTGGCCCCCCTATCTGAGGAGGGTTTTGATGTATTAAGCCAAAAAATTAAATCTGGCTCCCCGGCAGACCCCCTCAAACCGGCCCTATTTAAAAACATGCAGGCCACATGTCGCGCACCCTTGCTTGCCCTTATTAATATGTCACTGGGCTCAGGGATTGTACCCACCAAGTGCAAGCAAGCGATAGTTACCCCCATCCTAAAAAAGCCTACCCTAGATCCTATAAAACCTGAGAACTATCGCCCCATCTCTCTGCTGCCGTGGGCTGCTAAAGTCACCGAAGCCCACGTGAATGGGATCCTGGCCGACCATCTTGCCAATCTTGGATCCCACGCAAAATGGTTTTCGTACAGGCCACAGCACGGAGACTGCCTTGTTATACATGGTCGAACATCTGCGCTCCGTGCTGGACACCGGACAAACAGCGGCACTCCTGTTGTTAGATCTGAGTGCCGCCTTTGATACGGTGTCCCACGAAATCCTGTTGCGGCGGTTAGAGGAAGCTGGGGTTAGGGGGCTGGCATTAGGCTGGTTCCGCTCCTTCCTTTCCAATAGATCTTTTCAGGTTGCGATACCACCCGGTAAATCCACCTCTTACCCACTCACCTTGGGGGTCCCACAGGGATCATCTCTGAGCCCCACTCTCTTCAATCTTTATGTGAGGCCGCTGGCTGCGGTAGTCAAACGCTGGGGCATGACAATGGTGTCCTATGCAGATGATACGCAGCTGGCGGTCACACTAAGTGGGGACTCAGCCATGGACGCCCTCAATTTCTGTGAGGGGCTACGCTCGGTGGCCAATTGGATGAACCAGAATTGTCTCCAATTGAACACAAAGAAAACAGAGGTGATGGTGTTTGGGAAGCAACCTGGATGCTGGAATGACAACTGGTGGCCCCCCGAGTTAGGAATGATCCCCTCTCCTGCTATGGAGTTAAAAAACCTTGGGGTCTGGCTGGACCCTTCACTTAGCTTCACTTGCCAGACTAAGAGGGTGGCTTCCTCTTGTTTTGGCATTATTAGGGGCATCAGGCCGGTGCTTAAATTCTTCGATGCCCCCACTAGACAGCTTGTGGTCCAGGCCTCGGTACTATCCAGGATAGATTATGCCAGTGCTCTGCTAGCAGGCACGAACAAGGCTGAACTTCTGCAGCTACAACGAGTGCAGAATGCCGCCGCAAGAGCGATATTTGGGCTGCCCAAACGTTGCTCAGTGTCCAGAGCATTGCAAACACTCCATTGGTTGCCTGTTGCTCGGCGGATTGAGTTTAAGGTGCTCTGCCTGGCCTTTAAAATTTTGAAGGGCATGGCTCCACCTATTCTCATGAACCTTCTGACCCTATATGTCCCCTCTCGCTCTTTGAGATCGATGGGCCAGAATTTAGCTGTTGTTCCTCGCTTTTTGCTGAGCAGGATTGGAGGACGCTCCTTCCGAGTAGTAGCCGCTAAGCTCTGGAACGCTCTCCCTAATGACATCCGTGCTTTGGAAGATTTAACCAGGTTCAGACGTGTCATCAAAACTTTTCTTTTTAATAAAATTTAACTGACTCTGCGGCATTTTGTGATGTTGTGTTTACCTTTCTTGGCGCCAGGACGCCCCTTTGCTGGGGCAGCTGTGCGCGGTACAAAAACCATTAACATAACATAACATAACATAACATGTAAAAAATGCCACTTTGCGGTTGCAAAGGCTTCCATTTGACTTTTGTGCCCTTAAATTGCTTTGTTCATGAGGCTTACAATCTTTGAAACTACCAGCTCCCCGAGTCCAAGTTTTTACTTTGCTTTGTGGGAGTTTATTCCAATAAGTAATCAGGACTACACGCACCATACTGCACTTGGAAAGACTAGTCTAACTGAGCTACTTGTGAGCTCTGCTTTTGAACCCCTTATTCCCTTTCACAAGTTTGCTGCTGTGAGGGTTACTTGCAATTCCACAACATTACTGAATTCACTTCAGTTCTGCGTGGCCAGAGGACAGCCATTGTGTAAAACACATATTTAGTTTACACTTTCCCTTTTGTTGTCCTGGGCGTTTTTTTGTGGTTTTTTTTTGCAGTTTCATATAGCGCGAACTCGATCTAAAGGTATTGGAGCGCTTTTCACAAGCACCAGCTACATTATACAAAGAGTAGACACGGGGAGATTATGTGATTTGCGCAGAATTACTTGGGGGGCAGATTTACTAGTTCTGCATATCTCTGCAAATCAGCAGGGATGCACCAGAACAGATGCAACATGCAATTGCCTCCCTGCGCCACCACAAATGCATCACATTTACAATGCGGCGCACCACAACGCAAGAATAGGGTGACTTGTGTCGCATCCTGCGGCGTAAGGGAGGTGCATTGCTGGAGTCGTGTCGCTAGCGCGACGCAGCTCCAGCAATGCTCAAGGGCGCCCTATGCCTAATATGCTGCGTCACTCCTTACGCCTGCTTTAAGCAGGCGCAGGGTATTGATGTAGCATGGCCGTAAAAGTGACTCCGTGAAATTTCGAAGATTTCATTGCGTCACTTTTACGAGGTGTTTCTGCGACGAAACGCCCACTCCGCGCCAGAATGCCCACATGAAACCTAATGCAGGTTTTCATGTGGCGCAGGGCTTTACAATGTGATGCATCTCCCTGGATGCATCACGTTGTAAATAACGCACAACGTGGTGCATGGTTTACGCCGCCGCTGCTTCACAGAAGTGAAGCAATGGCGGCGTAAATGTCGCACATGGGGCTTCTAAATCTGCCCCTTGGTGTATAGCCCACACCGCTACTCGCACCTGGTTCCCCAGATCCATAGTCGGCAGCTCTGGTCGTTAGGCCACACTCTCATTGACTTGATTTTTCTTAAGCTTTTTATACTTTTATGTACATATCCAATCAAACCGAAAATAATGCCTCGATTGATTACAATGCCCCGATTGATTATAATGATTACGATTTGCCGGAAGAGACATTATTGTGCCCGAGATCACACAGTTTGTTTTCAGTGGTATCTATCATGACGTAGGCCTCCGCACGTAGACCAATGTGCCCAACTTTCCTCTTTTGCACTCCATAATGTCAAACGGTTATGCTTGCTTTAAGATCAGTTGTGTTACCCATTCATGCCCTGAAAGTCCGTCACTCACCCCCTTTATTATTTCGGGAAGCCCGGATAATAGCCTCCCGGGGTCTGTCTTCCTGCTTCATTGCATCACGCATTTCAGCCCACACACACCTTGACACAGCTCATCCGCCGTTCGCACTGACCCACATAAAGTCACTCAGGCAAATGAAAAGGTTGCCATGGGATACCCCTCTCACGACAGCGCCTGATTAATTGCTGCTCTCCACGAGGAGGGATTTCCTTGCCATGGACTGAGTTCAGAGGAGCCGGTAACGCCACTGGAATTAGCGCGACGGTGAGGCGACGAAGTGGACTTTGTCACAAAAGGTTAACTGACACCGAGAGACGGGGACCCAGATGAGAGGAGACACTGATGATGTGTGAGCGCTTCCACAGGGGAGTAACTAACAAGAGACGGCCTGGGCAGAGTGGAGAGCTTCATTAACATCGAATGCGGAATTCTCGGCTGCTCGGAAAGCCCATCTGCAATGACAGTATTGTGGCGCATTTCACATCTGTCGACGTCTGCTTTTTAAATCCCTTCTGTGTTCTGTTCTGTGCGCTGATGAGCTGCAAAGCGAATGAAATCAACACACGCACGGATACGGATACCCCTCTAATGACGTATCAGATAAGCGAATAATATTTGGTACACCACAATACAATAAAGTACTACGCGGAAGTACTGTACTGAAATCATTTATAGAGTTACAAGCCTTGGTAAAGCTTTGCAGAAGTTAAAGGTGTCTCAAAGGTGCAAATGTTTGCGTCTAATGCATGTTGATGAGTACTGCACTGTTAGCGTTTCCACCCCTAGCCCTTATGTCATCTGACAAGGCTAGAACATACTTTTGTGACACAATACAGGCAGGGGCGGCTGGTGACATTTGAAAGTGGTAGGGCGTAAATACTGCACTGTGGCGACCGCGCGCAGCGCGCGAGGCCCAAACACCTATGGGGGATTCGGGGGTTCTCCCACGAGAACATTTAAAAAAGAGAGTGGGCAAATGGTGCATTCTTAAGCACCCTGGACTCACACAGGCACACTGCTCACCCTGCGCTCACACAGACATCACCGACCCTGCACTGTCACAGACATCACTCACACAGGCACACTGCTGACCCTGCGCTCACACAAACATCACTCACCCAGGACTCACACAGGCACACTGCTCACCCTATACTCACACAGACATCACTCACCCTGGACTCACACAGGCACACTGCTCACCCTTCACTCACACAGACATCACTCACCCTTCAATGCACTGCACTCAATAGGTTTCTGGTCTTTCAGCCTGTCTAGGCCCGACATTGCCTAGTGACAGACTCCAGTACATAACATCACGTCAGCTGGGCCCTCTGAGCAGCTGGGGGTGCTCAGCACAGACCCAAGAATGCAAGCAGCCCCACCACAGACACTGGTGTTATTGTAGGCTGTTCGTCACTGCAACAGCCTACACTGCAATGGAAAGTGGGACCGTGCTGGCATTCAGCCACTTTTTCCTGTTCCTTGGTATCTGGCCTTTTTCTTGAGCTCATCACTTTAGTCCCTTTGCCCACCCTTGCATTGTATCTAAAAGCCTCAATAACATGTGGGAGTGACAGTGAGTGTTGAGGCCTGTAGTCTCTCACACACAGACTCAACTAAGCACTGATCTTCCCTCGGTGCCTGGGAGCGGTCCCTGAACAGTGGTTACACGCCTTATCTTCATCTTCTTTAACAAACTGACAAATCAATGCAGTACTCGCGAGGGGCCGTGGCGGGGGAGTTGCGGGGGGAGGGGGTCGCGGTGGGGAGTGCGCCAAGGGAGAATAACATTAAGAAAACTTACCTGACCGCCTCTGCTCCTGGTCCGCGTTGGCGCCTCATCTCCAAAAAGGAACCGGAACAGGAACAGCAGCACCAAGCGGCAACCCCTAAGCCAATCTGCAGCGCCAGGGCACAGTTAATCCTCGTCCGCAGCACGCCCATTAGGAGACCGAGCGGCTCCTAATGGGCATGCGCCAACAAGGCAAAACACAAGTGCGCATGAGTGAGCACGGTGCGAAAATTCACCCTCCATCCCCACTCATGCGCACTTGTGTTGTGCTGCTGCCTGCTGCCCCCATGTCTGACAATGCATGTCAGTCAACATGACGCGCGGTCTGACGTCATGCTGGCTGGCATGCATTGTCAGTTCTCCCTCGGCGTCGGTCTCTGAACTTAAGTAAACTATTCAGTTTACTTAAGTTCAGAAACGTCGGAGCTGCGGGCAGCTGCGGGCGGGGGGGCTATGCCCCCACACCCTAATGGACGCACCACGCCTGAATACATGTGCATCATCAACAAAACAGACCACACACTTTTGTGGGCAAACCGGTGATCATACGAGTGCATCGCTGTTTAAGACTAAGCTGATACCCCTCCAGAAACAATTTCCAGTACATTGCCGTTTTAATATTCATGCGGTGCTGTATATTTTGCATTGGGGCTGCGGTCCAATGATGAAAACGGTTGCTGCGCCCTTGCCTCCACAGAGCAAGGTAAGGCCAGCTCACAGCTGTCAGGATACCGACTGTCCCTTACGGGACGAAGGGGTCGCTGTCGCTTTCTTCTCAGGGCCTCCTATAGCTTTAGGATCCCATATATAGCAGTCCCATTTTCCCCTGATGGGGTATTAGTCACTTTTTGCCTTAAGATCACCCTGTATCTCCGCTTGGAATGCTGTACAGCGATTGGCTTCTCTTTTGAGCTCTCCTGTTCCTGCTGGGTGGGTGGGTGTCAAATTCCTCTGCTGTTGGCCACTGAAAGAGGAATATCTAGGTGTGACGCCTACCTAAATACCCCACCGACATCCAGAAAGTGACATCATACCTGAGGTCACGGTCGGCTAGATCCCGTACTGGCCAACTTCCCAGTTAGGTGGCCACAGAAAAAATACTAGCTCTGGGCAGTGAAGAAACACTAAGGACCTGTCCCCTCTAGTGTCCCCCTCCGTGTGACGTGGCCATCCACCTTCCCAGAGGAGAACAAGGATTTTGTCCTCCTCCACAAGTGTGGTGAATTCAGTGACAGTAGAGAACCTGACTGTCTACCTCTATGTTGGGGTCTGGGGCGGGGGGTATTCCTTACAGGGAGATTTGGATTCTGGGAATCTTTCAGTGCTTAATTTGTGAAAGAATGAGTGCCGGGCCCAAAGCTCTGCTAGAAAGCCTACGACCAGCACAATTACATGTTTAACCTCAAGACTGCATAATCTACAATTCACCTCATGTCTCTTTAATAATGTTTGTGCTTCAGAACATGGGATTGGAACAGTACTATTACAGCTAATTGATGAGCATGCATACTCCGGGTTGGATACTAGGTCTTGGGCCAATTGGTGACCCATGACGACTGTGCGACTACTGGGCACTCTACTCTCTGTAGATCCCTAAGGAGCATCAGGCGTCCACTACTTAAGCTGACCCACTTCTGTGAACTATATTACAGTGTTGTAACTTGTGTGTGTGGCTTGGTATGAGTGATCACTAGATAACCAGCCTCCATTCCCCAAAGGTTACTAATAGGGATTCACAGATCCTGACGAAAGCCACTGTACTGAGGTAAGTGGCAGACACTAGTTGATCATATTTAGAGCTAAAGAGTATTAGTAACTCCATTGAATCCGTCATCCCCAGTTTTTAATTTTGCCAAGCAGGCCTCTCAAGTAAACACTGATATGGTCACCACCTAGACAATTTTAACCATCACTTCATATAGATACCACACTCTTTTCATAAAGTACTCCCTTGTAAAGAAAAAGGTTGTAGCATGCCCCAGTCCTCAAAGGATCGGGAAGAACTCGATGATGAAGCATACCACTGAATAACAGTCAGTGAGCATACCATTGAATAATAGTCCTTTTAAGAAAAAGGTTTTTCTCCTAGAACAAGTGGGCTTCCTTCACATGATCCAATGTTGACTTTCTTTTGATTGCTTTGAGGGTCAGATCAACTAGCTGCATTTATCAGTAAATGATTGCTCCCCAGAGAGCAACCTCGGAGTGTCGATGAGAGAGGAGCCTTTATAGTGGTTTTGTCATTAAATAAGCTGATCCCCTACTTATTTGGGACTCCCGTCAGAGATATACGTGGCCAAAGGCACCTCAGATGGGTCATGTAGATGAGAGTGGAAAAACCCAAACTGCTGAGGTGGGCCAATTTCTTACAGGATACTAATTTTTGGGTGGAGCACAGGCATGGGACTCACCATGCCTATGCAGATGACCTTTCCTGTTTTTTTGGCTTAGATGATGAGAAATGCCAAGGGAAAGGCTGAGTTGCTCCTCACCTTTCATCTGAATGGGGGCCATGCAGAAAAATGCTTCTTTTTGCATCACCCACATATTTTTGAACTAATACACTATTTTCTTTACTCTGTGCAATAGGATTCTGCTAACCAGGCCTAGTTCCATGTACTCTAACCCCTAAAACAAGGTGAAATTGCGTTGTACATATTGGCATATTCAACTTACCTGTAAGTATCGGTATATGGTACAAAGCGTATTGAGGGCCTGTAAGTTAAATGTCACCTGTGGATTGCAGCACACATATTACTACGGTGCCAGTGCAAAACATGACTGCAGGCCAACAACTGTAGCCTGGTTATGTAGTTTGCAAAATAACTCCTTTTGACAGGCCTAAACCCTCTTTTCAAATATTTATAAATCACCCCTAAGTAGGCCCTGATGCTCAATAAGACAGGATGAATGGTATTTAAACGTAGGACATGTAAATGTTTAATGAAAAGCATGTCCTTACAGTGACAAGGCCCTAAAAGCTATTTTCAATGAAGCTGGGTTAGCTATTCCTTAGGAAAGCATAGGGATATGATATTAAAATTAAATAATGCTATCTCTGCTGAGGAATGAGCTAAAATGTTCATTCTTGGATTCTAACATATTTACTGCAAGCCCAATTCATTGATAAAGTTAAGTTTATATTAATATTTTACAAACGGTACTTATAAAAAGTTATCTTTTGCTTGCCTAAAGCATCTAGAAGCTAATTTGCAATGGCATCCAACTGTCACTCAGGAGCTTAATTGCTCCTTGATGAGGTGTGAACTTGCTCCAACAGCTAAGACAAAGGCCTTGGTTATGGCAAGGTGTTCTGTTCCTCTGACAGTATGGCCATCTGGACAGAGCCCAGGAACCTCATTGTCTTCAGAGAGGCTTACCCTGTCAGGGGCACACAGAAATTGCTGCAAAAGTGGTCAGGGTTACCCGTGAGAACGTTTGCCATATTGAATAGGGATGGGTTAGGAGTCCCCACAACCCACAGACTGGGGCCAGGCATAAATGTGAAACCACTTGTCACCCGTCAAAAACACTCCTGGACCTGTGGGGGACAGAAGATGGGCTGCAACTACTGTTCACACCTGTGAGATGAACCTCAAGGACTAGACATGCTCCCACATGTATCCAGGACACAGAAGCGAACCGCAGGTGTCTGTTGGCTAATCTCCTGTTAAGCTGCAGGTCCACCAAAGCTGCTAGATGCCCACCATCCTGGAAGAGTCCAGCTGACCAGCCTAGGACCTGGCTGGTGGTTTTTGTGGAGGAAATCCTGACCCCAAGTATCGTTTCTGAGGTGCTGGAACCCTTGGCTGGTGTCAGAGTGTACTTCTCCTGCCTAACCCCAAAAATTGGGAATCTTTCGCTAATGTTGGTGGTGGACCACCACCCACCCCTACTAATAATTCACAATCACACAGAGCCCAACAGTAATCCTCCCAAAAATGACATTGAAGTGGTTGCTCTATTTAGGGCAGCCCTTTAATTGCCATTCTCACAATTTTGTGCATTTGCCTTGACCTGTCACCCTTGGCATAGAGATCCTGGGCAGAAAAAATACATCAGTATCTCCCACATATTTGAAAAAACTGCTTTATGGGTCTGTTTTGTAAACCGAAAATGCTAACTGATTCAAGTTACACCAGGCATGGTGAGGCGAATGGCTTTAAGCAGTTTGTCCAAAAGTATGTGGATAGGAGCACTGTCTCAACCACTTGGCAACTACAAGTGGTCTAAATGGCCCCCAAAGTTTGGTGAAGGAAAATCCATGCAAAATGATGAAAGGCATTCTTGCTATAGCAAATCTGTTCTTAAATCTAAAGCAAAGCCCTTGTTAACCATGATCACTTCCACTCACCACAGCAATGGAATACTAACACTTTTCTGCAACTGTACAGGCAAATTCTCAGAATTAGGAAAGCCAGTAAATCTTGAAGGGACACAAAACTGCATAGATTCTTGAGATGGAAACCTATTCACATCTATCTAGCCCAAAACGTCCCTTGCATGCTTGTTGGTGTAAGATAATTGTATCATCCCTCAGCTTAGATGAAGTAATTAAGTCATGTATTCACAGGGGTGGTAAAAACGGATACCAAATGTCATTTCTAGTTTCTCAAAGATCATAAAGATAAATGAAAACTATTTCCAATTTGAGAATTCATGCAAATCTATTTAAATGTTCAAAATATAAACCTGGTATCAACAACCCTTTGGGGCCGATTACGATGGAAGCCGGAAAGCCTCCAATCTTCGGTTAGAGGTTTTCCGACCCCCATGGTTAGTTTCAATTCTGACCGGCTGATTATGTATCAGCCAGTCGGAATTGAAACCGGCCAGTCATTCCAGCTGGATTTCGATGGGCTCAAGGAGCCTGTTGGCCAGTTGGAACCAGTTCGTAATCCCAAAGGGCAGGCCTTTCTGCCCTTGGGTTTATGATGCACCGTTTCCGGCATGGTTTCCATGCCGGCCTGAACAACATGGAAACATTGTCAGAAAGCGTGATTGGGGGTCCCCAGCTGGCCCCCTTGTGTTTGCAACCTCCGGTTGGGGGCCGAGGATTGGTGCCTCCCTGTTGATCCCTGCACCTCATGGCAGGCACCTTGAGGTGCCTGCCACAGGGTGCAGGGATGGACAGCACCTCCCATTTCCCTATGGGAGAATGTATTACAGCTGGTTTATGGCCGTAATGCATGTTCCCGTAGGGAAATGTAGGAATGCGACAAACAGTGATTGGTCGCATCCTAATTAGGTGGTCAGGACCACCGACCGGAGGTCAGTTGGTCCCATGGTCAAGGCGGTGTTGGCCGGACTTAAGTCCGCCCAACATCGTAATTTGGTCCTTTGTCTTTTAGAAAGAAAGGGATTAACTATTTATTTAAGATAGGTGATCTTGCACAACAGAATATCACCTGTTTGTCTGGCCTGCACAGAAACGTTAAAGATGTTATTGTTTCGATGCCTTTAGAGGTATAGGTGTAGTCTTCCACAGGAATCCAAAGTTCACAAATGGATTCAAAGCCCCTAGCTGGAAGGTTACTTAATGATTGAGTAGAAAATCTTGTGGACATTAACAGCTCCAAAGTCTAATTTGCTAGAGGTCACAGAGCAAAAAAAAAATCAATGAAGCTGGTCAAAGGTGGTCAATATATTCCAAGGGTGGAATGGTCAGAAGTACTAGAACACTGAACGACAGTTTAATACATGGAACTTCAATTCTATTAGTGTTTTTAGGCGTGTGTCTGTATTTGAGTTTGCGAGCCGGTTGTAAGCCTTAGGGCAGTGTCTTTGCTGGAAGGTTGCTTGAGTTATGCATTCCGTTGTTTCTATAGGAAATGGATGTCTCAGCCTACAGTGTGTATAGTTCCTTAGGAAACTAAGCGTAATATGTTTCTAAGTCTGTAGGGTTTTTAGATAAAAATATTAGCTTTTCTGCAGGTGGTTTGGCAAAGAACTGTTTGAAGACAATTCAACCATCATCTTGGATAAACTCAACTGCTTCCTCCTAGTTTATGATCAGTTTACAAAAGTACAGAAGTTGATCAGAGCATACATTATATTTACTAATGATCTGCCATACACAGAGATCACAACAGTCCAATATGTGATCTAGGGGCATATGTATCAAAAGATACTTTTGCGATTCTCAAATCGCGATTTTTAGAGAATCGCTATTTTAGAATTGCAAAACGCTATTTATGTTGGATTTGCAAATAATGTTGCGAATCCTACATGTTCCTTAATAGCGAATTGCAAAGTGTGATTCGCAATTAAGGAATACTGCCTCATTCATTCCTATAGGCACATAGGAATGAATGGTAAGACAGTCTCAATTTGCGATTCTCAATTAGAGAATCGCAAATTGAGAATGCAATTCCGAAGGGTGCCAGGGTGTCAAAAGGACACCCTGTTGCACCCCTGAAATGTGCATGTGTGCACATGTGGCACACATACATGCCCTAAGGGCATGTATGTGCGCCACATGGCACTTTGAAAAATACAAAAAAGAGAATTTTTCAAAGAAATCGCACAACTTGGGTGCTTTTTACATCGCATTTAAGGAATAGCAATTTGCGATTCCTTAAATGCTTTCACAAAATAAGTAATCACAAATTTTGCGATTCCCTATTTTGCAAGGGCTTCTTGGGATGATACATCCCAAAAGGCTTTTTCCCATTCGCAAACGGGCCGATTCTAAGAATCGGCTTGTTTGGGAACGGGAAATGGGCTTCATACATATGCCCCCTAGTGTTATCAAATTAGCTCAAACATGTCTTCCAGCTGAGTAGTGAATTATCACAGGGATGATGAAATTAATCAATCACTGTAAAAAAAGCATCTTTTTGCATGATCACTCCCATTGTTTGTAACTGATGTTATTGTTTTGGACGTGGTACACTGGACCAGTGCATGTACTTTGACCCCATAAAACATGTCCAATTGGTTAAAAATATTAACTGGTACATTTTACCCTGCCTATATGTCCCTAGTATATGTTACCCAGGGTACACAGGGCCTGCAAGTTAAATGCCACTAGTGGACTGAAAAAAAAATACATAAATAAATAAATAAAAAAAATTGAGAATTGAAATATGTGTGTCAGGTACCTTTGATTCATTTTGTTGGCCCTGTGATGTAATTTTGTTTGAAGTGGTCATCAGTATTGGCATTGTTATTTGGTTTGTTGTACTAGTAGACTGCAGCACCTATTGTGCCACAACTATTGTGGCAATGAAGAGCGTTTCTTCAAGCCTGCTTCAGTAGACTGAGTGTGCACTTTTAAAAATACAAATTCGACCTGGTTAAATACACTTTTTTGCCAGGACTAAACCTGCCTTTTCAATACTTATAAGTCACCCCAACAGTAGGCCCTAAATGCCCATAGGGCAGGGGGCATGACATTTAACAAGTAGCACATGTATACTTACAATTTACATGTCCTGGTAGTAAAAAATCTCCAAAGTCCTTTTTAGTTCTCCCATAGAAAAGCACTGAGTACATTATAACTCCTTCTAATGCATAACTTCAGTTTGGTAATAGCTAGAATCATCATTCAAGGGCTCAAATAATAGAATTTTTAAATCTAATCTAATGGTTGAGCCAGAGTTTAGACTACTATTTCAAAAATGCACTTTTTTGAAACTTGTAATCTTCCTGCCTAAAATCTCTAGGGGCCAGATGTAGGTAATTCTATTTTACAGACTCATAAATACCGAATTTTACCGATTCGGTATTTATGAATCGGTAAAATAGAAGTACCGAGATGTAGGTAAATCCAGATGTGGATTTACCGAATCTTTAAAAGTCGGTATTTACCGATTCGGTAAATACCGACCGGTAATGCCCCATTCATTCCTATGGGCTTTGAAGCCCATAGGAATGAATGGGGCATTACCGGTCGGTATTTACCGAATCGGTAAATACCGAATTTGACAAGGGTGCAGGGGGTGTCACTTTGACACCCTCTAGCACCCCCAAAAAAGGTTTGGGGGCCATGTGGCAGGCATACCTGCCCTAAGGGCAGGTCTGCCTGTCACATGGCATAGGTGTGCATGCACACATGTGCATGCACACCTGAATCGGTATTGTACCATCAAATTGAATTTGATGGTAAAATACCGAATTTGTAGGGCTTGTGGGACTCAGAAGAGTCCCACCTACATCTCTATTTTACCGATTCTGTAAAAATACCGGTCGGTAAATTTACCGACCGGTATATTTACCGAATCGGTAAAATTACCGAAATGGCCTGTTTCCTGCCCCCTACATCTCAAAAGCCAAATACCGGTCGGTAACGGCCGAATTCGGCCGTTACCAACCGGTATTTGGCTACCTACATCTAGCCCTAGATGCCTTAAATAGAGTAAATCCCCAACTGTCATCTGGAAGCTTGCTGGGAGGTGTGAGTGACTCCCAGAAAAGGGAACAAAAGGGCCTTGGCTGGGAGGAGGTTTGACCTCCTCCTGGCAGATTGGCCTGTGCCCACCAAAAGCTTCAGAGGGACATCTCATGTCACCAGCAGAGGTGCCTCACAACTAGGCTTGTTCCTGTCAAAGTGGCATCAATACCAGTGTGGGGGGGGGACTTGTTCTAGAACTGGTTTGCAGTGGGTTTCTTCATCATTTCCCTGGGACACACCTCAGGGGTGGGCTAGATCTCCGCACAACAGAATATTAGTTCTATCATATGTGATGTAGATAGAGAGGGGCACTGAGGGATAGTTTACAATAAAACACCCAGCCAGGAAGTGCTGCAAAAGGGGATAGGGGCACTTATGGCTACTTTTTACCCCATTGATTAAGAATTGGCCAGGAGACTCCACCACCCACATGCTGGCACTGGGCATTATAGTGGCTCCCCACTTGTAACGAGGACTGTTGTATGACAGAAACCCGCATGCATCTACCTCGCATGCCTTTACAATGCAGTCACTACCCTGAATGCGACATTACCACGCATTACTTCACCACGCAAGTCGCTACAACGACTTGCCTTAGTTGGGGGCCCTGGACTTTGAAATAGTATGAATCAACATTCCAACTCCAGTCTACGCAACAATAAGGAATATGTTGGACTAAAAATACAACACCACTCCAACAATGCAAAGTAAGAAGTTGTAACAACTTGCCGGTTAAAGGAACGCATAGTAACATTGCGGTTGGGGTAGTAACTGCATTGTCAAGACAGGTCATTGTTCTGACTGCGAGGAAATTGATGTTTTCCAACGAGTACAGAAGAGTGGACTGTAAGGGCTAATTGGCTAGCCTCCTATTAAGCTGCAGGAACACAAAAGCTACAAGTTGCTGACAACTTCAAGAGCTCAGCTGGCCAGTGCCAACTGGATTTGTCCTGGACCCTGATGTTGACTTCTGAGATTCCCTCCCAACCCCCAAGTGATACTCAAAAGGTCCTGCACCCGTGACTGGTACTCTTTCTCTTTTCAACATTGTTATGCTAGACATTTAGAAAAGTTTTCTGAACTTTCTACAAAAATAACTAGAGGGTACCACTGGACTGCCACCAAACCTCAGCCACCAACTCTGAACTACCAGTCGGACTCAACTTGCTGGATTGCCCCGATGAAAGGCTCCTGACATTAAAACAATGTTTGAAGTCTGTACGTAGAGGACTTTAAAAGGAGCTACACTGAGCAGCATCCCGATGATGATGATGACTCCTTCCTGGGTCATGATTTCTCCTTCTCTGTCTTTTGCCACATTTTCGACATTGGAAGCCTTGAGCTTCCCGCAGGAGTTGCGGCTCCCACTGAGGCTTTGTGCTTCCCCTGGCTTCCGTCGATGAGTCTCTCCTCAGATCCAGCTGGCACACTAACCCACCGACAACCTCGTCAATGAGTACTTTTTTCCAGAAAAACGACTAAGTCAGAAGGTAAACATTCTGCTGGGACGAACCTGGTTTCTGCATTTGACCTGCACTCCATTGCGGTCAGCCTTAACTTTTGGTTTTGACCTGTGCACCAGATACTCACAGTTGCCTATTTGTGCTTTTTGGTGCTAGAACACTTAAAACCTTGAAAAATATATCTCAAATTCGTTACATCAGATTTTCATTGCTGTAGTTTCTATTAGTCCATTAAATGTTCTATATTTTTATACATTGGTGTGGGATTTATGCTGTGCTCTATTTTCTACTTTTACCTGTTTTGGCACTGATACATGCTCTACATATTTCTCTGAAGTTAAGCTTGCCTGCTCTGTGTTACTGCTACCAAGGGTTGAGATCAGGTTCAAAATTTTGAAACTTAACTGGATGCAGTAAGGAATCACCTCATCATTATTTGAAGAAGACTACCATGAGCGTCAAGAAATAATCTACTTTCTAACAATCACTCCCCAAGATTTCCTTTGATATAGCATTGTTCCTGCATTGTCCCGGCAAACTATAGCCAGACTATATCACAGCTAAAGAACTTGAACCTGCAGGTGGACACTTCTGGTAAAAAAACGGCTTCAGAATTCTCTTACTAAATTTCAGCAATATGCTTCAATCATCTCCTGAAAGGCGCCGAGCATGTGAGGGGCCATATACTCAGTGTAGAGCTGAGAAACATTGAAGCACACTATGTATTATGACAACCATAGCTGAGATAAAACCCTCATTGATCAAGTCTCAGATAGTAGAAAAGGCACAGGGCCTATATTCTCCAAGCCATACACATCAAACTGTTTTGGCAAATGAGTCTGTCTAAAAACCTCTAAATAACTCAGATTCACTCCACATATACTTCAGTAAAAGAAACACTACTACAAAATATAGATACTCCAAATCCTTGTTGGTTGCCTCCACGTTAACATCACACTCAAATGTATTGTGCTCATAAAATTGAAAAGGCCAAAATAAGGCATAACATCAACTAAGAAGTGGTATATTCAGGATCTGACTCAGCAGACCTACAATATAAACAGTGGTACTCCACAAGGAGGCTGATAAGGCACTATGGAAAATCCACACATGAGCATCAGATAGATCGATCATGATGGCGAAAATGCAGCACAAGTGCTAAATAAAAACCTCAGGAAACAGGAAGAAGACCCAAAGCACCTTTCAACAACATTGCAAAGATCTCCTCATCATATACCCCATGAACCTGGATGTCTTGCTTGCAAGACTGATGCTATTATTTAAAAAAAAAAACTTTTTATTGTTAAAAAATCAGGGCATAGTAAAATCACATGGCATCTACATTGAACACTGTGTATCAAAACAAATGTTGGCGATATTACACATATTACTAATACATGGTACATTCTAGTTGGTGCTGTTGGCATATTGCGTAACCCCACCTCCCCACCCTCCCTTTCACTCGGACACGTCGTCCATGTCCTGCATGGGCGGGTCACAGAGATAGCCCCTGAATTTGTTCCATGCTCCCCACACCCTCTCCCATTTTGGGGGCATCCACGGTGTGTGTATACCACCCTTTCCGCCATCATAGCTTCGTCCATAACTTTGCACCAGTCTCTAAGCATTGGCAACTCCTCGGACCCCCATTTCCTGCCAAGATTACGTTTGGCAAACATTATCCCCAGCGTAACCCAATCTTGAGCTGAGTGGGAAAGATCATTCGGTTCCCACAAATTCAGGAGACAGCACCTTGGCTACAGTACAAGTGATACCTCCACAACCTGTGACATTGTTCGCATCACTTGGACCCAGTAAGCTGCAATTTGGGGGCACTGCCATATGGTGTGAAAAAAGGTCCCTTTCTCCCCGCAGTCCCTTAGGCAAAACTGATGTGTGGCCCTCCCTGTTGTATAGAGGGTCACCCTGGTATAGTATGTACGGTGAAGTATCTTCAACTGCACTAAACAAAGTCTTGATGGTATGGCTACTTCCTGTGGGGACGACAGTGCTGTCTGCCAATCTGCATCGTTGATATCTCCCAAGTCAGTGGACCATTTGTGTCTAAATGTCAGCATCGGATCCGGCATGTTGTTGATTAGCTTACGATAAGTAAAGGAGGTAGCCTTTTTGGGCATGTGTTCAGTCAGAAGCCTGTCCTCTAAGGGGGTGGCCTCCGGTATGTCGGTACCAGGCAAGAGAACCAAATGTAATGATTTTCTAATTTGCATGTATTGAAACATCTCGGTGGGTGCTAGCTCGTATTGGATCTTAAGCTGTTTGAACGAAACCATTTCACCCCTCTTCCATAGATCCCCCACCGTGGAAATACCTATCAGGTCCCACACCTGGAATCCCTTGCTGTTTTTAAGCCGTCCAAGCTGCCGTGCGGACCAGAGTGGTGTAATCTGGGTGATAATACCCTTGCATTTTAGTCGTACCTGCGCCGCATACCATATGTGGACTGTGTGTGCTGTCGGTCCAATGAGGGAGGATGATCTACTTTTATGGTATAGTACAGCCACGATACCTGCTTCACCCAACCCCTGTCTGTCCGCCTGAAATGCCGGCTCTGTCTGAGGTATAAGTATCCATTGATTGATTATTTTTAACTGGGCTGCCCAATAGTATAACTGTATATCTGGAAGAGCTATCCCGCCGTCATACCAACCTCTTACCAATTTTCCCTGTGCTATGCGTGCTGGCTTGTGTCCCCAGAGAAAACCGGAAACAGTCGCCGCTATCATCTTGAAATATTTTAGTGGCACAACCAATGGAGTGTTCTCCAAAACATATAAAAACCGGGGGAGTGTTCATCATTTTAACAAGGGTTGCCTTGCCCAGGAAGGTCAGCGGCAGGCTATACCAGTGCACCACGTCTCACCTAAACCGTTCCAGGGGGGGCATCAGATTTTTCTGGAGAAACTACTCCGACTTGGGTGGAACATGAATGCCCACATATTTAAAGGATTCTTCCGTGATTTTTAGTGGGCAATCCACTGTGAGCAATGGGGATGGGCCCTGCAAAATGAACAAAATCCATTTAGACCAATTGATGGTATAGCCTGACACACGGCCGAAGATTTCACAAATGTTTAAAAGCACCAAAATTGGGGCGTGGCTTGGACAGCCAGCATGACGGACGCGGCTTAGCAGAGCTCAGTCCCCGCCAGCCAGATATACGCAGATTGATCCTGTCTCCCCCACTCTAGAGCGACCCGGAGGGTAGCATCCTGTATCGGACGCTAACGGCCCCCCACCGGCTGCTTGGGAGTACCGGGGGCCAGGCAGCAGTATACAAGAGCGGAGCGGCCTGCACGGCCCGCTGCAGCCGGGGAGCTCGAGTTTCGTGAGTCCCGACTGGCGGAGACCGAACGCGCCGGGTGCCCGGACTGTGAGCAGCGGGCCCGCATCGGCGGGGGTCCGCGGTTTGCCCGACGATCCTGGTGGTGGTGTCTGGGCCCCCGCTGGCTGCGGCTGCCCCCTGGGGGGACCGGCGGACCCTTGGGGGCCCCCGCTGGCTGCGGCTGCCCCCTGGGGGGACCGGTGGACCCTTGGCCACGGTGAGGAGAGGGGGGCGGCGGGGCCTAGCCCGGATGGAGCGGCAGGGTACTCGGCGTAGGGGCGCCTCCCTGGGCAGTTCCCGACCCCCGATCTGGAGGTGAACCTCCTTGGACAGCGCTGGCCGGACCCGGGTGGGCCCCCTGTTGCATTGGTGCTCTACGGCCAGGACGGAGGCAGCGGCGGAGAGTGCGGCCTGTGCAGCCGGCGACCTCGATTTTCGTGAGGCCCGGCGTTGGACTTGTGGCGGTGCTGGGGACTCGGCCCTGGCGGGGCAGGCCCAATGTGATAGGGGCCGCCGTGAGTGGCTCTCGCTGCAACATCTGGGGCCCTCACTGTCAGCGGGGGAATCGTGGTGGCCAGCGGGCCCCTAGCCCCGGTGAGAGGCGAGAGCAGGGCAACCTGGCCTGGACAGTGAGGTGGGAGCTCGGGATTGGAGCGCTCTCCCAGTGTTGCATCGGACCTCAAACCTGGTGGTGGACCATCCGGAAGGGCATCGGCCGGACGGCCCAGACAGTAAGGAGGTGTGCGGCACCCCCCAGACGTGGGGACCTGGGAAGGCCCTGTGGTCAGTAATCCTTGAGGGGGCCTGGGGCCAGTCGAGCGGCGGCCGGGTCGGGCCGCGGAGAGTGTGGTCCATAGGGAGTGTGAAGCCCTGATATCGGGAGGAGTGGCCTGGGGACACTAGTGGCCATAGTGACAGCGGAGGAGATCCCTGATCGGTGCTTCGGCGGCCGGGCCGAGCCGCAGTGGGACCCGGGGTGGAGTTGCCGGCTACGCTCCAGGGGGTCTAGACGGCAGGACTCTGTGTGGCAACATCCGGCCAGTCATGACATGTGGAGCAGGTGGTGGGGGCCCCCCAAACATGGCCGATTGATAAGTTTACGGGGCCCAGTGGAGGAGCGGGGGCCTCGGGTGGACATCAGGATGCAGGGCCGGACAATGCGGCCCTTATGGCGGCCATCACCCAGTCCCGGGACATGTTGGAGGAAAAGATTGGTGCGGTGAGATCTGATGTTATACTACTGCGCCTACGGAACGCAGTCGCCCTCATTACGGAGGCCGAGACACGCATCTCTGGGGCGGAAGACGATATTGTGACCCTCAAGCGCAAGGTGGCCAGCATGGAATCCGCTCAGAAGGGCTTGGCGCTCTGCGTGGAGGATGCGGAGGGGCGTGCCAGGCGCAACAACCTACGCTTTGTCGGCCTGCCGGAGGGGTGCAAAAAGGGCAACGTGGAGGGCTTTCTGGCGCAGTGGCTCGAGAGTTGGCTTCAACCTGACACTTTATCTCGGTGCTTTGTAATTGAGCGGGCGCATCGGGCCCTAATGCAAAAACCGCCGGTGGGGGCACGGCCACGGCCAGTGATTGCTAGGCCCTTAAATTACCACAATAGGGACATAATCCTAAAACAGGCCAGAGCGAAGGAACCATTGCTGTATGACAATCAACATGTCCTGATCTTCCCTGATTATACTTGCATGGTACAACAACAGCGGCAGTCTTTCACAGCGGCCAAGGCTCGGCTGCGTTACCTGAAAATACCATACGCCCTACTTTATCCGGCCCGCCTCCGTGTCGTGTTTCAGTCCCGGACTCACTTCTTTGAATCCCCGGAAAAGGTGTTCACCTGGACAGACGAAACAGTGTCGGTGAGAGCGCATACACCTCCGGGGCTAGACTCTGACTCCTCCCATGGCGGGACGCAGGTGCGCCCCCCCGAGAGGCGAGGCGGAAGGACAACTGGAGGTCCAGGTCAAGGCAGCGGTCTACGTCGTGCACTGCCTCAGAGAAGGAGAAAGGAGCTGCCGGGAATCAGAAGAAGGGCACCTGATTGTTTCAAGGGACATGCTGTCGATTTATTGCAATTGCCCCCTATGATTGTGTGTCATGCCCTCGGGTATTATAGGCCCCCAACAGTATGGGTGTGCAACATGGCGGAAGCGTTTGGATGTTTCAGGATGTGATTCAAGGGAGGCCAGGGTGGAGGGAGGGTTACACACGGGCGGGGGGGTCCCTCAGTTGTGGGTGGGTGGTTGAAAGTTCTTGGGGGGTAGGGTAGTTCCATGGGGATCCATTGGTGTGGAGAGTCATCGACCTCGTGTTGGGGGTGGAGACCCAGCTACACCGCGACAGGTACTTCATTGTTTCTTGAGGTACGGGGTGGGGAAGGGGGTTGGGAACAGGGTGGGTTGTTTGATGTTGGTTCGGGGGGGTGGGTATGCACGGTTCTGTCAGAGTAGCAAAGGTGGGCGAGTGTGCACATTCATGGTGCGTGTTGTGGTCCTTCGATCCAGGGGGTCCTTGATGTCGTGCCCGGATAGTGGGGCCTGTGGGCCCGGGGGCTCGATTCGTGTCCTCAGTTGAAATGTGAGGGGAGTGCTGGACAAGATAAAGCGGGGAGCAGTCTTGAGGCAGGCAAAGAGGGCGGGGGCGGATATAGTGATGTTGCAGGAAACGCACCTCCTAGGTAATAAAACGCTTTGCCTCCAAAGATATGGCTATCATCAGGTCTTTCATGCCGGTTTCACCAAAGGTTCCAGAGGGGTGGCCATCTTGGTACACCGTAGGGTCCCTTATGTCAATTCCACTCATTGGGTAGATGCACAGGGCCGCTATATTTATTCAGGGTACACTAGCGGAAGAGCCCATAGTGCTAGGTTGTTTATATGTCCCACCCCCCTTACAGTGGTCTCTCGTGGAAAAGATTTTTGCAGTATGGGCAGACATCCCGAATGCACTCGCAGTGGTGGGTGGTGACTGGAATGACGTCATGGATAGTGCACGGGATAGGTTCCGGCCGGAGGGAGGGAATGTAGCGGTTAGTCCCACCAAGTTGAGGGATATGATCAGGAACTTGAATTGGGTGGATACCTGGAGGCACATGCACGGCGCACAGCGAGAATATACCTTTCTCTCCGCAGTTCACAAATCGTTTTCCAGGCTGGATTATATATTTGTCCCTAGAGCGGTTCTGGGTAGAGTGGTGGCCGCAGACATACTGCCACGCGGGCTGTCGGATCATTCCCCCACTGCTGTAGTCATATGTCTGGATAGGCGGAGACAGCCATTTCGCTGGCGTCTCTCCGTCTGGCATCTGCAACTAGTGGACTATCAAAAACATATGAGGGAGGCCATAGCTCACTATTTGTCTGAAAATGAGGGGACTGTGGCGGACAGGACGACATTGTGGGAGGCAATGAAACCCACACTGCGAGGAATAGATATTGCTTGGTGTGCGGCGGCTCGGAGGAGGCGCAGGGAGGCCATAGACCAGGCTGAGGCCGAGATCAGGGATTAGGAGCATCGCAGCAGTGTTGAGGGGGAGGACCGGATGGTAGGGCAGCTATTGCTGGCACAGCAATCATTTGCCTCGCTATTGGTGGATGAGGCGCGGCAGTTGTGGCTGGCGACCCGTAGTAGAGTATATCAATGGGGCGATAAATCAGGGACGATGCTCCATAGACTGTGTCAGGCCCTCTTTCAGGGTCAGACCCTCCCGAGGATCCAAGATGACACTGGGTTCCCAGTCACGGATCCCAAGAAGTTAGCTGAGGGCTTCGCGGCCTACTACGCTGAACTATATGCCCCGAATGAATGCATTTCCGCAGATTTTGTTGACAAGTTTATAGTGGATCTACCGCCGCGAGCAGTTTCGGATGAAGCCCGAGACCGCCTTGAGCTCCCGTTGATGGAGGAAGAGCTGGGGGTCGCTCTGGGTGAGTTGAACACTGGCAAGGCTCCCGGCCCCAATGGCTTCCCCAGCGAATTTTTCAAAAAATTTCACCTGCAATTTGGGGCCCACTACAGGGCAGTGGTAGAAGAGGCTAGGGAGCGAGGCTGCCTGCCCCCGGACTGGAGACATGCTGAGGTTGTGGTGTTTCACAAGCCCGGGCGGGCCCCGGAGCAGGATGCCTCGTACCGCCCGATTTCCCTTTTAAACGTGGAGGCCAAGGTTTTGGCCAAGGCGCTGGCAAATAGGTTATTACCATATATTACAGATCTTATACACCCTGACCAGGCGGGCTTTATGCCTCAACGGGCAACATGGCATAATGTCAGGGAGGCTCACGTGGCAGTGGCAGGGGTTCGGTCTGCTGGGATACAGGCGGCGCTTTTCACGGCCGACTTGGACAGATCGTTTGATTCGCTCAGCTGGACATATTTGTTCTCGCTCCTGCCCCGACTAAATTTTGGACCCAATTTTATGGCCTATCTGAGGTTGCTATACACGTACTTGACGACATTGGTCAGGGTCTTGTCCTCGAGCTTTGCTATCGGGAGGGGTACCAGGCAGGGGTGCCCCCTCTCGCCCTACCTGTTCGCCTTGGCTATGGAGCCATTGGCTGCATGGGTACGTATTGATGCGCAGATGCAGGGGTTTGAGTGCGAGCGCGGCCCGTTGGACAGACTCGCGCTATATGCCGATGATGTCCTGTTCTTTTTAACAGACCTCAATAGGTCGAGGACCCGTCTCTTGCGCATCCTGCAAACTTTTGGCGAGACCTCCGTGCTATATATAAACCCACGTAAATCTACACTTTGGGTGTTAGGGAGTGGCCTGGCAGTGGGGGACTGGGCCTCGGCGCTTCAGATTGCAGTCGAGGGCATTAAATATCTGGGGGTATTTTTGTCCGAGGTTCCAGCTGTCTCCTGGGAGCGAAATGTGGCGCCAGTCTGGGAACGGACCCGGGAGGATATTAAAATATGGTCCCGCATGCCCCTGACCATATATGGCAGCTCGGCCATTTTTAAAATGGTGGCCCTGCCTCGACTGCTTTACCAGCTGCAAAACCATCCCTATCGTATTTCACCTTCTTGGTTCAAACAAGTGGACTCGGTTCTAGGACAATTCCTTTGGGTGGGCGGATCGGTCCGAGTGGCGCTGCGCACATGCTTTCAGTCAACATATTGTGGGGGTTTGGCGACCTCTGATGTCCGCTCCTATTACCAAGCTTCGTATCTCCTAGTATTGAATGAATGGTGGTATGGGGACAGGGGGGATCCAGCCTATGCTCTGGAGCAGTTTCTAATGGAGCCTCATACACTACACACTCTCCTGTACGCGGCACAGAGGCGTAGGGCGTTGCCACCAGTGACACAGGTAGTGTTTGACATTTGGAGACAAGCCCTGCGTCGGATGGGTTGGTGGCAGACCGAAGAAACTCCCCTTTGGAGTAACGGCTGTCTACCTGGCCTGGCAGCACTGCAGGGCTTTCAGGGGTGGGACGACATCGGGATATCTAAATTGGGGGATGTCTTGTCAGGGACGTCACTCAAGTCGCTCCAGGAGCTGAGTACAGAATATAATATGCCCCGCACTCAATTTTTCCGCTACCTACAGCTCCGCCATGCTCTGGCCCCACACCTGGAGGGGTTGACCTCCCTTCCCGAGTTTAGCCATCTAGAAGCTAGGGTATTCATGGGCGATATTGAGACTAAAAAGATATCACACATATACCAGTCCCTGATCATACACTGTGAGGTTCCGTGAATTCTGAACCCGTTCCATAAAGGTCATGATTTCGTTACGAATTTGATATTAGCAAACCGTAACTAGTTAGTGCGGCAAGTATGAGTGTTTTCGTCATGTTAGACCGATGGATTCACTACGTATTTAGGGATTTCGTTCTGAACCCTTGGGTTCCATTTTGTGTATGGCAGCCATTTTGTGGTTGCCCTCACATAGGCCGATGACTGTGGCTGAACTAGTCTTTTTAAGGACATGTTACCCCTTAGCTCGAGTTTGTGCTGACTCCTGTTTGACCTGAGTGAACTGACCCTGTTGCCTGAAGCTGACCTTGTAAAACCAGTTCCTGCCCTTTAGCTGATCAAGATTAAGGATCAGAGCACAGGACATCATAAAGTTTTACTGTACACAAATATGCCTTATCCTACTCTCACCTGTTTCTGCTCCTTTCTTTATGGTCTATTTATGATTGGGTTGTGCCCTTTTTTATTATGGGTTCGTTCGACCTGTATAAAGAAGAATGTTGGGTTTGATCGATGATTGATCATGGGCTGGGCAACTGAAAAGTGGGTTTTACTGTCATGCAATACATTTGGTGTGATTACATGTGATTGGACAGTTTGTAAATGTTAGGCATTTGTTTGGAATGTGATTTTTGGCATAAAAAGGGATGACTTGCTTTGTAAAATTGAGCAGTCTCCTGAGAACTCATACCGTGATGATTTCTCGGACTTCTGTTACTGGCTGCAGCCAATAAATTTGATCTTTGACGCCACTCAGAAGTATCCCGTGTCTCTGTATTTTAAGACAGGTGAACCCGAAGACTTTGGGCGTGCCCCTGGCGCCGCTGGGTCTTAAATAACCCGGTTCTTCAGTTGGCACTTCCAACGTGGGGCGACTTCAGCGGTACCGGTACAAGCCTGAAAATTCTGGAGGACGACCACCACTTCATCGACCCCGGCATGTCGAACGTGGACTGAAGGTCTTTTCTGCGAGGCTTCCCGCTTCCCTGACGGCTACTAAGGACTGCTGCCCTGACTGTCACCCTGTCTTGGACCCATTTGTGATTCTTTGTAAGGCGAGACGATAGACGGGTCTTCTGGTGGCGTGACTGATACCTCAGTTAAGTATAAGTGGGTCGCTCCCAGTCCTTAGTTTTTGGATCTTTGGTTCTTAGTTTGTTTGGTCCTTAGTTTTGATTTGAAAATTGCAATTTCCAAAGCCGAGGGACTCGTATATTTGCGAGACTATCGTTGTAGATCATCCCTTGAAGTTTGAAGCTAGATTAGTGAGCGAAGATGCCTAGTCTTAGCAAAATTTGGAGAATATTTTGTTGTGGTTGTAACAGGGATTCCCGATTGGAGGATTCATGTCCGATACCTCCAGTTGGAACTCCGACTTATGAGCTCTATTCTAAACACGGCGTGGGCCCCATTGCGTTTAATGAAGTATGGGTCCGTTACACTAGGAGAGATGGGGTTTTACGATGGCCCCAACATGGTAGTTTTGATACTGAGATTTTAGATATTCTAGAAACAAAATTGTTTAGGAAGAAAGCCCGGCCGGCAATGTTTGACTCCTTTCGCCTTTGGCGTAAAGAAGCCAGACAATGAGAAATTAAACAAGCTAAAAGAGATAAGAGAGAAAAGGGGTTGTCGATAATGCAAGCTGCTAGGCAGTTTAAGGAAAACGAAGAAGATAAAGCAATTGAGGTGTCAGATAGGCAACATAATATGGCTATTGATAAATGTTATCCAGCTTTGCCATTTCTTCTTGAGAATGTAACGAAGGACCCTGAGAAGGATCCTTTGATGTCACATTTGTTGAGACTACCACCCCCTTATGCACAGAGTGCGACGGCACCTCCGCAACCTCCAGTTCCACAACCTCTTGTGGCTGTTCCGCCACCGGCTCCTCCTCAGCTGGTTCTTCCTCCTACGGCGCAGCCTCCTCTGGGGCCGCCGACTTTGCTATCGGTTTTGTCTGGAACTACTTTGCCTTATTCTCCTGTACCTTCAACTTCTCTTGCTACTAACCCTACGCTTCTGTCACCTCAAAATACTTTGTCTCCTGTCCTTATGACAGCTTCTCCTTCTGCTCGACAACGGATGACTGATACTGTTACTGGTCTTTTGTCTCCTTTCTTTGGGTCATTGAGTATGACCCCTGTTTCTGCACGTAAACAAATGCGTAGTCAGCTACCTGGTCCCGAAGAACGGGCAGTGTTAGATCTCTTGGCTCGCAGATGGGTTTCGAATGTTTCGAGGTATAACTTAGAGTCAGTTATGGATGTTTTCCAGCAGTGGGAAGCACCCAAGCAAAGGTATGTTTTTGAAGTTATGTGTACTTTCCTTCATGAGGAATGGGAAGATAATGATTTGGGTTCAGTCCCTGTAGAATTGCTAAATGTCCAGTCTGAGTTTGCGAAAGGGACGATAGTGGGTCCCGGAATTGAGAATGCAGTTGCGATGGTACTTGCGTTAAGGAGCGATTTCCCTTCTCAGCGACTGTTTGAACCTGATTCCGCAGTTAGGAGGAAAGTGAGACAGTATCCGATGAGAGAAGTTCCTCCAGTATGGCGCGATGCGGTAGCTGCTGGTGCGAATAATGTTCCCCCAGCTATACCAGCACATTTTCAAAGAGTATGGGTACATGTACCATGGAAAAGAGTAGAAGTTTTGGCCCTAAAACAGTCTTTACCTGATCCCCGTAAGAATCCAGCTGGCTATTGCAAAGAATTGTCTCAGACAGTTGACGCATGCATCATGAATTTAGCCGACATAGATATGCTGTTGGGTAATGTAGTACCTCAACCTCTATGGGCAAAGATTCGTCATGAGGATCATGCAGTTGAATTAGGTGACTCATGGCTCAATATTGCTGCTGCGGACGCTAGACAGGTTGGTGGTGCTAAACCTGAAGCTCTAGTGGCAGATCTACCTGGCCGAATTATAAATCTTATGAAAACGATGATGCCAGCGTTACGAGTAAATTGGGACAAGTTAGCAGCATGTAAGCAGAAGAAAGATGAAAGTGTATCTGATTTCTTCACTAGGTTTGAAGAAACATTTATAGATCATAGTGGTCAGGACATGAGTACGGAAGGTGGACAAAGATTGTTCGTAGATAGGTTTGTCTTTAATTTGCTCCCTGAACTTTCTAATAAGTTGAAAGATTCTGAAAGTTCTTGGGCTGTTTCATCGTTGGCCCAGATATTGGCGACTGCACAGTACTATGAGAATAGGGATAAGGACGAGAAAGAAAAAGCAGAGAAAAAGACAAAAGACTTAAAGACAAAGGTTCTTTTGCAGCAGGCGTATCCGCCTCGCTCGAATCAGCAAGAGTCAGTGACACAGGTAGTGTTTGACATTTGGAGACAAGCCCTGCGTCGGATGGGTTGGTGGCAGACCGAAGAAACTCCCCTTTGGAGTAACGGCTGTCTACCTGGCCTGGCAGCACTGCAGGGCTTTCAGGGGTGGGACGACATCGGGATATCTAAATTGGGGGATGTCTTGTCAGGGACGTCACTCAAGTCGCTCCAGGAGCTGAGTACAGAATATAATATGCCCCGCACTCAATTTTTCCGCTACCTACAGCTCCGCCATGCTCTGGCCCCACACCTGGAGGGGTTGACCTCCCTTCCCGAGTTTAGCCATCTAGAAGCTAGGGTATTCATGGGCGATATTGAGACTAAAAAGATATCACACATATACCAGTCCCTGATCATACACTGTGAGGTTCCGTGAATTCTGAACCCGTTCCATAAAGGTCATGATTTCGTTACGAATTTGATATTAGCGAACCGTAACTAGTTAGTGCGGCAAGTATGAGTGTTTTCGTCATGTTAGACCGATGGATTCACTACGTATTTAGGGATTTCGTTCTGAACCCTTGGGTTCCATTTTGTGTATGGCAGCCATTTTGTGGTTGCCCTCACATAGGCCGATGACTGTGGCTGAACTAGTCTTTTTAAGGACATGTTACCCCTTAGCTCGAGTTTGTGCTGACTCCTGTTTGACCTGAGTGAACTGACCCTGTTGCCTGAAGCTGACCTTGTAAAACCAGTTCCTGCCCTTTAGCTGATCAAGATTAAGGATCAGAGCACAGGACATCATAAAGTTTTACTGTACACAAATATGCCTTATCCTACTCTCACCTGTTTCTGCTCCTTTCTTTATGGTCTATTTATGATTGGGTTGTGCCCTTTTTTATTATGGGTTCGTTCGACCTGTATAAAGAAGAATGTTGGGTTTGATCGATGATTGATCATGGGCTGGGCAACTGAAAAGTGGGTTTTACTGTCATGCAATACATTTGGTGTGATTACATGTGATTGGACAGTTTGTAAATGTTAGGCATTTGTTTGGAATGTGATTTTTGGCATAAAAAGGGATGACTTGCTTTGTAAAATTGAGCAGTCTCCTGAGAACTCATACCGTGATGATTTCTCGGACTTCTGTTACTGGCTGCAGCCAATAAATTTGATCTTTGACGCCACTCAGAAGTATCCCGTGTCTCTGTATTTTAAGACAGGTGAACCCGAAGACTTTGGGCGTGCCCCTGGCGCCGCTGGGTCTTAAATAACCCGGTTCTTCAGTTGGCACTTCCAACGTGGGGCGACTTCAGCGGTACCGGTACAAGCCTGAAAATTCTGGAGGACGACCACCACTTCATCGACCCCGGCATGTCGAACGTGGACTGAAGGTCTTTTCTGCGAGGCTTCCCGCTTCCCTGACGGCTACTAAGGACTGCTGCCCTGACTGTCACCCTGTCTTGGACCCATTTGTGATTCTTTGTAAGGCGAGACGATAGACGGGTCTTCTGGTGGCGTGACTGATACCTCAGTTAAGTATAAGTGGGTCGCTCCCAGTCCTTAGTTTTTGGATCTTTGGTTCTTAGTTTGTTTGGTCCTTAGTTTTGATTTGAAAATTGCAATTTCCAAAGCCGAGGGACTCGTATATTTGCGAGACTATCGTTGTAGATCATCCCTTGAAGTTTGAAGCTAGATTAGTGAGCGAAGATGCCTAGTCTTAGCAAAATTTGGAGAATATTTTGTTGTGGTTGTAACAGGGATTCCCGATTGGAGGATTCATGTCCGATACCTCCAGTTGGAACTCCGACTTATGAGCTCTATTCTAAACACGGCGTGGGCCCCATTGCGTTTAATGAAGTATGGGTCCGTTACACTAGGAGAGATGGGGTTTTACGATGGCCCCAACATGGTAGTTTTGATACTGAGATTTTAGATATTCTAGAAACAAAATTGTTTAGGAAGAAAGCCCGGCCGGCAATGTTTGACTCCTTTCGCCTTTGGCGTAAAGAAGCCAGACAATGAGAAATTAAACAAGCTAAAAGAGATAAGAGAGAAAAGGGGTTGTCGATAATGCAAGCTGCTAGGCAGTTTAAGGAAAACGAAGAAGATAAAGCAATTGAGGTGTCAGATAGGCAACATAATATGGCTATTGATAAATGTTATCCAGCTTTGCCATTTCTTCTTGAGAATGTAACGAAGGACCCTGAGAAGGATCCTTTGATGTCACATTTGTTGAGACTACCACCCCCTTATGCACAGAGTGCGACGGCACCTCCGCAACCTCCAGTTCCACAACCTCTTGTGGCTGTTCCGCCACCGGCTCCTCCTCAGCTGGTTCTTCCTCCTACGGCGCAGCCTCCTCTGGGGCCGCCGACTTTGCTATCGGTTTTGTCTGGAACTACTTTGCCTTATTCTCCTGTACCTTCAACTTCTCTTGCTACTAACCCTACGCTTCTGTCACCTCAAAATACTTTGTCTCCTGTCCTTATGACAGCTTCTCCTTCTGCTCGACAACGGATGACTGATACTGTTACTGGTCTTTTGTCTCCTTTCTTTGGGTCATTGAGTATGACCCCTGTTTCTGCACGTAAACAAATGCGTAGTCAGCTACCTGGTCCCGAAGAACGGGCAGTGTTAGATCTCTTGGCTCGCAGATGGGTTTCGAATGTTTCGAGGTATAACTTAGAGTCAGTTATGGATGTTTTCCAGCAGTGGGAAGCACCCAAGCAAAGGTATGTTTTTGAAGTTATGTGTACTTTCCTTCATGAGGAATGGGAAGATAATGATTTGGGTTCAGTCCCTGTAGAATTGCTAAATGTCCAGTCTGAGTTTGCGAAAGGGACGATAGTGGGTCCCGGAATTGAGAATGCAGTTGCGATGGTACTTGCGTTAAGGAGCGATTTCCCTTCTCAGCGACTGTTTGAACCTGATTCCGCAGTTAGGAGGAAAGTGAGACAGTATCCGATGAGAGAAGTTCCTCCAGTATGGCGCGATGCGGTAGCTGCTGGTGCGAATAATGTTCCCCCAGCTATACCAGCACATTTTCAAAGAGTATGGGTACATGTACCATGGAAAAGAGTAGAAGTTTTGGCCCTAAAACAGTCTTTACCTGATCCCCGTAAGAATCCAGCTGGCTATTACAAAGAATTGTCTCAGACAGTTGACGCATGCATCATGAATTTAGCCGACATAGATATGCTGTTGGGTAATGTAGTACCTCAACCTCTATGGGCAAAGATTCGTCATGAGGATCATGCAGTTGAATTAGGTGACTCATGGCTCAATATTGCTGCTGCGGACGCTAGACAGGTTGGTGGTGCTAAACCTGAAGCTCTAGTGGCAGATCTACCTGGCCGAATTATAAATCTTATGAAAACGATGATGCCAGCGTTACGAGTAAATTGGGACAAGTTAGCAGCATGTAAGCAGAAGAAAGATGAAAGTGTATCTGATTTCTTCACTAGGTTTGAAGAAACATTTATAGATCATAGTGGTCAGGACATGAGTACGGAAGGTGGACAAAGATTGTTCGTAGATAGGTTTGTCTTTAATTTGCTCCCTGAACTTTCTAATAAGTTGAAAGATTCTGAAAGTTCTTGGGCTGTTTCATCGTTGGCCCAGATATTGGCGACTGCACAGTACTATGAGAATAGGGATAAGGACGAGAAAGAAAAAGCAGAGAAAAAGACAAAAGACTTAAAGACAAAGGTTCTTTTGCAGCAGGCGTATCCGCCTCGCTCGAATCAGCAAGAGTCACAGCAACGCCCACAGTTTCAGCAACCTCCACAGTTTCAGAGACCGCAACAGAACGCTGGGTATTTTCCTCCAAGACCCCCCTTGGGTTTGAATCAGTGTGCGTACTGTAGGGAGGAAGGTCATTATAAAAATGAGTGACCTGTTTTACGACAACGCGCGAGTGGTATGCCGGCCCCAAGAGGCCGTGGTGGTTTTCAGCAAGTGTCAAGAGGTAGAGGACGTGGTGCGTTTCCTCAGAACGAACGTTCCTTTCCCCCGCAGAATTCTATGAATTGCTTTGATCAACAGAAAATTGCATCTGGTCAGTCGACTCAGTACTATGCTGATGACTATTATGTTGAGAGTGAGAATGCTGATTATAATGATTGCTAGGACAGCCATGGACAAAGAGAGGGAGTAGTGTCGGTTCCAGTAGATCAGAGTGGGCCTTATGTTGCAGTAGCCACATCGGGTGTGGTAGAGCCTTTTCTTTTGGATACTGGTGCAGCGAAGAGTTCTATCATGCACTCTAAACTCCCTGGCGCACCTTTGTCTGGCTTAACTAATGTTTGAGTAGGATTCTCTGGCGCCCCAGTTCGTAATCCAGTTTCTAGTCCCTTGTCTCTTTCTATAGGGCCTTGTGAGTTGGAAGCACCTCTCATTTTAACGACAGGTTGTGGTGAGAATTTGTTGGGTTTGGATTTGTTGAAAAGGTTGCATGCAACATTACGTTGTTCTCCTTCGGGAGTACAGCTTACATTGGGTAAGAAAGTGATCTCTCCGATGTATTTGTCTAAAGATCGGCTTCCACCGGAATTGCGTTCTCTCCCTGATACTCTTTGGGCTACTGGTCCTAATGATGTGGGTCTTTTGGAGATTCCACCTTACGTTGTAACGCTTTAAGCGAATGTTAAATTGTCGCGCATCCCCCAATAAAGGATTTCTAGCGATGGTGAAAGAGCGCTTTTAGCGATCATCTATGATTTGATTGAGAAAGATGTGATTGAAGAAACGAGAGGTAATGTGTGTAAGAGTCCCGTTTTGCCTGTCCTGAAGCGCACTGACTCTACTCAGCCACCTGTTTATAGGTTTGTGATCGATCTTAGAGAGGTTAACAAGATTGTCGTGCCACAGTTTCCAGTTGTTCCGGATATTACTGCTTTGTTGACTTTGATTCCTGCTTCAGCTGCCTGGTTTTTGGTTATAGATCTGAAGAATGCTTTCTTCAGCATTCCAATTGCCGAGGAAAGTAGAGATATTTTTGGCTTCTCTTTAGAAGGCCGAAGCTTCCGGTTTAAGAGAGCTCCCCAAGGCTATTGCGAAAGTCCTTCTATTTATAGCCAGGCTTTGAAGACTCAGCTTGATACTCTTGCGTTGCCTGCTGGTGCTGCTCTTATTCAGTATGTTGACGATTTATTAGTGGCTGCTGATGATGAGGAAACTTGTAAAGAAGCTACTATTTCTTTGTTGCGACATTTGTCGGACTTGCATCATAAAGTGTCACCTTCTAAGTTGCAGTATTGTCGCCAAGAAGTGACCTACTTAGGTCATCTCTTGTCGAAGGAGGGAAGAAGGTTGACCCCAGAACGAAGTCAAGCGATTGCTCGAATGACTGTGCCAAGTACACAGAGAGAAGTGCGTGCTTTCTTGGGTATCACGTCGTATTGTAGACAGTGGATTCCAAACTTTTCTTTATTGGCAAAACCTCTATTGGCATTGACTTGTAAGGATACACCGAACCCTCTTCCTTGGTCCGACGATTGTCAGAAAAGTTTTTCTGAATTGCGTGATGCGTTGTGTTCTGCTCCAGTGTTGGGTACTCCTGACTACAGTAAGCCTTTTACACTCTATGTCCACGAGAGAGAGGGTTGTGCATTGTCAGTTTTGACTCAACAATTTGGTGATAAGCAACGTCCATGTGCGTATTTCTCGTCGACTTTAGATCCGGTAGCTAGAGCGTTGCCAAGTTGCTTAAGAGCTACAGCGGCAGTGGCTGTTTCCACCCGACAGTCGGCTGGATTGGTGATGGATAATACATTGGTCGTGATTGTTCCACATGCAGTGGATACTCTGTTAAATAGAACAAAGACTCAGCACCTTACTAGTGCGAGGTTGTCGGGTTATGAGTTGACGCTTTTGGCTAGTCATGTGCACATCAAGCGGTGTAATGTATTGAATCCAGCAACATTGTTGCAGATTTCTATGGATACAGATGGTCAGGAACAGCATGATTGTTTTTTGAGGAAGGAAGAGGAGACGAAGGGTAGAGTCGACCTAAAAGATACTCCTCTTTTGGATCCTGATGGTACGCTATGGGTTGATGGGTCATGCTACAAGCTTCCGAATGGTGATACGACTGCAGCATATGCTGTGACGACATTGTGTACGATTGTTGAAGCTGCACGTATCCCACAAAATTCAGCCCAAGCAGCAGAGTTGATTGCACTGACGAGAGCGTGTGTGTTGTCGAAAGGAAAGAGAGTGACTGTGTATACCGATAGCCAGTATGCATTTGGTGTTGCTCATAGTTTTGGGCATTTGTGGAAAGAACGTGGATTTCTTACTTCGCATGGTACGAATATTCAGCATGGTCAGTTGGTGAATGAGTTTCTCGAGTCACTTACGTTGCCGATACAAGTTGCGATCGTGAAATGCAGTGCAGATAAGAAGGTTACCGATGATGTTTCTCATGGTAATGCGTTTGCGGATGAAGTTGCGAAAGAAGCGGCGAAAGATGTGACGAGTCGAATGTATGTTGCGGGCCCAGCAAGATGGGTTCTGGATAGAGGAATGTGTGAAGATACGATAGAGAGTGTGAAGTCAATTCAGGCTGAAGCTACGGAGAAAGAATTGAGTGTGTGGAGAGAGAGTAAGGGAAAATTGGATTCGACTGGTTGTTGGACTGAGTTGTCAGAACATCAGCGATGGTTGTTACCTGATGCGTATGTGCTTGCAGTGGTTACGATGGCGCATGGAATGGCTCACATTAGTGCGAAAGGGATTTGTAAGTTGTTGGCTCCAGTATGGCAGAAAGCTGGAATTCCTACGTGTGCGGAGAATCTGGTCAGGAACTGCATGGTTTGTCTGATGTATAATCCTGGCAAGGGAACTCCAACTCCAGCTGGTCACTTTGCGCCTCCGACGTATCCGTTCGAGGTGCTACAATTGGATTTCATTCACATGGAAAGGTGTAATAATCTAAAATACGTCCTTGTAGTTGTCTGTGCCTTTTCGAGATGGGTAGAGGCATACTCCCTAAAAGATAACACTGCCTTGTCCACAGCTAAAGTCTTGCTCAAAGAATATTTCCCTGGGTTTGGATTGCCAAGGATGGTGTGGAGTGATAAGGAAGTGAGTTTGTGGGCCAGATCATGAAGAAAGTGTGTGAGGGTTTGGGCATCCATCAGAAATTTCATGCTGCAAATCACCCCCAATCAGCTGGCCTAGTCGAGTGCTATAATGGCACTCTGAAGCTGAAACTAGCCAAGATTCAGGTGAGCTCTGGTCTTCAATGGCCCGATGCGTTGCCGTTGGCACTTTTGTCAACAAGGACTACAGTGCATTCCCGAATTGGTCTTAGTCCCTATGAGATCATGTTTGGCCGCCCGGCAAATGTATGGGGAGTGCCGAGGCCAACAAAGTTTAGTGAGATTGAACATCCCGTGCTGGTTGACTACTTGTATGATTTGACGGCTAAATTGCGTATCTTACACCAACAGGTTTACGATACACTTCCTCAAGCATCTGAAGATTCAGGACACGCCATTGACCCTGGTTCCTGGGTGTTGGTGCGCAACTTTCAGCGGACAAAGAATGATCAGCCCCGCTGGATTGGACCATTTCAAGTCCTTTTATCGACGCGTACCGCAGTGAGAGTTCAGGGCAAGAAGAACTGGATCCACGGCGTACATTGTAAGAGGGTGTCATTGCCTCTGCCGTACGACCAGTGGGTCCAGGAGGGTGTTGGTGATTCAGAGACTGATACAGTGCCACGTTACGTTCCATTCAGTGACGCACGTTTGATTGGGACAAGTTCTGAGCGTGAGGATAACGATATTTTGCAAGAAGCTGTGTCTCCACCTGCACGATTGGACACTACTGAGCCTGAGTTGTTGTTCTGAGATCAGACAGTGCCTGGTAAAGGCCGCTATAATCTACGACCGAGAGCCGAAGGACTAATAAACAATTAATTCCTTTTTGATTTTGAAAAAAAAACGCTCTCTCATCCCAAAAGCTGTTTTGATCTATTTTTCTTTTTTCGAACCGCCATCCGGGTTCAGCTGTAGGGTCGCGGTATGAAGCCTTGGAGTGTACAGCCGTGTAGACATAAGGTCGACGGTTCTGGTTTGCTCTAGGGCATTCCCTGGACTTACAGGCGTACCTCTGAGCCGAAGAGAACCACCTGCCGCGAACAGCACGGTTAGAGGATGGAGTTTTTTGTGATGGAGAGAGCTGCCGAGGAAATGAACTTTAAAGTGAAACTGTGTAAATTAATGCATAGCAAATGTTTTTTGATAACATGTCTTTTAATGTTACTTAGCATAACGATGTTCTTAGTGGGATATCTTGTTTTTTCTTTCCAAGTGACTTTTGCACCCACCATACAACCTATGTCTTTTCCTACTACTGCTTTTTCGCATTCTTTTCATCCTTTGCCTAAACATGAATCTATCAGAAGATTGGAATTTGTTAATAATTCCTTTGTGCAGCTTCTGCATCAGCATCAGTTAGTAGTGAACACCACTAATTGCTGGGTGTGTGGTCTAATGACTCATACCACGGATAAGGGTATTCCTTACCTGGTTCTGCCATTCAGCTATAATGGATCTGTATGGGCATATAGGACGATGTTTATTTATGCCCATGAAGTTTACCCCCTGCGTTCTATGAAAGATAATAGTGCTCTAGTGAAAGGAATAGTAGATATGATTAGAGGAATCGATTCCTATGAGACTACCCCTAAAGATGAGACACTAGCTTATATTGGTTGGAAGGTGACTGGATATGGTGTTAGTCTGAGAGAAAAGCAGCGAAGGGAAAAATCATCCCCTATTTGGATCGTGCCCCATCGTGGTCATTTTTGTCTGCAAGGTAATGGCAAGAATCCGAGAGCTCAGTTAGGGAAGAGTGTTCGTACTGAGACATATGTTTTTGCGTCCCAGACTTCCCCACCGTTTGTAGCAGCTAAGGGTACGTATTTTGTGTGCTATGATAGAGCATATACATGGTTGCCCCCTGATTTTTTCGGGAACATGTTATGTTTTGTATCTGTTGCCCCCTACGTATACTGCAGTGGCAGATTACCACAGAACTAGAGTAGTTAGAGGTGTCTTCAGTAAGGGTTTCCTGTCGTTTTGGGACCTATGGTTAATAGTAGGAACATACGGCAATTGACGAGAGTGGTTGAGTCCACCATAGTTGAGACTGCCGGTGCCCTTAGTAATTTGACTGCTGAGCTCCAATCGGATCGTCTTATGACGTTGCAGAATCGAGTTGCATTAGACGTCATACTTGCAGACAGAGGAGGGGTATGTAAATTGATTCAATCGAGCTGCTGCATTTTCATTCCAGACAATGCTCCTACAGTGTACCAGGCCATTTCCAAGCTACATAAGATCTCCGAGTCTGTACACATGGACGAAGGAGATTGGTCGTTGATGGGATGGTTCTGGGGATTGTTATCCACTTGGGGATGGAAGATTCTGATGATCATTGGGATGGCTTTAGCGATTCTTTTCCTGTTCTGTCTTTGTGTGCAGTGCGCTCCTGCTCTATGTGGCGTCTGTGCTACTACGTGTGCAAGGAGACCTGTCCCAAGAGAGGTACTAAGTAATAGGATTATGCTCCAGCAACATCTTGATGATCTGATGAATATAGACCTGGACTCAGATTGACGTGAGTTTAGGTTATTGCCTATGTAAGGGCAAAAGGAGGGTCTGATGTTCCGTGAATTCTGAACCCGTTTCATAAAGGTCATGGTTTCATTACGAATTTGATATTAGCGAACCGTAACTAGTTAGTGCGGCAAGAATGAGTGTTTTCGTCATGTTAGACCGATGGATTCACTACGTATTTAGGGATTTCGTTCTGAACCCTTGGGTTCCATTTTGTGTATGGCAGCCATTTTGTGGTTGCCCTCACATAGGCCGATGACTGTGGCTGAACTAGTCTTTTTAAGGACAAGTTACCCCTTAGCTCGAGTTTGTGCTGACTCCTGTTTGACCTGAGTGAACTGACCCTGTTGCCTGAAGCTGACCTTGTAAAACCAGTTCCTGCCCTTTAGCTGATCAAGATTAAGGATCAGAGCACAGGACATCATAAAGTTTTACTGCACACAAATATGCCTTATCCTACTCTCACCTGTTTCTGCTCCTTTCTTTATGGTCTATTTAGGATTGGGTTGTGCCCTTTTTTATTATGGGTTCGTTCGACCTGTCTAAAGAAGAATGTTGGGTTTGACCGACGATTGATCATGGGCTGGGCAACTGAAAAGTGGGTTTTCCCGTCATGCGATACCTTTGGTGTGAATACATGTGATTGGACAGTTTGTAAATGTTAGGTATTTGTTTGGAATGTGATTTTTGGCATAAAAAGGGATGACTTGCTTTGTAAAATTGAGCAGACTCCTGAGAACTCATACCGTGATGATTTCTAGGTCCCTGTTACTGGCTGCAGCCAATAAATTTGATCTTTGACGCCACTCAGAAGTGTCCCGTGTCTCTGTATTCTAAGACAGGTGAACCCGAAGATTTTGGGCGTGCCCCTGGTGCCGCTGGGTCTTAAATAACCCGGTTCTTCAACTGCTCCTCCACATTGCAGAAGTTGAGGGAGAACTGGGAGGAAGATGTTGGGACACTGGAGTAGGAGGATTGGAATGAGGCTCTGGCAAGCCCCAGAGGAGCAGCCATATCTGTCCGCCTTAGGCTAATCCAGTTTAAATACCTACACAGGGTGTACTTTACTAGGCGGAGGCTGTGGCAGGCAGGTCTCATTGTATCTCCGGACTGTACTAGATGTGGTCAAGAGGTGGGAACTTTCCTGCACACGGTTTGGAGTTGAAGCCAATTAGATAGGTTCTGGAATGGGGTATGGAATGGATTAGATGAGGCACTTGGGTGGGTGCTCCCACGTACGACACAACTGAGCCTTCTGCATGTGATGGATGGGGTGGGGGGTAACCTATACAAGCGACACCTACTGCTGCTTGGGCTCACAGTGGCCAAAAGAGATATAGCCAGGGCGTGGAAGGATCCGAGGGCCCCGTCACTGATAGCGTGGAAGAGGGGACTAGATTTTTGCATGGGGATGGAGAAGCCCATATTTCTGGCACGGGGATGCCCCCGTAAGCACTACAAAATTTGGAAGCGGTAGGCTGATTTCCGGGGTATATGGCTCGAACCTCCGCCAGAAAAGGACCCGATAATGGACATGTGAGAGTGCTATGTCAATGGATGTGTGTACACTGATTGTCGCAATGTTCGTAACCGTGCGTGGGGGGGCGGGGAGGGATCTGGGAGGGGCGGGGGAGGGACAGTTGGGGGGGAAGGGGGAGGGAGGGCGGGCTGTTCGTTGCAATGATTGTGTTCTCTTGTTACATATGCAAAAGTCTTGATGGATTGCGATGTTACATATGTGTATCTTTGCCTGGCAGATACCTCTGGGGTACAGAGCTCTGCGATTTATATGTGATCTGTCAATAAAATCTGTTTTTTTTTAAAAACGCCTAGGGGAGGTAGGTATAGTAACACATCATCCGCATATAAAGAGATGCGGTCTTCCCAGGTCATTGTCCATTTAAGTCCCCAAATCATTGGGTCCCATCGAATCCATGCCGCCAAGGGCTCAGCACTAAGGCAAACAACAATGGGGATAGTGGACAGCCTTGGCGTGTTCCTCGTGAGCGGGGAAAGTCCTTTGAGATATGTCCATTAGCCACCACATGTGCAAAAGGGTGCGAGTACAACAACTGTACCCATGCGCAGAATTTTGGGCTGAAGCCCAGATGTCTGAGGACCGCAAATAAATAAGGCCATTCTACCATGTCGAACGCCATTCGTGCTATGAGGGAAAGGATAACTGCTGGTTCTTGGATGTATGGCATAAACCCGGACTGATCCGTGTGAATTAAGGTCACTAGGTGTGGGGTTACGCGCGTCGCAAGTAGCTTGGTGAGAATCTTAGCCTCAGCGTTAAGTAAGGATATGGGCCGGTATGAGGAGCAGTCTTTGGGGGGTTTACCAGGTTTCGTAATCGCGATTATGGTGGCCATTCATGATCCTGTGGTAGTTCCCCTGCCCTCAGACGTTCAAAAAACATTTTCAAAATATGCAGGCAGTTAGATCAGATATTCTTTTATAAAGCTCGATGGGTATACAATTAGGCCCCACAGCCTTTCCTGATTGCAGGGAGAAGATGGCCGCCTGCAGCTCATCAACCGTGAGGTCGGCTTCCAACAAGAGGGCCGCTTCCTCCGATAATGTAGGCATTTTTATATCCTTGATGTAGGTCTGAGCCTCAGCTGTCATCATGCGTGAGCCAGAGGTGTACACTTGTTCAAAATACCCGGCCAGCGTATTTACTATATCCTGCGGACCGGTTACCGTAGAACCCAACTGAGTGCGTAGCTGCGCTATCGTCTGCTGTGCTCTCTCCTTCCTATCTAAACATGCTAAAAATGTACCTGCTTTATCCCCTACTTCATATATCTTGTGACGGGTAGCCTGCAGCTGTGCCCTTTCCGCTTGTCGCTGGTGTTCCCTGGGTTCGCACTGTTTAAGGCGCAGGGCCTGCAGCGCCGTCGGAGAGGGGTTTTCAGCATGCCGATCAGTGGCCTCGGTAAGGTCAGATTCCATTTTGTCCAACTCTTCCCGCTCTGCACGTCTATGACCTGTAATAGATGCAATAGCTTGCCCACGCCCTACCGTTTTGTACGCTTCCCACAGAGTACTAGGGGATTGCACCGACAACACATTCTCTTGGAAGTGATGTTTTGTGACTGCAGTGATGTCTTTTCGTATCTTGGGGACATGGGTAAATGGGGTAGACGCGTCGCCGTACCTTAGTATGTGTTGTACAGGTCAGGGAGAATGGTGAATGGTCAGAAATGCCTCGGGGATAAATCTCAATGTCTGTCAAATTGGAAAGGCTTTCAGCTGAGGTTAGGAAGTAGTATATGCGTGAGAAGCTATTATGTACCCCTGACTGGAAAGTGTGGTGCCGTGAGGTGGGTTGTCGATATCTCCATGCGTCTGTGAGGCCCAGGGCATCCATAAATCCCCCCATACGGAAAGTGTTCGGTACGTGTACCCTGGGGGGAATCGGTCCATGGTTCCGTCGATTACTGTATTGAAATCACCCCCAATGAACAGCTCCCCCTCCGGGAGACCCAGTATGAACACGGTAAGTGCCAGGAAGGCACCCGCAGTCCACCCGCGGGCTGGGGGAATGTACACCGACACTATGTTAAAACGTCTCCCTTCCCACTGACATATAATGGCGGCAAATCTACCCTGGTCATCTGTTTGAGTTTGGTGTATGATCAACGGGAACTGTTTACGTACCAAAATGCCCACACCCCTGGAACCTGATGAAAACTCAGAGTGCACCACCATTTTTAATCCCCAACGATCCATTGCCCCACACGCCAAGCCCACCAAGTGCATCTCCTATATTAGATCTACTGTTGGCGCACATTGCCTTAAATATTGCAACACCAGCCCCTTTTTATCTTATCCCCAGCCCATGCACATTCCATGTAATCAACGACAAGGGAGTTATCGGGGACATCAGGGGGTCAGGTGAACCAACCTCTGTGTGTACCGCCATCGGTCCTTATGCCATAGGTAGTGAAGTACTTCAAATAATCAACAACGCAGTATGCCCAAACAGCTGTAACGAGTATACATTCTGGTGTTCTCACCCTTTTGAAAGAAACATAATACCGTAAATCAACTGTCAGTAACTGCCCCCCTCCCACCCCACTCCCTGCCTCTCCGCTCAGCGGATTCACAACCACCCGGCACTCCAACAAAGCAGAGTGCTTAGTACCCTGTCCGAGTTCTGAACGATGGGGGTAAGAGAAAAAGACCTCTGTCTCCCAAAGCCCCACCCTCGGAATCCTTAGAACCCCTTTGCCCCTCCCCTGTTCTTGTCGAGGAAAACATAAAGGACCAGCAGTGGGAAGAGCACAATAGTACCATCATGTTGGGTCACCCCACCAGTTTTACATAAAAAAAAATACCTGTGCAGGAGCAGATTTAAATTATTAATGTTCTCGACATCTCTGCTGGGAGTATTACAGAAGTGATAGCACCGACACGAACTGTGTGGGTGTCTCTTAGGGCACTGATTGATATACTGGAAACTCCAGTTAACCTTCAATAATGAAAATAGTTCGTTGAAACCAGTCGTTTTCTAGTGATCGAGGACTTAGAATTTTCAGACTCCTAGAAAATCCTGACTACATAATTGTCTTTTTTACAAAAAGAACCAAAGTACCAAGGAGACCTTTGAGTGACCATAGAGCATAGCATCCAGCCTCAGTTATTGAGGAACAATTATCACGGATGTGATCAGTTTAAGACAAAGTTTTTGGTCTATTATTTGTACTCTTGCATACATTTTAAATTTATGTCGCCTGATGTTTTTTATTGTGTTTTCTGACTGAATTTATGGAATTTGTATTGTTTTTTATATTTCATGACGCAGTGTTATTAATTGTGTAGACCAGTTTTCTTGATTGTGTGTCTTATGATGAATAATCTTCTGTTATTAGTCTTGTACATAATAGTAGCCTTGGGTATATAGACATATTCTCCTATTCTGAGTGCAATGGATGTGATTGAGTGATGAAGTTGGAGACTTCAGTCCTGTAATAGACATTGTTGGTTGCATAGTGCTGTCCAAAGGAAACCTTTGAGATTACATACTTAGAGGGGACTTGAACCATTGCAAAGTACTCACTGCTGTGACCCATTGTGGGTCCATAGCCAATTTCAGTGGTGGGTTTCATAATTGAGCCCTTAGTAAACCCAGTGGCGAGATCTATTGGACCACAAGCATGGCAATTGGCAACCCAGACACAGCCTTCTTTACAAGCAGGGCTAGCAATGAAGATGATAACTTGAACCACCACTCACCAGCACACTATTCGCAGACCATGACCAGATCGGAATGGCTCTGCCCCGGCTGACCCACGGAGACTGTAGGTGTTAACTGTACTGACAAGACTTAGGGAGTGACGAAAAATAAACTAGGCCCTAAATTGACCAACCAGTACAGTGCAAAGGGGAAGAATGCCAAAGAGGAAGAAAAACTCATCCTGAAGTGGAGGAAATAGTAGCAAGCAGTGGCAAAGACCAGGTTAGTCTGCGCAGGGACACCAACCGTCCTAGACCCCTGAAAGAGCTCCAAAGAGAGTTTCTGATTTGCCCTAAGAATGCCACTGCGGGCTGTTCGAAAGGAGGAGCCCATTCTGTCTTCCTATAACCACTAGAAGATCACAGGCAGAGTTATGGCTGTTGTCCTCTGAAACCTACTTAATGTGTTGGGAGTGAATAGTAAAGTTTTGTTAATATGAAGTACCAGCTGAGTAATTAGTTTCTAACAGATGATTTATTGAGTTCTGACTTTCTAACCACATACCACTTCCTGGAGTAAGCCTTGGACTTTTGGATGTTGCTACACTTATGGTCATTATAAAGAGGTATACTTGGTGCTCAGTTTTGTCCTTAATAGTAAGGTTAAAACCCAAGTTGTTAGCGCGAAAATGCTTTGTTTTTCCCAGTTTGAGCCCAGTAACCCTATTGCCCTCTGACTCCCGGAAAAAAAATTCACTCTCATAAACCCCTCAGGTTGGTTGTGTGTGCACCAAAACATTTTGAGGAAAGCCTGTCCTCGAATATACACCCCTACCCTTGTGTGAGATTTACTTACACACAATATCATGCCATAGAGGGGCATTATTATACATGAGTTAAAGGATGTATGTGTGCAGAGTAACCTTTTGTGAAACCTTGTATGGGTGCGAGCCACTTCCGCACATAATTTGGATTTAACGTGCAAATGACTTTGTGACTAGGGGCCAGATGTAGGTAAATCTGATTTACCGACTCTAGAATACCGAATTTTACCAATTCAGTATTCTAGATTCAGTAAATCAGATGTAGGAAAAAATTCAGTAATTTTTACCGAATCTGTATGATTCGGTAATTACCGAATCGGTATTTACCGATTCGGTAATTGCCATTGATTTCTATGGGCCTTGAGGCCCATAGGAATCAATGTCAATTACCGAATCGGTAAATACCGATTCGGTAAAATTACCTATTCGGTAATGTACAGAATCGGTAAATTTAGCGAATCAGTAAATATACCGAATCGGTAAATTTAAGGTCCCCTACGTCTGTAACTACAAATACCGGTCGGTAACGGCCGAAATCGGCCGTTACCGACCAGTATTTGGCCGCCTACATCTGGCCCTTAAATCCCAGGTTGTGAAGATCCCAATATTAGTTTGCAGACTTCCACAAACTTTGCAATTAACTCACGTATTTGTGCACTCAAATAGGTATGAAAATGAAAGACCTCTTTTTTTATCCTGTAGTTAATCTGTTAGATTGCAGGATTACTAACACGTTGATACAATATAGTTTTGTTTTGTTTTATGGTGTGATTTGTTTCTCTTAACTACTAATAATCTACTGCTATTCCCCAAAAGACCGAATTTGCAGCACCTATTGTACATAGGGTTGTATTCTCTATCCCAACATAGTGAGAAGTGGGCTGGGTTGACTGGATACATAAAAGGCTATAAACTACCTTCCTTTGTTATTTGTGAAGTAAAGCACAATTAAAACATAATTTAAAACAACCCAAGCGGTAGAGAAGCTTTGGAAGAGGTTGTGATCTAGAGTAGCTGCATTACTCCTCCTAATAAAAAAACAAAGTTATATATATATAGGGCCGTTTCAGTGCTGAATTTTATTTAGTAGACTATCAGGCACATGCTTCAAGAGAAAAAACGGTCACAAACAGGCAGATTCCCAGAATAGGCCCCTTTGCGACTGGTATTTTTGCATTTAAGATGCATCATCCCAATTGCAAAAATCGCAATTTAAGTAATCTCTAAAATGCGATTACTTAACTTGCGATTGCATTTAAGGAATTGCAAATTGAGATTCCTTAAATGCAATGCATTAAAGTAAAACAATTAACGATTTCGCTAATAGGGGGCGCAAATTACCATGAAGTTGAACTTCAAGGTAATTTGCAAAAACTACGAAAAATGCACTTTTGTGCATTTCTCAAAGTTTCATGTTGCGCACAAAACATGCCCGTAGGGCACGTGTGTGCGCAACATATGTGCACAGATCAATTTCAGGGGTGCAACAGGGTGTCCTTTTGACACCCTTGCACCCTGAAATTGCATGGGCAATTTGTGAGGACCTATTGGTACTCGCAAATTGCGCATGCAATTTCCCATTCATTCCTATGGGCCTAGAGGCCCATAGGAATGAATGAGAAGGCAGTCCTTAATTGCAACTTGCAATTTGTGAGTCGCAATTAAGGAATGTTTAGGAATCGCTATTTTTATAGCGATTCCTACATGCAAAGGCTTTTGCGATTCCTTAATTGCGATTCCTTAATAATCTCAATTATGGAATCGCAATAGCCTACCTTGATTCATGTGCCAGCATGTCTCTATGATCTAATGAAAGATAATTGATTATTTGCCTTCAATATAATGTTGGCAAGCAAAGTGATGTAGTCTATAAAAAAGTTTATTTGAAATGGAATAATCAATTGTCACTGTTTTGTGCCTGCATATATCTAATTCTTCTTCTTAGTAGAGCAGTTTGGAGATGAAAAATATTGCAGTTTGTCTATATTCTATCCAATGCACCGAAAGACATGTTTGCGTAAATATGTCTGCCTGCCTTCTGAACTAAAACAAACACTTGCAAAGCTAATAGGTCCGGCATTGCCCACCTGCCTTTTGGCTTTGCCAATGCTTATTTTCAAAGCCATATTTTTGGGAAACCTTCCGGGCTCTTATCAGTCTAGAAAGAAAATGTTGATTAAAAGCAAAAATATTTTTTGGGGTCTCAAAAAGCATCCATTGCTGCGGTACTACCTTGTACTACATGAATTGCTTTGTGTGTAGAAGTAATCCGTGTGAAAGGCCAGAATGATGTCACTCACAGTAAAGTTAGCCAGCGGCTGAAGTTGACTGGCCCATTGTCCCTTGCTATATACTGTAGTGTGTAGAAGAAACATGGGAGAGACACAATAACAGACCAATGTATGAACACTGCTTTATAAAAGCCCAAATATATAGGGATATAATACATACAATTTTAGTAAAATCTAGAGGTCTTGGCTAACTTCCGACCACAAAAGAAATTCTGTCACTATTGTTGGAGTTGTAGTGTCCCTCTTCTTCATTTTTAGGGTAGAGTACTGGTGTTTTTTTATTAGGGGCTGTTGGAGAGGTACTAGGGTACCAGTGGTACCAGTGGTGGATTGTAAGCCCATGAGTAGCTCACAATTGGGCTGTTGATTGTCCATGGCTAGTGAGCCTTACTTTACGACTTACTGGCACAGCACATCTGCTGAATGCCACAGCTGCTCGCAGAAGATAGCAGGAGGCCATTTGCACAGAAAATCAAAGCTGAAAATAAGGAAGGTTGTTTGAATCAGGGTGCTGGAATGTTGACTTATCACCTTTTACTGTCAACCATGCACAAATCCTAGAAAGAAGGAGGGGAGAAAAGCAGAACACAACCCATGACCTCCTGAGTAAAATGAGTATGGTAACATGACTATAGAACAGCCCCAACAGTGGTAATTCAGGATAGCCTTGTGCGAAGAAGTACTGCTGTGGACTATTGGGGAAGAGGGGAGCAGCACAGGCCACTGACACAGGGCTTTTGTGAAAATGGCTGCTTTATTGAAACAGGTGCACATTACAAAATAACATGGGCTTGCCCTACAAAAGTATACCCTCAGTATACATATAATAACCTATTTTGAATACCCCTAAGGTATCGCTTCCCCCCCATAACAATCTAGCCAATGAATAAACTACTTTGACCATAGCTGTTGGACTGTACCTGGAACCTCTGAAATCCATTCACTTTTATCTACCTACATTAACCTTTGAAACCCTTCAAATACCTAAGTAATTTTGAACTTCCTAGCTCGTCCAGGCGTGACCTGCTACCCATTCCCTTTCAGCTCGAAACTGCCATTGACAACAGCAATAAACTTCTGTAAATTCTGGCAACTTCTCAGGCTGTCGAATGTCCAAATCTAATCCCTGTAACGCTCTGGAAAACGATGACAGTTCATGAATCAAGATTAAATATGAAGAATAAAAGCAGAAAATAAAAAACACTTGGAATTCTGAAGCCTTTTTGTCAAAAACATATCAATATCTAATAAGGAGGAGAACGTACTAATATGTTTCTGACTTCTCAGACAACCGCCTGTACACCTGGATCAAGGCGACAACCTAACCCCTGCACAACTGCCCACCCAGAAAAAGGGGAGGGCCAGGAACGCTCCCCTTCCCTGCCTTTTTCTGCACCCCCATGTCTTAGCCCTCTAATGTACAAAAATCTAGCTACATTATGGCACCTTGAGGACTTTCTCCAGCTCCAACTGTAGCAGCAAAATATATAACTCCATACCCATGTACGACAGGTGGATTCTGTCCCTCCTAAAAACTCTACATATTCGTACCTGAGATCCAAGTGCAGAACCCTTCCTGTCCCCTGATCCCTACAGAATGAACACATCACTTTATTTAACTTCCTCCTGTCTTTATCTATGGCTGAAGCATTGACAGCCCCACACCAAACTCTTCAGGGAATAAACTCTGTCCACATAATGTGGCAGCCCTACCAAAGCCTGTTGATCTCCCACAAATCCGCCTTCATGGCCATAATAAGATCCAAAACCTTCTGATCAACTAGGTACTTCTCCCCAAGGTGAAGTAACAACACATCGGGTCACTGACCGCCAACTAACAGCCTGTTGAGAGAAGGATTGAGCTCCCTCCATTTCATGCCCCCATTCCCCACCCAGTTTATGAAATATAATGCCCTGTTCAGGCCCAGATTCGACCCATGGCTGGTAGCCCTTGCATGACGCTCTGCCCACTTCAAGAAGGAATGGCCCACAATTCAGATCCTCAGCCCAGCCACCTGGTTTCTGGGAACAATACCTGAAACAGAGACAGAGTGAACAACCTGTACTTCATAACCCAGCAATCAAATCCCTCAGAACATATCTCTGAAAACAATTAGATGACCATCATCCCAGTTGCATAAATTGACATTGATCCCAACCCCGCATGCCTGCTTTGGTAGCTGCTCCTATCCTATAAGAATGAATACCAAACCTGGTGGGAACAAGCCCAATCTGAACCAATGTCCTACGCATCATAGCCAGTATTTGATATGAAGGGCCAGATGTAGGTGGCCAATTACCGGTCGGTAACGGCCGAATTCGGCCGTTACCGACCGGTAATTGGATTTTGAGATGTAGGGCATGCATTTACAGAATCGGTATTTTACAGATTCTGTATTTACAGATTCGGTAAAATTACCGAATCGGTAAATACAGACTCGGTAAAATACCGATTCTGTAAATGCAGATGTAGCTGGCACATGTCAGCTGGCACAAATACAGAATCGGTATTGCCCATTGATTCCTATGGGCTGCAAGGCCCATAGGAATCAATGGGCAATACCGAATCGGTATTTACAGAATCGGTAAATACCGAATCTTAACGATTCGGTATTTACCGATTCTGAAATACCTACATCTCCCCCCCTCTATTTTACCACCTCTTAAATACCGATTCGGTATGAATCGGTATTTAAGAGGTGGTAAATTAAAATTACCTACATCTGGCCCGAAGTGACTGGCATACCATTCCTATGCTTAAATAGCTTCCCCTCTACCCCAGTGTGACATATCAGGGAAGTAGCCCAGCATACCGGGGAGATATGTTGTAAGGGGTAACTCCTCAACAGCATAGACCTACCTACTCTATGCTGGTCAGTCTTTGACAACCATATTTACAACCCTCCTAAACAAAAGGACACCTCCTCTGAGAGTACCTACCTGCTTCTGACACTCAAACTGCCCCAAAAACATCCATGACATGAGTGTGGAGAATAAAACCAAATGCCCCTCATTCTGAGGAGGGCCTCAATTAGCTTGGACAGGATGCCCTGTGTCAGGGGACTTCTTCTGGCACCCCTATTTCCCACTTCCCTGGCCCAACCTTCTAACATTCTTCTCTCCATTTTTCCTGCAGAAGGGCCATACCCTCACAGGAGTTTTCCCATGAACACAATACCTGCCAATTTGCCTGCAATCATCACCCGCATTTCACCCTTGCCTATTAAGGAGAGACTAAATTGCACTACATCTTCCACCCTGTCTCAGTCCCTAATTCTGTATGTTGCCCCCACTAAAAATTCAAACAAGGCCTAAGAGTATGCCTGTCTGGTGGAAATGGCTAAATAATCAGCTACCAACTAGAGTATCCTCCCTCTCTTATGGACCACCGATCCTACAGCATCCGTGTCCTCACTCTGTCCACCTCTGTGGCCAACCCATGGAACCTCTCCCACTGTGAATGACAGAAAGCATCAGCAATGTCATTGTCCACAACAGGAACATGTTGGATGCTGGACACAATGTCCAGTCACAGGCAGTTTAACACAAAACTTTGTAGCAACTGCCACAGCTGAGGCTCCCATACGGATTGTCTGCTAGCTACATCCAATACCGACATGTTATGTATGCTATGTCTATCCTCTTTCCAGGCTGGCGACCACTCCTCCGCTCACCAGTGACCTTGCCAATAAATTCCAAAACCGCTGCCACCTGCGGCATCAGAAAATATCTAGGCATCCCAATCCAAGCTTGTCAAAGCCGCCAGTGGAATCCCATTGAACGACTTCATGAAAACCTTCCACATCTTTAAGTTCTCGTTAACCCCTGCTGAAAGCCTGATGTATTGGTAGGGTTAAGGCAAGCTGGAGAGTGAGAGACCTAACTGTCTACAGGATGTTCTCCCTGCTCTCTCTACCCTGCAAGAAAAATTCAAGTGCCCTAGCAAAATGTGCACTTCCTGCACAGTCACCTTTTCTTTTGCCAACATTGTTTCTAACAGAGCCAGCATGGTACACCATTTGTCTCATGGAAAACTTGCCTCAATGACCAGTGAATCAATCTCAGTGCCCAAAAAAGACAACATGGTGCAGAGCCGCACTGCCCATCTGTGTCCCACATGAATAACCTTTTACTCAAGCGGGCCTACCTAATGCCTTAGGGTTCTCTAGTCTCAATTCCAATTGAAACCTTTCTTTTGCATGACCTCCCTGCGAACCAAAGGCTCCATTTCCTCAGTTTCAGCAGATATTTCCCTCCGCAGGCCTCCCCACTTGTAAGAGGCACTGCAATCTCAACCTTCATAGGTATCTTGTTAACCAAGAGCTGCACATATTTTGGTATCTAACCTGGTGCCAAGGCTGGTACTAGTTCTGAGGCCCACCGATTTGCCAACGCTTGGGGATGCCAAATTCACTCCCAACCACATCGGTGCCAATCATTACCACGTTCCTGCAAGACACTAGGGGCAGATGGGTTAGAAGACCCCCTCACCGCCCCTTCATTCCACCAGTGAAATACCTAATCCTGACCTTCCAAACCCCCCCTAGCGCTCCTCTTTCAAGACTCTCTTCATCATAATCGAGAATGGTATCGTTTTTTGTCACCATTTCTCTCATTACCATCGCTTCACCACACTTTTTAAAAGGCGTGCTTGCATCAATAACGGGTTTTCAAAATGCCCTACCGGGGGGGGGGGGGGGTACCTTGCCCTCGCCAATGCGCTTCTGTCGCAGGACTCATAGTCCTGTAATCAGTCTTTCTGTGGCATGCCTCAACTCCATCTGGCCTTTGCACCACCAATGCACCACAACCTTCTTGGGGCAGTGATCTTGCCTTCCCCAATGCCTTCCATCCAGCCTACCAGGCCATGCTGTCTCTTCCCCTTAGAGCTATTGAGGCTCACGGAGCTCTCCTGAGTCTGGCCCCCCACGTAACTCTGTGACCTGAAAAGCAAGAGAATGGTCCAGTGTGCTGGTAAACAAACCTCTGTTCAATCATCCTCACCCTCAACCTGTATCACCCCTATACTCTTCCATCTGTCTCCCGAGAACGCTACCTGGGGGACCTGGGCCCTCTTAAATTGCAAAGCACCCCACCCTCTTCTTACTTCATGCCCTCAACCTGCCCCACCTTCCGTAAACCCTGCTCTTGTGCTTTACTGCCCACGAGCTGGCTACTGTTCTCACACTTGCCCTCCCTTCCTCCAGAAAGTTCTCAACTACATCCTCTTCTTCCCCAGCGATCCACTCTATATCTGCATCAACCTTCTTTGGGAAATTAGGTCCTGCCGTCTGGCACCCCCCTCCTCTGCCATCCTTTGGAGCTCCAAAATTGCCCCATATTTCTCCGGGGCCCTATCACTGCTCAAACTTGCCCTGGCCCCTGCAGGTGCTCTCTCCAACAACATGTAACTGGACCACACAATTTTATTAAGGCCCTTTTCCTACAGAGACCCTGACTCAACCTCTGGCCCCATTCTCCCTGCCCAGACTTCTCCAGCATTTGCTGCTCATAAACCTCTTGAAAATTAACCTCCTTATGCCCCTGTTCCCCCTCAGTTCATCTCCTCAGATTCTGTATTCTTACTTCTAGCTTCACCCCTCCTTCCCAGCATGGGTCTCTGCCACAGACCCCAATTTCTCCAGGGCTTCCCTCAATGTGTGCCCGCCTTCTCCCTCCCTCTTCGTGAAGCAGGACATGCATTGGCGGCGGTCCGCCCATATTTTCCAAGCACAAGGCCTCATCCCTACTCAAGGAGACCTTGTGCTGTTGCCTCAAATCTCCCCGTACCTTGCACCTTGTGGCCCAACTCCACTTCCATGCCACGTGGCCTTACCTCCAGCACACTCAAGGTCTCCTCAATGGCCGCTGTGGCCCTGCCCCCAATATCAGTGCACAAGGCCTCTCTCTGCATGGAGATGGCCTCACGCCGTATCTTCACACTGCCTGCTCCCCGCCATTGGACTGCACGCTTGTGGCCCGACCGCTGGTATATAATCAGAAGTGCCCGCTTTTCTTCAAGATGGCCCTTTCCCCGGAGCCTCTCTCCTACCATGAGAGTGACCCTGCCCACTCACCTGTTCCGGGACCAGGGATTGCAAGCGGGGCAACGACCCACATGCCATCACTGCAGCCGCCACACCCTCAGAAGCCTATTGGGCAGGACGTCCCTCATGCTGCTGGGCCCCATCCATGAGCAGGTCCAGGCGGCCAGCCTCCAATAACAGGTACATTGCCTGGGCCACCTTCTCCTCCACTGTACCTACAAACGCCATCAGGTAAGCTAAACAAACCTAAAAACCTGATAACCACAAAGCACCAGCAATAATATACTTGGACAAACTAACCACTGCGCAGGTACCAGCCACTGAGTCACCCAGACAAAAATGGTGGCTGGTACCAAAAAATGACTTTATTTATCAGTTGGGCTATGATATAGCCCAAAACCCCAACACAAGCCCAACTGCACTCCCTGAACTGCACTACTTTCCCATAAAACCTGGGGGGGAGGGCATATCTCCTTGTGGTCGGCTGCCCCCAAATCCCAATTGTACACTTGAAGTAGGATTCTGGGTGAGGTCCTAAGCAGCTGGTGGGAAAAAAAGCATTTGTCAAGTAAGTGGCTTGACTACAGTGGGCAGGGGAATAACGCAAGCCCCTGCAGGCCCCGTGGCGACCCTCCTGACCAATTCTTCTTACCCTGATACCCCTCACTTCATGTGTCTTGGATCCTCAATGGGAAGATGCCAATTTATTAAAAAAATACAGATTCACCCATGATAAAAATGAATATGTTTCAGAGAGACCTACAAAACTATGCTGGTAGATGCTAATGTAGGGCTAGGGAAGCATGGGGTGTGTGGCTAACTGAAATGGATTAAAAGTCAAAGAAGGAGAAGTGTGGCTCACTGGTTAGAGGAGGCAGACCTGAAAGCAGAGGTCAGCCCGGGACCAGGGTTCAATTCCCGGCTCGGCGGGGTCTTGAGTCCTAAAATGTCCATGGACTCGACAATTCTCGCTCCGGTGCCTACTCGATTCACGGGTTCACACTCTGCGACTCTGGGCAATAGCTTGCTTAATCTCCACAACGGCCCCTCGCGGCGGGATGCCTGGCTTTCACCTTGCGGATACCCTGCCGGGGTTATCTCACAGGGGAATACCAGGACGGGTTCCCTAAGCAAGCGCTTAGAAACTGCTTGGTGATTTGCGCTATATAAATTCCTGTACATTTACATCACACATTTACAACACAGATAAAGGAGCAGGTAGACAATCAAGCTCAGTAGTGTATTTTGCACTGGCGTGGCTTTGAAGGATATTTAGAGGGAGTGGTAGCAATTGGAAAGAAGTGACATACTTTACTTTTCCTTCCACATTTCTGTTTCTCAATGACAAGTTATATATTTATAGGCTGCAGGAGGTTGCATTCCGACTGTGCGGTATGTCACCACGCACATCTAGAAATAGAAATCAAAGAAAAATTGTTAGAACCCTCTACTGGAAGACTTGGGCGAATGAAGGCATATTTTAAAATTTAATTAGCAGACATCTGAACTTAGCAGACATCAGACTCTTCGAGCAATCATCTCTGATTAATCTCAGCAGGCGAGGATGAAAATCCAGTCATTATAGCACCTTCACCACGTATTCTTAAGGAAATGAATATTCCCTACTTTGAAATGTTTTGAATGTGTCGAAAACTCAATAAGCTTAGTTATGCCTATATAAATTCGTAAGACTAGCTCTGAAGAATTATAATTACATTTGACAGATTTGGATTGGCTCTCTATTCTTGATGCAAATTTCTCCAAATAACTTTACAATTCTTGGCCAGTGGAATTCTTTGTTATGTCACTTTAATGTATATTACTTGTTTTTATTTGTATTTTTTTCTGGTCCTATTGTTTTTCATGATACAGATAAGCAGAGTTATGTTACATACATCGGTGTTATGATTCATACAGTGTACAGTATTGTGCAGGAGGATGTCAATAAATGCAAAATTATTTATTTGTATTTTTTTATGACAATTAATTTTAAATTCAAACAATAAAAAAAATTCAAAGAAAGGAGAAGGGCACAAGATGTGTGGAGATTGAATGTGCTCTACCAATTAGATGAAATCCGATGAAGTAATACGTACTGTCAAGCAACAAGGAGTAGGTTTAAAGAAATGGCATAATATGAGACATGTGTAAAGTGTTAATAAGATTTGCCATCAGTGGTTCCAGAATTTTGCACCTGATAAACACTTTTAATGGAAAAATGGGACATACCTAAAGCAAAGAGTTTAGGGCCTGTTTGCTTCTCTTTTTACCTCACTGTTAGAAATTGGGTTGTAAGTGGACTGGGGTATAAGCCCTAGTCAAGCATCAACCACAATCCTAGTGAGGGTAAGAAGCAGGCAAACCCTAAATTAACCTGTGCTCACCCTCAGGTAGCTTGGCACAGAGCAGTCAGGATTAACTTAGAGGCAATGTGTAAAGTATTTGTGCAACACTTCAAACAGTAAAACCGTGAAAACCCCTCAGAAAAAGATTCCACACCAGGTTGGAAGAATATAACGTAATTTATTAATTAAAACAAGACCAAAATGATGCAAGTTCAATAAGTAGAACGCGAGATATGAATTAAAAAAAAAATGAAAGTGAAAATAGCACCAAAAAAGACCTAAGCTCCAACAAGGAACATCTGGTTACTCTGGACGGGGGCAAAGTCAAAAATTCAGGCCAACCACGATGGAGCACTGGCCAGCTACAGGGACCAGATTGGACCCACTGAGCAAAAGTACCTTGGTCTGGGCTTCGTCAACTGTGAAAATCCTGTTGACGATGGGGATGCAAGATGCAGTTGAAGCAATATGCCGATGTCAACGTTTTGCGTCAGTGTCGATCTTCACAGTGGTGGCGATGCTCTGGTCCTGATCCACACGCAGTGGTGATGCATCGGCTCCGATGAGAGCAGGAGCTTTGATGTGGGGTGATAGAGGTTGCCATCGACAGAGATACAAAGACCTTGAGGAGAGTGTTGTGCAGTGCTGGTTCAGAAGGTGGTGCCTCAGGTCTGTCCACACAGCAGAGGTGATGCACCGGTTCTAATGACACAACAGGGGGCGATGCACCAGTTACAATCCATGCAATGAAGCTGATGCACTGGTTCGAGAGAGGATGCGTGGGTTTTACTGGAAAAAGCACCTTGGTCCTCACTTCCACGGAGCCAGGACTTGGGTGGCACCGGGAAGGGTAGACTCACAGATGGCATAATCCAGGTGCAGTAGCAGAAGAGTTGGAAGTCTTTTCGTTCCTGAGACTTCAGATAAGGATGCAAGCCAGGTCTCCCTTTGAGTCACTCTGGGTTCAAGTAATGCAGGTCCAGTCCTTCACACCCAAGCAAGGGAACAGCAGTTCACAGCAGCACAGCTAGGCAGAAGTCCAGCAAAGCCTAGGTCCAGCAGAGTGGCAGCCCTTCAGCAGCAAAGAAGTTATGTTTCCGGACAGAGTCTTCACAGGTCCAGAAGTGTACTGAAGTGGTCGTGCCAGAGGTCGAGTATTTGTACTCCGTTGGGCCATTGAAGTGGGGTGGACTTCAAAGACAGCCCTTTGAAGTGCAACTAGGTCCTCTCTTCCTGCCCTGGCTCCACACTCACTACAGGGAGGTATGCAGAACTTTGTGTGGGGACAGGAGATAAGCTATTCAGCTGTAAGTGAGACTGGGTCCAGCTCCTCCCTCCCATCCTCCCAGGATGGCCCATCAAGTCACATCTAAGCTCCCATCGTGTGTGGCTGTCTAGGGGGAATTTTCAAAGCCCAGCTGTCACACATTCTTCAGACGTGTATCAGAGACAGGCAGCAGGCGCAAAATGGCTACATTAAGAAAATACCAACTTTCTATAAGTGCCATTTTCAGAATTGGATTTTTAAATCCAACTTCACCATAAGTTGTGATTTTAAATTATGATTCCAGAGACACCAGACTTCAAGAGTCTATTTCTTCACAATTAGGAATTACACTTAAAAAATGTAATAATGCAATCCTGATGTTTTCCTATGGGAGAGATAGGCCTTGCAGTAGTGACAAATGAATTTGAGAGTTTTCACTACCAGGACATGCAAAACCTAAATGCACATGTCCTACCTTGTACATATATTGCACCCTGCCCTCTTAGTTATCCAGGGCCTACCTTACGGTTGACTTATGTATGTAAAAAGGGAATGTTTAGGCCTGGCAAAAGGCGTATCTTTCCAGGTCAGAATGGCGGTGTAAACAGCAAACACAGGCTCTGCAATGGCAGGCCTGAGACATGGGTAGAGGGCAACTTAAGTGGGTCACAAAATAAGTGCTGCAGGTCCCTAATAGTATTAAATTTGCAGGCCCTGTGCACATGTAGGGCACTTTACTAGGGACATATGTAATTTAAATATGCCAGTTGGGTTTGAGCCAATATTACCTTGTTCAGAGGCGAGAGCACATGCACTTTAGCACTGGTTATAAGTGGTAAAGTGTTCAGATTCCTTAGGATAGCAAAAACAAATTCAGGAAAATAGGAAAGGTGAAGGCAACATTTTTGGGGTGACTCACCTTCTGTTGTTTTGCACTTTGGCTTAATACCATCGTAGAGCTGGTGCTAAAGAAGATAGCTGGCTGCAAGGCTGCTGTAGGGATTGATTGCACCCACGACCACTGCTGGTTCATTCCCTTTAGATCAAGAAGGTATAATATAATAAGACTTAAAAAAGTACTGGCAAAGAACAGAGCACAGTGTCTTATGCTACCATCTCTGATCATAGGAAAGGTTTCTGACTCTCCATATTGATATTTCATTTTCACAGGCTGAAAGAAATTTAAATGTAGCTCTGAATGCTTGGCATGGAGTAAGATATTATAGACAAACCCTATGGTGCAAGTGAATACCAATCTAAAACACTTAAATTGCAGAAAGGGCTCTTTGCTGCTCTGTTAAAGCCATCAAACTTGTGACTGAATCAGAAATTATGGTCGAAAAAAGGATCTCCAGATGTTGGATGAAACTAAAGATTGGCCATGAGGGGCGGAGAACAACATGCTCGACAGTGGCTGCTCTTAAGAACCGATCCCGGACTAACCATTCAATACAGCGTTATGCTCCCGACTTAGGGCCCGATTACGATTGCGGTGAATCCGCATCCTCCGGGCCGGCGGAAGCCACCGCCGGCCCGGAGGATGCAGATTCACCGCTGTGGTGAGAGAAATGACCCCCCGCCAGATTAGGATGGCGGGGGTGTCATCTGCGGACGGCAAGACTGTCCGCCGCTTTTCCGCCAAGCTCTAATATGGTGGCGGTGTCTATCAGACACCGCCAGCCATATTAGGATTTGCTTTGGGATATGCCTTTCCGCGGTGGCAATGCCGCCACGAAAAGGCATACGGTCTTTTCTTTGGGGGCCCGTTGCGGGCCCCCAGGGTGATGGGGGGGTGTGGGGGCGCACATGGGGGGTACCTATGGTACCCCCCTGTATTTGCATGCACAAAGCGGCAGGCACCGCGCGGTGCCTGCCTCTTTGTGCATGCAAATGCACTGCATGCAGTTTTAACATTGCGGCAGGCGCTGCTTCAAGCAGCACCCGCCGCAATGTTAAAAATACAGGATGTGACCGCCAGGGTGGTGGTCACATCCTAATTCGCACGGAGGGACCGCCGCTGCCCCTGCGGATGGTCCCTCCACCTCTGGGGTGGCGGACGTACGCAGGTCCGTCCGCCATCCTAATAGGGCCCTTAGGGTGGTCCTCACCAAGCCCTGCACTTCTCCAATTCCAGAACAACCAGCTTCTACCCCAAGCCAAGGTGACATCATATTGGATTGGGCGGCCGTGAGGAGTTCGCCACTAGGCCTCCAGCACTGATTCTCTATGCAACTGCACTGCGAACAGTGCTGCTTCACTGCCCTGCTGTTCCTGTGGGCCAGGAGGGGTACAGGTGCTACTGTGCCATCCCAACCAGAAAGCTGCCTCTCTGGCCCATTCTCACAGCACCAGGAACTGGCCTTTCCCAGGGAACCTCTGCCTGTGGATGTGCCTTACAGCGAAGAGGTGCTGATGCTACCAGGCGATAGATCACTGCAAGCTGCCTCCTGGTGGTGCTCCCTACACACCTTACCTTTGCGGAGGATACATGTACCACTAAACCTTCTCTTATACCTTTCACTATGTCTGCCCCTGAAGTCACCCTAGACTTTATTATGTCAACACTCAAAGCCATACAACCTTCGATCGCTATGGTTAAACTCTTGCACACGGATAAAAGTACAGAACTTAAACTACTGAAGGGGGCTTGACCCAACCTAGGCAGCGTGTGGACTCCACAGAACAATAGGCCGACAACCTTGAGATGAGGGTGCCAAAAACCATGACATGGAGCATAGAGCTTTGGAACACTCAGAAGACACTGATGGAGTTGGATGATCATAGTCAAAGGGACAACTTCCATATTTTCAGTATTTGGGATTCTGAGGACAGGCGAGATGTCCAGCTGTTCCTTCAATCTTTCCTCCAACGACTTCTGGGCATGGCTTTCTAGTCCCCATTAGAATTTAAATATGTGGACCTCACAGCTGGCCGATCCTCCTCTTCAGCATGCCTGGGGCCTTGCTCAATTATTGCCTGCCTTCTTCACCACCAACAGGCAAGCGTGATCCTATCTGAGGCTCAAAAGCATGGTCCCTACCAACATGATGACCTTTTCGGTGGGTTTCTCCATGAAACTCACATCCTGCAGAATACATTTCTGGTCTTACTCCCGGTAGTTTGGAAATATGACCTCTGCTTTGGCCTCTTAGAACTGGTGACCATGCTGGTGACGAAAGGATCAAAGAATCTCCTGACCCAGCTGCATTGGAACTTTGGTTGGAAAATGAAACAATGTGACAACATCAGAACATGGATACTACTCACCTTGGCATCACAGCATCTTAGCAGTCAAGTGTGGATTCCTCTAACAGGAGCAGAGCCTCAGACAGAGACCCTAGATAGGACTTCCACCCGGATCGAAACAGGATCCCCCCACAAACGATTATTGTTGCTTCTTCTCCATTCCTGCGGGATGTTGTTTAGACCCTTGTTTCCATCATGCTTGTTACCATGGATTGGATGGATCGAGCTAACCATGTATCCTTGTATCAGGTGGTTTGCCTCCACCACATGAAAGTTGAACTTGGTATCTTTTCCCTTGTCAACCGGGATATAGCCTCTAGCTACTCCATACTGCCGTCACAAGCGCCCTCAATTGGTACCCTGACCCCTCCGCCAGACCTGAATGAGTCACAATACTATGCCTCAATATCGTGCTGCACAGCTGACAATCTGGTTTCTTAACATCAATGGCATGACACAATACATCAAATGCAAGAAAGCACTCTCTTTTCTTGGCTCCCAGAGACCCGGCATTGTTCTCATTCAGGAAACACACCTCACGGCCTAATGAATTGGCCAAGCTCTAGCGTGACTAGGTCAGCAAAGCCCTTTTCTCTACGGGTTTAGATGATGACAAGACCTCTATCCACCATCATTCGACCTCCACCAGGAAAAATTGATTGGCCATTCTCTTTCATAAGCACCCTCAAGATTTGGACTGATAACAATGGCTGTTATATTTTTGAATATGTGAAGATCTCAGGCCAGACGATGATGGTCGGCTCCATCTATGTCCCCATGGGTGCTAGACAAACCTGGCTGGTGAGATTACATTGACTGTTAATGGAGTTCAGCTCCCAGAAACTCATTATTGGTGAAGACTAGAACTTGACCCTATATCATTTCCTGGACAAAATGGGATGGCCTGATATGAGATGTGATAATAATATGGTGACATTCTGTGCCTTTATGGAGGATTATTTCCACCATGATGTGTGGTGTTTGTTCCACCCCAAGGACCATGAGTGTACGTAACTCTCCCCTGCATATAGCTCAGTATCTAGAGAGAAGGTCTTCCTGACTAATGCTATGGCCCTACTTTTAAAAATCTCCTATACCATTGGGGTGGGAACAGTGTCTGAAGAAGCACCCAATGCACTCACCTTGGAATTACAATTGACTCTGTCTAAATCCAGTGGCTGATGGCTGGATACAAAAGACGTTTTAGCTATCCTGACGAACACCTGGCTTAATGAATTCTCATCTCCCATATTGGAATTACTAATGCCTCCATGATTTGACCTCGTCCAACTACATGGACCATCCAAACTGGGTGGGAGCATTGTTTGCATTCATCGAACTATATTTTTAGTAAAAACCTTTCCAAATGGAAACTCTACCTTCTTGTGGATACTTAGCTTTACATTTTTCTAGTGAAGGCAGAACCCTTTGCAAACTCCAAAAATTCTATCACCCTCCTGGGAGAACCAATCTGTCACTGAGCAAAATAGAAACAATTGCAATACACTCTTCTTAACCCTCCAGTGACATTGACAGGTTAACTCCTTTAACACATTCCTATCTGATCTCTACCCCACACAATCTTGCAATAACCCTACACTCAATAAAGGTGCCATTATAGACTAGATAATTGCAAAAAAGAAAGCAATTGATTTAGATTCTATCAACCCATGTGACTGGTTTGACCATCACTACATGATCTTCTATATAAATAAATTGGTGGTTAATAGGAAAGGCCGTACTGTTAACAGAAGACAACTGATCAGAGACTTCTGAGACATAAATTGTGGCACAGTGTGAAAGAGGCCTCCCATTGCCAACTGGTACGGTTGAAGTACATGATCTCACATAACACTATAATAGTGTTATGACTGGCATGATTGACTCACTAGCACCTAAATGACTAAAGAGAGTTGCCTGCAAAAACAATAAACCTTGGTACGATGAGCACGGGACTGATGAAAGGAGAAGACCGGGAGCAGCTGAAATGTCCTGGAGGCACGATCCATCCTCTTCTCACCTTAAGTAACTGAGGTTACTAAAGACTTCCGAGAGAAAACTCTTCTGGAACTACAAAACAAAATTTTTCAGAGATCAATTATATAGTGCCTGAAATCACGCACAGAAAATGTTCAAAATCATGAAACAACAATCCAATAATCACTCTCTTTCTGCCCTACAGAGCCTAGCTCATATTTGAGCTGCCACATTCTTTCCACATGAGCTTTCCACATTCTTCAAGGCTAAGATTTCTAAGATTAGAAACATTGAAAAGGAATTAAAGACTTCTGAAGAGATCTAATCAGCTTAGATCAGCTCCTTCCTCCACTTCATTCTATGGCTATGGCATATAACTCTTGCAACAAACCTAAAATTTACAACTTTTGGAGGGAGTTCAAGATGCTCATTGAAGCTGACATCCTATTAACGCTACCATCCTAAAAACGTCCACCCATTACAACGACCCTCTCTGCTTTAGACTTCACAAAGAGGCGATTCATTCTTACTTCCTCTATGGATCAAGATAAAATTTGACTCGCTAATGCCGGGCTCTAAAAAAAAAAACAAATACTGATCATATGGACCCGAACAACTTCAGACCGATTTTTAAGATCCGCTTACTTGCAAAACTCCTTAAGAAAAGTGTTCACATTCAACTGAGTCAACATATTGAACAGTTCAACCTCCTCGATAACTATCAATTTGGATTCAGACATGGTCACAATATGGAAACAGCTGTAGTCCACATTTTGGACGAAGCCCTACAGACTCTAGACCATAGTAATTCATCACTGCTAATACTGATTGCTGTCTGAACAGCATTTGGCACTTTGAATCACAACCACCTGCAAGCGCTATTAATAAAGTAGGGTGGGGTTTTCAGGAATGGTGCTTAGTTGGTCCTCTTCTATCTGCACAACAGATCACAAAGATTCAAGTTAAACCAGGATCTTTCTAATTCGACCCCAGTGAAAACTGGGGCTCCTCAAGGCTCTACTCTTTCTCCCACTCTATTCACTCTGTACATGGAACTACTGTCAAAAAGCTCTTTAACATCTCATATCACATGTACACTGATAATACTCAACTCTACATGCAATTATCCTCTCCAGAAGTTGTCAAAACATTCAATAATGCCTTATTGAAAACCCAACACTGACTGACCTTAAACCATCTCAAACTGAATGTACAAAAAATTGAATTTCTACTTATATCTCCTCCTAAGTGTACTTACTCCAGTCGTAGATTGGCCCAAACATGACCATGTTGAACTGCTCTCCCTTGGTCATTAACTCTACAAAATCCCTTGGGATCAACTTGGTTACAAACTTAAACATGCTGGCCCACATCAGCACCATAACTAGAGGGGCTCTCATCCATATTTACTCATTAAGAAAGATAAAGCCTTTCCTCCCCCCAACTGTCTCATTAGAGGATCTAGAAAACGGAACCATATAACTACCCTATAAAGCTTAGATTCAGGTTAAAATAGCCTGTATGAGGCACAAAGCACTTCACCACAATACCCCTACCGACCTCACCTAGAAACCTGAGCTCTCTGGGGTAGAAGAACATTTCATAGTTCCTGTTCTCTGCTATTGAAGACCCCAAAATTTAGAAAGAAGAACATCTGCAACCACTGATTCGCTGGCAAAGTTCTGCACATTTGGGACTCCTTACCTCCAGAGATCAGGCTAATCCCCTCTGCCGTCTCCTTCAAGAAAGAGGTGAAAGCCCTACTGTTAATCACTTTTCTTTCATAATTGAATCTTCGTTCTCTTTTGTGGGTTTGCCCTCTTGACCTTTTTTATGTTTTTTTCCTGTATTTTGTTTTTGTATCTGCGTACATGAATGCTTGTACAGTGCTCTGATAGACCTGGTTTATTTTCTTGCTTTATAAAACTATTTAAATAAATAAAAATAAATGTAAGGCCCGGACAAAGAAATGTAGCCTTACAGCCCTCATGGACGACTACCTGATGATGAATGAACCCACTATCAACTTGAAACAACTTTTATGTGCAGTGGAAATGGTCTATCTGCAAGGGATTCTGATAAGGGATACTGGTATTGCCAGAGATGCTACTGCTGCATCAAAGGCTGTCCTGGAAACTGAGGTAAAGAGCCTTTAGGGTGATTACCATGTCTCCCCTACTCCGGAGGGGCATCAAAAATTAACAAACAAGAAATACGAACTCAACAGTACCTATACACTGGAGGCGGAACAGGTACTATCCCGCATTAGACAGACGAACTATGAACATGATGAGAAGGTGGTGTGACTCTTCACCCTGCAATTAAAATAGAGGGAGGCCTGCTCAGTGAATCCAGCTATCCGTACATCCTCTTCAGCAGTTCTGACTCACCCACTGGACATTGTCAAAGAATTTTCAGCATTCCACTCTACACACTATACAACTGTCTACCCATGTGGGAAGACGCATTCATGTCAGCCCTCCACCTCCCTACCCTCGATGTAAACCTCCCAAATGAACTTAACTCAGACATTAGAGAGGTGGGAGTTGAGGATGCCTTCCAAGCCCTGATTATGGGCCAAACACCGGGGAAGGATGGATTGCTGATGCAATTCTATAAGGCAACGCATTAACAGATAGTGCTTCTCCTCACTGTGATGTTTCAGGAATCTAAGACCACTGAATTCCTTATACCGGAATTTCACAGAGCCTACATTTCACTGATTCCAAAATCTGGTAAGGACCATTTATCCTGTGTCAACTTTCACCTCATATCCCTACTGAATTGAGATATGAAGATATTGCCCAAGGGTTTAACCACCAGATTAGCTTGCATCTTCAGAATACTGATCTATGACAATCAGGTTAGCTTTCATCCTTTCTGATCCTCCCACAATCATCTGCAGTCTCTGGCACACATCCTATGGTATACCAGGAATGATGTGGATGATAAATTCCTACTTTCTCTGGATGCAGAGAAGTCATTTGATAGAGTTGAATGGCCATACCTTCTCTGCACAATGTCTAGTTTTGGCTTGGGACCGGCCTTTATTCAGATTGTCCACTGGCTTTGTCGTTCTCCCACAGTGATGATCAACTGTAACAGTATTCTCTCCAACCCGACATCACCAGGGGAATTAGGAAGGGCTGCCCGCAATCTCTGCTACTCTTCCTCCTTGCCTTGGAGGCTGTGGCTATTGCTATTCCCTCCTTGGTGCAAATTGCTGATGTACTGATGCCAATTGGGGAATTTAAACTCCTACTTTATGCAGACGACATACTCCTGATGCTGAGTAACCCTGGGGCAATGATTCCAGCACTTCTGGATCTTGTTTGTTCCCTTGCTTCCTTCTCAGGATACACAATTAACTGGAATAAGACGGAAGCTATGCCACTGACATCCCGGACCCGAAACATTGTTGTTGCACCTCCCAGCACGATGGATACCAAATGGACTGAAATACTTCGGAGTCTTGCTATACTGAGACTCAGGCACCCGGAAAACATCTTGTCCCTCCTAGAAACCACAAAAGTGGACTTTGCGGAATGGTCAGCTCTCCATTTATCTCTCTGAGGGAGAGTCCAAACTATTAAGTTGGTGACAGCCCCCAGATATAACTATCTGTTCACCATGCTTCCTTTTAATATTCCTGTCAAAATATGGTCACAAATTTATGTCACTCTCTGCACATATCTGTGGCTTGCACCTAAGTAACTCTACATCGCCACAATTTCTGGTGGCCTTCATCTCTTTCCTTTTCTGACTTATTACGGAGCCCATTGCTTGTTGCAGATGGGCTACCACTTGAGTCCCCATGGTCAAATGCCTCTCTAGGACACTAATGAACAACAACTCCATATTGGCACGCAGAGTCTATATGCCGTTTATGTTAAACTTCGAGCATCGACTGATCCTTGCAATCTGTTGCTGGTGAAAAATAATGTGTTCTGGAAATCAACCCATACGCTCTTGAAAGTAGACAGATTCCTACATCCTAAGGTGCCCCATTACCATAATGGCTCCATTACCATTGACTCTCCACGCTGTCCTGGTTGGCATGGGAGTTGGCTTGGATCATGTAGGTGCAAAAACGACTGAAAGAGGGGGCTATCATGTTTTTACAGACCTTGCAACTGAATATTGTCTACTGTGGTCTGACTTTTGACATTACCACCAAATTAGGCACTGCCTCCTCACCCAGACATGGGTAGAGGACTGGCCCCCACCCCCTTCCTTGTTTCACTCCTATTTGGTTCGATGGGGCCTATACAAAATACTGATTTCCAGGTTCTATAGGCTTCTGATGACGCAACTGTTTTTTGAACCTCTTGAATGCCTACACAGACTTTGATGGCAGGACCATCTACAGATACAAGTGAAATACACACCTACAACTTGGTCCTGAGTTATAGCTTCCAACGACAAGGGGCTATGGGGCTCCCAGATGAAGCTTTGTTATTTTATGATCTTGCAAGACTGGCACTTACTCCAGCTAGACGTCAAAGAGCCAAGTTGACTCCCTTATCCACATGCTGGCAAAGTCCCCAGCCTGACCGTGATAGACTGTACATTCTCTCAGCCTGCTCTGGATGTCTCCCCTTCTGGTCAGTCATCGACCATCTGTTGTAAATAAAACAACGGTATTATTAAGCATTAGCTGAAGCCATAATGCATCAGTCCAAATATCTAGTATAGGGATTCCATTTTGTATTTCGAGTCCACCATTTTTCATGCCCTACATTGCCATGTGCTCAATGTTCTGATTGTCCTACCTCTCTGCCAGTTACACTGTGGATTCTACCTAGCAACAGTTATTATTAGTCCTTCTTGAGAGTGTAGCGCATGCTCAGCAGAAGTAACAGTTGTTCCTTATTAGCATAGCCCTCCCATGTTCTAGAAATACTGTTAGCTCCACCCACTGATATATTTGGAAATGTCCTTACGTGGTTGTAACCTCTGTCTAAGCTGTAAACTGAACCCCTTCCACTGTGTATAAAAGGGGCCATGTGCTTGTATTCAGTGTGCTACTATGTAAAATACTGTAGAAGTGTTGTGGAGGTTGTATCACCACCTTTAAAGGTTTATTAAACTATGTTTTTGTATTTCCAGTTTCCTTGCCAACTTCATTTGTAAGTCTAAGGACTTTGTACACAGGAGGGCGGACCCTTTCGGTACCTTTGGGCCTTGCTGAGGCCTGAACTCATCAATTGGCGCCCGTCACGTGGGGCTCATCGGTGACTCGGAGGCTCGAAGGACTGGTCGTGACGAAGGAATTGAACTCTGCCGGGGAAGTGATCACTGCCAGCGGCGTCTTTAGTCCTGGCATCCTGAGGTATTTCTTCCTTCCTTCCGATCTGACCATCTGGGTGGCGCCGGTCTTCGACTGAGACCTCTTCTGTCGGTTTGCTGTGGATAAGCTGTTTGAGCAAATTGTGGAACTTGGCAAGTGGAATCTGGACGCTCGTGCTTGGTAAGGACCAATGTATGGTAATTACCGTGAGTGTTTATGGTAGCCAGTGATTAGCAAGGCAGTTTTAGGATACGCTTGCTGTGGCTTATGGATATGGATATGGATATGGAGATGTTTGGATGATCGATCATATTATGATTATGAAAATGGGTATATATGCGTTGCAACACATATAGGCAGGCAATGTGGAGATTTTTCTCCAACATATGGTTGTGAGCGGCGCAACGATTAAGTGCCATTTTTTTGTATAAAATTGCGTATTTTGCACTATTTCTAGCATGCCTGCTTTTAGCGCACTACGTAAGTGGTGCTGCTGTGGAAACCGGTTAAGTCTTGAAGAATCGCAGCCGGCTCCCCCAGAAGGGACGCCGAATAGGGACATGTACATTAAGTTTGGTCTTTCCCCTATAATGTACAGCACATTGTGGAGGCAGTATACCAAGAAGGATCCTGAGTTGAGATGGCCTTTGTATGGTTCGTTTGATGTGCGCAAAATTGAGTATGTGGAACAGTGCCTGTGTAAGCGCCGAGCGAGACAAGACATGTTTGAGAGTGTGCGAATGTGGATGAAAGAAGTACGTGAGCGTGAGAAACGTGAACATGCGCTGATTGAGAAAGAGCAGAGGAAGAATGTGCGTGAGAAGGCGCAAGAAATGAGACAACGTGAACAAAAAGAAGCGGAAGAAAAACGGGAAAAGGAACGTAGATTGCAGATATCTGGCCAATATCCTATTCGACGGCCTCTTTATCCTGTCCTTAATAATTCCGATGATGATTTTTCATTACTAGATCGTTCTCCGCCTCCGTATGCTGGCCCGTCTGCTTCGAAAGGGGAAGATGAGGATTCTGGATCATTTAAAGATAAGGTAGACACGCGGTCTAAGTTAACATCTGATCGTATGGCGGAGCTCCGACAAATTTCTTATCGTATTCTTAAGGGTACAATTCCTCTTGCTGAAATATTGTTGTCTCTTGAAAAATGGCCGGACAGGGAAAAAATTTATTTTCTTGAAACCTTTTCTGATGAAGTAGTCGGGGCTTTTCGAAAATATTCTCCTGTTCTTGAACCTGATGACATAATACAAGATAAGAAAGAATTGCGTAAAGGTCTCTTTTCTCCTTCCCAGGCAGCTGATGCAGTTCGACGGTTATTCGTATTGCGGGATGAGGCGTCTCGGTTACGAGAAGAAAAACGACAAAAGACGGTGGACGACAAAGAGACGGGTTTGAGTGGCGACGGGAAACAATCACCTATCTTTTCTTCAGATAAGGTCGATATTGTGCATGTTAAACCTATGCGAGAGGCAGCGCCTTTGTATGTTCCTCCTAAAGGAGCGGGTACTAGTTCAGATAAAGATTCAGCTGATGCCCGAGGGTATTTTATCTATAATTGGGTATATACTCCTTGGAATAGAGCGGATGTTATGGCCTTAAAGAAAGCGTTACCTGACCCACGGAAAAATCCTGCTGCCTTTTATGAGGAAGTTGAGGGGGCTTTGAATTCTTGTACTATGACATTAGCTGACATTGATTTATTCTTTGGTCTTATATTACCCCCTGACATGTGGAGATCAGTACAGAAAATTGATGATTTAGTGACGTTTAAAGCTAAATGGGAAGACATTGAGGAGGAGGACAGAGCTAGGAAACCTGCGCAGAAACCACCCCAGCTCATTCTAGACCTCCCTGCTGCCATTTTGATTAAATTGAAGACGATTATCCCCCCTAAAAAGATTGACTGGACTATGTTAGCATCTTGCAAGCAAAAGACAGATGAATCAGTTTCTGACTTCTTTACGCGATTTGAATTAACTTTTCACGATTTCAGTGGTCAGTCTCTGACGGATGGCACGGGTCGACATCTGTTTGTAGACAAATATGTTTCGAATTTATTACCGGGAGTAGCAGCTCGGTTGAAAGCGAGTGAAAGCTCCTGGACGACTTCGACTCCGGCATCCCTCCTGACAATGGCTCAGTATTACGAGCGTCAGGAATTAGAAGCAAAAAGTAATGAAGATAAGAAATCTAAGGATTTGAAAACAAAAGTTATGTTAGCACAAGTGTATGGACCACCCCAGAGAGGAAATAATAGAGGTGGTCGGTGTTTTTATGATTCTACATACGACTTGGCTAAAGATCATTGTGCATATTATAAGCAATGAGGCCACTGGGCCAATGAGTGTCCTTTAGCGCGAGAACACAGGGCTATGGGACGGGGTATAGGTTTTGGGAGAAATCGTGGGGGTTTCTCTGGACCACGAGGTAACCTAAATGACAGGGCTAGATTCGAATCTAGGGAGCAACAACAAGGAGGGTCTAATACCTTTGATAGACGAAATCAGTATCAGATGTCTGACTATGTGCACCCCGAAAGTCATGATTCCCAATATGCATAGGATTGCGTAGGATGGGGGGAGGAATCAGTTGAAGTACCAGTAGATCAGAGGGGTCCTTATGTTACAGCACATGTTTTGGGTTCTACTGATCAGTTTCTGGTTGATACAGGGGCTACTCGTAGCGCTTTGTCTAAACAATTGGTTCCGAGGGCTCCCCTGTCTGGCTTAACCATCACATCTGTAGGGTTTGATGGAACACCTTCTCTTAGCCCATTATCCCAACCCCTTGCATTTCATGTCGACAAATTTACAGCACCATGTCCATTCTTGCTTTCCTCAAACACGCCTGACAACATTGTGGGTCTAGACATGCTGAAACATTTTAGAGCCACAATCCGCTGCTCCCCTGAAGGAGTACGCGTGATTTTAAATGACAATTACCCTGCAAAAGAGAGAGTGTGTATGGTCGCTGAAAGTACTGCATTAGCCTCTTTACCTCACACGTTGTGGGCTACTTCAGACACTGATGTGGGACAGATGGTCATTCCCCCGGTTCGCATTAGTGTAAAGGAGGGAGCTGTGTTGCCACGCCTGCCTCAATATAGGATTTCACAGGAGGGTGAGGAGGCGCTCATACAGATTGTGCAGGATCTCATTCGAGTGGGTGTGGTGGAAGAAGTCCCATACAATGTTTGTAACAGTCCTATTTTACCAATCTTGAAGAAAGACACTGATACTAGGGTATATCGATTTATTATTGATTTGAGGGAGGTGAACAAGATAGTGGTGCCCCAATACCCTGTTGTTTCTGACATCACGACACTCCTTACCTTGGTCCCACCAACAGCGACAACATTCTCGGTTGTCGACCTGAAGAATGCCTTCTTTTCGATCCCTATTCACCCCGATAGCCGTTACCTTTTCGGCTTCACTTTGAATAATCGATCGTATAGATTTTGTAGAATTCCACAGGGCTATACTGAGAGCCCTGGTATCTACAGTCAGGCATTGAAAAGACAGTTGGATTCCTTTGTCTTGCTTGAGGGGGTAGTGCTTATTCAATATGTCGACGATATTTTGTTGGCTGCTGACACCCCTGAGCAATGTGAGACTTGTACGTTGTCCTTGCTTTCCTTTTTGGCTTCTCACAATCATAAGGTATCTAAGAAGAAATTGCAATTCTGTAGACCTAAGGTGACCTACCTAGGCCACCTTTTGTCTAAGGAGGGGCGTGCACTTACATCAGATCGTATCCAAGCCATCCTGGACACACCAACACCTTCTACACAGAAAGATGTTCGAGCATTTTTGGGTCTTACGTCCTTTTGTAGGCAGTGGATACTGGGGTTTTCACATATAGTCAAACCACTGTTAGCGCTATTGACAAAAGACACTCCAATTCCCCTTCCTTGGACAGATGAATGTGAAAACGCTTTCCAACAGTTACGTCAGGCCCTTTGTTCAGCACCAGTGTTAGGCACTCCTGATTACACGAAACTTTTCACATTATATGTACATGAGAGAGATGGATGTGCGTCATCTGTGTTAGTACAGATGCATGGGGACAGGCAGCGTCCGTGTGCATATTTCTCGGCATTGCTCGATCCTGTCGCTCGGGCATTGCCGGGGTGTTTTCGTTCGGTCGCAGCGACAGCTGTGTCAATATGTCAGAGTGAGGGAATAGTGTTATCTCACAAGCTGTTAGTGTTGGTTCCCCATGCTGTTGACGCCCTTTTGAATCAAACAAAGACGCAGCATTTAACAAGTGCCCGTCTGACCGGATATGAACTAACGTTGCTGGCTCCCCATATCACATTGAGGAGATGTGCTACGTTAAATCCAGCAACATTGTTACCATTCCTGACGACTCAGCCTGAGGCACAAGAAGCACATGATTGTATTTTTGTGACTGAGGAACAGACAAAGGGTCGTATCGATCTCCAGGATACGCCTTTCTCAGATGTAGATGGAGAATTATGGGTGGATGGCTCCTGCCTGAAGCTACCGGATGGTACGACTTCGGCAGCATATGCCATCACTACTTTGTATACCATCGTGGAAACAGCACGCATACCACAGAAATCAGCCCAGGCAGCGGAGCTGATAGCATTGACACGAGCATGTGAGCTTAGTGCAGAGTTGTGTGTGAATATTTATACAGATAGCCGCTATGCTTTCGGAGTAGCGCACGACTTTGGCCTGCTCTGGAAGGAAAGAGGTTTTCTGACATCACACGGAACACAAATTATGTATGGAGAATTGGTGCACAATCTTTTGACTGCCCTGACATTTCCTAAAAAGATAGCTATAGTGAAATGCAGTGCACATAAGAAAGTTATTGACAAAGTAGGGCAAGGAAATGCTTTCGCTGACCAAGTAGCACGAGAAACTGCAATGAGACCTGACTCCACTTCAATGTATGTTGTGAAGTCACAAGCAGAACGATGGCATGATGCTAGGAAAGAAGTGAGGGAAATACAGAGAGTTGCTTCTGATAAAGAACGAGAGCAATGGTCTGAAAATGGAGAACTGGATGATGAAGGTTGTTGGCGCAACAAACAAATGGATAGGTGGAAGTTGCCCACAGCTTTTGTCCAACCTATGGTTCAAATGGCACATGGGCTAGCACATGTTGGAGCTTCAGCGATTGTGAAATTGCTTGCGCAAGTTTGGGAGCATCCAGAGATTGCTAGCACGGCCAAGAGAGTGGTACAGACCTGTATGATCTGTCTTAAATACAACCCAGGGAAAGGAACACGGACTCCAGCAGGAGGATTTGAAATACCTACTGCACCTTTTGAAGTCCTGCAAATGGACTATATCCAACTTGAACGCTGTAATAATCTAAAGTACGTCTTGGTGGTGGTGTGTGCTTTCAGTAAATGGATTGAAGCCTACCCTACTAAGGACAATACTGCAATGACTACAGCAAAGGTGCTACTGAAGGAGTTCTTCCCTAGGTATGGTGTTTGTAGACTATTATGGAGTGATAACGGGCCTCATTTTATAGCAGACGTTATCAAGTACGTTCTGAGAGGTCTGGGGATAAAACAGAAGTTTCATGCAGTGTTCCATCCACAGTCGGCTGGCTTGGTGGAACGCTACAATGGAACACTGAAGCTTAAACTAGCAAAGATCCAGGCTTCCACTTCTCTGACTTGGCCCGACGCTTTGCCTTTGGCATTGTTGTCAATAAGATCAGTACCACACTCCCGAACCGGCCTTACACCGTCTGAAGTGGTGTTTGGTCGTCCCATGAATATTTGGGGAGTGCCCAAACCAAGTTCCGTATATGATGTACCTTGTGTATTGATGAATGACTATCTGGCACAATTAACTGATAACTTGGTTTCTATTCATCAACAGGTTTGAGAAGCACTCCCTGACCGGTCCACAGGTGAGGGTCATAGTCTCCGACCCGGTGACTTCGTCCTCATCAAGGCATTCGAGAGGACGAGTGGCCTGGAGCCCCGATGGTGCGGTCCCGACCAGGTTCTGCTCGCAACAAGAACGGCCGTCCGAGTGACCAACCGGAAGAACTGGATTCACTCCCTTCATTGTCGCAGAGTGCAACCCGGATTGGTGGAGCCTGCCGTGTTGACTGACCATCGAGAAATCCTGACTACAGAGAAAGGCCCTGCTGTGGTACCTGATGAGCAAGAGGAGTTCTTCCCGGACCCGACGACTTCTGGAGTAAGAAAATACAACCTTCGACCCAGGAAGAAGTTTGCTGCTGTTTAGACTGCTGTCAGAACGGCCTCTCGGTTGGTGCAACGGAGAGCCGATGAGGCAAGGGGGGGGGATCAGCCTTGCATTAGAGTAGTGACACCCGTCTTGGCCCGTTGGTGAAGAAAACAACAGCCGCCTTGGGGGAAGAGTTCTGACAGCCTTTTTTTTAGTTTCAGGAAGATTTGCGAGACATTTGTTCAACATGGGGAGAAAGAAAGTGATCTGCGCCTTTGGATTTATTGCTAGTGTGGCAGTTGTTGCCATTATCACGTGGTTTGTTGAGGATGTAATTCCTGCCCGTGATCTATATGTGGTTTCTACACCGGTGCCAGAGGAGCATTTCTTTTATACGCTCCCCTATCAGGAATCAAAACACCGCTTGTCCTTTGTAAATAACACCTTCATTCAGATGCTACATCATACCCACACTGCTACAAATGAAACAAATTGCTGGATATGTGGTATGATGCCAGCGCACCAGAAGAAGGGGGGAACACCGTTTATACCTCTCCCTTTCTCTCATAATGGTTCTTGTCGTGCCTGGTATACTCTTCTATTTGCCACAAGAAAGCCTGCTGTTGGAAGATTACTTTTTAGACTAAACAAACAATGTCACCAGAATAAAGAAGGCTATCCACAAGCCAATGGAACTATATGGGAGTGGGAAGAATATCGACCGGACAATGAGTCTACTCCCTACATTTTTACGAACACTAGAGACACTGTCGAAAGTGAAAAATTTGTGATCTCAGTTGCACAAGCACAAGCGGACTTATGCGTACAAAGTGTTGGGTACATCCCTGTAGGTGTTAGTGATTGTATTAAAGTCTTGAATATAGATGGTCTGAATAATAGCACATTTTTAGCATCCCATAATACATATTTTGTATGCGGTAATAGAGGATATTATCGATTACCAGCTGGCTGGTCAGGAGTATGCTATGTATCGTTTTTATTACCACCAGTGTTTTTAGCACCTGCCACTTATCATAAAAACTTGAAATTGTTGAATAATGCCACTGTGAATAGATACAAACGTACTTTATCTATCGATGATGTGGACCAGACCGACACTAGTTTGCAGCAATATGTAGATTTTAACCTAGGTTTATTCTTCTTTGTTGGAGCTGCCCTAAACAGTAGAAAGATAAGAAGATTAACTAGAGTTGTAGAGGCAGTGACCAACCAAACTGCTGCAGCACTAGGAAACGTAACTGAAGAGTTGCAAATTACTAGAATTGTTGCCCTGCAAAACAGAATGGTGTTAGATGTCATATTAGCAGAAAAGGGAGGAGCTTGTAGACTTATTGGAAGTAGCTGTTGTGTCTTCATCCCAGACAACTCGCCTTCTGTTTATAATGCCATAAATAAACTGCATAAAATAGCTGCTGACATACATGTAGATAATGGTACATGGACCTTCTCAAGTTGGTTTTGGACCTTATTTACTACATGGGGTTGGAAGATCCTCACTGGCCTTTGTATAATAGTAGTAATTCTTTTCACTTGCTGTATGTGTATTCAATGTGGTCCTATGATATGTTCTCTTTGCATTACCTCTTGTATACCCAATAAGAAAGCTGTTTCCGAAGCTGCTTATCAAAAGAGTCTAACTAAAGAGATTTCTAACATTATGAGCATTGACATTCAAGATGAGTTTGATGACTACCCTATGAAATGGAATGGCTTCAGCTAACGCTGAAAGGGTCGTCTGTTGTAAATAAAACAACGGTATTATTAAGCATTAGCTGAAGCCATAATGCATCAGTCCAAATATCTAGTATAGGGATTCCATTTTGTATTTCGAGTCCGCCATTTTTCATGCCCTACATTGCCATGTGCTCAATGTTCTGATTGTCCTACCTCTCTGCCAGTTACACTGTGGATTCTACCTAGCAACAGTTATTATTAGTCCTTCTTGAGAGTGTAGCGCATGCTCAGCAGAAGTAACAGTTGTTCCTTATTAGCATAGCCCTCCCATGTTCTAGAAATACTGTTAGCTCCACCCACTGATATATTTGGAAATGTCCTTACGTGGTTGTAACCTCTGTCTAAGCTGTAAACTGAACCCCTTCCACTGTGTATAAAAGGGGCCATGTGCTTGTATTCAGTGTGCTACTCTGTACAATACTGTAGAAGTGTTGTGGAGGTTGTATCACCACCTTTAAAGGTTTATTAAACTATGTTTTTGTATTTCCACTTTCCTTGCCAACTTCATTTGTAAGTCTAAGGACTTTGTACACAGAAGGGCGGACCCTTTCGGTACCTTTGGGCCTTGCTGAGGCCTGAACTCATCACATCGACTCAGAGATACTCTTGATCTTCTGGCTCCCCTATAGGCACCAATGGTGGTCCTCCATGACATCCCGGATTTGCCAGATCTCACGACTCATGAGGAACGCTGGATCGTGACAGTGCTGACAGCGGTCAAACTGTGCATTCTCTGCAGATGGTGTACTCCTGCTGCCTCACCTAAGAAGAATGGCTTGAGAGTGTTGCCGTGATGGCCAAAATTGAATGCCTGATATATATTTTGAATGATCAGGAACATATTTTGAATGATATATGGGGGTTTGTTAATTATTTGAGGCCCATACTCTCCACATACCCCCCTCCCACTAGCAAGACCACAATGCCAATGCCTGGCGGAACCTAGCCCGACTATTGAACCTATCCACATATTGTGCCTAACGCCCCAGGTGATTACTTTCCAGATCTCCCCTGCTACCCTAACTGATATTGTTATTTTTCTCAATGCCCATACTCCCCGCATCTACCAAAGCAGAAGTGGAGGACGCTCCTTTTCCCACATCACAGCAGAGACCTGAAACAGGCTCTCCATGCAACCCTGTACCATCACCTCACTTCCACTTCCAAATTCCTATAGGCTCTCAAGACCTGGCTGTTTGAATAAGCCTCTGGGGCTTGCAAGTGCCTGGATACCCTACCGGGGGTTTTAGCCACGCTTTATAAATCCTGATTGATTGATTGAGTGACTGATGAAGAGCTCAAAGTGATAACAGCTTTAACTGAAGAATTGGATTCCACAGAGCCAGGCTCTGCTCCTACTCAGAGGGCCTCCAAGCACTTCTACTATAACAGAAAGACAATGCCAACGCGTCGAGAAGAGGGTGCCACTGGTATTTTGAACAGGGACAAGGGTCTGGCAGTACAGTTCTGAAAGGAATTATAGGTCCAGCTGGGAATCAAAGAAACAACACAGCTATAGATCAATGAATGTATGGATGAATGTTTTTCACTTCATTTTCCAACATGAAGGGGCATATTTACAAGACCCTTGCGCCACGTTTATGCCGCTGTTGCGTCACGCAAGGTGGTGTAAACGTGGCGCATCCCTGCGAGGTATTTACAACGTTACGCATCTATGGAGATGCGTCACGGTGTAAGGCCCTGCGCCACATGAAACCTGCGTCAGGTTTCATGTGGGCGTGTCCACACAGGGGGGGGCGTTCCGTCGCAGGAACGCCCGTGAAAAGTGACTCAGTGAAATCTACAAGATTTCACTGAGTTACTTTCCCAACGCTGATGCGTCAAAACCCTGCGCCTGCTTGAAGCAGGCGTAAGGCTTGACGCAGCACGTTGGAAATAGGGCAAGTTGGAACAGTGCTGGAGTTGCGTGCCGCTCGCAACACAACTTCAGCACTGCGCCAACTTTACGCCTAAGATGCGACATGCATCTGTTTATTCCTGCGTCATGGTGCGCCGCATTGTAAATGCGGCGCATCATGGGTGGCGCAAGGATAAACTTGCGTGTCGTATCTTTCCTGGCGCATCTCTGCTGATTTGCAGAGATGCGCCAGGCAACATAAATATGCCCCGAAATACTTAGGCACCATCCAAGATATTTAACTATTAGGTAGTGAACTATGATGACAATGAAGGTCATTGTTGTGATATTCACTCTTTCACTGTTCTGGGAAATCCTAACAGTTTTGTTTCTAATTGAAGCCAAGTCAACTAATGTAAAGGTCCCTTTCTATGGCACTATCCACCGTTTGCAGTGGTGTGATCACCCCAAACTCACATGAGAGTTGACGTGTGTGCCACCCAGTCAGGAGCTACCTCCTGTGACTCCAAGATGGTGACTGTGAGATTTCCCGAGAAGATGAGCCCAGTTCATTTGTTACTACTGATGGAGCAAGGTTGCACACATAAAGCGACTTGCTTGTACTCAACCCTCTCTAAATAACTCATAACATACTAACTAACATGTTTTGTCTAATTAATATTGCATTACACAACATATCTAGCATCTAGGGGAAGCTTGACTATGTGCTTTTACTAACAGTAATCCTCTTGCATTAAAATGGCCGCTGCTATGCGGGATTTCTTACTGCGCATTCATCTGTCACACTCACGTGACATGACGTACTCTCTGATTTGGTGGGAAACGTTTGCTTTTGCGCACTAGAACTAAGATGGCTGTTCTGTGTTAAATAACGTGCAAGAAGCTTGCATCGCTGCTTTTGCAAAACTGTTCGTCTTGCCTAATTATCAATGCAATAGTTAAAATAAAGTAATGGGAATAGAGTAGAGATAAGTGGTATACAGTGCATTCATTTATTCTTTGTTGTAAAACTGTTCCTTTTCTATTTTGCTATTTAGCTCGTGTTTGGGCCTGAGATATATCTGTAACTCCATTTTGAAACCCACACTGCACATGCGCACCAGAAACCAGAAACGCTCAAGTCATGGCATTGAATGAATGCCAAGGACAGTCTCAACTGAGATGCGCCTGGGAAGCTCACCTTTCGACCTCCCTAGAGGAAGACCAACTGCACAAATGTTATAACAATGTATTTACTATTAGAACATTCATTGATGGGTGGAATAAAAGTGCATGGGAAAAAAAATAATGGGCGGGAACGCAAATTTTAATATTCCAAAGAAAAGTTTCATTTTGGTATGGTGTGATGACCTCTCCTCATCCTTTGTCCAATCAAAATTGGGGAACCTTACACTTGCTACATTGGGGGGTGGTACACTGCCCTGGAAAATAGTATAACTAGAGTAGGTTTAGCTAGTTAATTTGTCCGACTTGCCCAAATAGCTGACCTGTCACTGACCCAACGCACTCAATAGGCGATCGAGAGCAGAGGTGCTGGAGGAGCACTCTGTCAGAAGGTTTGATAACCCAATCGCGGTTCTAAGGGAGAAGATTTACTGTTAATCCAATCGGGGTTCGACTATTAGCTGCAGAGAGGGTTTACAATGCTGGTGATTTGAACTTTAGCTGCAGGTGCCGGTCTTAGCCCGAGGTGGTCCCGTCCTAATCCAATTTGTCTCATTCCTGTCCTGATTCTGGTCTGCATCTGTTCCTTCCTGCTGGCACCTACAGTCTTGGGGTTCTGTCCTTTAACCCAGCCCGTGGCCAGGGTTGGTCTTCACACCATTTTAGGTAAATATTCCGTGTGGGTATGTCATTGTATTGTTTCCCATCTTTACCCTTCCTATCGTCAAATGCTTAAAGACAGACTTATAAAATCTTTGCATATTCTCATTTTAATTGTTATCTTTCTAATCGAAAGATCTTTGGTTTTAAATGCTTGGATTATGACATTTAACATTTTTTCATAGATAAAGAATTTAAACCTTTCCCGAGTTTGGGGTTATTCATTGAGTGTAAATCGTTATTTACTGCCTATTATGCTAAGACCCTTGATCCTTTAGGATTCTAGGTACCGGTGACTAGGATTGGTAAGTCAAATGGTATTGGTCCTGAATGGTTAAACAAAATTGATTAAGCGTAGGTTTACCTGTTCAAAGTGTGTAGGTTGATTTTATGGGCCCAGGTGAGCATGGTAAACGGGCAGGTGAGCCCGCGCTCTATCACTACCGGACATGGAACCAGAGTCCCAGTGAACGTTGCAGCTGCACTGTGGAAGGACGTCACTCACACTGACCATCAATAAATAAGTGTCTTTCCTTTAACAGAACACAATACTGTTCTCTTTGAGGAATCTCAAAGAAGGCAGACTGTAATCCAGTACTATCTTCAAGACAGACCCAATACATATACCTCACAGTGACTTGGTAAGTTATTATAATATTTTCTTTCCACAAAAAGTATTTCTAGGATTTTTATTAATGTTCTCAATCATATTTAGATGTTTTCACATTTCACAAGTGAACACAACAAAAACGACAAATTCATAAACATGGAACATATATGAGAAGCAATGACTTAACGTGGGGCGTAGACCACTTGCAATGTGCGTGTTTAGCCGTTTTGTTTTAGTTATCAAGCAAAGATGAATACTTGGGGGCAGATTTACAAGCCCCTTGAGCCGCGTGTGCATCACGTTGCGTGACGCACTGGTGGCGCAGCCTGCTAAGTGATATTTACAAGCACAGGTAAAGTCACCCTGCGTGACTTAACCTGTGCTTGTACATATCGCCCCTGTTCACGCAACACTTTGCGTGTTGGGAGCGTGAAATGGGTTTTGCTGTGGGTGTTCCCATGCAATGGCCATGTCCACTGATGCATTTCCAGATCTATGAGAAATCGTAAATCTGGAAATGCGTCAGAATCCTATGCCACCCTAGGGGTGGCGTAGCGGGGCCCAACGAGAAGAAATGTTTTAATTTCTACTCGTTTTTTTCTCTTTCAATGTGTGCTGCATTCTACAGCACACATTGGAAGAGGAAACCACCTCAATTGATTGTTTTTGTACAGGAAGGTGCCCCTTCCTGTACAAAAGCAATCTCCCCACAACGCAGGCATCCTTGCACCATGGTGCAAGGTGCCTGCGCCGGTGCATGAAAGCAGTTTGTGCGACAGCGCAAGGGAAAGCACAGAGATGTGACATATTGTTGTAAATATGTCGCATCCCTGTGCTTCGATACTAACGAAGCGCGGCGCAGCAAAATGACTTGCGGCACCGTGCTGTGTACATTTCTTGTAGATCTGCCCCACAACTGTTTATTTGAGACCCTGTAGGACGGTTAGTCAATTGTAAGATTTCTAGTGTAGTCTATGCCTCCCCTGTACACCACAGCATGGTAAAGAAAACATAATGGAGTACTGGCTGTGCTGCATGGTTTTGCCCACAAGGCTCTTTTCAAAATACATATAAATATATATATATATTTTTTTTAAATATCTAGTACTATATCAGCAGAGTAAGTATATTCTTATAATCAAGGTGCACCAATGCAGAGATAAAATAGTAAATGTCTTCCTACATAGGTAAGGTAATTGATATTTTGAATTCAACATTTTTGCAGGTCGTCATAAAATAACTGGATATTGTAGAAGAAAAGCAACCACTGGATGAGAGCAGAGGGGAAAAATATCAAAGTCGTGCTTGGCATTCCTTTTAAAAATAGATGATGGAGAATACATTCTTTACCAAAAAGACTATTACTTGCAGTGTGCGTCTCATGGAATGTTGGCAGCCATTGTACTTGAACACTGAGGGTTAACTAGGTAGAGCACATTGGGACAGCAGAAGATGCCACAGGAAGGAGGGCACAAGTGCGTTGTAATGAAACACAATAATATTTTTAAATAATAGATACGGGATTCACATCTGCGTCCTAGATCGTTAATCCTAATACAAATTCTAGAGGCAACGCTCAGCCTGCCATTTCATTTAAAATGTTACATTAATAAACTAAAAAAATGTGCTATTTGACATTTGTCGAAGTGGTTGTCACACCAAGACATCACGACTTTGATTGCCAACGTTTGTCATGACGGTGTGGAAAAGATATCGTTTTCCCCTGAATTTCATAACGGTTTTCACCCCGACCCACATTTATCGATGACGTCTCACATCCAATAACTTGCACTGAAATGTGTGGCCTGTTGCAGTGCTAGAAATTGCTCCTTTACCAATATGTACATTAGCATTGTGAATGCATTTTCAAAATACCAACGAGTGACTGCAGATTGGCAAGTTATTTTAGTTTTCATTTTAACATATTTGTATGCAATAGTTTAGAAGAAAAAATCAGCCAATTTATTTCACTGGGCAGAAAGATTATTAAATGGGTGCACAAAGTGATTAAATAATCACAGGAGCAATAAACTATTGCAAGAAAACAAAGTGCTAGCTCAAATAGGATAGACAGTTAAGAATAAAAAAGGTGTATGTAAAAAAGAGGAAATAGGAGAGCATATTTTACATCGCATTTTGTGGATATAAGGAAAGACAATAGAGCGACAATAAATATGTTAACAAATATTTGTGGAAGAGAATATTATCAAGTTCCAAAATGTGGTATTATAAAGCTCTATCCTGTCCCCCTAGAAGTGCATAGCTATGTCCCAGCCAACGGAGTGGTTGAAGATGCTTATGCACCTTAAGCATTCTTGCTATGGACAGCTGGGTTACTGAGACTGACTTTTGCAGGTTCAACAGGTGCATCCAAATATCTGGTTAATCCTGGATCACTGGTCTAGTATTTTACTTAACTTACCAACATATTGGTTATGGTTATTAACACGTTTGTTCGCAGTTTTTTTAGATATCACAGTAGCAGACACTTAGGGCTAGATTCATCAAGCTCAAATCCGCTCGCAAAGGGCCAGATTCTGAGAATCTGACCCTTTGCGAGCGGTATTTTTGCATTTGGGATGCATCATCCCAAATGCAAAAATCGCTAATTAAGAATTCGCTAAATTGCGATTCTTTGCATTTAAGGAATCTTAAATTGAGATTCCTTAAATGCAATGCATGAAAGTGAAAAAAATAGCGAATTCGCTATTAGGGCACGCAAATTACCATGAAGTACATCTTCGTGGTAATTTGCAAAAACTTTGAAAAATGCACTAAAGTGCATTTTTCAAAGTTTCATGTTGCGCACACACATGCCCTAAGGGCATGTGTGTGTGTGCAACATATGTGCACACATCGATTTCATGGGTGCAACAGGGTATCCTTTGGACAACCCTGCACCCTTGAAATCGCAATTTCAATTTGCGAATCGCTAATTGCGATTAGCAAATTGAGATTGTCTTCCCATTCATTCCTATGGGCCTCTAGGCCCATAGGAATGAATGGGGAGATATTCCTTAATTGCGACTCGCAATTTGCGAGTCGCAATTAAGGAGTTATTAGAAATCGCTATATTTCTAGTGATTTCTTGATGCATAGCATTTTGCTATTCCTTAATAGCGAATCGGTATTTTTCGCTATTAAGGAATAGAAAAATGTGTTCTTGATGAATCTGGGGGTAGATCCTGAAGAAAGCTGCAACACTTTTTGGTCATAGGCTGAAACATGTCGATCTAAATCAGTATGACTCAATCTAATGGTTCTTGTTGTACATCTTGTTTCTTTTGCTGTTTATAATCCTTCCACAGGGCAGCCAGAATAAACAACCTGGTAAACCCTGTAGCTAGTTTTAACTTCCCTCCCTATTGCACCCTTCACTACATTCGAGCTAGCTCACATTGGGCCTTAGCGTTACCCCCTCTGACAAACAAAACATCTCTGAGTTCCTCCCTTGCAGCGAGGAGGTTGTAGCCCACATCATGACTAGGTTCATGGTGCAAGGAGGATTCCCAGTGATGATGCATGCCACCTTTGGTGGGTGAGGGAAGCTGTCCTTTAACCCTTTCGCTGCGGCGGCAATTCCGCCGCAGCGCTAAGGGGGTGGGGGGGCTGCGCGGCACTCTGACGCTGGTGACGGAACCGCTCCGTCACGCCCCTCGGGTGGGCTGTGCTTGTGACGGAGCGGTTCCGTCACGGCCCCGCCCGCTCGCTCAATAGAACGCGCCGCCGTCACCAGCACAGCCCACCCGAGGGGCATGACGGAGCGGTTCCGTCACCAGTGTGGGAGGGTTTAAAAAGACGCCACCGGGGTAGTCATCCTCCTCCGTCCCTGTTCTTTTCCCTTTCCAGACCCGAGTTTAGTTATTTATTATAAATGGACTCCCAAAGCAAAGTTGCATCAGATACCACAAGCTATTCCCTTTGAGCTGATCGAACTTTGAAACACCTCTGGCTACATCCTTATTGGTGCTTTTGATATCCTTCCAGTAGGAATCAACCATACTGATGATGAAAGCAACCAATACCTGACTCAGTTCCACCTCTATGAACATCAAAGACGATTGCTCATGGAAGGAAATTGCATGGACATTAGAATGAAAGAAGACGCCTATTCTTGTCTGAAGTTAGAACATAAGGTAAAGAGGGCAGATGCCAAATATATTTAATTCTTACAAGTGTTGCCTGTTGAAACGTTTTGCCTGTTGAAAACATCCTTGCCTGTAGGTCCATGGTAAACATATGAATTGGCATACTGTTTCCCAAACTGTCCACTTTCTTGATTCTAATTTTGCGACTGGGTAGGCTTATGTGCAGAAAGTGTGTTTCTGGTTTCCTACTTCCAGACCTGTGTGTGGTTGTTTGTTTGTTTATCACTACAACAAAGGCCAGCATGAGCCTAAGGCTGAGGTTAAAAAAATTCTTGCTAACTATTTATTCTGCTGATAATGGAATGGGATGTGGTCTCTGAACGTCTCAGCTCTTTCCAGAGGAGGTGGATTTAATGTAGTTTTTACGGTCATTCTTTCTTACTTGATTATCAGCTGTCCTTTGCTGTTACAGCAAAAAAGCTTTTCTAATGGAAGAAATATTTCACTGTAAAGGTTGCTTTAGTCAACACACCGAGATAATAGGCAGGGATTCTCTTCTGAAAATTGCAGCATTATGCGCAATTTGGACTTCCAACAGCGTGATCTTTGCATAATTTTCTGCAAATCTAGAATGTTACTGGAAGGCACAGTAAATGTGTGGATCGCAGAGGCCAAGACAAATAGGAAAAAAGATTGGAGGAAATAGTGGAAAGATAAGGACATCAATGTCAATTTCAACCGTAATCAGGAAATTATATTTCTACATTGCCTGGAGTCAGTACTTATATAACCATTACTTGGTAGCCAAGACAATGTAGCTGTTCCTTATATGCACGATTCGGCTACCACACCCTGGCTTTTAAATATTTTCTAAAGAATGCCTTTTCATGTGGTTGTCTCAAAGGTGCCGGAAAGGACAGGGCCTGGGCAGAGTGTTTGGGCATCGGCCTGGCCTTCTGCCCAATCTCCTCTTTTCCCAGAGCAGCTGTGGTCAACTGAAGTCGGTGCAGAACTGCTGTTAATGGAGTGGACTCCTCATTATGAGATCCTCGCCCACCGAAACCAGCTGCACTGGAGCTGTAGTGCAAGAATTTGTGTGTGCACAGAGTCTGACCTAACGCCATCTCACTAAAAACTGTGGGGCTTATTTACAAGAGACCTGTACCACCGGAGAAACACTTTATTTGAACCTCTGGTGGTGCAGGCCTCTCAATCACATCTTTTAGGTGACGTAGGGACACCCAGCATGGCTTTACAGGGCCTCATAGATATGGAGTAAGGCAAAGCACCGCAAAGTGTTGTGTTGCCTTACTCTACGTCGAGGAAGTGTTCCTTGGGCTTTGTTGTGTAACGCATCAGAGTTCATTTGAATTGTTCCTTTGGATCAGTAGGCGATACCCACATGCACCCTACAGTCCTATCAAAATGAATATTCACAGTTTACCTTTGAATATCCATTTGAGTGTGATAGCTTTTGTATTTTCGTACAGTCTACAGCCATCTGATACACGACTGCACGCACCCTAGCATTCAAAATGTCTTATGAAGAAATTTCCAATCTAACGAAGAACAGTGCCGACACATTTGGCTTCTCTTCTGATGAAGCACAACACATCTCCTCTTTAATCAGTGAAATGGACACCACCTCTCCAAGCAAGGGATCTGTTCGGAGTAATATAAAACAATTGTTGTATATCACCAAAAGAGATGTTTGCATGAGAGCACCCTCATCAAATAGCACAGAGTCCAATGGATTCCAAAGGGATTAAGAATTTCACTCAAGTCTACGTTATGTAAAAACAATACTAAATTCACAGAGTGATGGTACGCAATCCTGAATAAATGTTCCCTGGATTTAATACTGCTTTTAGTGAAAGAACTTTCTAAGTTGCTGGAGGAACTTAACACGGAAATCAGTCAAAACAGCTATTCAATAAATGGGATAAGATTTTGATCTACGTCAATATCCAGTTGGAACAATACACAAAAGAGATCAATGAGAGGAAGATCCATAAATTTAAACGAGATACTATAAACTATAACATTTGGGAAGTCTATAGTTGGGTGGAAGTTTATGCACACAGGTGTCATCAAAACACATTTTCCCATAAATCCACTGAGGAAGAGACTTCTTCAGATGATCCCTGGATAGAACAAAACATCATGGAAACAAGGAAAAAATCAATTACTGTCAACATCTAGTAATATCAGGCCATCAACATCCAACTTATCACCAACCGAGGCGTCTTTTTTAGGAAGAGGCCCGGACATCATCGTCGAACAAAAAGGGGACACAGAAACAAAGAAAAAAGATCAGTCGATTTCAAAATCAACCAAGAGCAAGAAAAAACTAGTGTTCAACATTTCTAACTGTCATTTAAAATCGATTCGAATCTCAACCTTACAGAAAGGCACGTCATATGTTCCTACATATCAATCAAACGAGCTTGAGACTCACATACGTTTTTTTACATTTATGAGAAATTTAAGATTAGGAAATTTTTTGACAACTTAATTGATCAACAACCCAACAGAGAAGAAGGTGCCTTAATTAGTCTCAGAAACAAGTGTACTTTTACAGCTCCTATCAGCCAAAACATCTTAGACTCATTTGAAACATTAGCACAAAGAAATTTACATGAAGTGTTCAAAAGCAAAAACTCTCAGATTTCCAATTAAACTAAAAAAGAATATGGAATCATCACACAATTTGCTAACAACAAAATGATCACATGTTGGAAGGCAGACAAGGGGGAGCCTTGATCATTTTGGACACTGATTGTTATGTAGGAAGTGTGTATGATCATGTACATGATGCCACTACGTACATGAAATTGAATTTGAACCCCACAGGAGAATTTTCCAAAATTATGAAAATGGACATGCATGTATTCCAGGTAATCTCATCTACAATACCGGTACACATGTATGGTCCCTTATACCAGAAAAAAAGGTTCATTGTTATTTTTTGGTCTGAGAGCCACCCACCATATATGGTGTCAGATAAGTACCTTGCACATTGACTAAAGGGTCAAAATGTCAACAGTTGCATATGGGTCTATCTACTACACCAATCAAATTTGAAACGAAATTCTGTGATAAATGAACGGACTGTTGTGGAACTTATAAACGGAAATAGACACTCTCTTTGTATATATGCATCATTGCAAATACTGCACTATATCATAAACCTGAACACTTCACTGTCTGCACTTCTATGATTTACTATATATGTTAAACTATACCTATTGCTGGAAAATAAATATTGATTGTAGATCACTATAAGATATCAGAATCATATTGCCTTTTACTAAAAAGAGTTCCACTGAACCATTCTTGTCTTTTCTACAGTGCATACTCTGGTTCCTGGTATGGGCAGAAGGGTTAGGTCCTGCGTTTCTAGTATATATGCCAGACTCATCCTCGACCTCTCCTGGCAAACACCCATCACCCCCTCCTGTAGAATACTGCCAGCCTAGGCACCCACACATGAAGAGTAGTTTTTACATTCATGTCTTTATTCCGCTGTGTGTAAGTCAGAACTCAACATTCTAAGCCTGCCTTCAGCTCATCCTTCCCATGCTTACATCAAAGGCCTAAGGTATACAGGCGGGACCAAAAGAGTTTCATCATTCTTTTATTACAAGACACAACATCTCCGGCTTTGTTAAATAAAAAGTCACAACTTTCAAAATAGATAAATAAATACATATATAAATATACAAATACATACATAAATACACAAGCAATTACAATTCTTCAATTAGGCGTCATGGCACTTGAATCACGTGTCCCGAAACCGGGAACTGAAAGTTGAAGTGTCAGTGATCTGCACATGTGATGTGGAATTATTAGCAGATACAGGCTTGTCAACTGTCTGTCGAGACCCAGTCTCTACATTGACATCGATGTTAGGTGATTGATAGGCCACATGTTAAAAATGAGAGGAAACTCTCATAAGGGAGTTCCCTTGATGCTGAACAGTCACCATGTGTCCTTTAATGTTGCTGATAGTAAATGGTTTAACCTCAAAACGAGCAACATATTATCTTCTTCTGTATTGTCTAACCAGAACTCAATTTCCTCTTGAAAAAGTGATGTACTTTGCATGGCGTCGTCGGTCAACATATATTTTTAACTTATATTTGTGACCAAAGTCCTTAGTGTGATTTCCTTCATCATTCTTAGACCTGAGGTTAGTCCATTGGGGAAGCTTAGTCGTCATGGCTATTTCAAATATGAGACTAGCAGGGCTTTCTCCTGTCGTTGAGTGAGGGGTCAAACGAAAAGCTCAAAGACGTGTTTAATACAGCTTTGAGGTAGGGCTTCTCCAATGCAGCACGCTGAATAGCTTTCTTTAGAGTACTCAAACCGTTCTACCAGGCGATTAGCCTGGGGCCAAAGAGGAGTTCTTTTTTGATGTTTTATATTTAGGTGATTTAGAAAGTCATTACATTTTCGACTGTTGAAAGGAGGGGCGTTGTGAGACTTTCATAACACAGGTACACCCCATGATGCAAAGATGCCATCTATTTTTGGAATGACCTCTTCATGTGGAGTGGATGAAAGTTCTTCCACCAATGGAAAACGAGAGTATTCATCAACAATTATTAAAAGATGAGGTTTATTCTGAAAAGGACCAAAGAAATCAATAGCAATTCTCTCCCCAGCTTGATGGGGCAAAATTCAAAGGGTGCGGAATGACTTGAGATGAAAGGCTGTTGCATATTTGACAAGTCTTTCATTCTTTTTCAACCTTTTTATCGAGATACAGAAACCAGACTTGGTCATAGAGAGCTATCTTGGTGGCAATTATTCCTCAATGGCCCACATGGGCGACAATGATTCCTTGTTGTCATAGACTCTCAGGAATGAAACTTTGTGTACCTCGCAGAATGAGACCTTCTTGGGTCGCTGAAAGTTCACCTCTTAATTTGTTTCACTTGAAATACTCATTGTCATTAGTGAAAGGTCTGGAGTGCTGATTCGACGATTGATGAGCAATAATGTATTTTAATCTTAATGTGTCACTATTTTAGATCATGGCAGTGACAATTTGTTCTGAAGACAGGTCAGCTGGTGTGTTTCATTTCACAATAACATTGATGTAGGCCTCTGCTGTCTTAGTTGGGGTTCCAGGGCACTGTGAAGGCACTCTTGAAAAATAATCAGCCGGATTCCGATATTTCCCTGGATGAAAAATAATTGTATAATTGTATTCGTCTAACCTAAAACCCCAAAATTCAATTTGAGGAGGCATTTTGGCTTTTGGATTGCCAAATATAGTCAACAGTGTTTGATGATCAGTCACTACAGTCAAAGGCTTTCCGTACCAGAAAACATTGAAATATTCAGAAACCCTGACCACTGTCAAACATTCTTTCTCAGGTGCAAGTAAGCACATTGGGGCAGATTTATGTTAACTGGCGCATCCCCAGGGATGCGCCAGTTAATGTGCGCCACAGTGCGCCACAGCTCCGCCACCCATGGTGCGCCGCATTTACAATGCAGCGCACCATGGGGCAAAAACAGCACAGATGCGTGACGCATCTGTGCCGTAAAGGCGGCGCATTGCTGGAGTTGTGTCGCAAGCGCGACGCAGCTCCAGCAAGGCTCGGGGGTGCCCTATCTGACCAATGCTGCATCAAGACCTACGCCTGCTTCAAGCAGGCGCAGGGTTTTGACGCAGCATTGGCCTGAAAGTGACTGAGTGAAATCTTATAGATTTCACTCAGCCACTTTTGCGAGGCGCACCTGCCCCGGAACGCCCACCCTGCGCCCGAACGCCCACAAGCGGCGCAGGGCTTTACAACGTGACACATCTGCCTAGATCCGTCACGTTGTAAATCGTTCGTAGGGATGCGCCACGTTTACGCCGCCTTGCGTGACCCAACAGCGGCGTAAACGTGGCGCAAGGGCCTCATAAATCTGCCCCATTCTGTTTGTGACAGGCTCTTAGTGGCATATGCCACGATATGTCTCTGGGCATTTGGCTGTCTGCTGTGCTGTGTGAGGATTTCACCCAAACTGACAGGGCTAGCGTCAACTACCATTGTAGTGGAACTCTCAGTGGCTTGCTTGATGTGTTGGAAGCTCTTCTCACACTCTCTTGACCAATGAAAATATACGTTCTTTTTCGTTAGTTCTCATAATGGTGCACTGACCATAGCAAAGTCTTGTATATATCTCAAACAGTAACTTGCCAAACCAAGAAAGGATTGTAACATAGAAATGCTTTGTGGGGGACTTGGAGTAGACAATGCTTGCACTTTTGCTGGATCAGGTTTCATACCCCAAACAGAAAAAACATGGTCAAAGAATTTCAAGCTGTCCTTGTGGAATTCACATTTGTCTGCATTAAGAGTTAAGCCTGCATAGGTCAACAAATGACATGCATGCATGAGAGCCTTGTCATGTTCTTTCTGTGTGGCTACGAAAACTAATATGTCATCACTATAGTTAAATGCATTTAGTGTAGGCTGTATGATACGTCTAATGACATCTTGGAAAAGTTCTGCAGCAGAGTATACACTAAAACTCAATCACTTATAGCGAAAAAGACTAATATGCTTAGAAAAGGTTGTAATGTACCTGGATTTTTAATTTAAGCTCCAATTGGTGACATCCTTTATTTAAGTCGAGAGAAGAACTTTGCACCATTCAGTTGATTTATCATATCAGCAATGTGCATACCGGGATGTCTCTCCCTCTCAATGGCCTTGTTGGCCTACCGCATAAAAACGCATATCTGTACAGCTCCTTCATTGCCTCTTTTAGGCACTACTACAAAGGGAAAAACCTATGGTATCGGACCAGTGGAGTGTTCAATGATGCCATGTTTGAGTAACAAACTAAGTTCCTTTTCAGCATTGTCTTGCAAGTGAAACACAATTTGCCTGTGTCTTTGAGCAACAGGCCGAACATCCTCATTTATGTGAAAATTACTTTCATTATTCAGAGTTTTCCTAGCCCATGAAATAATGAAGAACATTGACTTACAATTTTTGATGAACATTCATTTTGTAGTTCACTGATATCAGTCCCATATAAGCCGCAACATTAAACCTCAGCAAACCCTTGAAGCTGTTCTTTGAAGTACATGAATAGGTGCTTGTACCACATTTTACTTGTATTTCATCATGGATACAAAGGATCCTTGATTCTTTGAGGGCATCGAAGCAGCCCATGTGTATACGTCTGCCTTTGACTTTGTAGATTGTAGTAATTGAGATAGTTCTTGATACTTTTCCTCAGGCATGATATTTATTGACGCACCACTGTCAAATATTAATGGTATCGAACACTCATTTATTTTTAGAGTAATCTTCTGGCAGTGTTGGAATGTTTTTGGTTCTTCTTCATTGCGATTTTTCTTCATTTTGAGTCTTTTCTCACATTTTTCCAGTCCACATGTGCATGCCTTCTGAGGTAGACAATGATATTGCACAATTGTAATTGTCACTGTCACTGGAAACTGAGAATGAGGAACTCTTTGTCGATGATTTAGACGACGATCAACTTAGCTTACTGTTCATTTGCCTCACTTGGTGTGACTGCTTGGCCTTGTGGGAGCATGTCGAATGTCGCCGAGGTAGCATTCGGTTGGCCATTTTGTCTTCATGTTGAGATGCACTTACTTTTCTCTTCACCCTGCATGTTGTAACAAAATGATCTGCTTTACCACAGCCGAGGCATGTTTGTCCAATGTCGGAATATTTACCTTCAAATGACAATCTGTAACACGTTCTCTTTTTCTGTGGAGACATCGCCTTGGGTCCCTCAGCATTGTACCTTGGCTTACTTTTAATGCTCATCACTGATGTATTTTGGGCACCTCTGACCTCCATGTCAGTCGTTTGACAACCAGCATGCTCTTCAGCACAAGCAGCCTTGAGAACTTGTTCTAAGCTCAGAGTTTCCTACAGCATTCGTCGTCGAAAGGATTCTGACAGACATCCTTCTATTTCTCTGAGGCAAGTAGCTTCCTCATTGTTAAACTCATTTAATCTACACTGCTTTATTAGAACACTCAGACTCACAACATATTCATTGATGGTTTCGCCTGGTCTCTGGCATTCTTGACTGAGTATGTATCTTTTGTAATCCATATTTGGCATTTGATTAAACTTGATATTCAAGGCTGTTTTGATTTGTTCATGGTCACTTAACCTTCTTGTGGTAATTTTTTCATGGCTTCTTTCATTCCTTCTCTGGCCTTGTACTTCAGTTTCTTTTTCATCTTTTTATCATCTATTGCATCTACGAAATCTTAAAAAGTCTCTACCCATGCAGTCCATCAATTGTCAATATTGTGTTTTTTGGCAGTATCAAATGCAGTTGGCAGTTTTAAGAATGCAGCAGACATATATACTTTGGTGGACAGTAGTGGTCTCTCAGGCACTTTATGTGGAAAAATATCAAATACAGCATCTCTAGCGACATGCTGGCTGTGTTTCAGCCTTACCAATGTTTGCTGCTTGGATCTTGTCCATACTCTCCATTGGAGATCTATTATGTGATGGCTGCCCGGAGAGTTTCTGTGTGGCAGCTTTGGTGGTTGGTCGCCTCTTCGATGTAGCTGCTCCACAAGTACCTCCCCAACATCCTTCTGGGGTCACTCTGCAGCATGCTGTGACACACTGATTTGTTAATAGTTTTAGTAAGTAGATAAACCTTGTATTATACTAGTTCATGAAAGCAGTTAACGTTATGTTTTTTTGGTCTGCTGTGTTGTTAAAGGTTTCTTGACAGCTGTTGGACCTGGCCCTTTTTGCAAGGTTATCACCAAACCTTTTGCTTTCCTCCTTTATTTCTCTGACTTTGTTTTTGCTGGTTTTAGGACTATGCAAAACAAACAATTGATGGACGGAATTCTGGACAATGCAAACATTTACCCCAGTCACAAGGATCTGGATTTAAGCCATTATTCTTTTGCTCACCACACCACCCCATCCCAGTTTGGACCCAGCCATATGCAAATCAGTCTTCACCCTGTTCCTTGTTGGAACAGTCCAGCCCGAACTGCCAAGCCAGGTCCTCCCTGGACCAGAAGCAAGCATCCTGGGACCAGTTTCAGGGCATCAGCCTTCTTCAGCCAGGCTAGCTTGAATCCAGTGGTGTAGTGAACACAGGAACCACAGCTGGGCATACCCTCCCCACTTAGGGTGGCATATGCAAAAGAAACAATTGATGGACGGAATGCTGGACAATGCAAACATTCACCCCCAGTCACAAGGATCTGGGTTTAATCCATCATTCTTTTGCTCACCACACCACCCCAGTTTGTTTTAGGACTATGGGCACTTTACCACTGTGGACCGGTGCTAAAGTGCAAGTGTTCCATGTGTAAATTGTATTGGTGATTGCTTTATCCCTGATTGGCATATTTGATGTACTAATAAGTCCTAGTAAATTACACCAGGTGTGCCCAGGGTCTGTTAATCAAATGCTACTAGTGGGCCTGCAGCACTGATTGTGCCACCCACATGAGTAGCCTTGCAAACATGTCTCAGATCTGCCACTGCAGTGTCTGTGATTGCAGTTTTAAACTGCCATTCCTACCTGGCAATTGAACCCACCTGCAAAGCCTAAACCTTCCCTTTTACTACCTGTAGGTCACCCCTTATATAGGCTTAAGGCATGCCAATAGACAGGGTGCAGTGTGTTTAAATGTTAGGACATGCACTGGTGTGTTTTACATGTCCTAATAGTAAAATAGAGCTAAATTTAGTTTCTCACTATTGCAAGGACTCTTGCGCCTTCACTCTAGACAGTCGCACAAAGGGATCTGAGGTGAGCCATGCACATCCTGATTTGCCATCACCAGGCTGATGGCCCTTCCCGAGCTAGAGTGGCGGGAAGAGTTGAATAGGTATGTGCCTGTCCTCACACAAAGCTATCTCCACCCCCCCTGTAGTGTGTTTGGAGTCAGGTCAGGGAGAGGCAGTGTCTTGTGCACTTTAAAAAAACGTTCCTTTGAGGTTTTCCTACTTCAAAGGCAGAAAGGGGTATAACTACTGGACCTCTGACATCCCAAAATCAGAATACTTCTGGACTGAGGACATTCTGACAGGAAGAAGAGCTGGATGCTGTAGATGGCCTGCTTTTTGCTTCTTCTGTCCTGGCAGTGAAACGACTGGACTTTTCTTTCTACATCCTGCTTCCAAGGTTCTCCAAGAGCTTGTGCGTGCTTGCCTCCTATCAAGAAGTCTCAGGGCAATCAAAGACTTCACCTACCAGTGCCTGGGATCTTCTGCTGAGAGCCCTTACTTGCCAAGTGATCCCAAATCCAGTTCCTTGGGAGTGTAACCTTGAGAGAAAATCCACACGTCCATTCTCAGCACCTGTTTTCTAAATGCAGCACCTGCTTTGCGGCTGAAAAATCGCCCCAGCATGAGCCTTGATCACCGTGTCACCGACGTCCGTGGTGCCCCCTCTGACTACGAAGCAGCCCCTGCTTCACTGCTGAAGAATTGCTACAGTACCTGCTTCACGCCTGTGAAATCAGCCCAGCACCATCAGCAACGCTGTTGTTTCATCACAACATGTCTGAATTTTCGATCCATTGCCCCTCGATGCCAATACTTCATTGACGCCGCACCGCAGTAAGGAACCAAGGCGACATGTCTAGATACCGACGCAACACCTCCAGTGACAGTAATGAACCAACACATCACCTCCCCTTCCTTGCAGCAAGGAACCGACGCATCACCTCCCCTGTGGAGTAAGGAACCAATGCCTTACTTCCCCTGCACCTGCTTCGTCTTTGATCTTTGACGCATCCAAAGTACTTTGTGCTAAAGAAACACATCCATTGATTTCTATGGACTGAACTTGCTTAATCTTTGAAAAGTGATCTTTTGACTTGTGTATATTGGATTTTTGGTGTTTTGGTCTTGTGTTATTCAGATAAATATTGGCTATTTCTCCAAACCAGTGTGGACTCAGTTTCTAGTGTTTTCACTGTATTTCAAATACTTTACACATTGCCTTTGAGTTAAGTCTGACTGCTCGTGACAAGCTACCAAAGGAGTGAGCAGGGGTTATCTTAGGTGTTTGACTCCCTTACCCTGACTAGAGTGAGGGTCCCTACTTTGACAGGGTTCAAACCACTGACATCTAGAAATCCCATTTCAAACAGTAGCACATATATTTCAGTTTGATTTGTACTGAAGTATCATTGAGCTCTGCTTTTGTAACCTGGTTGCATCCGCCTTTAGCATTCCTACTCCGTATAGCCTATGGCATTAATTTGCATGATGGAGCAGTACCTTTGATTCGTGGGCATTTCATTCTGTTCCTGACCACCGACATGTAGACTTTTAATGTTGCCTTCTTTATCTTCAACGATTCATAACAGGGGGTGGTGATGGACAGAGTATCTGAATTAAGCAGAACACTCCTACCCAGTCAAAAGATCAGGGCTTGATCCATCACCGCTTTTTAGCTCACTGCACCATCCCAGTTCAGAACCTGGCTACATGCAAATTAGTCTGGCCCTGGCCCAGTGCATCATGGGAACAGGGCAGACCAAACTACCAAGCCAATTCTTCACTGGAAAGGAAACAAGATTCCAGGGACCGGTTTCTGGCATTGCAGCCGTCTTCGGCCCGGCTTGCTTGAATCCTGATGGTGCAGTGAGCAAGGGACTCACATCTGAGTATACCCTTCCACACTTGTGGTGGCCAAAACGATTCATAACAGGGGGTGGTGATGGACAGAGTATCTGAATTAAGCAGAACACTCCTACCCAGTCAAAAGATCAGGGCTTGATCCATCACCGTTTTTAGCTCACTGCACCATCCCAGTTCAGAACCTGGCTACATGCAAATTAGTCTGGCCCTGGCCCAGTGCATCATGGGAACAGGGCAGACCAAACTACCAAGCCAATTCTTCACTGCCGAAGACGGCTGTAATGCCAGAAACCGGTCCCCGGAAGCTTGTTTCCTTTCCAGTGAAGAATTGGCTTGGTAGTTTGGTCTGCCCTGTTCCCATGATGCACTGGGCCAGGGACAGACTAATTTGCATATAGCCAGGTTCTGAACTGGGATGGTGCAGTGAGCTAAAAATCGGTGATGGATCAAGCCCTGATCTGTTGACTGGGTAGGAGTGTTCTGATTAACTCAGATACTCTGTCCATCACCACCCCCTTTTTGTAATTATTTTGGCCACCATGAGTGTGGAAGGGTGTGCTCAGACATGAGTCCCTTGCTCACTGCACCATCAGGATTCAAGCAAGCCGGGCCGAAGACGGCTGTAATGCCAGAAACCAGTCCCCGGAAGCTTGTTTCCTTTCCAGTGAAGAATTGGCTTGGTAGTTTGGTCTGCCCTGTTCCCATGATGCACTGGGCCAGGGACAGACTAATTTGCATATAGCCAGGTTCTGAACTGGGATGGTGCAGTGAGCTAAAAAACGGTGATGGATCAAGCCCTGATCTGTTGACTGGGTAGGAGTGTTCTGATTAACTCAGATACTCTGTCCATCACCACCCCCCTTTTTGTAATTCTTTATCTTCAAGCATTTTATACAGACTGGCATTGTGCTGAGACTCTACCTGTGCCCGTGTCGATTGTGCACTTTGACTGCAGCACATGTGGTACACGCGAGCAGTTTGCTGGACAGTGGCAAACTGTCTTGAAGAGCGCTTTCAGTGTACAGGCTTCGAATCCCCTATCTCATTGCAAGTTGTAGTGTCTGGCCAACCTAGGCACTCACCAATACGTATACCACACACGGAGAGTAGTTTTTACATGCCCTTATTGCGCTGCGTGTTAGTCAGAGCTCAACATTCTAAGCCTGCCTTCAACACAATCCTCCAACACTTTCGCCTACGGTATACAGTGGAAACCAAAAGAGTTCCAGCGTTCTTTTATTACAAGGCACTACACCACCACCTTAGAAGACTCCACTGGCTCTCCAAATGAAGAATATGTCAATTCAAGCTGCTGATCCACACATACAAGGCTCTACACACCCAGGGACCCACTATATCAATCAATGCCTCAGCTTCCACCACGCCTCAAGACATCTATGCTCCGCGTCCCTCTCCCTCGCCTACACACCCAATCTCCACCACAGAATAAGTGGTGGATGCTCCTTCTCAAACCTGTCAGCCAACATTTTGAACAACCTGCCCCTGCAACTACAAACCTACTCCTCTCGACTGGAATTCCATAGGGCTCTGAAGACCTGGCTATTCGACCGAGCCCCAGTGCCTGTATACCCCTTGGGTGATTCTCAGTGCTTTGTAAATCCACTGCTTAATTGAGTGATTGATTGATTGATGTGATGTCAAACAATCAACAAGGTTTTCATGCAATGATAATTCACAGTTCTTCAGTTAGAGGGTTTCATTGCCTTTATAGCTTGTGCTTTTTCCACGCTGATCCAAACATGGAAGTTACAAACAATTATTTGCATAATATCTTATAAATAGGATGCTCTTGAACATGAACCAGGCGCGGCCGGCACAAGTAACAGCGGTGAGGCAGTGGGGACGGGCAGGGGCGGGTAGAGGGGGAAGTCGACAGATGACGGGATAGGGAAAGTAAAAAACTTAAATAAATAAAACCACTTACCTTGCGCTTGCCGTATCGCCGAGTCGGCGATGAGGCAAGTGCAAGGTAACTGTTTTTTTTTCTTCTTGTGAAATCAATGTGCAAGTTTTTTGTGGGAGAAATTTAACCATGGAAATGTCCTTATTGGGGGCCCCTCATATCGCTGCTAGAGAATATCTAAGTTGTAACAGTAGTTCACATATAACATATCTCTGGAACTCTTTCAACTGAACCCGGGACAGAAGGATGGCCAACCACACTTGCCTTGATGGAAGACTTACTGGCAAGGAGGTTCAGTTATAGTCTCCTTTTAAAAGATGAAACCTAAAATGGGCACTGAGATGTAAGTGGTCTTAAAAGACTTTGGAGATATCCTCTCACACGTCTTTTTGGACATTCAGCCACGAAAATACCTAAATGATTTCTTCCCACTTAACCTCTATTTTTGAGACTCTAAAGGCAAGTTGGGCACTGCCAGCAGGTGTGAATTTGGGATAGGTACTGACCAGTGGTGCACCCATGACAGCTTTACTAATGTGACAAATATGTATACATAGTTAACTATCAGGGATGCAGTAAAACAGCAGTCAGATTAGGAAATAAATCAAATACAAATAAAACATTGTGCAGAGGAGCAAAGAGAATTATGTTAGGACAATAAGAGTGCAGATTCATGGCATTAAGGTCCCACAAAAAGGTGTTACATTCTGCTGCCAAAGTTTGATTCATCTGAGATATGTTTTAATGATAAGTTGTTTATATTTTATCAGACCGAAGCACCTGTACTAAATGTAGTATTTGCATTGGATTCAAGAATCCTCACATCAAAAATGGCTAAGGGATACTTAGGAGAATTTCCAGAAGGGACTATAGCATTAAATGTTATAAAGGCAGCATGTGCTATGTTCATTATTTAATGGAAGTGGTGAGGGAATTAGGAGTGCGTTGTGAAGGAACAGGTGAGGGGGTTTTAGAGAGCGAATGGTACAGTGAAACTACATGAAATGAGAGATCAGAGCTGCAAATGAAAATAATGTGCCATGGATTATAGAGAACGTTTTAAAAATCTAAAGTAAGGCGTTGATGAAACAAAGCAGTTCAGTGTTCGAACCACTCATGGATGCACAGTCATTGTGATCACCAATATAGTGAAAAGTATTCACAGATGATTTTTAAATAGTTGTAATCATTATAATGAGGCTTTAGGGCTGCAGATTAGGGCTCCCTGTTTTATGGTATTTATGTTTTGACATTTCAATCTGTATTTATCCATATTTGTTGTATGCTTTTCTGATATATGTGTTTGTCAATATTTATTTGCCATGTGCAAAAAAAAAGCTGCAACTAATATTTTCCCACATCTACTTAACGATGACGGGACACAAATACATGAAAGCCTAATCGGATGTAACATTTTTAGCCCCTCTATTAGATACATCAGTACGCTGGTATGAAAACATCAGGGGCCTTATTTATGAAGGCCTTGCGCCGCCGGTGCGTCACTTTTAACATGGGAAAAAGTGACGCATCGGTGGCGCAAGGCTTTCATAAATGAGGCCCCAGAGTTGCAGTACAGACACACGTGCACACCTGAAGCTGCTTAAGTTCCATTAGCAAACGCTCTCCCTTTTTTGAACTCCCTAACTTATCAAGCTGAGCTATTGGTCTAAGAGTGATGACTGACAGCTTTGAAGATTATCCGAAGAAAACGCTTATTTTCAGTTTTTATCCAAATTTAAAAATAGACACAGACAAGAAAATAAATAGTTTCAGTGTTCATCTCCTAAAAAATCTGTAAAAACCTAATATTGGGAGACTAATTGATGTTTTGCTTACATGAGTTTGCACTAATGTTATGCTTCTCCCGGCCCCTTGGCATTGAGGGACATATTTATCACACAGTTACATCGCCCTTGCACTATGCAATTCAATTCAATTCAAAATAGCTTTATCGACAGCATATGTCATAAAAGCATCGAATAGCATATATACAATAAAATAGAATCTTTACAATAAAAAGAGAAAAAGATCATGTAATACAGAGGGTTATTTAAAAGTCTCATAAGATAGAATTAATAGCAGTATAATTGGTTAAAAAAACATTAAACAAGTATCATAAAAGAGAATTCTTTCTGGGGCACTATGTACATATAGGCGAGAAGTCAGTTGTAATGAGCAGTGTGTAGCAATGTGTATGGTGCTAGTGCTATCAATACCATAATTAATATTTTGAGAGTTACACTGCAGACCATTGCAATGGGGCGCTGGTGTGATACAACTACTAAGTAAGATTTATCAAACCATGCAAGGCCACCTTGGGTGGCCCTGAGTGGCTTGATGAATCTAGAGTAACGCAAAGCAGTGCAAACCACTGCATTGGTTTACTGTGTCCCAGGGAGACGTTCCATGGGTGGAGCATGGGTGTTGTTGCATATCCACCCAAACATTTTGGCACATTCACAAATTTACCATTACTGGTAGACCTGGGAATGTGTCATAATGCTGTGCCTCTCCAGGTGAGGCGTAACAATGAGGAATATCTTAGTTCTCCTTGTTTTTTCCTCGTTCTATGTATCCTGCAGAATGCAGCACACCTAGAGGAAAAACATCAGAGGGTTATTTTTGAGCAAGAAGGGGTCCCCTCCTGCATAAAACAATCCTGCTTACAACACAAGTGCAATGGTGCCTGCATTGGAGCAGGAATGTGCTGTATAATGTAAAATATGGAGCATTCCTGCCCTTTGCCTATCGTGTAGCATAGCACAGCAAGGTGGCTTGCTGTGCTATGCTGCATGCATTTTTGATAAATGTGCCCCTAAATGTGGAGGCTGAAACTAAGCATGGGCTCACAACCCCTCCATAGCACTTTTGTAAGGTTGGGGTGGAGATCTCCCCAAAAAATCATTCTGAAAAAAAAGCTGGGTCAATTTAGGCATACAGCCTGTCTTCCTAAACTGAAAGATAAAAATGCAAATTTCTCTGTGTGGCTTCCAGAGAGTATTATAATTTGTAGGAAAAGAATAAAATATGGTGCATTCCTGCCCTTTCCCTATCATGTAGCATAGCACAGCAATTTTGCTGTGCTAAGCTGCATGCGTTTTTGATAAACCTGCCCCTAAATGTGGAGGCTGAAACTAAGCATCGGCTCATAAACCCTCCACAGCACGTTTGTAAGGCTGGGGTTGAGATCTCACAAAAAATCATTCTGAAAAAAAAGCTGGGTCAATTTAGGCATTTAGGCCGTATTCCTAAACTGAAAGATAAAAATGCACATTTCTCTGTGTGGCTTCCAGAGAGTATTATAATTTGTAGGAAAAGAATAAAATATAGGTTTTTTCGCAGTGTTCACTAAGATGGAGGCAACAAATAGAAAAACTAGAAAAATGAGCTACGACTCAGATTTACATCAAACAAAGAAAAGATACTGAATAAATGTCCAGATTCATGGCAGGTTTAGTGTACTTCTGTTTCGCAGTTTTTGCTGTAATGTAGAGCAAATTTTCCCACAGAGAGTTCAAATTAAAAATATAACCTTTTAAAACCCCCCGCTTAACTTTGTGGAACATTCCCTGGACCTCCAACCTGCTCCCCAGATGCAGGTGCACAAAGATTCACTTGCCAAAATGAAGCTGTGTTTTACTTTCAAGTTGGTGACTCATTAACAGTGCATAAAAGAAAAGGGACAAAATGGAGCCCGCACAATGTGGTAATATTTCATGTTATATGGTAACCAGCACCCGTAAGAGTAGGAAAACCATGGTGCATATTTACAAGCCCCCATCGCCACAGAATCGTCACTTTTTTCAACATTCCTGTGGCAATAGGGGCTTTGTCTTATTCAAAGTGAATAAGGCCTCCTTTCACGCTACACTTAGGGCCCCATTAGGATGGCCGGCGGATCGCACCCGCGGGCCGGCGGTAGTCACCGCCGGCCCAGTGGGGGCGATCCGCCCGCCATCCATGCCGAAATGACCCCCGCCATATTATAATGGCTGGGGGTCCGCGGCGGATGGAAAGACCGTCCGCTGCTTTTCCGCCCGGTCGACTTGTCGACCGGGCGGAAAAGGGTTCTATATGGTGGCCATATTACAATGTGGGTTTACAGATGCCTTTCCATGGCGGCAATGGGCATGCGGAGTCTGCTTGGGGGACCCGTTGCAGGCCCCCAGGGACTCCGGGGGGTGGGAGGTGCACATGGGGGATACCTATAGTACCCCCTGCAGTTCCATGCACAACATGGCAGGCACGGCACGGTGCCTCCCATGTTGTGCATGGAAGTGCACAACATGCCTCCCTGGCATTGTGGCAGGCGGTGCTGAGTGCACCGCCCGCCACAATGTTAGGGATGCAGGATGCGCCATCCACTGTGGCGGGCACATCCTAATGGGACCCCCGCCCTTATGGCGGGCGGTCTCTTTATATGACGGGATCCACCCGCCATCCTAATGTGCCCCTCGGTGTGAAAGGGGTGGGCAATGACTTTGCCCCATATTTTCAAGGGTGACATAAATATGGGGCAGCACCAAAATTAAGACCCGGGAAAACCTGGTCTTAACATGGCAAAACCAGGAGAAATTCTTTATTGCTCCTCATTTTTGCTGTTTCTATGTGTGCTGCATTGTGCAGCACACAGAGAAACAACAAGACGCCATTGGTTGTTTATGTGCAGAAAGGCGCCCATTCCTGCACATAAACAATCATAAAAAAAAACAAATGACAAATTGCTACTTCTATGTGTGCTGCAGAATGCAGCACACATCCATGTTACAAAACGCTACTACTTATTGTTTATGTGCATAAAGCGATACCTTTGTGCAGGAAGGGACACCTTCCTGCACATAAATAATCTTTCCCTGCATCGCAGGCACCCTTGCGCAATGGTACAGAAGGCCTGCATTGGCACTAGGCAGCTACATTTAGTGCCAGCGGTAGGAAAGGCAGGGCTGCACCGCATTCTTGCGAATACAGCGAATCTCTGTATTTGGAAACTGTTGGAGAGTGGCGTAAGCCAAGTTTCCTAATAAATATGCCCTGATAGTCTAATAAGCTATGGGCTTTCTAAAACAGGTTTAGGGTGCTGTTAAATTTAAATCTCAATTGTTTTAAACAACAATCGATTATTGTTGCCTTAATTAATTCGTAAGCATTTTATGTGTTCTTTGAAAACCTTGAGCATTTGGCGGATCAAGGATCCCTAGTGCATTTCCATAGTGCATTTTTAAATTGAAAACTTGTTACTAACTCTTAGAGCGATTCTTAGGGGGATATTTACAAAGGGATATCACCACTCGAACATCACTTTGTCGTGACTATCTGGTGACGATATCCCTTTCTCATTATTAACAAAGCAGCGTTAAGCCACTTCACATGGCTTAACGCTATCTTGTAAATAAGGCCCCTTTTCACACTTTACTTAGCAAGAAAGAGGCATGCAATGTGTGTTGCAGTGGACATTCCAGCGCTACTCCCATTGCTTTCTGACATTGTCCCATATTTGAAGGGTTGAGGCAGCGCCAAATACTAAGGCCTGGTAAAACCTGTTCTTAGAATGGTGATACGATGAGAAATCATTAATTTCTCCTCGAATTGCGTTCTGCAGCACACATAGAAACAGCAAATAGCTGTTCATGATTGTTTATGTTCAGGAAGGTGTCCCTTCCAACACATAAACAATCGCCCTTCAGCACAAGCACCCCTGCAACATGGCGCAAGGGTACCCGCGCTGGCGCTAGGCAGCTTTTTTTGCGCCAATGCTAGGGGAAATGCAGGGGGGCATATTGTAAATATGGCGCTTCCCTGCATTTTACAAATGTCGAACTGCGGTGTTACCAATTTCGGAGTAACACTGGGGCATATTATCAAGGACAGGCGATACATTATCGCCGCTTTTATCGGCAGGAAACTGCCGATAAAGCGGTGATAATGGCCTTGATACTATGCTCTATGAATTCCAATCGAAGCCCATGTTAGATGTGAACACTGTCGTTTTATTGTAAACATACTCCTTAGTTTGTGAATACCCCAAAAAACATTAACTCACTCAAAAAGTGTAAGTTTACCCTTGTCCCAAAATGTTATGTCTAGCCTTGCCATAAAGTCTAGTTTACCCATGAGTTATGAAATCGTTAATGAACATAGTAAAATGTGTTGTGAAAACAGCTGGTGTGCTTCCGTATGGAAGAAATTATTGTTTGAATTTACATTTAATATCAGTCGAAAAGTCGCACATTGATCCTTTTCCTTTTAATCATATAGACACAAGATTTACCTTACGTTGAAATATCTGGGACTATTTCCTCCTCACTCCCTTTACTTGGCTTTAAAAATGTATCTTATTTGTGCAGATGAAATATTGTCTCTAGATGAATCAAAGTTGGACCTCAGCAAGAGAATGATAGATTGAAAACAGCATCTGTCACATCCCCCTCTATACCAACATACATGGCTTTATGAAATTGTCTAAACTTGTTCAGACAGCCCTAGCAGGAAGTACAAATAAGAAAGAGTAACATGGTTACAGAAGTGCTCTAGAGATCAGAAATAGTAGAGGAAAGCATACTGATGTCTAGCGTGCTTGGTTAAAATCCACGGTAACTGTGTTTATTTCTCCATCAATACACCAGTTGTTTGTAAATGAGAAGATGTGTTTGTTAAAGAAGTAACAGTGACTGAATCATTAATATTAAGAATCGATAGTGAATTACTTTATGGACTATGGTAAACATTAGGATACGAATTGTGCTTAAAGCGATCAAAAGCCGAGATGATTCTGAGCAGTTTATTTGTATTGGATGGAAAAATAGAAATTAAAATTTTTATTGCATGCCTTCTGGTCATGGAAAGAATGATACCGATTAAATATTTTTCAAAATAAGTTCAATAGAATAGTCTTTAAGCTATTACCTGGTTCTAAGAAGCTAAACAGCAACCTGCATTTTTTGTGAGAGCATAAAAGTGGCCAATTATTATTAGCTTGTGTAACCTGCAGAGAATGTGGCATTTTCCTATTATCAAAGAGCAATCGAAATCCAATGCATCCAGTTACAAATAAATCGAAAGGCAACTAATACTAATTTCTGTGTAATAAAATGTGTATGATTACTGTGATTGAAGGCTGTTGCACACATGCTGGGCATTCAGAAAACATAATACAAATGTTTTTATGTTTTTGTTTTTTATTTATTTTATTTGGCGACTCAATTATTCCAATTGTACTGGTCTCAAATGTATCCCTCTGTTGGTCGCATAGTTCAGAATGTTTTGAACTTTCTGTTGTAAACAGATTAAGCATCTTTTATTTGACAATTCAAAAAATTTATACAGGTGTGTGTAAGATATATGTTGTCGGTGGGGACCACAGATGGAGGGAAACAGGTCGTAGTCTCAAAGTTATTCATTTTGAACAAGTCGGGCAGGAGAGCGCCGGGAGCCGCGTCTATTCACTTTCGGCGGCCTCGCGCGTCTCTCATGTATCCCCAAGATGGCCTCCGCGCTCTGCGTCATTGAGTAGGACCGCAACCACTAGAGCGCAACACTACATATCTTCCCCCTTTTAGCAATTAACATTTGTGAACAGAAAGTCCTTAAAGTCTAAGTGCTTCCTGGAGCCTCGATCTCTCCCATCTCATAGTCTCTGTACCTAGCCAGTCTTACCACTGTTCTGCCAGCTCGGGTGTGTCTCACCGGAGTACCAGGGGCGAACTCGGCGTCCCCTCTGGGAGTTCACGGCCCAGGTCTGTCTGCTCCAACGGGCCTGTTCTTCGGTGACGCTTCTCTGGGACCTTCCTGGTGTCCCAGGATACACTCCAGATCACATCTTTCTGCCGACACCTTCTCTCTGATGTTTCCTCCCAAGGATTATTCGTCTTCCTCCGTTGGGAGCACCTCTGCCTGATTGTCATTGAAATGTTCAGAATGAGCTTCTTCCTCTTTGGTCCACTGTAGTATTTTGTTGCACTTGGACATTCTATCCTGAAAACCAAACTTTCCCATCGCTGAGCAAGTCTGCCCTGTTGTAAACCTCCTTCACTTGCAACGGCGCGCTGAATTTGCTGTCACCCTTCCACTTCAGCTGGGCTAGTTTGACTCGGACCCACTCCCCTCTTTCCAAGTTCGTCTCCTTTACATTCCGCCTTTTGTTGTAATGTGCTTTCTCTATATTGTGGTGTACCACTGCTGGAGACCACCTGCTCACTATGGTGCGTTCCTTCCACCCTACATTGTCCCTGTTGAAGGGGTCTCGTCCCCTGAGAATCTTAAAGGGACTGTACCCTGTGCTGGTGGGAGTGATCCTATATGCCCATAACATGCTCCTCAACTCTGTTTCCCAGTTCTTGCCCACTTAGATCGCCGATTGTACAGACCCCATGATGACCCTGTTGAACCTTTCGGCTAAGCCATAGACAGCCGGATGGTACACTGACTTGTGCTTGTTCTTGATTCCATTTCTTCCCATGAAGGCGTTCCACTTCTTTGACGTGAACTGGGGTCCATTGTCACTCAGGATGGAACGCGGGATACCTTCCCTCAGAAATATGACTGTAAGGAACTTCAATACAGTTTCCGTGTCCATGTCCTCTTGTATGTTGATTTCAGGACATTTTGAGTATCTGTCCATGAGTACTACCACGTACTTTTGGACTCCTTGTGCACCCAGCACCGGACCAAGGATGTCTATCAACAACTCCTCCCACGGGTTCATTGGATTGTGGAACTTCCCTAAGGAGGGCCGCATTAAGCTCTGGGATTTGTCTACATTTTGGCATTGTGTACGCTCTCTGACATACCTTTCTATTTGGCTGTCCATTGCAGGCCACCAGTACGTTTGTTTCACCCGCAGTTTCGTCTTTACAATGCCTAAGTGTCCTTCATGCAGGATTGAGAGTAGGCGGCCGACCAAGGCATTTGGGGGTACCACTTTATCGCCCCTGAGGAGAAAGGTGCCCTGGGCTCCGACGGACAATTCATCTCGCACTTCGTAGAACTTCCTGTGTTCCGTTCTCAGGCGTCTCTTTTCTGGCCAGCCTTGTAGGATGTACTGCCAGACGGCGGTGAGGTCCAAGTGGTCCCTGTAGGCGTCTCTCCACTCTTGTGCACTGATCACCTTTTCGTGGTCGTCCATGAACGCCACACTGACTTCCTCCTCTGCGTTGCTGGGAGAGGCTTCTTCCATGGCAGAAGCTCTGCTCAGGTAATCTGCCACTTTGTTCTTTGGCCCTGGCATGTATTCGACATCGTAACTGTGGTCCAGCAACTTTAGATTCATTTTTGCAATCCTGGGGGTAGCATTCGCATGTCCGCTTGAGGTGAGCACTTTGACTAGTGGTTTGTGGTCTGTCCGGAGACGGAACCTTGAGCCCAAAGAAACTGGCGGAACTTCTCCATCGCCCAGACCGCCGCCAGCATCTCCTTTTCCATGACACTGAATCTCTGTTCCGTAGGGGACAAAGACCTGGATGTGAAGCTGGTGGTGGACACCGCTCCTTCGTTATTATCCTGCATTAGGACAGCGCCCAGTCCCTTTTCGCTTGCGTCCGTGGTGAGTACGGACATCGCCCGCTGGTCGAATCCATGAAGGGGAATTGCCGCACAGATGTCTTCCTTGATGCTTTGGAATTCCTGTTCTGCATCTTTCGTCCATTCAAATGATGTTCTGTCTCTGAGGAGGTGGCGCAGGTTGTGTGTCTTTGTGGCGAAGTGCGGCACAAATTTGCTATAAAACTCCGCCATGCCGATGAAAGAGCGCACTTCCTCTCTGTTGGTTGGTGGCGGTGCATCCCGTATGGATTTGACGTTGGATCGTTTGGGGGTGATCCCCTGATCGCTGATTTCATGGCCTAAGTACGTAACTGATGACATCCTGAAACGACATTTCTCCCATTCAGCAGTGAGTCCATTCCTTGCCAGAATGTGTAACACTGTGGACAGCTTGGCGTAATGGTCTGATCGGTCCTTGCCCATTATCAAGATGTCATCCTGAAAATATTGCATGCCATCTACGTCCTTGAACAACCTACGCATCAGTTTTTGGAAGACGGCCGCCGCCGATGCTAGTCCAAATGGCATCCTGCGGAATTGGTAGCACCCGAATGGAGTGATGAAGGACATAAGTTTACGGCACGTGTGATGGAGGGCTATCTGGTGGTACGCTGACGCCAGATCGATGGTGGAGAACCATTTCACTCCTTTGGTTCTGGCAAGCATCTCATCGATCCGTGGTAGCGGAAACTTCTCTACTACAATGTTTTTGTTCAGCTCTCTCAGATCCACACATAGGCGCACCTTGCCGTTGGGCTTCCTGGCCACCACCAGTGGGGCCAACCATTCCGCGCTGTCTATCGGCTCTATGATGCCGTTGTCCTCCAGCAGTTGCAGTTCCGACTGTACTGTGTCTCTTATTGCCAACGGGATGTTTCTTACTTTGTGACACACAGGTTTAGCGTCCGTTTTGAGGATTATTTTATGCGTAAATTTTGTTAGCTTTCCTATCGTGCCTCCAAACACAGTGGGGAACTCCTCCTTCTATTTGGTGTCCTCTGGTTGCCTCTCAGGGTCTGTCATCAGGACTTGTGTGACGCCCCCCGGGTTTAGTTGTATGCCTAGCTCGACCTGGTCAACCCATCCCAGGATGGAGGGCCCTTTGTCCGCTACGTATAGCTTGCCTTCTGCCTTCCGGCCCTTGAATTCAAATTGCAGGACTCTGTACCCCACCATGGGGATTGGCTCGCCCATGAATGTGACGGGTCGGATATCTGGCGGTATCAGGTGGGGCCCTAGATGCTGTCTGAAGAGTTCATCCTACACCTTACGTTGCACTATGGTGTACGGGGACCCTGAGTCAGCCACCACTTTTATTTGCACTCCTCCTATAGTCAGATCGCATTGCGTTTTTTTTAGCGGGTTCAGTCGACACCCAGTATGTGTTCTTCTATGCAAAGGACGTTGTCCTCTTCGTCCTCCTCTTCTCCATCCTTGTAAGAGTCCTATGTGACATACTCGACCGCGGGTCACCTCTGTTTCCGGCAACACACTTTTTCGTAATGCCCCATGATTCCACAGAACATACACTTGGCCCGAAACACTGGGCATTGTTTGTCCTGGTTAGTTTGAGATTGACTCCCACACCTGTAGCAGGAGTTCTTGTCTCCATTCGGTGATTTCTTCACGGGGTGTTGTCTGGGAACATATCTAGTCGGCACCTTCACGTTCCCTGTTTCTCCTTGGCCCTTGTCCGGAAGTTCAGCATCCGTGACTTTGTTGACCATGGTTTTCGTGGGGTTGTCCCGTTTCGCGGCCTCTGCACATCGTTTCGACAGCTCTGCCTACTTCACCATTGCTATGACTTCTTTCAGGGACGCATCTCCATTCACCCATAGCTTGTCCTTGATTGAGGAGTTCGTGGTGTGCATGACAATCTGGTCTTTGATAAACTCATCATGTAAGGCGCCAAATTTGCAGGTGACGGCCAGTTTCTTTAATGCAGCCACGTAGTCATCTATGGACTCCCCGGCCTCCTGTTTTCTTTGTTGAAAGTTGTACCTGTCAATGGACGTGCACACCACCGGTCTATAATGGCTGTCTAGATCTTCAATCGCGTGTAGGAAGACATCGTAATCGTCGGCCTGCCGTGCTTTGGGTACTAGGTTTTGGAAGACCCTGATGCCTTCAGGGCCTAGGTTATGGAGTAGTATCCTCTTCTTCCTTTTGCTGGGAAACTCTCCGCTGTTTTCATCTTCCAGCGCTTCCAGGTAATTCATAAAGTATACCTTCCAATCGTCCCACTTCATGGAGGGTTCCCCAGGCCTGGGTAGGAAGGGGATTGCGAGCGAGGACGCCTGGGCACTCATTTCTGCTCTACATCCTTGGAGCACCTCCGCCCCACTGGGACTCCCTGGCGCACCGGATCCGTGTTGGCGTGGGGGGCTTGTGTGCGATGCAGATTCTCCGCCTGCGCTGTGCTGGCTCCGCCAGGGCCGCGAGGGATATGGTCACCGCGGTGGGTGGAGGGCCGGGTGAAGTGTACTTGGGGTGTCTTCCCTTTTTTCCTCCCTTCGCTGCAGTACTCACGATGGTCGTCTAGACGCTCAGCTCCTCTGTGGGTGGGCCGAGCGGGGTGTGCCTCTAGGGGGTGAGTCTGTTTTCCACCCTGCCGTCTGGAGATCAGGCTGGTGTGCTTCCCTTCATTCCACCTCTAGGCTTCCCTCACTGGCAATTGGGTGCCAGCGTGCCGGGTGTGGGGAAGTGGGTGCGGGCTCACTCCTCTGCCGCGCTCTCTCTGCCCAGAAGCCCCTTGCTGTGCCTGGCTGTGGTTGCCTCGTGGTCCTTAGCTGTCCTGGACCGGTTGCACCAGGGAACAGCTGTGGCGGCATCCGTTTTTTGCCACCCTCGTTGCCAATTTGTCGGATATATGTTGTAGGTGGGGACCACAGATGAGGGGACACAGGTCATAGTCTCAAAGCTATTTATTTTGAACACGTCGGGCAGGAGAGAGCCGGGAACCGCGTCTATTCACTTTCGTGGGCCTCGCGCGTCTCTCACGTATCCCCAAGATGGCCGACGCACTCTGCTTCATTGCGTAGGACCACAACGACTAGAGCGCGACACTACAGTGTGTGAAGCTACTTTTGAATGATTTTGTGTGGTTAATATGATTAAACTGGATGAATAAAACACAAAGCATTAACTATTACGTTTATTAAATTAACAAAGTACTGCCTTCTCTAAAGTATCTGCAACATTTATCGGCAGATATCTAGACATTAATGCAGAATAGAGGTAGATTGGCTGATTTACTCTAATTGAAATTGAAACATGATGCTTTATCTCTCACCTATCTTTGTATACCGGTCAATCTCAGAAAATATTAATTTGTCGTAGCCAGAACGGAATAATTCAAAACGACTGGTTTCTAGTTGCAGCGAAGTCTGCTTTATTGTGTAACCTGCTATTACCTATTAAACTCTGAACACGGCACAGGGACATTTTAGCCTAAATAAACACATTGCACTCTTTCTCCACAGGCTGTGGGCAGTGATGTGCCTTCAAGCAATCTCCTTGTCACTAAAACATCAGGTTTCAAATTATCTGTCTGCAGCTATCAACAGGCAGCAAACAGGGCAGTAATTTTGCAAGCGCTGACAAATGTAATGTGCAGCATTGTATTTGATAATGCACTCCGATGTCATTTGCCAAACACCAGGTATGTTTATGATTCACTCACTGCTCAAGCAACAGACACAAACACATCTGCTTGTTTACGCCTCAATCGCAAATAAATAGTCCAAAGCCTGCTGGCCTGTGCTCTTTCCTAATAGAACATCCAGTGGCATCATGCTCAGAGCCGGAATGGGCGTAGAGTTTTCCCATTGGGATGGAAGGGTGGGGGCAGGCTTTGGGCCAGTGGCAGACGTTTTTGCTACTGGGGGCTGGTTTTGTAACAGTCCTGCAATATAGGCCCAATGTCGGTCGGAAAGTATTCCAACCGACTGGTGTCGGTATGGTTTCCGACCGAATCGGTTTCAGGGAGTCCGTCTGACCCATTACGATGTTTTCAAACACCATTTGGTCAGACTCCCATTCACTTTATTGGGAGCCTGTGTTCCGACCGACAACACAGGCTCCCATTGAAAAAAGGGGTGGTTGTAGAAAACCTTGCACCCCGTGGCGGGCACCCCATGGTGCCTACCACACTGTGCTTGGTTGGAAAGAGGGGACCCAGGGGTACCCCCACGGGTCCCAACCGGAGGCCTCCGGGTAAAGGGGGCCTGCTACGCCCCTCAAAAGTCAGATTCCAACAGCTGATCCATGTCAGACAGACCGATTCAGAACAGCTGTCCGAATCTGACATCGTAATACTGCGGTGGAAACGCGGTCCATAGAGCCCTACGAGTTGGCTCCGACCGACTCGGTTTCTCTGAATGCCGGTCGGAACCAGGTAAAAAAAAAACGAACGATTACCTAACATCGTAATCGGTCAGTCGGAAATGTCTATGAGTCAGTCGGTAATGCGAGTTCTGAATCGGATTCGGACAAACCGAATGCCGTTCAGAGCCTTTCTCACTGAAATTGTGATTGTCCCCTATGGGTTAAAGTGTTTTTTTGGTATGACCAAGGCTTTTGTGAGTACATTTTCCCAAATGCATTCAATTTCTAGTACTGCCTCCCGGTCACCATAGGAGAAAGAATCTCCTGAAGGAGAGCACGGGCTCTGGGATACTGGCCCTAGTGGTCAGGTGTCATAGGAAGAAATGAGTGATTAAGCTGAGTAAATGAGTCATAAGAGAGAAAAATATTATTTGAAATGGATAGTGAACATTGACCGTGGAAAGTTTTTTTGCTGAGACAGAGGTCTTGTGTATGTAAATCTGCCCTTCAACTGCGTTTTAATTTTACTACTTTGTCCCACTCTTGAAAAAATAAGGGACTGACAAAATGTGGACATTGAATAGAGGAAATATTGCCTGTCATGGAATCTGTTGTTCATGTGACACAGATCTTCTCCATCCACATTTGATACCAGCTCCTTGAGAAAACCTCCTAGTACAACTAACAGCCAAAGCAGAAAAGGGTCACTTTCTTTGTTGGCCTTTAAGGTCTTCCGGCAGAACTCTATAGTCCTGCAAATTCCAACTAAACACACTAGGATCACGATTACGATGTCGGACGGACGCTTATCTGACCACCATCATAATGAGCCCCAACCTAACTAAGACATCATTAGTGTACTGTCTCATCTCTCCCGGCCTTACACTGAGCATCTCTCTGCACTGCACATCCATTAAAGTATTTTACTCCACACTCGTCCAAAGCTTTACTTTCACCCAGATACAGTGATGCTACTCATTCATGTGACCACCTTCCTATTTACTTTTCTAGCGTTACACCTTGTAGTAGACTCACTCTACACATGGACACAGCTGGTGACCAGAGTGTGCATTCCACTCACCAGTCTAGATTGCTGTGTAACTAGATGCAGCCTAGATAAACATTCCTGAGTCCTACTTCTCTCCATGAGTTGTGATACTTTGTGTCACCACCTTTGTGACTGCTACTCATTTGCTTAATTATAATTTACTAATGGGGACAACAGTTGATTGGTACTACAATTTGTGATTAGAACCTTGGTCTGCATTATATTTTAAACGGATCGCCACTGCCCTCTTTTATCTGTATGCTTTTAAACATTGAGTGTTGTTCTGTTTGAATTTGACTTGTCTGCTCTCATTTTTTATTGCACTTGGCACTTTTTTTCTGTTTGTGTCTGCACCTGACGCCGGCTGGGTCTTCTCTGCCAAGCCCAGCAGGGGCAACCAATCATGTTGGGCGGGGCAGAGTCATCAGCTGAACCAGGCCATTTAATGCCGGCTGTGGCAGCGCAGCTTACGCGCACACCGGGTGTGACAAAGGCTTGTCAAAAAGCAAGCATGTCTGCACCTGTCCTGGGCTGGGGGCTAGTCATTATGCCCAATTTTTAACTTACTCAACAGCCAAACTAAAACAATGGTACTCTAATGAGTACCCACTTAATCACTTCACTTGTTCCAGACTAGTCGTTCTGGGGAATGAATTTTAGGGACTTTCTTCCTGAAATCAACCGACTGCTTCCCATCTAAGACACCACCCAGAGGGAGGATGGTCATAGGACGACTGCATTAACAATAATATATTTGAATACTCGGTCTTTGGTGAAACATCAATTGGAAATATTTCATATTTTGGATTCTGCCAAACCAGACATACTTTTATTATTCAAAACATGGCTCACCTATGAGTCCAATCCTGATATCTTTGCTGCTCTTCCTAGAAATTACTATACTCTCCAGGCTAATCAGACCCCAGGAAAAACAGGGGGAGGGGTGGCTGCCACAATTCATCAAGAATTGAAGTTCACCACCCTCACTGCGTTAGACATTGCCTCTGTGGAAAGCCTAGTTATCTAGCTTGACTCCACTTTTACCCCCCTGAACGGCATACTGCTGTATAGCCCTCCTCATAATATGCCTCTCTTCCCCCAATTATTGGGGTAACAAATATTCCACCTAGTAATCCACCATGCTAAAACATTACTAATTGGTAACTTCAACTACTGGGCCAACGACAAGATGAGCGTTCCATGCTAATTAGAATTGGCTGACCTACTTAACGGGCTGAACTGCGTCCAACATGTGACATCTCCCACTCATACAAAAGGACATATCATTGACCACATCTGGACCTCTAATCTCCCGTTGTCCACCCTGACAGTGTCTCCATGCACCTGGTCCGATCATTTCTTAATAACGTTTTCCCTCAATAATTTGATTATATCTAAATCCCCGGGGAAGGCAGGTCTAATGGCAAGGAACTGGAATCATACCAACATCAATTCCTTCAGTAACTTGTTGGCGACTAATGTACCCACAAAACAGCTTGCTGTTAATCAAAGTGAAGAAAACATCAGATCATGGCTAGCAGTTGCTAGCAATATTCATGCCTCCTTCAAGAAAGTCAAATCGGCCAGGTATCATGATGCTCAGAAATGGTTCTCAGATGACTTAAAACTTTAAAAACTAGCCATGCACCGTACTGAACGTATCTGGAGACAAAATTACTCTCCAGATAAAAAAGATACTTACCAAATTCAACTTAAACAATATAAAAAAACATCTGTCTAACAAACTCAGGTTACTTACTACTCCAACAAGATCCTGAACTTTACAAATAAATCCAAAGATATATTTGTGATTGTCACTGAGCTATACAATCCAGATAGAGTGACAGAAAATTAGTCCCTACTCAGTCCCTATGCAATTCTCTGGACTCCTTTTTTATCAATAAAATAATTACTATTAAAGCCAGAAACTCCATTCTCTGTATCATTTCCCTGTAATCAGTGGAGAAGCCTTCCTGGACCTATTGAGCAAAGTCAAATTCGGATCTCCTGCCGACAGTTGCCCCCCCATATTTTGAGAGAAGCTTTCTATGCATGCCCTGAGCCTGCTGTCTCTCTACTGAATGACTAACTATTTCAGGGCTCTGTTCCCAGAGCATTTAAAGAAGCATTAATAGTTCCACATATTACAAAAATAGATGCAGACCCTCTGGTCCCCACAAACTATCGCCCCCATCTCAGTACTCTTCATTTTGGCTAAGGTGTTGGAAGTCCATTGTGCCAACTGTCTCTGTTCTTTTATCGAACAATCTCAATTCCTCGACTCTCACCATGTGTGTTTTCGCCCCTCTCACTCAACTGAGGCAGTAATCCTGACTGTACTAGACAAAATGAGGAAAGAAGCAGACAAGGGAACTGCCCAGGCTCTAATGCTCCTTGATCTATCGGCGGCTTTTCACACGGTCGACCATGAAATCTTGGTGGACCGTATCAGGGACGCGAGAATTCAGGGATCTGCCCTCAAATGGCTTACATCCTTTTTAGATGGCCGCACCCAATCAGTTTGCCTTTCCAAACTCACAGCCCCTAGAGTTACATTGACCTGTGGCGTGCCGCAGGGATCTTTCTTGTCCCCGCACCTGTTCAATTTGTATCTTTTTCCAATAATTCAGTCTCCAGACAAAAGAAATGTGTTCGCTTTCAATTATGCAGATGACCTGCAATTGATCTTTACCATCAACAACACCTCTGTCTCCATATTGAATTTCCAGACAACTATGTTACACATACGTAACTAGATGAATAGTAATGAATCAAATCCTTGTAATTTGAATTTCTGGCTGACCGAGCTGGGAACACCATCACTTTCATCTTCCTCAGCCAAGAGCCTTGGTGTCAAAATTGATGGCAACCTCTCTTTGAAGTCCTAGATCAGGACGGTAGATTTCACCTGTTTTTTGCAGCTTCAGAAGATCAGGAAAATTAGTAGATTCCTTACCACTGAAGCCCCTATCCAGGTCGTTCTATCTTTGGTCGTTTCTCATATTGATTATGCAAATTCTCTCTTCTTTGGCCTCTCGGTGTATTTAACAAAAAGACTGTAGTTGGTGCAAAATCAGCCAGCTGGACTGATTTACCACCAGCCGAGATGGCACAATGCCACCCTTCTAATGAGGAAGCTACATAGGCTCCAAGTAACACAAGGCTGTGCATTTAAGATCGGATGCCTTATTTTTAAATCCCTCCACGACACATGCCCGGAATTTGTTTCTACTCTCATCCAGAGATATGTTCCCGCCAGGAACTTGAGGTCATTCCATCTGAACCTCCTGGCTGTCCCTACCTTCAAACAAAAGAGACTAGGTGGATTTTTGAGATTCTCTTCCCTCTAACATCAGATCTTCTACAAGTTACCCTCACTTCATGAGACTTTTAAAAACGTGGTTGTTCTCCCAGGCATAAGAAAGATTCAATGAGCAGCAGGCTACCCCCTATGTTTAGTGCCAAGAAACCGTATGGTGTACGTGCACTTTATAAATATTTTTAACCTGACATTATTGCATACTGCTCCTGGATGCACACTTCCTTGAATCAATTTCAGTTGGCATTCACTTATTTAATACATGCACAGCATTACTGGGTGCCACTTGGGCAATTATTATGCAACGCTCCTTTTCTGCCTGGTCTGTAGCGCTTGTTCCTGGATACTGCCTATTTAATCACTCAATGATCAATACTAATAACAGCTTCTTAAAGGGGTATGCATCTTTTGTTGACACTTTGTTGATACTATGGGAGTCATTAGGATGGCACCTATCGGGAAACGGGACTGCCCGCCATAAAGGCGGGGGTCCTGTGGTGGCAATTAGGAAGCGCCCGCCAAAGTGGCGGGCGCATCCTGCATTCCTGTCATTGTAGCAGGTGGTGCACTCAGCACTGCCCGCGACAATGCCAGGAAGGCATGTTGTGCACTTCCATGCACAACATGGCAGGCACCGCGCAGTGCCTGCCATGTTGTTCATAGAACTGCTTGGGGGTACCATACATACCCCGCATGTGCACCCCCACCCTCAGAGTACCTGGGGGCCCACAACGGGCCCCTGCAGTCCATTCCCGCATGCCTTTCCGTAGCGGCAATGCCTCCCCGGAAAGGCATCTTTCCGCACCCATGTTAATATGGCTGCCACCATAATAACCATAATAAACCCTTTGCCGCCTGGTCAACTCGTTGACCAGGCGGAAAAGCGGCGGACGGTCTTTCAGTCCGCCGCCGTCCCCCCCAGCCATAGTAATATGGCGCTGGGGAAATGGGTGGCGGGCGGGGTCAGATCTCGGGTGGATCGCCAACGCGATGCGGGCGGTGGTGATCCGCCCGTGATCCTAATGGGCCCCTAAGTATCTGTTTGGACTGCAACCATTTGGGCGAAGCAGTAGTCTCCCTGATTTGAATGACTGGATACAACTTGTGGCTTGTTAGAATAACTGCAGCTCCTTCTTTGCTTCAAGCCTCTTTTACTGTATGGATTTGCCTGCACTGCAGTACTTGCCACCGGACACATCATGCTCATGGAGCCTGTCGCTTCTTCTTAGTCATAAGATCACCTGTACTTCAATTCCGCAGACATCTTGCAGCAGTTACTTATAGTTAATTGCCAGACTTCACACCTTGGCAAAGCCTGCTGCATTCTGCTCATGACTCCTATATTCCTGCCTGAAGTGCACTATTCTACACCTCAGCATTAAGGCTCTCATTATGAATTGTACAGCACTGAAGGGGTGCAAACACTGCACTCGTCATTACCGCTATTGTCTAGTTACACTATCAGAGTGCCATGCAATTAAGAGTTATTCCCCATGAAATGGGGAATAAATGTGCAATTCCAGGTTTAACTGATAGTAATTCCATACAGTTTTCCCTGTTCCTGGGGATTTTTACTCATAATCACCAGTGCTCTGAGCAGGTGAAAAATTAGAGCTGGGAGGTAGGTGTTGTGTGAGGGTGGAAGTAGGGGCTGTGAGAGTATGGGAGAAAAGAATACTAAAGAGCTGTGATAGAGGGGTGCATGATATGCTCTCTCCTTCCTGAAATATATTGGGCAGGGACAAGGACAGAAGCTTGGCTGCTGCTGCAAGGATGAGTGTAATTTTACTAGCCAGAATTAAAAAAGATTAAAATCGGTTCTGGTGTTCCACACTTGGGAAAACTGACTGCTGGCCTCCCTCTGCTAAAGTATTCGGAAAATAAAAGAAGTTTAACATGTAAAAAATATTAAAAATATTTTTATGATCAATATTATTAAAATTGAGTTTTATATATTTATTTTAAATGTAGAAGAAAAATGTTGATTAACTTTATTTGTAATGTGTTGTTTAATCAATTTAAATATATTAAATTACATTCAAATAATTATTTTGAAGGTTAAATGAAATAACTTCACACTTAAAGAAAAAATATAAATTTTATTATGCATTAATCATTATTAAAAATGGTGTTTATAATGAATTAAAAATAATCTAAGTATATTTTAAAGAACAAAATGTGGTTAATTAATGTGCAAATTGTAAAAAAATTACAATATTTTAAAAATAAATAATAAATATGAACAATTCTTATGTATTTTTATTTTGATTTGAGTATGTTTAAATTGTTCCCACATTAAATTAAATGTATAAAAATGTTAAAATATTTAAAGTAATTTAATTAAATTTAACATTATTTTCTATTGGATTTTTTTAAAATTCATACCCTTATTATTTTCAATGGGAGAGTATTGTAGTAACAGTGGTTGCCCACATACGGTGCTGAACGTACTTTTTTTTTTGGCAGTACTACTTTTGAAGTGCAGTTCGTGAATAGCATTTTGTAGGACTAGTGTGGCAGTACTACAACAAGTACTACAAAATGCCATTTGTCAATCAGGCCATTAATGGGCTAAACTTGTTGCTGTTTCTTTCTCAACTTTTGTACCAGGGATTGCATACCTCATGTTCACTGGTCTGGTGCCTGACTGAACAGTGGGCAGTTGCTGGGAATTTTCTTTGTGGTCACCTATACTCTCGAACAGATGGAGCAGATGGAGACGAGCAATTCAAATCATTGCAGATATTCAGATTCTCACATAGCTCATTTATAATCAATAGTTCTTGTGAGATAGGTTCATTGATTGATGGTTATCCCTGTAAATTTCTTCCAGTGTTTTGGGAATGTTTCCAAACATCACAGAAAGAAATGTGCTCCCTCCCCCTGAATTCCCAGTGCATTGCACTTCCCGTCAGTCTGCTTCATCGAGATTTTCAAATTAAGTAGGTGTGTTAATATTTTGAACATACAGCTTTCTGGCTTTAATTTGTGTTCAAATATTTAAAAAATAATAATAATGTTAGCGCATACCTATTTGCAGATTTTACTAAATGTTTACAATGTGGACATTTTGCATAGAGAAACCTATTTATTGTGCAATGAGGTAAATATCATTGCAAATGTTTTCTTTGCATATGCTTTAGTTCATTAGTCTGTCATTTTTCCTATTTACATAACACCCAAAATGAGACTTGAACATCCACAAAAGATTAGGCTATCCGCCTTGTCTGCCTTAGTTTAGTCTTGGTGCGAGTGTAACTTTAGACATATTTCTTATTAGTTAGGCTTCATATTTTATTCTGACTTAGGGATTTCAGAGTTAATTAATGTGCATGGATCTATTAACTTTTAGAGCACATTTATGAAATTAGTGGTGTAGGGCAGAACAGCAAGTAAACCTGCTGCGCTGCCCTGGGTCACTGGGAAAGGGCAGTAATTAGTCAATACAGCACAATCCTGTCCTTTCTCCTTGTGCTGGCTCAATTTTGGTAGACTAGCCCCAATGTAGACACCCTTGCACAATGGTGCATGCAGAATTGTTTTTGTGCAGAAATGGCTTTTTCCTCTTTTTATATGTGCTGCAGAGTGCAGCACACGTAGACAGAGGAAAAAACATGAAAAAATAAAGATGTTGCTCCTAATTTCACATAAACTGGGGAGGCATAATATGTTGGTGCATTCCAAGGTTTACAAGGCCTTGTAAATCTGGGAATGCGTCAAAAACCATGGGAGTTGCGTGGGAATACCCATCGCGATGCCCATGGAATGCCTCCTTTGCTCAGAGTAAGGCGATTTGCACTACGTTGCCTTACTTCAGACTTTTTAAACCATTCAAAGCCACGCAAAGTGGATTTGCGTGGCTTAATTAATCAGACCTAGGGCTAGATGTAGGTGGCTAAATACTGGTTGGTAAAGCTGAAATTCAGTACATTTCTGCGTTACCGACCGGTATTTAGCCCTGTGCGAAGTAGATATTACCGAATGCCATCGGTAATAACAAATCGGTAAATTAAAGGGAAACAGTTACCGATTCCTTATTTACCGATCGATCAACACCAAAACCTCAAAATACCGAATCGGTAAATAAGGAATCGGTAAAAATTCGGTAATGCGATGTAGCAAAACTCGGTAATACCGAATTTGTCCAAATTCGGTATTAAAGAATCAGTAATTACCACTGACCCAGAGCAGGTGGTAATCAGGTGCAGTGCATAAAAACAGTCCCAAAATGCAACATAATGGCGGCCCTCTACATCATAGTAAGGCAGCTACGTTTGCGACCAGCAGGACAGAGGGTTTGAAGACGGGAAGACGTGTGTACAGACAGCGTGTCACACTGTTCCAAATGACTGAGCCAGAAATCCATGACAGGTACAGGCTACACCCACACACCATCCTTGACCTGATACGGGACCTGCAACCATACCTGGAGCATCAGACACCAAGGGCGCACGCAATACCCACCCATGTACAGGTACTCATCCTGCATTCCTGTCATTGTAGCAGGAGGTGCACTCAGCACTGCCCACTACAATGCCAGGAAGGCATGTTGTGCACTTCCATGCACAACATGGCAGGTACCGCGCAGTGCCTGCCATGTTGTTCATAGAACTGCCTGGGGGTACCATATTTACCCCCCATGTGCACCCCCCACACCCAGAGTACCTGGGGCCCACAACGGGCCCCTGCAGTCTATTCCCGCATGCCTTTCCGTAGCGGCAATGCCTCCCCGGAAAGGCATCTTTCCGCACCCATGTTAATATGGCTGGCGGTGTCTCACAGACACCGCCACCATATTAAACCCTTTGCCGCCTGGTCAACTCATTGACCAGGTGGAAAAGCGGCGGAAGGTCTTTCAGTCCGCCGCAGTCCCCCCCAGCCATAGTAATATGGCGCAGGGGAAATGGATGGCAGGCGGGGTCGGATCTCAGGTGGATCGACACCGCGATGCCGGCGGTGGTGATCCGCCCGTGATCCTAATGGGCCCCTAAGTATCTGTTTGGACTGCAACCATTTGGGCGAAGCAGTAGTCTCCCTGATTTGAATGACTGGATACAACTTGTGGCTTGTTAGAATAACTGCAGCTCCTTCTTTGCTTCAAGCCTCTTTTACTGTATGGATTTGCCTGCACTGCAGTACTTGCCACCGGACACATCATGCTCATGGAGCCTGTCGCTTCTTCTTAGTCATAAGATCACCTGTACTTCAATTCCGCAGACATCTTGCAGCAGTTACTTATAGTTAATTGCCAGACTTCACACCTTGGCAAAGCCTGCTGCATTCTGCTCATGACTCCTATATTCCTGCCTGAAGTGCACTATTCTACACCTCAGCATTAAGGCTCTCATTATGAATTGTACAGCACTGAAGGGGTGCAAACACTGCACTCGTCATTACCGCTATTGTCTAGTTACACTATCAGAGTGCCATGCAATTAAGAGTTATTCCCCATGAAATGGGGAATAAATGTGCAATTCCAGGTTTAACTGAGTGTAATTCCATACAGTTTTCCCTGTTCCTGGGGATTTTTACTCATAATCACCAGTGCTCTGAGCAGGTGAAAAATTAGAGCTGGGAGGTAGGTGTTGTGTGAGGGTGGAAGTAGGGGCTGTGAGAGTATGGGAGAAAAAAATAATAAAGTGCTGTGATAGAGGGGTGCATGATATGCTCTCTCCTTCCTGAAATATCTTGGGCAGGGACAAGGACAGAAGCTTGGCTGCTGCTGCAAGGATGAGTGTAATTTTACTAGCCAGAATTAAAAAAAGATTAAAATCGGTTCTGGTGTCCCACACTTGGGAAAACTGACTGCTGGCCTCCCTCTGCTAAAGTATTCGGAAAATAAAAGAAGTTTAACATGAAAAAAACATTAAAAATATTTTTATGATCAATATTATTAAAATTGAGTTTTATATATTTATTTTAAATGTAGAAGAAAAATGTTGATTAACTTTATTTGTAATTTGTTGTTTAATCAATTTAAATATATTAAATTACATTCAAATAATTATTTTGAAGGTTAAATGAAATAACTTCACACTTAAAGAAAAAATATAAATTTTATTATGCATTAATCATTATTAAAAATGGTGTTTATAATGAATTAAAAATAATCTAAGTATATTTTAAAGAACAAAATGTGGTTAATTAATGTGCAAATTGTTAAAATTTTACAATATTTTATAAATAAATAATAAATATGAACAATTCTTATGTATTTTTATTTTGATTTGAGTATGTTTAAATTGTTCCCACATTAAATTAAATGTATAAAAATGTTAAAATATTTAAAGTTATTTAATTTAATTTAACATTATTTCCTATTGGATTTTTTAAAAATTCATACCCTTATTATTTTCAATGGGAGAGTATTGTAGTAACAGTGGTTGCCCACATACGGTGCTGAACTTACTTTTTTTTTGGGCAGTACTTCTTTTGAAGTGCAGTTCGTGAATAGCATTTTGTAGGACTAGTGTGGCAGTACTACAACAAGTACTACAAAATGCCATTAGTCAATCAGGCCATTAATGGGCTAAAGTTGTTGCTGTTTCTTTCTCAACTTTTGTACCAGGGATTGCATACCTCATGTTCACTGGTCTGGTGCCTGACTGAACAGTGGGCAGTTGCTGTGAATTTTCTTTGTGGTCACCTATACTCTCGATGGATTAAACCCAGATCAGATGACTGGGGGTGAGTGTTTGTATTGTCAACGCTCCGTCCATCACCACCTTTGCTTCACCTATACTCTCGAACAGATGGAGCAGATGGAGACGAGCAATTCAAATCATTGCAGATATTCAGATTCTCACATAGCACATTTATAATCAATAGTTCTTGTGAGATAGGTTCGTTGATTGATGGTTATCCCTGTAAATTTCTTCCAGTGTTTTGGGAATGTTTCCAAACATCACAGAAAGAAATGTGCTCCCTCCCCCTGAATTCCCTGTGCATTGCACTTCCCGTCAGTCTGCTTCATCGAGATTTTCAAATTAAGTAGGTGTTTTAATATTTTGAACATACCGCTTTCTGGCTTTAATTTGTGTTCTAATATTTAAAAAATAATAATAATGTTAGTGCATACCTATTTGCAGATTTTACTAAATGTTTACAATGTGGACATTTTGCATAGAGAAACCTATTTATTGTGCAGTGAGGTAAAGATCATTGCAAATGTTTTCTTTGCATATGCTTTAGTGCATTAGTCTGTCATATTTCCTATTTACATAACACCCAAAATGAGACTTGAACATCCACAAAAGATTAGGCTATCCGCCTTGTCTGCCTTAGTTTAGTCTTGGTGTGAGTGTAACTTTAGACATATTTCTTATTAGTTAGGCTTCATATTTTATTCTGACTTAGGGATTTCAGTGTTAATTAATGTGCATGGATCTATTAACTTTTGGAGCACATTTATGAAATTAGTGGCGTAGGGCAGGACAGCAAGTAAACTTGCTGCGCTGCCCTGGGTCACTGGGAAAGGGCAGTAATTAGTCAATACGTCACAATCCTGTCCTTTCTCCTTGTGCTGGCTCCATTTTGGTAGACTAGCCCCAATGTAGACACCCTTGCATAATGGTGCATGCAGAATTGTTTTTGTGCAGAAATGGCTTTTTCCTCTTTTTATATGTGCTGCAGAGTGCAGCACACGTAGAAAGAGGAAAAAAGGTGAAAAAATAAAGAAGTTGCGCCCCATTTCGCATAAACTGGGGAGGCATAATATGTTGGTGCATTCCAAGGTTTACAAGGCCTTGTAAATCTGGGAATGCGTCAAAAACCATGGGAGTTGCGTGGGAATACCCATCACGATGCCCATGGAATGCCTCCTTTGCTCAGAGTAAGGCGATTTGCGCTACGTTGCCTTACTTCAGACTTTTTAAACCATTCAATTCATTAATCAGACCTAGGGCTAGATGTAGGTGGCTAAATACTGGTCGGTAAAGCTGAAATTCAGTAAATTTCTAAATTACCGACCGGTATTTAGCCCTGTGCGATGTAGGTATTTCCGAATGCCATCGGTAATAACAAATCGGTAAATTTAAAGGAAAACAGTTACCGATTCCTTATTTACCGATCGGTCAACACCAAAACCTCAAAATACCGAATCGGTAAATAAGGAATCAGTAAAAATTCGGTAATGCGATGTAGCAAAATTCGGTAATACTGAATTTGTCCAAATTTGGTATTAAAGAATCAGTAATTACCACTGACCCACAGCAGGTGGTAATCAGGTGCAGTGCATAAAAACAGTCCCAAAATGCAACACAATGGCGGCCCTCTACGTCATAGCAAGGCAGCTACGGTTGCGAGCTGCAGGACAGAGGGTTTGGAGACGGGAAGAGCGTGTGTACAGACAGCGTGTCACACTGTTCCAAATGACTGAGCCAGAAATCCATGACAGGTACAGGCTACACCCACACACCATCCTTGACCTGATACGGGACCTGCAACCATACCTGGAGCATCAGACACCAAGGGCGCACGCAAAACCCACCCATGTACAGGTACTCTGTTGCCTGCACCTCCTGGCATCAGGAAGTTACCAGAGTGTGATAGCTGCAGCAGGTGGTCTGTCACAGAGCTGCCTGTCCCGTTTCTCCAACTCCTTTCTGGACGCCATGATGCAGAGAATGCATCACTACATACGCTTCCCCAGCACACAGGCCGAAGCTGCAGCAGACCAAGCTGGATTTCTACCAAAAGGCACAGTTCCCACATGTAATAGGCTGCATCGATGGGACCCACATACCAATCTGTCCACCTGCAGCTACAGAATACATATACCGCAGCTGCAAATCCGTTCACTCCATCAACGTGCAGGTGATATGTGATGCAAACTTCATCATTACTGACATTGTGACCAAATTCCCACGGAGTACCCAGGACTCCTACATATTCAGGAACAGTGGGATCTATACATGTCTGGCTGCTGGTGAATTCGGAGAAGGATACCTACTAGGTAAATCAATGTGACACACCCTGATGTATACCTTGGATTAACATATTGGTGACCCAAATGAATGGCACTTTCTTTCGAATTTAGGTGACAGCGCATATGCCCTCCGGTCATTTATACTAACTCCATACCTCAACCCATCCACCCCAAGGGAGAGGAGATACAATGTGGCACATAAAAGCACGCGCAACGTTGTGGAGCGCACCTTTGGACTGCTAAAAAGCAGGTTCCGTTGCCTCCACAAAAGTGGAGGTGCACGTCAGTACCGCCCCATCATCTGCTGCAAAATAATAGCAACATGTGCAATGCTGCATAACCTTGCCACAAAGAAAGGAACAGCAGTGGAACTAACTGACTCTGAGGACGAGGGTGAGGACAATCCACTGCCAGAGCCCTGCTCAGCTGGTGTGGCAGCAGCACCGGATGGGAGACACAGACGGGCTGAGATAACACGCAACTATTTCTGAGTGAGTAAGGAGACATAGCCAGTTACTGTATTTGAATGATGGTGTTTAAGGACCAGTGCACACCATCAAGATCTAAAACAGTCTCCATACACCCATGGGTTACAACACCCATTAATGTACAACCATGGCTGCCTCTATTTCTTGCACCCACGCGTTGCACTGCCACGCTCCTTAGCCCCACTGTCTGCACTGCCAGTATGTTCCTGGGCAGCACTGTGGCGTTCGCTGCGCCTCCTGGTCTCGGTGGGAGAGGGCGTAATGCTACTACGGCAAGTAGCCTCCTCACTGTCCCCCCTCTGCTGTAGTGGCCACCTTCTCTGTTTGCAGTAGTTCAAGTGCTGAGGTCATTGTGACCATCGCCCTAGCCACATCCCGACTACAGTGTGCCATCTCCTCCTGCATGGCTATTGAGCATCTGCACATGAGGTAGGTAGCAGTGTGGACAGGCGGTTCACCGCCTTGGTGTATGCATCCAGTCTCAGCCTCTCCCTGTGCCTAGACAGGTGGTCCTCCCCAAACTTGCTGCAGAGCTGCCTCACAGCCGACGCCACGTCACTCATGTCCTAAGACATGGTGTTGTTAATGGCACTGATACCCTTTTCAATGCGATGCATGTGCGCATTCATGTGTGACATCTCCCGCTGCACTGACTGCATAGCTCTCCGTTGCAGGCGCTGGACCTTCAGCATGTTGCCTTCAAGCCCAGCGAACACACTGTCACCTTGGCCCGGGATTGGAGGACTGTCTGCCCTTGCCCTGCAGCATCTGGAGAATGTGTGGGCACGCTCTGATAGGGACTCTGATCTTTCCATGTTGCCGTCCTCAGCCACTGTTGACTGTTGGCCCCCTGTGCTCTCCTCCTCCGACACCTCCATCTGCTGGAGGGTGGCCACGGCATGCCTCCTGCCTGACTGTGGTGGTGGTGTTGATTGTGGCAGTGGTGATGGTGTTGGTGGTGATGGCGGCATTGTCTGGAGCTGTGGTGATGGTGGGGATGGAGATTGGTGGTGCTGATGGTGGTGGGGTTGTGTGCCCTGCAGGCGACTGCTCCTCCTCCTGTTGTCTCCCATCTGGCCTGGGTGCCTTCCCTCTACTCCCCTCTGCTGCACTGCGAGATGTCTCACCTGTAAAGACAGAATTTCGATATACTCACTTATCTGGCAGCATTTGCATAGCATTAAGCATTATGCCTGCCAATCACACTGACTGTCCTCTGCTTGCTAATTGCTGTCAAATGCCTTTGGGTTTGCTAAACTGACTGTTCTGAACATGTGTTACTTATGACTACATCTCCCATAATGCATTGCAGGTTATGAGTAAAACATGGACTGGAGTGGGAGTACCTCTGCCTCTCTGGGGATTGGGGTTGGGGAGGGGGGTGCACAGCATGCTGTGATGGCATCTTACCTTGTTCGCTGGCCGCTCTGGCAGAGCTGTCTGCGTCGCCGATCCCACTCACATTCTCCGGCTGGAGGGTGGACTCAACCATGAGCTCCAGGGCTGTTGGTGCAGGTGCGCTGCTCCTCCCTCCACCAGTTTTGCTGGCCTGCCTCTGTCTCTCCGCCATCCTGGCCTTTGCAGTCTTCCTCAGGTCATACCATCTTTTCTTTATGTCCTCAATGAAGCGCTGGGTGACCGCGATGGCGTTATTCTTGCTCTGAATAGCAAACCAGATCTGTCTCTTTTGCGGTTCTGGCACATGGAGGAACTGCTTGCCAAACAACTTATCATGGTCCATGGTGAATTCTTCAATGAGGACCTCCTGCTCCTTCTCGCTAAACATCTGTTTTTGTTTTCTTTCTGCTCTTTCCTTCTCTCTCTCCTGGTTTGCCATTTTGCTAGTTTTTTTCATCTTTTTGCAAAGAGAGGCTGGCTGTGTTGCTCCTTGCTCCTCTGCTCAGCTACCTGCCGCACAGTCAGCGCCAGGTTCAGTGCAGCTGCCTGGGTGTGGCCACTTCCTGTTTGGGAGGTAATTGGGATGCACAGGATTGGCTGATTCAACAAATTCTGAATTTTTAAATTACCAAATTGGTATTTACTGATTCGGTATTGGATTCGGTATTTACGAATCGGTATTGGGGTTTCGGAATTTATTTATTTTTTACCAATATCTTCCGGATCGCTATTTTTTACCGATTAATACCGATTTGGTAATTTCTAACGAATCTTTACGTACATCGGAGATACCGATTCCTTAATACCGAATGGGTAAAATTCGGGAATAAGGAATCAGTATTTCACGTTTACCTACATCTAGCCCTTAGAGGCTTGCTTCGAGCATGTACCACTTTGCGTAGTGCAAACGTGATGCAAGCTTTTCATAACTATGCCCATGAATTTTTTTATATGTTTGTTATTTTGTATTTGATAGTGTGGTATATGGGTGAAATGATAAATAACAAACAAACTTAAATGATTTTAGGATTTTTATAATGCACTAAGGGATACACCAATGGTATTTTGCTATATGGTAGCGCAGCAAGGCACCTTGCTGCTGGGCGTAGGCGACAAACTCCTCCTCCACCTATGAAGTTTGCGGAATTTTCCTCAAGCCGCGCTTCATTTGGAGCGCAGAGTTTTGCAAAAAAACTCTGACTCCGTTCTATGGTGAAGTTTACCCAGTGCAGCCCCGGTGGATCTCCAGTTCCACAGCTTGTTTCCATGGCAATAGACTAGGCATGCATAGGGGGCATTCGGTTCCTCCAGTGGGAACCCCATGATGAAGCATGTCACCACTAGGGTGAGTGAGGGTTCTTCTTAATCAAATATGAGTTATTGTTTTTTCTTCCTCTTTTGTATGTGTTTTCACTCTTTTCCCTGTTTTTGGTTCCAACATCGCCTTGTCACTAGTGGTGGGAGGCTTTTTCCTTTGGTGCCTCTGGCTTCATTTTTTTGTCCACAGCACAGATAAATCACTCCTTAGTTGTTTTTTGTATTTATGATTGGGGATGTAGGAGTGACCTCTGGTTTATCCTCACTCTCTTGCTGTTGATATATATGCATAGGGGGCTGCCAGTGGCAGGTACAGGTTTCGTATTTGCCTGTCAAACAAACAAAAAGAGGGTATGGGGCTCTGCGCTCCTTCATCATCCACGTCTAGATATTAGGGCCCCCTCTGTTTAATGAGGTAAAGCATGACCTGGTAACCGTCAGCCTGGCAGTGCACATGGTGTGGCCCCAAGCAGCCTCCCACCCCCCTCGCGCCACAGTGGTTCTGCCTGCTCAGGCTGGTAGAGCCCTAGCTGCCTGCACAGAGCAGCATCAAGGGCAACCAGGTGCTGGGGAGAACACCCCTGCATCGTGTCACAACATTGGCCAGCAACTCGATCAGCACGCACTTGGTGAGCTGAAAGATCCTGATTCAGAGCGAGAAGGAGACCCGTACACAATCCGGGGAGTAATGGACAAGCACATACTTTGTGTGGCAATGGAGATACTGGGGCTCTGGAGGAGGCGTGCACAGCCCAGTGCAGGAGGACCCATCCAAGCAGCAGCCCCACCAGGACCACTGAGTCAAGCAGCTGGGTGGGCTAGGTGGGCTAGGTGTCAGGGTAGGGTTCTGTGATGTGCGTAGGAAGGCCACATAGACATGCAAAGTGGCCTGCAGGTGGTCCTTGGCCTAATAATGATTTCCACTGTGTTGCTCTTCTCTCAATTAACATCCCAGGCTAGCACGAGCAGACATTCCTTATTTCAGTGAGATGGCATGTTGAAAGGGTGCCAATATTACTAACATCATCATCATCACATCAAAATCAATTCCTGAACAAGCTTTATGGGCTCATGTTAAATGGACTAAGTTTCAAAGTGCATGATACATTTTAAACAGTGTCTATCACAATCTACTAGAATAGTTTTTAAGTATTTAACCATAATGCTCCCATTACCATCGTACTGCACAAGTCTGTTATCTTGGATTAATAATAAATAAACACTCCGCCCATGCACGGAACTCCCTGGAATTCGGCAGAGGTTTTTGGTAACTTAGGGGAATTCCACAGAGTGAAACTCCAGAAGCTCTGCCCAGGCCTACATGTTGAGTTGTCCTACACCAGAGTGAGAGGACAGGAGTGTACCGTATTTATGCAATACAATGCATTCCTGTCCTTTTTGCCTGAGCTAGCTCTGTTTTGACAGCCTTACACCAACATAGGCACCCTTGCACTACTGTGCCTCTGTTGGAGGCAGAATTGTTTATGTGCACGAAGGAGCACCTTCTTGTACCAAAACAATCCAAAGAGCCATTTTCCTCTTTCTATGTGTGCTGCAGAATGTAGCACATATGGAAAGAGGAAAAAACAAGGCAAAATAAATATAATTCTCCTCTTACGCCTCACCTCAGGAGAAGTACACATTTGGTGTTTCCCCAGGTTCACATCACTTTGTAAAACTGGGACCGCCTCAAATTCCATGGGTGTTGCATGGGAAAACCCACTGGAAAGCCCATGGAAAGTCTACCAGGTGCAGAGTAAGGTCATGCAACGATTTGCGCTACATCACCTTACTTATGATTAATGAGGCTACTCAAAGCCATGCAGGGTGGGTTTGAACAGCTTCATACATTTTTATGAGAGCCCTGCATCACACATGTACCACTTTACTTGGTGCAAAGGTTACACAGGGCGCTCTTAAATAAGTCCCTAAGTCGATAACCTTTCAGTAATTTTGTAGCAGGGTGAAAAAGAAGGGAAATCTACTAGTCATCAAAAACAGTATTGCAGGTGGATGCATCTGATCAGATGGAGTAGGAAGACAAAGCTGATGTTATGAGTTCTGAGCCTTCATGGGATTTCAGGGTCCATTAGAGAGGGAGTCTGAGTAATATTAGAAGCTTCCTGACACACATATGGTTGAGTTCAATTCCAAAGGAAGATCTGAGACCATTACATAACCACTGCCCCTCTATTCTGGGATCTGCCTTTGTCTTTCATCTGTTGACGTAAAGGGTTCTTGTAGGGATGCAGAGTCAAGCTAGTTTCTGCAGGTGGTGATGGTGAAAACTGAATCAACAAATACTTTCTCCTCAGATGACTGATTGAGGCTCAGTCCTCAACTCACGCTCCCTGGAGCAATATCAGGTTGAAGAAACTTGGCATAAATTTGAAAAGAAATTCGCCTTTGTAAATCAATCTTAAATTAACCCATAGTAAACTACCTTTGTTAGACAACATCAATTTACATGTGGGTGCCTTTATTCCAAATCAACTGTATAGGATGTTTTAGAGTAACTACGAGACTACAATTGACGGAAGGCAGTACTCTCAAGTTTTCCAAGGCCATGTGTGAGTAGCCCATCTACTCCAGGTAGTTTACTTTGCATTCTGAGATGTGTAGTCATGCTTTGCCATTATAAAATCAAGGCTGAAAGTACCAGAATGTGTTGGGAAAAACTCTGGACTGGAGTTGAAATCACAAGTGGACCTGGGAAACTAGAGGTGTTGATAAGGACTTATCATTAAAAAGGCATTGTTGTAAACCATTTTAGGACACTATTGTAAATTTCCCGATTCATGCCCTTATATAGGTATAAATCACCATATCCTTATATAGGCATAGAAATCAAAACCATATTAGGCATAGCTCATGCAGTCCAAATACAGCAGGGCTACTTCCACTAGTTCCAAAAATCTACACCGGTTTCTTGGAAAACTCGGCTTCAGCAACTAGGGACTTTCCCTTGCTCAAGAACTGACTTGTCCAAGAACTCATGGAGTTTTCAAAGAACCGAGAGTCTTTAATGACGTTAATATGTCCACCTTCATGTCAAACTCGGCACCTTCACGGTATAAATATGCCCACACTCGCCAAGCAAACACACTGTGGTTTGGAGCAGTTCGACTATCTACTTGCCCGACGGGCCCTGCTACAGCAAGTGCAGAAGGAAGCCGACCCTCCAGCAGATGCACTGAGAAAGACGCTGTCTTTTCTCCTGCTGAGAATTCCAGCTCCAGTGTTTCCAAGCTACCCTTGCGGGTTGTTGGGAAATCGAGTCCCGAGACTGACCTTCTTCATTCTAAACTAAGGTACGGAGCTGATTAGACCCTTGGAGAAATCTTGGGCAGATTCTTGGCAAAAGAATACTACATTTATGCTACACCTCACTTACTTCTTCCCTCATACTAAGCTTAGGTTAGGTACATCGGGGTAGGCATATTTTAGAAGCACCAGTTGAGTACTTTTTAGCTTTGTTATTTATGTATGTATTTATCTATGGTTTAGGAACCATACAATGCTCTTACAGTATTATTTTATTTTACTCTTTTATACTGTATGCATTATATTTTACAACCAGTTTTACGATTGTAGCAGTTCATTTCTTATGCTTGAGAAAGAAGACTGTTCAATAAAACCTTTTTATTGAAAACACCTGTCTCTCTATTTCTCTGCACCTCTGGTGAAACTAAGCATGCACGATTGACTGAGTAAAATATCTGTCTATTGTTTCCATGACTCTGAAGATACATTTTATCTTGGGGAAACAAAGCTGTCATGTTTATGCGGTTGTCAGAGACTAATCACTTCTTGTGAATTCAAGAAAGTTTCTAGTGACCTCTGAGCTAGCTAGCACACACAATTAAGTCTAGTATATTCGATAGAGACCTAGTCAACCTCAGTCCTACGTCTAATCTATTGGATATAGTGGAGAAGCGTGGCTCAATGGTTAGAGCGGCAGGCCCTGATGCAGAGGTCTGAGGAATCTCATGTTCGGCGGCTCTTGGACTCAATTTCCCCGGACCTGATAATTCTCACCTCGGTGCCTAGTCGAATCATGGGTCCCACTCTGTGACTCTGGGTAATAGCTTGCTTAATCTCCACAACGGCCCCAGCAGCGCTTGGATGCCTGGCTTCACCTTGGGGGTGCCCAGGAGTGGACATTTCACAGGAAAGCCAGGATGGGTTCCACAGCGGTATGAATACAGCGCTACGAGGCCTCCGGGTAGAAGGTCGCTATATAAATACAATACATTTACATTTACATATATACTATTAAATGCGCAGAGCCTATTGGGAATATAGGAACTACACTACAGCATGCTGGAAGAATATGGTTCAGCTGTCAAGTTCTGTTTGATCGAAGGTAAATAAAATGTATGAATTCTCCTTTTACATAGTATCTACAATTTCCTTTGCAGAAACCTTGCACTTTCACAGGTCATTCTACCCTTCTCACCCACACAGTTTGATCCTTTTCAATGCGCCACTTCTCTGAGTCATGCAGTGATTGTTACAGTCTATCAGAAAGAACTGCTCATTTTCTCAGTGCAAAATTGTAGTACTAAATAGATATCCTAGGTCATACTCCATCAGTTCTGAGAATCGCAATGGAGGCATTGTACAAAAAAGATAAAATCGCAGCTACTTGTGAAATTCTAAAGTCTAAATGAGAGTCCATTCATATATGCAAAATCCTTAAATGATATATGACTGTACAATGTTGCTTTGGAATGGAAATATGTGTGTTTATTACGGTCTACAGCAGGGGTGTCCAGCATAGGTTGAAGAAGACCAGAACCATGCTACCTTTTACGGCAATGCAAATACGATGGGGCCAATTCAAAAAGGTAATCTGAGACAAAAGTCTAACTTTACGACTTTTGGTATTCACCAAGATCATTTACAAGTCACATTTTACATCCGCAGTCAGGCCGGAACCAAAAGGGAACATTAGGAACGTGTGATAAATGGTAGAGGAGGTAATGAAAAACTATTTGGGCAGAGAAAGGAGTGTGGCCAGGCACTACATTATATCCCAGAAAGGTTTGCTCCTTTGCATCATGGTACAATTTTTCATGACCTCTTCTAACATTTATCACATGTTCCTAATGTTTCTTTTTGTAAAAATTGCATTCTGGTCCATTAATTACACTTCATCCAGCCAGAGAGTATGGCCCGAGCCGGAGAGTATGACCCTGGTGCAGCAATTGCAGTCCGACTGCGGACATAAAATGCGACTCCTAAATGATCTATATGAATACCAAAAGTCGTAAAGTTAGACTTTTGTCTCAGATTACCTTTGTGAATTAGCCCGATCAATTTATATTAAATTACTCTACACTGACTTAATCATACATACACAACCATTGGTAAGCCTTAAAACCTGCCATTGATCTGGCCCTCCTGGATTGATGGTGCAAGTCAGAGTTCAAATCTGATCATCATAAGCTTCAATATCATTGGCCAGAAGGAACATCAATAGGAGGAGTACTTTATAAGGCAGTGCAGCTTCCAAACAGGAAATAAGTGAGTGTTTTCTTTGAAAACATTGGTGTGTGAGACTATAAGACAGAGGTGAAACTTAACAGAAATCCAAAGGATCCATATAAATAGATTCCTATCTGCTTAACACTGTCAGGTTCAAAACATGATCAAAATAAATTCATGTTCTAATTAGGAAACATTAAAGACCAACATCTGGAAATTGGTTTACTTGGTGGAAATTCTTCTGCTAGTGTGGTCAAGTACCTCTTCAGAACATTGACTGTGGAAAATCCTCCATACTTAAGTTAGTTTGCCATCTCTTATGCAATGTTTCACTGTTTTTTGGGGGGGAGCATTCATTTTTGGGGAGAGAATCTTTTATTGCAAATTATTAAAAATTGTCTTTGGTGGATGGTGCCATTACAAGCAGCATATAAGGAGAGCAAGAATGTGCTTTCAAAGTGGTCACATTGCAGAACTCCTTAACAGGCCTTGGGGGGGTTTCCAGCACATTTAGGTTACTCGCTGTGCCCTTCCATTAAAGGTTGCCTTAATTTCCATGCTGTTATTTTTTTTATAGGAGAGGCATCTCCAAACATGGAGTTGGACTGGTCATCTGCAGCTAGACAGGTTCTCTATTACTGTGTTTTATGGCAATGCCACAGCTTTATTCATGTTGGACCTAACAGTGAAGGATTGCACTACTGAATATTGAACATTTGAATATCGGGGCACAAGTATATTGTGGACAAAATATCTAAGACTTAAATATTGAAAGGTAAGTGCATTTAGAGGAAGCATAGATTTACTACTTCAAATTTACATCTACATACCTTGAAGATATACATGCTGTCTAGGTACATATAGGTGCAGTTAGGTATGTAAAGGCTATACTTACATACCTTTTAATCTTTTGGATTCAATATCTTGCCCTAGCTATTTGCCTGCTGCGATTTGTTGGCTTCGATAACTAGGGTGCACACGATGATGGAGCAGATGGCGGCTCTGAAAACGAGGACTCCCCATCTCATAAGTTGGTGGTAGTGGATGAGAATTAACGTTTTCTAGAATTCCCTTTATCGCCTTCCTCTACATCAAGGCTCAAATTAAAGGATATATTCCATCAAACCACCTAAAGAGCGTTGTCTTCAAGCTACCATGTACAAATACCCTGACTGGCTTATAGTATAAGCACCATTTTGTTCCCAAAGAATAATAGAAACTGCATTTGAGTCTGTATGTAAATCTCTTGAGGACGCTATTTCCTCAGTGCCACTGATCAATTATACATTACATACACAACAAAAATTATCGTTATGTAAAGCACTGGTTTTAAAGTGTAAAATGATGGACGTCAATGCACTCAAATTATTTACTGATGAAGAATAACAATAGGTCGAACTGGTCTTAATTTTAATCTAGTTATCTGGGGAGAGCCCAGTTTGCTCCCCTCCCTCAGTTCAACTCAACCGAGTCAATTACTTTTCATTTACTCTAAAGTGGCTTTTCACAAAGGTTGCATATATTTCAAAATACAGCAAATATTTTTATGCATGATGCATTGCAAAATACATCAATACCATTCAAAGCATTTATAGCAATCCTTGGTATAAAAGCATTGAGCCCTCAGGCACCCCAGCCTCATTTCACACTCACCTAGAAGTGGAGACTGGATTCAATAATGCAGGTGCTGCTAGGTCTCTGAATCGGGTACCTTATGCTTCAGTTGCTTTAACCCACTGAGTTATTTTAAGATGCTTTCAAATGGATGGTGTTAGTATTGCGCCTTACACTAATGTTGCCCATTTAAGAGAGATTAAAAAAATGTGTGTCCTCTTGGTTCTCCTGCATGTTCCCTGCTCATCCTTGCAGCTATGTAACAGGCATGGTAAACCTAATACCTTGATACCCTTCTGGGTGAGATGTGGGCTCTGCAATTAGCCATAACATTAATCTATATAACTAAAAGACAGTAACACAAGCTAAGAGTTGAGAGATATTAAACATTTAAAAAGTTCAAGTCATAATTTGAATTGCCTCTTAGCATCATGTTTGTGACCCAAATCTCTATGCCATAGGGAAATATGAGAAAGTGCCACCTGTGTTATCCACAATTGATGAACATCAACAAAGCTGGAAAATGGGTGAACTGTCACAGAAAAAAAATTTGATGCGGGGACATATGGTGCGCTATCACTCCTTGTAAAACATAGGATTGCACTGACATAGGGCACCATGCAGAGGAACATATTTGGAAACTTGTGATTGAAGCTTTGATCCATGTTTAATTTTTCCAGTGTTTGCTGGTGTTCGGCATCACCACTTAATTGTTAACACGGCACTCACTAATAATGACAGTCTAACAATTGGAGGTGCTATATGCCTATTTTTGTGTGCCCAACACCAGTTGAAGAATTAAATACATATTAAAAAATATTCAAGCTCATCCAGGCCATTCTTATCGCTTAGGGTGGCCTAGAACTGCCTAAACTGTCCTGAAGATAGAAGTGAGATGCTTAATAGTAATTATTTATGTTGGCATGTGGGAGCGAAGTCAGGTATAGGTCGTGGTGCAAGATGCTGTGGCTTCCTGGGCAGTACTTTGGGTCCTGACACTTATTTATTTACAATGTAATCACTGGGACCATGTTCTATTCCAAGAAAAACAAGAAACAGAAAAAGTACTTATGTAGAAGGTCTCTACTGTCAACAAGTGCCAGTAAACAAAACAAAACTCTTTCCAGAGCAGGGGGGTGCCCACAAGTACACCTTTTCTTTGAAAAAACGAAAAGAAGAGAAAAATAAAATGGAAAAATAAAATGTACTGCCAACATCATAAACAGTGAAGGCAGCAGAGGAGTCTTCAGCAGAGTGATGCTATAATGAATGAATGAAGTATCTGGGTATGTACAATTTTCACTATTGATTCTCAAGAGAAATTCATTAAGGATGTTATCTTTATATCTTTTGTAATACTTAAAATGAAAGCAAATGTATTGGATTACATGTCTGATTTATTACTAAAGGTGCATCCAAGTGGTATGTACATAAAAAAGTGATAAAAAAATCCATCTAGGATAAATAAAGTGTATGCAATTGTCATAATAGTTTAGAGTAATCGACTAAACTAGACATTTCAATCTTTCAACTAATAAATGGGACAGACAAACATCAGGAACAAAAAAAATGTTTTTGTAGACATCTGCATTTCTGAATTAGTAACATATTTCAACAAGAGACACCCTAAAACATTTAACAGTTAAGCAAACCTATAAAATCAGAAATAGCGTAAAAGAACAGCAGAACAGTGGCTTTATTGCACTCAAAATCAATTGAAGAATACGATACAGTGTTTAATGCATCGATCTGTTTACAAATGTATTTTTCCCCTTGCTAGTTTTGTCTGAATATTCTGTTTTTGCTCAGGACTAGAATCCAGCCAGACTAAATATGAACTCATTATTTTTAATTACATTTTTGATACAGACAATTTGACTAAGTATCCCAAGTTGTACAAATAATTTGACAAAAAAAATTCTAGTTTTATTGAACCACTGTTATTCTAATATAAATACACACGGACCCTGCTTCATACCTTTGGGTGCCTCTTTGTTAGAGCTTGGGATTCCTGATTGGCTGAGATATGCACCCAGGCCAGGCAGGAACCACTACTCTAGTCAGGGTAATCTAGATACACTATAACATAATTTTAGTTTACCCTCTAATAGCGTGGCACAGAATAGTCAGGCTTATCTACAAAGACAATGTGTAAAGTATTTGTGCAACACGCACACACACACACACACACAGTGACACAATGAACGCACCCCAAAAAGGCTCCACGCAAGTTTAGAAATATAGATTTTTATATTCTGAACAAAACTAGCCCAAAACGACAAATATGTGATCAGTAAATCTCACAATATGCTCCATAAAAGTATAATTGTGAAACAGGGCTTAAAGGATCTGAGGTTTTCAAAAAGGTTAGTTGCAGTCATGCAGACTGGGCTAATGTGACACATATCCTCAGAGGCTCACCAGAGACAGTTGATAATAATTACAATGGAACTATGCACCCAAAAGTCACCAGTGATTCAATAGGTAATTGCGGTCACTGAGACCAAGGTACTTTCACAGGTACGGCCACCTGCAAGGGAGCGCAGCCTGGCTACAGGCAACCACAGGTCCTGCAGCACGCAGTACCTCAGAAGCTGGGCATGAGTCATCAAGTCTCTAGGACGGGAGGTGGGCCTCAGGCATAGCATTCATACAGCGTGGATTCCTATTACATAGTCAGGCTGCGGCAATGTTGGGAAGGAGTGCGGTGACTTCAGTAAGCGCGCAGCTATGAAGCGCTGGTCCTGGACACACTCTGCTGCTGATGAAACATGAAGCACTGATCATAGATCAACTCTGCTGACACTCGGACTCAAAGCACTGATGGCAGACAAACTCTGCTGTCACTCGGGTACAAAGTGCTGATCGTAGACAAACTCCACTGTCACTAAGGCACAAAGAGCTGATCGTAGACAAGCCCCTTGGTCAAACGGGCAAGAAGGGTATTGGCCAGCTGCAGTGTAGGCAAAACTAAGTCTTTATTGTCCCTGAGACCTCTTGAACAGGGGGTAAGCCAACAAGTCCTTGGAGATCACCTGGCCGAAGGCAGATCCAGCTCTCCATCAACAGAGTAAGAGAGAAGTAGGCAACAGGGAAACAAGCAGAAAAGCAGTCCTTCCAGAAAAGCAGTCCAGTTGAGTCCTTTAGGCAGAACTGCAGTTCTTCTGGCAGAACTTTAGTTACAGTTACAGTAAATCTGATTTTTGTGGGGCAGAGACCCAATACCTATACCAAAAAGTGCCTTTGATGTGGAGGTGACTGCAAAGGAGCTCTTGGAAGTGCACAAAGATCTTTTTCACCCCAGTCCTGTCTGCCAGGCTATCTGTGGGGGGGTAATCAGTCCTGGACAATATGTCCTTTACGCAGGACACAGCCTATTCAAGTGACATGTTTGCCTCTCCCTTCCTTCCTGCACAGGCAAGGCCATCTGAGTTCAGATGTATGTAGCTGGGAAATCGGACGCACCTATCCTTCCTGTGTTGTGGCTATCTGAAATCTTTTCAAACAAACAAGGGGACCCAATGGGTAAACTAGGACCATGGGTAGTCACGTACTATATGAACAGGGGTCCTAGTAGTGAGAGAACTGTTTCAGAACAAGATGAATTTATAGACTAGAGTCAGTACTATAATTTGAATCCGTGGACCCAGCCGGGTCAAGGATGTTTATTATAAAGTTGATATGGTGTTCAGAACCACAATATATACAAACAAGTGATAGGGCACAGTCCTGTACCTATCATTCAAGGAGAAGACACAAATTGGAAGCGATAGTGAAAGAATAAAAAGGGAAGGAAATAAAAAGGGAAAGTAACAGGCAAAAGTGGAGGAGCCAATGTTGTGGCTTGCAACAGTTACATATTATGGCAGGCTCACAATCACAGTAACTACAATCAATATAACACAATGGTCACTAATGGACCGGGATCATCATCAGGACTAGAGTGTTAATTTGCCTGGTGTTTTGTTCCACCTGTTGAGCAAAAGGAAACAAAAGAGGGGGCAGAGAAAATAGTCAGGGCACTGTCCTTAAGTAGGTATCATTCAGGTGGGCAGCATGTAAATACTAGAAGTGCACACATCTCAGTACAGACATAAACTTAATTGATAGTCCCTTATTGAGATCTTTGGTAGCTATTTAGCAGTGAAAACTGAACAAGATGTCTAAAAATCATGGCGCAGTGCTAAGAATTACGGCACAGTGAAAAGGTGACAATAAAATGGTCAGGATCGGCGCAGTGGCTGATCGTGTTCCATGAGTGATCAAGGTTGCTCAAGGAGTCAGAGTAAAATTGCGGCGCAGTGGCAGTGAGAGCAAAACGGCAGTGTAAAATATTCGTAATGAGCCGGGATTGCAGCGAACGATAAAGCAGTGCCGAACCTTAGGTGCTAGGGCCGTGCGTTGTGTGTAATACGGAAGCAACATTTAACGTGCCCGGCGTTTGTGGTTGTGACGGTGCGTGTTTAAAATACCTGTGATAATACCTGTGAACGTGGTTAAAATTGCGGCGAAGGGGTTAGGGTGCCTGCAATATGTGCCGCGGGGGAAACGTGACTAGGGTATTCAACGTTTGTGCCCCGCGGACATGCTACAGCTGTAGATTTACGTAGGAGACAGCATGCCGTACAGGAAATTCAGAATACTGACCCGTGGTGGTCACGGAGTGGCTGCTCTCTGTATGCAGGTCTCGGAATAAGATGGGAGGGGTTGGTTCCACGCAGTCAAGTGGTCACCTGTTAAATATTGCAGGTAAAGTGAGAATTGGCTTGTGTAATTAATGCGTGAGGGTTTCGTGGGGGTAGTGGGCTATGAAGGAGCATACCTGGTTGGTCAATGTTTAAGTACAGCCGTACTTATTCGCTTCGGGCTCGGGATGATTCTGTGGCTTAATCGGGGCCCCTGCGAGGTTGCCGTTTAAGTATATCCGCGTTCGTGGAGTCCGCGGATTTGTACACTTGATAGTGTAGGTGTCCCTCGGTGGGGAGAGGCACTGTGGGTGAAAGAGAGTAGAACAATGCCTGCATGAGGAGGAGTCCAGCAATAGCAGAACTCACGGACTCAGTCTTGAATTAAAAGAGGGGACGCTCACCTTTCAAGACTTTGGTACACGAGGAGCGAGTGACGCGATGGTCTTTGTGGGGGCGAAGGCAGCAATTCAATCGTCTGTCCTTCTCTCACCAGCGCTAGGTAGCGACTGTCAGGGCTGATGTGAGGTCCTGTATAAAACAGAAACCGAGGGGCGGACTTCAGGTATCAGGATGGCAGGGGCCATTTTGGGTGCCGGGAAATCGGGCCGCCATCTTGGAGTGGATTTAGTGCATGTGGTAGGATGTGAGTTGGGGCCATTAAAGCATGCCGTGATATTTGTGCTTAGGGGTGTCACCCTATTGTGAATTAGTGCATATTCCATATTTTGGGCTTCAACAATGATGTAATGACATAGAACATTCTAGCTAAATCAGTGACTATCATCATTAGTTTATGCATATATACGGTGGACCAGGCCTCTGATCATAACATTCGGTCATAGCAAGGTCATTTTCTTAGCATGGTTCAATTCGTTATAATGGTGTAATACATTCTGGCTTGATAGGTGACTGTCAACATTGTTGGTTTGTATATATATACACTTGTAAGGGCATATGAGCATGGCCTTTGATCATAGCATTTCAAGAGCATAGGTCATTGTCTTGGCCTAATTCAATTTGTCCATTCACAGTGTCTGCAGGCGGAAAGTCTCTTGGGTTAAAATTAAGAATCAGAGCAAAGTGGTCCAATCTTCCACTCGGTTTAACCCATTGTACATTGAGTCAAACAAAATGATGCATTTCAATTCCTCCTTGTTTAACAGAGTTGACATATTGCCACCCCTTTGTGGTAGTTTCAGTGCTTTCAATACTGTCCATCTGATGTCATCTTCGTTGTGATTTGCATCTGAAAAATGGTCGACCAATTGAGCATTGGGTGTTCTGCATCTAATGCGACTTCTATGTTTGCTGATGCGTGTCTTGATTTTCTGCGATGTCTGGCCAATGTAAACTTTGTTACAGGGACAGTGAATTAAATAGATCACTTTGCATGTGTTGCAGTTGGAAAATGTGTTACATTCAAACGTGACGTTATTAAAAGATACAGATTTTCCTTCAATGGTCAAATCGCATACAATACAGCTGCCAAATTTATAGTGCCCAACAATGGGGACAGTCCCCATATAGATTCAAGAGTGCCAGATTGTTCCACAGTAGGTAAAGCTGCTCTTACCAGGTGGTCCTTGAGGTTTTTGCTTTTTTTAAAAGCAAACAATGGTTTATCGATGTTTAGGACCCCGGCGTTTATAACTGGCCAATGGCGTAGTATCATTTTACGCAAGTGATTGGAAAGTGGGGAGAATGTGGTTACGCATGGTATGCGTTCTAGATCCTTTTTTGGTTTGGGAACTAGTAGTACTTCTCTTGGGCAGTACCAAGCCCTTTTTAATGCATTCTTGACAATTCTGCGGGGGTATCCGCGGTCTTTTAGTTTGGAGGATAAGATACTACCCTCCCTGAAGTAGTCCTCCCTGTGTGGTAAACTCATTCACCTACCTGGGGATCCACATAGCGGATAACAATAGGTGGTGTCATCATATTGATATAGCAACTCTACGCCATAAACAATTAGCTGGTGTTATCAATCTAGAACATAAGAAGTCTTTGACTAAACCAGTTAAACCAGCTTTGATGATTTATGAAGCCAAGGCAATCGGGTCTGCGCTCTATGGGGCAGAGATGTGGGGTTATGAAAATTTGAGTGCGCTCCAAATATCTGAGAATACATTTCTGAGGTTAATTACTGGTACCCCGAATAGCACTCCATTACTGCCCTTGAGATATGATCTTGGCAGGAAGCAAATTGTGGACTTAGCCAGACTACGGCCAATCTTATACTGGCGTAGGCTCTGGAGTACCCCTGAGCTCGCCCATTATGCGGAAGGATTTACTGACGTTATCCAAGCAGACTGTTTCCATAAGATTACTTGGTTTAAAAAGCTAAAACTGATGTTGATTGAGCTCGGGTTAAGTGAGTTGTGGTTTGACCCATTAGGAGCTCTATTTCCGTCTAAGTCAACCTTAAAGAACATGTATTGGGAATATGTTGCTAACGTCAGTTTGAGTAATTCTAATAATGGGTCTATGGCTGCTAGTTTTCTGGAGGTCAAATTGTTTCCTGTATTTGAAATGTACTGGGATTTTATATCTAAACCCTTAGACAGTAAACTTTTGTACCAAATGAGAGCTGGTTCACTCCCCTTAAGATCACAAACAGCTAAATGGGGCTCTGGAGGGTCCACTATCTGCCCTGCTTGTGGCTCAGGAAGTGAATCTCTCGGACACTTTTTGTTTTCCTGCAAAGTGTATAGTGTTCCTAGACGAGTTTGGTTGGCACCTATGTGCAGAAACCTTGGTACCACATGTAGTAGAGTTGCGTTGCGTATTTTATGTACAACTTCCCTTACATGGATCATAATTGCCACTGCAAAATATCTTGGGTGGGCTTGGATCATCAGGCAGAGACTGCTAGTAATGTAACTATTCTCTGCCGATGACAAGCAGAGATTGCTAGTGAATTGACTATTCCCTGCTTATGTATTGTAACAGTGTCTCCATGAAATGTATATTAAGGTTTTTAACTTTGGTCATTTAAAATCAAGATTTTAATAATGAACTTTTACACCTTCTTAATTGTTTATTAACATTATGGTTTGTTTTATACAACGGTTTTATGGACTTGTAAGTGCTTTGTATTCCCTGAGTACTTGTACATTTAATTGTTTCTTAATATGTTTGTATGTCTTGCTTTTATGAGTAATTACTCGAATAAAGCACTTTTGAATTGAATTGAATTGAGTAGTCCTCCCTGCATGAACAGTTCCTCCTGATTCTAAGGAATTGGGAGTATGGGAGGGAGTCACGTAGGGCCCTGGGATGGTTGCTCGAGTATTGGCTCCTCCACTTTTGCCTGTTACTTTCCCTTTTTATTTCCTTCCCTTTTTATTCTTTCACTATCGCTTCCAATTTGTGTCTTCTCCTTGAATGATAGGTACAGGCCAGTGGCTATCTGAAAGGCATACACAAAGTGTAGCTGTCACCTGCCACAGACGTGTATTGGAGACACACTGTCATGCACACAGAGCAGTAAGAGCAGAGAACTATCCACTTTGTAGAAGTGACATTTCTAAAATAGCAATGTTAAATCCACCTTCACCAGTAAATAGGATTTATCAATACCATTCCAAACATATGAAACATGAAAAACGTACTCCTTTCTGATCAGGAAATACATCTCAAAGGTGTATTAGGGAGTTCCCAATGCTAACCTATGAGAGGAGAAAGCTTCACAGTAGTGAAGAACGAGATAGGCTGTCAGACCCTCCAAGATGTAGCGATTTCACGATTTTTTTTAAAAATGCGGAATCAGCACTTTTGTAAAAAGCCCGCACTTTTTACAAAAGTTCCCACAAAATCCAAAGAATGTGAGCCCTCCTTTTATTGGCCCAGGGTTGACTGCTGAGCAGAATAAAAGGAAGGTCAGAAGGCAGGTGGGGTGTTTGTTTTCTCATCTGACTGTTGCTGCATCGCATTTCAACTGGAGGCAGTCAGTTGTTGCTTAGCAGCTTCTCAGGTTCAAGGCAGAGTAGATAGTTTACACACAACATGTCCTCACACTGTGCTGGCAGCTCAGATTGCAGATTTTTAAAGGCAACAAATAACAACTTAAAAAGCCCAGCATCATGTTCAACTGCTTGGACAATATGTTTAATTGTCATCCCAGGACGCTTTGTTTGTGAGAAGATAAAACAGAATACCCAGCATGGATTTGGCAGGGCTGTTAAACATACGTCGATGTTGTAGTTGGTCAGCTTTGTCTTATTGTGATGGGCAGACATCATAAAATTACACCTTCCCCCCTGGATCTATGGGCCGCTAGAGACATAGCAGGGAACAGAGAGCTGTGTAAAATTGAGTGTCACCCCGCCCCTTGGCACAGTAAACATATCTATTCCTAAAAATTGGAGTCACCATGACTGATAGGTCTTGTTCTATTTTGCTCTTTTCGCCGTTTCTTTGAATAAAATCACGGCGCTCACATAGGTGGCACGCCAGTTTGAGCAGGATATGTTCTTGAGCATATGTGTAGTGGCTGGAGCTTTTGGGTGTTTGGATAAGTAATTTCCAAAAGCAGTGGGGCCAGGCAAGGAGAATGTCCCGTCTTTATTTCCTTCCACCTTCTGAGCCACAGCCTCCAAGTGACCGCCCCTGGTGGAACGGGGCTCAGCTCCGTCTTCTTTTGGCATGGTTAATGGTTATGCATTGGCTGGGCCACAAAAAAGGGGAGGCAGAAATATGTGCAGGATAGATCATTCATCAATAAAGAGGGTGGGGAAGACAGTCTAATACAGTGAGTAATCTCAAAGTGTCACCATAGGACCTATCATAATGATCTGACTGACACCTAAACACTTGTACAATTGCCACTTTGCAAAGTGATGTTTTTTTTTTATTTCTTTATTGGCATTTGAAATAGGTCATATACAATGTATAGCAGAGAGGATATGGCAATGTAGCACAAGGATTGGCATTTAAATAAACAAAACGCAAATCAAAAAACAAGGCAGCAATTTGACAAAACAGTGGTAGATTTACAACCCATATTTGATCCAAATGTGAACATGTGGCACGGAACAATAACCTGAGGTGTGGAAGAAAATAAAAAGGAAGAAAGTCAATGGTTAGGTGTCGTATTTGCAATGTGATTTTTAAATGCTCCACTTATGAGTGTCTTTGAAATACCTGGGTACAGGTAGTCAGTCTGAGTTCAACTTCAAATCTTTTAAAGTGGGAATTGAAAACATGTTTCAAAAAGTGAGCTCTCCCAGCAGCACTACAAGTATTACAAAACAATAAACGTTATAAATATGTGTAGGTGTCTTATTTGCATTAAAAACAAGCATTTACAATTCAACGTTTTCGCCTTCGGAAAAGTTAGAGCTATTGGCATTGTAAATGACAAACTTTTTATTTATGTGTTGGTTTTGAAAACAGATAAATAAATGGCATTGTCATTTACAATGCCAATAGCTTACTCTGTCGCAAATGCGAGACGTACTGCATTTGCACACACACACCCACACAAGAGCCCCACACACACACAAGAGCCTCCCACACACAAGAGCTGATGAATAATACAGCAAGAAAGAAGAAACAATGGCAGTGCTTCCGGGTGGGGGTAAGTGGGGTGGCAAAGTAAACAAACCTGATTAGAGACCGATAAATGCTAACATTTGCAAAGCAAGTTAAACATGTGTGCGAGGAAAATTGGATAAGGGCGAAACAAAGGAAGAAAAAGCACGTACAAAAGAAAGAAAGATAGAAAAGACAAGCATTTGCAATGCAATAGGTCTCGCATTTGCGAGCTATTTTTATTGAAAATGACATTGCCTTTTATTTATGTTTTAGTTTTTGAAACATAAATAAAAGCCATTGTCATTTTACAATGCCAATAGGTCCAACTCGCGTAAATGCGAGACCTATTGCATTGCAAATTAGATATCGTCCTGCCTGGCCCGGCTCTGCTGCCCTTTCACAGGACCACACCCGCCTTGTAAGGCAAGCTCTCCCTTTCCCTTTAGGGCATTTTCGCCTGTACACTAATGCTTCGGGGGGGGGGGGGTAGGTGGCCTTTCATCGATTCCTTCAGGTGACCAAGCGCCAGATCCCGAGCTTGAGAGCAGAACTGAGAAGCTCGGTGGCCGCATGTCTGGTAGTAAGAGACAGCCATGATTACAGCGCGGAGGGGGGTCCCTTCCATCTCTGGACCCAGGCGCTGCTGCACCCGCTATGCCCCTGCTTAATTAACTGTGCGCGTAAACCCTGGCAGTCTCGGAGCAGGTGTGCCGTGTGTGTGTGTGTTCTAGGCGTGGCACGGACACTAAACCGGTAGTGCAGGTGCGCGTGGGAGGGAAGCCGCCTGCACTAAAACAAACACTGGCAGTCCGGGGTCTGGCCGCGCCGCCGGAGCAGCGGATGCAGAGAACCCGACGGAGCAGGACGAAGGCAGGACTGACCCCCGCGTATGTCTCAGCCGTGCTCCCCCAGGTAACCAGCCAGCGACATTTATTTCCGTTTCGTGAGAGCTAATCCCGGAATAAACTGCTGTGCGAAAATCGAGACCGCGTTACCTCTTCGCTGAAGGCCTTCGTTTCCGGGTGGGAGGGGCCGCTGGGGGTAACGAGAGGTGGACTTTGGGATACCTGTATAGAGGCAGCACTAGAGGGGCGCATGGGGGCTTGTCTCCATTTCACGACAAGCTTGTGAGGCACTTTCAGGGGTGGTGCAGTCAGGTGCATATATGGCAACATCTGTGAACACCTAAACGGAAGGAAGAAAGATAAAATCGCAGGTTTTTTGTACTTGCATTTTCAATGTTCACGTTTTACCAGCAAGAAAATTATTCTTAAACAAGTCAGGTCCCGAGCCGGCAGCCAATCACAGCGCGGCCCGGGAAATGACGTCACGGGGGTGTCCCGGGCCGGCAGCCAATCACAGTGCAGCCTGGGAAATGACGTCACGGGGGTGTCCCGGGCCTGCAGCCAATCACAGCGCGGCCCGGGACACACGGCAACAAGGGGCGGGGCTTAAAAAAGTCCCAGAAACGCCCCCGAATCGGGTTTTCATGGGGAAAGCGTGATTGACAGCCAATCTCTTCCAATGGCTAGCCTCCATTTATGGAGCTAGCCAATGGATGACAGAGGCGGGACCAAAGCCCCATATGTAGGACATAAGATTTCGCCCTGGGCGGAGCAACTGCTACGCAGTTGCTACGGCCAGGGCGAAACCTAAAAAGCTGTCCTCTTCCCTGTGTTGCAACAGCCCTGTTGTTATCCCACAGAAGATGGTAAAAATAATAATATAAACTTTTTTTCTATATAGTGTTTAGTGGCACGATCTTGCTGCTGCGAAACACCAGACAGTGTTGAACTGGGACAAGAAAATGGACCCAGGCACTAAAATAAAATTAGCCCCCATTAGTAAACCAGATAGCTAGAAAAGCGGCCTACATTTGCAAATCAGATCAGTTTTGAACTTGCAACAACATGCTTATGGGAATTTTGGAAGGTATGGGAGACTGCTGCATTTTGTTTACTGCAGGCAATGTTTGTGGTAATATTTGGGAAATCAACTATAAAAACTTGCCCATCTGGCCATAAAATCGTCCCACAAACTGCAACAAAACCGACCCACACAATGATCTGTCAGAACATTCTATCAGGCACTGCCTGATTGCTCTATGGGCCACAGACCCTAGCATCGGATGTTACCAGGTATTGATAGGGCCTCTGGAATTATGCAAATTCTATGACACAGCATTTTCTGCATAAATAGAGTTTTGCCACATTTGATACATAATCAATCGTCTCCATAAATTGAAGATCTTAGTAAAAAATTGTTTCTAGCCTGAATGGATCGAAAATTACTAAAACATATCCACATATGTTTCTGGACAGTGACAGGTCCGTTGATGTGCAATGGCAAGTCACCTTTCTGTTGGAGATTGCTGTATTTAGGAGTTAAACTGATGATAATGAGTTGAAACACTTGTCCAGACAGTGTTAATGTTTAGAAAAGGGAAAATAATGCTGTAAAGCTGCCACAAAAATGTGCTGCAATATTCCGCACAGTTTGCTTTTTCTTGGCCTGTAATTTAGTCAACTGTGCCACACAATTTGGTCCTCCCCTGTCTCATAATTCCATTGGCCATTGATATAACTTCTACCCAGACCCTCCAGGAATTGGCAATTTGGCGATTTGCAAATATATCGTAACATGTGCAGTTTTGCAAAAAAGCCGGAGCTTTTACAAATGTGCTTGTGAAATTCAAAGAATGACACCCCTTCTTTTATTGGCCCAGCGTCGTTCACTTGGCCAAATAAAAGGTGGGTCAGAAGGCAGGTGAGGTATTTCTGTATTTACTTACCTGCCTGCTGTTGCGTCGCATCCTCCTGGAGTTACTCTGTTGCTCTGCTGTTGCTGCTGGCCGGAAAGGCAAGAAGACAATCAGGGGCAGAGCTTGGTCATGAAGATGGGGGTGGGTGGGGGGGGGGGGGGTGAGCATAACGGCCCCAGCAGCGCTGTGGATGCCTGGCTTCACCTTGGGGGTGCCCAGGAGTGGACATTTCACAGGAAAGCCAGGATGGGTTCCGCAGCGGTATGAATACAGCGCTACGAGGCTCCGGGTAGAAGTGCGCTATATAAAATACAAACATTTACATTTACATAAGATTTTCCGCCAATCACCCTGTCATATATTGTTCATTATTATATGAGAAGAAGCGCATGAGGGGGGCTTAAGGGCCAGTGGAAAGGAAAGGAGAGCGGATGGTGAGGGAGTACTAAGAGCCAGTATTCTGTAAAATATCCATGTTTTGAGACCCTCAAAACAGAGACAAGAGTGTGTGGGGGGGGTTTGTCTGAGTGCGTATTTAAAAATCCCAGGGGAAATCTGACTGACACCTTGGTTTACCCAACTGAAAGCTACTGTTCCCAACTATATATTTAAAAATACATTTATTAGGGGGTATAACATTCCAAACAACCCCCGCCCCCTGATGTTACTCTGCTGAAGACACAAGAGAAGAGAGAATACAGAATGGAAGAAAGAAGAAGACAGACTAAGGAAAAGAGAACACTGCTGCTGCTCAGACTGGGACACTAAAGAACAGGTAAGTGTTGTCCAAACTGGCAAGTGCTGCAGTTTCCCTGCTTCCCAGTGGAATTGGGGGAAAGAGGGGTGAGAGAGAGCACAGAGGGCTAGGGGGGAAGCTCAGAGGAGCAGACTCTGGGCCTGCGGCTCATGACACATGTGGCAGGCCCTGGGGTAGAGGGGAGTTAAAAAAAACTGAATTCGGGCCTGCCACTCAGTGTGCTGAAGAATTTGATCAAAACCACGAAGGTGTAGACCTGGCTGCACAAACACTTAAAATGATGTCTTGTCCTAGACTTTCATGTTTTGGTTGACCAGCCAAAATATGTTGCCTTCGTTTAGAGTTAAGAGTACGATAATTGAAAGAACTGTTGAAAAAATAAATTGCCGCTAAATTACCACTACATATTTGATTTTAATGCTGCTAAATACTTGTTTTTGTGCCACTAAATTTGCTGATCTATGCCGCATTCTTCTGGGGGTCTGTAAGTACATGTACTTTTTTTTACTTACATAACACCATGCCCTTAGGGCTACCTAAGGCTTACATTAGCGGTGAATTATATGTAATAATATGGGAGTGTAAGGCTTGGAAAAGTATTTTAAAAGCCAAGGCGAAAATGCAGTAAACTGCACGCACAGCACGGCACTGGCAGTCCTGAGACAGGTTTGAAAGGCTACTTCTGTGTGGGGTACCATTGGTGCTGCAGCCTACTAGTATCATTTAACTTACATGCCCTGGGTATATGGTATGCTACCTTACAAGGATCTTACAAGTAAATAGAATATATCAATTAGGTATACACCAATTACACCCGTTTAGGGGTGAAGCACATACACCTTTTCACTTTGGCACTAGTTAGCAGTGGTAACAAAAAGAGTTCAGCAAAAAGAGGATGAGGAAGGCAAAAAAGTTTGGGGTGACCCTTCAGAGAGGGCCATTTTCCAACACTCTTGTTCTAAAACAATCTGTTCCACGTATGTCAGTGGTCAACTCCCCACTCACATAATTTGTCAGGTTTATTTTCCTGGTTCCTGTAACCACAGGTAGAAATACACACTATCAAAAGTGAGAGTGCTGGTGTTACCCACTAACTAGAATTCTAGGTAATTGGTCTTTGACTGAAACTTGTCCTTCAAATCCACTTGCACATGGGTGTTGTGGATAAGCAATCAAGCCGGAGCAAAAGGGAGATGGTGCAGACCTAATCAAGGAACTTTATAGCTCAATTATCATAGTTTTAATGAACATGTGGATGGACAACCACAGTATAGTCTATCCCAAATCTATGGAGTCGCTTTACTTGGGGAGGCCAGTTGGCTTCTCACCTGGGTTCAGAAAGGAACCCCCAAAATAATGACACGCTGCCAGAAACTTGGTCTTCCACAGCGGTTATGAAAAGAGTTACCACCTTAATACTCAGCAGGAAACACAATGGATGATTTCCCTCCTGAAATCCTCCAAAGGGTTATTACTGAACATCACAAATTTGTGTGATTGCTTAGAAACAGCGGCACCACAAACTATTGGCAGAAATCAGAAAGACTTGAGAAGTTAACTTATTAGCCAAAGAAACTTACTAGAGACTGCTGCAAAAGTTGTCTCTGGGAACTTGGCCCTTACACATTCAATAAAACAGCTATATGAGACTAAAGGCTTAGGGTGTGGTGATAGGGCATCATTTTAAATTTAATTAGCCCAAGATGGAGTTCGTGACAATTGACACACTAATCAAATGTGTCACTTCACTGCAACAAGTCTTACATTGCGTTGGCATTGCAGATATAAAGGCGTCTGTGCCAAGAGTTTTCTTAGAAATGTTTTGACAGAAACCATGAGCACAAGGCATGTCACTTGTTGGAATCTAGGTGTAGGAAAGTAGGATCTGCTTTAATGGTTATCCCCACTTTTTGCCTGGTGCTATGCTGTTTCTGACTAGTCTGACTGGAATCCTGCAAATCAGAACGCCAGTCTCTGTGCTTTCTCCCCTAAATTGGGTATGGTGAGTACTTAGGTACATCCCAGATTGGCTAATGGTATACCATTATAAGTCCCTAGTACATGGTACTGAGGTATCCAGTAGTTTAGAGGGGTTGGAAGCGCACTCCTAATATTCAATCTCATCAATTTTAAACAATAATTTATATACAATATAATCACAATGGTGCCACAGCGTAACACTTGCTGTCAATCAAGTGTGAGGTCAGACAAATAATAATACTGCCAAAGCTGGTAGTAAACGCTGCGCACTGTGCATGAGTAGTTGAGCAGATTCAAAGTAAACCAGGAATGGATGTTAATAAATTGTTATTGCAACGTGAACTGTATTGGATTCAAACTTTATGTACCATGCAACCTACTGGGCTTAATGATCGGTTTGATATGAGTTGCTTTTTGTAACTTGGATACACATCGTTAATCATGTTGATGTGACAGTTTCTTTATGTGCCCTAGCAGTCATATTGCTTCTTGGACTCTCACTTGGACAAGTCACATGTAATGTATGTGCATTGCTACATTAATTTCATTTGTACAGTTCATCACATTGATGTACCTCCATGTATCTTTGTAATATGTATTTTCTGGGATCTTATGTTATTGCCGATCACATCTTGACTTATCCTATGTTCACTTTCTTCACGTTTTTCACATTAGTAATGGACACCAATTACACGTTTTTCACGTTTTCAACCTTCATCAGTTTTTCGTGCCAATGCTCTCTATAACCATAGCAGGCCAGTTGATGTTTACAGGTAGATCATTATGCATCACCTATACCGTTTCATGACACACGTGTTCTTCACTTTTGAATTGGTCATTTGTCTTCTCTCATGGAACCAGCACTATCGTCCACTCATTCATTGCCATTTTACCATCTGTTAGAGATTCACTAGGCCATGTTACATCGTCTAATGCCTGTCTTTGATTAGTCGGCAGAACTTCATTATAATTACGCTCGTTTTTACTTCTTTGCACCTACTCCAAGATGGCGCTCCTTACACATTGTTTTAGTCCCTCATTGATGTTACTGCCTCACAATAACTAACGCGAGATGAAACCAGGTTCGCGTTAACTTGTTTATACCAGGACTCCGACATAGAGAGACGTTGCCGTGTATCGAGCACCTCCGGGCTCGCATGAGTAAGTTCAAACTCTTTCTGGCGAATAGAACAACTAGTTATGTGCTAGATTTCACCTTAGCAGCTTGGGTAGTAACGCACTTTTTACCTCCACAGACCGTGATAATTGGATATCGGAACACCACTAGTTACACTTAAACAATAGGAGCATAGAGGTGACCGAAGATACATTCCCCGTGGGTGAGTGTTGCTATTGGTATGGTTTTGATGCAACTTCACATAAGCATCACAACCGCATAATTGTCTGATTGAGGGTATGGTACAATTATTTTTGCAGATTATCACCACAATCCATAGTATTGAAGCAGCAGGCAATCACTGGATAGTGTTCTACATAACATATATGCAGGTAGGCGGTGTTTTGACTTGCGGGTATTGGTGTTGTACATGCTTGCTGAGTACTATTGGCCACAGGTCGTTTAAGTGAGTTTTTGTTGGTTTTTCCACAGTTGGCAGATCGTGGTTTGTATAAGGTAGTTTAGTTTCTAATCAGAGTGCCAGCACATCCTTACACATCATTTAGCACTATGGTAAGTGGGCCCTGGGGACACTTTTCATTAGGGTACACTCTCCTATAATCACTTGGTCACCACTGCATAACCTTATGAATTTCACTTTATCTTCTTTTATTATACATTATGAGGTCGATCCAGTGCACCTACATTTGTGACTTGTTGCTTGTTTTTATCAGCAGTAACACCATATTTGCACTTTTGTGTATTCTGACCCATGCATGGTGTGCCTTCATGTATAGTTATTGTGATTGATAGCATTGATATTTAAGCATAAATTTGGAGAAATTGTTTTGCTTCCACAGATTTCCCCTGAAGAAGGGACATCATTGTCCCGAAATGCATCGGGCATTTCCAAGATGGTTTCTGTTAAGAAAATATTGATTCATGTATAGATTATTACGCTCAATGTACCATTGTATGGATTCATGTATTAATGGACCTGCAGTAGATTGTTTTTCATGTGATTTAAAGAGTTTATGACAAATTATTTGTGTAACATTAACTGTATAAAACAGGAATTAATGTGATGATCTACAATATCATTTCTTTGAAAAACATAGTATGTATATGATTCATTTGTTAACGCATTAAGTGGACCAATAGAGTCCGTGAGGACTACTCATGCACAGTGTGCAGCGTTTACTACCAGCTTTGGCAGTATTATTATTTGACTGAGGTATCCAGGTCATAGGTTCACCAGGGGTCTCCTATGGGCTGCATCATGTAGTATGCCACCCATGAGACACCACTCCAATTGTGACTTTGCCATTGCAGACTGTGTAAGCTGGTGCTGACACCACTTTTGACAGACACAGTTATCCCTATGTATGAGGTCAGTGCACGTAAAACCTATGCCACCCGTAAGGCATGCCTTTCAATCTTGAAGACAGGGTGCTCGGTGCTAAGTGTGAGGGTGCCCCTGGATGAGCAGGACACCCCTACAACCTTCGGAGTCCATTTGTAAGTGCATCTTCCATTATGGTACATTGAGTGGCCATTCGACATTATGCGATGACCATCTCTAAACTGGCTGTAACGAACCCTGTCATGTTGTGTATCAAACATGTTGGAATCATAAAAGGAGGTATGATTCTATGCACTATAAAGCTCCTCCGGGAGACCCTCAGTGCTCTGGGTACCAGTCTTCTAGAACCGGGCAGCACAACATGGCTGTTGCCGACCAGAGACACGATTCTGCCCTCCTGCTGCTGAGCCAAGCTTGTGCAGGGTAAGGCAGAACAATAGGTTTCCTGTCACAAGGAAGGATGACCATCGCTCACACAGAGTTTAGTGATTGGAGCCGGGTGGGAGCACTTTCCAATGCCACTCAGTCTGCTTGATGGGCACATTAAGTGCTCTCCTTGCATAGTCCAGTTCAAACCAGCTCAGGGACCAGTTGGCTCCAGTTCGAAACTGAACAAAGGACATGAGAGTATCCTCCCCACTGTCAGACCCCTCTTCTGGGATTGAACCTTGAATCGTCCTAACCCTTTCCTTAGGGTACTTAAGGGCTTACCTGTAGGTGGTTCCCTAGATTCATCTTGGGACAAGATTCATATCAAGACACCAGCCTGGGCATTCTGGACTTTGCTGTACTTCGCTCTGGGTATCGAGACTGCAACTGGGAAGACTCCAGCTGCTCCTGGTCTCGTCACCCTGCTCACCTGCAGCAACATCCATACCTGTGCTCCATACAGGAACGTTCCAAGGCCTGTGGACATCCAAGACACATGAAGGAATCTCCCTTGAAGCAAAGCAGTCACTTCCCTGCATCTGCAGGCACTGCAACGACATGGACCGGTCTGTTGATACTGGGCTCCAATGAACTCCGAACGGCTCAGCAACACAGGTAGGAGTTCTTCACATACCTTAAGGCCTGCCCTGTCTTCTCACCAAGTTTGAGGCCAGTAGTATTGGTCGGAGCCACAGGAACCTAATCCATGTGCACTGCATCGACTTGCTGTTGCAAAGGCTTGTTGGCTTCATTCCACCAAGATCTTCGGGTTTCACGTAGCCCCAACATCAAGCATCTCCTGATACCAAGATCTTTGTCTTCACCGCATCACTTGCAATGTGGGCCTGCATCTTTTGTGAGATGCTTAAGGTCCTCTTGTGACTCTAGTGCCTCTGTCCTGTGTGTCTTCTTTGAATTTAGCGGGCTCCCCTGATTGCTCGCGGCCTGCTCTGACTCCCCTGCTTGTTGTGAGTCACCTGGACTTTGCTGGTCCCGACACTGTACCTTCTTCGCCTTCCATGTTGGTTGCAGATGCCAAGGCTTGAGGGTGCTCCCAACGGACACCGACCCTTTAACTCTCGACATCCAGCGTGGGACAGCTCGTGAACAACACCTTTTCTTCCACAGCATCGCTCCAAAGTCACTGTCAACTCTCCTTCAACACCCAACATCAGTGGACATTCGTTTTTCATTTCTCCTGGTCATTCCTGTGTGGCATAGACTATGTCCCAGCTGCTTGCAGGTTCTTCTCATCTTGAATCCACCTTTGAGTTCCACCGGACACTTTCACCTTCCCCAGCAGTGACATCTTCCTGAAGTCATCCATTGAGTTTGACGATGGGTTCCAATTCCACTTCACACCTATGCACCCGGGTTCCCTGGTATAGGTATCCTTGTTCCTAGAGTATCCACGGGTGGGGTGGCTCTACAACCTTCTGTATTCCACGGGGTTTCTTCAGGGTCCACTGGGAAGGGTCCTTCTTCTTTAACATTGCAACTGCGACTTACCCGTTGACTTATGTTGAGCCCGCAGTCGTGTTCTCACTCTGCACACAGCTCTGTGGGGTTGCTGGTTACTTACCTCCGGTTCGCATCACACTTTTTTAGTATATGGTTTGGTTACCCCCTGGCAAACACGGTATATTTGTGGTACTTACCTGTTTATTTGCAAAGTATTGTGTGAATTGTGTAAATCGCCGGGCAGGAGATCTTTGTATGTGTTAGTGAGTGTCTTATAATAAATACATATTTTTATAGATACACTGTGTGATTCTTTTTCACTTAATCTAAACCAATAAGATTATGCTCTGGTAAAACAAGCTGCTTTACACTCCTTCTGGACTAAGCCTGAAGGCTGCTCTCCAAAGCTACCACTTAGAGAGCTTCCGTAGGTTGTGTAAGACCCCTAAAATCACCGTAAGAGTTGTCTGGATTAGTGTAGGGTGACTACTTACATAAGTGTGCACCATATACTAAGCCAGCTTCTCACACTAGGCATCCATCAAAAATGTGCAAAACAGAATTTTCTGTCATCATCAAAGCCGAAAAAGTCTCCAGGACCCTGTATCACCCTATTTTCACAGACGAAGCGTCCCTTTATGAGAGCCACTATATAGGTGATTATTCAACTTCAATAATCAGCCTATTTTACATTCAACATTGGGGTTGAAACTTTACTCCCTTCACAATGTTTCGATTGCATCATTACGGTCTTTGACCCTTATTTATATGTCTAGGTACACCATGGGCTATGTGTTGGCAGAAACCACTGGTTCTACAGCATTGCTTAAAAACATTGGCAAAGTCAATAGAATACATAGGCGAGACATATTGGACTTTGCCAAAGCATGTGTTTATTAGGTCTGTTTACTAGGAGATGCTGTCACAGGTTTTTCCCCTACCTTTCTAAAAACAGCATTAGTGGCATTTTAATATCTTTGATCACAAATTCTGAGTGAGGGCCCTGAGATCCTGCTGAAAATTCCTCATGTTTACTACAATGCCTCTTCTCTCCCAAAAATGCATTAATATAGTGTGAAATGAATGATAGCTGATCGCTGAAAATATGGTAAGAGTACTGGTTTGTGAAAAACAAGACCTTAAACTCTTCAGGACTTACTTACGAGGCTTCTAGCGGCACTCTTGCGCTGCCGTAATGTCACTTTTTCGATGCTCCGATGTTGCATTGTGTCGCTGAAAATTTACAAGGCCACGCAAAGCCACTTTCTGTGGCTTTTCATGGCCTTGTAAATATGTGCCCCCTTCACGAAGAACATGGAGTAGAGGGGCGTTCCATGGGTGTTGCTTTGGGTGTTCTTGCGAACACCCATGGAACCTGAAGCATTCCCAGATGCATGAGGAATCGTAAACCTGGGAATGCACCAGATTCTAACGCCACCCCAAGGCTGTCATTAGGAAGGGGCAACAAGTAGAAATATCCTTATTTCTCCTCATTTGTTCCTGTTTCTATGTGTGCTGCATTCTGCAGCACACTTAGAAAGAGGAAAACACCTCTTGTGGTTGTTTTTCTGCAGGAAGGTGTCCCTTCCTGCACATAAATAATCAACTTTACAATGTACACACCCTTGCACCATGGCACAAGGGTACCTGTGTTGGCACATGGCAGCCCACTGTGTGCCAGAGCAGAGGAAAAGGACGGGCATGCGCCGAGGTTCAAAGGTACGATGCATTCCTGCCCTTTTCTTTTGACGCAGGGCAGCACAGCAAGATTCCTTTGGGCGTTGCCCTGCGCCAAAACCTCGTCAATGAGGCCCCTCATTTTTAAATATGCAAATACAAAAATCTATTTCCTGCTTCACTAATATTATGTGTACTTACCATTACTAGAATGAAGAGAAAGTAACAGGATTGAATGAATTGCTAACACTTTACATGTGTCAACTTCACATCGATGAGATAAACGGTTATCCAGGCCCTTTGATATAGAAAAACATGTGAACAAAATGAGCAAATGAGAGTTTTGTAGAAATATTAGCAACGCGAAATTGGAAATTTAGCTCATAGGGATGAAATGGATGAAGCACCCAAAGCAGTGACCTACCTCTATGTAGCCTATAATGATATGCTTAAATTCAACTCGGCCTACCCAGTTTGCCATCCTTCACAATCCATTACATCAACGCCTAGAGAAAGTTTGGGATTATATAAATGCTGATTTTTTTTGTTTTTTTACATTTACCATTTTTATTGGCTAGATTTTGCAAAATTAAGAACTTTTTTGTGAAAGTAGATGAAAATGAAAAGTTCAAGCTACTTTTCTCTAAATATACCCTTCATACATCTTTCTTGCATCAGATAAGCAATATTAAAAAGAGAATCCAAATCCAGAAACCCTTTGTAGAAAATCGTTCAAAGCAACAATCCTCCTTTGCTCTTTTTAATGAAAAATATGTCGTAGCATATTGTTTGAACAGAAAGCGAGCACTTGCGAACTGCTGTTATCACAAGTCATGCAGAAACAAGGTTTGCTTTCAATCTCGCCAACATGAATAGCATTTTTTTTCTAAAAGCCCAACACTTCGCATGAGAAATTCCATAAACACGTCAGGGAAGTGGCCGATCAGATTATAGTCTGAGCATTAACACCATTTCCTGGCAAAACAGAGAAGAACAAGGGATGGAAGGAGGAAGAGAGAAACGGAGGAGAGAAGGCAACCAACGAAAGACAGTAAGAGAAAGACAAGCCTAAATAGAGCAACAACGAAAGCAGGGCAGGTTTGAAAACAATGCAGTCAAAATGAAAACCCCGCCATGCCACGGCCACGTGACTAGAAGTGCTTGCCCTGGCATGGTCAATGATTGGCTGCCGCCCCCTCCCTATGACCACACCAACCCCCGGACACAAGGACATTAAACATGGTTATCTTTGGAAGGCGGGGGGTCGCAAGACCCCCGGCCGTATTTATTAAGATATAAAACAATAAATTATTAATTGTACGATAAGCAGTTTATACAAAATTCAGCAGGACATTAGATACATGATTGTCAACAAGTGTGAGAGACTATCCTTAACAAAAACTCTAATACAGATTGTTTCCTAACCGAATCTAACATCCTCATCTGAAATTTAGTATACTAACATTTCTGGCCATATTGCAAGGTCGCTAACCGGTGTCAGGTCCTACTAGCTGCGCCTCACCACAAGATGTGCGCATGCGCAGCCGGGCCCGTTAATTACCCAGTCCACGCCGTGAACTCCATTTACCCACTTAAGGAGGGCCCTTACTCAGCGCCATCTGTTGACGTCATAAGTATGCGCGCGCGGGGTGGCTACCAGCCTGAGGAAAGCGTGACTCCTCCAACCCGCGCCCCTTTGAAGCACCAATTACCTTGCCCCTGAAGTTCTAGGAAGGGCCAATGGCCACCTCCCCCTGGGCGGGAACCTCCTTAGGATGATGCCCGCCCCCTCAGACCTTAAAATAACTGCTCACCGGTCATGACCTTACCGCATGCCCCACACCTAATAAATACGACGACCTATGGAAAAAATTCTAAAGGACAGCTACCCTAACTAAGTAAATATCACATATAACACCGTGAGCTAAACGGGAAAAAAGGCCTAAATACCAATGCAACCAATAACATATTACAGTACCATTAACTAAAGGGAAAAAAGGCCTAGGGGAAAGTATAACAAGCAAAATTACAAAACCAAATCATTTTTCTAAGCATAGGAAAATTGGCCTAACGAACATTACATCAAATTATCGACTGAATTAGACTAATAATGCATACAACACCGGATTGTTCCAGGGATGGTGGGTGGGGAAACAAGAAGCCCCGAGCGCGGGGCACCACCGGTATGGGGGGGAGCGTCCAGGCAACAAGGAGTCCCCTGGGCGCTCCCCGCTTCTTTATCCCCTCTCACAGCCCGCCCCCCCTGACCCGGATGTCGCTCAATGCCATCCAGGTCAGGGAGGGCGCCCGCCAATCGGCGGTAGGGCGCGCCCCTGAGGACACGCCCCACCACCGAGAGGCCTTGGTGGAGGGGAGCGGTCGCCACACCGCCATGCGGGCGGGGGGGCCAAGAGCCCCCCCTTTTCACATGGTCAGTGATTGGCTGCCGCCCCCTCCCTATGACCACACCAACCCCCGGACACAAGGACATTAAACATGGTTATCTTTGGAAGGCGGGGGTCGCAAGATCCCCCGGCCGTATTTATTAAGATATAAAACAATACATTTTTAATTGTACGATAAGCAGTTTATAAAAAATTCAGCAGGACATTAGATACGTGATTGTCAACAAGTATGAGAGACTATCCTTAACAAAAACTCTAATACAGATTGTTTCCTTACCGAATCTAACATCCTCATCTGAAATTTAGTATACTAACATTTCTGGCCATATGGCAAGGTCGCTAACCGGTGTCAGGTCCTACTAGCTGCGCCTCACCACAAGATGTGCGCATGCGCAGCCGGGCCCGTTAATTACCCAGTCCACGCCGTGAACTCCATTTACCCACTTAAGGAGGGCCCTTACTCAGCGCCATCTGTTGACGTCATAAGTATGCGCACGCGGGGTGGCTACCAGCCTAAGGAAAGCGTGACTCCTCCAACCCGCGCCCCTTTGAAGCACCAATTACCTTGCCCCTGAAGTTCTAGGAAGGGCCAATGGCCCCTCCCCCTCGGCGGGAACCTCCATAGGATGATGCCCGCCCCCTCAGACCTTAAAATAACTGCTCACCGGTCATGACCTTACCGCCACAGGCCAGCATTGTTAACCGACGATCTGGCCTCCCCCTTCTTATCCCTACAATCGGACTGCCTTATCTAGCAAAACCCTCTAACCATGCCCAGAGATTATTAGACCACAGGACATTCCCTGCCTCAGTCAAGTGTACCCCGTCCCCCAGATAGAAATGCTTACCCCAGATACACCTGTGTGGAATCGTCTGCATCCGGGGGGCTCGGAATAATTTGTCAAACTGTGTGTTGATCCTCTTTACCGAGTGATTCAACGCCCTGACAGAGTCCCCCCATCGCCACTGCCACCGAGGGATAAGTTGCGACCATACTACTGTGCAACCCGGGCAAATCCTAGTTACCCACCCAGCAGTGGAGATGATTTCCTCAATAAGGATGCGCCTCCCTAGTCTGGCCAAATCATTCTCCCCAGGTGAATTATCACCACTGACGGGGGTGGGCTGTTGCGCTAAGATTCCCTGGAAGAAGCTCCTAAACTGGCTGAGGCACAGACCCCCTCTACCAAAAAAGGAGATATGAAACCCCCGCTGCGCGGCCCTGTTCCTGCGGTCTCCTGAAAGAAAAACATGTTCAGCACGCCTCACATAACAATGGCCCACAATCCAAGTCACCACTTTTTTGTGTCCCTCCTGTTGCTTGTGCTGCGATGGTGTTGATCGTTGACGCCCGCCGGCGAGTTCCTCCCCTGCGTCACAGGTTTGAGAAACTGTAAAAAACCAGAAAGACACCAGGCGTGAGCACCATCCTGTCACAACAAGTCAATTCGTACATATCGTTTGTAACACTCCGACGACCATCTCCCTATTCTCTTTACATTCTCTACCGGGAGACCCCTTGCTACTGCTTCAGTTGTTGCCCCAATCCTAAATGAGTGAGTGCCAAATTCCTTGGGGTCGAAACCTGTCTGTCTGACCGTCAGCTCCAAGACTCACCTAAACTGGTACCTGGTCAATGGTGTGCCATCGGCGTGACACAACAGCGCACCCCTGACGTGCCCTCTCGCTGCCTGTGGAGTAACTCCACGTGTGAAACCGGGCAGCAAGGGTTGGCCCGTGCCCGGTGGAGCACTATGGTGTGACCCTGAGACTCCTGGTCAGTCTTTGACCTCTGAATTGTCACCCACATAGTATCCTCTCTGATCTTTACACAAGCCCGCTGCAGGCCGCCTAGTGTATCCCCTTTTGACCCTGCGACTAATTCACCAATTCTCAGAGCCCCATAGAAGGCCTGGGCAAATGCAGCCTTAAACAGAAATACCTCCCACTCGGAGCTACAGACACTGTGAAGCGCTCCCAATAAGGCTGTCAGCCGAGCTAGCCCAATGGGCCTTCTTCCATCTGGTGCGTGACCTTGTAGGTGGCGCCAACCCCTCAAAGCCTTGCGCACCATGAAGGTGTTAGTAGGATCCCGCATGCCCTTAGCCTGCGCGAAGAAGGAAACCGCCGCCCTATGTCTGCTCGCCGCCGCCACTGAGCGCCCTTCCCTGTGCATTGATTCCAAGTAGGCCGCAAAGCTGTCCTCCTGCGCCCACCTAGCCTCCCATTCCAGCCCCAAGAAAGCCCGGTAAGACAAAAACGCCCCTTCATAAGCTGTCTTGGTCCTGGGGGCTAAGCTAGCAACCACGAGGTCCTGTAGTCTGGGGCACCAATCTGCCAAAGTACTGCCGAGAAGTGAGCTGGCGAGGGGTCTGCTGCAGGAAGATGCTCCCTGAATACCTGCATTTTAAAGCGAGAAAGGGAATCAGCTGCATTGTTGAGGATTCCTGGGACATGCTTAGCTCTGAAGACCACATTCAATTTTAAGCACTGTAATACAATCTCCTTTATCAGGCGGAGTATGAAGGGGCAGCGTGCTCCCTGTTGATTTATACATTCCACAACTGTCATGTTATCCGACCAGAACACCACTGATTGATTACATAGGTGTTCCGGCCAGACCTTCAAGGCCACCCATATTGGAAAGAGTTCCAGGAAGCCTATATTGGTGGTCAGACCCCACGATTTCCATTCCTCCGGCCACCGCTGGGCGACCCACTTGGACCCCAGAATGGCGTCGAAGCCCACACTACCAGCAGCGTCAGTCCATAAACCCAACTCTGCTGATGTGGCGGGAGGACCGGGCCACACTATCCTGCCATTAAAATCCGCCAGGAATGCCATCCATATATGCATATGCTGGCGAACCTCAGATGACAGCCTCGTGCGGTGATGTTTCTCTCGTAGACCTCTCATAGCTTGTACAATGGAGCGTGAAAATGGGCGTGCCATTGGGATAACCCGCAGAGCAAAATTCAGTTGCCCCACTACTTCCTGCAGCTGTTGCCAGGTCACCTTGTCCCTGCGTAGGCATTGTGAAAGCGCTGCTCTAAATCTAGACACTTTGTCCCTGGGCAGCCTGAAGCATCCCTCCACCGAGTCAATTTCGATCCCAAGGAATTCTAAGCAGGTGGCCGGGCCGACCGTCTTCCCTGGCGCTAGCGGGACCCCAAAAGCCCACATGAGCACGCAAAATTCCTGCAATGCCGAAGCACACTCCTGAGAGCCCGCCGCACCTAAGAAAAGGAAATCGTCTAGGTAATGCATGACCTGCTGGTGGCCCGTCGCCTGTCTCATGACCCACTCTAGAAATGAGCTAAACGTCTCAAAGTAGGCACATGAAATGGAACAGCCCATGGGCATGCATTTGTCCATGTAAAACTTGCCTTCGAAATTGAAACCTAGGAGGTGGCGATCCAACGGATGGACTGGGAGGAGACGGAAAGCCGATTCTATGTCAGACTTTGCCATCAGTGCCCCCAGAGCTCGCAATAAATCAACTGCCTGGTCAAATGAGGCATATTTTACACTACAAATCCCCTCATCAATCGCATCGTTCAATGATGCTCCCCTTGGTGCCGACAGGTTGTGGATCAGTCTAAACTTGCCCCTCTCTTTTTTAAGTACTACTCCAAGCGGTGAACACACAAAATTGGGGACAGGCACCTCCTGGAAGGGGCCCGCTATCCTGCCCAGCAACAGTTCCTTGCTAATCTTCGCACCCACCACTTCAGGGTTATGCTTTACTGACAGTTGGTTCCTGCAATGAGCGTTACCTGTGTACCCCACCGCCGGGATCCTAAAACCTTGTGAGAAACCTTCCTGAAGGAGAGTGGCCGCTGCGTGGTCCGGGTATCTATTCAACCATAGGATCATTGCCAAAACGTCTACTGGCGTGGGGTGGCCCGAATCGTCTGCACTACTCTGGCTTCCCCCTTCCCCTCTGACCGTGGTTGCCTTGTTTGGACCTGCAAGTTGTCTCGGGGTGGGATGGATGACCACAGACTGCACATGCATGTCTAAATCTACAGGTGCCCTGGGCCCTTGTGCAGGAGTGCTTATTAAAGTCCCAGCACACCCCCTTTTTTCTCCGACCCCCCCTATTCTTCCCCGGGATCTCACCGCCCTGTGCTGAACGAAAGGGCTGTTGGGGTCTGGCAGTGAACACCCTGACTGTGTTAGTGGCCTGGGATGGGGCTGTGTCTCCTGAGAACTGTTTATGCCAGGACATAGAATCTACTCTGTCCCATGCCAGTGATGAGTCAAATTCCTTTGCTTTCCTGAAAATAACATCATACTCCTTCCACGCATCCCCAGTGTATTGGTCGCTCCACCCCACAATCCTGCTCTGGTAGCAAGCCATAGCTGCCTGTACATTAGGGGGGCGTTCGGCCGTGATAGCCGTAAGGACGGAAAAGGCCCTGATCCAATTCTTCAAAGTCTCTTCTACCCTGAACCTGGAGCACTGTGCCCTCCATTCACTCGGATGCATCCATTCCTTCAGTAACTTGGCCTGCTCCATTTCCCTATTGTCTAGCAACAATGAAAAAATGTAAACATACTTTCCCGCCCAAATCAACTCTTTCACAGCCTGTGACACATGTTGTGCCAAATTTTCACTCCTGGATGGCACTGAGCCGTCCCCCCAAGAGAGGCATAGCCACCTCCTTACCATTGACGGGCACCTGAACCAGTAAGCCATCATCTCCCTTCGGTTGGGCGGGACTGGGACCTGTAAGTGAAGAAGATGAGGGCACCGCAACATTGTCAGCCGCCGTCGCAGCTTTAATCTTTTCTACCAGCTTCGCCGCTTCTGCCGCATGATCTGATGAGGCAGGAAACACACCACCCTTTTGCAACCAAGGTAATAAAGCGGCTATCTGGGATACCAACTCAACAGGGAGCGGGTCCAGATTGCAAGCTGGCACATCTGGGACCCCGAGAGGCATGTCCGGTGGCGCTGGCGCGACAGCCAAGGGAGCGGGTGTCGGCGGCACACTCGGGACCGGAAGCGGCACCACAGGCGGGGGATTAGGGTGTGCCGGCGTTATCACCGGCACTGGCGGCGTGGGCACAGGAACTGCTGGCAGAGGTGCCAGAGGAACCGATACCGGAGGTACGGGTGTATTTGGGACCGGCAGTAAGGGCACGAGGGCTGGGACACTGTACCTCGGCTTCTTGGCCTTCGATCTCTTTGGTGGGGTAACAAAATCCCCCCTCGGCAAAGGTGCCGCTCTCTGCCGGATGGGCCTGCCCACTGGGCCTGGTGGCTCAGCAAACCTCTCATTCATGCGGGCTTCCAATTCATCCACTTTCCCCAACCTCTTGTTAATTTCGCTCATCTCACGCATCATGGCGTGCATCATAACCTCCATGCTAGGCCCTCCTTTACCACCCTTTGGCCCCGGCATGTTTGTAACCCCCCGCCCTACACTCCTAGTGTTACAACACAGGTGACCGTGTGCTTTGTACCTTCACCAGTTGGAGGATGCACAGGGGGCTATAAGCACCACGCAACCGTAACCGCAACGCCCCGGCTTCTCCGGTTTGTCAGGGGTGAGTGAACTCTAACGTAGACCCACCCGGCGGCTACCAGAAGCAGTGAAATGCAAGCCCCCCGCTCTCCTCTTACCGATCCAATCCTGCGTCTTTCACGGCCGGTATCTGGTGTGCAGCCGTCCCCCACTCCAGGCTCACCGCGTGTAAGATGCTGTGCTTGTATTGGGAACACACAAACTTGTAATTGGCTGTAAATAGAAAAAGGATATCAATATCTGCGGGTGGTTGACTCAAATATTGGCCGAATCAGCACACAAAACGAACTTTTAATTGGCTGTAAATAGGAAAAAGGATATCAATATCTGCGGGTGGTTGATCAAGCCTTCGCTGCCCACTCTTAAGGCAAACCTGCTGTTAAATTAAATTAAAGCCCACTGACAAAAAACAACCTGGCTGTGCAGTATACTCTCTCGAGTCTCCAACCCAAAGCCCTGCCCTAGCTGACCCTGCTTCGCCCCCAACACGAGACAAACATGCCTGTTAGTGATTTTTCCCAGAATCACAGGAGCTCAAACCGTTTCGCCCGCCCGTTTATGTGCGGACAATTCCAAACAAAGGGGCGCTGTCCCAGTGCGGCGCTCTGTAGCAGCGGGCCGCGCTGATCGTACTTGCCCGCCCTGACAAATACCGCTCCCGCCCTGACAAATACCTCGCTAGACACCGGGAACCTGCTAAGCCCCGGGAACCGCAGCAGGCGGCGCTCCGCTTTCGTATGCGAAGAAACCCTCCAGCGGAGCCGCGCTGCTCGTCCCTGCACGCCCCCGCCCTGACAAATACCTTGAGCAGACGCCGGGCACCAGCTATATTGGTCAAGAAAAACCTTGTCTTCTCTCGTCCACGCCGGCACACAAAGCGAACTCTCGACGTGACCGCCTGCTCCCTGCTGCCTTGAAAGCACGATCCGGAACCCCTGTAAAATAAACAAAAGTGGATTATAGAAACAAGAAGCCCCGAGCTCGGGGCACCACCGGTATGGGGGGGAGCGTCCAGGCAACAAGGAGTCCCCTGGGCACTCCCCGCTTCTTTATCCCCTCCCACAGCCCGCCCCCCCTGACCCGGATGTCGCTCAATGCCATCCGGGTCAGGGAGGGCGCCCGCCAATCGGCAGTAGGGCGCGCCCCTGAGGACACGCCCCACCACCGAGAGGCCTTGGTGGAGGGGAGCGGTCGCCACACCGCCATGCGGGCGGGGGGGCCAAGAGCCCCCCCTTTTCATTCTGTGCGAGAGCCTCATTACCCGAGAGTCTTCGATTATGGCAGATGTCCCTCACCTAAATATGGGGATTGCAAGTTATTTCCCCTGAATGGCGAATAATAAGACGAATCGAAAATGCTGAATCCAAATCAGCATGTTTTTTCCTCTCAAAAGGAGGAATCACGATCCAGTGGTTATTATTATTTTTTTTTAAAGTGCTGGAGCTCTCGTCAGAAGGCAGCTTGCCAGCCTCGGTTGCTGCAGGTAAGAGCGGTGGGGGGATGGGGCCTGCTGGGGGGGATTTTGAGAGACGGCCACAATGGTAAATTAAATAAATAATTAATTTTACCCCCAGCCGGCCCCACCGCTCTTACCTGCAGCGACAAATCGCACCAGCCCATTTCACCTGTTAGGGCCACCTAAAACAGAACCAACTACTGACCATGAAAGTGGGGGGAGGATGTGGCGTAATGGCCAGGGCTGCCGACACCTCAGCTCCGAGTCTTGCTGTTGACTCAACATCCTGTGATTCTGGGCAAATCACCTAATCTCTCCGTAAATTAATGTATCCTTAACTGCTGCTCATGAAAAGCACCAGTATTGATGATTAAGTGCCAGTGCTGATGATTAAGTGTTGAGGCTGACCACCGGCTCAAATTATTCACTGTAACGTCCCCAAATTCACAAACCTTTACCTGCTTGGTCAGTGTTTTTTAAGCTCCCTGGTGCTGGTGGCATGTGAAGATTTTTCTTTAGAATAATAAGAATAAAAGGAAATTACCCGACCCAGTAAATATCTCACTCCAATGTAATAGTATTTTTGGGGTGTTGTAAAAAACGCATTGCAGCCTACACAACACAGGGAAATTTGTATTGCTCATCAGATATTTGCAGTTTTTAAACTTTTTCACTATTCTGGTTCTCCTAAATGCTTTACACATTTTCGTTAAGTTAAGCCAGTCTGCTCTGTGCCATAGTTACTAGAAGCTGAGCTAGGGTTTACATTATTGAAAGCATTGACTGGACCTGACATGATAGTGGCATTAGGACTCATGGTGGACACAAATCCACCCCAACTAATAAACCATGTTCTCACATAAATGAGGCCCCTCATTTTTAAACATGCAAATACAAAAATCTGTTCCCTCGACACACCACAGACATAAATATTGTGTCCTTATAGTATCTAAAATATCGCCCCAGTGGAGTTAATGATCGTAAATCTACAAATGGAACAAAACTTCTATATATGACATTTAGGATAAAATATATCAGATGATTTATCTGTCTGAGGAGGCTTAAAGCACAAAAGACACTGACACTGTTGTATCCACCATGCAAACATACCCAGGACACTATAGGCCTTATTACGAGTTTGGCGGTCCTCCGGTTAGCCCTCCCTTGCCGCACCTACAGGAGGACTGCCAAGCCTATTGTGCACCTACCCACCTGACTACAAGTGTAATCCAGGGCAGGTGGATGGTGATGTGGCGGGCTCGTGGCTGCGGCTGTGTAAGGCTCATAGGAGAGCCTTAACAAAAGACCACCACCCTGACATCACCCGCAGCACACTCTTGTATGGTGCGGCATGCATGCCACACCATACTGGAATGGAGGTGCAATCCCGGAGGCCCAGATCCAGCAGGGGGCCCTGTTAGGGCCCTTTTAGTTGCTTCTCCACCACCCTTTTCATGGCAGGCTCCCCACCACGAAAAGTGCGGTGGAAAGCCAACTCATAATATGCTTGGCAGTGCCGGCATTTACACTGCTGAGTTTTTTAAGGCCGGTTGCAGGCCACTGGCGCAGCAGGATCTTTGATCTCGATGGAGCCTGTGGTCTTGTGATGGTGTGATTGCCACACCCAGAATACTGTGGGGGGACCCGCAGTGGTGGCGGCGGTAGGATTGCCATACTAATAATAAGGCTCTTAATGCCTCATGGTATTTAGAGACAAGGCCGTCTTATCTCGTAAAACGCTACCTATATTACTAAATAAACCAGAAATAGACGATTTGGCAGCAAAAGGTAAAAGATACATAAGGCGTACAACAACATTGACATTGATGTAGTCTCAAAACAAAAATCACTACTGCTAGACTCTTTACAATTGCATGCGTCTAATTTATTTCTTTGTTTGGGCCACCATTGCTTGAAAATGGGGCGAGACTAGAACAGTCTTTGACTTTCGCTGCCTTCACCTACACAAGGAAACATTCCTGGTGTCTTGTGAATAGGACTGCCAAGATCGACTTCATAATTACAACAGCAATAAAAGGGGTGTCAAAGGACCTCTGAGTCTCAGTTTTCCAATGCTTCCCTTTCCTCTTCTTGATACTAGACAGAATTGAAAATAGTTTACATTCTAGTCAATGGCTCACACTGCTTACATGAACAGATTGCTTGTAGCCACTGTGAGCGCGGAAATCTCTCTTTGAAAAATGTGGAGCAATTGCCATAAACCTTTTTGTAGTGTTCACCAAAAGGAAGACCCGAACACAGGGTGGTGAACTCCAAATGCCATTTATTTTAAAGCATACACTGCCGTGACCTCAGCCACAGCCTCTCGAACTCCTGTCGCCTCAGAGTGTCCCCGGCGCTCGCCTTGGAACGCTGGTCGCGGTGGCATTCTAAGTGATGTCACCGCGAGCAGCACCATCACATGCGGAGCCGCCGGGGGAGGCAGAGAGAGGGAGATACCACACATCCCCCTTCCCCGCAGAAACAGAAAACATTAGGTAGAACCAAAAACAGGAACCTGAAATATAGGAAAGGCTTACAGCTTACATTAGGCAGCAATGTCATAGGTTACATCATTACATATTGGTTGAAATGCCTGGGAGGTCTGATCACTCTCCTGTTAGACCTGAGACCTGGGAGAGGGACGCCTGACGGCCTCCTACTTGCGAAACCGCTATCCTGACTAGGACCACTCTCCCTCCCCCTTGCACCTTCAAGGCCTTCTGCTGGAGGGTGGTACTTTACAACCCTCCCCAGGTTCCATATTTTCCCTTCTTGGGTTTTGACTGCATTCTTGAAAAGTTTTGTGATCTTGGTGGGACTGCTGTAGTCTGACCAGCATGCCTTCCCTGTGGGAGCTCTGATTTTGATGTCATCTCCTACTTTGAAACCAACCTCCCGTGTGGCCTTGCGTTGGTCGTAACCTTCCTTTCTCACCTTCATGGCTTGTTCTTGCCTCCTCAGACTGTCCCTTTCTCTGGCTCGGTCCGACCACCCCTTGTGCCATTCCATCCACCCCGGGGTAAGCTTAGTGTTGGGTGTCCTTGCGCGGAGCAGTTCGAACGGGGTGACGCCTGTCGACTGATGCGGCGTGAACCTGTATGCCTCCAGACGCCTCCACACCTCCTCTTTCCAACTTATGCCATTGGCCTTGGCCAGCTGGATGCTCTCCTTGATGGTTTTATTAAAACGCTCGACCATGCCATTGGTTTCTGGGTGGTACAAAGCGCATCGCTTATGTCTGATGCCTCTTTCACTCAGGAAGTCCTCCATCTCTTTCGAGCATAGTTGCACCCCGTTGTCGGTGAGGATGTTGCTGGGGAGCCCCTCACGGATAAATACTTCCTGCAAAAATCCGATGACGGTTTTTGTTGTGACTTCATTGACGAGTTTTATTTCCGGCCAACGAGAGTACAGATCCACGAGCACCAAGATGTAAGGTGTCCGCAGTTCCCCGGACAACGGGCCCAAAATGTCCAAAGCCAACTCGTCCCAAGGTCCAGACGGGGGCGGCCTACACACCATGGGTGGTGTCTGTTGCTTCAAGACCTTGTCACTATTGCAGCACGGGATGCACCCCCTGATTCTTCTTTCCGTGATCAGGTCCATGTTCGGCCACCAATAGCTCTCCCTGAGTCTTTGCTTGGTTTTAGTGATTCCCAAGTGCCCTTCGTGAGCTATCTCGACCAGGTCGTCTCTCACACTAGCTGGCGGGACAAGTCTAGTTCCCCTGAACAGGCATCCATCGACAATGGTTAACTCATCCTTTACAGCCTGGAAGGGCCGCAGGTCTTCAACACGTTTGTCCTCGTGCTTCCATCCGCCTCTCACCCTTCTGCAAACTTCTTCCATGGTCTTGTCCTCATCTTGTGCCTTTCTCCACGTTTCTTCACCCAACGCCTTCTGGATGGTGCAGACATTCTCAACCATGAATCCTTCTTCATCTTCATCTGTTTCGTCTCGTATTTCACTCGCTTCTTTTTCACTGACAAGCCTGGACAGACAGTCGGCTGCAAGGTTTTGTGTTCCCGGAACATACTCGACATTGAAGGTGTACTCCTGGAGACTGACCACCCAACGCCTTATCCTACTGGAGATGGCATCCAAACCCTTCCTGCTGAACACTTCTACCAACGGTTTGTGGTCGGTTCGGAGGGTGAACTGCGTACCCCACAGGAAGTCTCTGAATTTGCCTACTGCCCAGGACACCGCCAGTGCTTCCTTCTCAATGACCGAGTAATTGTTTTCAGATTTTTGGAGTGACCTTGAGGCGAAGGCCACCGTTTCTTCTCCTTCCACACCTTTCTGGGTGAGAACCGCTCCCAACCCTTTTGCACTTGCATCAGTGGTGAGGATCGTTGTCCGGCCGGGAATGTAGGACTTCAAACTAGGGGCTTCTGCAAGAGCTCTCCTTACATCCTCGAATTCGCTCTGGCAGTCTTGGCTCCATTTGAACTCGCTTTCTTTCTTCAGTAACCGCCTGATGGCGTAAGTCCTGCCAGCTAGGTTTCTGATGAACTTGCCATAAAACTCCAGCATCCCCATGAATGATTTGATCTCGTCTTTGTTCTTAGGTGGTGACAAATTCACAATGGTGTCTTGAAGCTCGACCTTAGGACGTATGCCTCCTGCTGTAATCTTGTGACCCAGGAAATCCAACTCGGCACAGCTAAAAACGCATTTGTCCTTCTTCACGGTAAGACCCTGGGACAAAAACCTCCTCAGTACACATCTAAGTCTCTGATCGTGCTCAACTTGGTTTTTTGCGAACACCAGTACGTCATCCTGGTAGCACATGACGCCCGGGATGCCCTTTAGGATGTTGCCCATGATTCTTTGAAAGACAGCAGCCGCCGAGACTAGGCCGAAAGGCATCCTCTTAAACTTGTAAGCGCCCATGAGTGTCACAAAAGCAGTGAGTTCTTGAGACTCCTCGTGAAGTTTTATCTGAAAATAGGCCGAGGTGAGATCGAGGGTGGAAAACACCTTGGCACCCTCAAGCATGCTCATCATTTGGGTGATGTTCGGCAAGGGGTATCGGTCAACGACGACCTCTTTGTTGAGTGCCCTCAAATCAATGCAGAGCCGGACTGACCCATCCTTTTTCTTCGCTGCCACGATGGGCGCCAACCATTCGGTCGCTTCTACAGGTTCGATAACTCCTGCCTTGCACAGTTTTTCCAGCTCAGATCTGACCTCCTCCTGAATAGCTATGGGGAGTCTTCTGACTTTTGCTACAACGGGCTTGGCATCCTTCTTCAATTTGATTTTGTGGCAGTAGTTCTTCAAACACCCAAGCCCTTCTCCGAATACTTCTTCAAATTCTCTTGTGAAATTAGCCTCACCCTCCTGTATCTCCTGTATCAAAATTTGGGGATTACTGTTGGGATTGAGGTACACCCCTAACCCCTTTTGTGCACGCCACCCTAAAATGTTATCACCTACCGTGGACACATATACCTTTGAGATAGTAGACCTGTTTCTGTACTCGATCTTGCTTAGGAAGTACCCTTTCATGGAGATGGGGCGCCCCGCATACCCTCCTGGTCTCAGGTCTAACCTCCTCAAGATTATTCTGCCTTTAGACACACGTGAGAACTCATTTGCATTAATGATAGTTATACGAGAACAAGAGTCAAACAATGCGTCTATCTCAACATTCCCAACTTTTATGGTGTCCTTGGGACTTTCAACTTGTTCCACTTCTACCTGTGCTGTAACTTCTTCACACAAGGGGTTTCTGGGACCTGGCGCCTTCAACTCTTGTATTTGCACCACAAATTCGTCGCTCACCACATTTGTTCTGTCCCTACTCTGCCTACTGGCCCCCTGCCCACTCTTGCAGTATTGCTTAAAATGGCCCTTCTTACCACACTTGTTACACGTGAACCTGAGGGCGGGACACTCCTTGTCGTTGGCCAGGTGCCCTTGCTTTCCACACCTGTAGCAGGTACCCTTGTAAGACCCTCCCGGCCTGCCTTCCTTCTGCTCCTTGCCCACTGCCTTCTGACCTCTAACTACCGACACAGTCTCGCTTTCAGTCACTACCTCACTGACATTGGTCCTTTCGTCATTCTTCTTCTCCCCTGCATCTTGCTTAATCTCCTTGACGCACTGTAACATGTGCTCAACCTGCTTAGCTATGATTAGGACCTCTCTCAAAGGTGGGTCATCCTTAAGCCATAGCTCCTCACGTACACGCTCCATCCTGCAGGTCAAAACAAACTGGTCCCTTATCCTCTCCTCGCTTGCTCCCCCAAACTTGCACGTTGCAGCTAACTTCCTCAACTCAGACACAAAATCTTCTATAGACTCCCCCTCCTTTTGTGCCCTCTTGCCAAAATGGTACCTCTCCATTATGGTGCTGGTCTTGGGGAGGTAGTGCAAATCTAACTTCTTGAGACTAATTTCAAATTCATTCAGACCTCTTGCCTCCTGTGCCCCTAACTCCGGCAGATGGTCCAGGACTTCCTCTCCCTCAGCGCCCAAATAATAGGCTAGTAATGCAACCTTCCTTTCAAGACCTAAGTTGGGCCCACAAACAGTAGCGTAATTGAGGAACACCTTTTTCCATTTTTTCCACAGGATGGTGGGATCTCCTGGGCTAGACAAAAAGAAAGGTGGAGGGGTCACACTTTGCATATTTAATTCACAATCAGCAGAGGGAAACTTTTATACTTAAAAATGCACCTACCCTCCGTATAACTAACAGCGTACAGTGGGAACCTGAAGGTAGGCCAATTAACAGTGACTACAGAGAAGGGTGAGCTACCAGTGAGAACCTTACACAGGAGAGGAAGTGCCTAACCAACCCTGCGCACCTCCAATTTCTAACTCACATATGCAGAAAGATAAAATCTGCCCCTCGAAAATTCAATAATATGCTGTAAAGTTCTGAGACAGTGATGTTTCCTTTGTGCAAAATGTCAGGACAGTACTCCAATCAACATGGTCTCATGCTCAACTGATGTTTTTCCACTGTACACACTGCGCTGCCAACTGCCCCACAGTCATGCAGGCAAGAGGCTAGGATTATTCTGACAAAGAACCCTGTCCTGCTGCGCTCGTAGGCTCCTCTCCCTTTCCACGTCGCGCTCCCAAGGTCTCTGGGTGTTTTACCACGTTCTTCACAGCAGCCAAAGCCCCTTCTTCTTCCTCGCAGCGCTGGTAAATACGCGTCAATGACAATCCAAACTGCTTCGTTACAGGAGAGCACTTCAGTTCCTATACTCCTCACTTCATACGCTGCCCAGTGAGAACTTCCCTTATCAGTATGCCAAGTGTCACACTCCACTATGAGGGTACATCAAAGAAGGCAAGGCTAATACTCGCTCCAATGGCGACAACATGCAACGCTGCCCTAGTGAGATGTCAAAAGTCACATTAGGTCGCACAACACGAGGGCGGAAGACCGGAGTCAGAAAGAATTTCACGCGCCCCTGTGGTGTTTATGCCAACCGCTTGTTAAATAGCGTGTAGGTGAGGGACGCGCGATCACAACCTTTACTTCAGAGAGAAAGAAAAATGTGACAGGAGGCTCGTGCGGAGCTTGCGCCAATGTCTTAAACAGTTCCTTTAGGGATAATTTCCTCCCCGTCAGCCAGGCCGATGTACATTAAATTCTTGTCAGTTTCAGCGCGTATGAATGCTGCGCTAGAGTCAGGCAGACCTTCGAAGTGCTGCTAGGGTGCGCGCTGAGGCACGAAAGGAAGTCACCTTACTTTGTTTGCAGGTCAGAGCAGTTCTCTCGGGTCTCCGTTATTCGTCGCTTAGACTGGAGGCTCACAACGACGCCTGCTTCCATTCAAGATTCTCAGCTGTGAACCTTGGTCCTTCGTTTCAGCAGCTGCAGTCCCGATCACCTTCCTTTGCGTGTTGAGGTCACGGGCTTTTAACCCTCGTCGCCAGTGTAGTGTTCACCAAAAGGAAGACCCGAACACAGGGTGGTGAACTCCAAATGCCATTTATTTTAAAGCATACACTGCCGTGACCTCAGCCACAGCCTCTCGAACTCCTGTCGCCTCAGAGTGTCCCCGGCGCTCGCCTTGGAACGCTGGTCGCGGTGGCATTCTAAGTGATGTCACCGCGAGCAGCACCATCACATGCGGAGCCGCCGGGGGAGGCAGAGAGAGGGAGATACCACACTTTTCCTTGCCAATATCTATTCTCGAGGTGACGAATATTGGCCACCGTATTTTGAACAAAAGAGCTCCTTTGTAAATACAAGCAAGTAATAAAATACAAATAAATATTTTAGTCAATAAGGAGAGTTTGTGAGTAGTTTTAAAGGGTTTTATTTCCTAGTTAAAGTTAAAGATTTTCTTATTCTTTATTTATTAGTCAAATATCAATCAGACTACAGAATTGATTATAGAAAAAAAAGTTATTGCAGACCATATTACAATGTACATGCAGCATGTTCCATAAATGAAAGAATCCCTATTTTAGGAGATGTGGTGCAAATGATGTCTGTCAGAACCGATGAAGAGCTAAAAAATGAAGGCAAGAGTGAGATTAGCATGAATCTTAAAAATCAATAATTATTAAATGCAGAGTTTCCTATAAAGAGAAAATAAAGCATAGCGCAATAAGCTTTGGCAAAGCCAATTTAGTCAAAGCATAAAGCTTGGGATTTGATAAAAGTCAGAAGAACACAGCCTGATGTTTCTGCTCTGCCTCCCCGCTACTTCATACTAAATCTCTCATGTCTTCTGCTCTCCTGCACACAAATCCCACTAACTGAATCTCTCCTGTGCTAAAGGAATCTGAAATCTCAGTCTAAGTCTCAGAGTCATCTCGCTCCTCTTTCTCTGTCTAAAGGAATCTCTCTCTCCATCTAAAACTCCTAAACTAGGAATGCGTTTTTAAGCTGTAACTCAAAGTTGTCCTGTTCTTGTCTTTATCCAGTGGACATCCATCAACTCCCCACGTCATCCATCATGCAAGAATAGATTCTTGCCACTGCACATTATTTTTCCAATTCAAATCCTAACAAAAGGCTTCATTTCCTAACCTTCTGGTAAAGCAACTGTTATTTTAGCTGAATATAAGGTCTGTCAGCTGCAAAGAAAACTTCATTTAAGCAGGAAGTTATTTGAAGCTTAATATAATAGTGCATTTTGCAAGATGTGTGCTTTCTGGTCTTGATGGCAAATGAATAAAGCTTTAAGTCAGTTATGAATGGGGCTCTGTTTAAAAATGATAACTGTTGGACTTGGCCCTTTTGGCAGGTTGACCCCGAAACTTTTTGTGTTCTCCTAGCCTTTTTCTGTAACCTAGTGATGGTGATTTTAGGCCTCTGCACACTTTAGCACTTTGGTCCAGTGTAAAGGTCATGCGCTCTCTGTGTATGTGTGGTGAGACTGGCCTGCCCTCCCATAGGAATGCATGGGGGATATGTGTGTCCCTGGTAGTTCCTGATGTGAGAGAAGTGCAGGGGCGTATTTGGTATGTGCGAACTCATGAGAATAAATGCTGCACAATGGTGTGCGCAGATTTATTGTGACTAATGGAGAAGTGCCACTTTTTGAAGTTGGCATTTCTGTGTCCAGTGTGATGTGAATTGCCTGTTTGGCTTGTGAGTGCCAGGTGCTGGATGGTGTGGCTGGCTCCAGGAGCCAGGATGGGTCTGCCCGGTGGTGAATAGGGAAATCTGCATGTAGATGGGAGGGAGGAGTTGCACCTGGGACCTGAATAGGGCTGTGCCTTCCCTCCACAATGCTGGCTCCACCCCCTGTGGTGCGTCTGAGGTCCCTGGCCAGTCCTGTGAAAGGGAGAGAGGGGCTGAGCAAAACAAAGTGCTCAGGAGTTCCCCTGAACCAGTTGTAGCTGGTTCTCCCATTGCCTGCACCTTTTAGACAAAGCATTTAGGTGTATAAAAGAAGGGGCTGTGACCCCATGTGTCGGTCCTGCTTTTGGGTGCTGATCCTGCAGGGCGTGCTGCTGCTTGTGCCCAGGAGGACTTGCCAGGAGGCTGCCTCCCCGGGCCCAGCTATGCCCTGGACCCTTTTTGCTGGACTGCTTGTAACTCTTTGGGACTTTGGGGCTGCCCCAGCACCTTGTGAGTTCTGGCTGTGTTTTTAAATGCACCTGGTTCTCTTTGCACCCTGGGAGCGCTGGAGTTGGGCTCCTGAAGGAGCACTAGGGATTGGCAGCGCACCGCTGCATATGGCCTGAGGGAATCCCCACTGAACGGTTTCCCCCGTGATGCTGCCGGGAGCAGGTGCCCACCCCGCATGCTGGTATCCCTGGATGTGTTCGACATATTAGAAGAGCGGGTGCCCTCCCCGCTCTCCCTTTTTGAAGACAAGTGGGTGCCCACCCCACAGTGCGGCCGTGAAATTGACGCCGCTGCGATCGCGGCAAACTGGAAGTAAGGCCTGCGCCGCCTGACTGTGGGAGGGGCCGGGAGTGCGTCACGTCCGCTCCCCCCTGCCTGGGGGAAGCCGTGCCGCGTTGGTCTCCCGGGCGGGGAGGCAAGGAGTATGGTGGCTCGGCAGGGCTTCCATGAGCAGTGGGAGCCCTGCGGCATCTAGAGGAGTTCCTGGGTGACACGCGGTGCAAGGGTCCCCACGAGGCTCTCAGGAGCGAGAGCACCCCGCCCACTGCCACTGCCGGGAGTAGTGCTGCCACCTCAGAAGGAGTCCCCGGAGAGCAGCCCGGTAAGGTCAGAATGGCTGGAGGGCTCTACAGGCGCTTAGTCAGGGCCGACCGCGGCCCTGTGAAGGTCGCGATGCAGAGCTGTCCCGCCAGGGAACGGGCCACTCCAACAACGCGTGCAATTTGGATTTTGTCCTCAAGAGCCCAGAGGGGCCCATGCTCCTATTGTTGAGAGCCAGAGGGGCCGGTGACCCCTTGTTCCGTGCCCCAGTGTGGGGGCAAGTTCTTCTTCGTTACGAGGTGGCATAATTATTTCAGGAGCCAGTGTGGTCCAAGGGACAAGTTGATTCAGAGCCTAGACGGCTCCAACGTGCGCATGATTCCAGAGCTTATGTAGCTCCAACGTTTTGCACAGTTATTTAGAGAGTCCCTGAGAGGGACAGAAGGGGCACAGAGGTGCCAGGCCTTCCTCATTGATCCCAGCTGCGCAGCACTTAGTGCCAGCTGCAACGTTTAGGTCTCTCTTGACTTTGGGGGCATGTATGAGCTAGAAGTAAGCTGCACTCCATTGCCCCTGACACAGCTGCGCAGCACTTAGTGCCAGCTGCAACGTTTAGGTTTGCGTAGTGGCGCATTTGGATTTTGCTGCATTGGCATCGCACCCTGACATTCTGGACACAGGGCATTTGAGCCCCTTCTTAGATGGCCAATTGGCCAGGGGTATCGGTAGATTTATAGGGCGACAGGCCCTACTGTGATTTATGCACTAATGTGATGTGGTGCTAGGAAACGTAATGCATTTAGTATGTTTTACGCACCCTGTTTGATACCTCTAAATATGGTTTATGACTATGAGGTTGTTTTGCATATTCTGTGTTTATGCTAGTGAGATTATGTTTCAATGTGTGAGCTACACCCCTAATGTGAGTTATGTTTAGGAGGTTAGGGTCTAATGTGTTTAGACTGGTGGGGAGATTGCATAAGGTGTTTATGCGGGTGAGGTTGGCGCAGAATGTAATTTGCGCCTTATGTGACTGTGCATAATGTAGTTTATGTTACAGGCTGATGCTAAGTACAGTGATTACCAGTGTTTACTGGTTGTGTGTTTATGATCCGTTTTACTTTATACCAAGTTCGCTTTGTGACGGTTCTGACAGTGGTCCATGTGGCCCTGCCATGGTGTGTATAATCCCTTGTGAATATTGCTCATGCCAGTTGGCACAGTTTATAATATGTGTTTACTATTCTAATGTGTTATGAGAATACAAAGGCTATTTTTATATAACCTTGTGTGGAGTTCCTTTTGTAGTGTGCCTGGGATGTTGTTGCTGTGTTCGTGCGCAAATGCTTTACACATTGCCTCCGGGATAAGCCTGACAGCTCGTGCCAAGCTACCAAGGGGGTGAGCTGGGGTTATCTTTGGCGTGTAACTACCTTGCCCTGACTAGAGTGGTGGTTTCTGAATGGCTTTGGCGCAAGTCTTAGCCAACCAGAAATCCCATTTCTAACAATAACATTTTACAAGCAACTAATGCACCATCAGGAAGGTTAGATGCTGAGGCGTCTCTATTTCACAAATGAAAGGCACATTCTACTGTTATCTTCAAGGTCAATTCGAAGTACACTTTTTGAGCAAGCTATATTTTTTACAAACCTTTAATTCTAGTTAGCTGTCACTGTTTTCCGCACTTTTAAATGTTATGTTAATTTAATACAACCTACACATCAATGATATGCACCTGTTTAATAATTACTTTAGGTGAACAAACACATTATATAGTTAGGACAAAAACTAAACTAGTCATATTAACTATACATTATATTTGCACATATTTTAGCATTTTAAAGCACATGATATATTAAAGAGAAAGCATCTGGTTAATGGCCTCAAAGACATGTGCTTTCATGTTTTGAGCACCAAATGTCTGCATGTCATGTTTAGAGCCCCAGGCAAATAGTCATTAGTAGTGATTAATTTTCAGGACTCTTTTAATTTCCTACACTATCTTCTGAAAATGCATGGTATGTTGATCTGTTCATCAAAACACATTGGATGGCCTGAAAGGTGCAATGCCTTTATGCCAAATGTGAAAGAGAGAGTACAAGATCATAGAATATAGTCTTGTAATAGCATAACAATACCAACAACATCTGCGGTGTTCAACAGGTATGGCCAGGTTACCTCTTGTTACTGTGATCACTTTGAAGTTTTCACAACATGATAGATAACATTGTAAATCTTACAAGTTTTACCACTTTTACTCTATGCAGGGTATGATGATGGGATACTTCTGTGGAGCTGTAGATGAACCATACATGGTTCAACTGCCTGCCTTTATTTGCCGATCTAGTGGGACATGTGGGTAATATTGCTGGACCAACCATGACCCAAAAAGACAAGCAGTCATGAACCCATGCATGGTGAAGTGTAGTGGCGCAAGCATCCTCCCATCAACTTTTGAATGTTTAATATAACTCCTTAAGTGGCTAGGGGTATGCCCAGATGTTGCTCTCATTCTCACTGCACCAGTGGAAGCAAGCAACACTTGATTGATGAGCCCGAATAAGGGTGAAGCCAGTCACAGGTTGCTTGTGTTCTGGTTAAGAAAGGACCTCACCTGGCAGTTTGGAATGTATTGTTCCTATTGAAGCAGGGTCAAGACTGATTTTATAGGACTGGGTCCAAAATGAGGTGGCAGAGTGGGCCACAGAATGATGGATTGGAATACTACTATTTGCGGGTCCCGAACATCCCATCTGCACGGTCACCATTAGCCCCAACAGGCCAGCTACCCACCATAACAGAAGTGTGGTTAAAAGCAACCTTGCGCCTGTACTCCTGTCTGCCCAAAAACCTGACACTCCCCCAGACCCCCCCCACATCTGATCTCTTAATCAATTGCCGATCGGCAGTTAAGCATGCCGATGATATTGCTTACCTCATCTTGAACAAAAATGTAGGCCTAGCTATACTAACCCAATCATGGCTCAATGAATACTCTTCCCCTTGCCTGGACCTATTCGTCCCGCCTAACTACAATATTGCTAGACTGGACTGATAATCCAGCAGGAAAGGAGGAGGCATCACCTGCATCTACCGATCTTGCCTCCTTGTCACTGAACTCACTGCGAACACCACTGACTCCTGCGAATACCTCGCCCTCTCCATTTGCAGCAACTCATTACATGTGTGCAACTTGAACATCTTTTACCACCCCCCAGGTTTGAACAAATCTTTCACCCAACACCTCTTAGAAATCCTCACAACTAAGATTTCCTCCAATGTTAAAGAGATTTTCCTTGGTCATTTCAACCTGCACTGGAACAACCCTGAGGATCCCTACGTCAACGCCATAAAATACCTTCTAACCGATCAAGCCCTGACTCAAGCCTATTCTCTGCCAACTCACTCAAAAGGAGCCACCCTTGACTGGATCACCTCTAAGGAATCTTCAGTCAAGCTTATCTCCATAGACCCATGTGACTGGTCTGACCATCACGCCATCGCCTTCCTTTTACCTGGGACCCACAAGACAAAGGCAACGCAACCGGTGATTCCCAAACGCTGGATCAGAGACACCAAGAACCTTGACCTTATGAAACTGGAGGCTTGCTGCAAATCTGACCTCCCCCCGCATATAACTACGGTCAGTGACCTCAATGAACATTACTCAGCGACTATATTGAACATTCTGGATGACCTTGCCCCTCGAAATCTAAAAAGAACACAAATCAAAGACAGAATCCCCTGGTTCACTGGATCCCTCAACATGGAGAGGAGATCCCTCCGGCAATCTGAAAGAATTTGCAGACAGCACCCCTCTGCTGTGCATCTAAAACTTCTCCGCCAGGTGAGAAACTCCTACAACAGGAACATCCTCAATTTAAAAAAAAAATACTGGGGGAGGAGCTTCGCGAGTATCCAAGATGGACGCGTGAGCACAGGGCTCCCGAGACCCTTTCCGCCTCCCGCATCTATCCTGTAAATAATCCTGATTTGGACGACGGGTACTTAGCGCTGATGCCCTGCTGATGCACACACTTTTTCCGAAAATCGAATTGGCAGCCGGGAACCGGACTTACTGCACTTTGAACTTTGCGGCCTATACCGAAGGCCATCCGGGGGCTTGAGTCCCCGAGGTACCCAGGTGGCAATTGAACAACAACGGCTGGTGCGACACGTCCGCTGCCCCTGTGGTACTTTCGGTTTCGCTTTTGGTCATTGCAGACGGCGACTTGCTGCCGATCGGCGCGTCTGCCCCGATTCTGCTGCCAACCCTAAGCCGGCTTTGGATCCTTGCCCTCTCGCCTCTACAGGCTTGCCACGACGGTAATCATTCTGACCAGATCCCAAAGGTTCCGTCAGAGCTCGTCGCCCATCATGGCGGGCAGGGCGGATGTCGAGAAGCGTACCACCAGAGGCCCATCCCGAGGAGGGATTGCCCAATCCCAGACTATTGATCACATTTGAGAACGTGTCGATCAGTTTTTACCTGAACTTTACACAGGCGGTGCAGAAACAACGTATGGGCTTTACGGGGGTGAAAAGGCGACTCAGGGACATGGGACTGAAATACGCCATGCTTTTCCCGGCCCGCCTGAGGATTGAACATGGAGAACGTGCGCTCTTTTTTGACCACCCCGAGGTGGCCAGTGACTGGTTAGACACTTTGTTGACGCGCCATACCAGCCCGGAGAGTTTATGGGGCGCCGAAGGCGGCTTGGAAGAACGGGAGTAGTGAGTCTACGCCGGCGAGCCTGACTTTATGGCAGTGGCTCTGTGACTGTTATGTTTATACAGTATGGATACCCAGGGGTGGGGGGATTCGGGACTCTTCCTCCTCTGGGGACTCTTTCTCTCTTCTTGTAGGTTAGTTTATTGGGGTGATAGGCACACTGCAAGTTGGGGTGGCTTTTTGGTCTACCGCAGGGGTGCAGGGTGGGGGGGTGTGTTTTGAGGGTTCTTTGGGGGTGGCGGGGGACTTTTCTTTCTTGTTTGTATCGGGGCTGCGCTTTGTTCCATATTTGCTGCTATGTGCCTGTTTTGTGGGGGGGGGGCAGAATGTTCACTTCTGGGATGGGGGGTAGGGGGCTGAGGGTATTGAGCTGGAACGTCAACGGTCTTGGTGATAGGATAAAACGGGGGATAGTACTGCAATATTTAAAGCGATGCTCCCCAGATATAGTTTTACTCCAAGAGACACATTTAGTAGGAAATACGTGCCAAGCACTGAATAGACGGGGTTACCGGTTGGTGGCCCATTCCGGATTTACCACTGGGTCGAGTGGGGCGGGCATCCTGGTCAGGAACTCCCTCCCCCTGGAGATAGATGGCACGGTGCTGGATGATAGAGGCCGCTATGCGGCTATTACGGGTAGGTGGGAGGGGAAGACGATCTCCATATTGTCTGTGTATGTTCCGCCTGGTCTACAGTCCACCACATTCACTGATTTGGGTAGGGTGGTTCTGCGGTTTCCTGACGGCTTATTGGTAGTGGGTGGCGATTTTAATTCCGTTGTTAATGGGGAGGAAGATCGTAGCCCCCCCAGACTCCTTCCCGCATCGCAGCTATGGCTGGGGAAATTTTTAGACATGTTGGGTCTGGCGGATTGTTGGAGGCAACTGCACCCTGGACAGCTCCAGTACACCTTTTACTCGGGAGCTCATGGGAGTCTCTTGAGACTCGATTATATCCTCGTACCGGCGGTGCAGATGGTCTCTGTAAGGGAAATCAAGCATTTAGCTAGGGGGGTCTCCGTCCACTCCCCGCTCTGGCTCACTATTGATATACAGCTGGGGGCCGGGGGTCGCATTGCCCCGATCAATCCATGGCACTTTCATAACCCCAAAATTAGATCGGAGGTGGTTAAGTGTATGGACTTCTATTTTGCTGAGAATGAGGGGTCGGTGTCCTCCCCGGTCTCCTTGTGGGAGGCTTATAAAACTGTGATTCGTGCTCAGACTCTGTCCTTGATTGCTAGCGAGAGGAGGCGCAAAAATGAGGAAGTGGTGGGCTTGGAAAATGAAGTTACTGGGTTGGAGGAACAGTTAGAGTCTGGGGCTACACCTGAGAGACTGCACTTTTTGGCTCTTAAACAGTCTGAATATAGGGCTCTGGTGACTGACGCGGCCAAGGCAATGAATCGCGAGCAACAGGGGCGTTTGTATGATGTGGGTGATAAAGCGGGAAAGTTGATTGCTTGGCTAGACAAACAAGATAGATTGAATCGGGTGGTGCCTGTTGTTGAGAAAGTGGACGGAACGCGAGTGGTGGACCCGGTTGAGATAGTCGAGGTTTTTGCCCAGCATTTTCGGAACGTTTACGCGCCGGTCTCGGATAGACCGGCGGAGGACTCGCACTTGTTGCTTCGGGATGTCGCGTTGCCTAGCCTGTCAGAATCGGACAGGGAGCTTATGGAGGCGGAATTTTCCACTGATGAAGTTGCGCTCGCCATCCGCTCACTTCGCTCAGGGAAGGCCTTCGGTCCGAACGGTATACCAGTTGAACTGTACAAGCTATGCCCTGACAAAATGGCGCCGTATCTTTGTCTGATGTTCTCGGCATCGCGAGACCTTGGGTCCCTTCCCCGGGATCAGAGACTGGCGTCCATTGCGGTCATCCACAAGGATGGCAAACCCCGCGAACACTGTTCATCGTATCAGCCGATATCGCTTTTGAATGCGGAACCCAAGATCCTGGCGAAGCTTTTGGCAAACCAGCTGATTACGGTGATCAGTGACTTGATACACCCGGACCAGTCTGGTTTTATCCCCATCGGAATACCGCGCTCAATATTCGCCGTCTTCATGGTGTCTTGGCGAGGGCGGGGTCTCTTAATGAGCCGGCCATCTTGGTTTCTCTTGATGCCTCGATGGCCTTCGACACGGTGGAATGGCCATATCTGTGGGCTGCTCTTGCTAAGTTTGGTTTTGGCCCTCAGTTCATTGAGTGGGTCAGGCTTCTGTATGAGCAACCGCTGGCTCAGGTGGTGGTCAACGGCAGGGCCTTGGAACCCTTTGTTCTTGGACGCGGCACGAGGCAGGGGTGCCCTTTTTTCGCCGCTCCTATTTGCTCTTGCCCTTGAACACCTTGCTGCGTGGCTCCTCTGGGAACCCTCGCTCAAGGGCATTCGATGGTCCCCTGACTTCGAAGATCGTATATCGCTATATGCCGATGACATATTATTGTACCTGACCTCTCCACGTAAGTCACTGGGAGTCCTCTTCGACGGCTTGAGTTCCTTCGGGAGGAACTCCGGTTTAGTTATCAACTGGGCTAAGTCCTGTATCTACCCACTCACTGGAGAATCACCTTCTCTGCCCCGCGTTTGCCCGATACCCGTTTCTAGAGGTGGCTTTAAATACTTGGGGATCTACATTTCATTGGACCCCGCGGTACGCTATGAGCGGAATTTATTACCTCCGCTTGCCCGGCTTCGGTCGGACATTGCGGCGTGGTGTGGCTTGCCTTTGTCCCCCTTGGGAAGAGCGGCCCTGTTCAAGATGATGTCTCTTCCCCGCTTCCTGTACGCCGTCCAAAACACACTTGATCTGGTGCCGGCTAGCTATTTTTGTGAAATTGAGGGCCTCCAGAGGAGACTGGTGTGGGGCGGGCGACCCCGTATTGCATTGGCAAAGTTGACTTTGCCCTGGTACGACGGTGGTATAGCGTTGCCTGATATTAAAAGATACTACTGGGCATCTCAATTGAGCGCTGTTAACCATGCCATGTACGGTCCTGTTCCGAATCCCGCATTCGAGATGGATAGGTGGCAACTGCCCGGGGGCGACTATAATAGAGCGCTCTACTCTAGAGCCGCTAGGAAGAACCTGACGGGTCCCACTGGGGTGGCGGTGCGAGTGTGGGGTAGTGCAACTACGGCTACGGGGTGGACGGAAAGGCTGACTAGAGCGACCCCCCTATATGCTGCGGAGAGACTGGGTGGTCTATGGACGTCGAAGGGATTCAATAGATGGGACCTTATTGGCATCAGTAAAGTGGGCGACCTCTGGGCCAAAAATAGAGTTAAGACTTTTGATGAACTGAAGCAGGAGTATAAATTGAGTGATAAGGAATATTTCCGATATCTCCAAGTCCGTCACGCACTTGAATCGGTTTTCCCAGCTGGATCTAGGATCCCGGAGTCTTCTCCCCTGGAGGACAGAGTGCTGGACGGACACGTCCCTGACAGCACTATCTCTCTTATCTATAAAAAACTCATCAATGACCGTTCGGACCTCCTTATACAGCTTTGAGGTGCATGGACTAGCGATGGACTGGAATTGGACGATGAAGACTGGCAGGCTGCGACATCCTCTCCTAAAGAGGTTGCGATTCCGGCGCGTCTCCGACTGGTACAGCTGAAGATTCTGCACCGAGTCTATGTCACGGGTCCACGATTGATGCATATGGGTTATTCTGCGGATGGGCTGTGTAGGCGTGGCTGTGGTATGCTTGCTACCTTCCTCCACATTATATGGGAATGTCCAGAGGTAGTGGTTTTTTGGACTCGAGTGCATGCGGTGATGGGTGAGGTGACGGGCGTTGAGTTATTGCCTGAGGCCAGACGCTGTTTGTTGAACGTCTGGGAGCCGAATGACTGCCCTGTTGCTCAGACTCAATGGGTCACGCTGGGCAACATGGTTGCGAAAAGAGACATTGCTCAATTGTGGGGATCTCAGAGGGCACCATCAGTCCTCGCCTGGGAAGAAAACATGGACTGGTGCATGTTTAGAGAAAAAATCGTGTATGTTTCCCGTGGTAGGCCCAAGAAATGGGGTAGGATATGGGGTCAATGGAATTCATACCGAGGAGAGATATGCGCTCCCCCCCTTACTGAAGCTCTCGACACTCCTCCATCTCCTTGACTGTGCGTTTCGGTTTCCCAGTTTCCCGTTATGTGCGATGTGTTGCTTGCTCTCGCCCCCCCCTTCTCCCAGGATCTCTCCTTCTTCATAGCACTGCTTATTGTTCGCCTTCTCCCCCTGCCGTATGAAACAGTCATTACATTGCAAGGTACCGCCTCGACTCTTTTTATGTTTAAGTTTTTGTTGTTTATCTTGTATAAAATGTGAAACCTTTTATTTATCCTCTTATTGCCACGAGCTCTGGATAACATCATGCTTTTTTGCTGCCGGGCCTTCGGTTGTCGGCTGATGAGCTATGTCTTATTGTGCTGCTGTTGTTGCGTATAACTGGCCGGCCCTGGTGGTTGTAGGCCTGTAACTGTATTCCTTTTCTTACAAATAAAGGTTTTTTAAAAAAAAATAATAATACTTCAGATCAGAATTGGGGAATGCCCAGAATAGACCCCGCAAGCTCTTTGAACTGGTCAAACACCAATCAAATAAGCTGGCTAAAACACCGAAAGAGTCTCCTAAGTCTCTAATATCATCGGAGGAATTCTCCTCTTTTTTCGCTAATAAAATCACGGCATTAGGAAATGAACTCAGTACCGCCACATATTCTCAACCCCTTCCGGACCTGCCCCCCCTTTCTGCACTACCCCCACTGGCCTCACCTAAAAACCAAGCATGCTGGACCGACTTCAAATACTATGACGAAGATTCCATCTCTAAAATCCTCTCTACCTTAAACCCAAATAACCACTTTAATAACCAGCTACCTTCCAACTGCAACGCTGCTGCCTCCCAATCCATTGTTCCTAGCTGGACTGCAATAATCAATGCATCTCTCCAGCAGGGATCGATTCCGGACCCCCTGAAAGCCGGCAAAGTCCTCCCTATTTGAAAAAAAACATCGCTGAATCCAGCCTCCCCTGACAACTTCAGACCTATCTCCAATATCCCTCTGTTAGCCAAAGTGTTAGAGAAGTGTGTGCAACAGCAACTAAGTCAACACATCAACAACTTCCACCTACTTGATGACTTCCAATCTCGATTCAGGCCGGGGCACAGCACTTGAACGTCTATGCTCCACATCATGGACGATGCCCTCCAAGCCCTAGATCAAGGCAAAACCTGCCTTCTAATCCACCTAGATCTATCCTTGGACTTCGACACGGTCAACCATGAAAAACTACTCGAACGCCTCAAACTCAGAATGGGTTTGGATGGCGCTGTCTTAGAATGGTTTAGGTCCTTCCTCCACAACCGATCACAGAGATTCCTAATTAACGGCAACCTATCAGCTCCCACCCCGGTCATGGTTGTAGTCCCTCAGGGTTCAACCCTGTCCCCCACCCTCTTTAATCTTTACTTAGAGCCGCTCACTGAAGTTCTAACATCTCCTTCCATATGTACGTGGACGACACCCAAATATACATTAATATTCCATCGCTCAAGGAGATTCTCTCCCTGAACGAGGCCCTAAAACTGACCGTCCAATGGCTCGCCTCTAACAAACTCAAACTCAACGCAAAGAAAACGGAATTTCTCCTAATCTCCCCTACAAAAGCCATACTGGAGGTTCAGATGTGGATCAAGGCCATCACAACCTTAAACTGTCCGCCGACCATCGTGGACTCCGCCAAATCTCTGGGCATAATCCCCGACTGTAACCTGAACATGCGAGACCACATCAACTCGATGGCTAAATCAGCCAGGTTCCACCTGAACTACCTTTGGAAGCGGAAACCTTTCATCGATGCTCCTGACTTAAAAATGGCAGTCCAAGCACTAGTCATCTCCAGACTGGAATATGGCTGTTCCACCCTCTCAGGTTTACCCAAGATCTCCTTGGCACCTTTAAAAACCTGCCTCAACGTGGCCGCCAGACTACTTACTGGCACTAGGATATTCGATCACATCTCTCCTCATCTGAAAGCGTTGAACTGGCTCCCTCTAGAGGCCAGAATACAGCTGAAACTGGCAAGCATTACACACAAGGCTCTATTCGCAAACTGCCCTGCTTAT